>NC_139146.1:86544898-87969232 GCF_964270905.1 Leucopleurus acutus | reverse complement strand
CTCTAAAACCCCTTCAGCATTTATACTATGTAGACTTCTTTGCTGATGATCCTTCTGACGGCTGTGAGGTGAATGTGTTTCTAGACTGGATTTGCATGGCTTTATTAATTCCTGACGTTGAGCGTTTTTCCATGCCTTTTTCTATAACAAAAAAAAAGAGACAGAATATAAAATGTGCATAAAATATGCCTCTTGAAATTGTCGTTTTGAAATATGGATGTCTTTGGAGATTTTTGCTCGATTTACGACCGAAGGATTGTTTTGAGGACAGGTGTCATTTACAGGCCTGCAATTATTTTGACTGTCAAGTAACCATTACAGCTGCAGTTAGAGCTGCTGTTGTGTGAAACGGCCACAAGGCGGCAGCAGTTCTCATTAACCAAATCTGGTTACTAGGGAAACAGAGCCTCAATGGAAGTCCTGTTCTAGGTTGCAAATTAGAATGGAATGGGCCAGGAAAAAGCCCCTTATGTTTATATCTCACTAAATATTGTTCTTTTTTTAAATTTAATTTTCATTGTTTATCACAGCAAGTGTGATTACAATGTTTTGCTTGTTTTAGGTGTGCAAGATGTGGTTGTTTTCCACATATACATATCTCTTTTCTTCTTTGGATCCTTTTCCCATTTTAGGTTATGACACAATGTTGAGTAGTCTTCTCTTGGTATCCTTTAGGTCTTTGGTGATTATATACTTCACCTGTGTTTGTATATCTCTGTTAACTCTGACATCCTAATGTATCCAATCCTCACACCTTTCCATTGGTGAACCATAAGTTTGTTTAATGAATCTGTGATTGCCTTTCTCTGTGGAAATATCTTCACTGGTATCAATTTTTAGGTAACACCTATAAGTGATATCACAGGATACGTGTCTTTCGCTTTCTGACTTACTACAAGTTGTGTGATTACTTCTAGACTCATCTATGGTGATGCAAATGGCATTGTGTCATTTTTTTCCTTGGCTAATATTCCATCTGTACGTGGACCAGTTTTTCTTTGTCCACTCAGCTGTTGATGGACTTTTTGGTTGCTTCCATGTCTTGGTTATTGTAACACTGCTGAAATGCACGTTTGCCTGCCTGTGTCTTTCAATTATGTCTTCTTCGGTTATAGGCCCAGGAGAGGGCCTGTTGGATCATATGGTAGCAAAATGTTTACCTTGTAAAGGCGTCTCCATTCTGTTCTCATTAGTGGCTCTTACCAGGTTATGTTCCACTTAAATTTGAGGGTATGCCCTTGTCCACAACCCGTTCAGCATTTATTGTTTGTAGTTTTTCTGCTGATGTTTATTCTGACAGGTGTGAGCTGACACCTCTTTGAGGTTGGATTTGCATGCATCTCATAATCCCTTGAAATTGAACTTTCAGGCATGTCCTCTGTTTTTCAAGCTGTGAGTAGCGCTTACCTCTTCAAATGGTTTTCTTGAAGTATGTGTCACATTTTGAAATATTTTGGCCATTACCTCCCTGAAGACATTCTGAGGGCAGGTTTCATTTACAGCCCTCCAGTACTTGTGCATATGAAGTGACCATTAGCACAGGTTTTAAAGCTGCTGTTGCAGGTATCGGCCATTGGGCGGCAGCATTTCTCCTTTCCCCATTCTGGGAATTACGGAAAGAGTCCTTCCTGCCAGCGGTGTTCCTCAGTTGTATATTAGAGAGGAATGTGCCCGGACAAACCCCCAAAAGCTGATGTCTCCTTACTTACGTTTGGTTTCTAAATTGAAATTATATATTTTTTTTATTGGAGTAATATTCCATTGTGTACATGGACCACTTCTTCTTTGTGCCTTCCTCTGTTGACAGACATTTTTGTTGCTTCCAAGTGTTGGCTGTGGTAAATATTGCTGGAGTGCAGGATTGCCACCCTGTGTCTTTTTGATTCTCATCCTCTCAGGTGATAGGCCCAGCAGTGGGTATGCTTGATTGAATGGTAGCTCAATACTTACCTTATCAAGGCACCTCCTTTGTGTTTTCATTACTGGTTTTTACCATGTCCCAATTAGAAACGAGGGTGCGCATTTCTCCACAACCCCTTCAGCATTTATTGTTTGCAGAATTTTTGCTGATGGCCATTATGACTGGTGTGAGCTGATAGGTTTTTGTCATTTGGATTTGCATGTCTTTAATAATTCCTAATGTTCAGCATTTTTCCATGCTTTGTTTTCTTTCTGTTAAACAAAAACAGAAAAAAACTGTGAGTACAATAAACCACTTGAAGTGGTCTTCTGGGAAGGCTGCCCTGTTTTGAATTTTTCGTCGATTTTTGACCCCAGGATTTTTTTTGAGAACAGGTGACATTTACAGGCTTGTAATGAGTGTGAATATTTAGTGACCACTACTACTGGCTTTAAAGGTGCTGTTGGGGGAAACGGCCACAAGGCGGCAGCATTTCTCCATTCCCAAAACTGGTTTCTAGGGCAGCACAGCCTTTCTGGAAGTCAGGTTCCCAGGTTGTAAATTAGAATGGAATGTGCTAGGAAAAAACCTGTAAGTTAATATTCCATTATTTCTTGTTCGATTTTTTAGTCTTTTTAAATCGAGGTAATGTCTAGAATATTGTTTGTCCTACGTGTATACAATCTGGTTCATTTGTACATTACACACACACACATATATATATATATACACACACACACACACACACATATGTAATATATTCATGTGCAGATACTCCTCCCATGTAAATTAATGCAGAGTGCTCCATTGACCTCCCTTGCTATATGGTCGTTCTCTTTGATAAATGTATTTAGTAGGTATTTGTACACATATGGTAACCGTCATCTTAATTTTCCATACCACCCACCTTTCCATTTACATAAGAATAGTTTGTTTTCTAAGTCTGTGAGTTTCTTTCTCTGTGAAAATGCTATCATTTTTGTCAGTTGTTAGATAACGCCTTTAAGTGATATCATACTATATGTCTTTTTCTTTCTGACTTACGGCATGTTCTGAGATTATATCTAGGCTCATAAATGGTGCCTCAACGAGCAGTGATTCACTGTTTTCCATGGCTAATATTCCATTATGTACATGGACCACTTCTTCTTTATCCATTCATCCATTGATGGACATTTTGGTTGCTTCCGTGTCTTGACTATTGTGAAAAATCCTGCAGTGAAGCTGTTGCAGCCTGTGCCTTCTCGATTCTGGTATTTTCAGGTGAGAGTTTCAGCAGTTGACCTGCTGAATGGAATGCTGACTCAATTTCTACTTTTAAACACAGCTCCTTTCTGTTCTCTCTATTGGCTCTTACCACTTACATCTCACCAGCAGCTAGAGGGTACACAGTTCTCTAAAACCCCTTCAGCATTTATTGTTTGTAGACCTTTGGCTGATAGTAGTTGACGTGTGTGTGTTGAAATCTTTTTGTAGGCTAGATTTGCATGAGTTTAAAAATTTATGTTGTTGAGCTTTTATCCATTTTCCTTGTTTTTAGAAAAATAATGAGTAAAATTTACCTCTTCATACTATCTCCTTGAAAATTTTGCCACTTGTGAATTTTTGAGGGCAGTTGTCCTTTACTGTCCTGAGTCCTTGTGAATGTTAAGTGACCGTTAGCTGTGGTTTTAAAGCCGCTCTTGTGGGAAACGGCCACAAGGCGGCAGCATTTCTACATTTCCAACTCTGGGTTTTTGGGCAACAGAGGGTTCCTGGAAATCGTGTTTGTAAGCTGCAAATTAGAGCAGAATGTGCCACGGCAAACTCCCAAGAGCTTATATCTCCTTACTTCTTGTTTGTTTTTTACATTTAATTTTTATTTGCTATCACAGCAAATTGGATAAAAATACTGTGTTTTTTCTAGGTGTATGGAATCTGGTTCATTATATCAATGTATTGATCTATTCATCTTTGGATCCTTTCCCGTGTAGGTTATTACAGAGTGTTGAGTACACCTCTTTTAGCATTCTATAGGTATTTTGTGATTATATATTTCATATGTATTACTACATGTCTGTTAACCCCCATATCCTAATTCATACATTCCTTACCCCTTTCCACTTGGTTAAACATAATTTGGTTTTCTGAGTCTATGAGTGTCCTTCTCTTGGAAATTATTTCATGGGTATCAATTTTTAGGTAACACCTATAAGTGATGTCATACAATATATGTCTTTCGTTTTCTTTCTTACTTCAGGTGGGGTGATTATCTCTAGATGCTTCTATGGTGGTGCCAACGGCACTGTTCCATGCTTTTCCATGGCTAATATTCCATTGTGTACATGGACCACTTCTTCTTGGTGCATTTTTCTGTTGATGGACATTTTGGTTTCTTCCAAGTCTTGGCTATGGTACATGTTGCTGCAGTGAAGGATTGCCAGCCTGTGTCTTTTTGAATCTGGTCTACTCGGGTGATAGGCCCATCAGTGGGCCTTCCAGATCACATGGTAGCTCAAGTTTTACCTTTAAACGCACCTCCATTGTGTTCTCACTACTGGCTGTTACCAGGTGACATCCCACCAGCAGCTAGAGTGTACGCCGTTCTCTTAAACCCCTTCAACATCTATTCTCTGTAGACATTTTTGATGACGATCATTCTGACAGCTCTGAGGTGAATATTTTTGTAGACTGGATTTGCATGGCTTTATTAGTTACTGATGTTGAGCCGTTTTCCTTGCCCTTTTTTTAACAAAAAAAAAGAGAGAAAAAAAAGAAAGAGAAGACAAAAGGAGCGAAAAATATGCCTCTTGAAATTGTCATTTTAAAATGTGCATGTCTTTTGTCGTTTTAAAATGTGCACATCTTTTGAGTTTTTTGCTGGATTTACGACCCAAGGATTTGTTTAGAGGGCAGGTGTCATTTACAGGCCTGCAATTATTTAGAATATCAAGTGAGCATTAGCGCTGTGTGTTTTTTTAACACCTTTTTCGGGGTATAATTGCTTTAGAATGGTGTGTTAGTTTTTATTTATAACAAAGTGAATCAGTTATACATATACATATGTTCCCATATCTCTTCCCTCTTGCATCTCCCTCCCTCTCACCCTCCCTATCCCACCCCTCCAGGCGGTCACAAAGCCCGGAGCTGATATACCTGTTCTATGCGGCTGCTTCCCACTAGCTATCTATCTTACATTTGGTAGTGTATATATGTCCATGCCTGTCTCTCGCTTTGTTACAGCTCACCCACCCCCCTACCCATATCTTCAAGTCTGTTCTCCAGTAGGTCTGTGTATTTATTCCTGTCTTACCCCTCGTTTCTTCATGGCATTTTTTCCCTTAAATTCCATATATATTTGTTAGCATACGGTATTTGTCTTTCTCTTTCTGATTTACTTCACTCTGTATGACAGATCTAGGTCTATCCACCTCATTACAAATAGCTCAATTTCGTTTCTGTTTATGGCTGAGTAATATTCCATTGCATATATGTGTCACATCTTTATCCATTCATCCGATGATGGGCACTTAGGTTGTTTCCATCTCCGGGCTATTTTAAATAGAGCTGCAATGAACATTTTGGTACATGACTCTTTTTGAATTATGGTTTTCTCAGGGTATATGCCCAGTAGTGGGATCGCTGGGTCATATGGTAGGTCTATTTGTTGTTTTTTAAGGAACCTCCATACTGTTCTCCATAGTGGCTGTACCAATTCACATTCCCACCAGCAGTGAAGGAGTGTTCCCTTTTCTCCACACTCTCTCCAGCATTTATTGTTTCTAGATTTTTTGATGATGGCCATTCTGACTGGTGTGAGATGATATCTCATTGTAGTTTTGATTTGTATTTCCCTAATGATTAATGATGTTGAGCATTCTTTCATGTGTTTGTTGGCAGTCTGTATATCTTCTTTGGAGAAATGTCTATTTAGGTATTCTGCCCATTTTTTGGATTGGGTTGTTGTTTTTATTGTTATTGAGCTGAATGAGCTGCTTTTAATTTTGGGGAATTAATCCTTTGTCAGCTGCTTCATTTGCAAATATTTTCTCCCATTCTGAGGGTTGTCTTTTGGTCTTGTTTATGGTTTCCTTTGCTGTGCAAAAGCTTTGACGTTTCATTAGGTCCCATTTGTTTATTTTTGTTTTTAATTCCATTTCTCTAGGAGGTGGGTCAAAAAGAATCTTGCTGTGATTTATGTCATAGAGTGTTCTGCCTATGATTTCCTCTAAGAGTTTGATAGATTCTGGCCTTACATTTAGGTCTTTAATCCATTTTGAGCTTATTTTTGTGTATGGTGTTAGGGAGTGATCTAATCTCATACTTTTACATGTAACCCTCCCGTTTCCCCAGCACCACTTATTGAAGAGGCTGTCCTTTCTCCACTGTACATTCCTGCCTCCTTGATTAAAGATAAGGTGACCATATGTGTGTGGGTTTATCTTTGGGCTTTCTATCCTGTTCCATTGATCTATCTTTCTCTTTTTGTGCCAGTACCATACTGTCTTGATTACTGTAGCTTTGTCATATAGTCTGAAGTCAGGGAGCCTGATTCCTCCAGCTTCGTTTTTCGTTCTCAAGATTGCTTTGGCTATTCGGGGTATTTTGTGTTTCCATACAAATTGTGAAACATTTTGTTCTAGTTCTGTGAAAAATGCCAGTGGTAGTTTGATAGGGATTGCATTGAATCTGTAGATTGCTTTAGGTAGTAGAGTCATTTTCACAATGTTGATTCTTCCAATCCAAGCACATGGTATAGCTTTCCATCTATTTGTATCATCTTTAATTTCTTTCATCAGTGTCTTATAATTTTCTGCATACAGTTCTTTTGTCTCCTTAGGTAGGTTTATTCCTAGATATTTCATTCTTTTTGTTGCAGTGGTAAATGGGAGTGTTTTCTTGATTTCACTTTCAGATTTTTCATCATTAGTGTATAGGAATGCAAGAGATTTCTATGCATTAATTTTGTATCCTGCAACTTTACCAAATTCATTGATTAGCTCTAGTAGTTTTCTGGTAGCATCTTTAGGATTCTGTATGTATAGCATCATGTCATCTGCAAACAGTGACAGCTTTACTTCTTTTCTGGTTTGGATTCCTTTTCTTTCCTTTTCTTCTCTGATTGCTGTGGCTAAAACTTCCAATACTATATTGAATAAGAGTGGTGAGAGTGGGCAACCTTGTCTTTTCCCTGATCTTCGTGTAAATGCTTTCAGTTTTTCATCATTGAGGATGATGTTGGCTGTGGGTTTGTCATATATGGCCTTTATTATGTTGAGGAAAGTTCCTTCTATGCCTACTTTCTGCAGGGTTGTTATAAATGGGTGTTGAATTTTGTCAAAAGCTTTCTCTGTATCTATTGAGATGATCACACGATTTTTCTCCTTCAATTTGTTAATACGGTTTATCACATTGATTTGCGTATATTGAAGAATCCTTGCATTCCTGGAATAAACCCCAGTTGATCATGGTGTATGATCCTTTTAATGTGCTGTTGGATTCTGTTTGCTAGTATTTTGTTGAGGATTTTTGCATCTATGTTCATCAGTGATATTGGCCTGTAGTTTTCTTTCTTTGTGACATCCTTGTGTGGTCTTGGTATCAAGGTGATGGTGGCCTCGTAGAATGAATTTGGGAGTGTTCCTCCCTCCGCTATATTTTGGAAGAGTTTGAGAAGGATAGGTGATAGCTCTTCTCCAAATGTTTGATAGAATTCGCCTGTGAAGCCATCTGGTCCTGGGCTTTTGTTTGTTGGAAGATTTTTAATCACAGTTTCAATTTCAGTGCTTGTGATTGTTCTGTTCATATTTTCTATTTCTTCCTGATTCAGTCTTGGCAGGTTGTGCATTTCTAAGAATTTGTCCATTTCTTCCAGCTTGTCCATTTTATTGGCATAGCGTTGCTTGTAGTAATCTCTCATGATCTTTTGTATTTCTGCAGTGTCAGTTGTTACTTCTCCTTTTTCATTTCTAATTCTATTGATTTGAGTCTTCTCCCTTTTTTTCGTGATGAGTCTGGCTAATGGTTTATCTATTTTGTTTATCTTCTCAAAGAACCAGCTTTTAGTTTTACTGATCTTTGCTATTGTTTCCTTCATTTCTTTTTCATTTATTTCTGATCTGATTTTTATGATTCTTTCCTTCTGCTAACTTTGGGTTTTTTTTTTGTTCTTTCTCTAACTGCTTTAGGTGCAAGGTTAGGTTTTTTATTCGAGATGTTTACTGTTTCTTAAGGTGGGCTTGTATTGCTATAAACTTCCCTCTTAGAACTGCTTTTGCTGCATCCCATAGGTTTTGGGTCGTCGTGTCTCCATTGTCATTTGTTTCTAGGTATTTTGTTTTTTCCTCTTTGATTTCTTCAGTGATCACTTCATTATTAAATAGTGTATTGTTTAGCCTCCATGTGTTTGTATTTTTTACAGATCTTTTCCTGTAATTGATATCTAGTTTTATGGCGTTGCGGTCGGAAAAGATACTTGATGTAATTTCAATTTTCTTAAATTTACCAAGGCTTGATTTGTGACCCAAGATATGATCTATCCTGGGGAATGTTCCATGAGCACTTGAGAAAAATGTGTATTCTGTTGTTTTTGGATGGAGTGTCCTATAAATATCAATTAAGTCCATCTTGTTTAATGTATCATTTAAAGCTTGTGTTTCCTTATTTATTTTCATTTTGGATGATCTGTCCATTGGTGAAAGTGGGGTGTTAAAGTCCCCTACTATGAATGTGTTACTGTTGATTTCCCCTTTTATGGCTGTTAGTATTTGCCTTATGTATTGAGGTGCTCATATGTTGGGTGCATAAATATTTACAATTGTTATATCTTCTTCTTGGATTGATCCCTTGATCATTATGTAGTGTCCTTCTTTGTCTCTTCTAGTAGTCTTTATTTTAAAGTCTATTTTGTCTGATATGAAAATTGCTATTCCAGCTTTCTTTTGGTTTCCATTTGCATGGATTATCATTTTCCATCCCTTTACTTTCAGTCTGTATGTGTCTCTAGGTCTGAAGTGGGTCCCTTGTAGACAGCATATATAAGTGTCTTGTTTTTGTATCCATTCAGCCAATCTGTGTCTTTTGGTGGGAGCATTTAGTCCATTTACATTTAAGGTAATTATCGATATGTATGTTCATATTCCCATTTTCTAAATTGTTTTGGGTTCGTTATTGTAGGTCTTTTCCTTCTCTTGTGTTTCTTGCCTAGAGAAGTTCCTTTAGCATTTGTCGTAATGCTGGTTTGGTGGTGCTGAACTCTTTCAGCGTTTGCTTGTCTGTAAAGGTTTTAATTTCTCCATCAAATCTGAATGAGATCCTTGCTGGGTAGAGTTTTTCTACCCAGCAAGGATCTGCAAGGTTGCAGGTTTTTCTCTTTCATCACTTTCAGTATGTCCTGCCACTTCCTTCTGGCTTGCAGAGTTTCTGCTGAGAGATCAGCTGTTAACCTAATGGGGATTCCCTTGTGTCTTATTTGTTGTTTTTCCCTTGCTGCTTTTAATATGCTTTCTTTGTATTTAACTTTTGACAGTTTGATTAATGTGTGTCTTGGCGTATTTCTCCTTGGATATATCCTGTATGGGACTCTCTGTGCTTCCTGGACTTGATTAACTATTTCCTTTCCCATATTAGGGAAGTTTTCAACTACAATCTCTTCAAATATTTTCTCAGTCCCTTTCTTTTTCTCTTCTTCTTCTGGAACCCCTATAATTCGAAGGTTGGTGCGTTTAATGTTGTCCCAGAGGTCTCTGAGACTGTCCTCAGTTCTTTTCATTATTTTTTCTTTATTCTGCTCTGCAGTAGTTTTTTCCACTATTTTATCTTCCAGGTCACTTATTCGTCCTTCTCTCTCAGTTATTCTGCTTTTGACCCCATCTAGAGTATTTTTCATTTCATTTATTGTGCTGTTCATCACTGTTTGTTTCATCTTAAGTTCTTCTAGGTCCTTGTTAAATGTTTCTTGCATTTTGTCTATTCTATTTCCAAGATTTTGGATCATGTTTACTATCATTGTTCTGAATTCTTTTTCAGGTAGACTGCCTATTTCCTCTTCATTTGTTAGGTCTGGTGCACTTTTTTCTTGCTCCTTCATCTGCGGTGTGTTTTTCTGACTTCTCATTTTGCTTACCTTACTGTGTTTGGTGTCTCCTTTTTGCAGGCTGTGGGTTCGTAGTTCCTGTTGTTTTTGGTGTCTGTCCCCAGTGGCTAAGGTTGGTTCAGTGGGTTGTGTAGGCTTCTTGGTGGAGGGGACTAGTGCCTGTATTCTGGTGGATGAAGCTGGATCTTGTCTCTCTGGTGGGCAGGTCCATGTCTGGTGGTATTTTGGGGTGTCTGTGGACTTATTATGATTTTAGGCAGCCTCTCTGCTAATGGGTGGGGTTGTGTCCCTGTTTGCTAGTTGTTTGGCATAGGGTGTCCAGCACTGTAACTTGCTGTTCGTTGAGTGCAGCTGGGTGCTGGCATTGAGATGGAGATCTCTGGGAGATTTTTGCCATTTGATATTATGTGGAACTGGGAGGTTTCTTGTTGACCAGTGTCCTGAAGTTGGCTCTCCCACCTCAGAGGCACAGCACTGACTCCTGGCTGCAGCACCAAAAGCCTTTCATCCACACAGCTCAGAATAAAAGGGAGAAAAATTAGAGAGAAAGAGTCAGTAGAAGTAGGAAGAAAGAAAGAAAGAAAGAAAGGAAGGAAGGAAGGAAGGAAGGATGGATGAAAGAAAGAAAGAAGAAAAGAAGGAAAGAAAGAAAGGAGGGGGGAGGGAGAGAGGGAGGGCGGTAGGAGAAAGGAAGGAAGGAAGGAGGGAAGGAAGGAAGGAAACAAAGAAAGAAAGAAGATAAAGTAAAATAAAATAAAGTAAAATATAATAAAGTTATTAAATTAAAATATAATAATTAAGAAAATACATTAAAAAGAAACAAAACGAATGGATAGAACCTTAGGACAAATGGTGGAAGCAAGGCAGTACAGCAAAATCTCATACCGAAGCATACACATGCACACTCACAAAAAGAGTAAAAGGGGAAAAAATCATAAATCTTGCTCTCAAAGTCTACCTCATCAATTTGGGATGATTCGTTGTCTATTCATGTCTTCCACAGATGCAGGGTACATCAAGCAGCTTTAATCCGCTGCTTCTGAGGCTGCTGGGAGAGATTTCCCTTTCTCTTCTTTGTTCTCACAGCTCCCAGTGGCTCAGCTTTGGATTTGGCTCCACCTCTGCGTGTAGGTCGCTGGAGGGCTTCTGTTTTTTGCTCAGACAGGATGGGGTTAAAGGAGCCGCTGATTCAGGGGCTCTGGCTCACTCAGGCTGAGGGGAGGGAGGGACGTGGAATGCGAGGCGAGCCTGCAGCAGCAGAGGCTGGTGTGACATTGCACCAGCCTGAGGCCCGCCGTGCGTTCTCCCAGGGAACTTGTCCCTGGATCCCGGGAACCTGGCAGTCGTGGGCTGCACAGGCTCCCCGGAAGGGAGGTGTGGATAGTGACTTGTGCTTTCACACAGGCCCCTTGGTGGCGGCAGCAGCAGCCTTAGCGTCTTCCTCCCGTCTCTGGGGTCCATGCTTTTAGCTGCGGCTCGCGCCTGCCTCTGGGATCTGCGCTTTTAGCCACGGCTTGCGCCCATCTCAGGGGTCCATGCTTTTAGCCATGACTCGCGCCCATCTCTGGGGTCCGTGCTTTTAGCCACGGCTCGCGCTGGTCTCTGGAGTTCCTTTAAGCAGCGCTCTTAATCCCGTCTCCTCATGCACCAGGAAACAAAGAGGGAAGAAAAAGTCTCTTGCTTCTTCGGCAGCTCCAGATATTTTCCCGGACTCCCTCCCAGCTAGCCGTGGTGCACTAAACCCAACAGGCTGTGTTCACACAACCAACACCATTTCTCTCCCTGCGCTCTGACCAAAGCCCGCGCCTCAGCTCGCAGCCCCGCCCACCCCTGCGGGTGAGCAGACAAGCCTCTCGGGCTGGCGAGCGCTGGTCGGCACCGATTCTCTGTGCAGGAATCTCCCCGCTTTTCCCTCCTCACCCCGTTGCTGTGCTTTCCTCCACAGCTGTGACACTCCCCCTTCCAACACCTGTAGTTTCCGCCTGCGAAGGGGCTTCCTAGTTTGTGGAAACCTTTCCTCCTTCACAGCTCCCTCCCACTGGTGCAGGTCCCGTCCCTATTCTTTTGTCTCTGTTTTTTCTTTTTTTCTTTTGCCCTACCCAGGTACATGGGGAGTTTCTTGCCTTTTGGGAGGTCTGAGGTCTTCTGCCAGCATTCAGTAGGTGTTCTGTAGGAGTTGTTCCACGTGTAGATGTATTTCTGGTGTATCTGTGGGGAGGAAGGTGATCGCCGCGTCTTACTCTTCCACCATCTTCCCCTCTGCTCTAGAGCTGTGTTTAAAGCTGCTGTTTTGAGAAATGTTCACAAGGCGGTAGCAGTTCTCCTTTACAAAATCTGGTTACTAGGGCAACAGAGCCTCAAAGGAAGTCATGTTGTAGGTTGTAAATTAGAATGCAGTGTGCCAGGAAAAAGCCCATTAAGTTTATGTCTCACTACTTCTTATTCATTTTTTTAATTTTAATTTTTTATCACAGCAACTTTGATAACAATGTTTTGCTTGTGCTAGGTGTGTGAGATGTGGTCCTTTTACACATATACATATATCTATTCTTCTTCGGATCCTTTTCCCATGTAGGTTATGACATAATGTTGAGTAGTCTTCTCTTGGTGTTCCGTAGGTGTTTGGTGATTATATATTTCACCTATGTTTGTATATCTCTGTTAAACCCAATATCCTAATATATACAGTCTCACACCTTTCCTTTGGTGAACTGTAAGTTTGTTTAATGAATCTGTGATTGCCTTTCTCTGTGGAAATATCTTCACTGTTATCAATTTTTAGGTAACACCTCTAAGTGATATCATAGGATGTGTCTTTTGCTTTCTGACTTACTACAAGTTGCTTGATGACCTCTAGACTCATCTATGGTGCTGCAAATGGCATTGTGCTATTTTTTTCCTTGGCTAATATTCCATCTGTACGTGTACCAGTTCTTCTTTATCCACTCATCTTTTGATGGACTTTGTGTTTGCTTCCATGTCTTGGCTATTGTAATACTGCTGCAATGCAGATTTGCCCTCCAGTGTCTTTCTAATTCTGTCTTCTTATGTTATAGACCCAGGACTGGACCTCCTGGATCATATTGTAGCTCAATGTTTACCTTGTAACGGCACCTCCATTCTGTTCTCATTAGTGGCTCTTACCAGGTTAAGTCCCTCTTAAAGTTGAGGGTACGCACTTCTCTGCAACCACTTCAGCATTTATTGTTTGTAGTTTTTCTGCTGATGGTTATTCTGACTGGTGTGAGTTGATACCTCTTTGTAGTTGGACTTGCACGCGTCTCATAATCCCCTGAAATTGAACTTTCAGGCATGTCCTTTTTGTCTTCAAACTGTGAGTACAGCTTACATCTTCAAATTGTTTTCTTGAAGTATGTGCCACATTTTGAATTATTTTGGCCATTATACCCCTCAAGACATTTTGAGGGCAGGTTTCATTTACAGCCCTCCAGTACTTGTGCATATGAAGTGTCTATTAGTACAGGTTTTAAAGCTGCTGTTGCAGGTAACGGCCAGAGGGTGGCAGCATTTCTGCTTTCCCCACTCTGGTAACTAGGGGAACAGACCTTCCTGCCAGTGGTGTTCCTTGATTATAATTTAAAGTGGAGTGTCCCCGCATAAACCCACAAAAGCTGATGTCTCTTTACTTATGTTTGTTTTTTTAAATTGAATTTACATTTTTTATTGCCGTAATATTCCCTTCTGTACATGGACCACTTCTTCTTTGTGCATTCCTCTGTTGATGGACATTTTCATTGCTTCAAAGTGCTGGCAGTGTTAAATATGGCTGGAGTGCAGGATTGCCAGCCTGTGTCTTTTTGATTCTCATCCTCTCAGGCGATAGGCCCAGCATGGGTATGCTTGATTGAATGGTAGGTCAATGTTTACCTTTCGAGGCAGCTACATTTTGTTTTCATTAGTGGCTCTTACCACGTCCCACTTAGAACTGAGGGTACGCATTTCTCCACAACCCCTTCAGCATTTATTGTTTGCAGAACTTTTGCTGATGACTATTTTGACTGGTGTGAGCTGATAGGTTTTTGTAATTTGGATTTGCATGTCTTTAATAATTCCTAATGTTCAGCATTTTTCCATGCTTTGTTTTCTTTCTGTTAAACAAAAACAGAAAAAATCTGTGAGTACAATAAACCTCTTGAAATTGTCTTCTTGGAAGGTTGCCCTCTTGATTTTTTTGGTCGATTTTCGATGCCAGGATGTTTTTTGAGGGTAGGTGTCATTTACAGGACTGCAATGAGTGTGAATATTTAGTGACCCTTAGCACTGGTTTTAAAGCTGCTGTTGTGGGAAACGGCCTCAAGTCTGCAGCATTTCTCCATCCACAAATCCGGTTACTAGGGCAGCAGATCCTTTCTGGAAGTCATGTTACCAGGTTGTAAATTAGAATGCAATGTGCCAGGAAAAAAAACCCATAAGTTTATGTCACATTACTTCTTGTTCGTTGTTTGAATTTTTTTAATCAGGGTAATGATTAGAATATTGTTTGTCCTAGGTGACACAATCTGGTTCGTTTGTACATTATATTTATATATATGTATATGTGTATATATATAGATATATAGATATAGATATAGATATATAGATACAGATGTGCAGATCCTCCTCCCATGTAAATTATTGAAGAGTGTCCTGTAGACCTCCGTTTCTATATGGCCGGTCTTTTTGACATACGTATTTAATACGCATTTGTACACGTATGGTAAACCTGGTCTTAATTTATCCGTTCCCTCCACCTTTCCTTTTAGATAAGCATAATTTGTTTTCTAAGTCTGTGAGTGTCTTTCTCTGTGGAAATATGTTCGTTTGGGTCAGTTGTCAGATAACGCCTATAAGTGATATCATAGGATATGTATTTTGCTTTCCGACTTACCTCACGTTCTGTGATGATCTCTAGGCTCATCTATGGTGTCTCAAAGAGCAGTGTTTCATTGTTTTCCAAGGTTAATATTCCATTGTGTACATGGACCACTTCTTCTTTATCAATTCATCAGTTGATGGACATTTTGGTTGCTTCTGTATCTTGGCTATTGTGAAAGTGGCTGCAGTGCAGCTGTTGCAGCCTCTGTCTTCTCGATTCTGGTCTTCTCAGGTGCGAGGCCCAAAATTGGGCCTGCTGGATGGAATGGTGGCTCGGTTTTACATTTCTTTTTTTTGTGTGTGTGGTACAATGGCCTGTCACTGTTGCAACCTTTCCCATTGTGGAGCACAGGCTCCGGACGCGCATGCTCAGCAGCTATGCCTCAGGGGCCCAGCCACTCTGCGGCATGTGGGATCTTCCCGGACTGGGGCACGAACCCGTGTCCCCTGCATCGGAAGGTGGACTCTCAACCACTGCACCACCAGGGAAGCCCCAGTTTTTACTTTTAAATGAGGTCCTTTCTGTTCTCATTATTGGCTGTAACCACATTACATCTCACCAGCAGCTAGAGAGTACACAGTTCTCTAAAACCCTTTCAGCATGTGTTGTTTGTAGACGTTTTGCTGATGGTAGTTGACGTGTGTGAGTTGAAACCTTTTTGTAGATTAGATTTGCATGAGTCTAATAATTCCTGATGTTGAGCTTTTATCCATTTTCCTTTCTTTTGAAGAAGAGTGTGCAAACTTATCTCTTCATACTATCTCCTTTAAACATTTGCATGTCTTGAATATTTTTGGTCATTCCCTAGCTCAGGACATTTTTTGAGGGCAGGTGTCCTTTACAGCCCTGAGTCTGTGAATGTTAAGTGACCATTAGCAGTGGGTTTAAAGCCGTTCTTGCCGCAAACGGCCACAAGGTGGCAGCATTTATATATTTCCAACTCTGGGTTTTCGAGCAACAGAGTCTTCCTGGAAATCCTGTTAGTAGGCTGCAAATTAGGGTGGAATGTGCCAGGGCAAACCCCCAAGAGCTTGTATCTCCTTACTCCTTGTTTGTTTTTTAAATTTAATTTTTATTTAGTATCAGAATAAATTTGATAAAAATGTTGTGTGTGTTCTAGGTGTACAGAATCTGGTTCATTTTATGTATGTATCGATCTATTCATCTTTGGATCCTTTCCCATGTAGGTTATTACAGAATGTTGAGTAGACCTCTCTTGGTATTCCGTAGGTATTTGGTGATTATATATTTCATATGTATTAGTACATGTCTGTTAATCCCCATATCCTAATTCATACCTTCCTTACACCTTTCCATTTGGTTAAACATAATTTGGTTTTCTGAATCTATGAGTGTCCTTCTCTTGGAAAGTATTTCATGGGTATCAATTTTTAGGTAACACCTATAATTGATGTCATAGGATATCTGTGTTTTGGTTTCTTTCTTACTTCAAGTTGGGTGATTATCTCTAGATCCTTCTATGGTGGTGCCAATGGCACTGTTCCATGCTTTTCCATGGCTAATATTCCATTGTGTACACGGACCACTTCTTCTTGGTGCATTTTTTCTGTTGATGGACATTTTGGTTTCTTCCAAGTCTTGGCTATGGTACATGTTGCTGCAGTGCAGGATTGCCAGCCTGTGTCTCTTTGATTCTGGTCTACTCAGGTGATAGGCCCATCAGTGATCCTACCAGATCACATGGTAGCTCAATTTTTACCTTTAAACACACCTCCATTCTGTTTTCAGTACTGTCTGTTACCAGGTGACATCCTACCAGCAGCTAGAGGGTACACAGTTCTCTAAAGCCCCTTCACCATTTATAAGTTGTAGACTTTTTTGCTGGTGATCATTCTGACAGCTGTGAGGTGAACGTTTTTGTAGACTGGATTTGCACGGCTTTATTAATTCCTGATGTTGAGCATGTTTCCTTGCCCTTTTTTTAACAAAAAAAAAGAGAGAAAAAGAAAGAATACAAAATGTGCGTAAAATATGCCTCTTTAAATTGTCGTTTTGAACTATGCACGTCTTTTGAGATTTTTGCTCGATTTAGTGACCACGGATTTGTTTAGAGGGCAGGTGTCATTTACAAGCCTGGAATTATTTTGAATATCAAGTAACCATTATTGCTGGGTTTAGAGCTGCTGCTGTGTGAAACGGCCACAAAGAGGCACAGTTCTCCTTTAACAAATCTGGTTATTAGGGCAACAGAGCCTTAATGAAAGTCGTGTTCTAGGTTGTAAATTAGAATGGAATGTGCCAGGAAAAAGCCCCTTAACTTTATATCCCGCTAATTCTTCGTTTTTTAAATTTAATTTTCATTTTTTATCACAGCAAGTGTGATTACAATGTTTTGCTTGTTCTAGATGTGCAAGATGTGGTTGTTTTACACATATATCTATTGTTCTTTGGATCCTTTTCCCATGTAGGTTACGACACAATGTTGAGTAGTCTTCTCTTGGTATTCTGTAGGTCTTTGGTGACTATATACTTCACCTGTGTTTGTTTGTATAGCTCTGTTAACCCCGATATCTTAATGTATCCAATCCTCACACCTTTCCATTGGTGAATCATAAGTTTGTTTAATAAATCTGTGATTGCCTTTCTCTGTGGAAATATCTTCACTGGTGTCAATTTTTAGGTGACACCTATAAGTGATATCATAGTATATGTGTCTTTCACTTTCTGACTTACGACAAGTTGTGTGATTACTTCTAGACTCATCTACGGTGTTGCAAATGGCATTGTGTCATTTTTTTCCTTGGCTAATATTCGGTCTGTGCATGTACCAGTTCTTCTTTGTCCACTCATCTGTTGATGGAATTTTTGGTTGCTTCCACGTCTTGACTATTGTAATACTGCTGCAGTGCACATTTGCCTGCCTGTGTCTTTCCAATTCTGTCATCTTCGGTTTTAGACCAAGTAGTGGGCCTGCTGGATCATATGGTAGGCAATTGTTTACCTTGTAAAGGCACCTCCATTCTGTTCCATTAATGGCTCTTACCAGGTTATGTCCCATTTAAAGTTGAGGGTATGCACTTCTCCATAACCCCTTCAGCATTTATTGTTTGTAGTTTTTCTACTAATTTTTATTCTGACTGCTGTGAGCTGATACCTCTTTGTGGTTGGATTTGCATGTGTCTCATAATGCCTTGAAATTTAGCTTTCAGGCATGTCCTTTTTTTTCTTCAAACTGTGAGTACAGCTTACCTCTTCAAATGGTTTTCTTGAAATATGTGCCACATTTTGAATATTTTGGCCATTACCTCCCTGAAGACATTTTGAGGGCAGGTTTCATTAGAGCCCTCCAGTACTTGTGCATATGAAGTGCCGATTAGCACAGGTTGTAAAGCTGCTGTTGCAGGCAACGGCCATTTGGCGGTAGCATTTCTGCTTTCCCCATTCTGGTAACCAGGGAAACAGACCTTCTTGCCAGTGGTGTTCCTCTTTTATACACTAGAGGTGAATGTGCCTGCATAAACCCCCAAAGGGTGATGTTGTCATACACTAAACTGTAACCAAAACCGTACCCGTTCCCTAACCCTAACCCTAACACTGAGCTGTGCCATAATAATAACCCATACACTAACACTAACACGTACCCTAACCCTAACCCTAAACCTTATACTTACCCAAGTCCTAATAGTAACACGTACACTAACAGTAACACTAACCCTAACAGGTACCCTAAACCGTTGTCGTACCCTAGACAGTGACCTAATCCGTACCCTTTCCCTAATGCTAAACCTAACCCTAAACCGTCCCCTAACCCACAACCTAATCCTAACCCGTATACTAACACTAACCCACACCCTAACATGGATTCTAACCAAACCCGTTGTCGTACACTAACTGGTACCATAAGCTGTATCCATTCCCTAACGCTAATCCTAACCATAACCCTAACCCTAAATCATACCCTAACCCGTACCCTGATCCTAACCCGTACCTTGGCGGGGGAACCGTATATCACACTGTCACCATAGAAAAACCTACAGACACTGCAGTGACGGTGGCCAATAAGACCGGCTGGACTCCTCGCTACTTCAAAATTTCTTGTGACTCTGGGACTAATGGAATACAGAAGAAGACATCATCTAAGTCTAATACAGAATACCAGGTCCTGGTGGATGGTAGAATGACCATCAGTGTGTAGGAATTAGGAACTACTGGATGTATATTCTCAGGTGCTTCACTGACCTGACGTCCTTTACCAAGTACCCAGTAGCCCACAGGGCTCTCATGGTCAGGCCCCTCCCAGGATATGGAGCTCACCTGTGCAGATACCCAGCAGCCCATGGGGCTCTCGTGGTCAGGCCCCTCCCAGGATATGGAGCTCAGCTGTGCAGGTACCCAGCAAGACTGAGCACACAGGAACCGTGCACATAGCCCCCATTGCAGAGCACCCCCAGCTCACCTGTCACTCAGGGCTGACACAGAGCACCTCAGAGCACGACTTGAACTAACAAACAACAGCTCCAACAGGTCTGTGACACTGGGCGTCACTCTGTGCGGCCTCCCTCCACCTGGTCTTCCAGAGACTTCCACTGCAGCCAGGGCACCAGACCTCTGTCTCCACCCACCACCCCTCGTCTCCCTGACTACTGGGTTCCTCTCATTAGGAGAGGGTCTTCTTGAAGTTGTCTCCCACTCATGGGCCAGATAAAATGATTAGAAAACAAGCCAGAGCTGCAGCCCCTTGTCTATCCTGACTCTCAGGAGCCCACACCTGTTCCTTGGACCTGGTCGGTTCATCAAGGTCCATTTTCTGCTGCTGTGAGCCCCAGAGGGGCGAGGATTGGCTGACCTGGGCAGCCTGACCGTGCCGGCCAGCCCTCTCCAGGTGTGCCTGGTTTGAGGTCAATATAAACACCGCTCCAGGCAGCAAGAGCCCCTTCAGTTGTGTCTGACGCCATATTCTCTGCTCCGTCAGCAGTGTCGGGGCTGGGCTGGTAGGAGGGAGTGAGGGGCCACGGTTTTTAGGGCGGCCCGGTGTGAGTGGGGCTCTGCTGGGCTTTCTGCAGGAGTTGCCAAGCTGCCAACTGCTAAAGAAGAGGATGTGTCACCCATATCTGCTGCTGGAATTTCTCCCCAGGCAGAGGTGAGTAAGGAAAAAAGCAGTGGGGGCTGGGACAGGAGGGGTATCTCAGGCAGGGAAATGGAAAGCTTCCAGAAGTGTGCCCGGGGCCGGGACCATCCTGGTTGGCCTGTAGGCACCAAGTCGGCCTGGGTGCTGTCGCTGGTGTGGCTCCATGGCCCTTCCTCTAGGCTTTCAAGTCCTTGCACAGATTCAGGTGTTTTACCTGGGAACTGTGGGAACAGTTCAGCAGCAGTTGGCCTGGAGCTCAGCTCACGTTTACTCAGAGATGCCTCAGCACAGTCCCCCAGCTTTGCAATGAGGACACTCCTTGCGGGGGGGGGGGCGCTGCTGGCTTCATGGGAGACGATTACCCACCTCTGACCAACTTCAGGATTCTTTACCTTTGGAGCAAGTGCCCTGAGAGGGTTTTCCTGTTTATAACTGGTGTCTGCTTTTTTTTTTTTCTTTTTGGGTTCAATGTAGGTTTTATTCCTCTTTTTCGTATTTATAGATAGAAGCATGGAAATAATTCATTCATATAAATACATGTATGGGAATGGAAGAACTATTTTTCTGTTTTACTTTTTGTATGTTTATTTATGTTTTTAATTTTATTATTATACAGCAGGTTCTTTCTGGTTATCGATTTTATACATATGGGTGTATATAAGTCAATCCCAAACTCTCAATTCATCCCAGCACTACCCCCCCATGGCTTTCCCCCCTTGGTGTCCATACGTTTGTTCTCTACATCTGTGTCTCTATTTCTGCCCTGCAAACCAGTTCATCTGTTCCATTTTTCTTGGTTCCACATATATGCATTAATATACAATATTTCTTTTTCTCTTTCCGTCTTATTTCACTCTGTATGACAATCTCTAGGTCCATCGACGTCTGTACAAATGACCCAATTTCATTCCTTTTTATGGCTGAGTAACATTCCATGTTATATATGTACCACATCTTTATCCATTCGTCTGCCTGTGTGCATTTAAGTTGCTCCCATTACCTGGCTATTGTAAATAGTGCTGCAATGAACATTGTGGTGAATGTGTCTTTTTGATTTATGTTTTTCTCTGGGTATATGCCCAGTAGTGGGATTGCTGGATCATATGGTAATTCTATTTTTAGTTTTTTAAGGAACCTCCATATTGTTCTCCATATTGACTGTATCAATTTACATTCCCACCAATAGTGGAAGAGGGTTCCTTTTCTCCACACCCTCCCCAGCATTTATTGTTTGTAGATTTTCTGATGATGTCCGTTCTAACAGGTGTGAGGTGATACCTCATTGTAGTTTTGATTTGCATTTCTCTAATAATTAGTGATGTTGAGAAACTTTCCATGTGCTTCTTGGCCATCTCTCTCTCTTCTTGGAATCAATGTCTATTTAGATCTTCTGCCATTTTTGTATTGGGTTGTTTGGTTTTTTTAATATTGAGCTGCATGTGCTGTTTATATATTATTGGAGATTAATCCTTTGTCTGTTGATTCATTTGCAAATATATTCTCCCATTCTGAGGGTTGTCTTTTCGTCTTGTTTTTACTTTCCTTTGCTTTGCAAAAGCTTTTATGTTTCATTAGTTCCCATTTGTTTATTTTTCTTTTTTATTGCATTACTCTAGGAGGTGGATCAAAAAAGATCTTGTTGTGATTTATGTCAGAGTATTCTTCCTATTTTTTCCTCTAAGAGTTTTATACTGTCCGGTCTTACATTAAGGTCTCTAATCCATTTTGAATTTATTTTTCTGTATGGTGTTAGGGAGTATTCTAATTTCATTCTTTTACATGTAGCTGCCCATTTTTCCCAGAACCACTGATTGAAGAGACTGTCTTTTCTCCATTGTATAGTCTTGCCTCCTGTGTCATAGATTATTGACCATTGGTATGTAGGTTTATCTCTGGGCTTTCTTTCTTTTTTCATTTTACAACTTTATTGGAGTATAATTGCTTTACAATGATGTGTTAGTTTCTGCTGTATAACAAAGTGAATCAGCTATACATATACCACCATATCCCCTCCCTCTTGCTTCTCTCTCTCACTGTCTCTATCCCACCACTTTAGGTGTTCACAAAGCACTGAGCTGATCTCCCTGTGCTACGTGGCTTCTTCCCAGTAGCTATCGATGTTACATTTGGTAATGTATATATGTCCATGCCACTCTCTCACTTTGTCCCAGCTTACCCTTCCCCCTCCCCGTGTGCTCAAGTCCGTTCTGTACGTCTGTGTCCTTAATCCTGTCCCACCCCTAGGTTCTTCATAAACTTTTTTTTTTTAGACTCCATATATCTGTGTTAGCACACGCTATTTGTTTTTCTCTTTCTGACTTACTTTACTGTGTAGGACAGTCTCTACGTCCATCCATCTCACTACAAATAACTCAGTTTTGTTTCTTTTATGGCTGAGTAATATTCCATTGTATATATGTGCCAGATCTTCTTTATCGATTCATCAGTCGATGGACACTTAGGTTGCTTCCATGTCCTGGCTATTGTAAATAGAGCTGCAATGAACATTGTTGAACATAACTCTTTTTGAATTATGGTTCTCTCAGGGTAAATGCCCAGGAGTTGGATTGCTGGGTCGTATGGTACTTCTATTTTTAGTTTTTTAAGGAACCTCCATACCGTTCTCCCTAATGGCTATATCAATTTACATTCTCACCAACACTGAAAGAGTGTTCCCTTTTCTCCAATAAATGCCTCTGCAGCAATTATTTTTTGTAGATTTTTTGATGATTGCCATTCTGACTGCTGTGAGTGATACCTCACTGTAGTTTTGATTTACATTTCTGTAATGATTAGTGATGTTCAGCATGCTTTCATGTGTTTGTTGGCAACCTGTATATCGTCTTTGGAGAAATGTCTATTTAAGTCTTCTGTCCATTCCTGGATTGGGTTGTTTGTTTTTGTGATATTGAGCTACATGAGCTGCTTGTAAATTTTGGAGATTAATCCTTTGTCATTTGCTTCATTTGAAAATATTTTCTCCCATTCTGAGGGTTGTCTTTTCGTCTTCTTTATGTGTTTCTTTGCTGTGCAAAGCTTTTAAGTTTCATTAGGTCCCATTTGTTTATTTTTGTTTTTATTTCCATTTCTCTAGGAGGTGGGTCAAATAGGATCTTGCTGTGATTTATGTCATAGAGTGTTCTGCCTATGTTTTCTTCTAAGAGTTTAAAAGCGTCTGGTCTTAACATTTAGATCTCTAATCTATTTGGAGTTTATTTTTGTGTATGGTGTTATGGATGTTCTAATTTCATTCTTCTATGTGTAACTGTCCAGTTTTCCCAGCACCACTTACTGAAGAGACTGTCTTTTCTCCATTGTTTATCCTTGCCTCCTTTGTCATAGATGAGTTAGCCATAGGTATGTAGGTTTATCTCTGGGCTTTCTATCCTGTTCCGTTGATCTATATTTCTGTTTTGGTGCCAGTACCATATAGTCTTGATTACTGTAGCTTTGTAGTATAGTCTGAAGTCAGGAAGTCTGATTCCTCCAGCTCTTTTAATTTCCCTCAAGACTGATTTGGCTATTCGGGGTGTTTTGTGTCTCCATGCACATTTTAAGGTTTTTTTGTTCTAGTTCTGTAGAAAATGCCACTGATAATTTGATAGGGATTGCATTGAATCTGTAGATTGCTTTGGGTAGTATAGTCATTTTCACAATATTGATGCTTCTAATCCAAGCATATGGTTAATACTCCCATCTGTTTATATAATCTTTGATTTCTTTCAGCACTGTGTTATAGTTTTCTGAGTATAGGACTTTCACCTCCTTAGGTAGGTTCATTCCTACATATGTTATTCTTTCTGTTGCAATGGTGTATGGGATTGTTTCCTTAATTTCTCTTTCTCATCTTTCATTGTTAGTGTAGAGGAATGCAAGAGATTTCTGTGCATTAATTTTGTATCCTGCAACTTTACCAAATTCATTGATTAGCTCTAGTAATTTTCTAGTGTCATCTTTAAGATTCACTATGTGTAGTATCGTGTCATTTGCAAACAGTGAAAATTTTACTTCTTTTCCAATTTGTATTCCTTTTATTTCTTTTTTTCTCTGATTGCTGTGTCTAGGCCTTCCAAAACTATGTTGAATAATACTGGTGAGAGTGGACATCCTTGTTTTGTTCCTGATCTTAGAGGAAATTCTTGTAGTTTTTCACCATTGAGAATGATGTTTGTTGTGGGTTTGTCATATATGGCCTTTATTATGTTGAGGTAGATTCCCTCTATGTTCACTTTCTGGAGAATTTTTAATCATAAATCGGTGTTGAATTTTGTCAAAATTTTTTCCTGCTTCTATTGAGATGATATTTTTATTCTACAATTTGTTAATATGGTGTATCACATTGATTTGTGTATATTGAAGAACCCTTGCGTTCCTGGGATAGACCCCACCTGATCATGGTGTGTGATCCTTTTAATGTGTTGTTCAATTCTGTTTGCTAGTATTTTGTTGAGGATTTTTACATCTATATTCATCAGTGATATTGGTCTCTAATTTTCTTTTTCTGTAGTATCATTGTCTGGTTTTGGTATCAGTGTGATATGAATGAGTTTGGGAGTGTTCCTTTCCCTGCAAATTTCTGAAGAGTTTGAGAAGGTTGGGTGTTAGCTCTTGTCGAAATATTTGATAGAATTCACCTCTGATGCCATCTGGTTCTGGACTTTTGTTTGTTGGAAGATTTGTCATCACCGTTTCAATTTCATTACTTGTGATTGGTCTATTCATATTTTCTATTTATTCCTCTTTCAGTCTTGGAAGGTTATACCTTTCTAAGAATTTGTCCATTTCTTCCAGGTTGTCCATTTGATTGGCATAGAGTTGCTTGTAGAAGTCTCTTAGGATGCTTTGTATTTCTGTGGTGTCTGTTGCAACTTCTCCTTTTTCACTTCTAATTTTATTGATTTGCGTCCTCTCCCTCTTTTCCTTGAGTCTGGCTAATGATTTATCATTTCTGTTTATCTTCTCAAAGAACCAGCTTTTAGTTTTATTGATCTTTGCTATTGTTTTCTTTGTTTCTATTTCATTTATTTCTGCTCTGATCTTTATGATTTCTTTCCTTCTACTAACTTTGGGTTTCTTTCTTCTTTCTCTAATTCCTTTAGGTGTAAGGTTAGATTGTTTATTTGAGAGTTTTCTGGTTTCTTGAGGTAGGCTTGTATTGCTATAAACTTCCCTCTTAGGACTGCTTTTGCTGCATCCCATAGGTTTTGGATCATCATGTTTTTGTTGTCATTTGTCTCTAGGTTGTTTTTGATTTCCTCTTTTCTTTCTTCAGTGATATCTTGGTTATTTAGTGACGTTTGTTGAGTCTCCATGTGTTTCTGTTTTTTACATATTTTTTCCCTGTAATTGATTTCTAATCTCATAACCTTGTGGTCAGAACAGATGCTTGATATGATTTCAGTTTTATTAAATTTCCTGAGGCTTTGTCTGTGACCCAAGATGTGATCTATCCTGGAGAATGTTGTGCGTGAAGTTGAGAAGAACATGTAATCTGCTGTTTTTGGATGGAATGTCCTATAAATATCAATTAAATCTATTTGGTCTCTTGTGTCATTTAAAGTTTGTGTTTCCTTATTAATTTTCTGTCCGGATGATCTCCATTGGTGTAAGTAAAGTGTTAAAGTCCCCTGCTATTATTGTGTTACTGTCGATTTTGTCTTTTATAGCTGTTAGCAGTTGCCTTATGTATTGAGGTGCTCCTATGTTGGGTACATATATATTTATAATTGTTATGTCTTCTTTTTGGATTGATTCCTTGATCATTATGTAGTGTCCGTCCTTGTCTCTTGTAACACTCTTTATTTTAAAGTCTATTGTATCTGATATGAGTATTGCTACTCCAGCTTTCTTTTGATTTTCATTTGCATGGAATATCCTTTTCCATCCCCTCACTTTCAGTCTGTATGTTTCCCTAGGTCTGAAATGGGTCTCTTATAGACTGCATATATACGGATCTTGTTTTTGTATCCATTCAGCAAGACTGTGTCTTTTGTTTGGAGCATTTAATCCATTCACATTTAAGGTAAATATTGATATGTATATTCCTATTACTATTTTCTTAATTGTTATGTGTTTGTTTTTGTAGATTCTTTTCTTCTGTTGTGTTTCCCACTTAGATAGGTTCCTTTAGCATTTGTTGTAGAGCTGGTTTGGTGGTGCTGAGTTCTCTTAGCTTTTGCTTGTCTGTAAAGCTTTTGATTTCTCCATTGAATCTGAATGAGATCTTGCTGGGTAGAGTTCTTTTGGTTGTAGATTCTTCCCTTTCATCACTTTAAATATATCAGCCAACTCCCTTCTGGTTTGTAGAGTTTCTGCTGAGAAATCAGCTGTTAACCTTATGGGAGTTCCCTTGTATGTTGTCATTTTTCCCTTGTGCTTTCAATAATTTTTCTTTGTCTTTAATTTTTGTCAGTTTGATTATTATGTGTCTCGGTATTTTTCTCCTTGGGTTTATCCTGCCTGGGACTCTCTGTGCTTTCTGGACTTGGGTGGCTACTATTTCCTTTCCCGTGTTAGGGAAGTTTTCGACTATAATCACTTCAAATATTTTCTCGGGTCCTTTCTCTCTCTCTTCACCTTCTGGGATCCCTATAATGCAAATTTTGTTGCATTTAATGTTATCCCAGAGGTCTCTTAAGCTGTCTTCCTTTCTCTGCATTCTTTTTTCTTTATTCTTTTCTGCAGCAGTGAATTCCACCTTTCTTTCTCCAGGCCAGTTATCCGTTCTTCTGCCTCAGTTAGTTATTCTACTATTGATTCCTTCTAGTGTTTTTTGTTTGTTTGTTTGTTTGTTTTTTGCGGTACGAGGGACTCTCACTTTTGTGGCCTCTCCCGTTGTGGAGCACAGGCTCTGGATGTGCAGGCTCAGCGGCCATGGCTCACGGGCCCAGCTGCTCCTTGGCATGTGGGATCTTACCAGACCAGGGCACGAACCCATGTCCCCTGCATTGGCAGGTGGACTCTCAACCACTGCGCCACCAGGGAAGCCCCCTTCTAGTGTATTTTTCATTTCAGTTATTGTATTGTTCATCTCTGTTTGTTGGTTCTTTAATTCTTCTAGGTCTTTGTTAACTATTTCTTGCATCTTCTCTATCTTTGCCTCCATTCTTTTTCCAAGGTCTTGGATCATCTTCACTATCATTATTATGAATTCTTTTTCTGGAAGGTTGCCTATCTCCACCTCATTGAGTTGTTTTTCTGGGGTTTTATCTTGTTCCTTCATCTGGTAGAAATTCCTCTGCCTTTTCATTTTGTCTATCTTTCTGTGAATGTGGTTTTCCATCCACAGGCTGAAGAACTGTAGTTCTTCTTGCTTCTGCTGTCTGCTCTCTGCTGAATGAGTCTATCTTAGAGGCTTGTGCAGCATTCCTGATGTGAGGGAGTGGTGGTGGGTAGAGCTGGGTGTTGCTCTGGTGGGCAGAGCTCAATAAAACTTTAATCTGCTTGTCTGCTGATGCATGGGGCAGAGTTCCCTCTCTGTTTGTTGTTTGGCCTGAGGCGACCCAGAACTGTGGCCCACCTGGCTCTTTGGTGGGGTTACCTGAGGACTCTGGGAGGGCTCATGCTAAGGAGGACTTCCCAGAACTTCTGCTGCCAGTGTCCTTGTCCGCACGGTGAGCCCCAGTTACCCCCCGCCTCTGCAGGAGACCCTCTAAAACTAGCAGGTAGGTCTGCTCAGTCTCCTATGGGGTCACTGCTCCTTCCCTTGGGTCCTGATGTGCACACTACTGTGCGTGTCCTCCAAGAGTGGAGTCTCTGTTGTGACTCTACGTCTCTGAGTGGGGTTGAGACTCTGAGACTGAGTGGAGTCTCACAGACTCTGTGTCCTATGAAACTTCGATGCTTTGTGGTTCTAGAAATCCTATAGGAGACGGTCCACAGCAGGTGAAGCTAATGCTGTCGGTGGAGGTGGTGAAGCCAAAGATCTGCAGTTCAGACTAAAGGTGCCAATGTACATTCAGGACAAAACAATCTCATGTGAATGTAGTTCAGGCAGGTTTAACATAAATAGAGTCAGGTTAATGCCTAACATCTTCTATCTTGTGCCTCCCCTCAGGGACCCCCCTCCTCAGTTCCTGAGGCTCCTGTAACTCATGTACAGTGGAAGGGAGACTGGGCTCTGTCCAGTCTGAGCCCTGAGTTACCCTGTGTGTAGCTTAGGATACTTTGCATTTCTGTGGTGTCTGTTGTAACATCATCGCTTTCATTTCTGATTTATTTGGGCCCTCTCTTTTTTAAAAACACATACTACTATTGTCTTTTATTCTTTACAGAAGCTAAAAAAATGTTTGATCTATTACCCTTACTCTATGTATAGGTTTTTCAGTGAGATTTTTACTTTTGTTTGTTTTCTTGTTACTATCAATAATTAGTGAGACTTCTTTTAAGCTTAAGTAAATTCCTTCAACATTGCATATAAGGCTGGTTTATTAGTGATGAACTCTTTTAGCTTTTGCTAGTCTGGGAAACTCTTGACCTCTCCTTCAATTCTTTCTTTCCTCCATAAATTTATTTATTTATTTTTGGCTGTATTAGGTCTTCATTGCAGTGTGTGGGCTTTTCTCTAGTTGTGGCAAGTGGAGGCTACTCTTCGTTGTGGTGCATGGGCCGTTGTGGTGCATGGGCTTCTCATTGCAGTGGCTCTTCTTGTTGTGCAACATGGGCTCTAGGTGCTCAGGTTTCAGTAGTTGTGGCTAGCAGGCTCAGTAGTTGTGTCTCATGGGCTCTAGAGCACAGACTCAGTAGTTGTGGCACACAGGCTTAGTTGCTCTGTGGCATGTGGGATCTTCCTGGATCAGGGCCCGAACCCGTGTCCCCTGCATTGGCAGACAGATTCTCAACCACTGTGACATCAGGGAAGCCCTGTCCTGCAATTCTGAATAATAATTTTGCTGGTAGAGTATTCCTGTTGTAGACTTTTTCTTTTTAGCCCATTGATTATATCCTATCATTCCTTCCTAGTTTGAAAATTGTGCTGAGAAGTCATCTGACAGTCTTATGGGAATACCTTGAACATAACTAGACCCTTTTATTTCACTGCCTCTGTGATCACTCTTTAAATTTTTAAATTTTTGGAGCTTTATAATATGTCTTGGTGTGGACCTGTTTGTCTTCATCTTGCTTGGGACCCTGTTTTTCCTGGACCTGGATGTGTGTTTCCTTCCCCAGGTTAGGAAAGTTATCAGTTCCTCTATCCTCCAATAAGTTATCTGCCCGTTTCTCTCTTCTCCTCGTTCTGGGGCCCCTGTAATGCTCATGTTAATACTCTTGATGTTGTCTCAGAGGTCCCTTTACGTATACTCTTAATTGCTTTTACTTTGTGCTATTCAGTTTGGGTGATTTTCACTACTCTGTTTTCCATTTCACTGATCTGTTCTTCTGTATCATACAGTATAATGTGGCTTCTCTCATGTACATGTGTGTGTGTTTTAATCTCTTTTATTGTATTGTTCACTGTTTTGTTCTTTTTGACATGTTATTACTCTGTTGAAATTCTCACTATGTCTATCTATTCTTCTCCTGACTTGGGTGAGCGTCTTTATAATCATTACTGTGAACACTTTTTTTTTATCGGGTAGAATGCTTATCCCTGTTTTATTCAGTTCTTTTTCTGATGTTGTGTCTTGTTACTTCATTTGTAACATATTTCTCTATTTCCTTATGCTTCCTAAGTCTCTGTACATCTTTATTCATTAGGTTCAGGTTGTTACATTCCCGGGTCTCAGAGAAGTGGCCTTATATAGGAGATGACTGATAGGGCCCAGCAGCACATTGTCCTCTGGCCAGCAGAGCCACATGCTCCTGGGGTGTTCCCTGTGTGGGCTGCACACACCTTTCTCTTACCGCGGGGCCAACTGCTGTAGACAAGCTGGTAGGTGGTATTGGACCCTGGCCTAAATGGCTGTGAGCCCCTGCAGTATGTGATTGATTGCCATGGGTGTGCTGATATCCAAGGCAGCCCTCCATTATGGGTGGCTGTGTGGTGCTCCAGGTGCACAGGTGGACAGCGTAGGCCCCCAGTGTGTCTGGTTGTGAGACCTTCTGGTGCGGGAGTGCTATGGGCATGGTGGTAAATGGGGCAGGCCCCTGATTCTAATCAGTTCCAGGGAAGATTCTAAAATGTTGCTTGCCCATGTCTCAGTTCCTAGTGGGAGTCCCAGTTGCCTCTTGCCTTTCCAAGAAGCTCTCCGAGATTAGCAAGTGGGTCTGGCACACGTGTCTTTCACTCTATTGGCTCTGCACAGGGACTGAGAACATGTGAGATTTGTGTGTGCCCTATGAGAGCAGTCTCAGTTTCCTTTAGTCTCCAGATTTCCTGAAAATAAGCCCTGCAAGTTTTCAAAGCCAGACCTGCTGTGTTCTTTTCTTCCAGTGCAGGAACCCTGGGCTGAGCAGCCTAATGCCAGGCTCATACCCTTCCCTCCATGTGGAGGACCTATGCAATTGTGATATCTTCCAGCTGTGGGTCACTGTGCTATATGTGTGGGTTCCAATTAGACTGTGTTTCCAGTCCTCCTACCTGCCTTGTGGTTTCTCCTTCCTTATATCTTTAGTTGTGGAAAACATTCCCTGCTAGTTTTCAGAGATAATTTCCGTGTAAGTTGTTGTAATTTGGGTGTGCGTCTGGCAGCAGGGGAGCTCAGTATCTTCCTACTCTATCATCTTGATCCCCTCTCAAGAATTCTTTGAAAATATATGCATCTATTACTGTAAACATAACTCTTTGAATTGCAGTCTTGTTCCTGTATTCCATAAATTTAGGTACTTTGTGTTTCCAATTTTGTTTGCTTTAAGATTTCTTTTAAATTTCCGTTTTGATTTATTCCTGTATGCATTGGCTATTCAGGAGCTTATTGTTCAATTTCCAAGTGTTCTTCAATTTTCAATTATTCTTTTTAATATTGAATTTCAGTTTCATACCATTGTGGTTGGAAATGATCCTTGATATGATTTCAATATTCTTGGATTTTTGAAGACTTGTTTTGTGGCTTAACATAGGATCTACCCTAGGCAATGATCTACGTGTACTTAAGAACAATGGAAAGTTTGCTGCTGTTGAGTGGAATATACTGTAGATGTATGTTAGGTTCATTTGATATCAAGTGTGTGTTCAGGTTCAGTGTTTCCTGATTGATATTATGTCCGGATGATCTATACAGTGTTGAAAGTTGGGTATCGATGTTTCTTACCATTATTTTATTTCTGCACATTTTCCCCTTCACGTGGGTTAATATATTCTTTATATGTTGAGAGGCTCCAAAGCTGGATACATACATATTTATAATTGTCATGATTTCTTGATGAATTAATCCATTTATCATTATATGATAACCTTCTTTCCTTTGAGAGGTTTGACTTCAAGTCTTTTTTATCTCATAATAGACTAGTCAGTCAAGTATCATTTTCATGGAGTATTTTGTTCCCAATCTTTCAATTTTATGCTATATATGGATTAGAAGTTAACATGAATATCTTGTACACAGTATAATTGAACTTTCTTTAATCCATTCAGCCACCCTATGGATTATTTAAATTGAAGTATAGTTGACTTACAATATTACATTAGTCTCAGGGGTACAACATATGGATTGAATATTTTTATAGATCGTGTTCCACTAAAGTGATTACACAATAATGTCTATATTTCCCTGTGTTGTGCTATATATCCTTGTTTGTTTATTTCATACATAGGGGTACTGGATTTAGAGAAACAAACTACTGTTTTTCCCTCCCCCTTTAAGTCGCCCCACCAGTAACCACTAATTTGTTCTCTGTGAGTCTATTTCTGTTTTGTTATATACATACATTTCTTGCATTTTTAGATTCTACAGAGAAGTGAGAACATAGTGTATTTGTCCTTCTCTAACTTAAGTACACATAAATATTCTAGGCCTATCCATGTTGTTGCAAATGGCAGAATTTGATCCTTTTAATGGCTGAGTAATAGTCTATTGTGTATACATACCACATCTTCTTTATCCACTCATCTGTTGATGGACATTTAGTTTGCTTCCATATGTTGGCAATTGTAAATAATGCTGCTATGAACATTGGGATGCATGTATCTTGTCAAATTGGTGTCTTCATTTTCTTTGGACATATACCAAGCAGTGGAATTACTGGCTAATATGATAGTTCTACTTTTAGCTTTTATCAGGACCTCCATATTCTTTTCATAGTGGGTGTACCAACTTATAATCCCACCACCAGTGTACTAGGATTGCCTTCTCCATGTCATGAACAACATTTCATATTTGTATACTTTGGAATAATAGCCACGTTGAGAGGTGTGACCTGACGTCTCATTATGGGTTTTCTTGTGGATCATTCATTAAATTTAATTTACAAAAGAAGATGATAGGCTGGATGTGATCTCCAGGTTTAGTTTGCTAATGCCTGGTATAGGTTAATTTGGGGAGAATTAATACCTTTACAATGTTATTTATTGCTTACATTTTTCAGGTTGACATTTAGTGATTGGAAACATTTAAAATTTTTTCTCCCTGAAGGATATATGAAGTCTGTTGGTTTGTTTCTGTTTTATAAATTTGTTCATGTCTATCATTTTTTAGACTCCACTATAAGTGATATCATATGATATTTGTCTTTTTCTATCTGACTTACTTCACTTAGAATGAAATAATGTCATTTGCAGCAACAGGAATGGACCTAGAGGTGATCATGCTTTTTCATTTCTGAGTAATATTTATTTGATTGTGTACATGTACAACTTCTTCATTATCCATTCATCTGTTGATGGACATTTTGGTTGCCTCCATGTCTTGGCTATTGTAAACAGTGCTGCAGTGCGTGTTTGGGTTTGGGTGCATTTGCCATTTTCATTTCTGGCTTTCTGCAGATATACACCCAGAAGGAAGACTGCTGGATGATATGGTAGCTCTATTTTTACTTTTAAAAGACATCTCCATACTGTACTTTATAGTGGCTCTTACCAGCTTACATCACACCAACAGCATAGGAGGGTTCCCTTTTCTCCATGTCCTCTCCAGCATTTATGGTGTGTAAACGTTTTGATGATGGCCATTCTGACTGTGTGAGGTGATACCTTGTTGTAGTTTTGATTTGCATGTGTCTCTCCAATAATACAAGATTTTGAGCATCTTTGCATGTATTTTTTTAAACACTGTGAGGAAAAGTTACAGTTGACATTGGGTTTTTGAAAGTCTGACTATTTTGAATTTTTGCTCGATAACTACCACAGGACATTTGTTAAGGGCAGGTGTCATTTACACCCTGGCAGTCCTTGTGAATATGAAGTGCCCATAAGCACATGTTTTAAAGTTGCTGTTGTGGAAATGGGCACAGATGTTAGGATTTCCTTCATGCCCCTCTCTGGTTACTTGGGTAACCAGACCCACTGTGGAAGACGGGCTCTTGGATTGTAAATTAGTGTGGGCTGTGGCAGAACAAACACCCCAAATCTTCTGTTTTGTTACTTCTTGTTTTTGTTTTAATTTAATTTTTCTTTTTTATTGGAGTAAAGTTGATTTAAAATATTCTGTTTGTGGTAGGCGTACAGAATCTTGTTCAGTTATGTATATTCATATGTCTATTCATCTTCAGATCCTTTTCCCATATAGGTTATTAGAGAGTGTTGAGTAGACTTCCCTTTGTTATGCAGTAGGTCCTTGTTGATAATCTATTTTATATGTATTAGTGTGTAAATATTTCCCCCAGCCTCCTGATTGATTTATTCCTTTCACCCACCTTTCTCATTGGGTAAGCATAAGTTTGTTTTCTAAGTCTGTGCATCTGTTTCTCTCTCTTTTATTTTATTTTTTTGGCTGTACTGCAAGGCATGTGTGATATTAGTTCTCCCAACACCAGGGATCGAACCCATGCCCCCTGAATTGGAAGCTCAGATTCTTAACCATTGGACCACCTGGAAAGTCCCTGTTTCTCTCTTGTAAATTAGTTCATTGGTATCAATTTTTAAATTTCAGCTATAAGTGGTATCATATGATATTTGACTTTCTCTTTCTGACTTACTTCACTTAGTATGATTATCTCTAATTCTATCTATGATGCTGCAAATGGCATTCCTTCATTCTTTTCATTTCTGAGTAATATTTCTCTGTGAACATGTACCGCTTCTTTATCCGTCCATCTGCTGATGGATATTTTGGTTGCTTCCATGTCTTAGACGTTGTAAATTGGACTGCGGTACACATGTGGGTGCATGTGTGTTTTCCAATTCAGGTTTTCTCCTGTTATATGACTGGGAGTGGGACAGCTGGATCATATGGTACCTCTAAAGGGTTAGGAGGGTGCAGGTCAGGGCACGACAGAGGTGGAGGGTTCGAGGACGTGTCAGGGGACTGTGGAGGCTGCAGCTCAAGGCACCACAGATCTGTAGGTTTAGAGGACGTGTCGGGGGACGGCTTTGGACAGGGAACAGGGACTGTGGAGGGTGCAGGTCAGGGCACGACAAGGGTGGATTGTTCGAGGACCTGTCGGGTGATGGCTTAGGACTGGGAACGGGGAGTGTTGAGTGTGCAGGTCAGGGCACGACAGGGGTGGAGGGTTCGAGGACTTGTCGGGGGACGGGGACTGTGGAGGGTGCAGCTCAGGGCACGACAGTTCTGCAGGTTTAGAGGTCGTGTCGGGGGACGACTTAGGACAGGGAACGGGGACTGTGGAGGGTGCAGCTAAGGGCACGACAGGGGTGGAGGGTTCGAGGACCTGTCTGGGGACGGCTTAGGACTGGGAACGGGGACTGTGGAGGGTGCAGCTCAGGGCACGACAGAGCTGTAGGTTTAGGGGACGTGTCGGGGGACTGTGGAGGGTGCAGGTCAGGGTACGTCAGGCGTGGAGGGTTCGAGGACCTGTCGGGGGACGGGGACTGTGGAGGGTGCATGTCAGGGCACGACACGCGTGGAGGGTTCGAGGACCTGTTGGGGGATGGCTTAGGACTGGGAACGGGGTCTGTGGAGGGTTCAGGTCAGGGTACGACACAGGTGGAGGGTTCGAGGACGTGTCGGGGGACGGCTTAGGACTGGGAACGGGAACTGTGGAGGGTCCAGCTCAGAGCCAGACAGGGGTGGAGGGTTCGAGGACGTGTCCGGGGACTGTGGAGGGTGCAGCTCAGGGCACGACAGAGGTGGAGGGTTCGAGGACGTGTCGGGGGACTGTGGAGGCTGCAGCTCAGGGCACGACAGAGCTGTAGGTTTAGAGGACGTGTCGGGGGACTGTGGAGGTTGCCGCTCAGGGCACGACAGAGGTGGAGGGTTCGAGGACCTGTCGGGGGATGGCTTAGGACTGGGAACGGGGACTGTGGAGGGTGCAGGTCAGGGCACGACAGAGCTGTAGGTTTAGGGGACATGTCGGGGGACTGTGGAGGGTGCAGCTCAGGGCACGGCAGAGCTGTAGGTTTAGAGGACGTGTCGGGGGACTGTGGAGGTTGCCGCTCAGGGCACGACAGAGGTGGAGGGTTCGAGGACTTGTCGGGGGACGGCTTAGGACTGGGAACGGGAACTGTGGAGGGTCCAGCTCAGAGCCCGACAGGGGTGGAGGGTTCGAGGACGTGTCCGGGGACTGTGGAAGGTGCAGCTCAGGGCACGGCAGAGCTGTAGGTTTAGAAGACGTGTCGGGGGACTGTGGAGGGTGCAGCTCAGGGCACGACAGAGGTGGAGGGTTCGAGGACGTGTCGGGGGACTGTGGAGGCTGCAGCTCAGGGCACGACAGATCTGTAGGTTTAGAGTACGTGTCGGGGGATGGCTTTGGACAGGGAACGGGGACTGTGGAGGGTGCAGGTCAGGGCACGACAAGGGTGCATGGTTCGAGGACGTGTCGGGGGACTGTGGAGGGTGCAGGTCAGGGCACGACAGAGCTGTAGGTTTAGAGGACGTGTCGGGGGACGGCTTAGGACAGGGAACGGGGACTGTGGAGGGTGCAGGTCAGGGCACGACACTGGTGGAGGGTTCGAGGACGTGTCGGGGGACTGTGGATGGTGCAGCTCAGGGCACGACAGAGGTGTAGGTTTAGAGGACGTGTCGGGGGATGGCTTAGGACTGGGAACGGTGACTGTGGGGGGTGCAGGTCAGGGCACGACACGGGTGGAGGGTTCGAGGACGTGTCGGGGGACGGCTTAGGACTGGGAACGGGGACTGTGGAGGGTGCAGGTCAGGGCACGACACGGGTGGAGGGTTCGAGGACCTGTCGGGGGATGGCTTAGGACTGGGAAAGGGGACTGTGGAGGGTGCAGGTCAGGGCATGACACGGGTGGAGGGTTCGAGGACCTGTCGGGGGATGGCTTAGGACTGGGAACGGGGACTGTGGAGGGTGCACCTCAGGGCACGACAGAGGTGGAGGGTTCGAGGACGTGTCGGGGGACTGTGGAGGGTGCAGCTCAGGGCACGACAGAGGTGGAGGGTTCGAGGACGTGTCGGGGGACTGTGGAGGCTGCAGGTCAGTGCACGACAGAGGTGGAGGGTTCGAGGACGTGTCGGGGAACTGTGGAGGGTGCAGCTCAGGGCACGACAGAGCTGTAGGTTTAGGGGACGTGTCGGGGGACTGTGGAGGGTGCAGGTTAGTGCACGACAAGGGTGGAGTGTTTGAGGACCTGTCGGGGGACGGCTTAGGACTGGGAACGGGGACTGTGGAGGGTGCAGCTCAGGGCACGACAGAGCTGTAGGTTTAGGGGACGTGTCGGGGGACTGTGGAGGGTGCAGGTCAGGACACGACAGGCGTGGAGGGTTCGAGGACCTGTCGGGGGACGGGGACTGTGGAGGGTGCATGTCAGGGCACGACACGCGTGGAGGGTTCGAGGACCTGCTGGGGGATGGCTTAGGACTGGGAATGGGGTCTGTGGAGGGTGCAGGTCAGGGTACGACACAGGTGGAGGGTTCGAGGACGTGTCTGGGGACGGCTTCGGACTGGGAACGGGAACTGTGGAGGGTCCAGCTCAGAGCCAGACAGGGGTGGAGGGTTCGAGGACGTGTCCGGGGACTGTGGAGGGTGCAGCTCAGGGCACGGCAGAGCTGTAGGTTTAGAAAACGTGTCGGGGGACTGTGGAGGTTGCAGCTCAGGGCACGACAGAGCTGTAGGTTTAGGGGATGTGTCGGGGGACCGTGGAGGGTGCAGCTCAGGGCACGACACGGGTGGAGGGTTCGAGGACCTGTCGGGGGATGGCTTAGGACTGGGAACGGGGACTGTGGAGGGTGCAGGTCAGGGCACGACAGAGCTGTAGGTTTAGGGGACGTGTCGGGGGACTGTGGAGGGTGCAGCTCAGGGCACGACAGAGGTGGAGTGTTTGAGGACATGTCGGGGGACTGTGGAGGCTGCAGCTCAGGGCACGACAGATCTGTAGGTTTAGAGGACGTGTCGGGGGACGGATTTGGACAGGGAAAGGGGACTGTGGAGGGTGCAGGTCAGGGCACTACAAGGGTGGATGGTTCGAGGACCTGTCGGGGGATGGCTTAGGACTGGGAACGGGGAGTGTGGAGGGTGCAGGTCAGGGCACGACAGGCGTGGAGGGTTCGAAGACGTGTCGGGGGATGGCTTAGGACTGGGAACGGGGACTGTGGAGGGTGCAGCTCAGGGCACGACACGGGTGGAGGGTTCGAGGACTTGTCGGGGGACGGGGACTCTGGAGGGTGCTGGGTAGGGCACGGCAACGGGACAGGCTTACGGTCCAGGTTACCGATAAGGCTTAGTGTGAGGGTGAGGGTGAGGGTTCTGCTTAGGGAAGAGATATGGTTTCGGGTCCAGGTACAGGTTAGGAGTAGTTCAAGGATCAGGGTCCAGGTTAGGGTATGTGTTAAGGTACGGGTTAGTGTACAGATTAGGATTAGGGTTCAGGAACAGGTAAGGTTTCGGGTCCAGGTACGGGTACGACAACGAGTTAGGCTTCGAGTACTTGTTAGGGTACGGGTACGCTTGCTTCAGGGTACGTGTTAGGGTACAGATGAGTGTTCGTGTCTGGGTTAGCGTAAGGTTGAGGGTTCTGCTTAGGATTAGGGAACAGGGACGGTTCAGTGGACAGTTTAGGGTCCAACAAGGGATTTGGGCTAGGGTACGGGTTAGGGTCTGGGGTAGTATTAAGTCTATTGGTTAGGGTAAGGACTAGGGTTAGCGTTAGGGTACGAAAACGGATTACGGTGAGGGTAAGTGTCAGTGGAGGGTTTCGGCTTAGGGGACGGGTTAGGATGTGGATTAGGGTTAGGGTTAGGGATCGGGCTCGGTTTAGGGGACAGGTTAGGGTCCGACAATGTGTTAGGTGTAGGGTACTGTTAGACTACGGGTTACTGTGGTTAGTGTACGAATTCGTATTAGGGTACGTGTTAGTGGACGGCTTAGGAGTATGTGACATGTTAGGGTAAGGGTTAGGAGTAGGGTTAGGGAACGGGTATGGGGTAGGGTCCAGTTTCGGGTACGACAATGGGTTAGGATGAGGGGACGTTTTAGGCTACGGGTTAGTGTTAGTGTGTGGGTTAGTATGAGGGTTACGGTTAGGGAATGGGTACGGTTGAAGGTACAGATTAGGATCCAAGTTAGGGTAAGGGTTAGGGGATGGGTTAGTGTGAGTGTACGGGTTAGGAGTAGGGTATGGTTCGGGGAAGGGGAAGGGTTACAGTTAGGGGACGTAGTAGGGTACGGGTTCGGGATCAGGCTTGCTTTAGGGTACATGTTAGTGTTAGTGTATGAATTAGGATTAGGGGAAGGGAACGGGTATGGGGTAGGGTCCAGTTTCGGGTACGACAATGGGTTAGGCTTACGTTGCGTTTTAGGTTCCGGGTTCGGGTAGGGTTGAGGGTACAGCTCAGGGTATGACAACGGGTTAGGGGACGTGTTTGTTTGTTAGGGGACGGCTTAGTGTTAGTGTACGGGATAGGATGAGAGTAGGGGTTAGCGTAAGGTTTGGGCGGGGGGGCGGCCCTTTGCTGAACATGCAAAGAACACATTGCAATAACACTTTGGGCCTCGTGTTCTCTTCCAGGTGTTTGACCAGAGTGCACTTTCAACTGAAGCTAAAGAAGAAATGTCCAAACTGTATCCTAATGCCCGGAGGGCTCGCCTGAAAGCAGGAGGCGATTTCCCTTACCTGTGCAGCAGTGCAGACGTGAATCTCTATGTACAGGTAGGTCCTAGGCTGGATCCCAGAGCACTTTGCACACAGAATCTGGTTGGAAACAGAAAGGGTTTTCTGATTTTCTGGTGGTCGAGGAAGAGAACTACAGAATTCTCTGTAGGAAGGAAGCATTGACTTGATCAATTGCTCCACATTAGGAACTCACAGGAGAATTCAAGCATATGAGAGCCACCTGAGGGACTCTATGCCCACTATCCCTTTTCTAAGAGCCACAGGCCTACACTCACACACTGAAGCAGCCGTTTGCTACGATGGGACCTTGGCTCCTGGACACCAGACTTACACGGAGTCAATCTGAATCCCACGAAGGGACTTCTCGGTCTACTTTTCATGCATTCAAACACACGCACCCAAACAAACTCTACTTCTTCGAATACCTGCCTAAATGGCTATTAGAATAGTGGGGAGAAATGGTTGCTTTGCAATTTGGCAAGTAGTATCAAGAGCCTGGAAAAACCAGGACGGGTGAGTGTCGTTAGCGTACGTGTTCGGATTCCTGGACGGGTGACCGTGAGGCTTCGGGTAAGTGTGTGGGCTAGGGGGAGGGGGAGGGAGAGGGGGAGGGAGAGGGGGAGGGAACGGGGACGCTCTAGGGTCCAGGTCAGGGCACGACAGGGGTGGAGGGTTCGAGGACGTGTCGGGGGACTGTGGAGGGTGCAGGTCAGGACACGACACGGGTGGAGGGTTCGAGGACTTGTCGGGGGACGGCTTAGGACTGGGAACGGGGACTGTGGAGGGTGCAGCTCAGGGCACGACAGAGCTGTAGGTTTAGGGGACGTGTCGGGGGACTGTGGAGGCTGCAGGTCAGGGCACGACACGGGTGGAGGGTTCGAGGACCTGTCGGGGGATGGCTTAGGACTGGGAACGGGGACTGTGGAGGGTGCAGGTCAGGGCACGACACGGGTGGAGGGTTCGAGGACGTGTCGGGGGACTGTGGAGGGTGCAGGTCAGGGCACGACAGAGCTGTAGGTTTAGAGGACGTGTCGGATGATGGCTTAGGACTGGGAACGGGGATTGTGGAGGGTGCAGGTCAGGGCATAACAGAGCTGTAGGTTTAGAGGACGTGTCGGGGGACGGCTTAGGACTGGGAACGGGGACTGTGGAGGGTGCAGCTCAGGGCACGACAGGGGTGGAGGGTTCGAGGAAGTGTCGGGGGACTGTGGAGGGTGCAGCTCAGGGCATGACAGATCTGTAGGTTTAGAGGACGTGTCGGGGGACTGTGGAGGGTGCAGCTCAGGGCACGACAGAGCTGTAGGTTTAGAGGACGTGTCGGGGGACTGTGGAGGGTGCAGTTCAGGGCACGACACGGGTGGAGGGTTCGAGGACGTGTCGGGGGACGGCTTAGGACTGGGAACGGGAACCTTGGAGGGTCCAGCTCAGATCCCGACAGGGGTGGAGGGTTCGAGGACGTGTCGGGGGACTGTGGAGGGTGCAGCTCAGGGCACGGCAGAGCTGTAGGTTTAGAGGACGTGTCGGGGGACTGTGGAGGTTGCCGCTCAGGGCACGACAGAGGTGGAGGGTTCGAGGACTTGTCGGGGGACGGCTTAGGACTGGGAACGGGGACTGTGGAGGGTGCAGGTCAGGGCACGACAGAGCTGTAGGTTTAGAGGACGTGTCGGGGGACGGCTTAGGACTGGGAACGGGAACTGTGGAGGGTCCAGCTCAGAGCCCGACAGGGGTGGAGGGTTCGAGGACGTGTCCGGGGACTGTGGAGGGTGCAGCTCAGGGCACGGCAGAGCTGTAGGTTTAGAAGACGTGTCGGGGGACTGTGGAGGTTGCAGCTCAGGGCACGACAGAGGTGGAGGGTTCGAGGACTTGTCGGGGGACGGCTTAGGACTGGGAACGGGGACTGTGGAGGGTGCAGGTCAGGGCACGACACGGGTGGAGGGTTCGAGGACCTGTCGGGGGATGGCTTAGGACTGGGAAAGGGGACTGTGGAGGGTGCAGGTCAGGGCACGACACGGGTGGAGGGTTCGAGGACCTGTCGGGGGATGGCTTAGGACTGGGAACGGGGACTGTGGAGGGTGCAGCTCAGGGCACGACAGAGGTGGAGGGTTCGAGGACGTGTCGGGGGACTGTGGAGGCTGCAGCTCAGGGCACGACAGATCTGTAGGTTTAGAGTACGTGTCGGGGGATGGCTTTGGACAGGGAACGGGGACTGTGGAGGGTGCAGGTCAGGGCACGACAGAGCTGTAGGTTTAGAGGACGTGTCGGGGGACGGCTTAGGACAGGGAACGGGGACTGTGGAGGGTGCAGGTCAGGGCACGACAGGCGTGGAGGGTTCGAGGACCTGTCGGGGGACGGGGACTGTGGAGGGTGCATGTCAGGGCACGACACGCGTGGAGGGTTCGAGGACCTGTTGGGGGATGGCTTAGGACTGGGAACGGGGTCTGTGGAGGGTGCAGGTCAGGGTACGACACAGGTGGAGGGTTCGAGGACGTGTCGGGTGTTGGCTTAGGACTGGGAACGGGGACTGTGGAGGGTGCAGCTCAGGGCACGACAGAGGTGGAGGGTTCGAGGAAGTGTCGGGGGACTGTGGAGGCTGCAGCTCAGGGCACGACAGAGGTGGAGGGTTCGAGGTCCTGTCGGGGGACGGCTTAGGACTGGGAACGGGGACTGTGGATGGTGCAGCTCAGGGCACGACAGGGGTGGAGGCTTCGAGAACCTGTAGGGGGATGGCTTAGGACTGGGAACGGGGACTGTGGAGGTTGCAGCTCAGGGCATGACAGAGCTGTAGGTTTAGGGGACGTGTCGGTGGACTGTGGAGGGTGCAGGTCAGTGCACGACACAGGTGGAGGGTTCGAGTACCTGTCGGGGGATGGCTTAGGAACGGGAACGGGGACTGTGGAGGGTGCAGGTCAGGGCACGACAGAGCTGTAGGTTTAGAGGACCTTTCGGGGGATGGCTTAGGACTGGGAACGGGGACTGTGGAGGGTGCAGGTCAGGGCACGACACGGGTGGAGGGTTCGAGGACGTGTCGGGGGACTGTGGAGGGTGCAGGTCAGGGCACGACAGAGCTGTAGGTTTAGAGGACGTGTCGGGTGATGGCTTAGGACTGGGAACGGGGATTGTGGACGGTGCAGGTCAGGGCATAACAGAGCTGTAGGTTTAGAGGACGTGTCGGGGGACGGCTTAGGACTGGGAACGGGGAATGTGGAGGGTGCAGGTCAGGGCACGACACGGGTGGAGGGTTCGAGGACCTGTCGGGGGATGGCTTAGGACTGGGAACGGGGACTGTGGAGGGTGCAGCTCAGGGCACGACAGAGGTGGAGGGTTCGAGGACGTGTCGGGGGACTGTGGAGGCTGCAGCTCAGGGCACGACAGAGCTGTAGGTTTAGAGGACGTGTCGGGGGACGGCTTAGGAATGAGCACGGGGACTGTGGAGGGTGCAGCTCAGGGCACGACAGAGCTGTAGGTTTAGGGGACGTGTCGGGGGACTGTGGAGGCTGCAGGTCAGGGCACAACACGGGTGGAAGGTTCGAGGACCTGTCGGGGGACTGTGGAGGGTGCAGGTCAGGGCACGACAGAACTGTAGGTTTAGGGGACGTGTCGGGGGACAGTGGAGGGTGCAGCTCAGGGCACGACAGAGCTGTAGGTTTAGGGGACGTGTCGGGGGACAGTGGAGGGTGCAGCTCAGGGCACGGCAGAGCTGTAGGTTTAGAGGACGTGCCGGGGGACTGTGGAGGTTGCAGCTCAGGGCACGACAGAGGTGGAGGGTTCGAGGACCTGTCGGGGGATGGCTTAGGACTGGGAACGGGGACTGTGGAGGGTGCAGGTCAGGGCACGACAGAGCTGTAGGTTTAGGGGACGTGTCGGGGGACTGTGGAGGGTGCAGCTCAGGGCACGACAGAGGTGGAGTGTTTGAGGACATGTCGGGGGACTGTGGAGGCTGCAGCTCAGGGCACGACAGATCTGTAGGTTTAGAGGACGTGTCGGGGGACGGATTTGGACAGGGAAAGGGGACTGTGTCCAGGTACAGGTTAGGAGTAGTTCAAGGATCAGGGTCCAGGTTAGGGTATGTGTTAAGGTACGGGTTAGTGTACAGATTAGGATTAGGGTTCAGGAACAGGTAAGGTTTCGGGTCCAGGTACGGGTACGACAACGAGTTAGGCTTCGAGTACTTGTTAGGGTACGGGTACGCTTGCTTCAGGGTACGTGTTAGGGTACAGATGAGTGTTCGTGTCTGGGTTAGCGTAAGGTTGAGGGTTCTGCTTAGGATTAGGGAACAGGGACGGTTCAGTGGACAGTTTAGGGTCCAACAAGGGATTTGGGCTAGGGTACGGGTTAGGGTCTGGGGTAGTATTAAGTCTATTGGTTAGGGTAAGGACTAGGGTTAGCGTTAGGGTACGAAAACGGATTACGGTGAGGGTAAGTGTCAGTGGAGGGTTTCGGCTTAGGGGACGGGTTAGGATGTGGATTAGGGTTAGGGTTAGGGATCGGGCTCGGTTTAGGGGACAGGTTAGGGTCCGACAATGTGTTAGGTGTAGGGTACTGTTAGACTACGGGTTACTGTTGTTAGTGTACGAATTCGTATTAGGGTACGTGTTAGTGGACGGCTTAGGAGTATGTGACATGTTAGGGTAAGGGTTAGGAGTAGGGTTAGGGAACGGGTATGGGGTAGGGTCCAGTTTCGGGTACGACAATGGGTTAGGATGAGGGGACGTTTTAGGCTACGGGTTAGTGTTAGTGTGTGGGTTAGTATGAGGGTTACGGTTAGGGAATGGGTACGGTTGAAGGTACAGATTAGGATCCAAGTTAGGGTAAGGGTTAGGGGATGGGTTAGTGTGAGTGTACGGGTTAGGAGTAGGGTATGGTTCGGGGAAGGGGAAGGGTTACAGTTAGGGGACGTAGTAGGGTACGGGTTCGGGATCAGGCTTGCTTTAGGGTACATGTTAGTGTTAGTGTATGAATTAGGATTAGGGGAAGGGAACGGGTATGGGGTAGGGTCCAGTTTCGGGTACGACAATGGGTTAGGCTTACGTTGCGTTTTAGGTTCCGGGTTCGGGTAGGGTTGAGGGTACAGCTCAGGGTATGACAACGGGTTAGGGGACGTGTTTGTTTGTTAGGGGACGGCTTAGTGTTAGTGTACGGGATAGGATGAGAGTAGGGGTTAGCGTAAGGTTTGGGCGGGGGGGCGGCCCTTTGCTGAACATGCAAAGAACACATTGCAATAACACTTTGGGCCTCGTGTTCTCTTCCAGGTGTTTGACCAGAGTGCACTTTCAACTGAAGCTAAAGAAGAAATGTCCAAACTGTATCCTAATGCCCGGAGGGCTCGCCTGAAAGCAGGAGGCGATTTCCCTTACCTGTGCAGCAGTGCAGACGTGAATCTCTATGTACAGGTAGGTCCTAGGCTGGATCCCAGAGCACTTTGCACACAGAATCTGGTTGGAAACAGAAAGGGTTTTCTGATTTTCTGGTGGTCGAGGAAGAGAACTACAGAATTCTCTGTAGGAAGGAAGCATTGACTTGATCAATTGCTCCACATTAGGAACTCACAGGAGAATTCAAGCATATGAGAGCCACCTGAGGGACTCTATGCCCACTATCCCTTTTCTAAGAGCCACAGGCCTACACTCACACACTGAAGCAGCCGTTTGCTACGATGGGACCTTGGCTCCTGGACACCAGACTTACACGGAGTCAATCTGAATCCCACGAAGGGACTTCTCGGTCTACTTTTCATGCATTCAAACACACGCACCCAAACAAACTCTACTTCTTCGAATACCTGCCTAAATGGCTATTAGAATAGTGGGGAGAAATGGTTGCTTTGCAATTTGGCAAGTAGTATCAAGAGCCTGGAAAAACCAGGACGGGTGAGTGTCGTTAGCGTACGTGTTCGGATTCCTGGACGGGTGACCGTGAGGCTTCGGGTAAGTGTGTGGGCTAGGGGGAGGGGGAGGGAGAGGGGGAGGGAGAGGGGGAGGGAACGGGGACGCTCTAGGGTCCAGGTCAGGGCACGACAGGGGTGGAGGGTTCGAGGACGTGTCGGGGGACTGTGGAGGGTGCAGGTCAGGACACGACACGGGTGGAGGGTTCGAGGACTTGTCGGGGGACGGCTTAGGACTGGGAACGGGGACTGTGGAGGGTGCAGCTCAGGGCACGACAGAGCTGTAGGTTTAGGGGACGTGTCGGGGGACTGTGGAGGCTGCAGGTCAGGGCACGACACGGGTGGAGGGTTCGAGGACCTGTCGGGGGATGGCTTAGGACTGGGAACGGGGACTGTGGAGGGTGCAGGTCAGGGCACGACAGAGCTGTAGGTTTAGAGGACGTGTCGGATGATGGCTTAGGACTGGGAACGGGGATTGTGGAGGGTGCAGGTCAGGGCATAACAGAGCTGTAGGTTTAGAGGACGTGTCGGGGGACGGCTTAGGACTGGGAACGGGGACTGTGGAGGGTGCAGCTCAGGGCACGACAGGGGTGGAGGGTTCGAGGAAGTGTCGGGGGACTGTGGAGGGTGCAGCTCAGGGCACGACAGATCTGTAGGTTTAGAGGACGTGTCGGGGGACTGTGGAGGGTGCAGCTCAGGGCACGACAGAGCTGTAGGTTTAGAGGACGTGTCGGGGGACTGTGGAGGGTGCAGTTCAGGGCACGACACGGGTGGAGGGTTCGAGGACGTGTCGGGGGACGGCTTAGGACTGGGAACGGGAACTGTGGAGGGTCCAGCTCAGATCCCGACAGGGGTGGAGGGTTCGAGGACGTGTCGGGGGACTGTGGAGGGTGCAGCTCAGGGCACGGCAGAGCTGTAGGTTTAGAGGACGTGTCGGGGGACTGTGGAGGTTGCCGCTCAGGGCACGACAGAGGTGGAGGGTTCGAGGACTTGTCGGGGGACGGCTTAGGACTGGGAACGGGGACTGTGGAGGGTGCAGGTCAGGGCACGACAGAGCTGTAGGTTTAGAGGACGTGTCAGGGGACGGCTTAGGACTGGGAACGGGAACTGTGGAGGGTCCAGCTCAGAGCCCGACAGGGGTGGAGGGTTCGAGGACGTGTCCGGGGACTGTGGAGGGTGCAGCTCAGGGCACGGCAGAGCTGTAGGTTTAGAAGACGTGTCGGGGGACTGTGGAGGTTGCAGCTCAGGGCACGACAGAGGTGGAGGGTTCGAGGACCTGTCGGGGGACGGCTTAGGACTGGGAACGGGGACTGTGGAGGGTGCAGCTCAGGGCACGACAGAGGTGGAGGGTTCGAGGACGTGTCGGGGGACTGTGGAGGCTGCAGCTCAGGGCACGACAGAGGTGGAGGGTTCGAGGACCTTTTGGGGGACGGCTTAGGACTGGGAACGGGGACTGTGGAGGGTGCAGCTCAGGGCACGACAGAGCTGTAGGTTTAGGGGACGTGTCGGGGGACTGTGGAGGGTGCAGCTCAGGGCACGACAGAGGTGGAGGGTTCGAGGACGTGTCAGGGTACTGTGGAGGCTGCAGCTCAAGGCACCACAGATCTGTAGGTTTAGAGGACGTGTCGGGGGACGGCTTTGGACAGGGAACAGGGACTGTGGAGGGTGCAGGTCAGGGCACGACAAGGGTGGATTGTTCGAGGACCTGTCGGGTGATGGCTTAGGACTGGGAACGGGGAGTGTTGAGTGTGCAGGTCAGGGCACGACAGGGGTGGAGGGTTCGAGGACTTGTCGGGGGACGGGGACTGTGGAGGGTGCAGCTCAGGGCACGACAGTTCTGCAGGTTTAGAGGTCGTGTCGGGGGACGACTTAGGACAGGGAACGGGGACTGTGGAGGGTGCAGCTAAGGGCACGACAGGGGTGGAGGGTTCGAGGACCTGTCTGGGGACGGCTTAGGACTGGGAACGGGGACTGTGGAGGGTGCAGGTCAGGGCACGACAGAGCTGTAGGTTTAGAGGACGTGTCGGGGGACTGTGGAGGGTGCAGTTCAGGGCACGACACGGGTGGAGGGTTCGAGGACGTGTCGGGGGACGGCTTAGGACTGGGAACGGGGACTGTGGAGGGTGCAGCTCAGGGCACGACAGAGCTGTAGGTTTAGGGGACGTGTCGGGGGACTGTGGAGGGTGCAGGTCAGGGTACGTCAGGCGTGGAGGGTTCGAGGACCTGTCGGGGGACGGGGACTGTGGAGGGTGCATGTCAGGGCACGACACGCGTGGAGGGTTCGAGGACCTGTTGGGGGATGGCTTAGGACTGGGAACGGGGTCTGTGGAGGGTTCAGGTCAGGGTACGACACAGGTGGAGGGTTCGAGGACGTGTCGGGGGACGGCTTAGGACTGGGAACGGGAACTGTGGAGGGTCCAGCTCAGAGCCAGACAGGGGTGGAGGGTTCGAGGACGTGTCCGGGGACTGTGGAGGGTGCAGCTCAGGGCACGACAGAGGTGGAGGGTTCGAGGACGTGTCGGGGGACTGTGGAGGCTGCAGCTCAGGGCACGACAGAGCTGTAGGTTTAGAGGACGTGTCGGGGGACTGTGGAGGTTGCCGCTCAGGGCACGACAGAGGTGGAGGGTTCGAGGACCTGTCGGGGGATGGCTTAGGACTGGGAACGGGGACTGTGGAGGGTGCAGGTCAGGGCACGACAGAGCTGTAGGTTTAGGGGACATGTCGGGGGACTGTGGAGGGTGCAGCTCAGGGCACGGCAGAGCTGTAGGTTTAGAGGACGTGTCGGGGGACTGTGGAGGTTGCCGCTCAGGGCACGACAGAGGTGGAGGGTTCGAGGACTTGTCGGGGGACGGCTTAGGACTGGGAACGGGAACTGTGGAGGGTCCAGCTCAGAGCCCGACAGGGGTGGAGGGTTCGAGGACTTGTCGGGGGACGGGGACTCTGGAGGGTGCTGGGTAGGGCACGGCAACGGGACAGGCTTACGGTCCAGGTTACCGATAAGGCTTAGTGTGAGGGTGAGGGTGAGGGTTCTGCTTAGGGAAGAGATATGGTTTCGGGTCCAGGTACAGGTTAGGAGTAGTTCAAGGATCAGGGTCCAGGTTAGGGTATGTGTTAAGGTACGGGTTAGTGTACAGATTAGGATTAGGGTTCAGGAACAGGTAAGGTTTCGGGTCCAGGTACGGGTACGACAACGAGTTAGGCTTCGAGTACTTGTTAGGGTACGGGTACGCTTGCTTCAGGGTACGTGTTAGGGTACAGATGAGTGTTCGTGTCTGGGTTAGCGTAAGGTTGAGGGTTCTGCTTAGGATTAGGGAACAGGGACGGTTCAGTGGACAGTTTAGGGTCCAACAAGGGATTTGGGCTAGGGTACGGGTTAGGGTCTGGGGTAGTATTAAGTCTATTGGTTAGGGTAAGGACTAGGGTTAGCGTTAGGGTACGAAAACGGATTACGGTGAGGGTAAGTGTCAGTGGAGGGTTTCGGCTTAGGGGACGGGTTAGGATGTGGATTAGGGTTAGGGTTAGGGATCGGGCTCGGTTTAGGGGACAGGTTAGGGTCCGACAATGTGTTAGGTGTAGGGTACTGTTAGACTACGGGTTACTGTTGTTAGTGTACGAATTCGTATTAGGGTACGTGTTAGTGGACGGCTTAGGAGTATGTGACATGTTAGGGTAAGGGTTAGGAGTAGGGTTAGGGAACGGGTATGGGGTAGGGTCCAGTTTCGGGTACGACAATGGGTTAGGATGAGGGGACGTTTTAGGCTACGGGTTAGTGTTAGTGTGTGGGTTAGTATGAGGGTTACGGTTAGGGAATGGGTACGGTTGAAGGTACAGATTAGGATCCAAGTTAGGGTAAGGGTTAGGGGATGGGTTAGTGTGAGTGTACGGGTTAGGAGTAGGGTATGGTTCGGGGAAGGGGAAGGGTTACAGTTAGGGGACGTAGTAGGGTACGGGTTCGGGATCAGGCTTGCTTTAGGGTACATGTTAGTGTTAGTGTATGAATTAGGATTAGGGGAAGGGAACGGGTATGGGGTAGGGTCCAGTTTCGGGTACGACAATGGGTTAGGCTTACGTTGCGTTTTAGGTTCCGGGTTCGGGTAGGGTTGAGGGTACAGCTCAGGGTATGACAACGGGTTAGGGGACGTGTTTGTTTGTTAGGGGACGGCTTAGTGTTAGTGTACGGGATAGGATGAGAGTAGGGGTTAGCGTAAGGTTTGGGCGGGGGGGCGGCCCTTTGCTGAACATGCAAAGAACACATTGCAATAACACTTTGGGCCTCGTGTTCTCTTCCAGGTGTTTGACCAGAGTGCACTTTCAACTGAAGCTAAAGAAGAAATGTCCAAACTGTATCCTAATGCCCGGAGGGCTCGCCTGAAAGCAGGAGGCGATTTCCCTTACCTGTGCAGCAGTGCAGACGTGAATCTCTATGTACAGGTAGGTCCTAGGCTGGATCCCAGAGCACTTTGCACACAGAATCTGGTTGGAAACAGAAAGGGTTTTCTGATTTTCTGGTGGTCGAGGAAGAGAACTACAGAATTCTCTGTAGGAAGGAAGCATTGACTTGATCAATTGCTCCACATTAGGAACTCACAGGAGAATTCAAGCATATGAGAGCCACCTGAGGGACTCTATGCCCACTATCCCTTTTCTAAGAGCCACAGGCCTACACTCACACACTGAAGCAGCCGTTTGCTACGATGGGACCTTGGCTCCTGGACACCAGACTTACACGGAGTCAATCTGAATCCCACGAAGGGACTTCTCGGTCTACTTTTCATGCATTCAAACACACGCACCCAAACAAACTCTACTTCTTCGAATACCTGCCTAAATGGCTATTAGAATAGTGGGGAGAAATGGTTGCTTTGCAATTTGGCAAGTAGTATCAAGAGCCTGGAAAAACCAGGACGGGTGAGTGTCGTTAGCGTACGTGTTCGGATTCCTGGACGGGTGACCGTGAGGCTTCGGGTAAGTGTGTGGGCTAGGGGGAGGGGGAGGGAGAGGGGGAGGGAACGGGGACGCTCTAGGGTCCAGGTCAGGGCACGACAGGGGTGGAGGGTTCGAGGACGTGTCGGGGGACTGTGGAGGGTGCAGGTCAGGACACGACACGGGTGGAGGGTTCGAGGACTTGTCGGGGGACGGCTTAGGACTGGGAACGGGGACTGTGGAGGGTGCAGCTCAGGGCACGACAGTTCTGCAGGTTTAGAGGTCGTGTCGGGGGACGACTTAGGACAGGGAACGGGGACTGTGGAGGGTGCAGCTAAGGGCACGACAGGGGTGGAGGGTTCGAGGACCTGTCTGGGGACGGCTTAGGACTGGGAACGGGGACTGTGGAGGGTGCAGCTCAGGGCACGACAGAGCTGTAGGTTTAGGGGACGTGTCGGGGGACTGTGGAGGGTGCAGCTCAGGGCACGACAGAGGTGGAGGGTTCGAGGACGTGTCAGGGGACTGTGGAGGCTGCAGCTCAAGGCACCACAGATCTGTAGGTTTAGAGGACGTGTCGGGGGACGGCTTTGGACAGGGAACAGGGACTGTGGAGGGTGCAGGTCAGGGCACGACAAGGGTGGATTGTTCGAGGACCTGTCGGGTGATGGCTTAGGACTGGGAACGGGGAGTGTTGAGTGTGCAGGTCAGGGCACGACAGGGGTGGAGGGTTCGAGGACTTGTCGGGGGACGGGGACTGTGGAGGGTGCAGCTCAGGGCACGACAGTTCTGCAGGTTTAGAGGTCGTGTCGGGGGACGACTTAGGACAGGGAACGGGGACTGTGGAGGGTGCAGCTAAGGGCACGACAGGGGTGGAGGGTTCGAGGACCTGTCTGGGGACGGCTTAGGACTGGGAACGGGGACTGTGGAGGGTGCAGCTCAGGGCACGACAGAGCTGTAGGTTTAGGGGACGTGTCGGGGGACTGTGGAGGCTGCAGGTCAGGGCACGACACAGGTGGAGGGTTCGAGGACCTGTCAGGGGACGGGGACTGTGGAGGGTGCATGTCAGGGCACGACACGCGTGGAGGGTTCGAGGACCTGTTGGGGGATGGCTTAGGGCTGGGAACGGGGACTGTGGAGGGTGCAGGTCAGGACACTACAAGGGTGGATGGTTCGAGGACCTGTCGGGGGATGGCTTAGGACTGGGAACGGGGAGTGTGGAGGGTGCATGTCAGGGCACTACAAGGGTGGATGGTTCGAGGACGTGTCGGGTGATGGCTTAGGACTGGGAACGGGGACTGTGGAGGGTGCAGGTCAGGGCACTACAAGGGTGGATGGTTCGAGGACCTGTCGGGGGATGGCTTAGGACTGGGAACGGGGAGTGTGGAGGGTGCAGCTCAGGGCACGACACGGGTGGAGGGTTCGAGGACCTGTCGGGGAACGGGGACTGTGGAGGGTGCAGCTCAGGGCACGACACGGGTGGAGGGTTCGAGGACGTGTCGGGGGACGGCTTAGGACTGGGAACGGGAACTGTGGAGGGTCCAGCTCAGAGTCAGACAGGGGTGGAGTGTTCGAGGACGTGTCCGGGGACTGTGGAGGGTGCAGCTCAGGGCACGGCAGAGCTGTAGGTTTAGAAGACGTGCCGGGGGACTGTGGAGGTTGCAGCTCAGGGCACGACAGAGGTGGAGGGTTCGAGGACCTGTCGGGGGATGGCTTAGGACTGGGAACGGGGACTGTGGAGGGTGCAGGTCAGGGCACGACAGAGCTGTAGGTTTAGGGGACGTGTCGGGGGACTGTGGAGGGTGCAGCTCAGGGCACGACAGAGGTGGAGTGTTTGAGGACATGTCGGGGGACTGTGGAGGCTGCAGCTCAGGGCACGACAGATCTGTAGGTTTAGAGGACGTGTCGGGGGACGGATTTGGACAGGGAAAGGGGACTGTGTCCAGGTACAGGTTAGGAGTAGTTCAAGGATCAGGGTCCAGGTTAGGGTATGTGTTAAGGTACGGGTTAGTGTACAGATTAGGATTAGGGTTCAGGAACAGGTAAGGTTTCGGGTCCAGGTACGGGTACGACAACGAGTTAGGCTTCGAGTACTTGTTAGGGTACGGGTACGCTTGCTTCAGGGTACGTGTTAGGGTACAGATGAGTGTTCGTGTCTGGGTTAGCGTAAGGTTGAGGGTTCTGCTTAGGATTAGGGAACAGGGACGGTTCAGTGGACAGTTTAGGGTCCAACAAGGGATTTGGGCTAGGGTACGGGTTAGGGTCTGGGGTAGTATTAAGTCTATTGGTTAGGGTAAGGACTAGGGTTAGCGTTAGGGTACGAAAACGGATTACGGTGAGGGTAAGTGTCAGTGGAGGGTTTCGGCTTAGGGGACGGGTTAGGATGTGGATTAGGGTTAGGGTTAGGGATCGGGCTCGGTTTAGGGGACAGGTTAGGGTCCGACAATGTGTTAGGTGTAGGGTACTGTTAGACTACGGGTTACTGTTGTTAGTGTACGAATTCGTATTAGGGTACGTGTTAGTGGACGGCTTAGGAGTATGTGACATGTTAGGGTAAGGGTTAGGAGTAGGGTTAGGGAACGGGTATGGGGTAGGGTCCAGTTTCGGGTACGACAATGGGTTAGGATGAGGGGACGTTTTAGGCTACGGGTTAGTGTTAGTGTGTGGGTTAGTATGAGGGTTACGGTTAGGGAATGGGTACGGTTGAAGGTACAGATTAGGATCCAAGTTAGGGTAAGGGTTAGGGGATGGGTTAGTGTGAGTGTACGGGTTAGGAGTAGGGTATGGTTCGGGGAAGGGGAAGGGTTACAGTTAGGGGACGTAGTAGGGTACGGGTTCGGGATCAGGCTTGCTTTAGGGTACATGTTAGTGTTAGTGTATGAATTAGGATTAGGGGAAGGGAACGGGTATGGGGTAGGGTCCAGTTTCGGGTACGACAATGGGTTAGGCTTACGTTGCGTTTTAGGTTCCGGGTTCGGGTAGGGTTGAGGGTACAGCTCAGGGTATGACAACGGGTTAGGGGACGTGTTTGTTTGTTAGGGGACGGCTTAGTGTTAGTGTACGGGATAGGATGAGAGTAGGGGTTAGCGTAAGGTTTGGGCGGGGGGGCGGCCCTTTGCTGAACATGCAAAGAACACATTGCAATAACACTTTGGGCCTCGTGTTCTCTTCCAGGTGTTTGACCAGAGTGCACTTTCAACTGAAGCTAAAGAAGAAATGTCCAAACTGTATCCTAATGCCCGGAGGGCTCGCCTGAAAGCAGGAGGCGATTTCCCTTACCTGTGCAGCAGTGCAGACGTGAATCTCTATGTACAGGTAGGTCCTAGGCTGGATCCCAGAGCACTTTGCACACAGAATCTGGTTGGAAACAGAAAGGGTTTTCTGATTTTCTGGTGGTCGAGGAAGAGAACTACAGAATTCTCTGTAGGAAGGAAGCATTGACTTGATCAATTGCTCCACATTAGGAACTCACAGGAGAATTCAAGCATATGAGAGCCACCTGAGGGACTCTATGCCCACTATCCCTTTTCTAAGAGCCACAGGCCTACACTCACACACTGAAGCAGCCGTTTGCTACGATGGGACCTTGGCTCCTGGACACCAGACTTACACGGAGTCAATCTGAATCCCACGAAGGGACTTCTCGGTCTACTTTTCATGCATTCAAACACACGCACCCAAACAAACTCTACTTCTTCGAATACCTGCCTAAATGGCTATTAGAATAGTGGGGAGAAATGGTTGCTTTGCAATTTGGCAAGTAGTATCAAGAGCCTGGAAAAACCAGGACGGGTGAGTGTCGTTAGCGTACGTGTTCGGATTCCTGGACGGGTGACCGTGAGGCTTCGGGTAAGTGTGTGGGCTAGGGGGAGGGGGAGGGAGAGGGGGAGGGAACGGGGACGCTCTAGGGTCCAGGTCAGGGCACGACAGGGGTGGAGGGTTCGAGGACGTGTCGGGGGACTGTGGAGGGTGCAGGTCAGGACACGACACGGGTGGAGGGTTCGAGGACTTGTCGGGGGACGGCTTAGGACTGGGAACGGGGACTGTGGAGGGTGCAGCTCAGGGCACGACAGTTCTGCAGGTTTAGAGGTCGTGTCGGGGGACGACTTAGGACAGGGAACGGGGACTGTGGAGGGTGCAGCTAAGGGCACGACAGGGGTGGAGGGTTCGAGGACCTGTCTGGGGACGGCTTAGGACTGGGAACGGGGACTGTGGAGGGTGCAGCTCAGGGCACGACAGAGCTGTAGGTTTAGGGGACGTGTCGGGGGACTGTGGAGGGTGCAGCTCAGGGCACGACAGAGGTGGAGGGTTCGAGGACGTGTCAGGGGACTGTGGAGGCTGCAGCTCAAGGCACCACAGATCTGTAGGTTTAGAGGACGTGTCGGGGGACGGCTTTGGACAGGGAACAGGGACTGTGGAGGGTGCAGGTCAGGGCACGACAAGGGTGGATTGTTCGAGGACCTGTCGGGTGATGGCTTAGGACTGGGAACGGGGAGTGTTGAGTGTGCAGGTCAGGGCACGACAGGGGTGGAGGGTTCGAGGACTTGTCGGGGGACGGGGACTGTGGAGGGTGCAGCTCAGGGCACGACAGTTCTGCAGGTTTAGAGGTCGTGTCGGGGGACGACTTAGGACAGGGAACGGGGACTGTGGAGGGTGCAGGTCAGGACACTACAAGGGTGGATGGTTCGAGGACCTGTCGGGGGATGGCTTAGGACTGGGAACGGGGACTGTGGAGGGTGCAGGTCAGGGCACTACAAGGGTGGATGGTTCGAGGACCTGTCGGGGGATGGCTTAGGACTGGGAACGGGGACTGTGGAGGGTGCAGGTCAGGGCACTACAAGGGTGGATGGTTCGAGGACCTGTCGGGGGATGGCTTAGGACTGGGAACGGGGACTGTGGAGGGTGCAGGTCAGGGCACTACAAGGGTGGATGGTTCGAGGACCTGTCGGGGGATGGCTTAGGACTGGGAACGGGGACTGTGGAGGGTGCAGGTCAGGGCACTACAAGGGTGGATGGTTCGAGGACCTGTCGGGGGATGGCTTAGGACTGGGAACGGGGAGTGTGGAGGGTGCAGCTCAGGGCACGACACGGGTGGAGGGTTCGAGGACCTGTCGGGGAACGGGGACTGTGGAGGGTGCAGCTCAGGGCACGACACGGGTGGAGGGTTCGAGGACGTGTCGGGGGACGGCTTAGGACTGGGAACGGGAACTGTGGAGGGTCCAGCTCAGAGTCAGACAGGGGTGGAGTGTTCGAGGACGTGTCCGGGGACTGTGGAGGGTGCAGCTCAGGGCACGGCAGAGCTGTAGGTTTAGAAGACGTGCCGGGGGACTGTGGAGGTTGCAGCTCAGGGCACGACAGAGGTGGAGGGTTCGAGGACCTGTCGGGGGATGGCTTAGGACTGGGAACGGGGACTGTGGAGGGTGCAGGTCAGGGCACGACAGAGCTGTAGGTTTAGGGGACGTGTCGGGGGACTGTGGAGGGTGCAGCTCAGGGCACGACAGAGGTGGAGTGTTTGAGGACATGTCGGGGGACTGTGGAGGCTGCAGCTCAGGGCACGACAGATCTGTAGGTTTAGAGGACGTGTCGGGGGACGGATTTGGACAGGGAAAGGGGACTGTGGAGGGTGCAGGTCAGGGCACTACAAGGGTGGATGGTTCGAGGACCTGTCGGGGGATGGCTTAGGACTGGGAACGGGGAGTGTGGAGGGTGCAGGTCAGGGCACGACAGGCGTGGAGGGTTCGAAGACGTGTCGGGGGATGGCTTAGGACTGGGAACGGGGACTGTGGAGGGTGCAGGTCAGGGCACGACACGGGTGGAGGGTTCGAGGACTTGTCGGGGGACGGGGACTCTGGAGGGTGCTGGGTAGGGCACGGCAACGGGACAGGCTTACGGTCCAGGTTACCGATAAGGCTTAGTGTGAGGGTGAGGGTGAGGGTTCTGCTTAGGGAAGAGATATGGTTTCGGGTCCAGGTACAGGTTAGGAGTAGTTCAAGGATCAGGGTCCAGGTTAGGGTATGTGTTAAGGTACGGGTTAGTGTACAGATTAGGATTAGGGTTCAGGAACAGGTAAGGTTTCGGGTCCAGGTACGGGTACGACAACGAGTTAGGCTTCGAGTACTTGTTAGGGTACGGGTACGCTTGCTTCAGGGTACGTGTTAGGGTACAGATGAGTGTTCGTGTCTGGGTTAGCGTAAGGTTGAGGGTTCTGCTTAGGATTAGGGAACAGGGACGGTTCAGTGGACAGTTTAGGGTCCAACAAGGGATTTGGGCTAGGGTACGGGTTAGGGTCTGGGGTAGTATTAAGTCTATTGGTTAGGGTAAGGACTAGGGTTAGCGTTAGGGTACGAAAACGGATTACGGTGAGGGTAAGTGTCAGTGGAGGGTTTCGGCTTAGGGGACGGGTTAGGATGTGGATTAGGGTTAGGGTTAGGGATCGGGCTCGGTTTAGGGGACAGGTTAGGGTCCGACAATGTGTTAGGTGTAGGGTACTGTTAGACTACGGGTTACTGTTGTTAGTGTACGAATTCGTATTAGGGTACGTGTTAGTGGACGGCTTAGGAGTATGTGACATGTTAGGGTAAGGGTTAGGAGTAGGGTTAGGGAACGGGTATGGGGTAGGGTCCAGTTTCGGGTACGACAATGGGTTAGGATGAGGGGACGTTTTAGGCTACGGGTTAGTGTTAGTGTGTGGGTTAGTATGAGGGTTACGGTTAGGGAATGGGTACGGTTGAAGGTACAGATTAGGATCCAAGTTAGGGTAAGGGTTAGGGGATGGGTTAGTGTGAGTGTACGGGTTAGGAGTAGGGTATGGTTCGGGGAAGGGGAAGGGTTACAGTTAGGGGACGTAGTAGGGTACGGGTTCGGGATCAGGCTTGCTTTAGGGTACATGTTAGTGTTAGTGTATGAATTAGGATTAGGGGAAGGGAACGGGTATGGGGTAGGGTCCAGTTTCGGGTACGACAATGGGTTAGGCTTACGTTGCGTTTTAGGTTCCGGGTTCGGGTAGGGTTGAGGGTACAGCTCAGGGTATGACAACGGGTTAGGGGACGTGTTTGTTTGTTAGGGGACGGCTTAGTGTTAGTGTACGGGATAGGATGAGAGTAGGGGTTAGCGTAAGGTTTGGGCGGGGGGGCGGCCCTTTGCTGAACATGCAAAGAACACATTGCAATAACACTTTGGGCCTCGTGTTCTCTTCCAGGTGTTTGACCAGAGTGCACTTTCAACTGAAGCTAAAGAAGAAATGTCCAAACTGTATCCTAATGCCCGGAGGGCTCGCCTGAAAGCAGGAGGCGATTTCCCTTACCTGTGCAGCAGTGCAGACGTGAATCTCTATGTACAGGTAGGTCCTAGGCTGGATCCCAGAGCACTTTGCACACAGAATCTGGTTGGAAACAGAAAGGGTTTTCTGATTTTCTGGTGGTCGAGGAAGAGAACTACAGAATTCTCTGTAGGAAGGAAGCATTGACTTGATCAATTGCTCCACATTAGGAACTCACAGGAGAATTCAAGCATATGAGAGCCACCTGAGGGACTCTATGCCCACTATCCCTTTTCTAAGAGCCACAGGCCTACACTCACACACTGAAGCAGCCGTTTGCTACGATGGGACCTTGGCTCCTGGACACCAGACTTACACGGAGTCAATCTGAATCCCACGAAGGGACTTCTCGGTCTACTTTTCATGCATTCAAACACACGCACCCAAACAAACTCTACTTCTTCGAATACCTGCCTAAATGGCTATTAGAATAGTGGGGAGAAATGGTTGCTTTGCAATTTGGCAAGTAGTATCAAGAGCCTGGAAAAACCAGGACGGGTGAGTGTCGTTAGCGTACGTGTTCGGATTCCTGGACGGGTGACCGTGAGGCTTCGGGTAAGTGTGTGGGCTAGGGGGAGGGGGAGGGAGAGGGGGAGGGAACGGGGACGCTCTAGGGTCCAGGTCAGGGCACGACAGGGGTGGAGGGTTCGAGGACGTGTCGGGGGACTGTGGAGGGTGCAGGTCAGGACACGACACGGGTGGAGGGTTCGAGGACTTGTCGGGGGACGGCTTAGGACTGGGAACGGGGACTGTGGAGGGTGCAGCTCAGGGCACGACAGTTCTGCAGGTTTAGAGGTCGTGTCGGGGGACGACTTAGGACAGGGAACGGGGACTGTGGAGGGTGCAGCTAAGGGCACGACAGGGGTGGAGGGTTCGAGGACCTGTCTGGGGACGGCTTAGGACTGGGAACGGGGACTGTGGAGGGTGCAGCTCAGGGCACGACAGAGCTGTAGGTTTAGGGGACGTGTCGGGGGACTGTGGAGGGTGCAGCTCAGGGCACGACAGAGGTGGAGGGTTCGAGGACGTGTCAGGGGACTGTGGAGGCTGCAGCTCAAGGCACCACAGATCTGTAGGTTTAGAGGACGTGTCGGGGGACGGCTTTGGACAGGGAACAGGGACTGTGGAGGGTGCAGGTCAGGGCACGACAAGGGTGGATTGTTCGAGGACCTGTCGGGTGATGGCTTAGGACTGGGAACGGGGAGTGTTGAGTGTGCAGGTCAGGGCACGACAGGGGTGGAGGGTTCGAGGACTTGTCGGGGGACGGGGACTGTGGAGGGTGCAGCTCAGGGCACGACAGTTCTGCAGGTTTAGAGGTCGTGTCGGGGGACGACTTAGGACAGGGAACGGGGACTGTGGAGGGTGCAGGTCAGGACACTACAAGGGTGGATGGTTCGAGGACCTGTCGGGGGATGGCTTAGGACTGGGAACGGGGACTGTGGAGGGTGCAGGTCAGGGCACTACAAGGGTGGATGGTTCGAGGACCTGTCGGGGGATGGCTTAGGACTGGGAACGGGGACTGTGGAGGGTGCAGGTCAGGGCACTACAAGGGTGGATGGTTCGAGGACCTGTCGGGGGATGGCTTAGGACTGGGAACGGGGACTGTGGAGGGTGCAGGTCAGGGCACTACAAGGGTGGATGGTTCGAGGACCTGTCGGGGGATGGCTTAGGACTGGGAACGGGGACTGTGGAGGGTGCAGGTCAGGGCACTACAAGGGTGGATGGTTCGAGGACCTGTCGGGGGATGGCTTAGGACTGGGAACGGGGAGTGTGGAGGGTGCAGCTCAGGGCACGACACGGGTGGAGGGTTCGAGGACCTGTCGGGGAACGGGGACTGTGGAGGGTGCAGCTCAGGGCACGACACGGGTGGAGGGTTCGAGGACGTGTCGGGGGACGGCTTAGGACTGGGAACGGGAACTGTGGAGGGTCCAGCTCAGAGTCAGACAGGGGTGGAGTGTTCGAGGACGTGTCCGGGGACTGTGGAGGGTGCAGCTCAGGGCACGGCAGAGCTGTAGGTTTAGAAGACGTGCCGGGGGACTGTGGAGGTTGCAGCTCAGGGCACGACAGAGGTGGAGGGTTCGAGGACCTGTCGGGGGATGGCTTAGGACTGGGAACGGGGACTGTGGAGGGTGCAGGTCAGGGCACGACAGAGCTGTAGGTTTAGGGGACGTGTCGGGGGACTGTGGAGGGTGCAGCTCAGGGCACGACAGAGGTGGAGTGTTTGAGGACATGTCGGGGGACTGTGGAGGCTGCAGCTCAGGGCACGACAGATCTGTAGGTTTAGAGGACGTGTCGGGGGACGGATTTGGACAGGGAAAGGGGACTGTGGAGGGTGCAGGTCAGGGCACTACAAGGGTGGATGGTTCGAGGACCTGTCGGGGGATGGCTTAGGACTGGGAACGGGGAGTGTGGAGGGTGCAGGTCAGGGCACGACAGGCGTGGAGGGTTCGAAGACGTGTCGGGGGATGGCTTAGGACTGGGAACGGGGACTGTGGAGGGTGCAGGTCAGGGCACGACACGGGTGGAGGGTTCGAGGACTTGTCGGGGGACGGGGACTCTGGAGGGTGCTGGGTAGGGCACGGCAACGGGACAGGCTTACGGTCCAGGTTACCGATAAGGCTTAGTGTGAGGGTGAGGGTGAGGGTTCTGCTTAGGGAAGAGATATGGTTTCGGGTCCAGGTACAGGTTAGGAGTAGTTCAAGGATCAGGGTCCAGGTTAGGGTATGTGTTAAGGTACGGGTTAGTGTACAGATTAGGATTAGGGTTCAGGAACAGGTAAGGTTTCGGGTCCAGGTACGGGTACGACAACGAGTTAGGCTTCGAGTACTTGTTAGGGTACGGGTACGCTTGCTTCAGGGTACGTGTTAGGGTACAGATGAGTGTTCGTGTCTGGGTTAGCGTAAGGTTGAGGGTTCTGCTTAGGATTAGGGAACAGGGACGGTTCAGTGGACAGTTTAGGGTCCAACAAGGGATTTGGGCTAGGGTACGGGTTAGGGTCTGGGGTAGTATTAAGTCTATTGGTTAGGGTAAGGACTAGGGTTAGCGTTAGGGTACGAAAACGGATTACGGTGAGGGTAAGTGTCAGTGGAGGGTTTCGGCTTAGGGGACGGGTTAGGATGTGGATTAGGGTTAGGGTTAGGGATCGGGCTCGGTTTAGGGGACAGGTTAGGGTCCGACAATGTGTTAGGTGTAGGGTACTGTTAGACTACGGGTTACTGTTGTTAGTGTACGAATTCGTATTAGGGTACGTGTTAGTGGACGGCTTAGGAGTATGTGACATGTTAGGGTAAGGGTTAGGAGTAGGGTTAGGGAACGGGTATGGGGTAGGGTCCAGTTTCGGGTACGACAATGGGTTAGGATGAGGGGACGTTTTAGGCTACGGGTTAGTGTTAGTGTGTGGGTTAGTATGAGGGTTACGGTTAGGGAATGGGTACGGTTGAAGGTACAGATTAGGATCCAAGTTAGGGTAAGGGTTAGGGGATGGGTTAGTGTGAGTGTACGGGTTAGGAGTAGGGTATGGTTCGGGGAAGGGGAAGGGTTACAGTTAGGGGACGTAGTAGGGTACGGGTTCGGGATCAGGCTTGCTTTAGGGTACATGTTAGTGTTAGTGTATGAATTAGGATTAGGGGAAGGGAACGGGTATGGGGTAGGGTCCAGTTTCGGGTACGACAATGGGTTAGGCTTACGTTGCGTTTTAGGTTCCGGGTTCGGGTAGGGTTGAGGGTACAGCTCAGGGTATGACAACGGGTTAGGGGACGTGTTTGTTTGTTAGGGGACGGCTTAGTGTTAGTGTACGGGATAGGATGAGAGTAGGGGTTAGCGTAAGGTTTGGGCGGGGGGGCGGCCCTTTGCTGAACATGCAAAGAACACATTGCAATAACACTTTGGGCCTCGTGTTCTCTTCCAGGTGTTTGACCAGAGTGCACTTTCAACTGAAGCTAAAGAAGAAATGTCCAAACTGTATCCTAATGCCCGGAGGGCTCGCCTGAAAGCAGGAGGCGATTTCCCTTACCTGTGCAGCAGTGCAGACGTGAATCTCTATGTACAGGTAGGTCCTAGGCTGGATCCCAGAGCACTTTGCACACAGAATCTGGTTGGAAACAGAAAGGGTTTTCTGATTTTCTGGTGGTCGAGGAAGAGAACTACAGAATTCTCTGTAGGAAGGAAGCATTGACTTGATCAATTGCTCCACATTAGGAACTCACAGGAGAATTCAAGCATATGAGAGCCACCTGAGGGACTCTATGCCCACTATCCCTTTTCTAAGAGCCACAGGCCTACACTCACACACTGAAGCAGCCGTTTGCTACGATGGGACCTTGGCTCCTGGACACCAGACTTACACGGAGTCAATCTGAATCCCACGAAGGGACTTCTCGGTCTACTTTTCATGCATTCAAACACACGCACCCAAACAAACTCTACTTCTTCGAATACCTGCCTAAATGGCTATTAGAATAGTGGGGAGAAATGGTTGCTTTGCAATTTGGCAAGTAGTATCAAGAGCCTGGAAAAACCAGGACGGGTGAGTGTCGTTAGCGTACGTGTTCGGATTCCTGGACGGGTGACCGTGAGGCTTCGGGTAAGTGTGTGGGCTAGGGGGAGGGGGAGGGAGAGGGGGAGGGAACGGGGACGCTCTAGGGTCCAGGTCAGGGCACGACAGGGGTGGAGGGTTCGAGGACGTGTCGGGGGACTGTGGAGGGTGCAGGTCAGGACACGACACGGGTGGAGGGTTCGAGGACTTGTCGGGGGACGGCTTAGGACTGGGAACGGGGACTGTGGAGGGTGCAGCTCAGGGCACGACAGTTCTGCAGGTTTAGAGGTCGTGTCGGGGGACGACTTAGGACAGGGAACGGGGACTGTGGAGGGTGCAGCTAAGGGCACGACAGGGGTGGAGGGTTCGAGGACCTGTCTGGGGACGGCTTAGGACTGGGAACGGGGACTGTGGAGGGTGCAGCTCAGGGCACGACAGAGCTGTAGGTTTAGGGGACGTGTCGGGGGACTGTGGAGGGTGCAGCTCAGGGCACGACAGAGGTGGAGGGTTCGAGGACGTGTCAGGGGACTGTGGAGGCTGCAGCTCAAGGCACCACAGATCTGTAGGTTTAGAGGACGTGTCGGGGGACGGCTTTGGACAGGGAACAGGGACTGTGGAGGGTGCAGGTCAGGGCACGACAAGGGTGGATTGTTCGAGGACCTGTCGGGTGATGGCTTAGGACTGGGAACGGGGAGTGTTGAGTGTGCAGGTCAGGGCACGACAGGGGTGGAGGGTTCGAGGACTTGTCGGGGGACGGGGACTGTGGAGGGTGCAGCTCAGGGCACGACAGTTCTGCAGGTTTAGAGGTCGTGTCGGGGGACGACTTAGGACAGGGAACGGGGACTGTGGAGGGTGCAGGTCAGGACACTACAAGGGTGGATGGTTCGAGGACCTGTCGGGGGATGGCTTAGGACTGGGAACGGGGACTGTGGAGGGTGCAGGTCAGGGCACTACAAGGGTGGATGGTTCGAGGACCTGTCGGGGGATGGCTTAGGACTGGGAACGGGGACTGTGGAGGGTGCAGGTCAGGGCACTACAAGGGTGGATGGTTCGAGGACCTGTCGGGGGATGGCTTAGGACTGGGAACGGGGAGTGTGGAGGGTGCATGTCAGGGCACTACAAGGGTGGATGGTTCGAGGACGTGTCGGGGGATGGCTTAGGACTGGGAACGGGGACTGTGGAGGGTGCAGGTCAGGGCACTACAAGGGTGGATGGTTCGAGGACCTGTCGGGGGATGGCTTAGGACTGGGAACGGGGAGTGTGGAGGGTGCAGCTCAGGGCACGACACGGGTGGAGGGTTCGAGGACCTGTCGGGGAACGGGGACTGTGGAGGGTGCAGCTCAGGGCACGACACGGGTGGAGGGTTCGAGGACGTGTCGGGGGACGGCTTAGGACTGGGAACGGGAACTGTGGAGGGTCCAGCTCAGAGTCAGACAGGGGTGGAGTGTTCGAGGACGTGTCCGGGGACTGTGGAGGGTGCAGCTCAGGGCACGGCAGAGCTGTAGGTTTAGAAGACGTGCCGGGGGACTGTGGAGGTTGCAGCTCAGGGCACGACAGAGGTGGAGGGTTCGAGGACCTGTCGGGGGATGGCTTAGGACTGGGAACGGGGACTGTGGAGGGTGCAGGTCAGGGCACGACAGAGCTGTAGGTTTAGGGGACGTGTCGGGGGACTGTGGAGGGTGCAGCTCAGGGCACGACAGAGGTGGAGTGTTTGAGGACATGTCGGGGGACTGTGGAGGCTGCAGCTCAGGGCACGACAGATCTGTAGGTTTAGAGGACGTGTCGGGGGACGGATTTGGACAGGGAAAGGGGACTGTGGAGGGTGCAGGTCAGGGCACTACAAGGGTGGATGGTTCGAGGACCTGTCGGGGGATGGCTTAGGACTGGGAACGGGGAGTGTGGAGGGTGCAGGTCAGGGCACGACAGGCGTGGAGGGTTCGAAGACGTGTCGGGGGATGGCTTAGGACTGGGAACGGGGACTGTGGAGGGTGCAGCTCAGGGCACGACACGGGTGGAGGGTTCGAGGACTTGTCGGGGGACGGGGACTCTGGAGGGTGCTGGGTAGGGCACGGCAACGGGACAGGCTTACGGTCCAGGTTACCGATAAGGCTTAGTGTGAGGGTGAGGGTGAGGGTTCTGCTTAGGGAAGAGATATGGTTTCGGGTCCAGGTACAGGTTAGGAGTAGTTCAAGGATCAGGGTCCAGGTTAGGGTATGTGTTAAGGTACGGGTTAGTGTACAGATTAGGATTAGGGTTCAGGAACAGGTAAGGTTTCGGGTCCAGGTACGGGTACGACAACGAGTTAGGCTTCGAGTACTTGTTAGGGTACGGGTACGCTTGCTTCAGGGTACGTGTTAGGGTACAGATGAGTGTTCGTGTCTGGGTTAGCGTAAGGTTGAGGGTTCTGCTTAGGATTAGGGAACAGGGACGGTTCAGTGGACAGTTTAGGGTCCAACAAGGGATTTGGGCTAGGGTACGGGTTAGGGTCTGGGGTAGTATTAAGTCTATTGGTTAGGGTAAGGACTAGGGTTAGCGTTAGGGTACGAAAACGGATTACGGTGAGGGTAAGTGTCAGTGGAGGGTTTCGGCTTAGGGGACGGGTTAGGATGTGGATTAGGGTTAGGGTTAGGGATCGGGCTCGGTTTAGGGGACAGGTTAGGGTCCGACAATGTGTTAGGTGTAGGGTACTGTTAGACTACGGGTTACTGTTGTTAGTGTACGAATTCGTATTAGGGTACGTGTTAGTGGACGGCTTAGGAGTATGTGACATGTTAGGGTAAGGGTTAGGAGTAGGGTTAGGGAACGGGTATGGGGTAGGGTCCAGTTTCGGGTACGACAATGGGTTAGGATGAGGGGACGTTTTAGGCTACGGGTTAGTGTTAGTGTGTGGGTTAGTATGAGGGTTACGGTTAGGGAATGGGTACGGTTGAAGGTACAGATTAGGATCCAAGTTAGGGTAAGGGTTAGGGGATGGGTTAGTGTGAGTGTACGGGTTAGGAGTAGGGTATGGTTCGGGGAAGGGGAAGGGTTACAGTTAGGGGACGTAGTAGGGTACGGGTTCGGGATCAGGCTTGCTTTAGGGTACATGTTAGTGTTAGTGTATGAATTAGGATTAGGGGAAGGGAACGGGTATGGGGTAGGGTCCAGTTTCGGGTACGACAATGGGTTAGGCTTACGTTGCGTTTTAGGTTCCGGGTTCGGGTAGGGTTGAGGGTACAGCTCAGGGTATGACAACGGGTTAGGGGACGTGTTTGTTTGTTAGGGGACGGCTTAGTGTTAGTGTACGGGATAGGATGAGAGTAGGGGTTAGCGTAAGGTTTGGGCGGGGGGGCGGCCCTTTGCTGAACATGCAAAGAACACATTGCAATAACACTTTGGGCCTCGTGTTCTCTTCCAGGTGTTTGACCAGAGTGCACTTTCAACTGAAGCTAAAGAAGAAATGTCCAAACTGTATCCTAATGCCCGGAGGGCTCGCCTGAAAGCAGGAGGCGATTTCCCTTACCTGTGCAGCAGTGCAGACGTGAATCTCTATGTACAGGTAGGTCCTAGGCTGGATCCCAGAGCACTTTGCACACAGAATCTGGTTGGAAACAGAAAGGGTTTTCTGATTTTCTGGTGGTCGAGGAAGAGAACTACAGAATTCTCTGTAGGAAGGAAGCATTGACTTGATCAATTGCTCCACATTAGGAACTCACAGGAGAATTCAAGCATATGAGAGCCACCTGAGGGACTCTATGCCCACTATCCCTTTTCTAAGAGCCACAGGCCTACACTCACACACTGAAGCAGCCGTTTGCTACGATGGGACCTTGGCTCCTGGACACCAGACTTACACGGAGTCAATCTGAATCCCACGAAGGGACTTCTCGGTCTACTTTTCATGCATTCAAACACACGCACCCAAACAAACTCTACTTCTTCGAATACCTGCCTAAATGGCTATTAGAATAGTGGGGAGAAATGGTTGCTTTGCAATTTGGCAAGTAGTATCAAGAGCCTGGAAAAACCAGGACGGGTGAGTGTCGTTAGCGTACGTGTTCGGATTCCTGGACGGGTGACCGTGAGGCTTCGGGTAAGTGTGTGGGCTAGGGGGAGGGGGAGGGAGAGGGGGAGGGAGAGGGGGAGGGAACGGGGACGCTCTAGGGTCCAGGTCAGGGCACGACAGGGGTGGAGGGTTCGAGGACGTGTCGGGGGACTGTGGAGGGTGCAGGTCAGGACACGACACGGGTGGAGGGTTCGAGGACTTGTCGGGGGACGGCTTAGGACTGGGAACGGGGACTGTGGAGGGTGCAGCTCAGGGCACGACAGAGCTGTAGGTTTAGGGGACGTGTCGGGGGACTGTGGAGGCTGCAGGTCAGGGCACGACACGGGTGGAGGGTTCGAGGACCTGTCGGGGGATGGCTTAGGACTGGGAACGGGGACTGTGGAGGGTGCAGGTCAGGGCACGACACGGGTGGAGGGTTCGAGGACGTGTCGGGGGACTGTGGAGGGTGCAGGTCAGGGCACGACAGAGCTGTAGGTTTAGAGGACGTGTCGGATGATGGCTTAGGACTGGGAACGGGGATTGTGGAGGGTGCAGGTCAGGGCATAACAGAGCTGTAGGTTTAGAGGACGTGTCGGGGGACGGCTTAGGACTGGGAACGGGGACTGTGGAGGGTGCAGCTCAGGGCACGACAGGGGTGGAGGGTTCGAGGAAGTGTCGGGGGACTGTGGAGGGTGCAGCTCAGGGCACGACAGATCTGTAGGTTTAGAGGACGTGTCGGGGGACTGTGGAGGGTGCAGCTCAGGGCACGACAGAGCTGTAGGTTTAGAGGACGTGTCGGGGGACTGTGGAGGGTGCAGTTCAGGGCACGACACGGGTGGAGGGTTCGAGGACGTGTCGGGGGACGGCTTAGGACTGGGAACGGGAACTGTGGAGGGTCCAGCTCAGATCCCGACAGGGGTGGAGGGTTCGAGGACGTGTCGGGGGACTGTGGAGGGTGCAGCTCAGGGCACGGCAGAGCTGTAGGTTTAGAGGACGTGTCGGGGGACTGTGGAGGTTGCCGCTCAGGGCACGACAGAGGTGGAGGGTTCGAGGACTTGTCGGGGGACGGCTTAGGACTGGGAACGGGGACTGTGGAGGGTGCAGGTCAGGGCACGACAGAGCTGTAGGTTTAGAGGACGTGTCAGGGGACGGCTTAGGACTGGGAACGGGAACTGTGGAGGGTCCAGCTCAGAGCCCGACAGGGGTGGAGGGTTCGAGGACGTGTCCGGGGACTGTGGAGGGTGCAGCTCAGGGCACGGCAGAGCTGTAGGTTTAGAAGACGTGTCGGGGGACTGTGGAGGTTGCAGCTCAGGGCACGACAGAGGTGGAGGGTTCGAGGACCTGTCGGGGGACGGCTTAGGACTGGGAACGGGGACTGTGGAGGGTGCAGCTCAGGGCACGACAGAGGTGGAGGGTTCGAGGACGTGTCGGGGGACTGTGGAGGCTGCAGCTCAGGGCACGACAGAGGTGGAGGGTTCGAGGACCTTTTGGGGGACGGCTTAGGACTGGGAACGGGGACTGTGGAGGGTGCAGCTCAGGGCACGACAGAGCTGTAGGTTTAGGGGACGTGTCGGGGGACTGTGGAGGGTGCAGCTCAGGGCACGACAGAGGTGGAGGGTTCGAGGACGTGTCAGGGGACTGTGGAGGCTGCAGCTCAAGGCACCACAGATCTGTAGGTTTAGAGGACGTGTCGGGGGACGGCTTTGGACAGGGAACAGGGACTGTGGAGGGTGCAGGTCAGGGCACGACAAGGGTGGATTGTTCGAGGACCTGTCGGGTGATGGCTTAGGACTGGGAACGGGGAGTGTTGAGTGTGCAGGTCAGGGCACGACAGGGGTGGAGGGTTCGAGGACTTGTCGGGGGACGGGGACTGTGGAGGGTGCAGCTCAGGGCACGACAGTTCTGCAGGTTTAGAGGTCGTGTCGGGGGACGACTTAGGACAGGGAACGGGGACTGTGGAGGGTGCAGCTAAGGGCACGACAGGGGTGGAGGGTTCGAGGACCTGTCTGGGGACGGCTTAGGACTGGGAACGGGGACTGTGGAGGGTGCAGCTCAGGGCACGACAGAGCTGTAGGTTTAGGGGACGTGTCGGGGGACTGTGGAGGCTGCAGGTCAGGGCACGACACAGGTGGAGGGTTCGAGGACCTGTCGGGGGACGGGGACTGTGGAGGGTGCATGTCAGGGCACGACACGCGTGGAGGGTTCGAGGACCTGTTGGGGGATGGCTTAGGGCTGGGAACGGGGACTGTGGAGGGTGCAGGTCAGGACACTACAAGGGTGGATGGTTCGAGGACCTGTCGGGGGATGGCTTAGGACTGGGAACGGGGAGTGTGGAGGGTGCATGTCAGGGCACTACAAGGGTGGATGGTTCGAGGACGTGTCGGGTGATGGCTTAGGACTGGGAACGGGGACTGTGGAGGGTGCAGGTCAGGGCACTACAAGGGTGGATGGTTCGAGGACCTGTCGGGGGATGGCTTAGGACTGGGAACGGGGAGTGTGGAGGGTGCAGCTCAGGGCACGACACGGGTGGAGGGTTCGAGGACCTGTCGGGGAACGGGGACTGTGGAGGGTGCAGCTCAGGGCACGACACGGGTGGAGGGTTCGAGGACGTGTCGGGGGACGGCTTAGGACTGGGAACGGGAACTGTGGAGGGTCCAGCTCAGAGTCAGACAGGGGTGGAGTGTTCGAGGACGTGTCCGGGGACTGTGGAGGGTGCAGCTCAGGGCACGGCAGAGCTGTAGGTTTAGAAGACGTGCCGGGGGACTGTGGAGGTTGCAGCTCAGGGCACGACAGAGGTGGAGGGTTCGAGGACCTGTCGGGGGATGGCTTAGGACTGGGAACGGGGACTGTGGAGGGTGCAGGTCAGGGCACGACAGAGCTGTAGGTTTAGGGGACGTGTCGGGGGACTGTGGAGGGTGCAGCTCAGGGCACGACAGAGGTGGAGTGTTTGAGGACATGTCGGGGGACTGTGGAGGCTGCAGCTCAGGGCACGACAGATCTGTAGGTTTAGAGGACGTGTCGGGGGACGGATTTGGACAGGGAAAGGGGACTGTGTCCAGGTACAGGTTAGGAGTAGTTCAAGGATCAGGGTCCAGGTTAGGGTATGTGTTAAGGTACGGGTTAGTGTACAGATTAGGATTAGGGTTCAGGAACAGGTAAGGTTTCGGGTCCAGGTACGGGTACGACAACGAGTTAGGCTTCGAGTACTTGTTAGGGTACGGGTACGCTTGCTTCAGGGTACGTGTTAGGGTACAGATGAGTGTTCGTGTCTGGGTTAGCGTAAGGTTGAGGGTTCTGCTTAGGATTAGGGAACAGGGACGGTTCAGTGGACAGTTTAGGGTCCAACAAGGGATTTGGGCTAGGGTACGGGTTAGGGTCTGGGGTAGTATTAAGTCTATTGGTTAGGGTAAGGACTAGGGTTAGCGTTAGGGTACGAAAACGGATTACGGTGAGGGTAAGTGTCAGTGGAGGGTTTCGGCTTAGGGGACGGGTTAGGATGTGGATTAGGGTTAGGGTTAGGGATCGGGCTCGGTTTAGGGGACAGGTTAGGGTCCGACAATGTGTTAGGTGTAGGGTACTGTTAGACTACGGGTTACTGTTGTTAGTGTACGAATTCGTATTAGGGTACGTGTTAGTGGACGGCTTAGGAGTATGTGACATGTTAGGGTAAGGGTTAGGAGTAGGGTTAGGGAACGGGTATGGGGTAGGGTCCAGTTTCGGGTACGACAATGGGTTAGGATGAGGGGACGTTTTAGGCTACGGGTTAGTGTTAGTGTGTGGGTTAGTATGAGGGTTACGGTTAGGGAATGGGTACGGTTGAAGGTACAGATTAGGATCCAAGTTAGGGTAAGGGTTAGGGGATGGGTTAGTGTGAGTGTACGGGTTAGGAGTAGGGTATGGTTCGGGGAAGGGGAAGGGTTACAGTTAGGGGACGTAGTAGGGTACGGGTTCGGGATCAGGCTTGCTTTAGGGTACATGTTAGTGTTAGTGTATGAATTAGGATTAGGGGAAGGGAACGGGTATGGGGTAGGGTCCAGTTTCGGGTACGACAATGGGTTAGGCTTACGTTGCGTTTTAGGTTCCGGGTTCGGGTAGGGTTGAGGGTACAGCTCAGGGTATGACAACGGGTTAGGGGACGTGTTTGTTTGTTAGGGGACGGCTTAGTGTTAGTGTACGGGATAGGATGAGAGTAGGGGTTAGCGTAAGGTTTGGGCGGGGGGGCGGCCCTTTGCTGAACATGCAAAGAACACATTGCAATAACACTTTGGGCCTCGTGTTCTCTTCCAGGTGTTTGACCAGAGTGCACTTTCAACTGAAGCTAAAGAAGAAATGTCCAAACTGTATCCTAATGCCCGGAGGGCTCGCCTGAAAGCAGGAGGCGATTTCCCTTACCTGTGCAGCAGTGCAGACGTGAATCTCTATGTACAGGTAGGTCCTAGGCTGGATCCCAGAGCACTTTGCACACAGAATCTGGTTGGAAACAGAAAGGGTTTTCTGATTTTCTGGTGGTCGAGGAAGAGAACTACAGAATTCTCTGTAGGAAGGAAGCATTGACTTGATCAATTGCTCCACATTAGGAACTCACAGGAGAATTCAAGCATATGAGAGCCACCTGAGGGACTCTATGCCCACTATCCCTTTTCTAAGAGCCACAGGCCTACACTCACACACTGAAGCAGCCGTTTGCTACGATGGGACCTTGGCTCCTGGACACCAGACTTACACGGAGTCAATCTGAATCCCACGAAGGGACTTCTCGGTCTACTTTTCATGCATTCAAACACACGCACCCAAACAAACTCTACTTCTTCGAATACCTGCCTAAATGGCTATTAGAATAGTGGGGAGAAATGGTTGCTTTGCAATTTGGCAAGTAGTATCAAGAGCCTGGAAAAACCAGGACGGGTGAGTGTCGTTAGCGTACGTGTTCGGATTCCTGGACGGGTGACCGTGAGGCTTCGGGTAAGTGTGTGGGCTAGGGGGAGGGGGAGGGAGAGGGGGAGGGAGAGGGGGAGGGAGAGGGGGAGGGAACGGGGACGCTCTAGGGTCCAGGTCAGGGCACGACAGGGGTGGAGGGTTCGAGGACGTGTCGGGGGACTGTGGAGGGTGCAGGTCAGGACACGACACGGGTGGAGGGTTCGAGGACTTGTCGGGGGACGGCTTAGGACTGGGAACGGGGACTGTGGAGGGTGCAGCTCAGGGCACGACAGAGCTGTAGGTTTAGGGGACGTGTCGGGGGACTGTGGAGGCTGCAGGTCAGGGCACGACACGGGTGGAGGGTTCGAGGACCTGTCGGGGGATGGCTTAGGACTGGGAACGGGGACTGTGGAGGGTGCAGGTCAGGGCACGACACGGGTGGAGGGTTCGAGGACGTGTCGGGGGACTGTGGAGGGTGCAGGTCAGGGCACGACAGAGCTGTAGGTTTAGAGGACGTGTCGGATGATGGCTTAGGACTGGGAACGGGGATTGTGGAGGGTGCAGGTCAGGGCATAACAGAGCTGTAGGTTTAGAGGACGTGTCGGGGGACGGCTTAGGACTGGGAACGGGGACTGTGGAGGGTGCAGCTCAGGGCACGACAGGGGTGGAGGGTTCGAGGAAGTGTCGGGGGACTGTGGAGGGTGCAGCTCAGGGCACGACAGATCTGTAGGTTTAGAGGACGTGTCGGGGGACTGTGGAGGGTGCAGCTCAGGGCACGACAGAGCTGTAGGTTTAGAGGACGTGTCGGGGGACTGTGGAGGGTGCAGTTCAGGGCACGACACGGGTGGAGGGTTCGAGGACGTGTCGGGGGACGGCTTAGGACTGGGAACGGGAACTGTGGAGGGTCCAGCTCAGATCCCGACAGGGGTGGAGGGTTCGAGGACGTGTCGGGGGACTGTGGAGGGTGCAGCTCAGGGCACGGCAGAGCTGTAGGTTTAGAGGACGTGTCGGGGGACTGTGGAGGTTGCCGCTCAGGGCACGACAGAGGTGGAGGGTTCGAGGACTTGTCGGGGGACGGCTTAGGACTGGGAACGGGGACTGTGGAGGGTGCAGGTCAGGGCACGACAGAGCTGTAGGTTTAGAGGACGTGTCAGGGGACGGCTTAGGACTGGGAACGGGAACTGTGGAGGGTCCAGCTCAGAGCCCGACAGGGGTGGAGGGTTCGAGGACGTGTCCGGGGACTGTGGAGGGTGCAGCTCAGGGCACGGCAGAGCTGTAGGTTTAGAAGACGTGTCGGGGGACTGTGGAGGTTGCAGCTCAGGGCACGACAGAGGTGGAGGGTTCGAGGACCTGTCGGGGGACGGCTTAGGACTGGGAACGGGGACTGTGGAGGGTGCAGCTCAGGGCACGACAGAGGTGGAGGGTTCGAGGACGTGTCGGGGGACTGTGGAGGCTGCAGCTCAGGGCACGACAGAGGTGGAGGGTTCGAGGACCTTTTGGGGGACGGCTTAGGACTGGGAACGGGGACTGTGGAGGGTGCAGCTCAGGGCACGACAGAGCTGTAGGTTTAGGGGACGTGTCGGGGGACTGTGGAGGGTGCAGCTCAGGGCACGACAGAGGTGGAGGGTTCGAGGACGTGTCAGGGTACTGTGGAGGCTGCAGCTCAAGGCACCACAGATCTGTAGGTTTAGAGGACGTGTCGGGGGACGGCTTTGGACAGGGAACAGGGACTGTGGAGGGTGCAGGTCAGGGCACGACAAGGGTGGATTGTTCGAGGACCTGTCGGGTGATGGCTTAGGACTGGGAACGGGGAGTGTTGAGTGTGCAGGTCAGGGCACGACAGGGGTGGAGGGTTCGAGGACTTGTCGGGGGACGGGGACTGTGGAGGGTGCAGCTCAGGGCACGACAGTTCTGCAGGTTTAGAGGTCGTGTCGGGGGACGACTTAGGACAGGGAACGGGGACTGTGGAGGGTGCAGCTAAGGGCACGACAGGGGTGGAGGGTTCGAGGACCTGTCTGGGGACGGCTTAGGACTGGGAACGGGGACTGTGGAGGGTGCAGGTCAGGGCACGACAGAGCTGTAGGTTTAGAGGACGTGTCGGGGGACTGTGGAGGGTGCAGTTCAGGGCACGACACGGGTGGAGGGTTCGAGGACGTGTCGGGGGACGGCTTAGGACTGGGAACGGGGACTGTGGAGGGTGCAGCTCAGGGCACGACAGAGCTGTAGGTTTAGGGGACGTGTCGGGGGACTGTGGAGGGTGCAGGTCAGGGTACGTCAGGCGTGGAGGGTTCGAGGACCTGTCGGGGGACGGGGACTGTGGAGGGTGCATGTCAGGGCACGACACGCGTGGAGGGTTCGAGGACCTGTTGGGGGATGGCTTAGGACTGGGAACGGGGTCTGTGGAGGGTTCAGGTCAGGGTACGACACAGGTGGAGGGTTCGAGGACGTGTCGGGGGACGGCTTAGGACTGGGAACGGGAACTGTGGAGGGTCCAGCTCAGAGCCAGACAGGGGTGGAGGGTTCGAGGACGTGTCCGGGGACTGTGGAGGGTGCAGCTCAGGGCACGACAGAGGTGGAGGGTTCGAGGACGTGTCGGGGGACTGTGGAGGCTGCAGCTCAGGGCACGACAGAGCTGTAGGTTTAGAGGACGTGTCGGGGGACTGTGGAGGTTGCCGCTCAGGGCACGACAGAGGTGGAGGGTTCGAGGACCTGTCGGGGGATGGCTTAGGACTGGGAACGGGGACTGTGGAGGGTGCAGGTCAGGGCACGACAGAGCTGTAGGTTTAGGGGACATGTCGGGGGACTGTGGAGGGTGCAGCTCAGGGCACGGCAGAGCTGTAGGTTTAGAGGACGTGTCGGGGGACTGTGGAGGTTGCCGCTCAGGGCACGACAGAGGTGGAGGGTTCGAGGACTTGTCGGGGGACGGCTTAGGACTGGGAACAGGAACTGTGGAGGGTCCAGCTCAGAGCCCGACAGGGGTGGAGGGTTCGAGGACTTGTCGGGGGACGGGGACTCTGGAGGGTGCTGGGTAGGGCACGGCAACGGGACAGGCTTACGGTCCAGGTTACCGATAAGGCTTAGTGTGAGGGTGAGGGTGAGGGTTCTGCTTAGGGAAGAGATATGGTTTCGGGTCCAGGTACAGGTTAGGAGTAGTTCAAGGATCAGGGTCCAGGTTAGGGTATGTGTTAAGGTACGGGTTAGTGTACAGATTAGGATTAGGGTTCAGGAACAGGTAAGGTTTCGGGTCCAGGTACGGGTACGACAACGAGTTAGGCTTCGAGTACTTGTTAGGGTACGGGTACGCTTGCTTCAGGGTACGTGTTAGGGTACAGATGAGTGTTCGTGTCTGGGTTAGCGTAAGGTTGAGGGTTCTGCTTAGGATTAGGGAACAGGGACGGTTCAGTGGACAGTTTAGGGTCCAACAAGGGATTTGGGCTAGGGTACGGGTTAGGGTCTGGGGTAGTATTAAGTCTATTGGTTAGGGTAAGGACTAGGGTTAGCGTTAGGGTACGAAAACGGATTACGGTGAGGGTAAGTGTCAGTGGAGGGTTTCGGCTTAGGGGACGGGTTAGGATGTGGATTAGGGTTAGGGTTAGGGATCGGGCTCGGTTTAGGGGACAGGTTAGGGTCCGACAATGTGTTAGGTGTAGGGTACTGTTAGACTACGGGTTACTGTTGTTAGTGTACGAATTCGTATTAGGGTACGTGTTAGTGGACGGCTTAGGAGTATGTGACATGTTAGGGTAAGGGTTAGGAGTAGGGTTAGGGAACGGGTATGGGGTAGGGTCCAGTTTCGGGTACGACAATGGGTTAGGATGAGGGGACGTTTTAGGCTACGGGTTAGTGTTAGTGTGTGGGTTAGTATGAGGGTTACGGTTAGGGAATGGGTACGGTTGAAGGTACAGATTAGGATCCAAGTTAGGGTAAGGGTTAGGGGATGGGTTAGTGTGAGTGTACGGGTTAGGAGTAGGGTATGGTTCGGGGAAGGGGAAGGGTTACAGTTAGGGGACGTAGTAGGGTACGGGTTCGGGATCAGGCTTGCTTTAGGGTACATGTTAGTGTTAGTGTATGAATTAGGATTAGGGGAAGGGAACGGGTATGGGGTAGGGTCCAGTTTCGGGTACGACAATGGGTTAGGCTTACGTTGCGTTTTAGGTTCCGGGTTCGGGTAGGGTTGAGGGTACAGCTCAGGGTATGACAACGGGTTAGGGGACGTGTTTGTTTGTTAGGGGACGGCTTAGTGTTAGTGTACGGGATAGGATGAGAGTAGGGGTTAGCGTAAGGTTTGGGCGGGGGGGCGGCCCTTTGCTGAACATGCAAAGAACACATTGCAATAACACTTTGGGCCTCGTGTTCTCTTCCAGGTGTTTGACCAGAGTGCACTTTCAACTGAAGCTAAAGAAGAAATGTCCAAACTGTATCCTAATGCCCGGAGGGCTCGCCTGAAAGCAGGAGGCGATTTCCCTTACCTGTGCAGCAGTGCAGACGTGAATCTCTATGTACAGGTAGGTCCTAGGCTGGATCCCAGAGCACTTTGCACACAGAATCTGGTTGGAAACAGAAAGGGTTTTCTGATTTTCTGGTGGTCGAGGAAGAGAACTACAGAATTCTCTGTAGGAAGGAAGCATTGACTTGATCAATTGCTCCACATTAGGAACTCACAGGAGAATTCAAGCATATGAGAGCCACCTGAGGGACTCTATGCCCACTATCCCTTTTCTAAGAGCCACAGGCCTACACTCACACACTGAAGCAGCCGTTTGCTACGATGGGACCTTGGCTCCTGGACACCAGACTTACACGGAGTCAATCTGAATCCCACGAAGGGACTTCTCGGTCTACTTTTCATGCATTCAAACACACGCACCCAAACAAACTCTACTTCTTCGAATACCTGCCTAAATGGCTATTAGAATAGTGGGGAGAAATGGTTGCTTTGCAATTTGGCAAGTAGTATCAAGAGCCTGGAAAAACCAGGACGGGTGAGTGTCGTTAGCGTACGTGTTCGGATTCCTGGACGGGTGACCGTGAGGCTTCGGGTAAGTGTGTGGGCTAGGGGGAGGGGGAGGGAGAGGGGGAGGGAGAGGGGGAGGGAACGGGGACGCTCTAGGGTCCAGGTCAGGGCACGACAGGGGTGGAGGGTTCGAGGACGTGTCGGGGGACTGTGGAGGGTGCAGGTCAGGACACGACACGGGTGGAGGGTTCGAGGATTTGTCGGGGGACGGCTTAGGACTGGGAACGGGGACTGTGGAGGGTGCAGCTCAGGGCACGACAGTTCTGCAGGTTTAGAGGTCGTGTCGGGGGACGACTTAGGACAGGGAACGGGGACTGTGGAGGGTGCAGCTCAGGGCACGACAGAGGTGGAGGGTTCGAGGACCTGTCTGGGGACGGCTTAGGACTGGGAACGGGGACTGTGGAGGGTGCAGCTCAGGGCACGACAGAGCTGTAGGTTTAGGGGACGTGTCGGGGGACTGTGGAGGGTGCAGCTCAGGGCACGACAGAGGTGGAGGGTTCGAGGACCTTTTGGGGGACGGCTTAGGACTGGGAACGGGGACTGTGGAGGGTGCAGCTCAGGGCACGACAGAGCTGTAGGTTTAGGGGACGTGTCGGGGGACTGTGGAGGGTGCAGCTCAGGGCACGACAGAGGTGGAGGGTTCGAGGACGTGTCAGGGGACTGTGGAGGCTGCAGCTCAAGGCACCACAGATCTGTAGGTTTAGAGGACGTGTCGGGGGACGGCTTTGGACAGGGAACAGGGACTGTGGAGGGTGCAGGTCAGGGCACGACAAGGGTGGATTGTTCGAGGACCTGTCGGGTGATGGCTTAGGACTGGGAACGGGGAGTGTTGAGTGTGCAGGTCAGGGCACGACAGGGGTGGAGGGTTCGAGGACTTGTCGGGGGACGGGGACTGTGGAGGGTGCAGCTCAGGGCACGACAGTTCTGCAGGTTTAGAGGTCGTGTCGGGGGACGACTTAGGACAGGGAACGGGGACTGTGGAGGGTGCAGCTAAGGGCACGACAGGGGTGGAGGGTTCGAGGACCTGTCTGGGGACGGCTTAGGACTGGGAACGGGGACTGTGGAGGGTGCAGCTCAGGGCACGACAGAGCTGTAGGTTTAGGGGACGTGTCGGGGGACTGTGGAGGCTGCAGGTCAGGGCACGACACAGGTGGAGGGTTCGAGGACCTGTCGGGGGACGGGGACTGTGGAGGGTGCATGTCAGGGCACGACACGCGTGGAGGGTTCGAGGACCTGTTGGGGGATGGCTTAGGGCTGGGAACGGGGACTGTGGAGGGTGCAGGTCAGGACACTACAAGGGTGGATGGTTCGAGGACCTGTCGGGGGATGGCTTAGGACTGGGAACGGGGACTGTGGAGGGTGCAGGTCAGGGCACTACAAGGGTGGATGGTTCGAGGACCTGTCGGGGGATGGCTTAGGACTGGGAACGGGGACTGTGGAGGGTGCAGGTCAGGGCACTACAAGGGTGGATGGTTCGAGGACCTGTCGGGGGATGGCTTAGGACTGGGAACGGGGAGTGTGGAGGGTGCAGCTCAGGGCACGACACGGGTGGAGGGTTCGAGGACCTGTCGGGGAACGGGGACTGTGGAGGGTGCAGCTCAGGGCACGACACGGGTGGAGGGTTCGAGGACGTGTCGGGGGACGGCTTAGGACTGGGAACGGGAACTGTGGAGGGTCCAGCTCAGAGTCAGACAGGGGTGGAGTGTTCGAGGACGTGTCCGGGGACTGTGGAGGGTGCAGCTCAGGGCACGGCAGAGCTGTAGGTTTAGAAGACGTGCCGGGGGACTGTGGAGGTTGCAGCTCAGGGCACGACAGAGGTGGAGGGTTCGAGGACCTGTCGGGGGATGGCTTAGGACTGGGAACGGGGACTGTGGAGGGTGCAGGTCAGGGCACGACAGAGCTGTAGGTTTAGGGGACGTGTCGGGGGACTGTGGAGGGTGCAGCTCAGGGCACGACAGAGGTGGAGTGTTTGAGGACATGTCGGGGGACTGTGGAGGCTGCAGCTCAGGGCACGACAGATCTGTAGGTTTAGAGGACGTGTCGGGGGACGGATTTGGACAGGGAAAGGGGACTGTGGAGGGTGCAGGTCAGGGCACTACAAGGGTGGATGGTTCGAGGACCTGTCGGGGGATGGCTTAGGACTGGGAACGGGGAGTGTGGAGGGTGCAGGTCAGGGCACGACAGGCGTGGAGGGTTCGAAGACGTGTCGGGGGATGGCTTAGGACTGGGAACGGGGACTGTGGAGGGTGCAGCTCAGGGCACGACACGGGTGGAGGGTTCGAGGACTTGTCGGGGGACGGGGACTCTGGAGGGTGCTGGGTAGGGCACGGCAACGGGACAGGCTTACGGTCCAGGTTACCGATAAGGCTTAGTGTGAGGGTGAGGGTGAGGGTTCTGCTTAGGGAAGAGATATGGTTTCGGGTCCAGGTACAGGTTAGGAGTAGTTCAAGGATCAGGGTCCAGGTTAGGGTATGTGTTAAGGTACGGGTTAGTGTACAGATTAGGATTAGGGTTCAGGAACAGGTAAGGTTTCGGGTCCAGGTACGGGTACGACAACGAGTTAGGCTTCGAGTACTTGTTAGGGTACGGGTACGCTTGCTTCAGGGTACGTGTTAGGGTACAGATGAGTGTTCGTGTCTGGGTTAGCGTAAGGTTGAGGGTTCTGCTTAGGATTAGGGAACAGGGACGGTTCAGTGGACAGTTTAGGGTCCAACAAGGGATTTGGGCTAGGGTACGGGTTAGGGTCTGGGGTAGTATTAAGTCTATTGGTTAGGGTAAGGACTAGGGTTAGCGTTAGGGTACGAAAACGGATTACGGTGAGGGTAAGTGTCAGTGGAGGGTTTCGGCTTAGGGGACGGGTTAGGATGTGGATTAGGGTTAGGGTTAGGGATCGGGCTCGGTTTAGGGGACAGGTTAGGGTCCGACAATGTGTTAGGTGTAGGGTACTGTTAGACTACGGGTTACTGTTGTTAGTGTACGAATTCGTATTAGGGTACGTGTTAGTGGACGGCTTAGGAGTATGTGACATGTTAGGGTAAGGGTTAGGAGTAGGGTTAGGGAACGGGTATGGGGTAGGGTCCAGTTTCGGGTACGACAATGGGTTAGGATGAGGGGACGTTTTAGGCTACGGGTTAGTGTTAGTGTGTGGGTTAGTATGAGGGTTACGGTTAGGGAATGGGTACGGTTGAAGGTACAGATTAGGATCCAAGTTAGGGTAAGGGTTAGGGGATGGGTTAGTGTGAGTGTACGGGTTAGGAGTAGGGTATGGTTCGGGGAAGGGGAAGGGTTACAGTTAGGGGACGTAGTAGGGTACGGGTTCGGGATCAGGCTTGCTTTAGGGTACATGTTAGTGTTAGTGTATGAATTAGGATTAGGGGAAGGGAACGGGTATGGGGTAGGGTCCAGTTTCGGGTACGACAATGGGTTAGGCTTACGTTGCGTTTTAGGTTCCGGGTTCGGGTAGGGTTGAGGGTACAGCTCAGGGTATGACAACGGGTTAGGGGACGTGTTTGTTTGTTAGGGGACGGCTTAGTGTTAGTGTACGGGATAGGATGAGAGTAGGGGTTAGCGTAAGGTTTGGGCGGGGGGGCGGCCCTTTGCTGAACATGCAAAGAACACATTGCAATAACACTTTGGGCCTCGTGTTCTCTTCCAGGTGTTTGACCAGAGTGCACTTTCAACTGAAGCTAAAGAAGAAATGTCCAAACTGTATCCTAATGCCCGGAGGGCTCGCCTGAAAGCAGGAGGCGATTTCCCTTACCTGTGCAGCAGTGCAGACGTGAATCTCTATGTACAGGTAGGTCCTAGGCTGGATCCCAGAGCACTTTGCACACAGAATCTGGTTGGAAACAGAAAGGGTTTTCTGATTTTCTGGTGGTCGAGGAAGAGAACTACAGAATTCTCTGTAGGAAGGAAGCATTGACTTGATCAATTGCTCCACATTAGGAACTCACAGGAGAATTCAAGCATATGAGAGCCACCTGAGGGACTCTATGCCCACTATCCCTTTTCTAAGAGCCACAGGCCTACACTCACACACTGAAGCAGCCGTTTGCTACGATGGGACCTTGGCTCCTGGACACCAGACTTACACGGAGTCAATCTGAATCCCACGAAGGGACTTCTCGGTCTACTTTTCATGCATTCAAACACACGCACCCAAACAAACTCTACTTCTTCGAATACCTGCCTAAATGGCTATTAGAATAGTGGGGAGAAATGGTTGCTTTGCAATTTGGCAAGTAGTATCAAGAGCCTGGAAAAACCAGGACGGGTGAGTGTCGTTAGCGTACGTGTTCGGATTCCTGGACGGGTGACCGTGAGGCTTCGGGTAAGTGTGTGGGCTAGGGGGAGGGGGAGGGAGAGGGGGAGGGAGAGGGGGAGGGAACGGGGACGCTCTAGGGTCCAGGTCAGGGCACGACAGGGGTGGAGGGTTCGAGGACGTGTCGGGGGACTGTGGAGGGTGCAGGTCAGGACACGACACGGGTGGAGGGTTCGAGGACTTGTCGGGGGACGGCTTAGGACTGGGAACGGGGACTGTGGAGGGTGCAGCTCAGGGCACGACAGAGCTGTAGGTTTAGGGGACGTGTCGGGGGACTGTGGAGGGTGCAGCTAAGGGCACGACACGGGTGGAGGGTTCGAGGACCTGTCGGGGGATGGCTTAGGACTGGGAACGGGGACTGTGGAGGGTGCAGGTCAGGGCACGACACGGGTGGAGGGTTCGAGGACGTGTCGGGGGACTGTGGAGGGTGCAGGTCAGGGCACGACAGAGCTGTAGGTTTAGAGGACGTGTCGGATGATGGCTTAGGACTGGGAACGGGGATTGTGGAGGGTGCAGGTCAGGGCATAACAGAGCTGTAGGTTTAGAGGACGTGTCGGGGGACGGCTTAGGACTGGGAACGGGGACTGTGGAGGGTGCAGCTCAGGGCACGACAGGGGTGGAGGGTTCGAGGAAGTGTCGGGGGACTGTGGAGGGTGCAGCTCAGGGCACGACAGATCTGTAGGTTTAGAGGACGTGTCGGGGGACTGTGGAGGGTGCAGCTCAGGGCACGACAGAGCTGTAGGTTTAGAGGACGTGTCGGGGGACTGTGGAGGGTGCAGTTCAGGGCACGACACGGGTGGAGGGTTCGAGGACGTGTCGGGGGACGGCTTAGGACTGGGAACGGGAACTGTGGAGGGTCCAGCTCAGATCCCGACAGGGGTGGAGGGTTCGAGGACGTGTCGGGGGACTGTGGAGGGTGCAGCTCAGGGCACGGCAGAGCTGTAGGTTTAGAGGACGTGTCGGGGGACTGTGGAGGTTGCCGCTCAGGGCACGACAGAGGTGGAGGGTTCGAGGACTTGTCGGGGGACGGCTTAGGACTGGGAACGGGGACTGTGGAGGGTGCAGGTCAGGGCACGACAGAGCTGTAGGTTTAGAGGACGTGTCAGGGGACGGCTTAGGACTGGGAACGGGAACTGTGGAGGGTCCAGCTCAGAGCCCGACAGGGGTGGAGGGTTCGAGGACGTGTCCGGGGACTGTGGAGGGTGCAGCTCAGGGCACGGCAGAGCTGTAGGTTTAGAAGACGTGTCGGGGGACTGTGGAGGTTGCAGCTCAGGGCACGACAGAGGTGGAGGGTTCGAGGACCTGTCGGGGGACGGCTTAGGACTGGGAACGGGGACTGTGGAGGGTGCAGCTCAGGGCACGACAGAGGTGGAGGGTTCGAGGACGTGTCGGGGGACTGTGGAGGCTGCAGCTCAGGGCACGACAGAGGTGGAGGGTTCGAGGACCTTTTGGGGGACGGCTTAGGACTGGGAACGGGGACTGTGGAGGGTGCAGCTCAGGGCACGACAGAGCTGTAGGTTTAGGGGACGTGTCGGGGGACTGTGGAGGGTGCAGCTCAGGGCACGACAGAGGTGGAGGGTTCGAGGACGTGTCAGGGTACTGTGGAGGCTGCAGCTCAAGGCACCACAGATCTGTAGGTTTAGAGGACGTGTCGGGGGACGGCTTTGGACAGGGAACAGGGACTGTGGAGGGTGCAGGTCAGGGCACGACAAGGGTGGATTGTTCGAGGACCTGTCGGGTGATGGCTTAGGACTGGGAACGGGGAGTGTTGAGTGTGCAGGTCAGGGCACGACAGGGGTGGAGGGTTCGAGGACTTGTCGGGGGACGGGGACTGTGGAGGGTGCAGCTCAGGGCACGACAGTTCTGCAGGTTTAGAGGTCGTGTCGGGGGACGACTTAGGACAGGGAACGGGGACTGTGGAGGGTGCAGCTAAGGGCACGACAGGGGTGGAGGGTTCGAGGACCTGTCTGGGGACGGCTTAGGACTGGGAACGGGGACTGTGGAGGGTGCAGGTCAGGGCACGACAGAGCTGTAGGTTTAGAGGACGTGTCGGGGGACTGTGGAGGGTGCAGTTCAGGGCACGACACGGGTGGAGGGTTCGAGGACGTGTCGGGGGACGGCTTAGGACTGGGAACGGGGACTGTGGAGGGTGCAGCTCAGGGCACGACAGAGCTGTAGGTTTAGGGGACGTGTCGGGGGACTGTGGAGGGTGCAGGTCAGGGTACGTCAGGCGTGGAGGGTTCGAGGACCTGTCGGGGGACGGGGACTGTGGAGGGTGCATGTCAGGGCACGACACGCGTGGAGGGTTCGAGGACCTGTTGGGGGATGGCTTAGGACTGGGAACGGGGTCTGTGGAGGGTTCAGGTCAGGGTACGACACAGGTGGAGGGTTCGAGGACGTGTCGGGGGACGGCTTAGGACTGGGAACGGGAACTGTGGAGGGTCCAGCTCAGAGCCAGACAGGGGTGGAGGGTTCGAGGACGTGTCCGGGGACTGTGGAGGGTGCAGCTCAGGGCACGACAGAGGTGGAGGGTTCGAGGACGTGTCGGGGGACTGTGGAGGCTGCAGCTCAGGGCACGACAGAGCTGTAGGTTTAGAGGACGTGTCGGGGGACTGTGGAGGTTGCCGCTCAGGGCACGACAGAGGTGGAGGGTTCGAGGACCTGTCGGGGGATGGCTTAGGACTGGGAACGGGGACTGTGGAGGGTGCAGGTCAGGGCACGACAGAGCTGTAGGTTTAGGGGACATGTCGGGGGACTGTGGAGGGTGCAGCTCAGGGCACGGCAGAGCTGTAGGTTTAGAGGACGTGTCGGGGGACTGTGGAGGTTGCCGCTCAGGGCACGACAGAGGTGGAGGGTTCGAGGACTTGTCGGGGGACGGCTTAGGACTGGGAACAGGAACTGTGGAGGGTCCAGCACAGAGCCCGACAGGGGTGGAGGGTTCGAGGACTTGTCGGGGGACGGGGACTCTGGAGGGTGCTGGGTAGGGCACGGCAACGGGACAGGCTTACGGTCCAGGTTACCGATAAGGCTTAGTGTGAGGGTGAGGGTGAGGGTTCTGCTTAGGGAAGAGATATGGTTTCGGGTCCAGGTACAGGTTAGGAGTAGTTCAAGGATCAGGGTCCAGGTTAGGGTATGTGTTAAGGTACGGGTTAGTGTACAGATTAGGATTAGGGTTCAGGAACAGGTAAGGTTTCGGGTCCAGGTACGGGTACGACAACGAGTTAGGCTTCGAGTACTTGTTAGGGTACGGGTACGCTTGCTTCAGGGTACGTGTTAGGGTACAGATGAGTGTTCGTGTCTGGGTTAGCGTAAGGTTGAGGGTTCTGCTTAGGATTAGGGAACAGGGACGGTTCAGTGGACAGTTTAGGGTCCAACAAGGGATTTGGGCTAGGGTACGGGTTAGGGTCTGGGGTAGTATTAAGTCTATTGGTTAGGGTAAGGACTAGGGTTAGCGTTAGGGTACGAAAACGGATTACGGTGAGGGTAAGTGTCAGTGGAGGGTTTCGGCTTAGGGGACGGGTTAGGATGTGGATTAGGGTTAGGGTTAGGGATCGGGCTCGGTTTAGGGGACAGGTTAGGGTCCGACAATGTGTTAGGTGTAGGGTACTGTTAGACTACGGGTTACTGTTGTTAGTGTACGAATTCGTATTAGGGTACGTGTTAGTGGACGGCTTAGGAGTATGTGACATGTTAGGGTAAGGGTTAGGAGTAGGGTTAGGGAACGGGTATGGGGTAGGGTCCAGTTTCGGGTACGACAATGGGTTAGGATGAGGGGACGTTTTAGGCTACGGGTTAGTGTTAGTGTGTGGGTTAGTATGAGGGTTACGGTTAGGGAATGGGTACGGTTGAAGGTACAGATTAGGATCCAAGTTAGGGTAAGGGTTAGGGGATGGGTTAGTGTGAGTGTACGGGTTAGGAGTAGGGTATGGTTCGGGGAAGGGGAAGGGTTACAGTTAGGGGACGTAGTAGGGTACGGGTTCGGGATCAGGCTTGCTTTAGGGTACATGTTAGTGTTAGTGTATGAATTAGGATTAGGGGAAGGGAACGGGTATGGGGTAGGGTCCAGTTTCGGGTACGACAATGGGTTAGGCTTACGTTGCGTTTTAGGTTCCGGGTTCGGGTAGGGTTGAGGGTACAGCTCAGGGTATGACAACGGGTTAGGGGACGTGTTTGTTTGTTAGGGGACGGCTTAGTGTTAGTGTACGGGATAGGATGAGAGTAGGGGTTAGCGTAAGGTTTGGGCGGGGGGGCGGCCCTTTGCTGAACATGCAAAGAACACATTGCAATAACACTTTGGGCCTCGTGTTCTCTTCCAGGTGTTTGACCAGAGTGCACTTTCAACTGAAGCTAAAGAAGAAATGTCCAAACTGTATCCTAATGCCCGGAGGGCTCGCCTGAAAGCAGGAGGCGATTTCCCTTACCTGTGCAGCAGTGCAGACGTGAATCTCTATGTACAGGTAGGTCCTAGGCTGGATCCCAGAGCACTTTGCACACAGAATCTGGTTGGAAACAGAAAGGGTTTTCTGATTTTCTGGTGGTCGAGGAAGAGAACTACAGAATTCTCTGTAGGAAGGAAGCATTGACTTGATCAATTGCTCCACATTAGGAACTCACAGGAGAATTCAAGCATATGAGAGCCACCTGAGGGACTCTATGCCCACTATCCCTTTTCTAAGAGCCACAGGCCTACACTCACACACTGAAGCAGCCGTTTGCTACGATGGGACCTTGGCTCCTGGACACCAGACTTACACGGAGTCAATCTGAATCCCACGAAGGGACTTCTCGGTCTACTTTTCATGCATTCAAACACACGCACCCAAACAAACTCTACTTCTTCGAATACCTGCCTAAATGGCTATTAGAATAGTGGGGAGAAATGGTTGCTTTGCAATTTGGCAAGTAGTATCAAGAGCCTGGAAAAACCAGGACGGGTGAGTGTCGTTAGCGTACGTGTTCGGATTCCTGGACGGGTGACCGTGAGGCTTCGGGTAAGTGTGTGGGCTAGGGGGAGGGGGAGGGAGAGGGGGAGGGAACGGGGACGCTCTAGGGTCCAGGTCAGGGCACGACAGGGGTGGAGGGTTCGAGGACGTGTCGGGGGACTGTGGAGGGTGCAGGTCAGGACACGACACGGGTGGAGGGTTCGAGGACTTGTCGGGGGACGGCTTAGGACTGGGAACGGGGACTGTGGAGGGTGCAGCTCAGGGCACGACAGTTCTGCAGGTTTAGAGGTCGTGTCGGGGGACGACTTAGGACAGGGAACGGGGACTGTGGAGGGTGCAGCTAAGGGCACGACAGGGGTGGAGGGTTCGAGGACCTGTCTGGGGACGGCTTAGGACTGGGAACGGGGACTGTGGAGGGTGCAGCTCAGGGCACGACAGAGCTGTAGGTTTAGGGGACGTGTCGGGGGACTGTGGAGGGTGCAGCTCAGGGCACGACAGAGGTGGAGGGTTCGAGGACGTGTCAGGGGACTGTGGAGGCTGCAGCTCAAGGCACCACAGATCTGTAGGTTTAGAGGACGTGTCGGGGGACGGCTTTGGACAGGGAACAGGGACTGTGGAGGGTGCAGGTCAGGGCACGACAAGGGTGGATTGTTCGAGGACCTGTCGGGTGATGGCTTAGGACTGGGAACGGGGAGTGTTGAGTGTGCAGGTCAGGGCACGACAGGGGTGGAGGGTTCGAGGACTTGTCGGGGGACGGGGACTGTGGAGGGTGCAGCTCAGGGCACGACAGTTCTGCAGGTTTAGAGGTCGTGTCGGGGGACGACTTAGGACAGGGAACGGGGACTGTGGAGGGTGCAGCTAAGGGCACGACAGGGGTGGAGGGTTCGAGGACCTGTCTGGGGACGGCTTAGGACTGGGAACGGGGACTGTGGAGGGTGCAGCTCAGGGCACGACAGAGCTGTAGGTTTAGGGGACGTGTCGGGGGACTGTGGAGGCTGCAGGTCAGGGCACGACACAGGTGGAGGGTTCGAGGACCTGTCGGGGGACGGGGACTGTGGAGGGTGCATGTCAGGGCACGACACGCGTGGAGGGTTCGAGGACCTGTTGGGGGATGGCTTAGGGCTGGGAACGGGGACTGTGGAGGGTGCAGGTCAGGACACTACAAGGGTGGATGGTTCGAGGACCTGTCGGGGGATGGCTTAGGACTGGGAACGGGGAGTGTGGAGGGTGCATGTCAGGGCACTACAAGGGTGGATGGTTCGAGGACGTGTCGGGTGATGGCTTAGGACTGGGAACGGGGACTGTGGAGGGTGCAGGTCAGGGCACTACAAGGGTGGATGGTTCGAGGACCTGTCGGGGGATGGCTTAGGACTGGGAACGGGGAGTGTGGAGGGTGCAGCTCAGGGCACGACACGGGTGGAGGGTTCGAGGACCTGTCGGGGAACGGGGACTGTGGAGGGTGCAGCTCAGGGCACGACACGGGTGGAGGGTTCGAGGACGTGTCGGGGGACGGCTTAGGACTGGGAACGGGAACTGTGGAGGGTCCAGCTCAGAGTCAGACAGGGGTGGAGTGTTCGAGGACGTGTCCGGGGACTGTGGAGGGTGCAGCTCAGGGCACGGCAGAGCTGTAGGTTTAGAAGACGTGCCGGGGGACTGTGGAGGTTGCAGCTCAGGGCACGACAGAGGTGGAGGGTTCGAGGACCTGTCGGGGGATGGCTTAGGACTGGGAACGGGGACTGTGGAGGGTGCAGGTCAGGGCACGACAGAGCTGTAGGTTTAGGGGACGTGTCGGGGGACTGTGGAGGGTGCAGCTCAGGGCACGACAGAGGTGGAGTGTTTGAGGACATGTCGGGGGACTGTGGAGGCTGCAGCTCAGGGCACGACAGATCTGTAGGTTTAGAGGACGTGTCGGGGGACGGATTTGGACAGGGAAAGGGGACTGTGGAGGGTGCAGGTCAGGGCACTACAAGGGTGGATGGTTCGAGGACCTGTCGGGGGATGGCTTAGGACTGGGAACGGGGAGTGTGGAGGGTGCAGGTCAGGGCACGACAGGCGTGGAGGGTTCGAAGACGTGTCGGGGGATGGCTTAGGACTGGGAACGGGGACTGTGGAGGGTGCAGCTCAGGGCACGACACGGGTGGAGGGTTCGAGGACTTGTCGGGGGACGGGGACTCTGGAGGGTGCTGGGTAGGGCACGGCAACGGGACAGGCTTACGGTCCAGGTTACCGATAAGGCTTAGTGTGAGGGTGAGGGTGAGGGTTCTGCTTAGGGAAGAGATATGGTTTCGGGTCCAGGTACAGGTTAGGAGTAGTTCAAGGATCAGGGTCCAGGTTAGGGTATGTGTTAAGGTACGGGTTAGTGTACAGATTAGGATTAGGGTTCAGGAACAGGTAAGGTTTCGGGTCCAGGTACGGGTACGACAACGAGTTAGGCTTCGAGTACTTGTTAGGGTACGGGTACGCTTGCTTCAGGGTACGTGTTAGGGTACAGATGAGTGTTCGTGTCTGGGTTAGCGTAAGGTTGAGGGTTCTGCTTAGGATTAGGGAACAGGGACGGTTCAGTGGACAGTTTAGGGTCCAACAAGGGATTTGGGCTAGGGTACGGGTTAGGGTCTGGGGTAGTATTAAGTCTATTGGTTAGGGTAAGGACTAGGGTTAGCGTTAGGGTACGAAAACGGATTACGGTGAGGGTAAGTGTCAGTGGAGGGTTTCGGCTTAGGGGACGGGTTAGGATGTGGATTAGGGTTAGGGTTAGGGATCGGGCTCGGTTTAGGGGACAGGTTAGGGTCCGACAATGTGTTAGGTGTAGGGTACTGTTAGACTACGGGTTACTGTTGTTAGTGTACGAATTCGTATTAGGGTACGTGTTAGTGGACGGCTTAGGAGTATGTGACATGTTAGGGTAAGGGTTAGGAGTAGGGTTAGGGAACGGGTATGGGGTAGGGTCCAGTTTCGGGTACGACAATGGGTTAGGATGAGGGGACGTTTTAGGCTACGGGTTAGTGTTAGTGTGTGGGTTAGTATGAGGGTTACGGTTAGGGAATGGGTACGGTTGAAGGTACAGATTAGGATCCAAGTTAGGGTAAGGGTTAGGGGATGGGTTAGTGTGAGTGTACGGGTTAGGAGTAGGGTATGGTTCGGGGAAGGGGAAGGGTTACAGTTAGGGGACGTAGTAGGGTACGGGTTCGGGATCAGGCTTGCTTTAGGGTACATGTTAGTGTTAGTGTATGAATTAGGATTAGGGGAAGGGAACGGGTATGGGGTAGGGTCCAGTTTCGGGTACGACAATGGGTTAGGCTTACGTTGCGTTTTAGGTTCCGGGTTCGGGTAGGGTTGAGGGTACAGCTCAGGGTATGACAACGGGTTAGGGGACGTGTTTGTTTGTTAGGGGACGGCTTAGTGTTAGTGTACGGGATAGGATGAGAGTAGGGGTTAGCGTAAGGTTTGGGCGGGGGGGCGGCCCTTTGCTGAACATGCAAAGAACACATTGCAATAACACTTTGGGCCTCGTGTTCTCTTCCAGGTGTTTGACCAGAGTGCACTTTCAACTGAAGCTAAAGAAGAAATGTCCAAACTGTATCCTAATGCCCGGAGGGCTCGCCTGAAAGCAGGAGGCGATTTCCCTTACCTGTGCAGCAGTGCAGACGTGAATCTCTATGTACAGGTAGGTCCTAGGCTGGATCCCAGAGCACTTTGCACACAGAATCTGGTTGGAAACAGAAAGGGTTTTCTGATTTTCTGGTGGTCGAGGAAGAGAACTACAGAATTCTCTGTAGGAAGGAAGCATTGACTTGATCAATTGCTCCACATTAGGAACTCACAGGAGAATTCAAGCATATGAGAGCCACCTGAGGGACTCTATGCCCACTATCCCTTTTCTAAGAGCCACAGGCCTACACTCACACACTGAAGCAGCCGTTTGCTACGATGGGACCTTGGCTCCTGGACACCAGACTTACACGGAGTCAATCTGAATCCCACGAAGGGACTTCTCGGTCTACTTTTCATGCATTCAAACACACGCACCCAAACAAACTCTACTTCTTCGAATACCTGCCTAAATGGCTATTAGAATAGTGGGGAGAAATGGTTGCTTTGCAATTTGGCAAGTAGTATCAAGAGCCTGGAAAAACCAGGACGGGTGAGTGTCGTTAGCGTACGTGTTCGGATTCCTGGACGGGTGACCGTGAGGCTTCGGGTAAGTGTGTGGGCTAGGGGGAGGGGGAGGGAGAGGGGGAGGGAACGGGGACGCTCTAGGGTCCAGGTCAGGGCACGACAGGGGTGGAGGGTTCGAGGACGTGTCGGGGGACTGTGGAGGGTGCAGGTCAGGACACGACACGGGTGGAGGGTTCGAGGACTTGTCGGGGGACGGCTTAGGACTGGGAACGGGGACTGTGGAGGGTGCAGCTCAGGGCACGACAGTTCTGCAGGTTTAGAGGTCGTGTCGGGGGACGACTTAGGACAGGGAACGGGGACTGTGGAGGGTGCAGCTAAGGGCACGACAGGGGTGGAGGGTTCGAGGACCTGTCTGGGGACGGCTTAGGACTGGGAACGGGGACTGTGGAGGGTGCAGCTCAGGGCACGACAGAGCTGTAGGTTTAGGGGACGTGTCGGGGGACTGTGGAGGGTGCAGCTCAGGGCACGACAGAGGTGGAGGGTTCGAGGACGTGTCAGGGGACTGTGGAGGCTGCAGCTCAAGGCACCACAGATCTGTAGGTTTAGAGGACGTGTCGGGGGACGGCTTTGGACAGGGAACAGGGACTGTGGAGGGTGCAGGTCAGGGCACGACAAGGGTGGATTGTTCGAGGACCTGTCGGGTGATGGCTTAGGACTGGGAACGGGGAGTGTTGAGTGTGCAGGTCAGGGCACGACAGGGGTGGAGGGTTCGAGGACTTGTCGGGGGACGGGGACTGTGGAGGGTGCAGCTCAGGGCACGACAGTTCTGCAGGTTTAGAGGTCGTGTCGGGGGACGACTTAGGACAGGGAACGGGGACTGTGGAGGGTGCAGGTCAGGACACTACAAGGGTGGATGGTTCGAGGACCTGTCGGGGGATGGCTTAGGACTGGGAACGGGGACTGTGGAGGGTGCAGGTCAGGGCACTACAAGGGTGGATGGTTCGAGGACCTGTCGGGGGATGGCTTAGGACTGGGAACGGGGACTGTGGAGGGTGCAGGTCAGGGCACTACAAGGGTGGATGGTTCGAGGACCTGTCGGGGGATGGCTTAGGACTGGGAACGGGGAGTGTGGAGGGTGCATGTCAGGGCACTACAAGGGTGGATGGTTCGAGGACGTGTCGGGGGATGGCTTAGGACTGGGAACGGGGACTGTGGAGGGTGCAGGTCAGGGCACTACAAGGGTGGATGGTTCGAGGACCTGTCGGGGGATGGCTTAGGACTGGGAACGGGGAGTGTGGAGGGTGCAGCTCAGGGCACGACACGGGTGGAGGGTTCGAGGACCTGTCGGGGAACGGGGACTGTGGAGGGTGCAGCTCAGGGCACGACACGGGTGGAGGGTTCGAGGACGTGTCGGGGGACGGCTTAGGACTGGGAACGGGAACTGTGGAGGGTCCAGCTCAGAGTCAGACAGGGGTGGAGTGTTCGAGGACGTGTCCGGGGACTGTGGAGGGTGCAGCTCAGGGCACGGCAGAGCTGTAGGTTTAGAAGACGTGCCGGGGGACTGTGGAGGTTGCAGCTCAGGGCACGACAGAGGTGGAGGGTTCGAGGACCTGTCGGGGGATGGCTTAGGACTGGGAACGGGGACTGTGGAGGGTGCAGGTCAGGGCACGACAGAGCTGTAGGTTTAGGGGACGTGTCGGGGGACTGTGGAGGGTGCAGCTCAGGGCACGACAGAGGTGGAGTGTTTGAGGACATGTCGGGGGACTGTGGAGGCTGCAGCTCAGGGCACGACAGATCTGTAGGTTTAGAGGACGTGTCGGGGGACGGATTTGGACAGGGAAAGGGGACTGTGGAGGGTGCAGGTCAGGGCACTACAAGGGTGGATGGTTCGAGGACCTGTCGGGGGATGGCTTAGGACTGGGAACGGGGAGTGTGGAGGGTGCAGGTCAGGGCACGACAGGCGTGGAGGGTTCGAAGACGTGTCGGGGGATGGCTTAGGACTGGGAACGGGGACTGTGGAGGGTGCAGCTCAGGGCACGACACGGGTGGAGGGTTCGAGGACTTGTCGGGGGACGGGGACTCTGGAGGGTGCTGGGTAGGGCACGGCAACGGGACAGGCTTACGGTCCAGGTTACCGATAAGGCTTAGTGTGAGGGTGAGGGTGAGGGTTCTGCTTAGGGAAGAGATATGGTTTCGGGTCCAGGTACAGGTTAGGAGTAGTTCAAGGATCAGGGTCCAGGTTAGGGTATGTGTTAAGGTACGGGTTAGTGTACAGATTAGGATTAGGGTTCAGGAACAGGTAAGGTTTCGGGTCCAGGTACGGGTACGACAACGAGTTAGGCTTCGAGTACTTGTTAGGGTACGGGTACGCTTGCTTCAGGGTACGTGTTAGGGTACAGATGAGTGTTCGTGTCTGGGTTAGCGTAAGGTTGAGGGTTCTGCTTAGGATTAGGGAACAGGGACGGTTCAGTGGACAGTTTAGGGTCCAACAAGGGATTTGGGCTAGGGTACGGGTTAGGGTCTGGGGTAGTATTAAGTCTATTGGTTAGGGTAAGGACTAGGGTTAGCGTTAGGGTACGAAAACGGATTACGGTGAGGGTAAGTGTCAGTGGAGGGTTTCGGCTTAGGGGACGGGTTAGGATGTGGATTAGGGTTAGGGTTAGGGATCGGGCTCGGTTTAGGGGACAGGTTAGGGTCCGACAATGTGTTAGGTGTAGGGTACTGTTAGACTACGGGTTACTGTTGTTAGTGTACGAATTCGTATTAGGGTACGTGTTAGTGGACGGCTTAGGAGTATGTGACATGTTAGGGTAAGGGTTAGGAGTAGGGTTAGGGAACGGGTATGGGGTAGGGTCCAGTTTCGGGTACGACAATGGGTTAGGATGAGGGGACGTTTTAGGCTACGGGTTAGTGTTAGTGTGTGGGTTAGTATGAGGGTTACGGTTAGGGAATGGGTACGGTTGAAGGTACAGATTAGGATCCAAGTTAGGGTAAGGGTTAGGGGATGGGTTAGTGTGAGTGTACGGGTTAGGAGTAGGGTATGGTTCGGGGAAGGGGAAGGGTTACAGTTAGGGGACGTAGTAGGGTACGGGTTCGGGATCAGGCTTGCTTTAGGGTACATGTTAGTGTTAGTGTATGAATTAGGATTAGGGGAAGGGAACGGGTATGGGGTAGGGTCCAGTTTCGGGTACGACAATGGGTTAGGCTTACGTTGCGTTTTAGGTTCCGGGTTCGGGTAGGGTTGAGGGTACAGCTCAGGGTATGACAACGGGTTAGGGGACGTGTTTGTTTGTTAGGGGACGGCTTAGTGTTAGTGTACGGGATAGGATGAGAGTAGGGGTTAGCGTAAGGTTTGGGCGGGGGGGCGGCCCTTTGCTGAACATGCAAAGAACACATTGCAATAACACTTTGGGCCTCGTGTTCTCTTCCAGGTGTTTGACCAGAGTGCACTTTCAACTGAAGCTAAAGAAGAAATGTCCAAACTGTATCCTAATGCCCGGAGGGCTCGCCTGAAAGCAGGAGGCGATTTCCCTTACCTGTGCAGCAGTGCAGACGTGAATCTCTATGTACAGGTAGGTCCTAGGCTGGATCCCAGAGCACTTTGCACACAGAATCTGGTTGGAAACAGAAAGGGTTTTCTGATTTTCTGGTGGTCGAGGAAGAGAACTACAGAATTCTCTGTAGGAAGGAAGCATTGACTTGATCAATTGCTCCACATTAGGAACTCACAGGAGAATTCAAGCATATGAGAGCCACCTGAGGGACTCTATGCCCACTATCCCTTTTCTAAGAGCCACAGGCCTACACTCACACACTGAAGCAGCCGTTTGCTACGATGGGACCTTGGCTCCTGGACACCAGACTTACACGGAGTCAATCTGAATCCCACGAAGGGACTTCTCGGTCTACTTTTCATGCATTCAAACACACGCACCCAAACAAACTCTACTTCTTCGAATACCTGCCTAAATGGCTATTAGAATAGTGGGGAGAAATGGTTGCTTTGCAATTTGGCAAGTAGTATCAAGAGCCTGGAAAAACCAGGACGGGTGAGTGTCGTTAGCGTACGTGTTCGGATTCCTGGACGGGTGACCGTGAGGCTTCGGGTAAGTGTGTGGGCTAGGGGGAGGGGGAGGGAGAGGGGGAGGGAACGGGGACGCTCTAGGGTCCAGGTCAGGGCACGACAGGGGTGGAGGGTTCGAGGACGTGTCGGGGGACTGTGGAGGGTGCAGGTCAGGACACGACACGGGTGGAGGGTTCGAGGACTTGTCGGGGGACGGCTTAGGACTGGGAACGGGGACTGTGGAGGGTGCAGCTCAGGGCACGACAGTTCTGCAGGTTTAGAGGTCGTGTCGGGGGACGACTTAGGACAGGGAACGGGGACTGTGGAGGGTGCAGCTAAGGGCACGACAGGGGTGGAGGGTTCGAGGACCTGTCTGGGGACGGCTTAGGACTGGGAACGGGGACTGTGGAGGGTGCAGCTCAGGGCACGACAGAGCTGTAGGTTTAGGGGACGTGTCGGGGGACTGTGGAGGGTGCAGCTCAGGGCACGACAGAGGTGGAGGGTTCGAGGACGTGTCAGGGGACTGTGGAGGCTGCAGCTCAAGGCACCACAGATCTGTAGGTTTAGAGGACGTGTCGGGGGACGGCTTTGGACAGGGAACAGGGACTGTGGAGGGTGCAGGTCAGGGCACGACAAGGGTGGATTGTTCGAGGACCTGTCGGGTGATGGCTTAGGACTGGGAACGGGGAGTGTTGAGTGTGCAGGTCAGGGCACGACAGGGGTGGAGGGTTCGAGGACTTGTCGGGGGACGGGGACTGTGGAGGGTGCAGCTCAGGGCACGACAGTTCTGCAGGTTTAGAGGTCGTGTCGGGGGACGACTTAGGACAGGGAACGGGGACTGTGGAGGGTGCAGCTAAGGGCACGACAGGGGTGGAGGGTTCGAGGACCTGTCTGGGGACGGCTTAGGACTGGGAACGGGGACTGTGGAGGGTGCAGCTCAGGGCACGACAGAGCTGTAGGTTTAGGGGACGTGTCGGGGGACTGTGGAGGCTGCAGGTCAGGGCACGACACAGGTGGAGGGTTCGAGGACCTGTCGGGGGACGGGGACTGTGGAGGGTGCATGTCAGGGCACGACACGCGTGGAGGGTTCGAGGACCTGTTGGGGGATGGCTTAGGGCTGGGAACGGGGACTGTGGAGGGTGCAGGTCAGGACACTACAAGGGTGGATGGTTCGAGGACCTGTCGGGGGATGGCTTAGGACTGGGAACGGGGAGTGTGGAGGGTGCATGTCAGGGCACTACAAGGGTGGATGGTTCGAGGACGTGTCGGGTGATGGCTTAGGACTGGGAACGGGGACTGTGGAGGGTGCAGGTCAGGGCACTACAAGGGTGGATGGTTCGAGGACCTGTCGGGGGATGGCTTAGGACTGGGAACGGGGAGTGTGGAGGGTGCAGCTCAGGGCACGACACGGGTGGAGGGTTCGAGGACCTGTCGGGGAACGGGGACTGTGGAGGGTGCAGCTCAGGGCACGACACGGGTGGAGGGTTCGAGGACGTGTCGGGGGACGGCTTAGGACTGGGAACGGGAACTGTGGAGGGTCCAGCTCAGAGTCAGACAGGGGTGGAGTGTTCGAGGACGTGTCCGGGGACTGTGGAGGGTGCAGCTCAGGGCACGGCAGAGCTGTAGGTTTAGAAGACGTGCCGGGGGACTGTGGAGGTTGCAGCTCAGGGCACGACAGAGGTGGAGGGTTCGAGGACCTGTCGGGGGATGGCTTAGGACTGGGAACGGGGACTGTGGAGGGTGCAGGTCAGGGCACGACAGAGCTGTAGGTTTAGGGGACGTGTCGGGGGACTGTGGAGGGTGCAGCTCAGGGCACGACAGAGGTGGAGTGTTTGAGGACATGTCGGGGGACTGTGGAGGCTGCAGCTCAGGGCACGACAGATCTGTAGGTTTAGAGGACGTGTCGGGGGACGGATTTGGACAGGGAAAGGGGACTGTGGAGGGTGCAGGTCAGGGCACTACAAGGGTGGATGGTTCGAGGACCTGTCGGGGGATGGCTTAGGACTGGGAACGGGGAGTGTGGAGGGTGCAGGTCAGGGCACGACAGGCGTGGAGGGTTCGAAGACGTGTCGGGGGATGGCTTAGGACTGGGAACGGGGACTGTGGAGGGTGCAGCTCAGGGCACGACACGGGTGGAGGGTTCGAGGACTTGTCGGGGGACGGGGACTCTGGAGGGTGCTGGGTAGGGCACGGCAACGGGACAGGCTTACGGTCCAGGTTACCGATAAGGCTTAGTGTGAGGGTGAGGGTGAGGGTTCTGCTTAGGGAAGAGATATGGTTTCGGGTCCAGGTACAGGTTAGGAGTAGTTCAAGGATCAGGGTCCAGGTTAGGGTATGTGTTAAGGTACGGGTTAGTGTACAGATTAGGATTAGGGTTCAGGAACAGGTAAGGTTTCGGGTCCAGGTACGGGTACGACAACGAGTTAGGCTTCGAGTACTTGTTAGGGTACGGGTACGCTTGCTTCAGGGTACGTGTTAGGGTACAGATGAGTGTTCGTGTCTGGGTTAGCGTAAGGTTGAGGGTTCTGCTTAGGATTAGGGAACAGGGACGGTTCAGTGGACAGTTTAGGGTCCAACAAGGGATTTGGGCTAGGGTACGGGTTAGGGTCTGGGGTAGTATTAAGTCTATTGGTTAGGGTAAGGACTAGGGTTAGCGTTAGGGTACGAAAACGGATTACGGTGAGGGTAAGTGTCAGTGGAGGGTTTCGGCTTAGGGGACGGGTTAGGATGTGGATTAGGGTTAGGGTTAGGGATCGGGCTCGGTTTAGGGGACAGGTTAGGGTCCGACAATGTGTTAGGTGTAGGGTACTGTTAGACTACGGGTTACTGTTGTTAGTGTACGAATTCGTATTAGGGTACGTGTTAGTGGACGGCTTAGGAGTATGTGACATGTTAGGGTAAGGGTTAGGAGTAGGGTTAGGGAACGGGTATGGGGTAGGGTCCAGTTTCGGGTACGACAATGGGTTAGGATGAGGGGACGTTTTAGGCTACGGGTTAGTGTTAGTGTGTGGGTTAGTATGAGGGTTACGGTTAGGGAATGGGTACGGTTGAAGGTACAGATTAGGATCCAAGTTAGGGTAAGGGTTAGGGGATGGGTTAGTGTGAGTGTACGGGTTAGGAGTAGGGTATGGTTCGGGGAAGGGGAAGGGTTACAGTTAGGGGACGTAGTAGGGTACGGGTTCGGGATCAGGCTTGCTTTAGGGTACATGTTAGTGTTAGTGTATGAATTAGGATTAGGGGAAGGGAACGGGTATGGGGTAGGGTCCAGTTTCGGGTACGACAATGGGTTAGGCTTACGTTGCGTTTTAGGTTCCGGGTTCGGGTAGGGTTGAGGGTACAGCTCAGGGTATGACAACGGGTTAGGGGACGTGTTTGTTTGTTAGGGGACGGCTTAGTGTTAGTGTACGGGATAGGATGAGAGTAGGGGTTAGCGTAAGGTTTGGGCGGGGGGGCGGCCCTTTGCTGAACATGCAAAGAACACATTGCAATAACACTTTGGGCCTCGTGTTCTCTTCCAGGTGTTTGACCAGAGTGCACTTTCAACTGAAGCTAAAGAAGAAATGTCCAAACTGTATCCTAATGCCCGGAGGGCTCGCCTGAAAGCAGGAGGCGATTTCCCTTACCTGTGCAGCAGTGCAGACGTGAATCTCTATGTACAGGTAGGTCCTAGGCTGGATCCCAGAGCACTTTGCACACAGAATCTGGTTGGAAACAGAAAGGGTTTTCTGATTTTCTGGTGGTCGAGGAAGAGAACTACAGAATTCTCTGTAGGAAGGAAGCATTGACTTGATCAATTGCTCCACATTAGGAACTCACAGGAGAATTCAAGCATATGAGAGCCACCTGAGGGACTCTATGCCCACTATCCCTTTTCTAAGAGCCACAGGCCTACACTCACACACTGAAGCAGCCGTTTGCTACGATGGGACCTTGGCTCCTGGACACCAGACTTACACGGAGTCAATCTGAATCCCACGAAGGGACTTCTCGGTCTACTTTTCATGCATTCAAACACACGCACCCAAACAAACTCTACTTCTTCGAATACCTGCCTAAATGGCTATTAGAATAGTGGGGAGAAATGGTTGCTTTGCAATTTGGCAAGTAGTATCAAGAGCCTGGAAAAACCAGGACGGGTGAGTGTCGTTAGCGTACGTGTTCGGATTCCTGGACGGGTGACCGTGAGGCTTCGGGTAAGTGTGTGGGCTAGGGGGAGGGGGAGGGAGAGGGGGAGGGAGAGGGGGAGGGAACGGGGACGCTCTAGGGTCCAGGTCAGGGCACGACAGGGGTGGAGGGTTCGAGGACGTGTCGGGGGACTGTGGAGGGTGCAGGTCAGGACACGACACGGGTGGAGGGTTCGAGGACTTGTCGGGGGACGGCTTAGGACTGGGAACGGGGACTGTGGAGGGTGCAGCTCAGGGCACGACAGAGCTGTAGGTTTAGGGGACGTGTCGGGGGACTGTGGAGGCTGCAGGTCAGGGCACGACACGGGTGGAGGGTTCGAGGACCTGTCGGGGGATGGCTTAGGACTGGGAACGGGAACTGTGGAGGGTGCAGGTCAGGGCACGACAGAGCTGTAGGTTTAGGGGACATGTCGGGGGACTGTGGAGGGTGCAGCTCAGGGCACGGCAGAGCTGTAGGTTTAGAGGACGTGTCGGGGGACTGTGGAGGTTGCCGCTCAGGGCACGACAGAGGTGGAGGGTTCGAGGACTTGTCGGGGGACGGCTTAGGACTGGGAACGGGAACTGTGGAGGGTCCAGCTCAGAGCCCGACAGGGGTGGAGGGTTCGAGGACGTGTCCGGGGACTGTGGAAGGTGCAGCTCAGGGCACGGCAGAGCTGTAGGTTTAGAAGACGTGTCGGGGGACTGTGGAGGGTGCAGCTCAGGGCACGACAGAGGTGGAGGGTTCGAGGACGTGTCGGGGGACTGTGGAGGCTGCAGCTCAGGGCACGACAGATCTGTAGGTTTAGAGTACGTGTCGGGGGATGGCTTTGGACAGGGAACGGGGACTGTGGAGGGTGCAGGTCAGGGCACGACAAGGGTGCATGGTTCGAGGACGTGTCGGGGGACTGTGGAGGGTGCAGGTCAGGGCACGACAGAGCTGTAGGTTTAGAGGACGTGTCGGGGGACGGCTTAGGACAGGGAACGGGGACTGTGGAGGGTGCAGGTCAGGGCACGACACTGGTGGAGGGTTCGAGGACGTGTCGGGGGACTGTGGATGGTGCAGCTCAGGGCACGACAGAGGTGTAGGTTTAGAGGACGTGTCGGGGGATGGCTTAGGACTGGGAACGGTGACTGTGGGGGGTGCAGGTCAGGGCACGACACGGGTGGAGGGTTCGAGGACGTGTCGGGGGACGGCTTAGGACTGGGAACGGGGACTGTGGAGGGTGCAGGTCAGGGCACGACACGGGTGGAGGGTTCGAGGACCTGTCGGGGGATGGCTTAGGACTGGGAAAGGGGACTGTGGAGGGTGCAGGTCAGGGCATGACACGGGTGGAGGGTTCGAGGACCTGTCGGGGGATGGCTTAGGACTGGGAACGGGGACTGTGGAGGGTGCACCTCAGGGCACGACAGAGGTGGAGGGTTCGAGGACGTGTCGGGGGACTGTGGAGGGTGCAGCTCAGGGCACGACAGAGGTGGAGGGTTCGAGGACGTGTCGGGGGACTGTGGAGGCTGCAGGTCAGTGCACGACAGAGGTGGAGGGTTCGAGGACGTGTCGGGGAACTGTGGAGGGTGCAGCTCAGGGCACGACAGAGCTGTAGGTTTAGGGGACGTGTCGGGGGACTGTGGAGGGTGCAGGTTAGTGCACGACAAGGGTGGAGTGTTTGAGGACCTGTCGGGGGACGGCTTAGGACTGGGAACGGGGACTGTGGAGGGTGCAGCTCAGGGCACGACAGAGCTGTAGGTTTAGGGGACGTGTCGGGGGACTGTGGAGGGTGCAGGTCAGGACACGACAGGCGTGGAGGGTTCGAGGACCTGTCGGGGGACGGGGACTGTGGAGGGTGCATGTCAGGGCACGACACGCGTGGAGGGTTCGAGGACCTGCTGGGGGATGGCTTAGGACTGGGAATGGGGTCTGTGGAGGGTGCAGGTCAGGGTACGACACAGGTGGAGGGTTCGAGGACGTGTCTGGGGACGGCTTCGGACTGGGAACGGGAACTGTGGAGGGTCCAGCTCAGAGCCAGACAGGGGTGGAGGGTTCGAGGACGTGTCCGGGGACTGTGGAGGGTGCAGCTCAGGGCACGGCAGAGCTGTAGGTTTAGAAAACGTGTCGGGGGACTGTGGAGGTTGCAGCTCAGGGCACGACAGAGCTGTAGGTTTAGGGGATGTGTCGGGGGACCGTGGAGGGTGCAGCTCAGGGCACGACACGGGTGGAGGGTTCGAGGACTTGTCGGGGGACGGGGACTCTGGAGGGTGCTGGGTAGGGCACGGCAACGGGACAGGCTTACGGTCCAGGTTACCGATAAGGCTTAGTGTGAGGGTGAGGGTGAGGGTTCTGCTTAGGGAAGAGATATGGTTTCGGGTCCAGGTACAGGTTAGGAGTAGTTCAAGGATCAGGGTCCAGGTTAGGGTATGTGTTAAGGTACGGGTTAGTGTACAGATTAGGATTAGGGTTCAGGAACAGGTAAGGTTTCGGGTCCAGGTACGGGTACGACAACGAGTTAGGCTTCGAGTACTTGTTAGGGTACGGGTACGCTTGCTTCAGGGTACGTGTTAGGGTACAGATGAGTGTTCGTGTCTGGGTTAGCGTAAGGTTGAGGGTTCTGCTTAGGATTAGGGAACAGGGACGGTTCAGTGGACAGTTTAGGGTCCAACAAGGGATTTGGGCTAGGGTACGGGTTAGGGTCTGGGGTAGTATTAAGTCTATTGGTTAGGGTAAGGACTAGGGTTAGCGTTAGGGTACGAAAACGGATTACGGTGAGGGTAAGTGTCAGTGGAGGGTTTCGGCTTAGGGGACGGGTTAGGATGTGGATTAGGGTTAGGGTTAGGGATCGGGCTCGGTTTAGGGGACAGGTTAGGGTCCGACAATGTGTTAGGTGTAGGGTACTGTTAGACTACGGGTTACTGTTGTTAGTGTACGAATTCGTATTAGGGTACGTGTTAGTGGACGGCTTAGGAGTATGTGACATGTTAGGGTAAGGGTTAGGAGTAGGGTTAGGGAACGGGTATGGGGTAGGGTCCAGTTTCGGGTACGACAATGGGTTAGGATGAGGGGACGTTTTAGGCTACGGGTTAGTGTTAGTGTGTGGGTTAGTATGAGGGTTACGGTTAGGGAATGGGTACGGTTGAAGGTACAGATTAGGATCCAAGTTAGGGTAAGGGTTAGGGGATGGGTTAGTGTGAGTGTACGGGTTAGGAGTAGGGTATGGTTCGGGGAAGGGGAAGGGTTACAGTTAGGGGACGTAGTAGGGTACGGGTTCGGGATCAGGCTTGCTTTAGGGTACATGTTAGTGTTAGTGTATGAATTAGGATTAGGGGAAGGGAACGGGTATGGGGTAGGGTCCAGTTTCGGGTACGACAATGGGTTAGGCTTACGTTGCGTTTTAGGTTCCGGGTTCGGGTAGGGTTGAGGGTACAGCTCAGGGTATGACAACGGGTTAGGGGACGTGTTTGTTTGTTAGGGGACGGCTTAGTGTTAGTGTACGGGATAGGATGAGAGTAGGGGTTAGCGTAAGGTTTGGGCGGGGGGGCGGCCCTTTGCTGAACATGCAAAGAACACATTGCAATAACACTTTGGGCCTCGTGTTCTCTTCCAGGTGTTTGACCAGAGTGCACTTTCAACTGAAGCTAAAGAAGAAATGTCCAAACTGTATCCTAATGCCCGGAGGGCTCGCCTGAAAGCAGGAGGCGATTTCCCTTACCTGTGCAGCAGTGCAGACGTGAATCTCTATGTACAGGTAGGTCCTAGGCTGGATCCCAGAGCACTTTGCACACAGAATCTGGTTGGAAACAGAAAGGGTTTTCTGATTTTCTGGTGGTCGAGGAAGAGAACTACAGAATTCTCTGTAGGAAGGAAGCATTGACTTGATCAATTGCTCCACATTAGGAACTCACAGGAGAATTCAAGCATATGAGAGCCACCTGAGGGACTCTATGCCCACTATCCCTTTTCTAAGAGCCACAGGCCTACACTCACACACTGAAGCAGCCGTTTGCTACGATGGGACCTTGGCTCCTGGACACCAGACTTACACGGAGTCAATCTGAATCCCACGAAGGGACTTCTCGGTCTACTTTTCATGCATTCAAACACACGCACCCAAACAAACTCTACTTCTTCGAATACCTGCCTAAATGGCTATTAGAATAGTGGGGAGAAATGGTTGCTTTGCAATTTGGCAAGTAGTATCAAGAGCCTGGAAAAACCAGGACGGGTGAGTGTCGTTAGCGTACGTGTTCGGATTCCTGGACGGGTGACCGTGAGGCTTCGGGTAAGTGTGTGGGCTAGGGGGAGGGGGAGGGAGAGGGGGAGGGAGAGGGGGAGGGAACGGGGACGCTCTAGGGTCCAGGTCAGGGCACGACAGGGGTGGAGGGTTCGAGGACGTGTCGGGGGACTGTGGAGGGTGCAGGTCAGGACACGACACGGGTGGAGGGTTCGAGGACTTGTCGGGGGACGGCTTAGGACTGGGAACGGGGACTGTGGAGGGTGCAGCTCAGGGCACGACAGAGCTGTAGGTTTAGGGGACGTGTCGGGGGACTGTGGAGGCTGCAGGTCAGGGCACGACACGGGTGGAGGGTTCGAGGACCTGTCGGGGGATGGCTTAGGACTGGGAACGGGGACTGTGGAGGGTGCAGGTCAGGGCACGACACGGGTGGAGGGTTCGAGGACGTGTCGGGGGACTGTGGAGGGTGCAGGTCAGGGCACGACAGAGCTGTAGGTTTAGAGGACGTGTCGGATGATGGCTTAGGACTGGGAACGGGGATTGTGGAGGGTGCAGGTCAGGGCATAACAGAGCTGTAGGTTTAGAGGACGTGTCGGGGGACGGCTTAGGACTGGGAACGGGGACTGTGGAGGGTGCAGCTCAGGGCACGACAGGGGTGGAGGGTTCGAGGAAGTGTCGGGGGACTGTGGAGGGTGCAGCTCAGGGCACGACAGATCTGTAGGTTTAGAGGACGTGTCGGGGGACTGTGGAGGGTGCAGCTCAGGGCACGACAGAGCTGTAGGTTTAGAGGACGTGTCGGGGGACTGTGGAGGGTGCAGTTCAGGGCACGACACGGGTGGAGGGTTCGAGGACGTGTCGGGGGACGGCTTAGGACTGGGAACGGGAACTGTGGAGGGTCCAGCTCAGATCCCGACAGGGGTGGAGGGTTCGAGGACGTGTCGGGGGACTGTGGAGGGTGCAGCTCAGGGCACGGCAGAGCTGTAGGTTTAGAGGACGTGTCGGGGGACTGTGGAGGTTGCCGCTCAGGGCACGACAGAGGTGGAGGGTTCGAGGACTTGTCGGGGGACGGCTTAGGACTGGGAACGGGGACTGTGGAGGGTGCAGGTCAGGGCACGACAGAGCTGTAGGTTTAGAGGACGTGTCGGGGGACGGCTTAGGACTGGGAACGGGAACTGTGGAGGGTCCAGCTCAGAGCCCGACAGGGGTGGAGGGTTCGAGGACGTGTCCGGGGACTGTGGAGGGTGCAGCTCAGGGCACGGCAGAGCTGTAGGTTTAGAAGACGTGTCGGGGGACTGTGGAGGTTGCAGCTCAGGGCACGACAGAGGTGGAGGGTTCGAGGACCTGTCGGGGGACGGCTTAGGACTGGGAACGGGGACTGTGGAGGGTGCAGCTCAGGGCACGACAGAGGTGGAGGGTTCGAGGACGTGTCGGGGGACTGTGGAGGCTGCAGCTCAGGGCACGACAGAGGTGGAGGGTTCGAGGACCTTTTGGGGGACGGCTTAGGACTGGGAACGGGGACTGTGGAGGGTGCAGCTCAGGGCACGACAGAGCTGTAGGTTTAGGGGACGTGTCGGGGGACTGTGGAGGGTGCAGCTCAGGGCACGACAGAGGTGGAGGGTTCGAGGACGTGTCAGGGTACTGTGGAGGCTGCAGCTCAAGGCACCACAGATCTGTAGGTTTAGAGGACGTGTCGGGGGACGGCTTTGGACAGGGAACAGGGACTGTGGAGGGTGCAGGTCAGGGCACGACAAGGGTGGATTGTTCGAGGACCTGTCGGGTGATGGCTTAGGACTGGGAACGGGGAGTGTTGAGTGTGCAGGTCAGGGCACGACAGGGGTGGAGGGTTCGAGGACTTGTCGGGGGACGGGGACTGTGGAGGGTGCAGCTCAGGGCACGACAGTTCTGCAGGTTTAGAGGTCGTGTCGGGGGACGACTTAGGACAGGGAACGGGGACTGTGGAGGGTGCAGCTAAGGGCACGACAGGGGTGGAGGGTTCGAGGACCTGTCTGGGGACGGCTTAGGACTGGGAACGGGGACTGTGGAGGGTGCAGGTCAGGGCACGACAGAGCTGTAGGTTTAGAGGACGTGTCGGGGGACTGTGGAGGGTGCAGTTCAGGGCACGACACGGGTGGAGGGTTCGAGGACGTGTCGGGGGACGGCTTAGGACTGGGAACGGGGACTGTGGAGGGTGCAGCTCAGGGCACGACAGAGCTGTAGGTTTAGGGGACGTGTCGGGGGACTGTGGAGGGTGCAGGTCAGGGTACGTCAGGCGTGGAGGGTTCGAGGACCTGTCGGGGGACGGGGACTGTGGAGGGTGCATGTCAGGGCACGACACGCGTGGAGGGTTCGAGGACCTGTTGGGGGATGGCTTAGGACTGGGAACGGGGTCTGTGGAGGGTTCAGGTCAGGGTACGACACAGGTGGAGGGTTCGAGGACGTGTCGGGGGACGGCTTAGGACTGGGAACGGGAACTGTGGAGGGTCCAGCTCAGAGCCAGACAGGGGTGGAGGGTTCGAGGACGTGTCCGGGGACTGTGGAGGGTGCAGCTCAGGGCACGACAGAGGTGGAGGGTTCGAGGACGTGTCGGGGGACTGTGGAGGCTGCAGCTCAGGGCACGACAGAGCTGTAGGTTTAGAGGACGTGTCGGGGGACTGTGGAGGTTGCCGCTCAGGGCACGACAGAGGTGGAGGGTTCGAGGACCTGTCGGGGGATGGCTTAGGACTGGGAACGGGGACTGTGGAGGGTGCAGGTCAGGGCACGACAGAGCTGTAGGTTTAGGGGACATGTCGGGGGACTGTGGAGGGTGCAGCTCAGGGCACGGCAGAGCTGTAGGTTTAGAGGACGTGTCGGGGGACTGTGGAGGTTGCCGCTCAGGGCACGACAGAGGTGGAGGGTTCGAGGACTTGTCGGGGGACGGCTTAGGACTGGGAACGGGAACTGTGGAGGGTCCAGCTCAGAGCCCGACAGGGGTGGAGGGTTCGAGGACGTGTCCGGGGACTGTGGAAGGTGCAGCTCAGGGCACGGCAGAGCTGTAGGTTTAGAAGACGTGTCGGGGGACTGTGGAGGGTGCAGCTCAGGGCACGACAGAGGTGGAGGGTTCGAGGACGTGTCGGGGGACTGTGGAGGCTGCAGCTCAGGGCACGACAGATCTGTAGGTTTAGAGTACGTGTCGGGGGATGGCTTTGGACAGGGAACGGGGACTGTGGAGGGTGCAGGTCAGGGCACGACAAGGGTGCATGGTTCGAGGACGTGTCGGGGGACTGTGGAGGGTGCAGGTCAGGGCACGACAGAGCTGTAGGTTTAGAGGACGTGTCGGGGGACGGCTTAGGACAGGGAACGGGGACTGTGGAGGGTGCAGGTCAGGGCACGACACTGGTGGAGGGTTCGAGGACGTGTCGGGGGACTGTGGATGGTGCAGCTCAGGGCACGACAGAGGTGTAGGTTTAGAGGACGTGTCGGGGGATGGCTTAGGACTGGGAACGGTGACTGTGGGGGGTGCAGGTCAGGGCACGACACGGGTGGAGGGTTCGAGGACGTGTCGGGGGACGGCTTAGGACTGGGAACGGGGACTGTGGAGGGTGCAGGTCAGGGCACGACACGGGTGGAGGGTTCGAGGACCTGTCGGGGGATGGCTTAGGACTGGGAAAGGGGACTGTGGAGGGTGCAGGTCAGGGCATGACACGGGTGGAGGGTTCGAGGACCTGTCGGGGGATGGCTTAGGACTGGGAACGGGGACTGTGGAGGGTGCACCTCAGGGCACGACAGAGGTGGAGGGTTCGAGGACGTGTCGGGGGACTGTGGAGGGTGCAGCTCAGGGCACGACAGAGGTGGAGGGTTCGAGGACGTGTCGGGGGACTGTGGAGGCTGCAGGTCAGTGCACGACAGAGGTGGAGGGTTCGAGGACGTGTCGGGGAACTGTGGAGGGTGCAGCTCAGGGCACGACAGAGCTGTAGGTTTAGGGGACGTGTCGGGGGACTGTGGAGGGTGCAGGTTAGTGCACGACAAGGGTGGAGTGTTTGAGGACCTGTCGGGGGACGGCTTAGGACTGGGAACGGGGACTGTGGAGGGTGCAGCTCAGGGCACGACAGAGCTGTAGGTTTAGGGGACGTGTCGGGGGACTGTGGAGGGTGCAGGTCAGGACACGACAGGCGTGGAGGGTTCGAGGACCTGTCGGGGGACGGGGACTGTGGAGGGTGCATGTCAGGGCACGACACGCGTGGAGGGTTCGAGGACCTGCTGGGGGATGGCTTAGGACTGGGAATGGGGTCTGTGGAGGGTGCAGGTCAGGGTACGACACAGGTGGAGGGTTCGAGGACGTGTCTGGGGACGGCTTCGGACTGGGAACGGGAACTGTGGAGGGTCCAGCTCAGAGCCAGACAGGGGTGGAGGGTTCGAGGACGTGTCCGGGGACTGTGGAGGGTGCAGCTCAGGGCACGGCAGAGCTGTAGGTTTAGAAAACGTGTCGGGGGACTGTGGAGGTTGCAGCTCAGGGCACGACAGAGCTGTAGGTTTAGGGGATGTGTCGGGGGACCGTGGAGGGTGCAGCTCAGGGCACGACACGGGTGGAGGGTTCGAGGACTTGTCGGGGGACGGGGACTCTGGAGGGTGCTGGGTAGGGCACGGCAACGGGACAGGCTTACGGTCCAGGTTACCGATAAGGCTTAGTGTGAGGGTGAGGGTGAGGGTTCTGCTTAGGGAAGAGATATGGTTTCGGGTCCAGGTACAGGTTAGGAGTAGTTCAAGGATCAGGGTCCAGGTTAGGGTATGTGTTAAGGTACGGGTTAGTGTACAGATTAGGATTAGGGTTCAGGAACAGGTAAGGTTTCGGGTCCAGGTACGGGTACGACAACGAGTTAGGCTTCGAGTACTTGTTAGGGTACGGGTACGCTTGCTTCAGGGTACGTGTTAGGGTACAGATGAGTGTTCGTGTCTGGGTTAGCGTAAGGTTGAGGGTTCTGCTTAGGATTAGGGAACAGGGACGGTTCAGTGGACAGTTTAGGGTCCAACAAGGGATTTGGGCTAGGGTACGGGTTAGGGTCTGGGGTAGTATTAAGTCTATTGGTTAGGGTAAGGACTAGGGTTAGCGTTAGGGTACGAAAACGGATTACGGTGAGGGTAAGTGTCAGTGGAGGGTTTCGGCTTAGGGGACGGGTTAGGATGTGGATTAGGGTTAGGGTTAGGGATCGGGCTCGGTTTAGGGGACAGGTTAGGGTCCGACAATGTGTTAGGTGTAGGGTACTGTTAGACTACGGGTTACTGTTGTTAGTGTACGAATTCGTATTAGGGTACGTGTTAGTGGACGGCTTAGGAGTATGTGACATGTTAGGGTAAGGGTTAGGAGTAGGGTTAGGGAACGGGTATGGGGTAGGGTCCAGTTTCGGGTACGACAATGGGTTAGGATGAGGGGACGTTTTAGGCTACGGGTTAGTGTTAGTGTGTGGGTTAGTATGAGGGTTACGGTTAGGGAATGGGTACGGTTGAAGGTACAGATTAGGATCCAAGTTAGGGTAAGGGTTAGGGGATGGGTTAGTGTGAGTGTACGGGTTAGGAGTAGGGTATGGTTCGGGGAAGGGGAAGGGTTACAGTTAGGGGACGTAGTAGGGTACGGGTTCGGGATCAGGCTTGCTTTAGGGTACATGTTAGTGTTAGTGTATGAATTAGGATTAGGGGAAGGGAACGGGTATGGGGTAGGGTCCAGTTTCGGGTACGACAATGGGTTAGGCTTACGTTGCGTTTTAGGTTCCGGGTTCGGGTAGGGTTGAGGGTACAGCTCAGGGTATGACAACGGGTTAGGGGACGTGTTTGTTTGTTAGGGGACGGCTTAGTGTTAGTGTACGGGATAGGATGAGAGTAGGGGTTAGCGTAAGGTTTGGGCGGGGGGGCGGCCCTTTGCTGAACATGCAAAGAACACATTGCAATAACACTTTGGGCCTCGTGTTCTCTTCCAGGTGTTTGACCAGAGTGCACTTTCAACTGAAGCTAAAGAAGAAATGTCCAAACTGTATCCTAATGCCCGGAGGGCTCGCCTGAAAGCAGGAGGCGATTTCCCTTACCTGTGCAGCAGTGCAGACGTGAATCTCTATGTACAGGTAGGTCCTAGGCTGGATCCCAGAGCACTTTGCACACAGAATCTGGTTGGAAACAGAAAGGGTTTTCTGATTTTCTGGTGGTCGAGGAAGAGAACTACAGAATTCTCTGTAGGAAGGAAGCATTGACTTGATCAATTGCTCCACATTAGGAACTCACAGGAGAATTCAAGCATATGAGAGCCACCTGAGGGACTCTATGCCCACTATCCCTTTTCTAAGAGCCACAGGCCTACACTCACACACTGAAGCAGCCGTTTGCTACGATGGGACCTTGGCTCCTGGACACCAGACTTACACGGAGTCAATCTGAATCCCACGAAGGGACTTCTCGGTCTACTTTTCATGCATTCAAACACACGCACCCAAACAAACTCTACTTCTTCGAATACCTGCCTAAATGGCTATTAGAATAGTGGGGAGAAATGGTTGCTTTGCAATTTGGCAAGTAGTATCAAGAGCCTGGAAAAACCAGGACGGGTGAGTGTCGTTAGCGTACGTGTTCGGATTCCTGGACGGGTGACCGTGAGGCTTCGGGTAAGTGTGTGGGCTAGGGGGAGGGGGAGGGAGAGGGGGAGGGAACGGGGACGCTCTAGGGTCCAGGTCAGGGCACGACAGGGGTGGAGGGTTCGAGGACGTGTCGGGGGACTGTGGAGGGTGCAGGTCAGGACACGACACGGGTGGAGGGTTCGAGGACTTGTCGGGGGACGGCTTAGGACTGGGAACGGGGACTGTGGAGGGTGCAGCTCAGGGCACGACAGTTCTGCAGGTTTAGAGGTCGTGTCGGGGGACGACTTAGGACAGGGAACGGGGACTGTGGAGGGTGCAGCTAAGGGCACGACAGGGGTGGAGGGTTCGAGGACCTGTCTGGGGACGGCTTAGGACTGGGAACGGGGACTGTGGAGGGTGCAGCTCAGGGCACGACAGAGCTGTAGGTTTAGGGGACGTGTCGGGGGACTGTGGAGGGTGCAGCTCAGGGCACGACAGAGGTGGAGGGTTCGAGGACGTGTCAGGGGACTGTGGAGGCTGCAGCTCAAGGCACCACAGATCTGTAGGTTTAGAGGACGTGTCGGGGGACGGCTTTGGACAGGGAACAGGGACTGTGGAGGGTGCAGGTCAGGGCACGACAAGGGTGGATTGTTCGAGGACCTGTCGGGTGATGGCTTAGGACTGGGAACGGGGAGTGTTGAGTGTGCAGGTCAGGGCACGACAGGGGTGGAGGGTTCGAGGACTTGTCGGGGGACGGGGACTGTGGAGGGTGCAGCTCAGGGCACGACAGTTCTGCAGGTTTAGAGGTCGTGTCGGGGGACGACTTAGGACAGGGAACGGGGACTGTGGAGGGTGCAGGTCAGGACACTACAAGGGTGGATGGTTCGAGGACCTGTCGGGGGATGGCTTAGGACTGGGAACGGGGACTGTGGAGGGTGCAGGTCAGGGCACTACAAGGGTGGATGGTTCGAGGACCTGTCGGGGGATGGCTTAGGACTGGGAACGGGGACTGTGGAGGGTGCAGGTCAGGGCACTACAAGGGTGGATGGTTCGAGGACCTGTCGGGGGATGGCTTAGGACTGGGAACGGGGACTGTGGAGGGTGCAGGTCAGGGCACTACAAGGGTGGATGGTTCGAGGACCTGTCGGGGGATGGCTTAGGACTGGGAACGGGGACTGTGGAGGGTGCAGGTCAGGGCACTACAAGGGTGGATGGTTCGAGGACCTGTCGGGGGATGGCTTAGGACTGGGAACGGGGAGTGTGGAGGGTGCAGCTCAGGGCACGACACGGGTGGAGGGTTCGAGGACCTGTCGGGGAACGGGGACTGTGGAGGGTGCAGCTCAGGGCACGACACGGGTGGAGGGTTCGAGGACGTGTCGGGGGACGGCTTAGGACTGGGAACGGGAACTGTGGAGGGTCCAGCTCAGAGTCAGACAGGGGTGGAGTGTTCGAGGACGTGTCCGGGGACTGTGGAGGGTGCAGCTCAGGGCACGGCAGAGCTGTAGGTTTAGAAGACGTGCCGGGGGACTGTGGAGGTTGCAGCTCAGGGCACGACAGAGGTGGAGGGTTCGAGGACCTGTCGGGGGATGGCTTAGGACTGGGAACGGGGACTGTGGAGGGTGCAGGTCAGGGCACGACAGAGGTGGAGTGTTTGAGGACATGTCGGGGGACTGTGGAGGCTGCAGCTCAGGGCACGACAGATCTGTAGGTTTAGAGGACGTGTCGGGGGACGGATTTGGACAGGGAAAGGGGACTGTGGAGGGTGCAGGTCAGGGCACTACAAGGGTGGATGGTTCGAGGACCTGTCGGGGGATGGCTTAGGACTGGGAACGGGGAGTGTGGAGGGTGCAGGTCAGGGCACGACAGGCGTGGAGGGTTCGAAGACGTGTCGGGGGATGGCTTAGGACTGGGAACGGGGACTGTGGAGGGTGCAGGTCAGGGCACGACACGGGTGGAGGGTTCGAGGACTTGTCGGGGGACGGGGACTCTGGAGGGTGCTGGGTAGGGCACGGCAACGGGACAGGCTTACGGTCCAGGTTACCGATAAGGCTTAGTGTGAGGGTGAGGGTGAGGGTTCTGCTTAGGGAAGAGATATGGTTTCGGGTCCAGGTACAGGTTAGGAGTAGTTCAAGGATCAGGGTCCAGGTTAGGGTATGTGTTAAGGTACGGGTTAGTGTACAGATTAGGATTAGGGTTCAGGAACAGGTAAGGTTTCGGGTCCAGGTACGGGTACGACAACGAGTTAGGCTTCGAGTACTTGTTAGGGTACGGGTACGCTTGCTTCAGGGTACGTGTTAGGGTACAGATGAGTGTTCGTGTCTGGGTTAGCGTAAGGTTGAGGGTTCTGCTTAGGATTAGGGAACAGGGACGGTTCAGTGGACAGTTTAGGGTCCAACAAGGGATTTGGGCTAGGGTACGGGTTAGGGTCTGGGGTAGTATTAAGTCTATTGGTTAGGGTAAGGACTAGGGTTAGCGTTAGGGTACGAAAACGGATTACGGTGAGGGTAAGTGTCAGTGGAGGGTTTCGGCTTAGGGGACGGGTTAGGATGTGGATTAGGGTTAGGGATCGGGCTCGGTTTAGGGGACAGGTTAGGGTCCGACAATGTGTTAGGTGTAGGGTACTGTTAGACTACGGGTTACTGTTGTTAGTGTACGAATTCGTATTAGGGTACGTGTTAGTGGACGGCTTAGGAGTATGTGACATGTTAGGGTAAGGGTTAGGAGTAGGGTTAGGGAACGGGTATGGGGTAGGGTCCAGTTTCGGGTACGACAATGGGTTAGGATGAGGGGACGTTTTAGGCTACGGGTTAGTGTTAGTGTGTGGGTTAGTATGAGGGTTACGGTTAGGGAATGGGTACGGTTGAAGGTACAGATTAGGATCCAAGTTAGGGTAAGGGTTAGGGGATGGGTTAGTGTGAGTGTACGGGTTAGGAGTAGGGTATGGTTCGGGGAAGGGGAAGGGTTACAGTTAGGGGACGTAGTAGGGTACGGGTTCGGGATCAGGCTTGCTTTAGGGTACATGTTAGTGTTAGTGTATGAATTAGGATTAGGGGAAGGGAACGGGTATGGGGTAGGGTCCAGTTTCGGGTACGACAATGGGTTAGGCTTACGTTGCGTTTTAGGTTCCGGGTTCGGGTAGGGTTGAGGGTACAGCTCAGGGTATGACAACGGGTTAGGGGACGTGTTTGTTTGTTAGGGGACGGCTTAGTGTTAGTGTACGGGATAGGATGAGAGTAGGGGTTAGCGTAAGGTTTGGGCGGGGGGGCGGCCCTTTGCTGAACATGCAAAGAACACATTGCAATAACACTTTGGGCCTCGTGTTCTCTTCCAGGTGTTTGACCAGAGTGCACTTTCAACTGAAGCTAAAGAAGAAATGTCCAAACTGTATCCTAATGCCCGGAGGGCTCGCCTGAAAGCAGGAGGCGATTTCCCTTACCTGTGCAGCAGTGCAGACGTGAATCTCTATGTACAGGTAGGTCCTAGGCTGGATCCCAGAGCACTTTGCACACAGAATCTGGTTGGAAACAGAAAGGGTTTTCTGATTTTCTGGTGGTCGAGGAAGAGAACTACAGAATTCTCTGTAGGAAGGAAGCATTGACTTGATCAATTGCTCCACATTAGGAACTCACAGGAGAATTCAAGCATATGAGAGCCACCTGAGGGACTCTATGCCCACTATCCCTTTTCTAAGAGCCACAGGCCTACACTCACACACTGAAGCAGCCGTTTGCTACGATGGGACCTTGGCTCCTGGACACCAGACTTACACGGAGTCAATCTGAATCCCACGAAGGGACTTCTCGGTCTACTTTTCATGCATTCAAACACACGCACCCAAACAAACTCTACTTCTTCGAATACCTGCCTAAATGGCTATTAGAATAGTGGGGAGAAATGGTTGCTTTGCAATTTGGCAAGTAGTATCAAGAGCCTGGAAAAACCAGGACGGGTGAGTGTCGTTAGCGTACGTGTTCGGATTCCTGGACGGGTGACCGTGAGGCTTCGGGTAAGTGTGTGGGCTAGGGGGAGGGGGAGGGAGAGGGGGAGGGAACGGGGACGCTCTAGGGTCCAGGTCAGGGCACGACAGGGGTGGAGGGTTCGAGGACGTGTCGGGGGACTGTGGAGGGTGCAGGTCAGGACACGACACGGGTGGAGGGTTCGAGGACTTGTCGGGGGACGGCTTAGGACTGGGAACGGGGACTGTGGAGGGTGCAGCTCAGGGCACGACAGTTCTGCAGGTTTAGAGGTCGTGTCGGGGGACGACTTAGGACAGGGAACGGGGACTGTGGAGGGTGCAGCTAAGGGCACGACAGGGGTGGAGGGTTCGAGGACCTGTCTGGGGACGGCTTAGGACTGGGAACGGGGACTGTGGAGGGTGCAGCTCAGGGCACGACAGAGCTGTAGGTTTAGGGGACGTGTCGGGGGACTGTGGAGGGTGCAGCTCAGGGCACGACAGAGGTGGAGGGTTCGAGGACGTGTCAGGGGACTGTGGAGGCTGCAGCTCAAGGCACCACAGATCTGTAGGTTTAGAGGACGTGTCGGGGGACGGCTTTGGACAGGGAACAGGGACTGTGGAGGGTGCAGGTCAGGGCACGACAAGGGTGGATTGTTCGAGGACCTGTCGGGTGATGGCTTAGGACTGGGAACGGGGAGTGTTGAGTGTGCAGGTCAGGGCACGACAGGGGTGGAGGGTTCGAGGACTTGTCGGGGGACGGGGACTGTGGAGGGTGCAGCTCAGGGCACGACAGTTCTGCAGGTTTAGAGGTCGTGTCGGGGGACGACTTAGGACAGGGAACGGGGACTGTGGAGGGTGCAGGTCAGGACACTACAAGGGTGGATGGTTCGAGGACCTGTCGGGGGATGGCTTAGGACTGGGAACGGGGACTGTGGAGGGTGCAGGTCAGGGCACTACAAGGGTGGATGGTTCGAGGACCTGTCGGGGGATGGCTTAGGACTGGGAACGGGGACTGTGGAGGGTGCAGGTCAGGGCACTACAAGGGTGGATGGTTCGAGGACCTGTCGGGGGATGGCTTAGGACTGGGAACGGGGACTGTGGAGGGTGCAGGTCAGGGCACTACAAGGGTGGATGGTTCGAGGACCTGTCGGGGGATGGCTTAGGACTGGGAACGGGGACTGTGGAGGGTGCAGGTCAGGGCACTACAAGGGTGGATGGTTCGAGGACCTGTCGGGGGATGGCTTAGGACTGGGAACGGGGAGTGTGGAGGGTGCAGCTCAGGGCACGACACGGGTGGAGGGTTCGAGGACCTGTCGGGGAACGGGGACTGTGGAGGGTGCAGCTCAGGGCACGACACGGGTGGAGGGTTCGAGGACGTGTCGGGGGACGGCTTAGGACTGGGAACGGGAACTGTGGAGGGTCCAGCTCAGAGTCAGACAGGGGTGGAGTGTTCGAGGACGTGTCCGGGGACTGTGGAGGGTGCAGCTCAGGGCACGGCAGAGCTGTAGGTTTAGAAGACGTGCCGGGGGACTGTGGAGGTTGCAGCTCAGGGCACGACAGAGGTGGAGGGTTCGAGGACCTGTCGGGGGATGGCTTAGGACTGGGAACGGGGACTGTGGAGGGTGCAGGTCAGGGCACGACAGAGCTGTAGGTTTAGGGGACGTGTCGGGGGACTGTGGAGGGTGCAGCTCAGGGCACGACAGAGGTGGAGTGTTTGAGGACATGTCGGGGGACTGTGGAGGCTGCAGCTCAGGGCACGACAGATCTGTAGGTTTAGAGGACGTGTCGGGGGACGGATTTGGACAGGGAAAGGGGACTGTGGAGGGTGCAGGTCAGGGCACTACAAGGGTGGATGGTTCGAGGACCTGTCGGGGGATGGCTTAGGACTGGGAACGGGGAGTGTGGAGGGTGCAGGTCAGGGCACGACAGGCGTGGAGGGTTCGAAGACGTGTCGGGGGATGGCTTAGGACTGGGAACGGGGACTGTGGAGGGTGCAGCTCAGGGCACGACACGGGTGGAGGGTTCGAGGACTTGTCGGGGGACGGGGACTCTGGAGGGTGCTGGGTAGGGCACGGCAACGGGACAGGCTTACGGTCCAGGTTACCGATAAGGCTTAGTGTGAGGGTGAGGGTGAGGGTTCTGCTTAGGGAAGAGATATGGTTTCGGGTCCAGGTACAGGTTAGGAGTAGTTCAAGGATCAGGGTCCAGGTTAGGGTATGTGTTAAGGTACGGGTTAGTGTACAGATTAGGATTAGGGTTCAGGAACAGGTAAGGTTTCGGGTCCAGGTACGGGTACGACAACGAGTTAGGCTTCGAGTACTTGTTAGGGTACGGGTACGCTTGCTTCAGGGTACGTGTTAGGGTACAGATGAGTGTTCGTGTCTGGGTTAGCGTAAGGTTGAGGGTTCTGCTTAGGATTAGGGAACAGGGACGGTTCAGTGGACAGTTTAGGGTCCAACAAGGGATTTGGGCTAGGGTACGGGTTAGGGTCTGGGGTAGTATTAAGTCTATTGGTTAGGGTAAGGACTAGGGTTAGCGTTAGGGTACGAAAACGGATTACGGTGAGGGTAAGTGTCAGTGGAGGGTTTCGGCTTAGGGGACGGGTTAGGATGTGGATTAGGGTTAGGGATCGGGCTCGGTTTAGGGGACAGGTTAGGGTCCGACAATGTGTTAGGTGTAGGGTACTGTTAGACTACGGGTTACTGTTGTTAGTGTACGAATTCGTATTAGGGTACGTGTTAGTGGACGGCTTAGGAGTATGTGACATGTTAGGGTAAGGGTTAGGAGTAGGGTTAGGGAACGGGTATGGGGTAGGGTCCAGTTTCGGGTACGACAATGGGTTAGGATGAGGGGACGTTTTAGGCTACGGGTTAGTGTTAGTGTGTGGGTTAGTATGAGGGTTACGGTTAGGGAATGGGTACGGTTGAAGGTACAGATTAGGATCCAAGTTAGGGTAAGGGTTAGGGGATGGGTTAGTGTGAGTGTACGGGTTAGGAGTAGGGTATGGTTCGGGGAAGGGGAAGGGTTACAGTTAGGGGACGTAGTAGGGTACGGGTTCGGGATCAGGCTTGCTTTAGGGTACATGTTAGTGTTAGTGTATGAATTAGGATTAGGGGAAGGGAACGGGTATGGGGTAGGGTCCAGTTTCGGGTACGACAATGGGTTAGGCTTACGTTGCGTTTTAGGTTCCGGGTTCGGGTAGGGTTGAGGGTACAGCTCAGGGTATGACAACGGGTTAGGGGACGTGTTTGTTTGTTAGGGGACGGCTTAGTGTTAGTGTACGGGATAGGATGAGAGTAGGGGTTAGCGTAAGGTTTGGGCGGGGGGGCGGCCCTTTGCTGAACATGCAAAGAACACATTGCAATAACACTTTGGGCCTCGTGTTCTCTTCCAGGTGTTTGACCAGAGTGCACTTTCAACTGAAGCTAAAGAAGAAATGTCCAAACTGTATCCTAATGCCCGGAGGGCTCGCCTGAAAGCAGGAGGCGATTTCCCTTACCTGTGCAGCAGTGCAGACGTGAATCTCTATGTACAGGTAGGTCCTAGGCTGGATCCCAGAGCACTTTGCACACAGAATCTGGTTGGAAACAGAAAGGGTTTTCTGATTTTCTGGTGGTCGAGGAAGAGAACTACAGAATTCTCTGTAGGAAGGAAGCATTGACTTGATCAATTGCTCCACATTAGGAACTCACAGGAGAATTCAAGCATATGAGAGCCACCTGAGGGACTCTATGCCCACTATCCCTTTTCTAAGAGCCACAGGCCTACACTCACACACTGAAGCAGCCGTTTGCTACGATGGGACCTTGGCTCCTGGACACCAGACTTACACGGAGTCAATCTGAATCCCACGAAGGGACTTCTCGGTCTACTTTTCATGCATTCAAACACACGCACCCAAACAAACTCTACTTCTTCGAATACCTGCCTAAATGGCTATTAGAATAGTGGGGAGAAATGGTTGCTTTGCAATTTGGCAAGTAGTATCAAGAGCCTGGAAAAACCAGGACGGGTGAGTGTCGTTAGCGTACGTGTTCGGATTCCTGGACGGGTGACCGTGAGGCTTCGGGTAAGTGTGTGGGCTAGGGGGAGGGGGAGGGAGAGGGGGAGGGAGAGGGGGAGGGAACGGGGACGCTCTAGGGTCCAGGTCAGGGCACGACAGGGGTGGAGGGTTCGAGGACGTGTCGGGGGACTGTGGAGGGTGCAGGTCAGGACACGACACGGGTGGAGGGTTCGAGGACTTGTCGGGGGACGGCTTAGGACTGGGAACGGGGACTGTGGAGGGTGCAGCTCAGGGCACGACAGAGCTGTAGGTTTAGGGGACGTGTCGGGGGACTGTGGAGGCTGCAGGTCAGGGCACGACACGGGTGGAGGGTTCGAGGACCTGTCGGGGGATGGCTTAGGACTGGGAACGGGGACTGTGGAGGGTGCAGGTCAGGGCACGACACGGGTGGAGGGTTCGAGGACGTGTCGGGGGACTGTGGAGGGTGCAGGTCAGGGCACGACAGAGCTGTAGGTTTAGAGGACGTGTCGGATGATGGCTTAGGACTGGGAACGGGGATTGTGGAGGGTGCAGGTCAGGGCATAACAGAGCTGTAGGTTTAGAGGACGTGTCGGGGGACGGCTTAGGACTGGGAACGGGGACTGTGGAGGGTGCAGCTCAGGGCACGACAGGGGTGGAGGGTTCGAGGAAGTGTCGGGGGACTGTGGAGGGTGCAGCTCAGGGCACGACAGATCTGTAGGTTTAGAGGACGTGTCGGGGGACTGTGGAGGGTGCAGCTCAGGGCACGACAGAGCTGTAGGTTTAGAGGACGTGTCGGGGGACTGTGGAGGGTGCAGTTCAGGGCACGACACGGGTGGAGGGTTCGAGGACGTGTCGGGGGACGGCTTAGGACTGGGAACGGGAACTGTGGAGGGTCCAGCTCAGATCCCGACAGGGGTGGAGGGTTCGAGGACGTGTCGGGGGACTGTGGAGGGTGCAGCTCAGGGCACGGCAGAGCTGTAGGTTTAGAGGACGTGTCGGGGGACTGTGGAGGTTGCCGCTCAGGGCACGACAGAGGTGGAGGGTTCGAGGACTTGTCGGGGGACGGCTTAGGACTGGGAACGGGGACTGTGGAGGGTGCAGGTCAGGGCACGACAGAGCTGTAGGTTTAGAGGACGTGTCAGGGGACGGCTTAGGACTGGGAACGGGAACTGTGGAGGGTCCAGCTCAGAGCCCGACAGGGGTGGAGGGTTCGAGGACGTGTCCGGGGACTGTGGAGGGTGCAGCTCAGGGCACGGCAGAGCTGTAGGTTTAGAAGACGTGTCGGGGGACTGTGGAGGTTGCAGCTCAGGGCACGACAGAGGTGGAGGGTTCGAGGACCTGTCGGGGGACGGCTTAGGACTGGGAACGGGGACTGTGGAGGGTGCAGCTCAGGGCACGACAGAGGTGGAGGGTTCGAGGACGTGTCGGGGGACTGTGGAGGCTGCAGCTCAGGGCACGACAGAGGTGGAGGGTTCGAGGACCTTTTGGGGGACGGCTTAGGACTGGGAACGGGGACTGTGGAGGGTGCAGCTCAGGGCACGACAGAGCTGTAGGTTTAGGGGACGTGTCGGGGGACTGTGGAGGGTGCAGCTCAGGGCACGACAGAGGTGGAGGGTTCGAGGACGTGTCAGGGGACTGTGGAGGCTGCAGCTCAAGGCACCACAGATCTGTAGGTTTAGAGGACGTGTCGGGGGACGGCTTTGGACAGGGAACAGGGACTGTGGAGGGTGCAGGTCAGGGCACGACAAGGGTGGATTGTTCGAGGACCTGTCGGGTGATGGCTTAGGACTGGGAACGGGGAGTGTTGAGTGTGCAGGTCAGGGCACGACAGGGGTGGAGGGTTCGAGGACTTGTCGGGGGACGGGGACTGTGGAGGGTGCAGCTCAGGGCACGACAGTTCTGCAGGTTTAGAGGTCGTGTCGGGGGACGACTTAGGACAGGGAACGGGGACTGTGGAGGGTGCAGCTAAGGGCACGACAGGGGTGGAGGGTTCGAGGACCTGTCTGGGGACGGCTTAGGACTGGGAACGGGGACTGTGGAGGGTGCAGGTCAGGGCACGACAGAGCTGTAGGTTTAGAGGACGTGTCGGGGGACTGTGGAGGGTGCAGTTCAGGGCACGACACGGGTGGAGGGTTCGAGGACGTGTCGGGGGACGGCTTAGGACTGGGAACGGGGACTGTGGAGGGTGCAGCTCAGGGCACGACAGAGCTGTAGGTTTAGGGGACGTGTCGGGGGACTGTGGAGGGTGCAGGTCAGGGTACGTCAGGCGTGGAGGGTTCGAGGACCTGTCGGGGGACGGGGACTGTGGAGGGTGCATGTCAGGGCACGACACGCGTGGAGGGTTCGAGGACCTGTTGGGGGATGGCTTAGGACTGGGAACGGGGTCTGTGGAGGGTTCAGGTCAGGGTACGACACAGGTGGAGGGTTCGAGGACGTGTCGGGGGACGGCTTAGGACTGGGAACGGGAACTGTGGAGGGTCCAGCTCAGAGCCAGACAGGGGTGGAGGGTTCGAGGACGTGTCCGGGGACTGTGGAGGGTGCAGCTCAGGGCACGACAGAGGTGGAGGGTTCGAGGACGTGTCGGGGGACTGTGGAGGCTGCAGCTCAGGGCACGACAGAGCTGTAGGTTTAGAGGACGTGTCGGGGGACTGTGGAGGTTGCCGCTCAGGGCACGACAGAGGTGGAGGGTTCGAGGACCTGTCGGGGGATGGCTTAGGACTGGGAACGGGGACTGTGGAGGGTGCAGGTCAGGGCACGACAGAGCTGTAGGTTTAGGGGACATGTCGGGGGACTGTGGAGGGTGCAGCTCAGGGCACGGCAGAGCTGTAGGTTTAGAGGACGTGTCGGGGGACTGTGGAGGTTGCCGCTCAGGGCACGACAGAGGTGGAGGGTTCGAGGACTTGTCGGGGGACGGCTTAGGACTGGGAACGGGAACTGTGGAGGGTCCAGCTCAGAGCCCGACAGGGGTGGAGGGTTCGAGGACGTGTCCGGGGACTGTGGAAGGTGCAGCTCAGGGCACGGCAGAGCTGTAGGTTTAGAAGACGTGTCGGGGGACTGTGGAGGGTGCAGCTCAGGGCACGACAGAGGTGGAGGGTTCGAGGACGTGTCGGGGGACTGTGGAGGCTGCAGCTCAGGGCACGACAGATCTGTAGGTTTAGAGTACGTGTCGGGGGATGGCTTTGGACAGGGAACGGGGACTGTGGAGGGTGCAGGTCAGGGCACGACAAGGGTGCATGGTTCGAGGACGTGTCGGGGGACTGTGGAGGGTGCAGGTCAGGGCACGACAGAGCTGTAGGTTTAGAGGACGTGTCGGGGGACGGCTTAGGACAGGGAACGGGGACTGTGGAGGGTGCAGGTCAGGGCACGACACTGGTGGAGGGTTCGAGGACGTGTCGGGGGACTGTGGATGGTGCAGCTCAGGGCACGACAGAGGTGTAGGTTTAGAGGACGTGTCGGGGGATGGCTTAGGACTGGGAACGGTGACTGTGGGGGGTGCAGGTCAGGGCACGACACGGGTGGAGGGTTCGAGGACGTGTCGGGGGACGGCTTAGGACTGGGAACGGGGACTGTGGAGGGTGCAGGTCAGGGCACGACACGGGTGGAGGGTTCGAGGACCTGTCGGGGGATGGCTTAGGACTGGGAAAGGGGACTGTGGAGGGTGCAGGTCAGGGCATGACACGGGTGGAGGGTTCGAGGACCTGTCGGGGGATGGCTTAGGACTGGGAACGGGGACTGTGGAGGGTGCACCTCAGGGCACGACAGAGGTGGAGGGTTCGAGGACGTGTCGGGGGACTGTGGAGGGTGCAGCTCAGGGCACGACAGAGGTGGAGGGTTCGAGGACGTGTCGGGGGACTGTGGAGGCTGCAGGTCAGTGCACGACAGAGGTGGAGGGTTCGAGGACGTGTCGGGGAACTGTGGAGGGTGCAGCTCAGGGCACGACAGAGCTGTAGGTTTAGGGGACGTGTCGGGGGACTGTGGAGGGTGCAGGTTAGTGCACGACAAGGGTGGAGTGTTTGAGGACCTGTCGGGGGACGGCTTAGGACTGGGAACGGGGACTGTGGAGGGTGCAGCTCAGGGCACGACAGAGCTGTAGGTTTAGGGGACGTGTCGGGGGACTGTGGAGGGTGCAGGTCAGGACACGACAGGCGTGGAGGGTTCGAGGACCTGTCGGGGGACGGGGACTGTGGAGGGTGCATGTCAGGGCACGACACGCGTGGAGGGTTCGAGGACCTGCTGGGGGATGGCTTAGGACTGGGAATGGGGTCTGTGGAGGGTGCAGGTCAGGGTACGACACAGGTGGAGGGTTCGAGGACGTGTCTGGGGACGGCTTCGGACTGGGAACGGGAACTGTGGAGGGTCCAGCTCAGAGCCAGACAGGGGTGGAGGGTTCGAGGACGTGTCCGGGGACTGTGGAGGGTGCAGCTCAGGGCACGGCAGAGCTGTAGGTTTAGAAAACGTGTCGGGGGACTGTGGAGGTTGCAGCTCAGGGCACGACAGAGCTGTAGGTTTAGGGGATGTGTCGGGGGACCGTGGAGGGTGCAGCTCAGGGCACGACACGGGTGGAGGGTTCGAGGACTTGTCGGGGGACGGGGACTCTGGAGGGTGCTGGGTAGGGCACGGCAACGGGACAGGCTTACGGTCCAGGTTACCGATAAGGCTTAGTGTGAGGGTGAGGGTGAGGGTTCTGCTTAGGGAAGAGATATGGTTTCGGGTCCAGGTACAGGTTAGGAGTAGTTCAAGGATCAGGGTCCAGGTTAGGGTATGTGTTAAGGTACGGGTTAGTGTACAGATTAGGATTAGGGTTCAGGAACAGGTAAGGTTTCGGGTCCAGGTACGGGTACGACAACGAGTTAGGCTTCGAGTACTTGTTAGGGTACGGGTACGCTTGCTTCAGGGTACGTGTTAGGGTACAGATGAGTGTTCGTGTCTGGGTTAGCGTAAGGTTGAGGGTTCTGCTTAGGATTAGGGAACAGGGACGGTTCAGTGGACAGTTTAGGGTCCAACAAGGGATTTGGGCTAGGGTACGGGTTAGGGTCTGGGGTAGTATTAAGTCTATTGGTTAGGGTAAGGACTAGGGTTAGCGTTAGGGTACGAAAACGGATTACGGTGAGGGTAAGTGTCAGTGGAGGGTTTCGGCTTAGGGGACGGGTTAGGATGTGGATTAGGGTTAGGGTTAGGGATCGGGCTCGGTTTAGGGGACAGGTTAGGGTCCGACAATGTGTTAGGTGTAGGGTACTGTTAGACTACGGGTTACTGTTGTTAGTGTACGAATTCGTATTAGGGTACGTGTTAGTGGACGGCTTAGGAGTATGTGACATGTTAGGGTAAGGGTTAGGAGTAGGGTTAGGGAACGGGTATGGGGTAGGGTCCAGTTTCGGGTACGACAATGGGTTAGGATGAGGGGACGTTTTAGGCTACGGGTTAGTGTTAGTGTGTGGGTTAGTATGAGGGTTACGGTTAGGGAATGGGTACGGTTGAAGGTACAGATTAGGATCCAAGTTAGGGTAAGGGTTAGGGGATGGGTTAGTGTGAGTGTACGGGTTAGGAGTAGGGTATGGTTCGGGGAAGGGGAAGGGTTACAGTTAGGGGACGTAGTAGGGTACGGGTTCGGGATCAGGCTTGCTTTAGGGTACATGTTAGTGTTAGTGTATGAATTAGGATTAGGGGAAGGGAACGGGTATGGGGTAGGGTCCAGTTTCGGGTACGACAATGGGTTAGGCTTACGTTGCGTTTTAGGTTCCGGGTTCGGGTAGGGTTGAGGGTACAGCTCAGGGTATGACAACGGGTTAGGGGACGTGTTTGTTTGTTAGGGGACGGCTTAGTGTTAGTGTACGGGATAGGATGAGAGTAGGGGTTAGCGTAAGGTTTGGGCGGGGGGGCGGCCCTTTGCTGAACATGCAAAGAACACATTGCAATAACACTTTGGGCCTCGTGTTCTCTTCCAGGTGTTTGACCAGAGTGCACTTTCAACTGAAGCTAAAGAAGAAATGTCCAAACTGTATCCTAATGCCCGGAGGGCTCGCCTGAAAGCAGGAGGCGATTTCCCTTACCTGTGCAGCAGTGCAGACGTGAATCTCTATGTACAGGTAGGTCCTAGGCTGGATCCCCGTTCCCAGCCCTAAGCCGTCCCCCGACACGTCCTCTAAACCTACAGCTCTGTCGTGCCCTGACCTGCACCCTCCACAGTCCCCGTTCCCAGTCCTAAGCCGTCCCCCAAAAGGTCCTCTAAACCTACACCTCTGTCGTGCCCTGAGCTGCACCATCCACAGTCCCCCGACACGTCCTCGAACCCTCCACCCGTGTCGTGCCCTGACATGCACCCTCCACAGTCCCCCGACAGGTCCTCGAACCCTCCACCCGTGTCGTGCCCTGAACTGCACCCTCCACAGTCCCCCGACACGTCCTCTAAACCTACAGATCTGTGGTGCCTTGAGCTGCAGCCTCCACAGTCCCCTGACACGTCCTCGAACCCTCCACCTCTGTCGTGCCCTGAGCTGCACCCTCCACAGTCCCCCGACACGTCCCCTAAACCTACAGCTCTGTCGTGCCCTGAGCTGCACCCTCCACAGTCCCCGTTCCCAGTCCTAAGCCGTCCCCCAAAAGGTCCTCTAAACCTACACCTCTGTCGTGCCCTGAGCTGCACCATCCACAGTCCCCCGACACGTCCTCGAACCCTCCACCCGTGTCGTGCCCTGACCTGCACCCTCCACAGTCCCCGTTCCCAGTCCTAAGCCGTCCCCCAACACGTCCTCGAACCCTCCACCCGTGTCGTGCCCTGACCTGCACCCCCCACAGTCCCCGTTCCCAGTCCTAAGCCATCCCCCGACACGTCCTCTAAACCTACACCTCTGTCGTGCCCTGAGCTGCACCATCCACAGTCCCCCAACACGTCCTCGAACCCTCCACCTGTGTCGTGCCCTGACATGCACCCTCCACAGTCCCCGTCCCCCGACAGGTCCTCGAACCCTCCACGCCTGTCGTGTCCTGACCTGCACCCTCCACAGTCCCCCGACACGTCCCCTAAACCTACAGCTCTGTCGTGCCCTGAGCTGCACCCTCCACAGTCCCCGTTCCCAGTCCTAAGCCGTCCCCCGACAGGTCCTCAAACACTCCACCCTTGTCGTGCACTAACCTGCACCCTCCACAGTCCCCCGACACGTCCCCTAAACCTACAGCTCTGTCGTGCCCTGAGCTGCACCCTCCACAGTTCCCCGACACGTCCTCGAACCCTCCACCTCTGTCGTGCACTGACCTGCAGCCTCCACAGTCCCCCGACACGTCCTCGAACCCTCCACCTCTGTCGTGCCCTGAGCTGCACCCTCCACAGTCCCCCGACACGTCCTCGAACCCTCCACCTCTGTCGTGCCCTGAGGTGCACCCTCCACAGTCCCCGTTCCCAGTCCTAAGCCATCCCCCGACAGGTCCTCGAACCCTCTACCCGTGTCATGCCCTGACCTGCACCCTCCACAGTCCCCTTTCCCAGTCCTAAGCCATCCCCCGACAGGTCCTCGAACCCTCCACCCGTGTCGTGCCCTGACCTGCACCCTCCACAGTCCCCGTTCCCAGTCCTAAGCCGTCCCCCGACACGTCCTCGAACCCTCCACCCGTGTCGTGCCCTGACCTGCACCCCCCACAGTCACCGTTCCCAGTCCTAAGCCATCCCCCGACACGTCCTCTAAACCTACACCTCTGTCGTGCCCTGAGCTGCACCATCCACAGTCCCCCGACACGTCCTCGAACCCTCCACCAGTGTCGTGCCCTGACCTGCACCCTCCACAGTCCCCGTTCCCTGTCCTAAGCCGTCCCCCGACACGTCCTCTAAACCTACAGCTCTGTCGTGCCCTGACCTGCACCCTCCACAGTCCCCCGACACGTCCTCGAACCATGCACCCTTGTCGTGCCCTGACCTGCACCCTCCACAGTCCCCGTTCCCTGTCCAAAGCCATCCCCCGACACGTACTCTAAACCTACAGATCTGTCGTGCCCTGAGCTGCAGCCTCCACAGTCCCCCGACACGTCCTCGAACCCTCCACCTCTGTCGTGCCCTGAGCTGCACCCTCCACAGTCCCCCGACACGTCTTCTAAACCTACAGCTCTGCCGTGCCCTGAGCTGCACCTTCCACAGTCCCCGGACACGTCCTCGAACCCTCCACCCCTGTCGGGCTCTGAGCTGGACCCTCCACAGTTCCCGTTCCCAGTCCTAAGCCGTCCCCCGACAAGTCCTCGAACCCTCCACCTCTGTCGTGCCCTGAGCGGCAACCTCCACAGTCCCCCGACACGTCCTCTAAACCTGCAGAACTGTCGTGCCCTGAGCTGCACCCTCCACAGTCCCCGTCCCCCGACAAGTCCTCGAACCCTCCACCCCTGTCGTGCCCTGACCTGCACACTCAACACTCCCCGTTCCCAGTCCTAAGCCATCCCCCGACAGGTCCTCGAACCATCCACCCTTGTAGTGCCCTGACCTGCACCCTCCACAGTCCCCTTTCCCTGTCCAAATCCGTCCCCCGACACGTCCTCTAAACCTACAGCTCTGTCGTGCCCTGAGCTGCAGCCTCCACAGTCCCCCGACACGTCCTCGAACCCTCCACCTCTGTCGTGCCCTGAGCTGCACCCTCCACAGTCCCCGGACACGTCCTCGAACCCTCCACCCCTGTCTGGCTCTGAGCTGGACCCTCCACAGTTCCCGTTCCCAGTCCTAAGCCGTCCCCCGACACGTCCTCGAACCCTCCACCTGTGTCGTACCCTGACCTGAACCCTCCACAGACCCCGTTCCCAGTCCTAAGCCATCCCCCAACAGGTCCTCGAACCCTCCACGCGTGTCGTGCCCTGACATGCACCCTCCACAGTCCCCGTCCCCCGACAGGTCCTCGAACCCTCCACGCCTGACGTACCCTGACCTGCACCCTCCACAGTCCCCCGACACGTCCCCTAAACCTACAGCTCTGTCGTGCCCTGAGCTGCACCCTCCACAGTCCCCGTTCCCAGTCCTAAGCCGTCCCCCGACACGTCCTCGAACCCTCCACCCGTGTCGTGCCCTGAACTGCACCCTCCACAGTCCCCCGACACGTCCTCTAAACCTACAGCTCTGTCGTGCCCTGAGCTGCAGCCTCCACAGTCCCCCGACACGTCCTCGAACCCTCCACCTCTGTCGTGCCCTGAGCTGCACCCTCCACAGTCCCCCGACACGTCCTCGAACCCTCCACCTCTGTCGTGCCCTGAGGTGCACCCTCCACAGTCCCCGTTCCCAGTCCTAAGCCATCCCCCGACAGGTCCTCGAACACTCCACCCGTGTCATGCCCTGACCTGCACCCTCCACAGTCCCCTTTCCCAGTGTTAAGCCATCCCCCGACAGGTCCTCGAACCCTCCACCCGTGTCGTGCCCTGACCTGCACCCTCCACAGTCCCCGTTCCCAGTCCTAAGCCATCCCCCGACACGTCTTCGAACCCTCCACGCCTGTCGTGCCCTGACCTGCACCCTCCACAGTCCCCCGACACGTCCTCTAAACCTACAGCTCTGTCGTGCCCTGAGCTGCACCCTCCACAGTCCCCCGACACTTCCTCGAACCCTCCACCCCTGTCGTGCCCTGAGCTGCACCCTCCACAGTCCCCGTTCCCAGTCCTAAGCCGTCCCCCGACACGTCCTCTAAACCTACAGCTCTGTTATGCCCTGACCTGCACCCTCCACAATCCCCGTTCCCAGTCCTAAGCCATCATCCGACACGTCCTCTAAACCTACAGCTCTGTCGTGCCCTGACCTGCACCCTCCACAGTCCCCCGACACGTCCTCGAACCCTCCACCCCTGTCGTGCCCTGACCTGGACCCTAGAGCGTCCCCGTTCCCTCCCCCTCTCCCTCCCCCTCTCCCTCCCCCTCCCCCTAGCCCACACACTTACCCGAAGCCTCACGGTCACCCGTCCAGGAATCCGAACACGTACGCTAACGACACTCACCCGTCCTGGTTTTTCCAGGCTCTTGATACTACTTGCCAAATTGCAAAGCAACCATTTCTCCCCACTATTCTAATAGCCATTTAGGCAGGTATTCGAAGAAGTAGAGTTTGTTTGGGTGCGTGTGTTTGAATGCATGAAAAGTAGACCGAGAAGTCCCTTCGTGGGATTCAGATTGACTCCGTGTAAGTCTGGTGTCCAGGAGCCAAGGTCCCATCGTAGCAAACGGCTGCTTCAGTGTGTGAGTGTAGGCCTGTGGCTCTTAGAAAAGGGATAGTGGGCATAGAGTCCCTCAGGTGGCTCTCATATGCTTGAATTCTCCTGTGAGTTCCTAATGTGGAGCAATTGATCAAGTCAATGCTTCCTTCCTACAGAGAATTCTGTAGTTCTCTTCCTCGACCACCAGAAAATCAGAAAACCCTTTCTGTTTCCAACCAGATTCTGTGTGCAAAGTGCTCTGGGATCCAGCCTAGGACCTACCTGTACATAGAGATTCACGTCTGCACTGCTGCACAGGTAAGGGAAATCGCCTCCTGCTTTCAGGCGAGCCCTCCGGGCATTAGGATACAGTTTGGACATTTCTTCTTTAGCTTCAGTTGAAAGTGCACTCTGGTCAAACACCTGGAAGAGAACACGAGGCCCAAAGTGTTATTGCAATGTGTTCTTTGCATGTTCAGCAAAGGGCCGCCCCCCCGCCCAAACCTTACGCTAACCCCTACTCTCATCCTATCCCGTACACTAACACTAAGCCGTCCCCTAACAAACAAACACGTCCCCTAACCCGTTGTCATACCCTGAGCTGTACCCTCAACCCTACCCGAACCCGGAACCTAAAACGCAACGTAAGCCTAACCCATTGTCGTACCCGAAACTGGACCCTACCCCATACCCGTTCCCTTCCCCTAATCCTAATTCATACACTAACACTAACATGTACCCTAAAGCAAGCCTGATCCCGAACCCGTACCCTACTACGTCCCCTAACTGTAACCCTTCCCCTTCCCCGAACCATACCCTACTCCTAACCCGTACACTCACACTAACCCATCCCCTAACCCTTACCCTAACTTGGATCCTAATCTGTACCTTCAACCGTACCCATTCCCTAACCGTAACCCTCATACTAACCCACACACTAACACTAACCCGTAGCCTAAAACGTCCCCTCATCCTAACCCATTGTCGTACCCGAAACTGGACCCTACCCCATACCCGTTCCCTAACCCTACTCCTAACCCTTACCCTAACATGTCACATACTCCTAAGCCGTCCACTAACACGTACCCTAATACGAATTCGTACACTAACAACAGTAACCCGTAGTCTAACAGTACCCTACACCTAACACATTGTCGGACCCTAACCTGTCCCCTAAACCGAGCCCGATCCCTAACCCTAACCCTAATCCACATCCTAACCCGTCCCCTAAGCCGAAACCCTCCACTGACACTTACCCTCACCGTAATCCGTTTTCGTACCCTAACGCTAACCCTAGTCCTTACCCTAACCAATAGACTTAATACTACCCCAGACCCTAACCCGTACCCTAGCCCAAATCCCTTGTTGGACCCTAAACTGTCCACTGAACCGTCCCTGTTCCCTAATCCTAAGCAGAACCCTCAACCTTACGCTAACCCAGACACGAACACTCATCTGTACCCTAACACGTACCCTGAAGCAAGCGTACCCGTACCCTAACAAGTACTCGAAGCCTAACTCGTTGTCGTACCCGTACCTGGACCCGAAACCTTACCTGTTCCTGAACCCTAATCCTAATCTGTACACTAACCCGTACCTTAACACATACCCTAACCTGGACCCTGATCCTTGAACTACTCCTAACCTGTACCTGGACCCGAAACCATATCTCTTCCCTAAGCAGAACCCTCACCCTCACCCTCACACTAAGCCTTATCGGTAACCTGGACCGTAAGCCTGTCCCGTTGCCGTGCCCTACCCAGCACCCTCCAGAGTCCCCGTCCCCCGACAAGTCCTCGAACCCTCCACCCGTGTCGTGCCCTGAGCTGCACCCTCCACGGTCCCCCGACACATCCCCTAAACCTACAGCTCTGTCGTGCCCTGAGCTGCAACCTCCACAGTCCCCCGACACGTTTTCTAAACCTACAGCTCTGCCGTGCCCTGAGCTGCACCCTCCACAGTCCCCGGACACGTCCTCGAACCCTCCACCCCTGTCTGGCTCTGAGCTGGACCCTCCACAGTTCCCGTTCCCAGTCCGAAGCCGTCCCCAGACACGTCCTCGAACCCTCCACCTGTGTCGTACCCTGACCTGCACCCTCCACAGACCCCATTCCCAGTCCTAAGCCATCCCCCAGCAGGTCCTCGAACCCTCCACGCGTGTCGTGCCCTGACATGCACCCTCCACAGTCCCCGTCCCCCGACAGGTCCTCGAACCCTCCACGCCTGTCGTGTCCTGACCTGCACCCTCCACAGTCCCCCGACACGTCCCCTAAACCTACAGCTCTGTCGTGCCCTGAGCTGCACCCTCCACAGTCCCCGTTCCCAGTCCTAAGCCGTCCCCCGACAGGTCCTCAAACACTCCACCCTTGTCGTGCACTAACCTGCACCCTCCACAGTCCCCCGACACGTCCCCTAAACCTACAGCTCTGTCGTGCCCTGAGCTGCACCCTCCACAGTTCCCCGACACGTCCTCGAACCCTCCACCTCTGTCGTGCACTGACCTGCAGCCTCCACAGTCCCCCGACACGTCCTCGAACCCTCCACCTCTGTCGTGCCCTGAGCTGCACCCTCCACAGTCCCCCGACACGTCCTCGAACCCTCCACCTCTGTCGTGCCCTGAGGTGCACCCTCCACAGTCCCCGTTCCCAGTCCTAAGCCATCCCCCGACAGGTCCTCGAACCCTCCACCCGTGTCATGCCCTGACCTGCACCCTCCACAGTCCCCTTTCCCAGTCCTAAGCCATCCCCCGACAGGTCCTCGAACCCTCCACCCGTGTCGTGCCCTGACCTGCACCCTCCACAGTCCCCGTTCCCAGTCCTAAGCCGTCCCCCGACACGTCCTCGAACCCTCCACCCGTGTCGTGCCCTGACCTGCACCCCCCACAGTCACCGTTCCCAGTCCTAAGCCATCCCCCGACACGTCCTCTAAACCTACACCTCTGTCGTGCCCTGAGCTGCACCATCCACAGTCCCCCGACACGTCCTCGAACCCTCCACCAGTGTCGTGCCCTGACCTGCACCCTCCACAGTCCCCGTTCCCTGTCCTAAGCCGTCCCCCGACACGTCCTCTAAACCTACAGCTCTGTCGTGCCCTGACCTGCACCCTCCACAGTCCCCCGACACGTCCTCGAACCATGCACCCTTGTCGTGCCCTGACCTGCACCCTCCACAGTCCCCGTTCCCTGTCCAAAGCCATCCCCCGACACGTACTCTAAACCTACAGATCTGTCGTGCCCTGAGCTGCAGCCTCCACAGTCCCCCGACACGTCCTCGAACCCTCCACCTCTGTCGTGCCCTGAGCTGCACCCTCCACAGTCCCCCGACACGTCTTCTAAACCTACAGCTCTGCCGTGCCCTGAGCTGCACCTTCCACAGTCCCCGGACACGTCCTCGAACCCTCCACCCCTGTCGGGCTCTGAGCTGGACCCTCCACAGTTCCCGTTCCCAGTCCTAAGCCGTCCCCCGACAAGTCCTCGAACCCTCCACCTCTGTCGTGCCCTGAGCGGCAACCTCCACAGTCCCCCGACACGTCCTCTAAACCTACAGCTCTGCCGTGCCCTGAGCTGCACCCTCCACAGTCCCCCGACATGTCCCCTAAACCTACAGCTCTGTCGTGCCCTGACCTGCACCCTCCACAGTCCCCGTTCCCAGTCCTAAGCCATCCCCCGACAGGTCCTCGAACCCTCCACCTCTGTCGTGCCCTGAGCGGCAACCTCCACAGTCCCCCGACACGTCCTCTAAACCTACAGCTCTGTCGTGCCCTGAGCTGCAGCCTCCACAGTCCCCCGACACGTCCTCGAACCCTCCACCTCTGTCGTGCCCTGAGCTGCACCCTCCACAGTCCCCGGACACGTCCTCGAACCCTCCACCCCTGTCTGGCTCTGAGCTGGACCCTCCACAGTTCCCGTTCCCAGTCCTAAGCCGTCCCCCGACACGTCCTCGAACCCTCCACCTGTGTCGTACCCTGACCTGAACCCTCCACAGACCCCGTTCCCAGTCCTAAGCCATCCCCCAACAGGTCCTCGAACCCTCCACGCGTGTCGTGCCCTGACATGCACCCTCCACAGTCCCCGTCCCCCGACAGGTCCTCGAACCCTCCACGCCTGACGTACCCTGACCTGCACCCTCCACAGTCCCCCGACACGTCCCCTAAACCTACAGCTCTGTCGTGCCCTGAGCTGCACCCTCCACAGTCCCCGTTCCCAGTCCTAAGCCGTCCCCCGACACGTCCTCGAACCCTCCACCCGTGTCGTGCCCTGAACTGCACCCTCCACAGTCCCCCGACACGTCCTCTAAACCTACAGCTCTGTCGTGCCCTGACCTGCACCCTCCACAGTCCCCGTTCCCAGTCCTAAGCCGTCCCCAGACAGGTCCTCGAACCCTCCACCCCTGTCGTGCCCTTAGCTGCACCCTCCACAGTCCCCGTTCCCTGTCCTAAGTCGTCCCCCGACACGACCTCTAAACCTGCAGAACTGTCGTGCCCTGAGCTGCACCCTCCACAGTCCCCGTCCCCCGACAAGTCCTCGAACCCTCCACCCCTGTCGTGCCCTGACCTGCACACTCAACACTCCCCGTTCCCAGTCCTAAGCCATCACCCGACAGGTCCTCGAACAATCCACCCTTGTCGTGCCCTGACCTGCACCCTCCACAGTCCCTGTTCCCTGTCCAAAGCCGTCCCCCGACACGTCCTCTAAACCTACAGATCTGTGGTGCCTTGAGCTGCAGCCTCCACAGTCCCCTGACACGTCCTCGAACCCTCCACCTCTGTCGTGCCCTGAGCTGCACCCTCCACAGTCCCCCGACACGTCCCCTAAACCTACAGCTCTGTCGTGCCCTGAGCTGCACCCTCCACAGTCCCCGTTCCCAGTCCTAAGCCGTCCCCCAAAAGGTCCTCGAACCCTCCACCTCTGTCGTGCCCTGAGCTGCAGCCTCCACAGTCCCCCGACACGTCCTCGAACCCTCCACCTCTGTCGTGCCCTGAGCTGCACCCTCCACAGTCCCCGTTCCCAGTCCTAAGCCGTCCCCCGACAGGTCCTCGAACCCTCCACCTCTGTCGTGCCCTGAGCTGCAACCTCCACAGTCCCCCGACACGTCTTCTAAACCTACAGCTCTGCCGTGCCCTGAGCTGCACCCTCCACAGTCCCCGGACACGTCCTCGAACCCTCCACCCCTGTCGGGCTCTGAGCTGGACCCTCCACAGTTCCCGTTCCCAGTCCTAAGCCGTCCCCTGACACGTCCTCTAAACCTACAGCTCTGTCGTGCCCTGACCTGCACCCTCCACAGTCCCCGTTCCCAGTCCTAAGCCGTCCCCCGACAAGTCCTCGAACCCTCCACCTCTGTCGTGCCCTGAGCGGCAACCTCCACAGTCCCCCGACACGTCCTCTAAACCTACAGCTCTGCCGTGCCCTGAGCTGCACCCTCCACAGTCCCCCGACACGTCCTCGAACCCTCCACCCCTGTCGGGATCTGAGCTGGACCCTCCACAGTTCCCGTTCCCAGTCCTAAGCCGTCCCCCGACACGTCCTCGAACCCTCCACCCGTGTCGTGCCCTGAACTGCACCCTCCACAGTCCCCCGACACGTCCTCTAAACCTACAGCTCTGTCGTGCCCTGAGCTGCACCCTCCACAGTCCCCCGACACGTCCTCTAAACCTACAGATCTGTCGTGCCCTGAGCTGCACCCTCCACAGTCCCCCGACACTTCCTCGAACCCTCCACCCCTGTCGTGCCCTGAGCTGCACCCTCCACAGTCCCCGTTCCCAGTCCTAAGCCGTCCCCCGACACGTCCTCTAAACCTACAGCTCTGTTATGCCCTGACCTGCACCCTCCACAATCCCCGTTCCCAGTCCTAAGCCATCATCCGACACGTCCTCTAAACCTACAGCTCTGTCGTGCCCTGACCTGCACCCTCCACAGTCCCCCGACACGTCCTCGAACCCTCCACCCGTGTCGTGCCCTGACCTGCACCCTCCACAGTCCCCGTTCCCAGTCCTAAGCCATCCCCCGACAGGTCCTCGAACCCTCCACCCGTGTCGTGCCCTGACCTGCAGCCTCCACAGTCCCCCGACACGTCCCCTAAACCTACAGCTCTGTCGTGCCCTGAGCTGCACCCTCCACAGTCCCCGTTCCCAGTCCTAAGCCGTCCCCCGACAAGTCCTCGAACCCTCCACCCGTGTCGTGTCCTGACCTGCACCCTCCACAGTCCCCCGACACGTCCTCGAACCCTCCACCCCTGTCGTGCCCTGACCTGGACCCTAGAGCGTCCCCGTTCCCTCCCCCTCTCCCTCCCCCTCTCCCTCCCCCTCCCCCTAGCCCACACACTTACCCGAAGCCTCACGGTCACCCGTCCAGGAATCCGAACACGTACGCTAACGACACTCACCCGTCCTGGTTTTTCCAGGCTCTTGATACTACTTGCCAAATTGCAAAGCAACCATTTCTCCCCACTATTCTAATAGCCATTTAGGCAGGTATTCGAAGAAGTAGAGTTTGTTTGGGTGCGTGTGTTTGAATGCATGAAAAGTAGACCGAGAAGTCCCTTCGTGGGATTCAGATTGACTCCGTGTAAGTCTGGTGTCCAGGAGCCAAGGTCCCATCGTAGCAAACGGCTGCTTCAGTGTGTGAGTGTAGGCCTGTGGCTCTTAGAAAAGGGATAGTGGGCATAGAGTCCCTCAGGTGGCTCTCATATGCTTGAATTCTCCTGTGAGTTCCTAATGTGGAGCAATTGATCAAGTCAATGCTTCCTTCCTACAGAGAATTCTGTAGTTCTCTTCCTCGACCACCAGAAAATCAGAAAACCCTTTCTGTTTCCAACCAGATTCTGTGTGCAAAGTGCTCTGGGATCCAGCCTAGGACCTACCTGTACATAGAGATTCACGTCTGCACTGCTGCACAGGTAAGGGAAATCGCCTCCTGCTTTCAGGCGAGCCCTCCGGGCATTAGGATACAGTTTGGACATTTCTTCTTTAGCTTCAGTTGAAAGTGCACTCTGGTCAAACACCTGGAAGAGAACACGAGGCCCAAAGTGTTATTGCAATGTGTTCTTTGCATGTTCAGCAAAGGGCCGCCCCCCCGCCCAAACCTTACGCTAACCCCTACTCTCATCCTATCCCGTACACTAACACTAAGCCGTCCCCTAACAAACAAACACGTCCCCTAACCCGTTGTCATACCCTGAGCTGTACCCTCAACCCTACCCGAACCCGGAACCTAAAACGCAACGTAAGCCTAACCCATTGTCGTACCCGAAACTGGACCCTACCCCATACCCGTTCCCTTCCCCTAATCCTAATTCATACACTAACACTAACATGTACCCTAAAGCAAGCCTGATCCCGAACCCGTACCCTACTACGTCCCCTAACTGTAACCCTTCCCCTTCCCCGAACCATACCCTACTCCTAACCCGTACACTCACACTAACCCATCCCCTAACCCTTACCCTAACTTGGATCCTAATCTGTACCTTCAACCGTACCCATTCCCTAACCGTAACCCTCATACTAACCCACACACTAACACTAACCCGTAGCCTAAAACGTCCCCTCATCCTAACCCATTGTCGTACCCGAAACTGGACCCTACCCCATACCCGTTCCCTAACCCTACTCCTAACCCTTACCCTAACATGTCACATACTCCTAAGCCGTCCACTAACACGTACCCTAATACGAATTCGTACACTAACAACAGTAACCCGTAGTCTAACAGTACCCTACACCTAACACATTGTCGGACCCTAACCTGTCCCCTAAACCGAGCCCGATCCCTAACCCTAACCCTAATCCACATCCTAACCCGTCCCCTAAGCCGAAACCCTCCACTGACACTTACCCTCACCGTAATCCGTTTTCGTACCCTAACGCTAACCCTAGTCCTTACCCTAACCAATAGACTTAATACTACCCCAGACCCTAACCCGTACCCTAGCCCAAATCCCTTGTTGGACCCTAAACTGTCCACTGAACCGTCCCTGTTCCCTAATCCTAAGCAGAACCCTCAACCTTACGCTAACCCAGACACGAACACTCATCTGTACCCTAACACGTACCCTGAAGCAAGCGTACCCGTACCCTAACAAGTACTCGAAGCCTAACTCGTTGTCGTACCCGTACCTGGACCCGAAACCTTACCTGTTCCTGAACCCTAATCCTAATCTGTACACTAACCCGTACCTTAACACATACCCTAACCTGGACCCTGATCCTTGAACTACTCCTAACCTGTACCTGGACCCGAAACCATATCTCTTCCCTAAGCAGAACCCTCACCCTCACCCTCACACTAAGCCTTATCGGTAACCTGGACCGTAAGCCTGTCCCGTTGCCGTGCCCTACCCAGCACCCTCCAGAGTCCCCGTCCCCCGACAAGTCCTCGAACCCTCCACCCGTGTCGTGCCCTGACCTGCACCCTCCACAGTCCCCGTTCCCAGTCCTAAGCCATCCCCCGACACGTCTTCGAACCCTCCACGCCTGTCGTGCCCTGACCTGCACCCTCCACACTCCCCGTTCCCAGTCCTAAGCCATCCCCCGACAGGTCCTCGAACCATCCACCCTTGTAGTGCCCTGACCTGCACCCTCCACAGTCCCCTTTCCCTGTCCAAATCCGTCCCCCGACACGTCCTCTAAACCTACAGATCTGTCGTGCCCTGAGCTGCAGCCTCCACAGTCCCCCGACATGTCCTCAAACACTCCACCTCTGTCGTGCCCTGAGCTGCACCCTCCACAGTCCCCCGACACGTCCCCTAAACCTACAGCTCTGTCGTGCCCTGACCTGCACCCTCCACAGTCCCCGTTCCCAGTCCTAAGCCATCCCCCGACAGGTCCTCGAACCCTCCACCTCTGTCGTGCCCTGAGCTGCAACCTCCACAGTCCCCCGGCACGTCTTCTAAACCTACAGCTCTGCCGTGCCCTGAGCTGCACCCTCCACAGTCCCCGGACACGTCCTCGAACACTCCACCCCTGTCTGACTCTGAGCTGGACCCTCCACAGTTCCCGTTCCCAGTCCTAAGCCGTCCCCCGACACGTCCTCGAACCCTCCACCCGTGTCGTGCCCTGAGCTGCACCCTCCACAGTCCCCGTTCCCCGACAGGTCCTCGAACCCTCCACCCGTGTCGTGCCCTGAGCTGCACCCTCCACACTCCCCGTTCCCAGTCCTAAGCCATCCCCCGACAGGTCCTCGAACCATCCACCCTTGTAGTGCCCTGACCTGCACCCTCCACAGTCCCCGTTCCCAGTCCTAAGCCATCACCCGACACGTCCTCGAACCATCCACCCTTGTAGTGCCCTGACATGCACCCTCCACACTCCCCGTTCCCAGTCCTAAGCCATCCCCCGACAGGTCCTCGAACCATCCACCCTTGTAGTGTCCTGACCTGCACCCTCCACAGTCCCCGTTCCCAGCCCTAAGCCATCCCCCGACAGGTCCTCGAACCCTCCACGCGTGTCGTGCCCTGACATGCACCCTCCACAGTCCCCGTCCCCCGACAGGTCCTCGAACCCTCCACCTGTGTCGTGCCCTGACCTGCAGCCTCCACAGTCCCCCGACACGTCCCCTAAACCTACAGCTCTGTCGTGCCCTGAGCTGCACCCTCCACAGTCCCCGTTCCCAGTCCTAAGCCGTCCCCAGACAGGTCCTCGAACCCTCCACCCCTGTCGTGCCCTTAGCTGCACCCTCCACAGTCCCCGTTCCCTGTCCTAAGTCGTCCCCCGACACGACCTCTAAACCTGCAGAACTGTCGTGCCCTGAGCTGCACCCTCCACAGTCCCCGTCCCCCGACAAGTCCTCGAACCCTCCACCCCTGTCGTGCCCTGACCTGCACACTCAACACTCCCCGTTCCCAGTCCTAAGCCATCACCCGACAGGTCCTCGAACAATCCACCCTTGTCGTGCCCTGACCTGCACCCTCCACAGTCCCTGTTCCCTGTCCAAAGCCGTCCCCCGACACGTCCTCTAAACCTACAGATCGGTGGTGCCTTGAGCTGCAGCCTCCACAGTCCCCTGACACGTCCTCGAACCCTCCACCTCTGTCGTGCCCTGAGCTGCACCCTCCACAGTCCCCCGACACGTCCCCTAAACCTACAGCTCTGTCGTGCCCTGAGCTGCACCCTCCACAGTCCCCGTTCCCAGTCCTAAGCCGTCCCCCAAAAGGTCCTCGAACCCTCCACCTCTGTCGTGCCCTGAGCTGCAGCCTCCACAGTCCCCCGACACGTCCTCGAACCCTCCACCTCTGTCGTGCCCTGAGCTGCACCCTCCACAGTCCCCGTTCCCAGTCCTAAGCCGTCCCCCGACAGGTCCTCGAACCCTCCACCTCTGTCGTGCCCTGAGCTGCAACCTCCACAGTCCCCCGACACGTCTTCTAAACCTACAGCTCTGCCGTGCCCTGAGCTGCACCCTCCACAGTCCCCGGACACGTCCTCGAACCCTCCACCCCTGTCGGGCTCTGAGCTGGACCCTCCACAGTTCCCGTTCCCAGTCCTAAGCCGTCCCCTGACACGTCCTCTAAACCTACAGCTCTGTCGTGCCCTGACCTGCACCCTCCACAGTCCCCGTTCCCAGTCCTAAGCCGTCCCCCGACAAGTCCTCGAACCCTCCACCTCTGTCGTGCCCTGAGCGGCAACCTCCACAGTCCCCCGACACGTCCTCTAAACCTACAGCTCTGCCGTGCCCTGAGCTGCACCCTCCACAGTCCCCCGACACGTCCTCGAACCCTCCACCCCTGTCGGGATCTGAGCTGGACCCTCCACAGTTCCCGTTCCCAGTCCTAAGCCGTCCCCCGACACGTCCTCGAACCCTCCACCCGTGTCGTGCCCTGAACTGCACCCTCCACAGTCCCCCGACACGTCCTCTAAACCTACAGCTCTGTCGTGCCCTGAGCTGCACCCTCCACAGTCCCCCGACACGTCCTCTAAACCTACAGATCTGTCGTGCCCTGAGCTGCACCCTCCACAGTCCCCCGACACTTCCTCGAACCCTCCACCCCTGTCGTGCCCTGAGCTGCACCCTCCACAGTCCCCGTTCCCAGTCCTAAGCCGTCCCCCGACACGTCCTCTAAACCTACAGCTCTGTTATGCCCTGACCTGCACCCTCCACAATCCCCGTTCCCAGTCCTAAGCCATCATCCGACACGTCCTCTAAACCTACAGCTCTGTCGTGCCCTGACCTGCACCCTCCACAGTCCCCCGACACGTCCTCGAACCCTCCACCCGTGTCGTGCCCTGACCTGCACCCTCCACAGTCCCCGTTCCCAGTCCTAAGCCATCCCCCGACAGGTCCTCGAACCCTCCACCCGTGTCGTGCCCTGACCTGCAGCCTCCACAGTCCCCCGACACGTCCCCTAAACCTACAGCTCTGTCGTGCCCTGAGCTGCACCCTCCACAGTCCCCGTTCCCAGTCCTAAGCCGTCCCCCGACAAGTCCTCGAACCCTCCACCCGTGTCGTGTCCTGACCTGCACCCTCCACAGTCCCCCGACACGTCCTCGAACCCTCCACCCCTGTCGTGCCCTGACCTGGACCCTAGAGCGTCCCCGTTCCCTCCCCCTCTCCCTCCCCCTCTCCCTCCCCCTCCCCCTAGCCCACACACTTACCCGAAGCCTCACGGTCACCCGTCCAGGAATCCGAACACGTACGCTAACGACACTCACCCGTCCTGGTTTTTCCAGGCTCTTGATACTACTTGCCAAATTGCAAAGCAACCATTTCTCCCCACTATTCTAATAGCCATTTAGGCAGGTATTCGAAGAAGTAGAGTTTGTTTGGGTGCGTGTGTTTGAATGCATGAAAAGTAGACCGAGAAGTCCCTTCGTGGGATTCAGATTGACTCCGTGTAAGTCTGGTGTCCAGGAGCCAAGGTCCCATCGTAGCAAACGGTTGCTTCAGTGTGTGAGTGTAGGCCTGTGGCTCTTAGAAAAGGGATAGTGGGCATAGAGTCCCTCAGGTGGCTCTCATATGCTTGAATTCTCCTGTGAGTTCCTAATGTGGAGCAATTGATCAAGTCAATGCTTCCTTCCTACAGAGAATTCTGTAGTTCTCTTCCTCGACCACCAGAAAATCAGAAAACCCTTTCTGTTTCCAACCAGATTCTGTGTGCAAAGTGCTCTGGGATCCAGCCTAGGACCTACCTGTACATAGAGATTCACGTCTGCACTGCTGCACAGGTAAGGGAAATCGCCTCCTGCTTTCAGGCGAGCCCTCCGGGCATTAGGATACAGTTTGGACATTTCTTCTTTAGCTTCAGTTGAAAGTGCACTCTGGTCAAACACCTGGAAGAGAACACGAGGCCCAAAGTGTTATTGCAATGTGTTCTTTGCATGTTCAGCAAAGGGCCGCCCCCCCGCCCAAACCTTACGCTAACCCCTACTCTCATCCTATCCCGTACACTAACACTAAGCCGTCCCCTAACAAACAAACACGTCCCCTAACCCGTTGTCATACCCTGAGCTGTACCCTCAACCCTACCCGAACCCGGAACCTAAAACGCAACGTAAGCCTAACCCATTGTCGTACCCGAAACTGGACCCTACCCCATACCCGTTCCCTTCCCCTAATCCTAATTCATACACTAACACTAACATGTACCCTAAAGCAAGCCTGATCCCGAACCCGTACCCTACTACGTCCCCTAACTGTAACCCTTCCCCTTCCCCGAACCATACCCTACTCCTAACCCGTACACTCACACTAACCCATCCCCTAACCCTTACCCTAACTTGGATCCTAATCTGTACCTTCAACCGTACCCATTCCCTAACCGTAACCCTCATACTAACCCACACACTAACACTAACCCGTAGCCTAAAACGTCCCCTCATCCTAACCCATTGTCGTACCCGAAACTGGACCCTACCCCATACCCGTTCCCTAACCCTACTCCTAACCCTTACCCTAACATGTCACATACTCCTAAGCCGTCCACTAACACGTACCCTAATACGAATTCGTACACTAACAACAGTAACCCGTAGTCTAACAGTACCCTACACCTAACACATTGTCGGACCCTAACCTGTCCCCTAAACCGAGCCCGATCCCTAACCCTAACCCTAATCCACATCCTAACCCGTCCCCTAAGCCGAAACCCTCCACTGACACTTACCCTCACCGTAATCCGTTTTCGTACCCTAACGCTAACCCTAGTCCTTACCCTAACCAATAGACTTAATACTACCCCAGACCCTAACCCGTACCCTAGCCCAAATCCCTTGTTGGACCCTAAACTGTCCACTGAACCGTCCCTGTTCCCTAATCCTAAGCAGAACCCTCAACCTTACGCTAACCCAGACACGAACACTCATCTGTACCCTAACACGTACCCTGAAGCAAGCGTACCCGTACCCTAACAAGTACTCGAAGCCTAACTCATTGTCGTACCCGTACCTGGACCCGAAACCTTACCTGTTCCTGAACCCTAATCCTAATCTGTACACTAACCCGTACCTTAACACATACCCTAACCTGGACCCTGATCCTTGAACTACTCCTAACCTGTACCTGGACCCGAAACCATATCTCTTCCCTAAGCAGAACCCTCACCCTCACCCTCACACTAAGCCTTATCGGTAACCTGGACCGTAAGCCTGTCCCGTTGCCGTGCCCTACCCAGCACCCTCCAGAGTCCCCGTCCCCCGACAAGTCCTCGAACCCTCCACACGTGTCGTGCCCTGACCTGCACCCTCCACAGTCCCCGTTCCCAGTCCTAAGCCGTCCCCCGACAAGTCCTCGAACCCTCCACCTCTGTCGTGCCCTGACCTGCAGCCTCCACATTCCCCCGACACGTCCCCTAAACCTACAGCTCTGTCGTGCCCTGAGCTGCACCCTCCACAGTACCCGTTCCCAGTCCTAAGCCGTCCCCCAACACGTCCTCGAACCCTCCACCCGTGTCGTGCCCTGAGCTGCACTCCCCACAGTCACCGTTCCCAGTCCTAAGCCATCCCCCGACACGTCCTCTAAACCTACACCTCTGTCGTGCCCTGAGCTGCACCATCCACAGTCTCCCGACATGTCCTCAAACCCTCCACCTCTGTCGTGCCCTGAGCTGCACCCTCCACAGTCCCTGTTCCCAGTCCTAAGCCATCCCCCGACAGGTCCTCGAACCCTCCACGCCTGTCGTGCCCTGACCTGCACCCTCCACAGTCCCCCGACACGTCCCCTAAACCTACAGCTCTGTCGTGCCCTGAGCTGCACCCTCCACAGTCCCCGTTCCCAGTCCTAAGCCATCCCCCGACACGTCCTCTAAACCTACAGCTCTGTCGTGCCCTGACCTGCACCCTCCACAGTCCCCCGACACGGCCCCTAAACCTACAGCTCTGTCGTGCCCTGAGCTGCACCCTCCACTGTCCCCGGACACGTCCCCTAAACCTACAGCTCTGTCGTGCCCTGACCTGCACCCTCCACAGTCCCCCGACAGGTCCTCGAACCTTCCACCCGTGTCGTGCCCTGACCTGCAGCCTCCACAGTCCCCCGACACGTCCCCTAAACCTACAGCTCAGTCGTGCCCTGAGCGGCAACCTCCACAGTCCCCGTTCCCAGTCCTAAGCCGTCCCCCGACACGTCCTCTAAACCTACAGCTCTGTTATGCCCTGACCTGCACCCTCCACAATCCCCGTTCCCAGTCCTAAGCCATCACCCGACACGTCCTCTAAACCTACAGCTCTGTCGTGCCCTGACTTGCACCCTCCACAGTCCCCCGACACGTCCTCGAACCCTCCAACCGTGTCGTGCCCTGACCTGCACCCTCCACAGTCCCCGTTCCCAGGCCTAAGCCATCCCCCGAAAGGTCCTCTAAACCTCCAGCTCTGTCGTGCCCTGACCTGCACCCTCCACAGTCCGCGTTCCCGTTCCTAAGCCATCCCCCGACAGGTACTCGAACCCGCCACCTGTGTCGTGCACTGACCTGCACCCTCCACAGTCCCCCGACACGTCCCCTAAACCTATAGCTCTGTCATGCCCTGAGCTGCACCCTCCACAGTCCCCGTTCCCAGTCCTAAGCCATCCCCCTACAGGTTCTCGAAGCCTCCACCCCTGTCGTGCCCTGAGCTGCACCATCCACAGTCCCCGTTCCCAGTCCTAAGCTGTCCCCCGACAGGTCCTCGAACCCTCCACCTCTGTCGTGCCCTGAGCTGCAGCCTCCACAGTCCCCCGACACTTCCTCGAACCCTCCACCTCTGTCGTGCACTGACCTGCACACTCCACAGTGCCCCGACACGTCCTCTAAACCTAAAGCTCTGTCGTGCCCTGACCTGCACCCTCCGCAGTCCCCCGACACGTCCTCGAAACCTACAGATCTGTCGTGCCCTGAGCTGCACCCTCCACAGTCCCCCGACACGTCCTCGAACCCTCCACCTCTGTCGTGCCCTAACCTGCACCCTCCACAGTCCCCGTTCCCAGTCCTAAGCCATCCCCCGACAGGTCCTCGAACCCTCCACCCGTGTCGTGCCCTGACCTGCACCCTCCACAGTCCCCTTTCCCAGTCCTAAGCCATCCCCCGACAGGTCCTCGTACCCTCCACCCGTGTCGTGCCCTGACCTGCACACTCCACAGTCCCCGTTCCCAGTCCTAAGCCGTCCCCCGACAAGTCCTCGAACCCTCCACCTCTGTCGTGCCCTGACCTGCAGCCTCCACATTCCCCCGACACGTCCCATAAACCTACAGCTCTGTCGTGCCCTGAGCTGCACCCTCCACAGTACCCGTTCCCAGTCCTAAGCCGTCCCCCAACACGTCCTCGAACCCTCCACCCGTGTCGTGCCCTGACCTGCACCCCCCACAGTCACCGTTCCCAGTCCTAAGCCATCCCCCGACACGTCCTCTAAACCTACACCTCTGTCGTGCCCTGAGCTGCACCATCCACAGTCCCCCGACAAGTCCTCGAAACCTCCACCAGTGTCGTGCCCTGACCTGCACCCTCCACAATCCCCGTTCCCTGTCCTAAGCCGTCCCCCGACACGTCCTCTAAACCAACAGCTCTGTCGTGCCCTGACCGGCACCCTCCAGAGTCCCCGTTCCCAGTCCTAAGCCATCCCCCACACGTCCTCTAAACCTACAGCTCTGTCGTGCCCTGACCTGCACCCTCCACAGTTCCCGTTCCCAGTCCTAAGACATCCCCCGACAAGTCCTCGAATCCTCCACCCATGTCGTGCCCTGACCTGCACCCTCCACAGTCCCCGTTCCCAATCCTAAGCCATCCCCCGACAGGTCCTCGAACCCTCCACATCTGTCGTGCCCTGAGCTGCAATCTCCACAGTCCCCCGACACGTCTTCTAAACCTACAGCTCTGCCTTGCCCTGAGCTGCACCCTCCACAGTCCCCGGACACGTCCTCGAACCCTCCACCCCTGTCCGGCTCTGAGCTGGACCCTCCACAGTTCCCGTTCCCAGTCCTAAGCCGTCCCCCGACACGTCCTCTAAACCTACAGCTCTGTCGTGCCCTGACCTGCACCCTCCACAGTCCCCGTTCCCAGTCCTAAGCCGTCCCCCGACAAGTCCTCGAACCCTCCACCTCTGTCGTGCCCTGAGCGGCAACTTCCACAGTCCCCCGACACGTCCTCTAAACCTACAGCTCTGCCGTGCCCTGAGCTGCACCCTCCACAGTCCCCCGACACGTCCTCGAACCCTCCACCCCTGTCGGGATCTGAGCTGGACCCTCCACAGTTCCCGTTCCCAGTCCTAAGCCGTCCCCCGACACGTCCTCGAACCCTCCACCCGTGTCGTGCCCTGAACTGCACCCTCCACAGTCCCCCGACACGTACTCTAAACCTACAGCTCTGTCGTGCCCTGAGCTGCACCCTCCACAGTCCCCCGACACGTCCTCTAAACCTACAGATCTGTCGTGCCCTGAGCTGCACCCTCCACAGTCCCCCGACACTTCCTCGAACCCTCCACCCGTGTCGTGCCCTGACCTGCACCCTCCACAGTCCCCTTTCCCAGTCCTAAGCCATCCCCCGACAGGTCCTCGAGCCCTCCACCCGTGTCGTGCCCTGACCTGCACCCTCCACAGTCCCCTTTCCCAGTCCTAAGCCATCCCCCGACAGGTCCTCGAACCATCCACCCTTGTAGTGCCCTGACCTGCACCCTCCAGAGTCCCCGTTCCCTGTCCAAATCCGTCCCCCGACACGTCCTCTAAACCTACAGATCTGTCGTGCCCTGAGCTGCAGCCTCCACAGTCCCCCGACATGTCCTCAAACCCTCCACCTCTGTCGTGCCCTGAGCTGCACCCTCCACAGTCCCCCGACACGTCCCCGAAACCTACAGCTCTGTCGTGCCCTGACCTGCACCCTCCACAGTCCCCGTTCCCAGTCCTAAGCCGTCCCCCGACAGGTCCTCGAACCCTCCACCTCTGTCGTGCCCTGAGCTGCAACCTCCACAGTCCCCCGACACGTCTTCTAAACCTACAGCTCTGCCGTGCCCTGAGCTGCACCCTCCACAGTCCCCGGACACGTCCTCGAACCCTCCACCCCTGTCTGGCTCTGAGCTGGACCCTCCACAGTTCCCGTTCCCAGTCCTAAGCCGTCCCCCGACACGTCCTCTAAACCTACAGCTCTGTCGTGCCCTGACCTGCACCCTCCACAGTCCCCGTTCCCAGTCCTAAGCCGTCCCCCGACAAGTCCTCGAACCCTCCACCTCTGTCGTGCCCTGAGCAGCAACCTCCACAGTCCCCCGACACGTCCTCTAAACCTACAGCTCTGCCGTGCCCTGAGCTGCACCCTCCACAGTCCCCCGACTCGTCCTCGAACCCTCCACCCCTGTCGGGATCTGAGCTGGACCCTCCACAGTTCCCGTTCCCAGTCCTAAGCCGTCCCCCGACAGGTCCTCGAACCCTCCACCCGTGTCGTGCCCTGAACTGCACCCTCCACAGTCCCCCGACACGTCCTCTAAACCTACAGCTCTGTCGTGCCCTGAGCTGCACCCTCCACAGTCCCCCGACACGTCCTCTAAACCTACAGATCTGTCGTGCCCTGAGCTGCACCCTCCACAGTCCCCCGACACTTCCTCGAACCCTCCACCCCTGTCGTGCCCTGAGCTGCACCCTCCACAGTCCCCGTTCCCAGTCCTAAGCCGTCCCCCGACACGTCCTCTAAACCTACAGCTCTGTTATGCCCTGACCTGCACCCTCCACAATCCCCGTTCCCAGTCCTAAGCCATCATCCGACACGTCCTCTAAACCTACAGCTCTGTCGTGCCCTGACCTGCACCCTCCACAGTCCCCGTTCCCAGTCCTAAGCCATCCCCCGACAGGTCCTCGAACCCTCCACCCGTGTCGTGCCCTGACCTGCAGCCTCCACAGTCCCCCGACACGTCCCCTAAACCTACAGCTCTGTCGTGCCCTGAGCTGCACCCTCCACAGTCCCCGTTCCCAGTCCTAAGCCGTCCCCCGACAAGTCCTCGAACCCTCCACCCGTGTCGTGTCCTGACCTGCACCCTCCACAGTCCCCCGACACGTCCTCGAACCCTCCACCCCTGTCGTGCCCTGACCTGGACCCTAGAGCGTCCCCGTTCCCTCCCCCTCTCCCTCCCCCTCTCCCTCCCCCTCCCCCTAGCCCACACACTTACCCGAAGCCTCACGGTCACCCGTCCAGGAATCCGAACACGTACGCTAACGACACTCACCCGTCCTGGTTTTTCCAGGCTCTTGATACTACTTGCCAAATTGCAAAGCAACCATTTCTCCCCACTATTCTAATAGCCATTTAGGCAGGTATTCGAAGAAGTAGAGTTTGTTTGGGTGCGTGTGTTTGAATGCATGAAAAGTAGACCGAGAAGTCCCTTCGTGGGATTCAGATTGACTCCGTGTAAGTCTGGTGTCCAGGAGCCAAGGTCCCATCGTAGCAAACGGCTGCTTCAGTGTGTGAGTGTAGGCCTGTGGCTCTTAGAAAAGGGATAGTGGGCATAGAGTCCCTCAGGTGGCTCTCATATGCTTGAATTCTCCTGTGAGTTCCTAATGTGGAGCAATTGATCAAGTCAATGCTTCCTTCCTACAGAGAATTCTGTAGTTCTCTTCCTCGACCACCAGAAAATCAGAAAACCCTTTCTGTTTCCAACCAGATTCTGTGTGCAAAGTGCTCTGGGATCCAGCCTAGGACCTACCTGTACATAGAGATTCACGTCTGCACTGCTGCACAGGTAAGGGAAATCGCCTCCTGCTTTCAGGCGAGCCCTCCGGGCATTAGGATACAGTTTGGACATTTCTTCTTTAGCTTCAGTTGAAAGTGCACTCTGGTCAAACACCTGGAAGAGAACACGAGGCCCAAAGTGTTATTGCAATGTGTTCTTTGCATGTTCAGCAAAGGGCCGCCCCCCCGCCCAAACCTTACGCTAACCCCTACTCTCATCCTATCCCGTACACTAACACTAAGCCGTCCCCTAACAAACAAACACGTCCCCTAACCCGTTGTCATACCCTGAGCTGTACCCTCAACCCTACCCGAACCCGGAACCTAAAACGCAACGTAAGCCTAACCCATTGTCGTACCCGAAACTGGACCCTACCCCATACCCGTTCCCTTCCCCTAATCCTAATTCATACACTAACACTAACATGTACCCTAAAGCAAGCCTGATCCCGAACCCGTACCCTACTACGTCCCCTAACTGTAACCCTTCCCCTTCCCCGAACCATACCCTACTCCTAACCCGTACACTCACACTAACCCATCCCCTAACCCTTACCCTAACTTGGATCCTAATCTGTACCTTCAACCGTACCCATTCCCTAACCGTAACCCTCATACTAACCCACACACTAACACTAACCCGTAGCCTAAAACGTCCCCTCATCCTAACCCATTGTCGTACCCGAAACTGGACCTTACCCCATACCCGTTCCCTAACCCTACTCCTAACCCTTACCCTAACATGTCACATACTCCTAAGCCGTCCACTAACACGTACCCTAATACGAATTCGTACACTAACAACAGTAACCCGTAGTCTAACAGTACCCTACACCTAACACATTGTCGGACCCTAACCTGTCCCCTAAACCGAGCCCGATCCCTAACCCTAACCCTAATCCACATCCTAACCCGTCCCCTAAGCCGAAACCCTCCACTGACACTTACCCTCACCGTAATCCGTTTTCGTACCCTAACGCTAACCCTAGTCCTTACCCTAACCAATAGACTTAATACTACCCCAGACCCTAACCCGTACCCTAGCCCAAATCCCTTGTTGGACCCTAAACTGTCCACTGAACCGTCCCTGTTCCCTAATCCTAAGCAGAACCCTCAACCTTACGCTAACCCAGACACGAACACTCATCTGTACCCTAACACGTACCCTGAAGCAAGCGTACCCGTACCCTAACAAGTACTCGAAGCCTAACTCGTTGTCGTACCCGTACCTGAACCCTAAACCCACCCAAAAGCCCTTCCCCTAACTCGTACCCAAACCGTACCCTAATCCTAATCTGTACACTAACCCGTACCCTAACACATACCCTAACCTGGACCCTGATCCTTGAACTACTCCTAACCTGTACCTGGACCCGAAACCATATCTCTTCCCTAAGCAGAACCCTCACCCTCACCCTCACACTAAGCCTTATCCGTAACCTGGACCGTAAGCCTGTCCCGTTGTCGTGCCCTACCCTGCACCCTCCAGAGTCCCCGTCCCCCGACAGGTCCCCTAAACATACAGCTCTGTCGTGCCCTGAGCTGCACCCTCCACGGTCCACCGACACGTCCCCTAAACCTACAGCTCTGCCGTGCCCTGAGCTGAACCCTCCACAGTCCCCGTTCCCAGTCCTAAGCCGTCCCCCAACAGGTCCTCGAACCCTCCACCTCTGTCGTGCCCTGAGCTGCACCCTCCACAGTCCCCCGACACTTCCTCAAACCCTCCACCCCTGTCGTGCCCTGACCTGCACCCTCCACAGTCCCCCGACACGTCCTCTAAACTTACAGCTCTGTCGTGACGTGACCTGCACCCTCCACAGTCCGCCGACACGTCATCTAAACCTACAGATCTGTCGTGCCCTGAGCTGCACCCTCCACAGTCCCCGTTCCCAGTCCTAAGCCATCCCCCGACACGTCCTCGAACCCTCCACCTGTGTCGTACCCTGACCTGCACCCTCCACAGTCCCCGTTCCCAGTCCTATGCCATCCCCCGACAGGTCCTCGAACCCTCCACCCCTGTCGTGCCCTGAGCTGCACCCTCCACAGTCCCCATTCCCAGTCCTAAGCCGTCCCCCGACAGGTCCTCGAAACCTCCACCTCTGTCGTGCCCTGAGCTGCAACCTCCACAGTCCCCCGACACGTCCTCGAAACCTCCACCTCTGTCGTGCACTGACCTGCACACTCCACAGTCCCCCGACACGTCCTCTAAACCTACAGCTCTGTCGTGCCCTGCCCTGCACCCTCCACAGTCCCCCGACACTTCCTCGAACCCTCCACCCCTGTCGTGCCCTGAGCTGCACCCTCCACAGTCCCCGTTCCCAGTCCTAAGCCGTCCCCCGACACGTCCTCTAAACCTACAGCTCTGTTATGCCCTGACCTGCACCCTCCACAATCCCCGTTCCCAGTCCTAAGCCATCACCCGACACGTCCTCTAAACCTACAGCTCTGTCGTGCCCTGACCTGCACCCTCCACAGTCCCCCGACACGTCCTCGAACCCTCCACCCGTGTCGTGCCCTGACCTGCACCCTCCACGGTACCCGTTCCCAGTCCTAAGCCATCCCCCGACAGGTCCTCAAACCCTCCACCCGTGTCGTGCCCTGACCTGCAGCCTCCACAGTCCCCCGACACGTCCCCTAAACCTACAGCTCTGTCGTGCCCTGAGCTGCACCCTCCACAGTCCCCGTTCCCAGTCCTAAGCCGTCCCCCACAAGTCCTCGAACCCTCCACCCGTGTCGTGTCCTGACCTGCACCCTCCACAGTCCCCCGACACGTCCTCGAACCCTCCACCCCTGTCGTGCCCTGACCTGGACCCTAGAGCGTCCCCGTTCCCTCCCCCTCTCCCTCCCCCTCTCCCTCCCCCTCCCCCTAGCCCACACACTTACCCGAAGCCTCACGGTCACCCGTCCAGGAATCCGAACACGTACGCTAACGACACTCACCCGTCCTGGTTTGTCCAGGCTCTTGATACTACTTGCCAAATTGCAAAGCAACCATTTCTCCCCACTATTCTAATAGCCATTTAGGCAGGTATTCGAAGAAGTAGAGTTTGTTTGGGTGCGTGTGTTTGAATGCATGAAAAGTAGACCGAGAAGTCCCTTCGTGGGATTCAGATTGACTCCGTGTAAGTCTGGTGTCCAGGAGCCAAGGTCCCATCGTAGCAAACGGCTGCTTCAGTGTGTGAGTGTAGGCCTGTGGCTCTTAGAAAAGGGATAGTGGGCATAGAGTCCCTCAGGTGGCTCTCATATGCTTGAATTCTCCTGTGAGTTCCTAATGTGGAGCAATTGATCAAGTCAATGCTTCCTTCCTACAGAGAATTCTGTAGTTCTCTTCCTCGACCACCAGAAAATCAGAAAACCCTTTCTGTTTCCAACCAGATTCTGTGTGCAAAGTGCTCTGGGATCCAGCCTAGGACCTACCTGTACATAGAGATTCACATCTGCACTGCTGCACAGGTAAGGGAAATCGCCTCCTGCTTTCAGGCGAGCCCTCCGGGCATTAGGATACAGTTTGGACATTTCTTCTTTAGCTTCAGTTGAAAGTGCACTCTGGTCAAACACCTGGAAGAGAACACGAGGCCCAAAGTGTTATTGCAATGTGTTCTTTGCATGTTCAGCAAAGGGCCGCCCCCCCGCCCAAACCTTACGCTAACCCCTACTCTCATCCTATCCCGTACACTAACACTAAGCCGTCCCCTAACAAACAAACACGTCCCCTAACCCGTTGTCATACCCTGAGCTGTACCCTCAACCCTACCCGAACCCGGAACCTAAAACGCAACGTAAGCCTAACCCATTGTCGTACCCGAAACTGGACCCTACCCCATACCCGTTCCCTTCCCCTAATCCTAATTCATACACTAACACTAACATGTACCCTAAAGCAAGCCTGATCCCGAACCCGTACCCTACTACGTCCCCTAACTGTAACCCTTCCCCTTCCCCGAACCATACCCTACTCCTAACCCGTACACTCACACTAACCCATCCCCTAACCCTTACCCTAACTTGGATCCTAATCTGTACCTTCAACCGTACCCATTCCCTAACCGTAACCCTCATACTAACCCACACACTAACACTAACCCGTAGCCTAAAACGTCCCCTCATCCTAACCCATTGTCGTACCCGAAACTGGACCCTACCCCATACCCGTTCCCTAACCCTACTCCTAACCCTTACCCTAACATGTCACATACTCCTAAGCCGTCCACTAACACGTACCCTAATACGAATTCGTACACTAACAACAGTAACCCGTAGTCTAACAGTACCCTACACCTAACACATTGTCGGACCCTAACCTGTCCCCTAAACCGAGCCCGATCCCTAACCCTAACCCTAATCCACATCCTAACCCGTCCCCTAAGCCGAAACCCTCCACTGACACTTACCCTCACCGTAATCCGTTTTCGTACCCTAACGCTAACCCTAGTCCTTACCCTAACCAATAGACTTAATACTACCCCAGACCCTAACCCGTACCCTAGCCCAAATCCCTTGTTGGACCCTAAACTGTCCACTGAACCGTCCCTGTTCCCTAATCCTAAGCAGAACCCTCAACCTTACGCTAACCCAGACACGAACACTCATCTGTACCCTAACACGTACCCTGAAGCAAGCGTACCCGTACCCTAACAAGTACTCAAAGCCTAACTCGTTGTCGTACCCGTACCTGGACCCGAAACCTTACCTGTTCCTGAACCCTAAACCCACCCAAAAGCCCTTCCCCTAACTCGTACCCAAACCGTACCCTAATCCTAATCTGTACACTAACCCGTACCTTAACACATACCCTAACCTGGACCCTGATCCTTGAACTACTCCTAACCTGTACCTGGACCCGAAACCATATCTCTTCCCTAAGCAGAACCCTCACCCTCACCCTCACACTAAGCCTTATCGGTAACCTGGACCGTAAGCCTGTCCCGTTGCCGTGCCCTACCCAGCACCCTCCAGAGTCCCCGTCCCCCGACAAGTCCTCGAACCCTCCACCCGTGTGGTGCCCTGAGCTGCAGCCTCCACAGTCCCCCGACATGTCCTCGAACCCTCCACCTCTGTCGTGCCCTGAGCTGCACCCTCCACAGTCCCCCGACAAGTCCCCTAAACCTACAGCTCTGTCGTGCCCTGAGCTGCACCCTCCACAGTCTCCTTTCCCAGTCCTAAGCCATCCCCCGACAGGTCCTCGAACCCTCCACCTGTGTCGTGCCCTGAGCTGCACCCTCCACAGTCCCCCGATACGTACTCGAACCCTCCACCCGTGTCGTGCCCTGAGCTGCACCCTCCACAGTCCCCGTTCCCTGTCCTAAGCCATCCCCCGACACGTCCTCTAAACCTACAGCTCTGTCGTGCCCTGACCTCACCCTCCACAGTACCCGTTCCCAGTCCTAAGCCATCCCCCGACAGGTTCTCGAACCCTCCACCTGTGTCGTGCCCTGACCTGCACCCTCCACAGTCCCCAGACACTTCCCCTAAACCTACAGCTCTGTCATGCCCTGACCTGCACCCTCCACAGTCCCCGTTCCCAGTCCTAAGCCGTCCCCTGACCGGTCCTCGAACCCTCCACCCCTGTCGTGCCCTGAGCTGCACCCTCCACAGTCCCCCGACACGTCCTCGAACCCTCCACCCGTGTCGTGCCCTGACCTGCACCCTCCACATTCCCCGTTCCCTGTCCTAAGCCGTCCCCCGACACGTCCTCTAAACCTACAGCTCTGTCGTGCCCTGAACTGCACCCTCCACAGTCCCCGTTCCCAGTCCTAAGCCATCCCCCGACAGGTCCTCGAACCCTCCACCCGTGTCGTGCCCTGACCTGCACCCTCCACAGTCCCCGTTCCCAGTCCTAAGCCATCCCCCGACACGTCCTCGAACCCTCCACCTGTGTCGTGCCCTGACCTGCACCCTCCACAGTCCCCTGACACGTCCCCTAAACCTACAGCTCTGTCGTGCCCTGAGCTGCACCCTCCACAGTCCCCGTTCCCAGTCCTAAGCCGTCCCCCGACAGGTCCTCGAACCCTCCAACTGTGTCGTGCCATGAGCTGCACCCTCCTCAGTCCCCCGACACGTCCTTGAACCCTCCACCTCTGTCGTGCCCTGAGCTGCACCCTCCACAGTCCCCGTTCCCAGTCCTAAGCCATCCCCCGACAGGTCCTCGAACCCTCCACCCCTGTCGTGCCCTGACCTGCACCCTCCACAGTCCCCGTTCCCTGTCCTAAGCTGTCCCCCGACACGTCCCCTAAACCTACAGCTCTGTAGTGCCCTGACCTGCACCCTCCTCAGTCCCCGTTCCCAGTCCTAAGCCATCCCCCGACACGTCCTCTAAACCTACAGCTCTGTCGTGCCCTGAGCTGCACCCTCCACAGTCCACGATCCCAGTCCTAAGCCATCCCCTGACAGGTCCTCGAAACCTCCACCCCTGTCGTGCCCTGAGCTGCACCCTCCGCAGTCCCCCGACACGTCCTCGAACCCTCCACCCATGTCGTGCCCTGACCTGCACCCTCCACATTCTCTTTTCCCAGTCCTAAGCCATCCCCCGACAGGTCCTCGAACCCTCCACCTGTGTCGTGCCCTTACCTTCACCCTCCACAGTCCCCGTTCCCAGTCCTAAGCCGTCCCCCGACAGGTCCTCGAACCCTCCACCTCTGTCGTGCCCTGAGCTGCACCTTCCACAGTCCCCCGACACGTCCCCTAAACCTACAGCTCTGTCGTGCCCTGACCTGCACCCTCCTAACCCTTTAGAGGTACCATATGATCCAGCTGTCCCACTCCCAGTCATATAACAGGAGAAAACCTGAATTGGAAAACACACATGCACCCACATGTGTACCGCAGTCCAATTTACAACGTCTAAGACATGGAAGCAACCAAAATATCCATCAGCAGATGGACGGATAAAGAAGCGGTACATGTTCACAGAGAAATATTACTCAGAAATGAAAAGAATGAAGGAATGCCATTTGCAGCATCATAGATAGAATTAGAGATAATCATACTAAGTGAAGTAAGTCAGAAAGAGAAAGTCAAATATCATATGATACCACTTATAGCTGAAATTTAAAAATTGATACCAATGAACTAATTTACAAGAGAGAAACAGGGACTTTCCAGGTGGTCCAATGGTTAAGAATCTGAGCTTCCAATTCAGGGGGCATGGGTTCGATCCCTGGTGTTGGGAGAACTAATATCACACATGCCTTGCAGTACAGCCAAAAAAATAAAATAAAAGAGAGAGAAACAGATGCACAGACTTAGAAAACAAACTTATGCTTACCCAATGAGAAAGGTGGGTGAAAGGAATAAATCAATCAGGAGGCTGGGGGAAATATTTACACACTAATACATATAAAATAGATTATCAACAAGGACCTACTGCATAACAAAGGGAAGTCTACTCAACACTCTCTAATAACCTATATGGGAAAAGGATCTGAAGATGAATAGACATATGAATATACATAACTGAACAAGATTCTGTACGCCTACCACAAACAGAATATTTTAAATCAACTTTACTCCAATAAAAAAGAAAAATTAAATTAAAACAAAAACAAGAAGTAACAAAACAGAAGATTTGGGGTGTTTGTTCTGCCACAGCCCACACTAATTTACAATCCAAGAGCCCGTCTTCCACAGTGGGTCTGGTTACCCAAGTAACCAGAGAGGGGCATGAAGGAAATCCTAACATCTGTGCCCATTTCCACAACAGCAACTTTAAAACATGTGCTTATGGGCACTTCATATTCACAAGGACTGCCAGGGTGTAAATGACACCTGCCCTTAACAAATGTCCTGTGGTAGTTATCGAGCAAAAATTCAAAATAGTCAGACTTTCAAAAACCCAATGTCAACTGTAACTTTTCCTCACAGTGTTTAAAAAAATACATGCAAAGATGCTCAAAATCTTGTATTATTGGAGAGACACATGCAAATCAAAACTACAACAAGGTATCACCTCACACAGTCAGAATGGCCATCATCAAAACGTTTACACACCATAAATGCTGGAGAGGACATGGAGAAAAGGGAACCCTCCTATGCTGTTGGTGTGATGTAAGCTGGTAAGAGCCACTATAAAGTACAGTATGGAGATGTCTTTTAAAAGTAAAAATAGAGCTACCATATCATCCAGCAGTCTTCCTTCTGGGTGTATATCTGCAGAAAGCCAGAAATGAAAATGGCAAATGCACCCAAACCCAAACACGCACTGCAGCACTGTTTACAATAGCCAAGACATGGAGGCAACCAAAATGTCCATCAACAGATGAATGGATAATGAAGAAGTTGTACATGTACACAATCAAATAAATATTACTCAGAAATGAAAAAGCATGATCACCTCTAGGTCCATTCCTGTTGCTGCAAATGACATTATTTCATTCTAAGTGAAGTAAGTCAGATAGAAAAAGACAAATATCATATGATATCACTTATAGTGGAGTCTAAAAAATGATAGACATGAACAAATTTATAAAACAGAAACAAACCAACAGACTTCATATATCCTTCAGGGAGAAAAAATTTTAAATGTTTCCAATCACTAAATGTCAACCTGAAAAATGTAAGCAATAAATAACATTGTAAAGGTATTAATTCTCCCCAAATTAACCTATACCAGGCATTAGCAAACTAAACCTGGAGATCACATCCAGCCTATCATCTTCTTTTGTAAATTAAATTTAATGAATGATCCACAAGAAAACCCATAATGAGACGTCAGGTCACACCTCTCAACGTGGCTATTATTCCAAAGTATACAAATATGAAATGTTGTTCATGACATGGAGAAGGCAATCCTAGTACACTGGTGGTGGGATTATAAGTTGGTACACCCACTATGAAAAGAATATGGAGGTCCTGATAAAAGCTAAAAGTAGAACTATCATATTAGCCAGTAATTCCACTGCTTGGTATATGTCCAAAGAAAATGAAGACACCAATTTGACAAGATACATGCATCCCAATGTTCATAGCAGCATTATTTACAATTGCCAACATATGGAAGCAAACTAAATGTCCATCAACAGATGAGTGGATAAAGAAGATGTGGTATGTATACACAATAGACTATTACTCAGCCATTAAAAGGATCAAATTCTGCCATTTGCAACAACATGGATAGGCCTAGAATATTTATGTGTACTTAAGTTAGAGAAGGACAAATACACTATGTTCTCACTTCTCTGTAGAATCTAAAAATGCAAGAAATGTATGTATATAACAAAACAGAAATAGACTCACAGAGAACAAATTAGTGGTTACTGGTGGGGCGACTTAAAGGGGGAGGGAAAAACAGTAGTTTGTTTCTCTAAATCCAGTACCCCTATGTATGAAATAAACAAACAAGGATATATAGCACAACACAGGGAAATATAGACATTATTGTGTAATCACTTTAGTGGAACACGATCTATAAAAATATTCAATCCATATGTTGTACCCCTGAGACTAATGTAATATTGTAAGTCAACTATACTTCAATTTAAATAATCCATAGGGTGGCTGAATGGATTAAAGAAAGTTCAATTATACTGTGTACAAGATATTCATGTTAACTTCTAATCCATATATAGCATAAAATTGAAAGATTGGGAACAAAATACTCCATGAAAATGATACTTGACTGACTAGTCTATTATGAGATAAAAAAGACTTGAAGTCAAACCTCTCAAAGGAAAGAAGGTTATCATATAATGATAAATGGATTAATTCATCAAGAAATCATGACAATTATAAATATGTATGTATCCAGCTTTGGAGCCTCTCAACATATAAAGAATATATTAACCCACGTGAAGGGGAAAATGTGCAGAAATAAAATAATGGTAAGAAACATCGATACCCAACTTTCAACACTGTATAGATCATCCGGACATAATATCAATCAGGAAACACTGAACCTGAACACACACTTGATATCAAATGAACCTAACATACATCTACAGTATATTCCACTCAACAGCAGCAAACTTTCCATTGTTCTTAAGTACACGTAGAACATTGCCTAGGGTAGATCCTATGTTAAGCCACAAAACAAGTCTTCAAAAATCCAAGAACATTGAAATCATATCAAGGATCATTTCCAACCACAATGGTATGAAACTGAAATTCAATATTAAAAAGAATAATTGAAAATTGAAGAACACTTGGAAATTGGACAATAAGCTCCTGAATAACCAATGCATACAGGAATAAATCAAAACAGAAATTTAAAAGAAATCTTAAAGCAAACAAAATTGGAAACACAAAGTACCTAAATTTATGGAATACAGGAACAAGACTGCAATTCAAAGAGTTATGTTTACAGTAATAGATGCATATATTTTCAAAGAATTCTTGAGAGGGGATCAAGATGATAGAGTAGGAAGATACTGAGCTCCCCTGCTGCCAGACGCACACCCAAATTACAACAACTTACACGGAAATTATCTCTGAAAACTAGCAGGGAATGTTTTCCACAACTAAAGATATAAGGAAGGAGAAACCACAAGGCAGGTAGGAGGACTGGAAACACAGTCTAATTGGAACCCACACATATAGCACAGTGACCCACAGCTGGAAGATATCACAATTGCATAGGTCCTCCACATGGAGGGAAGGGTATGAGCCTGGCATTAGGCTGCTCAGCCCAGGGTTCCTGCACTGGAAGAAAAGAACACAGCAGGTCTGGCTTTGAAAACTTGCAGGGCTTATTTTCAGGAAATCTGGAGACTAAAGGAAACTGAGACTGCTCTCATAGGGCACACACAAATCTCACATGTTCTCAGTCCCTGTGCAGAGCCAATAGAGTGAAAGACACGTGTGCCAGACCCACTTGCTAATCTCGGAGAGCTTCTTGGAAAGGCAAGAGGCAACTGGGACTCCCACTAGGAACTGAGACATGGGCAAGCAACATTTTAGAATCTTCCCTGGAACTGATTAGAATCAGGGGCCTGCCCCATTTACCACCATGCCCATAGCACTCCCGCACCAGAAGGTCTCACAACCAGACACACTGGGGGCCTACGCTGTCCACCTGTGCACCTGGAGCACCACACAGCCACCCATAATGGAGGGCTGCCTTGGATATCAGCACACCCATGGCAATCAATCACATACTGCAGGGGCTCACAGCCATTTAGGCCAGGGTCCAATACCACCTACCAGCATGTCTACAGCAGTTGGCCCCGCGGTAAGAGAAAGGTGTGTGCAGCCCACACAGGGAACACCCCAGGAGCATGTGGCCCTGCTGGCCAGAGGACAATGTGCTGCTGGGCCCTATCAGTCATCTCCTATATAAGGCCACTTCTCTGAGACCCGGGAATGTAACAACCTGAACCTAATGAATAAAGATGTACAGAGACTTAGGAAGCATAAGGAAATAGAGGAATATGTTACAAATGAAGTAACAAGACACAACATCAGAAAAAGAACTGAATAAAACAGGGATAAGCATTCTACCCGATAAAAAAAAAGTGTTCACAGTAATGATTATAAAGACGCTCACCCAAGTCAGGAGAAGAATAGATAGACATAGTGAGAATTTCAACAGAGTAATAACATGTCAAAAAGAACAAAACAGTGAACAATACAATAAAAGAGATTAAAACACACACACATGTACATGAGAGAAGCCACATTATACTGTATGATACAGAAGAACAGATCAGTGAAATGGAAAACAGAGTAGTGAAAATCACCCAAACTGAATAGCACAAAGTAAAAGCAATTAAGAGTATACGTAAAGGGACCTCTGAGACAACATCAAGAGTATTAACATGAGCATTACAGGGGCCCCAGAACGAGGAGAAGAGAGAAACGGGCAGATAACTTATTGGAGGATAGAGGAACTGATAACTTTCCTAACCTGGGGAAGGAAACACACATCCAGGTCCAGGAAAAACAGGGTCCCAAACAAGATGAAGACAAACAGGTCCACACCAAGACATATTATAAAGCTCCAAAAATTTAAAAATTTAAAGAGTGATCACAGAGGCAGTGAAATAAAAGGGTCTAGTTATGTTCAAGGTATTCCCATAAGACTGTCAGATGACTTCTCAGCACAATTTTCAAACTAGGAAGGAATGATAGGATATAATCAATGGGCTAAAAAGAAAAAGTCTACAACAGGAATACTCTACCAGCAAAATTATTATTCAGAATTGCAGGACAGGGCTTCCCTGATGTCACAGTGGTTGAGAATCTGCCTGCCAATGCAGGGGACACGGGTTCGGGCCCTGATCCAGGAAGATCCCACATGCCACAGAGCAACTAAGCCTGTGTGCCACAACTACTGAGTCTGTGCTCTAGAGCCCATGAGACACAACTACTGAGCCTGCTAGCCACAACTACTGAAACCTGAGCACCTAGAGCCCATGTTGCACAACAAGAAGAGCCACTGCAATGAGAAGCCCATGCACCACAACGGCCCATGCACCACAACGAAGAGTAGCCTCCACTTGCCACAACTAGAGAAAAGCCCACGCACTGCAATGAAGACCTAATACAGCCAAAAATAAATAAATAAATTTATGGAGGAAAGAAAGAATTGAAGGAGAGGTCAAGAGTTTCCCAGACTAGCAAAAGCTAAAAGAGTTCATCACTAATAAACCAGCCTTATATGCAATGTTGAAGGAATTTACTTAAGCTTAAAAGAAGTCTCACTAATTATTGATAGTAACAAGAAAACAAACAAAAGTAAAAATCTCACTGAAAAACCTATACATAGAGTAAGGGTAATAGATCAAACATTTTTTTAGCTTCTGTAAAGAATAAAAGACAATAGTAGTATGTGTTTTTAAAAAAGAGAGGGCCCAAATAAATCAGAAATGAAAGCGATGATGTTACAACAGACACCACAGAAATGCAAAGTATCCTAAGCTACACACAGGGTAACTCAGGGCTCAGACTGGACAGAGCCCAGTCTCCCTTCCACTGTACATGAGTTACAGGAGCCTCAGGAACTGAGGAGGGGGGTCCCTGAGGGGAGGCACAAGATAGAAGATGTTAGGCATTAACCTGACTCTATTTATGTTAAACCTGCCTGAACTACATTCACATGAGATTGTTTTGTCCTGAATGTACATTGGCACCTTTAGTCTGAACTGCAGATCTTTGGCTTCACCACCTCCACCGACAGCATTAGCTTCACCTGCTGTGGACCGTCTCCTATAGGATTTCTAGAACCACAAAGCATCGAAGTTTCATAGGACACAGAGTCTGTGAGACTCCACTCAGTCTCAGAGTCTCAACCCCACTCAGAGACGTAGAGTCACAACAGAGACTCCACTCTTGGAGGACACGCACAGTAGTGTGCACATCAGGACCCAAGGGAAGGAGCAGTGACCCCATAGGAGACTGAGCAGACCTACCTGCTAGTTTTAGAGGGTCTCCTGCAGAGGCGGGGGGTAACTGGGGCTCACCGTGCGGACAAGGACACTGGCAGCAGAAGTTCTGGGAAGTCCTCCTTAGCATGAGCCCTCCCAGAGTCCGCAGGTAACCCCACCAAAGAGCCAGGTGGGCCACAGTTCTGGGTCGCCTCAGGCCAAACAACAAACAGAGAGGGAACTCTGCCCCATGCATCAGCAGACAAGCAGATTAAAGTTTTATTGAGCTCTGCCCACCAGAGCAACACCCAGCTCTACCCACCACCACTCCCTCACATCAGGAATGCTGCACAAGCCTCTAAGATAGACTCATTCAGCAGAGAGCAGACAGCAGAAGCAAGAAGAACTACAGTTCTTCAGCCTGTGGATGGAAAACCACATTCACAGAAAGATAGACAAAATGAAAAGGCAGAGGAATTTCTACCAGATGAAGGAACAAGATAAAACCCCAGAAAAACAACTCAATGAGGTGGAGATAGGCAACCTTCCAGAAAAAGAATTCATAATAATGATAGTGAAGATGATCCAAGACCTTGGAAAAAGAATGGAGGCAAAGATAGAGAAGATGCAAGAAATAGTTAACAAAGACCTAGAAGAATTAAAGAACCAACAAACAGAGATGAACAATACAATAACTGAAATGAAAAATACACTAGAAGGGGGCTTCCCTGGTGGCGCAGTGGTTGAGAGTCCACCTGCCGATGCAGGGGACATGGGTTCGTGCCCTGGTCTGGTAAGATCCCACATGCCAAGGAGCGGCTGGGCCCGTGAGCCATGGCCGCTGAGCCTGCACATCCAGAGCCTGTGCTCCACAACGGGAGAGGCCACAAAAGTGAGAGTCCCTCGTACCGCAAAAAACAAACAAACAAACAAACAAAAAACACTAGAAGGAATCAATAGTAGAATAACTAACTGAGGCAGAAGAACGGATAACTGGCCTGGAGAAAGAAAGGTGGAATTCACTGCTGCAGAAAAGAATAAAGAAAAAAGAATGCAGAGAAAGGAAGACAGCTTAAGAGACCTCTGGGATAACATTAAATGCAACAAAATTTGCATTATAGGGATCCCAGAAGGTGAAGAGAGAGAGAAAGGACCCGAGAAAATATTTGAAGTGATTATAGTCGAAAACTTCCCTAACACGGGAAAGGAAATAGTAGCCACCCAAGTCCAGAAAGCACAGAGAGTCCCAGGCAGGATAAACCCAAGGAGAAAAATGCCAAGACACATAATAATCAAACTGACAAAAATTAAAGACAAAGAAAAATTATTGAAAGCACAAGGGAAAAATGACAACATACAAGGGAACTCCCATAAAGTTAACAGCTGATTTCTCAGCAGAAACTCTACAAACCAGAAGGGAGTTGGCTGATATATTTAAAGTGATGAAAGGGAAGAATCTACAACCAAAAGAACTCTACCCAGCAAGATCTCATTCAGATTCAATGGAGAAATCAAAAGCTTTACAGACAAGCAAAAGCTAAGAGAACTCAGCACCACCAAACCAGCTCTACAACAAATGCTAAAGGAACCTATCTAAGTGGGAAACACAACAGAAGAAAAGAATCTACAAAAACAAACACATAACAATTAAGAAAATAGTAATAGGAATATACATATCAATATTTACCTTAAATGTGAATGGATTAAATGCTCCAAACAAAAGACACAGTCTTGCTGAATGGATACAAAAACAAGATCCGTATATATGCAGTCTATAAGAGACCCATTTCAGACCTAGGGAAACGTACAGACTGAAAGTGAGGGGATGGAAAAGGATATTCCATGCAAATGAAAATCAAAAGAAAGCTGGAGTAGCAATACTCATATCAGATACAATAGACTTTAAAATAAAGAGTGTTACAAGAGACAAGGACGGACACTACATAATGATCAAGGAATCAATCCAAAAAGAAGACATAACAATTATAAATATATATGTACCCAACATAGGAGCACCTCAATACATAAGGCAACTGCTAACAGCTATAAAAGACAAAATCGACAGTAACACAATAATAGCAGGGGACTTTAACACTTTACTTACACCAATGGAGATCATCCGGACAGAAAATTAATAAGGAAACACAAACTTTAAATGACACAAGAGACCAAATAGATTTAATTGATATTTATAGGACATTCCATCCAAAAACAGCAGATTACATGTTCTTCTCAACTTCACGCACAACATTCTCCAGGATAGATCACATCTTGGGTCACAGACAAAGCCTCAGGAAATTTAATAAAACTGAAATCATATCAAGCATCTGTTCTGACCACAAGGTTATGAGATTAGAAATCAATTACAGGGAAAAAATATGTAAAAAACAGAAACACATGGAGACTCAACAATACGTCACTAAATAACCAAGATATCACTGAAGAAAGAAAAGAGGAAATCAAAAACAACCTAGAGACAAATGACAACAAAAACATGATGATCCAAAACCTATGGGATGCAGCAAAAGCAGTCCTAAGAGGGAAGTTTATAGCAATACAAGCCTACCTCAAGAAACCAGAAAACTCTCAAATAAACAATCTAACCTTACACCTAAAGGAATTAGAGAAAGAAGAAAGAAACCCAAAGTTAGTAGAAGGAAAGAAATCATAAAGATCAGAGCAGAAATAAATGAAATAGAAACAAAGAAAACAATAGCAAAGATCAATAAAACTAAAAGCTGGTTCTTTGAGAAGATAAACAGAAATGATAAATCATTAGCCAGACTCAAGGAAAAGAGGGAGAGGATGCAAATCAATAAAATTAGAAGTGAAAAAGGAGAAGTTGCAACAGACACCACAGAAATACAAAGCATCCTAAGAGACTTCTACAAGCAACTCTATGCCAATCAAATGGACAACCTGGAAGAAATGGACAAATTCTTAGAAAGGTATAACCTTCCAAGACTGAAAGAGGAATAAATAGAAAATATGAATAGACCAATCACAAGTAATGAAATTGAAACGGTGATGACAAATCTTCCAACAAACAAAAGTCCAGAACCAGATGGCATCAGAGGTGAATTCTATCAAATATTTCGACAAGAGCTAACACCCAACCTTCTCAAACTCTTCAGAAATTTGCAGGGAAAGGAACACTCCCAAACTCATTCATATCACACTGATACCAAAACCAGACAATGATACTACAGAAAAAGAAAATTAGAGACCAATATCACTGATGAATATAGATGTAAAAATCCTCAACAAAATACTAGCAAACAGAATTGAACAACACATTAAAAGGATCACACACCATGATCAGGTGGGGTCTATCCCAGGAACGCAAGGGTTCTTCAATATACACAAATCAATGTGATACACCATATTAACAAATTGTAGAATAAAAATATCATCTCAATAGAAGCAGGAAAAAATTTTGACAAAATTCAACACCGATTTATGATTAAAAATTCTCCAGAAAGTGAACATAGAGGGAATCTATCTCAACATAATAAAGGCCATATATGACAAACCCACAACAAACATCATTCTCAATGGTGAAAAACTACAAGAATTTCCTCTAAGATCAGGAACAAAACAAGGATGTCCACTCTCACCAGTATTATTCAACATAGTTTTGGAAGGCCTAGACACAGCAATCAGAGAAAAAAAGAAATAAAAGGAATACAAATTGGAAAAGAAGTAAAATTTTCACTGTTTGCAAATGACACGATACTACACATAGTGAATCTTAAAGATGACACTAGAAAATTACTAGAGCTAATCAATGAATTTGGTAAAGTTGCAGGATACAAAATTAATGCACAGAAATCTCTTGCATTCCTCTACACTAACAATGAAAGATGAGAAAGAGAAATTAAGGAAACAATCCCATACACCATTGCAACAGAAAGAATAACATATGTAGGAATGAACCTACCTAAGGAGGTGAAAGTCCTACACTCAGAAAACTATAACACAGTGCTGAAAGAAATCAAAGATTATATAAACAGATGGGAGTATTAACCATATGCTTGGATTAGAAGCATCAATATTGTGAAAATGACTATACTACCCAAAGCAATCTACAGATTCAATGCAATCCCTATCAAATTATCAGTGGCATTTTCTACAGAACTAGAACAAAAAAACCTTAAAATGTGCATGGAGACACAAAACACCCCGAATAGCCAAATCAGTCTTGAGGGAAATTAAAAGAGCTGGAGGAATCAGACTTCCTGACTTCAGACTATACTACAAAGCTACAGTAATCAAGACTATATGGTACTGGCACCAAAACAGAAATATAGATCAACGGAACAGGATAGAAAGCCCAGAGATAAACCTACATACCTATGGCTAACTCATCTATGACAAAGGAGGCAAGGATAAACAATGGAGAAAAGACAGTCTCTTCAGTAAGTGGTGCTGGGAAAACTGGACAGTTACACATAGAAGAATGAAATTAGAACATCCATAACACCATACACAAAAATAAACTCCAAATAGATTAGAGATCTAAATGTTAAGACCAGACGCTTTTAAACTCTTAGAAGAAAACATAGGCAGAACACTCTATGACATAAATCACAGCAAGATCCTATTTGACCCACCTCCTAGAGAAATGGAAATAAAAACAAAAATAAACAAATGGGACCTAATGAAACTTAAAAGCTTTGCACAGCAAAGAAACACATAAAGAAGACGAAAAGACAACCCTCAGAATGGGAGAAAATATTTTCAAATGAAGCAAATGACAAAGGATTAATCTCCAAAATTTACAAGCAGCTCATGTAGCTCAATATCACAAAAACAAACAACCCAATCCAGGAATGGACAGAAGACTTAAATAGACATTTCTCCAAAGACGATATACAGGTTGCCAACAAACACATGAAAGCATGCTGAACATCACTAATCATTACAGAAATGTAAATCAAAACTACAGTGAGGTATCACTCACAGCAGTCAGAATGGCAATCATCAAAAAATCTACAAAAAATAATTGCTGCAGAGGCATTTATTGGAGAAAAGGGAACACTCTTTCAGTGTTGGTGAGAATGTAAATTGATATAGCCATTAGGGAGAACGGTATGGAGGTTCCTTAAAAAACTAAAAATAGAAGTACCATACGACCCAGCAATCCAACTCCTGGGCATTTACCCTGAGAGAAACATAATTCAAAAAGAGTTATGTTCAACAATGTTCATTGCAGCTCTATTTACAATAGCCAGGACATGGAAGCAACCTAAGTGTCTATCGACTGATGAATCGATAAAGAAGATCTGGCACATATATACAATGGAATATTACTCAGCCATAAAAGAAACAAAACTGAGTTATTTGTAGTGAGATGGATGGACGTAGAGACTGTCCTACACAGTAAAGTAAGTCAGAAAGAGAAAAACAAATAGCGTGTGCTAACACAGATATATGGAGTCTAAAAAAAAAAGTTTATGAAGAACCTAGGGGTGGGACAGGATTAAGGACACAGACATACAGAACGGACTTGAGCACACGGGGAGGGGGAAGGGTAAGCTGGGACAAAGTGAGAGAGTGGCATGGACATATATACATTACCAAATGTAACATCGATAGCTACTGGGAAGAAGCCACATAGCACAGGGAGATCAGCTCAGTGCTTTGTGAACACCTAAAGTGGTGGGATAGACAGTGAGAGAGAGAAGCAAGAGGGAGGGGATATGGTGGTATATGTATAGCTGATTCACTTTGTTATACAGCAGAAACTAACACATCATTGTAAAGCAATTATACTCCAATAAAGTTGTAAAATGAAAAAAGAAAGAAAGCCCAGAGATAAACCTACATACCAATGGTCAATAATCTATGACACAGGAGGCAAGACTATACAATGGAGAAAAGACAGTCTCTTCAATCAGTGGTTCTGGGAAAAATGGGCAGCTACATGTAAAAGAATGAAATTAGAATACTCCCTAACACCATACAGAAAAATAAATTCAAAATGGATTAGAGACCTTAATGTAAGACCGGACAGTATAAAACTCTTAGAGGAAAAAATAGGAAGAATACTCTGACATAAATCACAACAAGATCTTTTTTGATCCACCTCCTAGAGTAATGCAATAAAAAAGAAAAATAAACAAATGGGAACTAATGAAACATAAAAGCTTTTGCAAAGCAAAGGAAAGTAAAAACAAGACGAAAAGACAACCCTCAGAATGGGAGAATATATTTGCAAATGAATCAACAGACAAAGGATTAATCTCCAATAATATATAAACAGCACATGCAGCTCAATATTAAAAAAACCAAACAACCCAATACAAAAATGGCAGAAGATCTAAATAGACATTGATTCCAAGAAGAGAGAGAGATGGCCAAGAAGCACATGGAAAGTTTCTCAACATCACTAATTATTAGAGAAATGCAAATCAAAACTACAATGAGGTATCACCTCACACCTGTTAGAATGGACATCATCAGAAAATCTACAAACAATAAATGCTGGGGAGGGTGTGGAGAAAAGGAACCCTCTTCCACTATTGGTGGGAATGTAAATTGATACAGTCAATATGGAGAACAATATGGAGGTTCCTTAAAAAACTAAAAATAGAATTACCATATGATCCAGCAATCCCACTACTGGGCATATACCCAGAGAAAAACATAAATCAAAAAGACACATTCACCACAATGTTCATTGCAGCACTATTTACAATAGCCAGGTAATGGGAGCAACTTAAATGCACACAGGCAGACGAATGGATAAAGATGTGGTACATATATAACATGGAATGTTACTCAGCCATAAAAAGGAATGAAATTGGGTCATTTGTACAGACGTCGATGGACCTAGAGATTGTCATACAGAGTGAAATAAGACGGAAAGAGAAAAAGAAATATTGTATATTAATGCATATATGTGGAACCAAGAAAAATGGAACAGATGAACTGGTTTGCAGGGCAGAAATAGAGACACAGATGTAGAGAACAAACGTATGGACACCAAGGGGGGAAAGCCATGGGGGGGTAGTGCTGGGATGAATTGAGAGTTTGGGATTGACTTATATACACCCATATGTATAAAATCGATAACCAGAAAGAACCTGCTGTATAATAATAAAATTAAAAATTAAAAACATAAATAAACATACAAAAAGTAAAACAGAAAAATAGTTCTTCCATTCCCATACATGTATTTATATGAATGAATTATTTCCATGCTTCTATCTATAAATACGAAAAAGAGGAATAAAACCTACATTGAACCCAAAAAGAAAAAAAAAAAAAGCAGACACCAGTTATAAACAGGAAAACCCTCTCAGGGCACTTGCTCCAAAGGTAAAGAATCCTGAAGTTGGTCAGAGGTGGGTAATCGTCTCCCATGAAGCCAGCAGCGCCCCCCCCCCCCGCAAGGAGTGTCCTCATTGCAAAGCTGGGGGACTGTGCTGAGGCATCTCTGAGTAAACGTGAGCTGAGCTCCAGGCCAACTGCTGCTGAACTGTTCCCACAGTTCCCAGGTAAAACACCTGAATCTGTGCAAGGACTTGAAAGCCTAGAGGAAGGGCCATGGAGCCACACCAGCGACAGCACCCAGGCCGACTTGGTGCCTACAGGCCAACCAGGATGGTCCCGGCCCCGGGCACACTTCTGGAAGCTTTCCATTTCCCTGCCTGAGATACCCCTCCTGTCCCAGCCCCCACTGCTTTTTTCCTTACTCACCTCTGCCTGGGGAGAAATTCCAGCAGCAGATATGGGTGACACATCCTCTTCTTTAGCAGTTGGCAGCTTGGCAACTCCTGCAGAAAGCCCAGCAGAGTCCCACTCACACCGGGCCGCCCTAAAAACCGTGGCCCCTCACTCCCTCCTACCAGCCCAGCCCCGACACTGCTGACGGGGCAGAGAATATGGCGTCAGACACAACTGAAGGGGCTCTTGCTGCCTGGAGCGGTGTTTATATTGACCTCAAACCAGGCACACCTGGAGAGGGCTGGCCGGCACGGTCAGGCTGCCCAGGTCAGCCAATCCTCGCCCCTCTGGGGCTCACAGCAGCAGAAAATGGACCTTGATGAACCGACCAGGTCCAAGGAACAGGTGTGGGCTCCTGAGAGTCAGGATAGACAAGGGGCTGCAGCTCTGGCTTGTTTTCTAATCATTTTATCTGGCCCATGAGTGGGAGACAACTTCAAGAAGACCCTCTCCTAATGAGAGGAACCCAGTAGTCAGGGAGACGAGGGGTGGTGGGTGGAGACAGAGGTCTGGTGCCCTGGCTGCAGTGGAAGTCTCTGGAAGACCAGGTGGAGGGAGGCCGCACAGAGTGACGCCCAGTGTCACAGACCTGTTGGAGCTGTTGTTTGTTAGTTCAAGTCGTGCTCTGAGGTGCTCTGTGTCAGCCCTGAGTGACAGGTGAGCTGGGGGTGCTCTGCAATGGGGGCTATGTGCACGGTTCCTGTGTGCTCAGTCTTGCTGGGTACCTGCACAGCTGAGCTCCATATCCTGGGAGGGGCCTGACCACGAGAGCCCCATGGGCTGCTGGGTATCTGCACAGGTGAGCTCCATATCCTGGGAGGGGCCTGACCATGAGAGCCCTGTGGGCTACTGGGTACTTGGTAAAGGACGTCAGGTCAGTGAAGCACCTGAGAATATACATCCAGTAGTTCCTAATTCCTACACACTGATGGTCATTCTACCATCCACCAGGACCTGGTATTCTGTATTAGACTTAGATGATGTCTTCTTCTGTATTCCATTAGTCCCAGAGTCACAAGAAATTTTGAAGTAGCGAGGAGTCCAGCCGGTCTTATTGGCCACCGTCACTGCAGTGTCTGTAGGTTTTTCTATGGTGACAGTGTGATATACGGTTCCCCCGCCAAGGTACGGGTTAGGATCAGGGTACGGGTTAGGGTATGATTTAGGGTTAGGGTTATGGTTAGGATTAGCGTTAGGGAATGGATACAGCTTATGGTACCAGTTAGTGTACGACAACGGGTTTGGTTAGAATCCATGTTAGGGTGTGGGTTAGTGTTAGTATACGGGTTAGGATTAGGTTGTGGGTTAGGGGACGGTTTAGGGTTAGGTTTAGCATTAGGGAAAGGGTACGGATTAGGTCACTGTCTAGGGTACGACAACGGTTTAGGGTACCTGTTAGGGTTAGTGTTACTGTTAGTGTACGTGTTACTATTAGGACTTGGGTAAGTATAAGGTTTAGGGTTAGGGTTAGGGTACGTGTTAGTGTTAGTGTATGGGTTATTATTATGGCACAGCTCAGTGTTAGGGTTAGGGTTAGGGAACGGGTACGGTTTTGGTTACAGTTTAGTGTATGACAACATCACCCTTTGGGGGTTTATGCAGGCACATTCACCTCTAGTGTATAAAAGAGGAACACCACTGGCAAGAAGGTCTGTTTCCCTGGTTACCAGAATGGGGAAAGCAGAAATGCTACCGCCAAATGGCCGTTGCCTGCAACAGCAGCTTTACAACCAGTGCTAATCGGCACTTCATATGCACAAGTACTGGAGGGCTCTAATGAAACCTGCCCTCAAAATGTCTTCAGGGAGGTAATGGCCAAAATATTCAAAATGTGGCACATATTTCAAGAAAACCATTTGAAGAGGTAAGCTGTACTCACAGTTTGAAGAAAAAAAAGGACATGCCTGAAAGCTAAATTTCAAGGCATTATGAGACACATGCAAATCCAACCACAAAGAGGTATCAGCTCACAGCAGTCAGAATAAAAATTAGTAGAAAAACTACAAACAATAAATGCTGAAGGGGTTATGGAGAAGTGCATACCCTCAACTTTAAATGGGACATAACCTGGTAAGAGCCATTAATGGAACAGAATAGAGGTGCCTTTACAAGGTAAACAATTGCCTACCATATGATCCAGCATGCCCACTACTTGGTCTAAAACCGAAGATGACAGAATTGGAAAGACACAGGCAGGCAAATGTGCACTGCAGCAGTATTACAATAGTCAAGACGTGGAAGCAACCAAAAATTCCATCAACAGATGAGTGGACAAAGAAGAACTGGTACATGCACAGACCGAATATTAGCCAAGGAAAAAAATGACACAATGCCATTTGCAACACCGTAGATGAGTCTAGAAGTAATCACACAACTTGTCGTAAGTCAGAAAGTGAAAGACACATATACTATGATATCACTTATAGGTGTCACCTAAAAATTGACACCAGTGAAGATATTTCCACAGAGAAAGGCAATCACAGATTTATTAAACAAACTTATGATTCACCAATGGAAAGGTGTGAGGATTGGATACATTAAGATATCGGGGTTAACAGAGCTATACAAACAAACACAGGTGAAGTATATAGTCACCAAAGACCTACAGAATACCAAGAGAAGACTACTCAACATTGTGTCGTAACCTACATGGGAAAAGGATCCAAAGAACAATAGATATATGTGTAAAACAACCACATCTTGCACATCTAGAACAAGCAAAACATTGTAATCACACTTGCTGTGATAAAAAATGAAAATTAAATTTAAAAAACGAAGAATTAGTGGGATATAAAGTTAAGGGGCTTTTTCCTGGCACATTCCATTCTAATTTACAACCTAGAACACGACTTTCATTAAGGCTCTGTTGCCCTAATAACCAGATTTGTTAAAGGAGAACTGTGCCTCTTTGTGGCCGTTTCACACAGCAGCAGCTCTAAACCCAGCAATAATGGTTACTTGATATTCAAAATAATTCCAGGCTTGTAAATGACACCTGCCCTCTAAACAAATCCGTGGTCACTAAATCGAGCAAAAATCTCAAAAGACGTGCATAGTTCAAAACGACAATTTAAAGAGGCATATTTTACGCACATTTTGTATTCTTTCTTTTTCTCTCTTTTTTTTTGTTAAAAAAAGGGCAAGGAAACATGCTCAACATCAGGAATTAATAAAGCCGTGCAAATCCAGTCTACAAAAACGTTCACCTCACAGCTGTCAGAATGATCACCAGCAAAAAAGTCTACAACTTATAAATGGTGAAGGGGCTTTAGAGAACTGTGTACCCTCTAGCTGCTGGTGGGATGTCACCTGGTAACAGACAGTACTGAAAACAGAATGGAGGTGTGTTTAAAGGTAAAAATTGAGCTACCATGTGATCTGGTAGGATCACTGATGGGCCTATCACCTGAGTAGACCAGAATCAAAGAGACACAGGCTGGCAATCCTGCACTGCAGCAACATGTACCATAGCCAAGACTTGGAAGAAACCAAAATGTCCATCAACAGAAAAAATGCACCAAGAAGAAGTGGTCCGTGTACACAATGGAATATTAGCCATGGAAAAGCATGGAACAGTGCCATTGGCACCACCATAGAAGGATCTAGAGATAATCACCCAACTTGAAGTAAGAAAGAAACCAAAACACAGATATCCTATGACATCAATTATAGGTGTTACCTAAAAATTGATACCCATGAAATACTTTCCAAGAGAAGGACACTCATAGATTCAGAAAACCAAATTATGTTTAACCAAATGGAAAGGTGTAAGGAAGGTATGAATTAGGATATGGGGATTAACAGACATGTACTAATACATATGAAATATATAATCACCAAATACCTACGGAATACCAAGAGAGGTCTACTCAACATTCTGTAATAACCTACATGGGAAAGGATCCAAAGATGAATAGATCGATACATACATAAAATGAACCAGATTCTGTACACCTAGAACACACACAACATTTTTATCAAATTTATTCTGATACTAAATAAAAATTAAATTTAAAAAACAAACAAGGAGTAAGGAGATACAAGCTCTTGGGGGTTTGCCCTGGCACATTCCACCCTAATTTGCAGCCTACTAACAGGATTTCCAGGAAGACTCTGTTGCTCGAAAACCCAGAGTTGGAAATATATAAATGCTGCCACCTTGTGGCCGTTTGCGGCAAGAACGGCTTTAAACCCACTGCTAATGGTCACTTAACATTCACAGACTCAGGGCTGTAAAGGACACCTGCCCTCAAAAAATGTCCTGAGCTAGGGAATGACCAAAAATATTCAAGACATGCAAATGTTTAAAGGAGATAGTATGAAGAGATAAGTTTGCACACTCTTCTTCAAAAGAAAGGAAAATGGATAAAAGCTCAACATCAGGAATTATTAGACTCATGCAAATCTAATCTACAAAAAGGTTTCAACTCACACACGTCAACTACCATCAGCAAAACGTCTACAAACAACACATGCTGAAAGGGTTTTAGAGAACTGTGTACTCTCTAGCTGCTGGTGAGATGTAACGTGGTTACAGCCAATAATGAGAACAGAAAGGACCTCATTTAAAAGTAAAAACTGGGGCTTCCCTGGTGGTGCAGTGGTTGAGAGTCCACCTTCCGATGCAGGGGACACGGGTTCGTGCCCCAGTCCGGGAAGATCCCACATGCCGCAGAGTGGCTGGGCCCCTGAGGCATAGCTGCTGAGCATGCGCGTCCGGAGCCTGTGCTCCACAATGGGAAAGGTTGCAACAGTGACAGGCCATTGTACCACACACACAAAAAAAAGAAATGTAAAACCGAGCCACCATTCCATCCAGCAGGCCCAATTTTGGGCCTCGCACCTGAGAAGACCAGAATCGAGAAGACAGAGGCTGCAACAGCTGCACTGCAGCCACTTTCACAATAGCCAAGATACAGAAGCAACCAAAATGTCCATCAACTGATGAATTGATAAAGAAGAAGTGGTCCATGTACACAATGGAATATTAACCTTGGAAAACAATGAAACACTGCTCTTTGAGACACCATAGATGAGCCTAGAGATCATCACAGAACGTGAGGTAAGTCGGAAAGCAAAATACATATCCTATGATATCACTTATAGGCGTTATCTGACAACTGACCCAAACGAACATATTTCCACAGAGAAAGACACTCACAGACTTAGAAAACAAATTATGCTTATCTAAAAGGAAAGGTGGAGGGAACGGATAAATTAAGACCAGGTTTACCATACGTGTACAAATGCATATTAAATACGTATGTCAAAAAGACCGGCCATATAGAAACGGAGGTCTACAGGACACTCTTCAATAATTTACATGGGAGGAGGATCTGCACATCTGTATCTATATATCTATATCTATATCTATATATCTATATATATACACATATACATATATATAAATATAATGTACAAACGAACCAGATTGTGTCACCTAGGACAAACAATATTCTAATCATTACCCTGATTAAAAAAATTCAAACAACGAACAAGAAGTAATGTGACATAAACTTATGGGTTTTTTTTCCTGGCACATTGCATTCTAATTTACAACCTGGTAACATGACTTCCAGAAAGGATCTGCTGCCCTAGTAACCGGATTTGTGGATGGAGAAATGCTGCAGACTTGAGGCCGTTTCCCACAACAGCAGCTTTAAAACCAGTGCTAAGGGTCACTAAATATTCACACTCATTGCAGTCCTGTAAATGACACCTACCCTCAAAAAACATCCTGGCATCGAAAATCGACCAAAAAAATCAAGAGGGCAACCTTCCAAGAAGACAATTTCAAGAGGTTTATTGTACTCACAGATTTTTTCTGTTTTTGTTTAACAGAAAGAAAACAAAGCATGGAAAAATGCTGAACATTAGGAATTATTAAAGACATGCAAATCCAAATTACAAAAACCTATCAGCTCACACCAGTCAAAATAGTCATCAGCAAAAGTTCTGCAAACAATAAATGCTGAAGGGGTTGTGGAGAAATGCGTACCCTCAGTTCTAAGTGGGACGTGGTAAGAGCCACTAATGAAAACAAAATGTAGCTGCCTCGAAAGGTAAACATTGACCTACCATTCAATCAAGCATACCCATGCTGGGCCTATCGCCTGAGAGGATGAGAATCAAAAAGACACAGGCTGGCAATCCTGCACTCCAGCCATATTTAACACTGCCAGCACTTTGAAGCAATGAAAATGTCCATCAACAGAGGAATGCACAAAGAAGAAGTGGTCCATGTACAGAAGGGAATATTACGGCAATAAAAAATGTAAATTCAATTTAAAAAAACAAACATAAGTAAAGAGACATCAGCTTTTGTGGGTTTATGCGGGGACACTCCACTTTAAATTATAATCAAGGAACACCACTGGCAGGAAGGTCTGTTCCCCTAGTTACCAGAGTGGGGAAAGCAGAAATGCTGCCACCCTCTGGCCGTTACCTGCAACAGCAGCTTTAAAACCTGTACTAATAGACACTTCATATGCACAAGTACTGGAGGGCTGTAAATGAAACCTGCCCTCAAAATGTCTTGAGGGGTATAATGGCCAAAATAATTCAAAATGTGGCACATACTTCAAGAAAACAATTTGAAGATGTAAGCTGTACTCACAGTTTGAAGACAAAAAGGACATGCCTGAAAGTTCAATTTCAGGGGATTATGAGACGCGTGCAAGTCCAACTACAAAGAGGTATCAACTCACACCAGTCAGAATAACCATCAGCAGAAAAACTACAAACAATAAATGCTGAAGTGGTTGCAGAGAAGTGCGTACCCTCAACTTTAAGAGGGACTTAACCTGGTAAGAGCCACTAATGAGAACAGAATGGAGGTGCCGTTACAAGGTAAACATTGAGCTACAATATGATCCAGGAGGTCCAGTCCTGGGTCTATAACATAAGAAGACAGAATTAGAAAGACACTGGAGGGCAAATCTGCATTGCAGCAGTATTACAATAGCCAAGACATGGAAGCAAACACAAAGTCCATCAAAAGATGAGTGGATAAAGAAGAACTGGTACACGTACAGATGGAATATTAGCCAAGGAAAAAAATAGCACAATGCCATTTGCAGCACCATAGATGAGTCTAGAGGTCATCAAGCAACTTGTAGTAAGTCAGAAAGCAAAAGACACATCCTATGATATCACTTAGAGGTGTTACCTAAAAATTGATAACAGTGAAGATATTTCCACAGAGAAAGGCAATCACAGATTCATTAAACAAACTTACAGTTCACCAAAGGAAAGGTGTGAGACTGTATATATTAGGATATTGGGTTTAACAGAGATATACAAACATAGGTGAAATATATAATCACCAAACACCTACGGAACACCAAGAGAAGACTACTCAACATTATGTCATAACCTACATGGGAAAAGGATCCGAAGAAGAATAGATATATGTATATGTGTAAAAGGACCACATCTCACACACCTAGCACAAGCAAAACATTGTTATCAAAGTTGCTGTGATAAAAAATTAAAATTAAAAAAATGAATAAGAAGTAGTGAGACATAAACTTAATGGGCTTTTTCCTGGCACACTGCATTCTAATTTACAACCTACAACATGACTTCCTTTGAGGCTCTGTTGCCCTAGTAACCAGATTTTGTAAAGGAGAACTGCTACCGCCTTGTGAACATTTCTCAAAACAGCAGCTTTAAACACAGCTCTAGAGCAGAGGGGAAGATGGTGGAAGAGTAAGACGCGGCGATCACCTTCCTCCCCACAGATACACCAGAAATACATCTACACGTGGAACAACTCCTACAGAACACCTACTGAATGCTGGCAGAAGACCTCAGACCTCCCAAAAGGCAAGAAACTCCCCATGTACCTGGGTAGGGCAAAAGAAAAAAAGAAAAAACAGAGACAAAAGAATAGGGACGGGACCTGCACCAGTGGGAGGGAGCTGTGAAGGAGGAAAGGTTTCCACAAACTAGGAAGCCCCTTCGCAGGCGGAAACTACAGGTGTTGGAAGGGGGAGTGTCACAGCTGTGGAGGAAAGCACAGCAACGGGGTGAGGAGGGAAAAGCGGGGAGATTCCTGCACAGAGAATCGGTGCCGACCAGCGCTCGCCAGCCCGAGAGGCTTGTCTGCTCACCCGCAGGGGTGGGCGGGGCTGCGAGCTGAGGCGCGGGCTTTGGTCAGAGCGCAGGGAGAGAAATGGTGTTGGTTGTGTGAACACAGCCTGTTGGGTTTAGTGCACCACGGCTAGCTGGGAGGGAGTCCGGGAAAATATCTGGAGCTGCCGAAGAAGCAAGAGACTTTTTCTTCCCTCTTTGTTTCCTGGTGCATGAGGAGACGGGATTAAGAGCGCTGCTTAAAGGAACTCCAGAGACCAGCGCGAGCCGTGGCTAAAAGCACGGACCCCAGAGATGGGCGCGAGTCATGGCTAAAAGCATGGACCCCTGAGATGGGCGCAAGCCGTGGCTAAAAGCGCAGATCCCAGAGGCAGGCGCGAGCCGCAGCTAAAAGCATGGACCCCAGAGACGGGAGGAAGACGCTAAGGCTGCTGCTGCCGCCACCAAGGGGCCTGTGTGAAAGCACAAGTCACTATCCACACCTCCCTTCCGGGGAGCCTGTGCAGCCCACGACTGCCAGGTTCCCGGGATCCAGGGACAAGTTCCCTGGGAGAACGCACGGCGGGCCTCAGGCTGGTGCAATGTCACACCGGCCTCTGCTGCTGCAGGCTCGCCTCGCATTCCACGTCCCTCCCTCCCCTCAGCCTGAGTGAGCCAGAGCCCCTGAATCAGCGGCTCCTTTAACCCCATCCTGTCTGAGCAAAAAACAGAAGCCCTCCAGCGACCTACACGCAGAGGTGGAGCCAAATCCAAAGCTGAGCCACTGGGAGCTGTGAGAACAAAGAAGAGAAAGGGAAATCTCTCCCAGCAGCCTCAGAAGCAGCGGATTAAAGCTGCTTGATGTACCCTGCATCTGTGGAAGACATGAATAGACAACGAATCATCCCAAATTGATGAGGTAGACTTTGAGAGCAAGATTTATGATTTTTTCCCCTTTTACTCTTTTTGTGAGTGTGCATGTGTATGCTTCGGTATGAGATTTTGCTGTACTGCCTTGCTTCCACCATTTGTCCTAAGGTTCTATCCATTCGTTTTGTTTCTTTTTAATGTATTTTCTTAATTATTATATTTTAATTTAATAACTTTATTATATTTTACTTTATTTTATTTTACTTTATCTTCTTTCTTTCTTTGTTTCCTTCCTTCCTTCCCTCCTTCCTTCCTTCCTTTCTCCTACCGCCCTCCCTCTCTCCCTCCCCCCTCCTTTCTTTCTTTCCTTCTTTTCTTCTTTCTTTCTTTCATCCATCCTTCCTTCCTTCCTTCCTTCCTTTCTTTCTTTCTTTCTTTCTTCCTACTTCTACTGACTCTTTCTCTCTAATTTTTCTCCCTTTTATTCTGAGCTGTGTGGATGAAAGGCTTTTGGTGCTGCAGCCAGGAGTCAGTGCTGTGCCTCTGAGGTGGGAGAGCCAACTTCAGGACACTGGTCAACAAGAAACCTCCCAGTTCCACATAATATCAAATGGCAAAAATCTCCCAGAGATCTCCATCTCAATGCCAGCACCCAGCTGCACTCAACGAACAGCAAGTTACAGTGCTGGACACCCTATGCCAAACAACTAGCAAACAGGGACACAACCCCACCCATTAGCAGAGAGGCTGCCTAAAATCATAATAAGTCCACAGACACCCCAAAATACCACCAGACATGGACCTGCCCACCAGAGAGACAAGATCCAGCTTCATCCACCAGAATACAGGCACTAGTCCCCTCCACCAAGAAGCCTACACAACCCACTGAACCAACCTTAGCCACTGGGGACAGACACCAAAAACAACAGGAACTACGAACCCACAGCCTGCAAAAAGGAGACACCAAACACAGTAAGGTAAGCAAAATGAGAAGTCAGAAAAACACACCGCAGATGAAGGAGCAAGAAAAAAGTGCACCAGACCTAACAAATGAAGAGGAAATAGGCAGTCTACCTGAAAAAGAATTCAGAACAATGATAGTAAACATGATCCAAAATCTTGGAAATAGAATAGACAAAATGCAAGAAACATTTAACAAGGACCTAGAAGAACTTAAGATGAAACAAACAGTGATGAACAGCACAATAAATGAAATGAAAAATACTCTAGATGGGGTCAAAAGCAGAATAACTGAGAGAGAAGGACGAATAAGTGACCTGGAAGATAAAATAGTGGAAAAAACTACTGCAGAGCAGAATAAAGAAAAAATAATGAAAAGAACTGAGGACAGTCTCAGAGACCTCTGGGACAACATTAAACGCACCAACCTTCGAATTATAGGGGTTCCAGAAGAAGAAGAGAAAAAGAAAGGGACTGAGAAAATATTTGAAGAGATTGTAGTTGAAAACTTCCCTAATATGGGAAAGGAAATAGTTAATCAAGTCCAGGAAGCACAGAGAGTCCCATACAGGATATATCCAAGGAGAAATACGCCAAGACACACATTAATCAAACTGTCAAAAGTTAAATACAAAGAAAGCATATTAAAAGCAGCAAGGGAAAAACAACAAATAAGACACAAGGGAATCCCCATTAGGTTAACAGCTGATCTCTCAGCAGAAACTCTGCAAGCCAGAAGGAAGTGGCAGGACATACTGAAAGTGATGAAAGAGAAAAACCTGCAACCTTGCAGATCCTTGCTGGGTAGAAAAACTCTACCCAGCAAGGATCTCATTCAGATTTGATGGAGAAATTAAAACCTTTACAGACAAGCAAACGCTGAAAGAGTTCAGCACCACCAAACCAGCATTACGACAAATGCTAAAGGAACTTCTCTAGGCAAGAAACACAAGAGAAGGAAAAGACCTACAATAACGAACCCAAAACAATTTAGAAAATGGGAATATGAACATACATATCGATAATTACCTTAAATGTAAATGGACTAAATGCTCCCACCAAAAGACACAGATTGGCTGAATGGATACAAAAACAAGACACTTATATATGCTGTCTACAAGGGACCCACTTCAGACCTAGAGACACATACAGACTGAAAGTAAAGGGATGGAAAATGATAATCCATGCAAATGGAAACCAAAAGAAAGCTGGAATAGCAATTTTCATATCAGACAAAATAGACTTTAAAATAAAGACTACTAGAAGAGACAAAGAAGGACACTACATAATGATCAAGGGATCAATCCAAGAAGAAGATATAACAATTGTAAATATTTATGCACCCAACATATGAGCACCTCAATACATAAGGCAAATACTAACAGCCATAAAAGGGGAAATCAACAGTAACACATTCATAGTAGGGGACTTTAACACCCCACTTTCACCAATGGACAGATCATCCAAAATGAAAATAAATAAGGAAACACAAGCTTTAAATGATACATTAAACAAGATGGACTTAATTGATATTTATAGGACACTCCATCCAAAAACAACAGAATACACATTTTTCTCAAGTGCTCATGGAACATTCCCCAGGATAGATCATATCTTGGGTCACAAATCAAGCCTTGGTAAATTTAAGAAAATTGAAATTACATCAAGTATCTTTTCCGACCGCAACGCCATAAAACTAGATATCAATTACAGGAAAAGATCTGTAAAAAATACAAACACATGGAGGCTAAACAATACACTATTTAATAATGAAGTGATCACTGAAGAAATCAAAGAGGAAAAAACAAAATACCTAGAAACAAATGACAATGGAGACACGACGACCCAAAACCTATGGGATGCAGCAAAAGCAGTTCTAAGAGGGAAGTTTATAGCAATACAAGCCCACCTTAAGAAACAGTAAACATCTCGAATAAAAAACCTAACCTTGCACCTAAAGCAGTTAGAGAAAGAACAAAAAAAAAACCCAAAGTTAGCAGAAGGAAAGAATCATAAAAATCAGATCAGAAATAAATGAAAAAGAAATGAAGGAAACAATAGCAAAGATCAGTAAAACTAAAAGCTGGTTCTTTGAGAAGATAAACAAAATAGATAAACCATTAGCCAGACTCATCACGAAAAAAAGGGAGAAGACTCAAATCAATAGAATTAGAAATGAAAAAGGAGAAGTAACAACTGACACTGCAGAAATACAAAAGATCATGAGAGATTACTACAAGCAACGCTATGCCAATAAAATGGACAAGCTGGAAGAAATGGACAAATTCTTAGAAATGCACAACCTGCCAAGACTGAATCAGGAAGAAATAGAAAATATGAACAGAACAATCACAAGCACTGAAATTGAAACTGTGATTAAAAATCTTCCAACAAACAAAAGCCCAGGACCAGATGGCTTCACAGGCGAATTCTATCAAACATTTGGAGAAGAGCTATCACCTATCCTTCTCAAACTCTTCCAAAATATAGCGGAGGGAGGAACACTCCCAAATTCATTCTACGAGGCCACCATCACCTTGATACCAAGACCACACAAGGATGTCACAAAGAAAGAAAACTACAGGCCAATATCACTGATGAACATAGATGCAAAAATCCTCAACAAAATACTAGCAAACAGAATCCAACAGCACATTAAAAGGATCATACACCATGATCAACTGGGGTTTATTCCAGGAATGCAAGGATTCTTCAATATACGCAAATCAATGTGATAAACCGTATTAACAAATTGAAGGAGAAAAATCGTGTGATCATCTCAATAGATACAGAGAAAGCTTTTGACAAAATTCAACACCCATTTATAACAACCCTGCAGAAAGTAGGCATAGAAGGAACTTTCCTCAACATAATAAAGGCCATATATGACAAACCCACAGCCAACATCATCCTCAATGATGAAAAACTGAAAGCATTTACACGAAGATCAGGGAAAAGACAAGGTTGCCCACTCTCACCACTCTTATTCAATATAGTATTGGAAGTTTTAGCCACAGCAATCAGAGAAGAAAAGGAAAGAAAAGGAATCCAAACCAGAAAAGAAGTAAAGCTGTCACTGTTTGCAGATGACATGATGCTATACATACAGAATCCTAAAGATGCTACCAGAAAACTACTAGAGCTAATCAATGAATTTGGTAAAGTTGCAGGATACAAAATTAATGCATAGAAATCTCTTGCATTCCTATACACTAATGATGAAAAATCTGAAAGTGAAATCAAGAAAACACTCCCATTTACCACTGCAACAAAAAGAATGAAATATCTAGGAATAAACCTACCTAAGGAGACAAAAGAACTGTATGCAGAAAATTATAAGACACTGATGAAAGAAATTAAAGATGATACAAATAGATGGAAAGCTATACCATGTGCTTGGATTGGAAGAATCAACATTGTGAAAATGACTCTACTACCTAAAGCAATCTACAGATTCAATGCAATCCCTATCAAACTACCACTGGCATTTTTCACAGAACTAGAACAAAATGTTTCACAATTTGTATGGAAACACAAAATACCCCGAATAGCCAAAGCAATCTTGAGAACGAAAAACGAAGCTGGAGGAATCAGGCTCCCTGACTTCAGACTATATGACAAAGCTACAGTAATCAAGACAGTATGGTACTGGCACAAAAAGAGAAAGATAGATCAATGGAACAGGATAGAAAGCCCAAAGATAAACCCACACACATATGGTCACCTTATCTTTAATCAAGGAGGCAGGAATGTACAGTGGAGAAAGGACAGCCTCTTCAATAAGTGGTGCTGGGGAAACGGGAGGGTTACATGTAAAAGTATGAGATTAGATCACTCCCTAACACCATACACAAAAATAAGCTCAAAATGGATTAAAGACCTAAATGTAAGGCCAGAATCTATCAAACTCTTAGAGGAAATCATAGGCAGAACACTCTATGACATAAATCACAGCAAGATTCTTTTTGACCCACCTCCTAGAGAAATGGAATTAAAAACAAAAATAAACAAATGGGACCTAATGAAACGTCAAAGCTTTTGCACAGCAAAGGAAACCATAAACAAGACCAAAAGACAACCCTCAGAATGGGAGAAAATATTTGCAAATATTTGCAGCTGACAAAGGATTAATTCCCCAAAATTAAAAGCAGCTCATTCAGCTCAATAACAATAAAAACAACAACCCAATCCAAAAAATGGGCAGAATACCTAAATAGACATTTCTCCAAAGAAGATATACAGACTGCCAACAAACACATGAAAGAATGCTCAACATCATTAATCATTAGGGAAATACAAATCAAAACTACAATGAGATATCATCTCACACCAGTCAGAATGGCCATCATCAAAAAATCTAGAAACAATAAATGCTGGAGAGAGTGTGGAGAAAAGGGAACACTCCTTCACTGCTGGTGGGAATGTGAATTGGTACAGCCACTATGGAGAACAGTATGGAGGTTCCTTAAAAAACAACAAATAGACCTACCATATGACCCAGCGATCCCACTACTGGGCATATACCCTGAGAAAACCATAATTCAAAAAGAGTCATGTACCAAAATGTTCATTGCAGCTCTATTTAAAATAGCCCGGAGATGGAAACAACCTAAGTGCCCATCATCGGATGAATGGATAAAGAAGAGTGACACATATATACAATGGAATATTACTCAGCCATAAACAGAAACGAAATTGAGCTATTTGTAATGAGGTGGATAGACCTAGATCTGTCATACAGAGTGAAGTAAATCAGAAAGAGAAAGACAAATACCGTATGCTAACAAATATATATGGAATTTAAGGAAAAAAATGCCATGAAGAAACGAGGGGTAAGACAGGAATAAATACACAGACCTACTGGAGAACAGACTTGAAGATATGGGTAGGGGGGTGGGTGAGCTGTAACAAAGCGAGAGAGAGGCATGGACATATATACACTACCAAATGTAAGATAGATAGCTAGTGGGAAGCAGCCGCATAGAACAGGTATATCAGCTCCGGGCTTTGTGACCGCCTGGAGGGGTGGGATAGGGAGGGTGAGAGGGAGGGAGATGCAAGAGGGAAGAGATATGGGAACATATGTATATGTATAACTGATTCACTTTGTTATAAACAAAAACTAACACACCATTCTAAAGCAATTATACCCCGAAAAAGGTGTTAAAAAAACACACAGCGCTAATGCTCACTTGATATTCTAAATAATTGCAGGCCTGTAAATGACACCTGCCCTCTAAACAAATCCTTGGGTCGTAAATCCAGCAAAAAACTCAAAAGATGTGCACATTTTAAAACGACAAAAGACATGCACATTTTAAAATGACAATTTCAAGAGGCATATTTTTCGCTCCTTTTGTCTTCTCTTTCTTTTTTTTCTCTCTTTTTTTTGTTAAAAAAAGGGCAAGGAAAACGGCTCAACATCAGTAACTAATAAAGCCATGCAAATCCAGTCTACAAAAATACTCACCTCAGAGCTGTCAGAATGATCGTCATCAAAAATGTCTACAGAGAATAAATGTTGAAGGGGTTTCAGAGAACGGCATACACTCTAGCTGCTGGTGGGATGTCACCTGGTAACAGCCAGTAGTGAGAACACAATGGAGGTGCGTTTAAAGGTAAAACTTGAGCTACCATGTGATCTGGTAGGCCCACTGATGGGCCTATCACCCGAGTAGACCAGATTCAAAAAGACACAGGCTGGCAATCCTTCACTGCAGCAACATGTACCATAGCCAAGACTTGGAAGAAACCAAAATGTCCATCAACAGAAAAATGCACCAAGAAGAAGTGGTCCATGTACACAATGGAATATTAGCCATGGAAAAGCATGGAACAGTGCCGTTGGCACCACCATAGAAGCATCTAGAGATAATCACCCCACTTGAAGTAAGAAAGAAAACGAAAGACATATATTGTATGACATCACTTATAGGTGTTACCTAAAAATTGATACCCATGAAATAATTTCCAAGAGAAGGACACTCATAGACTCAGAAAACCAAATTATGTTTAACCAAGTGGAAAGGGGTAAGGAATGTATGAATTAGGATATGGGGGTTAACAGACATGTAGTAATACATATGAAATATATAATCACAAAATACCTATAGAATGCTAAAAGAGGTGTACTCAACACTCTGTAATAACCTACACGGGAAAGGATCCAAAGATGAATAGATCAATACATTGATATAATGAACCAGATTCCGTACACCTAGAAAAAACACAGTATTTTTATCCAATTTGCTGTGATAGCAAATAAAAATTAAATGTAAAAAACAAACAAGAAGTAAGGAGATATAAGCTCTTGGGAGTTTGCCGTGGCACATTCTGCTCTAATTTGCAGCTTACAAACACGATTTCCAGGAACCCTCTGTTGCCCAAAAACCCAGAGTTGGAAATGTAGAAATGCTGCCGCCTTGTGGCCGTTTCCCACAAGAGCGGCTTTAAAACCACAGCTAACGGTCACTTAACATTCACAAGGACTCAGGACAGTAAAGGACAACTGCCCTCAAAAATTCACAAGTGGCAAAATTTTCAAGGAGATAGTATGAAGAGGTAAATTTTACTCATTATTTTTCTAAAAACAAGGAAAATGGATAAAAGCTCAACAACATAAATTTTTAAACTCATGCAAATCTAGCCTACAAAAAGATTTCAACACACACACGTCAACTACCATCAGCCAAAGGTCTACAAACAATAAATGCTGAAGGGGTTTTAGAGAACTCTGTACCCTCTAGCTGCTGGTGAGATGTAAAATGGTAAGAGCCAATAGTGAGCACAGAAAGGAGCTGTGTTTAAAAGTAGAAATTGAGTCAGCATTCCATTCAGCAGGTCAACTGCTGAAACTCTCACCTGAAAATACCAGAATCGAGAAGGCACAGGCTGCAACAGCTTCACTGCAGGATTTTTCACAATAGCCAAGACACGGAAGCAACCAAAATGTCCATCAATGGATGAATGGATAAAGAAGAAGTGGTCCATGTACATAATGGAATATTAGCCATGGAAAACAGTGAATCACTGCTCGTTGAGGCACCATTTATGAGCCTAGATATAATCTCAGAACATGCCGTAAGTCAGAAAGAAAAAGACATATAGTATGATATCACTTAAAGGCGTTATCTAACAACTGACAAAAATGATAGCATTTTCACAGAGAAAGAAACTCACAGACTTAGAAAACAAACTATTCTTATGTAAATGGAAAGGTGGGTGGTATGGAAAATTAAGATTACGGTTACCATATGTGTACAAATACCTACTAAATACATTTATCAAAGAGAACGACCATATAGCAAGGGAGGTCAATGGAGCACTCTGCAATAATTTACATGGGAAGAGTATCTGCACATGAATATATTACATATGTGTGTGTGTGTGTGTATATATATATATATGTGTGTGTGTGTAATGTACAAATGAACCAGATTGTATACACGTAGGACAAACAATATTCTAAACATTACCTCGATTTAAAAAGACTAAAAAATCGAACAAGAAATAATGGAATATTAACTTACAGGTTTTTTCCTAGCACATTCCATTCTAATTTACAACCTGGGAACCTGACTTCCAGAAAGGCTGTGCTGCCCTAGAAACCAGTTTTGGGAATGGAGAAATGCTGCCGCCTTGTGGCCGTTTCCCCCAACAGCACCTTTAAAGCCAGTAGTAGTGGTCACTAAATATTCACACTCATTACAAGCCTGTAAATGTCACCTGTTCTCAAAAAAAATCCTGGGGTCAAAAATCGACGAAAAATTCAAAACAGGGCAACCTTCCCAGAAGACCACTTCAAGTGGTTTATCATACTCAGTTTTTTTCTGTTTTTGTTTAACAGAAAGAAAACAAAGCATGGAAAACTGCTGAACATTAGGAATTATTAAAGACATGCAAATCCAAATGACAAAAACCTATCAGCTCACACCAGTCATAATGGCCATCAGCAAAAATTCTGCAAACAATAAATGCTGAAGGGGTTGTGGAGAAATGCGCACCCTCGTTTCTAATTGGGACATGGTAAAAACCAGTAATGAAAACACAAAGGAGGTGCCTTGATAAGGTAAGTATTGAGCTACCATTCAATCAAGCATACCCACTGCTGGGCCTATCACCTGAGAGGATGAGAATCAAAAAGACACAGGGTGGCAATCCTGCACTCCAGCAATATTTACCACAGCCAACACTTGGAAGCAACAAAAATGTCTGTCAACAGAGGAAGGCACAAAGAAGAAGTGGTCCATGTACACAATGGAATATTACTCCAATAAAAAAAATATATAATTTCAATTTAGAAACCAAACGTAAGTAAGGAGACATCAGCTTTTGGGGGTTTGTCCGGGCACATTCCTCTCTAATATACAACTGAGGAACACCACTGGCAGGAAGGACTCTTTCCGTAATTCCCAGAATGGGGAAAGGAGAAATGCTGCCGCCCAATGGCCGATACCTGCAACAGCAGCTTTAAAACCTGTGCTAATGGTCACTTCATATGCACAAGTACTGGAGGGCTGTAAATGAAACCTGCCCTCAGAATGTCTTCAGGGAGGTAATGGCCAAAATATTTCAAAATGTGACACATACTTCAAGAAAACCATTTGAAGAGGTAAGCGCTACTCACAGCTTGAAAAACAGAGGACATGCCTGAAAGTTCAATTTCAAGGGATTATGAGATGCATGCAAATCCAACCTCAAAGAGGTGTCAGCTCACACCTGTCAGAATAAACATCAGCAGAAAAACTACAAACAATAAATGCTGAACGGGTTGTGGACAAGGGCATACCCTCAAATTTAAGTGGAACATAACCTGGTAAGAGCCACTAATGAGAACAGAATGGAGACGCCTTTACAAGGTAAACATTTTGCTACCATATGATCCAACAGGCCCTCTCCTGGGCCTATAACCGAAGAAGACATAATTGAAAGACACAGGCAGGCAAACGTGCATTTCAGCAGTGTTACAATAACCAAGACATGGAAGCAACCAAAAAGTCCATCAACAGCTGAGTGGACAAAGAAAAACTGGTCCACGTACAGATGGAATATTAGCCAAGGAAAAAAATGACACAATGCCATTTGCATCACCATAGATGAGTCTAGAAGTAATCACACAACTTGTAGTAAGTCAGAAAGCGAAAGACACGTATCCTGTGATATCACTTATAGGTGTTACCTAAAAATTGATACCAGTGAAGATATTTCCACAGAGAAAGGCAATCACAGATTCATTAAACAAACTTATGGTTCACCAATGGAAAGGTGTGAGGATTGGATACATTAGGATGTCAGAGTTAACAGAGATATACAAACACAGGTGAAGTATATAATCACCAAAGACCTAAAGGATACCAAGAGAAGACTACTCAACATTGTGTCATAACCTAAAATGGGAAAAGGATCCAAAGAAGAAAAGAGATATGTATATGTGGAAAACAACCACATCTTGCACACCTAAAACAAGCAAAACATTGTAATCACACTTGCTGTGATAAACAATGAAAATTAAATTTAAAAAAAGAACAATATTTAGTGAGATATAAACATAAGGGGCTTTTTCCTGGCCCATTCCATTCTAATTTGCAACCTAGAACAGGACTTCCATTGAGGCTCTGTTTCCCTAGTAACCAGATTTGGTTAATGAGAACTGCTGCCGCCTTGTGGCCGTTTCACACAACAGCAGCTCTAACTGCAGCTGTAATGGTTACTTGACAGTCAAAATAATTGCAGGCCTGTAAATGACACCTGTCCTCAAAACAATCCTTCGGTCGTAAATCGAGCAAAAATCTCCAAAGACATCCATATTTCAAAACGACAATTTCAAGAGGCATATTTTATGCACATTTTATATTCTGTCTCTTTTTTTTGTTATAGAAAAAGGCATGGAAAAACGCTCAACGTCAGGAATTAATAAAGCCATGCAAATCCAGTCTAGAAACACATTCACCTCACAGCCGTCAGAAGGATCATCAGCAAAGAAGTCTACATAGTATAAATGCTGAAGGGGTATTAGAGAACTGTGTACCCTCTAGCTGCTGATGGGATGTAACCTGGTAACAGCCAGAGGCATATTTTATGCACATTTTATATTCTGTCTCTTTTTTTTGTTATAGAAAAAGGCATGGAAAAACGCTCAACGTCAGGAATTAATAAAGCCATGCAAATCCAGTCTAGAAACACATTCACCTCACAGCCGTCAGAAGGATCATCAGCAAAGAAGTCTACATAGTATAAATGCTGAAGGGGTTTTAGAGAACTGTGTACCCTCTAGCTGCTGATGGGATGTAACCTGGTAACAGCCAGTACAGAGAACAAAATGGAGGTGTGTTTAAAGGTAAAACTTGAGCTACTCTGTGATCTGGTAGGCCCACTGATGGGCCTATCCGCTGAGTAGACCTGAATCAAAAAGACACAGGCTGGCAATCCTTCACTGCAGCAACATGTACCATCGCCAAGAGCTGGAAGAAACCAAAATGTCCATCAACAGAAAAATGCACCAAGAAGAAGTGGTCCATGTACACAATGGAATATTAGCCATGGAAAAGCATGGAACAATGCTGTTGGCACCACCATAGAAGGATCTAGAGATAATCACCCTACCTGAAGTAAGAAAGAAAACGAAAGACAGATATCCTATTACATCACTTATAGGTGTTACCTAAAAATTGATACCCATGAAATAATTTCCAAGAGAAGGACACTCATAGACTCAGAAAACCAAATTATGTTTAACCAAGTGGAAAGGGGTAAGGAATGTATGAATTAGGATATGGGGGTTAACAGACATGTAGTAATACATATGAAATATATAATCACAAAATACCTATAGAATGCTAAAAGAGGTGTACTCAACACTCTGTAATAACCTACACGGGAAAGGATCCAAAGATGAATAGATCAATACATTGATATAATGAACCAGATTCCGTACACCTAGAAAAAACACAGTATTTTTATCCAATTTGCTGTGATAGTAAATAAAAATTAAATGTGAAAAACAAACAAGAAGTAAGGAGACATAAGCTCTTGGGAGTTTGCCGTGGCACATTCTGCTCTAATTTGCAGCTTACAAACACGATTTCCAGGAACCCTCTGTTGCCCAAAATCCCAGAGTTGGAAATGTAGAAATGCTGCCGCCTTGTGGCCGTTTCCCACAAGAGCGGCTTTAAAACCACAGCTAACGGTCACTTAACATTCACAAGGACTCAGGACAGTAAAGGACAACTGCCCTCAAAAATTCACAAGTGGCAAAATTTTCAAGGAGATAGTATGAAGAGGTAAATTTTACTCATTATTTTTCTAAAAACAAGGAAAATGGATAAAAGCTCAACAACATAAATTTTTAAACTCATGCAAATCTAGCCTACAAAAAGATTTCAACACACACACGTCAACTACCATCAGCCAAAGGTCTACAAACAATAAATGCTGAAGGGGTTTTAGAGAACTCTGTACCCTCTAGCTGCTGGTGAGATGTAAAGTGGTAAGAGCCAATAGTGAGCACAGAAAGGAGCTGTGTTTAAAAGTAAAAATTGAGTTAGCATTCCATTCAGCAGGTCAACTGCTGAAACTCTCACCTGAAAATACCAGAGTCGAGAAGGCACAGGCTGCAACAGCTTCACTGCAGGATTTTTCACAATAGCCAAGACACGGAAGCAACCAAAATGTCCATCAATGGATGAATGGATAAAGAAGAAGTGGTCCATGTACATAATGGAATATTAGCCATGGAAAACAGTGAAACACTGCTCGTTGAGGCACCATTTATGAGCCTAGATATAATCTCAGAACATGCCGTAAGTCAGAAAGAAAAAGACATATAGTATGATATCACTTAAAGGCGTTATCTAACAACTGACAAAAATGATAGCATTTTCACAGAGAAAGAAACTCACAGACTTAGAAAACAAACTATTCTTATGTAAATGGAATGGTGGGTGGTATGGAAAATTAAGATTAGGGTTACCATATGTGTACAAATACCTACTAAATACATTTATCAAAGAGAACGACCATATAGCAAGGGAGGTCAATGGAGCACTCTGCAATAATTTACATGGGAAGAGTATCTGCACATGAATATATTACATATGTGTGTGTGTGTGTGTGTGTATATATATATATATGTGTGTGTGTGTAATGTACAAATGAACCAGATTGTATACACGTAGGACAAACAATATTCTAAACATTACCTCGATTTAAAAAGACTAAAAAATCGAACAAGAAATAATGGAATATTAACTTACAGGTTTTTTCCTAGCACATTCCATTCTAATTTACAACCTGGGAACCTGACTTCCAGAAAGGCTGTGCTGCCCTAGAAACCAGTTTTGGGAATGGAGAAATGCTGCCGCCTTGTGGCCGTTTCCCCCAACAGCACCTTTAAAGCCAGTAGTAGTGGTCACTAAATATTCACACTCATTACAAGCCTGTAAATGTCACCTGTTCTCAAAAAAAATCCTGGGGTCAAAAATCGACGAAAAATTCAAAACAGGGCAACCTTCCCAGAAGACCACTTCAAGTGGTTTATCATACTCAGTTTTTTTCTGTTTTTGTTTAACAGAAAGAAAACAAAGCATGGAAAACTGCTGAACATTAGGAATTATTAAAGACATGCAAATCCAAATGACAAAAACCTATCAGCTCACACCAGTCATAATGGCCATCAGCAAAAATTCTGCAAACAATAAATGCTGAAGGGGTTGTGGAGAAATGCGCACCCTCGTTTCTAATTGGGACATGGTAAAAACCAGTAATGAAAACACAAAGGAGGTGCCTTGATAAGGTAAGTATTGAGCTACCATTCAATCAAGCATACCCACTGCTGGGCCTATCACCTGAGAGGATGAGAATCAAAAAGACACAGGGTGGCAATCCTGCACTCCAGCAATATTTACCACAGCCAACACTTGGAAGCAACAAAAATGTCTGTCAACAGAGGAAGGCACAAAGAAGAAGTGGTCCATGTACACAATGGAATATTACTCCAATAAAAAAAATATATAATTTCAATTTAGAAACCAAACGTAAGTAAGGAGACATCAGCTTTTGGGGGTTTGTCCGGGCACATTCCTCTCTAATATACAACTGAGGAACACCACTGGCAGGAAGGACTCTTTCCGTAATTCCCAGAATGGGGAAAGGAGAAATGCTGCCGCCCAATGGCCGATACCTGCAACAGCAGCTTTAAAACCTGTGCTAATGGTCACTTCATATGCACAAGTACTGGAGGGCTGTAAATGAAACCTGCCCTCAGAATGTCTTCAGGGAGGTAATGGCCAAAATATTTCAAAATGTGACACATACTTCAAGAAAACCATTTGAAGAGGTAAGCGCTACTCACAGCTTGAAAAACAGAGGACATGCCTGAAAGTTCAATTTCAAGGGATTATGAGATGCATGCAAATCCAACCTCAAAGAGGTGTCAGCTCACACCTGTCAGAATAAACATCAGCAGAAAAACTACAAACAATAAATGCTGAACGGGTTGTGGACAAGGGCATACCCTCAAATTTAAGTGGAACATAACCTGGTAAGAGCCACTAATGAGAACAGAATGGAGACGCCTTTACAAGGTAAACATTTTGCTACCATATGATCCAACAGGCCCTCTCCTGGGCCTATAACCGAAGAAGACATAATTGAAAGACACAGGCAGGCAAACGTGCATTTCAGCAGTGTTACAATAACCAAGACATGGAAGCAACCAAAAAGTCCATCAACAGCTGAGTGGACAAAGAAAAACTGGTCCACGTACAGATGGAATATTAGCCAAGGAAAAAAATGACACAATGCCATTTGCATCACCATAGATGAGTCTAGAAGTAATCACACAACTTGTAGTAAGTCAGAAAGCGAAAGACACGTATCCTGTGATATCACTTATAGGTGTTACCTAAAAATTGATACCAGTGAAGATATTTCCACAGAGAAAGGCAATCACAGATTCATTAAACAAACTTATGGTTCACCAATGGAAAGGTGTGAGGATTGGATACATTAGGATGTCAGAGTTAACAGAGATATACAAACACAGGTGAAGTATATAATCACCAAAGACCTAAAGGATACCAAGAGAAGACTACTCAACATTGTGTCATAACCTAAAATGGGAAAAGGATCCAAAGAAGAAAAGAGATATGTATATGTGGAAAACAACCACATCTTGCACACCTAAAACAAGCAAAACATTGTAATCACACTTGCTGTGATAAACAATGAAAATTAAATGTAAAAAAAGAACAATATTTAGTGAGATATAAACATAAGGGGCTTTTTCCTGGCCCATTCCATTCTAATTTGCAACCTAGAACAGGACTTCCATTGAGGCTCTGTTTCCCTAGTAACCAGATTTGGTTAATGAGAACTGCTGCCGCCTTGTGGCCGTTTCACACAACAGCAGCTCTAACTGCAGCTGTAATGGTTACTTGACAGTCAAAATAATTGCAGGCCTGTAAATGACACCTGTCCTCAAAACAATCCTTCGGTCGTAAATCGAGCAAAAATCTCCAAAGACATCCATATTTCAAAACGACAATTTCAAGAGGCATATTTTATGCACATTTTATATTCTGTCTCTTTTTTTTGTTATAGAAAAAGGCATGGAAAAACGCTCAACGTCAGGAATTAATAAAGCCATGCAAATCCAGTCTAGAAACACATTCACCTCACAGCCGTCAGAAGGATCATCAGCAAAGAAGTCTACATAGTATAAATGCTGAAGGGGTATTAGAGAACTGTGTACCCTCTAGCTGCTGATGGGATGTAACCTGGTAACAGCCAGAGGCATATTTTATGCACATTTTATATTCTGTCTCTTTTTTTTGTTATAGAAAAAGGCATGGAAAAACGCTCAACGTCAGGAATTAATAAAGCCATGCAAATCCAGTCTAGAAACACATTCACCTCACAGCCGTCAGAAGGATCATCAGCAAAGAAGTCTACATAGTATAAATGCTGAAGGGGTTTTAGAGAACTGTGTACCCTCTAGCTGCTGATGGGATGTAACCTGGTAACAGCCAGTACAGAGAACAAAATGGAGGTGTGTTTAAAGGTAAAACTTGAGCTACTCTGTGATCTGGTAGGCCCACTGATGGGCCTATCCGCTGAGTAGACCTGAATCAAAAAGACACAGGCTGGCAATCCTTCACTGCAGCAACATGTACCATCGCCAAGAGCTGGAAGAAACCAAAATGTCCATCAACAGAAAAATGCACCAAGAAGAAGTGGTCCATGTACACAATGGAATATTAGCCATGGAAAAGCATGGAACAATGCTGTTGGCACCACCATAGAAGGATCTAGAGATAATCACCCTACCTGAAGTAAGAAAGAAAACGAAAGACAGATATCCTATTACATCACTTATAGGTGTTACCTAAAAATTGATACCCATGAAATAATTTCCAAGAGAAGGACACTCATAGACTCAGAAAACCAAATTATGTTTAACCAAGTGGAAAGGGGTAAGGAATGTATGAATTAGGATATGGGGGTTAACAGACATGTAGTAATACATATGAAATATATAATCACAAAATACCTATAGAATGCTAAAAGAGGTGTACTCAACACTCTGTAATAACCTACACGGGAAAGGATCCAAAGATGAATAGATCAATACATTGATATAATGAACCAGATTCCGTACACCTAGAAAAAACACAGTATTTTTATCCAATTTGCTGTGATAGTAAATAAAAATTAAATGTGAAAAACAAACAAGAAGTAAGGAGACATAAGCTCTTGGGAGTTTGCCGTGGCACATTCTGCTCTAATTTGCAGCTTACAAACACGATTTCCAGGAACCCTCTGTTGCCCAAAATCCCAGAGTTGGAAATGTAGAAATGCTGCCGCCTTGTGGCCGTTTCCCACAAGAGCGGCTTTAAAACCACAGCTAACGGTCACTTAACATTCACAAGGACTCAGGACAGTAAAGGACAACTGCCCTCAAAAATTCACAAGTGGCAAAATTTTCAAGGAGATAGTATGAAGAGGTAAATTTTACTCATTATTTTTCTAAAAACAAGGAAAATGGATAAAAGCTCAACAACATAAATTTTTAAACTCATGCAAATCTAGCCTACAAAAAGATTTCAACACACACACGTCAACTACCATCAGCCAAAGGTCTACAAACAATAAATGCTGAAGGGGTTTTAGAGAACTGTGTACCCTCTAGCTGCTGGTGAGATGTAAAGTGGTAAGAGCCAATAGTGAGCACAGAAAGGAGCTGTGTTTAAAAGTAAAAATTGAGTTAGCATTCCATTCAGCAGGTCAACTGCTGAAACTCTCACCTGAAAATACCAGAGTCGAGAAGGCACAGGCTGCAACAGCTTCACTGCAGGATTTTTCACAATAGCCAAGACACGGAAGCAACCAAAATGTCCATCAATGGATGAATGGATAAAGAAGAAGTGGTCCATGTACATAATGGAATATTAGCCATGGAAAACAGTGAAACACTGCTCGTTGAGGCACCATTTATGAGCCTAGATATAATCTCAGAACATGCCGTAAGTCAGAAAGAAAAAGACATATAGTATGATATCACTTAAAGGCGTTATCTAACAACTGACAAAAATGATAGCATTTTCACAGAGAAAGAAACTCACAGACTTAGAAAACAAACTATTCTTATGTAAATGGAATGGTGGGTGGTATGGAAAATTAAGATTAGGGTTACCATATGTGTACAAATACCTACTAAATACATTTATCAAAGAGAACGACCATATAGCAAGGGAGGTCAATGGAGCACTCTGCAATAATTTACATGGGAAGAGTATCTGCACATGAATATATTACATATGTGTGTGTGTGTGTGTGTGTGTGTATATATATATGTGTGTGTGTGTGTAATGTACAAATGAACCAGATTGTATACACGTAGGACAAACAATATTCTAAACATTACCTCGATTTAAAAAGACTAAAAAATCGAACAAGAAATAATGGAATATTAACTTACAGGTTTTTTCCTAGCACATTCCATTCTAATTTACAACCTGGGAACCTGACTTCCAGAAAGGCTGTGCTGCCCTAGAAACCAGTTTTGGGAATGGAGAAATGCTGCCGCCTTGTGGCCGTTTCCCCCAACAGCACCTTTAAAGCCAGTAGTAGTGGTCACTAAATATTCACACTCATTACAAGCCTGTAAATGTCACCTGTTCTCAAAAAAAATCCTGGGGTCAAAAATCGACGAAAAATTCAAAACAGGGCAACCTTCCCAGAAGACCACTTCAAGTGGTTTATCATACTCAGTTTTTTTCTGTTTTTGTTTAACAGAAAGAAAACAAAGCATGGAAAACTGCTGAACATTAGGAATTATTAAAGACATGCAAATCCAAATGACAAAAACCTATCAGCTCACACCAGTCATAATGGCCATCAGCAAAAATTCTGCAAACAATAAATGCTGAAGGGGTTGTGGAGAAATGCGCACCCTCGTTTCTAATTGGGACATGGTAAAAACCAGTAATGAAAACACAAAGGAGGTGCCTTGATAAGGTAAGTATTGAGCTACCATTCAATCAAGCATACCCACTGCTGGGCCTATCACCTGAGAGGATGAGAATCAAAAAGACACAGGGTGGCAATCCTGCACTCCAGCAATATTTACCACAGCCAACACTTGGAAGCAACAAAAATGTCTGTCAACAGAGGAAGGCACAAAGAAGAAGTGGTCCATGTACACAATGGAATATTACTCCAATAAAAAAAATATATAATTTCAATTTAGAAACCAAACGTAAGTAAGGAGACATCAGCTTTTGGGGGTTTGTCCGGGCACATTCCTCTCTAATATACAACTGAGGAACACCACTGGCAGGAAGGACTCTTTCCGTAATTCCCAGAATGGGGAAAGGAGAAATGCTGCCGCCCAATGGCCGATACCTGCAACAGCAGCTTTAAAACCTGTGCTAATGGTCACTTCATATGCACAAGTACTGGAGGGCTGTAAATGAAACCTGCCCTCAGAATGTCTTCAGGGAGGTAATGGCCAAAATATTTCAAAATGTGACACATACTTCAAGAAAACCATTTGAAGAGGTAAGCGCTACTCACAGCTTGAAAAACAGAGGACATGCCTGAAAGTTCAATTTCAAGGGATTATGAGATGCATGCAAATCCAACCTCAAAGAGGTGTCAGCTCACACCTGTCAGAATAAACATCAGCAGAAAAACTACAAACAATAAATGCTGAACGGGTTGTGGACAAGGGCATACCCTCAAATTTAAGTGGAACATAACCTGGTAAGAGCCACTAATGAGAACAGAATGGAGACGCCTTTACAAGGTAAACATTTTGCTACCATATGATCCAACAGGCCCTCTCCTGGGCCTATAACCGAAGAAGACATAATTGAAAGACACAGGCAGGCAAACGTGCATTTCAGCAGTGTTACAATAACCAAGACATGGAAGCAACCAAAAAGTCCATCAACAGCTGAGTGGACAAAGAAAAACTGGTCCACGTACAGATGGAATATTAGCCAAGGAAAAAAATGACACAATGCCATTTGCATCACCATAGATGAGTCTAGAAGTAATCACACAACTTGTAGTAAGTCAGAAAGCGAAAGACACGTATCCTGTGATATCACTTATAGGTGTTACCTAAAAATTGATACCAGTGAAGATATTTCCACAGAGAAAGGCAATCACAGATTCATTAAACAAACTTATGGTTCACCAATGGAAAGGTGTGAGGATTGGATACATTAGGATGTCAGAGTTAACAGAGATATACAAACACAGGTGAAGTATATAATCACCAAAGACCTAAAGGATACCAAGAGAAGACTACTCAACATTGTGTCATAACCTAAAATGGGAAAAGGATCCAAAGAAGAAAAGAGATATGTATATGTGGAAAACAACCACATCTTGCACACCTAAAACAAGCAAAACATTGTAATCACACTTGCTGTGATAAACAATGAAAATTAAATGTAAAAAAAGAACAATATTTAGTGAGATATAAACATAAGGGGCTTTTTCCTGGCCCATTCCATTCTAATTTGCAACCTAGAACAGGACTTCCATTGAGGCTCTGTTTCCCTAGTAACCAGATTTGGTTAATGAGAACTGCTGCCGCCTTGTGGCCGTTTCACACAACAGCAGCTCTAACTGCAGCTGTAATGGTTACTTGACAGTCAAAATAATTGCAGGCCTGTAAATGACACCTGTCCTCAAAACAATCCTTCGGTCGTAAATCGAGCAAAAATCTCCAAAGACATCCATATTTCAAAACGACAATTTCAAGAGGCATATTTTATGCACATTTTATATTCTGTCTCTTTTTTTTGTTATAGAAAAAGGCATGGAAAAACGCTCAACGTCAGGAATTAATAAAGCCATGCAAATCCAGTCTAGAAACACATTCACCTCACAGCCGTCAGAAGGATCATCAGCAAAGAAGTCTACATAGTATAAATGCTGAAGGGGTATTAGAGAACTGTGTACCCTCTAGCTGCTGATGGGATGTAACCTGGTAACAGCCAGAGGCATATTTTATGCACATTTTATATTCTGTCTCTTTTTTTTGTTATAGAAAAAGGCATGGAAAAACGCTCAACGTCAGGAATTAATAAAGCCATGCAAATCCAGTCTAGAAACACATTCACCTCACAGCCGTCAGAAGGATCATCAGCAAAGAAGTCTACATAGTATAAATGCTGAAGGGGTTTTAGAGAACTGTGTACCCTCTAGCTGCTGATGGGATGTAACCTGGTAACAGCCAGTACAGAGAACAAAATGGAGGTGTGTTTAAAGGTAAAACTTGAGCTACTCTGTGATCTGGTAGGCCCACTGATGGGCCTATCCGCTGAGTAGACCTGAATCAAAAAGACACAGGCTGGCAATCCTTCACTGCAGCAACATGTACCATCGCCAAGAGCTGGAAGAAACCAAAATGTCCATCAACAGAAAAATGCACCAAGAAGAAGTGGTCCATGTACACAATGGAATATTAGCCATGGAAAAGCATGGAACAATGCTGTTGGCACCACCATAGAAGGATCTAGAGATAATCACCCTACCTGAAGTAAGAAAGAAAACGAAAGACAGATATCCTATTACATCACTTATAGGTGTTACCTAAAAATTGATACCCATGAAATAATTTCCAAGAGAAGGACACTCATAGACTCAGAAAACCAAATTATGCTTAACCAAGTGGAAAGGGGTAAGGAATGTATGAATTAGGATATGGGGGTTAACAGACATGTAGTAATACATATGAAATATATAATCACAAAATACCTATAGAATGCTAAAAGAGGTGTACTCAACACTCTGTAATAACCTACACGGGAAAGGATCCAAAGATGAATAGATCAATACATTGATATAATGAACCAGATTCCGTACACCTAGAAAAAACACAGTATTTTTATCCAATTTGCTGTGATAGCAAATAAAAATTAAATGTGAAAAACAAACAAGAAGTAAGGAGACATAAGCTCTTGGGAGTTTGCCGTGGCACATTCTGCTCTAATTTGCAGCTTACAAACACGATTTCCAGGAACCCTCTGTTGCCCAAAATCCCAGAGTTGGAAATGTAGAAATGCTGCCGCCTTGTGGCCGTTTCCCACAAGAGTGGCTTTAAAACCACAGCTAACGGTCACTTAACATTCACAAGGACTCAGGACAGTAAAGGACAACTGCCCTCAAAAATTCACAAGTGGCAAAATTTTCAAGGAGATAGTATGAAGAGGTAAATTTTACTCATTATTTTTCTAAAAACAAGGAAAATGGATAAAAGCTCAACAACATAAATTTTTAAACTCATGCAAATCTAGCCTACAAAAAGATTTCAACACACACACGTCAACTACCATCAGCCAAAGGTCTACAAACAATAAATGCTGAAGGGGTTTTAGAGAACTCTGTACCCTCTAGCTGCTGGTGAGATGTAAAGTGGTAAGAGCCAATAGTGAGCACAGAAAGGAGCTGTGTTTAAAAGTAAAAATTGAGTTAGCATTCCATTCAGCAGGTCAACTGCTGAAACTCTCACCTGAAAATACCAGAGTCGAGAAGGCACAGGCTGCAACAGCTTCACTGCAGGATTTTTCACAATAGCCAAGACACGGAAGCAACCAAAATGTCCATCAATGGATGAATGGATAAAGAAGAAGTGGTCCATGTACATAATGGAATATTAGCCATGGAAAACAGTGAAACACTGCTCGTTGAGGCACCATTTATGAGCCTAGATATAATCTCAGAACATGCCGTAAGTCAGAAAGAAAAAGACATATAGTATGATATCACTTAAAGACGTTATCTAACAACTGACAAAAATGATAGCATTTTCACAGAGAAAGAAACTCACAGACTTAGAAAACAAACTATTCTTATGTAAATGGAATGGTGGGTGGTATGGAAAATTAAGATTACGGTTACCATATGTGTACAAATACCTACTAAATACATTTATCAAAGAGAACGACCATATAGCAAGGGAGGTCAATGGAGCACTCTGCAATAATTTACATGGGAAGAGTATCTGCACATGAATATATTACATATGTGTGTGTGTGTGTGTGTGTATATATATATATATGTGTGTGTGTGTAATGTACAAATGAACCAGATTGTATACACGTAGGACAAACAATATTCTAAACATTACCTCGATTTAAAAAGACTAAAAAATCGAACAAGAAATAATGGAATATTAACTTACAGGTTTTTTCCTAGCACATTCCATTCTAATTTACAACCTGGGAACCTGACTTCCAGAAAGGCTGTGCTGCCCTAGAAACCAGTTTTGGGAATGGAGAAATGCTGCCGCCTTGTGGCCGTTTCCCCCAACAGCACCTTTAAAGCCAGTAGTAGTGGTCACTAAATATTCACACTCATTACAAGCCTGTAAATGTCACCTGTTCTCAAAAAAAATCCTGGGGTCAAAAATCGACGAAAAATTCAAAACAGGGCAACCTTCCCAGAAGACCACTTCAAGTGGTTTATCATACTCAGTTTTTTTCTGTTTTTGTTTAACAGAAAGAAAACAAAGCATGGAAAACTGCTGAACATTAGGAATTATTAAAGACATGCAAATCCAAATGACAAAAACCTATCAGCTCACACCAGTCATAATGGCCATCAGCAAAAATTCTGCAAACAATAAATGCTGAAGGGGTTGTGGAGAAATGCGCACCCTCGTTTCTAATTGGGACATGGTAAAAACCAGTAATGAAAACACAAAGGAGGTGCCTTGATAAGGTAAGTATTGAGCTACCATTCAATCAAGCATACCCACTGCTGGGCCTATCACCTGAGAGGATGAGAATCAAAAAGACACAGGGTGGCAATCCTGCACTCCAGCAATATTTACCACAGCCAACACTTGGAAGCAACAAAAATGTCTGTCAACAGAGGAAGGCACAAAGAAGAAGTGGTCCATGTACACAATGGAATATTACTCCAATAAAAAAAATATATAATTTCAATTTAGAAACCAAACGTAAGTAAGGAGACATCAGCTTTTGGGGGTTTGTCCGGGCACATTCCTCTCTAATATACAACTGAGGAACACCACTGGCAGGAAGGACTCTTTCCGTAATTCCCAGAATGGGGAAAGGAGAAATGCTGCCGCCCAATGGCCGATACCTGCAACAGCAGCTTTAAAACCTGTGCTAATGGTCACTTCATATGCACAAGTACTGGAGGGCTGTAAATGAAACCTGCCCTCAGAATGTCTTCAGGGAGGTAATGGCCAAAATATTTCAAAATGTGACACATACTTCAAGAAAACCATTTGAAGAGGTAAGCGCTACTCACAGCTTGAAAAACAGAGGACATGCCTGAAAGTTCAATTTCAAGGGATTATGAGATGCATGCAAATCCAACCTCAAAGAGGTGTCAGCTCACACCTGTCAGAATAAACATCAGCAGAAAAACTACAAACAATAAATGCTGAACGGGTTGTGGACAAGGGCATACCCTCAAATTTAAGTGGAACATAACCTGGTAAGAGCCACTAATGAGAACAGAATGGAGACGCCTTTACAAGGTAAACATTTTGCTACCATATGATCCAACAGGCCCTCTCCTGGGCCTATAACCGAAGAAGACATAATTGAAAGACACAGGCAGGCAAACGTGCATTTCAGCAGTGTTACAATAACCAAGACATGGAAGCAACCAAAAAGTCCATCAACAGCTGAGTGGACAAAGAAAAACTGGTCCACGTACAGATGGAATATTAGCCAAGGAAAAAAATGACACAATGCCATTTGCATCACCATAGATGAGTCTAGAAGTAATCACACAACTTGTAGTAAGTCAGAAAGCGAAAGACACGTATCCTGTGATATCACTTATAGGTGTTACCTAAAAATTGATACCAGTGAAGATATTTCCACAGAGAAAGGCAATCACAGATTCATTAAACAAACTTATGGTTCACCAATGGAAAGGTGTGAGGATTGGATACATTAGGATGTCAGAGTTAACAGAGATATACAAACACAGGTGAAGTATATAATCACCAAAGACCTAAAGGATACCAAGAGAAGACTACTCAACATTGTGTCATAACCTAAAATGGGAAAAGGATCCAAAGAAGAAAAGAGATATGTATATGTGGAAAACAACCACATCTTGCACACCTAAAACAAGCAAAACATTGTAATCACACTTGCTGTGATAAACAATGAAAATTAAATGTAAAAAAAGAACAATATTTAGTGAGATATAAACATAAGGGGCTTTTTCCTGGCCCATTCCATTCTAATTTGCAACCTAGAACAGGACTTCCATTGAGGCTCTGTTTCCCTAGTAACCAGATTTGGTTAATGAGAACTGCTGCCGCCTTGTGGCCGTTTCACACAACAGCAGCTCTAACTGCAGCTGTAATGGTTACTTGACAGTCAAAATAATTGCAGGCCTGTAAATGACACCTGTCCTCAAAACAATCCTTCGGTCGTAAATCGAGCAAAAATCTCCAAAGACATCCATATTTCAAAACGACAATTTCAAGAGGCATATTTTATGCACATTTTATATTCTGTCTCTTTTTTTTGTTATAGAAAAAGGCATGGAAAAACGCTCAACGTCAGGAATTAATAAAGCCATGCAAATCCAGTCTAGAAACACATTCACCTCACAGCCGTCAGAAGGATCATCAGCAAAGAAGTCTACATAGTATAAATGCTGAAGGGGTATTAGAGAACTGTGTACCCTCTAGCTGCTGATGGGATGTAACCTGGTAACAGCCAGAGGCATATTTTATGCACATTTTATATTCTGTCTCTTTTTTTTGTTATAGAAAAAGGCATGGAAAAACGCTCAACGTCAGGAATTAATAAAGCCATGCAAATCCAGTCTAGAAACACATTCACCTCACAGCCGTCAGAAGGATCATCAGCAAAGAAGTCTACATAGTATAAATGCTGAAGGGGTTTTAGAGAACTGTGTACCCTCTAGCTGCTGATGGGATGTAACCTGGTAACAGCCAGTACAGAGAACAAAATGGAGGTGTGTTTAAAGGTAAAACTTGAGCTACTCTGTGATCTGGTAGGCCCACTGATGGGCCTATCCGCTGAGTAGACCTGAATCAAAAAGACACAGGCTGGCAATCCTTCACTGCAGCAACATGTACCATCGCCAAGAGCTGGAAGAAACCAAAATGTCCATCAACAGAAAAATGCACCAAGAAGAAGTGGTCCATGTACACAATGGAATATTAGCCATGGAAAAGCATGGAACAATGCTGTTGGTACCACCATAGAAGGATCTAGAGATAATCACCCTACCTGAAGTAAGAAAGAAAACGAAAGACAGATATCCTATTACATCACTTATAGGTGTTACCTAAAAATTGATACCCATGAAATAATTTCCAAGAGAAGGACACTCATAGACTCAGAAAACCAAATTATGCTTAACCAAGTGGAAAGGGGTAAGGAATGTATGAATTAGGATATGGGGGTTAACAGACATGTAGTAATACATATGAAATATATAATCACAAAATACCTATAGAATGCTAAAAGAGGTGTACTCAACACTCTGTAATAACCTACACGGGAAAGGATCCAAAGATGAATAGATCAATACATTGATATAATGAACCAGATTCCGTACACCTAGAAAAAACACAGTATTTTTATCCAATTTGCTGTGATAGCAAATAAAAATTAAATGTAAAAAACAAACAAGAAGTAAGGAGATATAAGCTCTTGGGAGTTTGCCGTGGCACATTCTGCTCTAATTTGCAGCTTACAAACACGATTTCCAGGAACCCTCTGTTGCCCAAAATCCCAGAGTTGGAAATGTAGAAATGCTGCCGCCTTGTGGCCGTTTCCCACAAGAGCGGCTTTAAACCCACAGCTAACGGTCACTTAACATTCACAAGGACTCAGGACAGTAAAGGACAACTGCCCTCAAAAATTCACAAGTGGCAAAATTTTCAAGGAGATAGTATGAAGAGGTAAATTTTACTCATTATTTTTCTAAAAACAAGGAAAATGGATAAAAGCTCAACAACATAAATTTTTAAACTCATGCAAATCTAGCCTACAAAAAGATTTCAACACACACACGTCAACTACCATCAGCCAAAGGTCTACAAACAATAAATGCTGAAGGGGTTTTAGAGAACTCTGTACCCTCTAGCTGCTGGTGAGATGTAAAGTGGTAAGAGCCAATAGTGAGCACAGAAAGGAGCTGTGTTTAAAAGTAAAAATTGAGTTAGCATTCCATTCAGCAGGTCAACTGCTGAAACTCTCACCTGAAAATACCAGAGTCGAGAAGGCACAGGCTGCAACAGCTTCACTGCAGGATTTTTCACAATAGCCAAGACACGGAAGCAACCAAAATGTCCATCAATGGATGAATGGATAAAGAAGAAGTGGTCCATGTACATAATGGAATATTAGCCATGGAAAACAGTGAAACACTGCTCGTTGAGGCACCATTTATGAGCCTAGATATAATCTCAGAACATGCCGTAAGTCAGAAAGAAAAAGACATATAGTATGATATCACTTAAAGGCGTTATCTAACAACTGACAAAAATGATAGCATTTTCACAGAGAAAGAAACTCACAGACTTAGAAAACAAACTATTCTTATGTAAATGGAATGGTGGGTGGTATGGAAAATTAAGATTAGGGTTACCATATGTGTACAAATACCTACTAAATACATTTATCAAAGAGAACGACCATATAGCAAGGGAGGTCAATGGAGCACTCTGCATTAATTTACATGGGAGGAGTATCTGCACATGAATATATTACATATGTGTGTGTGTGTGTGTGTGTGTATATATATATATATGTGTGTGTGTGTAATGTACAAATGAACCAGATTGTATACACGTAGGACAAACAATATTCTAAACATTACCTCGATTTAAAAAGACTAAAAAATCGAACAAGAAATAATGGAATATTAACTTACAGGTTTTTTCCTAGCACATTCCATTCTAATTTACAACCTGGGAACCTGACTTCCAGAAAGGCTGTGCTGCCCTAGAAACCAGTTTTCGGAATGGAGAAATGCTGCCGCCTTGTGGCCGTTTCCCCCAACAGCACCTTTAAAGCCAGTAGTAGTGGTCACTAAATATTCACACTCATTACAAGCCTGTAAATGTCACCTGTTCTCAAAAAAAATCCTGGGGTCAAAAATCGACGAAAAATTCAAAACAGGGCAACCTTCCCAGAAGACCACTTCAAGTGGTTTATTATACTCAGTTTTTTTCTGTTTTTGTTTAACAGAAAGAAAACAAAGCATGGAAAAATGCTGAACATTAGGAATTATTAAAGACATGCAAATACAAATGACAAAAACCTATCAGCTCACACCAGTCATAATGGCCATCAGCAAAAATTCTGCAAACAATAAATGCTGAAGGGGTTGTGGAGAAATGCGCACCCTCGTTTCTAATTGGGACATGGTAAAAACCAGTAATGAAAACACAAAGGAGGTGCCTTGATAAGGTAAGTATTGAGCTACCATTCAATCAAGCATACCCACTGCTGGGCCTATCACCTGAGAGGATGAGAATCAAAAAGACACAGGGTGGCAATCCTGCACTCCAGCAATATTTACCACAGCCAACACTTGGAAGCAACAAAAATGTCTGTCAACAGAGGAAGGCACAAAGAAGAAGTGGTCCATGTACACAATGGAATATTACTCCAATAAAAAAAATATATAATTTCAATTTAGAAACCAAACGTAAGTAAGGAGACATCAGCTTTTGGGGGTTTGTCCGGGCACATTCCTCTCTAATATACAACTGAGGAACACCACTGGCAGGAAGGACTCTTTCCGTAATTCCCAGAATGGGGAAAGGAGAAATGCTGCCGCCCAATGGCCGATACCTGCAACAGCAGCTTTAAAACCTGTGCTAATGGTCACTTCATATGCACAAGTACTGGAGGGCTGTAAATGAAACCTGCCCTCAGAATGTCTTCAGGGAGGTAATGGCCAAAATATTTCAAAATGTGACACATACTTCAAGAAAACCATTTGAAGAGGTAAGCACTACTCACAGCTTGAAAAACAGAGGACATGCCTGAAAGTTCAATTTCAAGGGATTATGAGATGCATGCAAATCCAACCTCAAAGAGGTGTCAGCTCACACCTGTCAGAATAAACATCAGCAGAAAAACTACAAACAATAAATGCTGAAAGGGTTGTGGACAAGGGCATACCCTCAAATTTAAGTGGAACATAACCTGGTAAGAGCCACTAATGAGAACAGAATGGAGACGCCTTTACAAGGTAAACATTTTGCTACCATATGATCCAACAGGCCCTCTCCTGGGCCTATAACCGAAGAAGACATAATTGAAAGACACAGGCAGGCAAACGTGCATTTCAGCAGTGTTACAATAACCAAGACATGGAAGCAACCAAAAAGTCCATCAACAGCTGAGTGGACAAAGAAAAACTGGTCCACGTACAGATGGAATATTAGCCAAGGAAAAAAATGACACAATGCCATTTGCATCACCATAGATGAGTCTAGAAGTAATCACACAACTTGTAGTAAGTCAGAAAGCGAAAGACACGTATCCTGTGATATCACTTATAGGTGTTACCTAAAAATTGATACCAGTGAAGATATTTCCACAGAGAAAGGCAATCACAGATTCATTAAACAAACTTATGGTTCACCAATGGAAAGGTGTGAGGATTGGATACATTAGGATGTCAGAGTTAACAGAGATATACAAACACAGGTGAAGTATATAATCACCAAAGACCTAAAGGATACCAAGAGAAGACTACTCAACATTGTGTCATAACCTAAAATGGGAAAAGGATCCAAAGAAGAAAAGAGATATGTATATGTGGAAAACAACCACATCTTGCACACCTAAAACAAGCAAAACATTGTAATCACACTTGCTGTGATAAACAATGAAAATTAAATTTAAAAAAAGAACAATATTTAGTGAGATATAAACATAAGGGGCTTTTTCCTGGCCCATTCCATTCTAATTTGCAACCTAGAACAGGACTTCCATTGAGGCTCTGTTTCCCTAGTAACCAGATTTGGTTAATGAGAACTGCTGCCGCCTTGTGGCCGTTTCACACAACAGCAGCTCTAACTGCAGCTGTAATGGTTACTTGACAGTCAAAATAATTGCAGGCCTGTAAATGACACCTGTCCTCAAAACAATCCTTCGGTCGTAAATCGAGCAAAAATCTCAAAAGACATCCATATTTCAAAACGACAATTTCAAGGGGCATATTTTATGCACATTTTATATTCTGTCTCTTTTTTTTTGTTATAGAAAAAGGCATGGAAAAACGCTCAACGTCAGGAATTAATAAAGCCATGCAAATCCAGTCTAGAAACACATTCACCTCACAGCCGTCAGAAGGATCATCAGCAAAGAAGTCTACATAGTATAAATGCTGAAGGGGTTTTAGAGAACTGTGTACCCTCTAGCTGCTGATGGGATGTAACCTGGTAACAGCCAGTACAGAGAACAAAATGGAGGTGTGTTTAAAGGTAAAACTTGAGCTACTCTGTGATCTGGTAGGCCCACTGATGGGCCTATCCGCTGAGTAGACCTGAATCAAAAAGACACAGGCTGGCAATCCTTCACTGCAGCAACATGTACCATCGCCAAGAGCTGGAAGAAACCAAAATGTCCATCAACAGAAAAATGCACCAAGAAGAAGTGGTCCATGTACACAATGGAATATTAGCCATGGAAAAGCATGGAACAATGCTGTTGGTACCACCATAGAAGGATCTAGAGATAATCACCCTACCTGAAGTAAGAAAGAAAACGAAAGACAGATATCCTATTACATCACTTATAGGTGTTACCTAAAAATTGATACCCATGAAATAATTTCCAAGAGAAGGACACTCATAGACTCAGAAAACCAAATTATGCTTAACCAAGTGGAAAGGGGTAAGGAATGTATGAATTAGGATATGGGGGTTAACAGACATGTAGTAATACATATGAAATATATAATCACAAAATACCTATAGAATGCTAAAAGAGGTGTACTCAACACTCTGTAATAACCTACACGGGAAAGGATCCAAAGATGAATAGATCAATACATTGATATAATGAACCAGATTCCGTACACCTAGAAAAAACACAGTATTTTTATCCAATTTGCTGTGATAGCAAATAAAAATTAAATGTAAAAAACAAACAAGAAGTAAGGAGATATAAGCTCTTGGGAGTTTGCCGTGGCACATTCTGCTCTAATTTGCAGCTTACAAACACGATTTCCAGGAACCCTCTATTGCCCAAAAACCCAGAGTTGGAAATGTAGAAATGCTGCCGCCTTGTGGCCGTTTCCCACAAGAGCGGCTTTAAACCCACAGCTAACGGTCACTTAACATTCACAAGGACTCAGGACAGTAAAGGACAACTGCCCTCAAAAATTCACAAGTGGCAAAATTTTCAAGGAGATAGTATGAAGAGGTAAATTTTACTCATTATTTTTCTAAAAACAAGGAAAATGGATAAAAGCTCAACAACATAAATTTTTAAACTCATGCAAATCTAGCCTACAAAAAGATTTCAACACACACACGTCAACTACCATCAGCCAAAGGTCTACAAACAATAAATGCTGAAGGGGTTTTAGAGAACTGTGTACCCTCTAGCTGCTGGTGAGATGTAAAGTGGTAAGATCCAATAGTGAGCACAGAAAGGAGCTGTGTTTAAAAGTAAAAATTGAGTCAGCATTCCATTCAGCAGGTCAACTGCTGAAACTCTCACCTGAAAATACCAGAATCGAGAAGGCACAGGCTGCAACAGCTTCACTGCAGGATTTTTCACAATAGCCAAGACACGGAAGCAACCAAAATGTCCATCAATGGATGAATGGATAAAGAAGAAGTGGTCCATGTACATAATGGAATATTAGCCATGGAAAACAGTGAAACACTGCTCGTTGAGGCACCATTTATGAGCCTAGATATAATCTCAGAACATGCCGTAAGTCAGAAAGAAAAAGACATATAGTATGATATCACTTAAAGGCGTTATCTAACAACTGACAAAAATGATAGCATTTTCACAGAGAAAGAAACTCACAGACTTAGAAAACAAACTATTCTTATGTAAATGGAAAGGTGGGTGGTATGGAAAATTAAGATTAGGGTTACCATATGTGTACAAATACCTACTAAATACATTTATCAAAGAGAACGACCATATAGCAAGGGAGGTCAATGGAGCACTCTGCATTAATTTACATGGGAGGAGTATCTGCACATGAATATATTACATATGTGTGTGTGTGTGTGTGTGTATATATATATATATGTGTGTGTGTGTAATGTACAAATGAACCAGATTGTATACACGTAGGACAAACAATATTCTAAACATTACCTCGATTTAAAAAGACTAAAAAATCGAACAAGAAATAATGGAATATTAACGTACAGGTTTTTTCCTAGCACATTCCATTCTAATTTACAACCTGGGAACCTGACTTCCAGAAAGGCTGTGCTGCCCTAGAAACCAGTTTTGGGAATGGAGAAATGCTGCCGCCTTGTGGCCGTTTCCCCCAACAGCACCTTTAAAGCCAGTAGTAGTGGTCACTAAATATTCACACTCATTACAAGCCTGTAAATGTCACCTGTTCTCAAAAAAAATCCTGGGGTCAAAAATCGAAGAAAAATTCAAAACAGGGCAACCTTCCCAGAAGACCACTTCAAGTGGTTTATTGTACTCACAGTTTTTTTCTGTTTTTGTTTAACAGAAAGAAAACAAAGCATGGAAAAATGCTGAACATTAGGAATTATTAAAGACATGCAAATCCAAATGACAAAAACCTATCAGCTCACACCAGTCATAATGGCCATCAGCAAAAATTCTGCAAACAATAAATGCTGAAGGGGTTGTGGAGAAATGCGCACCCTCGTTTCTAATTGGGACATGGTAAAAACCAGTAATGAAAACACAAAGGAGGTACCTTGATAAGGTAAGTATTGAGCTACCATTCAATCAAGCATACCCACTGCTGGGCCTATCACCTGAGAGGATGAGAATCAAAAAGACACAGGGTGGCAATCCTGCACTCCAGCAATATTTACCACAGCCAACACTTGGAAGCAACAAAAATGTCTGTCAACAGAGGAAGGCACAAAGAAGAAGTGGTCCATGTACACAATGGAATATTACTCCAATAAAAAAAAATATAATTTCAATTTAGAAACCAAACGTAAGTAAGGAGACATCAGCTTTTGGGGGTTTGTCCGGGCACATTCCTCTCTAATATACAACTGAGGAACACCACTGGCAGGAAGGACTCTTTCCGTAATTCCCAGAATGGGGAAAGGAGAAATGCTGCCGCCCAATGACCGATACCTGCAACAGCAGCTTTAAAACCTGTGCTAATGGTCACTTCATATGCACAAGTACTGGAGGGCTGTAAATGAAACCTGCCCTCAGAATGTCTTCAGGGAGGTAATGGCCAAAATATTTCAAAATGTGACACATACTTCAAGAAAACCATTTGAAGAGGTAAGCACTACTCACAGCTTGAAAAACAGAGGACATGCCTGAAAGTTCAATTTCAAGGGATTATGAGATGCATGCAAATCCAACCTCAAAGAGGTGTCAGCTCACACCTGTCAGAATAAACATCAGCAGAAAAACTACAAACAATAAATGCTGAAAGGGTTGTGGACAAGGGCATACCCTCAAATTTAAGTGGAACATAACCTGGTAAGAGCCACTAATGAGAACAGAATGGAGACGCCTTTACAAGGTAAACATTTTGCTACCATATGATCCAACAGGCCCTCTCCTGGGCCTATAACCGAAGAAGACATAATTGAAAGACACAGGCAGGCAAACGTGCATTTCAGCAGTGTTACAATAACCAAGACATGGAAGCAACCAAAAAGTCCATCAACAGCTGAGTGGACAAAGAAAAACTGGTCCACGTACAGATGGAATATTAGCCAAGGAAAAAAATGACACAATGCCATTTGCATCACCATAGATGAGTCTAGAAGTAATCACACAACTTGTAGTAAGTCAGAAAGCGAAAGACACGTATCCTGTGATATCACTTATAGGTGTTACCTAAAAATTGATACCAGTGAAGATATTTCCACAGAGAAAGGCAATCACAGATTCATTAAACAAACTTATGGTTCACCAATGGAAAGGTGTGAGGATTGGATACATTAGGATGTCAGAGTTAACAGAGATATACAAACACAGGTGAAGTATATAATCACCAAAGACCTAAAGGATACCAAGAGAAGACTACTCAACATTGTGTCATAACCTAAAATGGGAAAAGGATCCAAAGAAGAAAAGAGATATGTATATGTGGAAAACAACCACATCTTGCACACCTAAAACAAGCAAAACATTGTAATCACACTTGCTGTGATAAACAATGAAAATTAAATTTAAAAAAAGAACAATATTTAGTGAGATATAAACATAAGGGGCTTTTTCCTGGCCCATTCCATTCTAATTTGCAACCTAGAACAGGACTTCCATTGAGGCTCTGTTTCCCTAGTAACCAGATTTGGTTAATGAGAACTGCTGCCGCCTTGTGGCCGTTTCACACAACAGCAGCTCTAACTGCAGCTGTAATGGTTACTTGACAGTCAAAATAATTGCAGGCCTGTAAATGACACCTGTCCTCAAAACAATCCTTCGGTCGTAAATCGAGCAAAAATCTCCAAAGACATCCATATTTCAAAACGACAATTTCAAGAGGCATATTTTATGCACATTTTATATTCTGTCTCTTTTTTTTTGTTATAGAAAAAGGCATGGAAAAACGCTCAACGTCAGGAATTAATAAAGCCATGCAAATCCAGTCTAGAAACACATTCACCTCACAGCCGTCAGAAGGATCATCAGCAAAGAAGTCTACATAGTATAAATGCTGAAGGGGTTTTAGAGAACTGTGTACCCTCTAGCTGCTGATGGGATGTAACCTGGTAACAGCCAGTACAGAGAACAAAATGGAGGTGTGTTTAAAGGTAAAACTTGAGCTACTCTGTGATCTGGTAGGCCCACTGATGGGCCTATCCGCTGAGTAGACCTGAATCAAAAAGACACAGGCTGGCAATCCTTCACTGCAGCAACATGTACCATCGCCAAGAGCTGGAAGAAACCAAAATGTCCATCAACAGAAAAATGCACCAAGAAGAAGTGGTCCATGTACACAATGGAATATTAGCCATGGAAAAGCATGGAACAATGCTGTTGGTACCACCATAGAAGGATCTAGAGATAATCACCCTACCTGAAGTAAGAAAGAAAACGAAAGACAGATATCCTATTACATCACTTATAGGTGTTACCTAAAAATTGATACCCATGAAATAATTTCCAAGAGAAGGACACTCATAGACTCAGAAAACCAAATTATGCTTAACCAAGTGGAAAGGGGTAAGGAATGTATGAATTAGGATATGGGGGTTAACAGACATGTAGTAATACATATGAAATATATAATCACAAAATACCTATAGAATGCTAAAAGAGGTGTACTCAACACTCTGTAATAACCTACACGGGAAAGGATCCAAAGATGAATAGATCAATACATTGATATAATGAACCAGATTCCGTACACCTAGAAAAAACACAGTATTTTTATCCAATTTGCTGTGATAGCAAATAAAAATTAAATGTGAAAAACAAACAAGAAGTAAGGAGATATAAGCTCTTGGGAGTTTGCCGTGGCACATTCTGCTCTAATTTGCAGCTTACAAACACGATTTCCAGGAACCCTCTGTTGCCCAAAAACCCAGAGTTGGAAATGTAGAAATGCTGCCGCCTTGTGGCCGTTTCCCACAAGAGTGGCTTTAAACCCACAGCTAACGGTCACTTAACATTCACAAGGACTCAGGACAGTAAAGGACAACTGCCCTCAAAAATTCACAAGTGGCAAAATTTTCAAGGAGATAGTATGAAGAGGTAAATTTTACTCATTATTTTTCTAAAAACAAGGAAAATGGATAAAAGCTCAACAACATAAATTTTTAAACTCATGCAAATCTAGCCTACAAAAAGATTTCAACACACACACGTCAACTACCATCAGCCAAAGGTCTACAAACAATAAATGCTGAAGGGGTTTTAGAGAACTGTGTACCCTCTAGCTGCTGGTGAGATGTAAAGTGGTAAGAGCCAATAGTGAGCACAGAAAGGAGCTGTGTTTAAAAGTAAAAATTGAGTCAGCATTCCATTCAGCAGGTCAACTGCTGAAACTCTCACCTGAAAATACCAGAATCGAGAAGGCACAGGCTGCAACAGCTTCACTGCAGGATTTTTCACAATAGCCAAGACACGGAAGCAACCAAAATGTCCATCAATGGATGAATGGATAAAGAAGAAGTGGTCCATGTACATAATGGAATATTAGCCATGGAAAACAGTGAAACACTGCTCGTTGAGGCACCATTTATGAGCCTAGATATAATCTCAGAACATGCCGTAAGTCAGAAAGAAAAAGACATATAGTATGATATCACTTAAAGGCGTTATCTAACAACTGACAAAAATGATAGCATTTTCACAGAGAAAGAAACTCACAGACTTAGAAAACAAACTATTCTTATGTAAATGGAAAGGTGGGTGGTATGGAAAATTAAGATTAGGGTTACCATATGTGTACAAATACCTACTAAATACATTTATCAAAGAGAACGACCATATAGCAAGGGAGGTCAATGGAGCACTCTGCATTAATTTACATGGGAGGAGTATCTGCACATGAATATATTACATATGTGTGTGTGTGTGTGTGTGTATATATATATATATGTGTGTGTGTGTAATGTACAAATGAACCAGATTGTATACACGTAGGACAAACAATATTCTAAACATTACCTCGATTTAAAAAGACTAAAAAATCGAACAAGAAATAATGGAATATTAACTTACAGGTTTTTTCCTAGCACATTCCATTCTAATTTACAACCTGGGAACCTGACTTCCAGAAAGGCTGTGCTGCCCTAGAAACCAGTTTTGGGAATGGAGAAATGCTGCCGCCTTGTGGCCGTTTCCCCCAACAGCACCTTTAAAGCCAGTAGTAGTGGTCACTAAATATTCACACTCATTACAAGCCTGTAAATGTCACCTGTTCTCAAAAAAAATTCTGGGGTCAAAAATCGAAGAAAAATTCAAAACAGGGCAACCTTCCCAGAAGACCACTTCAAGTGGTTTATTGTACTCACAGTTTTTTTCTGTTTTTGTTTAACAGAAAGAAAACAAAGCATGGAAAAATGCTGAACATTAGGAATTATTAAAGACATGCAAATCCAAATGACAAAAACCTATCAGCTCACACCAGTCATAATGGCCATCAGCAAAAATTCTGCAAACAATAAATGCTGAAGGGGTTGTGGAGAAATGCGCACCCTCGTTTCTAATTGGGACATGGTAAAAACCAGTAATGAAAACACAAAGGAGGTGCCTTGATAAGGTAAGTATTGAGCTACCATTCAATCAAGCATACCCACTGCTGGGCCTATCACCTGAGAGGATGAGAATCAAAAAGACACAGGGTGGCAATCCTGCACTCCAGCAATATTTACCACAGCCAACACTTGGAAGCAACAAAAATGTCTGTCAACAGAGGAAGGCACAAAGAAGAAGTGGTCCATGTACACAATGGAATATTACTCCAATAAAAAAAAATATAATTTCAATTTAGAAACCAAACGTAAGTAAGGAGACATCAGCTTTTGGGGGTTTGTCCGGGCACATTCCTCTCTAATATACAACTGAGGAACACCACTGGCAGGAAGGACTCTTTCCGTAATTCCCAGAATGGGGAAAGGAGAAATGCTGCCGCCCAATGACCGATACCTGCAACAGCAGCTTTAAAACCTGTGCTAATGGTCACTTCATATGCACAAGTACTGGAGGGCTGTAAATGAAACCTGCCCTCAGAATGTCTTCAGGGAGGTAATGGCCAAAATATTTCAAAATGTGACACATACTTCAAGAAAACCATTTGAAGAGGTAAGCACTACTCACAGCTTGAAAAACAGAGGACATGCCTGAAAGTTCAATTTCAAGGGATTATGAGATGCATGCAAATCCAACCTCAAAGAGGTGTCAGCTCACACCTGTCAGAATAAACATCAGCAGAAAAACTACAAACAATAAATGCTGAAAGGGTTGTGGACAAGGGCATACCCTCAAATTTAAGTGGAACATAACCTGGTAAGAGCCACTAATGAGAACAGAATGGAGACGCCTTTACAAGGTAAACATTTTGCTACCATATGATCCAACAGGCCCTCTCCTGGGCCTATAACCGAAGAAGACATAATTGAAAGACACAGGCAGGCAAACGTGCATTTCAGCAGTGTTACAATAACCAAGACATGGAAGCAACCAAAAAGTCCATCAACAGCTGAGTGGACAAAGAAAAACTGGTCCACGTACAGATGGAATATTAGCCAAGGAAAAAAATGACACAATGCCATTTGCATCACCATAGATGAGTCTAGAAGTAATCACACAACTTGTAGTAAGTCAGAAAGCGAAAGACACGTATCCTGTGATATCACTTATAGGTGTTACCTAAAAATTGATACCAGTGAAGATATTTCCACAGAGAAAGGCAATCACAGATTCATTAAACAAACTTATGGTTCACCAATGGAAAGGTGTGAGGATTGGATACATTAGGATGTCAGAGTTAACAGAGATATACAAACACAGGTGAAGTATATAATCACCAAAGACCTAAAGGATACCAAGAGAAGACTACTCAACATTGTGTCATAACCTAAAATGGGAAAAGGATCCAAAGAAGAAAAGAGATATGTATATGTGGAAAACAACCACATCTTGCACACCTAAAACAAGCAAAACATTGTAATCACACTTGCTGTGATAAACAATGAAAATTAAATTTAAAAAAAGAACAATATTTAGTGAGATATAAACATAAGGGGCTTTTTCCTGGCCCATTCCATTCTAATTTGCAACCTAGAACAGGACTTCCATTGAGGCTCTGTTTCCCTAGTAACCAGATTTGGTTAATGAGAACTGCTGCCGCCTTGTGGCCGTTTCACACAACAGCAGCTCTAACTGCAGCTGTAATGGTTACTTGACAGTCAAAATAATTGCAGGCCTGTAAATGACACCTGTCCTCAAAACAATCCTTCGGTCGTAAATCGAGCAAAAATCTCCAAAGACATCCATATTTCAAAACGACAATTTCAAGGGGCATATTTTATGCACATTTTATATTCTGTCTCTTTTTTTTTGTTATAGAAAAAGGCATGGAAAAACGCTCAACGTCAGGAATTAATAAAGCCATGCAAATCCAGTCTAGAAACACATTCACCTCACAGCCGTCAGAAGGATCATCAGCAAAGAAGTCTACATAGTATAAATGCTGAAGGGGTTTTAGAGAACTGTGTACCCTCTAGCTGCTGATGGGATGTAACCTGGTAACAGCCAGTACAGAGAACAAAATGGAGGTGTGTTTAAAGGTAAAACTTGAGCTACTCTGTGATCTGGTAGGCCCACTGATGGGCCTATCCGCTGAGTAGACCTGAATCAAAAAGACACAGGCTGGCAATCCTTCACTGCAGCAACATGTACCATCGCCAAGAGCTGGAAGAAACCAAAATGTCCATCAACAGAAAAATGCACCAAGAAGAAGTGGTCCATGTACACAATGGAATATTAGCCATGGAAAAGCATGGAACAATGCTGTTGGTACCACCATAGAAGGATCTAGAGATAATCACCCTACCTGAAGTAAGAAAGAAAACGAAAGACAGATATCCTATTACATCACTTATAGGTGTTACCTAAAAATTGATACCCATGAAATAATTTCCAAGAGAAGGACACTCATAGACTCAGAAAACCAAATTATGCTTAACCAAGTGGAAAGGGGTAAGGAATGTATGAATTAGGATATGGGGGTTAACAGACATGTAGTAATACATATGAAATATATAATCACAAAATACCTATAGAATGCTAAAAGAGGTGTACTCAACACTCTGTAATAACCTACACGGGAAAGGATCCAAAGATGAATAGATCAATACATTGATATAATGAACCAGATTCCGTACACCTAGAAAAAACACAGTATTTTTATCCAATTTGCTGTGATAGTAAATAAAAATTAAATGTGAAAAACAAACAAGAAGTAAGGAGACATAAGCTCTTGGGAGTTTGCCGTGGCACATTCTGCTCTAATTTGCAGCTTACAAACACGATTTCCAGGAACCCTCTGTTGCCCAAAATCCCAGAGTTGGAAATGTAGAAATGCTGCCGCCTTGTGGCCGTTTCCCACAAGAGCGGCTTTAAAACCACAGCTAACGGTCACTTAACATTCACAAGGACTCAGGACAGTAAAGGACAACTGCCCTCAAAAATTCACAAGTGGCAAAATTTTCAAGGAGATAGTATGAAGAGGTAAATTTTACTCATTATTTTTCTAAAAACAAGGAAAATGGATAAAAGCTCAACAACATAAATTTTTAAACTCATGCAAATCTAGCCTACAAAAAGATTTCAACACACACACGTCAACTACCATCAGCCAAAGGTCTACAAACAATAAATGCTGAAGGGGTTTTAGAGAACTGTGTACCCTCTAGCTGCTGGTGAGATGTAAAGTGGTAAGAGCCAATAGTGAGCACAGAAAGGAGCTGTGTTTAAAAGTAAAAATTGAGTTAGCATTCCATTCAGCAGGTCAACTGCTGAAACTCTCACCTGAAAATACCAGAGTCGAGAAGGCACAGGCTGCAACAGCTTCACTGCAGGATTTTTCACAATAGCCAAGACACGGAAGCAACCAAAATGTCCATCAATGGATGAATGGATAAAGAAGAAGTGGTCCATGTACATAATGGAATATTAGCCATGGAAAACAGTGAAACACTGCTCGTTGAGGCACCATTTATGAGCCTAGATATAATCTCAGAACATGCCGTAAGTCAGAAAGAAAAAGACATATAGTATGATATCACTTAAAGGCGTTATCTAACAACTGACAAAAATGATAGCATTTTCACAGAGAAAGAAACTCACAGACTTAGAAAACAAACTATTCTTATGTAAATGGAAAGGTGGGTGGTATGGAAAATTTAGATTAGGGTTACCATATGTGTACAAATACCTACTAAATACATTTATCAAAGAGAACGACCATATAGCAAGGGAGGTCAATGGAGCACTCTGCAATAATTTACATGGGAGGAGTATCTGCACATGAATATATTACATATGTGTGTGTGTGTGTGTGTATATATATATATATATGTGTGTGTGTGTAATGTACAAATGAACCAGATTGTATACACGTAGGACAAACAATATTCTAAACATTACCTCGATTTAAAAAGACTAAAAAATCGAACAAGAAATAATGGAATATTAACTTACAGGTTTTTTCCTAGCACATTCCATTCTAATTTACAACCTGGGAACCTGACTTCCAGAAAGGCTGTGCTGCCCTAGAAACCAGTTTTGGGAATGGAGAAATGCTGCCGCCTTGTGGCCGTTTCCCCCAACAGCACCTTTAAAGCCAGTAGTAGTGGTCACTAAATATTCACACTCATTACAAGCCTGTAAATGTCACCTGTTCTCAAAAAAAATTCTGGGGTCAAAAATCGAAGAAAAATTCAAAACAGGGCAACCTTCCCAGAAGACCACTTCAAGTGGTTTATTGTACTCACAGTTTTTTTCTGTTTTTGTTTAACAGAAAGAAAACAAAGCATGGAAAAATGCTGAACATTAGGAATTATTAAAGACATGCAAATCCAAATGACAAAAACCTATCAGCTCACACCAGTCATAATGGCCATCAGCAAAAATTCTGCAAACAATAAATGCTGAAGGGGTTGTGGAGAAATGCGCACCCTCGTTTCTAATTGGGACATGGTAAAAACCAGTAATGAAAACACAAAGGAGGTGCCTTGATAAGGTAAGTATTGAGCTACCATTCAATCAAGCATACCCACTGCTGGGCCTATCACCTGAGAGGATGAGAATCAAAAAGACACAGGGTGGCAATCCTGCACTCCAGCAATATTTACCACAGCCAACACTTGGAAGCAACAAAAATGTCTGTCAACAGAGGAAGGCACAAAGAAGAAGTGGTCCATGTACACAATGGAATATTACTCCAATAAAAAAAAATATAATTTCAATTTAGAAACCAAACGTAAGTAAGGAGACATCAGCTTTTGGGGGTTTGTCCGGGCACATTCCTCTCTAATATACAACTGAGGAACACCACTGGCAGGAAGGACTCTTTCCGTAATTCCCAGAATGGGGAAAGGAGAAATGCTGCCGCCCAATGACCGATACCTGCAACAGCAGCTTTAAAACCTGTGCTAATGGTCACTTCATATGCACAAGTACTGGAGGGCTGTAAATGAAACCTGCCCTCAGAATGTCTTCAGGGAGGTAATGGCCAAAATATTTCAAAATGTGACACATACTTCAAGAAAACCATTTGAAGAGGTAAGCACTACTCACAGCTTGAAAAACAGAGGACATGCCTGAAAGTTCAATTTCAAGGGATTATGAGATGCATGCAAATCCAACCTCAAAGAGGTGTCAGCTCACACCTGTCAGAATAAACATCAGCAGAAAAACTACAAACAATAAATGCTGAAAGGGTTGTGGACAAGGGCATACCCTCAAATTTAAGTGGAACATAACCTGGTAAGAGCCACTAATGAGAACAGAATGGAGACGCCTTTACAAGGTAAACATTTTGCTACCATATGATCCAACAGGCCCTCTCCTGGGCCTATAACCGAAGAAGACATAATTGAAAGACACAGGCAGGCAAACGTGCATTTCAGCAGTGTTACAATAACCAAGACATGGAAGCAACCAAAAAGTCCATCAACAGCTGAGTGGACAAAGAAAAACTGGTCCACGTACAGATGGAATATTAGCCAAGGAAAAAAATGACACAATGCCATTTGCATCACCATAGATGAGTCTAGAAGTAATCACACAACTTGTAGTAAGTCAGAAAGCGAAAGACACGTATCCTGTGATATCACTTATAGGTGTTACCTAAAAATTGATACCAGTGAAGATATTTCCACAGAGAAAGGCAATCACAGATTCATTAAACAAACTTATGGTTCACCAATGGAAAGGTGTGAGGATTGGATACATTAGGATGTCAGAGTTAACAGAGATATACAAACACAGGTGAAGTATATAATCACCAAAGACCTAAAGGATACCAAGAGAAGACTACTCAACATTGTGTCATAACCTAAAATGGGAAAAGGATCCAAAGAAGAAAAGAGATATGTATATGTGGAAAACAACCACATCTTGCACACCTAAAACAAGCAAAACATTGTAATCACACTTGCTGTGATAAACAATGAAAATTAAATTTAAAAAAAGAACAATATTTAGTGAGATATAAACATAAGGGGCTTTTTCCTGGCCCATTCCATTCTAATTTGCAACCTAGAACAGGACTTCCATTGAGGCTCTGTTTCCCTAGTAACCAGATTTGGTTAATGAGAACTGCTGCCGCCTTGTGGCCGTTTCACACAACAGCAGCTCTAACTGCAGCTGTAATGGTTACTTGACAGTCAAAATAATTGCAGGCCTGTAAATGACACCTGTCCTCAAAACAATCCTTCGGTCGTAAATCGAGCAAAAATCTCCAAAGACATCCATATTTCAAAACGACAATTTCAAGAGGCATATTTTATGCACATTTTATATTCTGTCTCTTTTTTTTGTTATAGAAAAAGGCATGGAAAAACGCTCAACGTCAGGAATTAATAAAGCCATGCAAATCCAGTCTAGAAACACATTCACCTCACAGCCGTCAGAAGGATCATCAGCAAAGAAGTCTACATAGTATAAATGCTGAAGGGGTTTTAGAGAACTGTGTACCCTCTAGCTGCTGATGGGATGTAACCTGGTAACAGCCAGTACAGAGAACAAAATGGAGGTGTGTTTAAAGGTAAAACTTGAGCTACTCTGTGATCTGGTAGGCCCACTGATGGGCCTATCCGCTGAGTAGACCTGAATCAAAAAGACACAGGCTGGCAATCCTTCACTGCAGCAACATGTACCATCGCCAAGAGCTGGAAGAAACCAAAATGTCCATCAACAGAAAAATGCACCAAGAAGAAGTGGTCCATGTACACAATGGAATATTAGCCATGGAAAAGCATGGAACAATGCTGTTGGTACCACCATAGAAGGATCTAGAGATAATCACCCTACCTGAAGTAAGAAAGAAAACGAAAGACAGATATCCTATTACATCACTTATAGGTGTTACCTAAAAATTGATACCCATGAAATAATTTCCAAGAGAAGGACACTCATAGACTCAGAAAACCAAATTATGCTTAACCAAGTGGAAAGGGGTAAGGAATGTATGAATTAGGATATGGGGGTTAACAGACATGTAGTAATACATATGAAATATATAATCACAAAATACCTATAGAATGCTAAAAGAGGTGTACTCAACACTCTGTAATAACCTACACGGGAAAGGATCCAAAGATGAATAGATCAATACATTGATATAATGAACCAGATTCCGTACACCTAGAAAAAACACAGTATTTTTATCCAATTTGCTGTGATAGTAAATAAAAATTAAATGTGAAAAACAAACAAGAAGTAAGGAGACATAAGCTCTTGGGAGTTTGCCGTGGCACATTCTGCTCTAATTTGCAGCTTACAAACACGATTTCCAGGAACCCTCTGTTGCCCAAAATCCCAGAGTTGGAAATGTAGAAATGCTGCCGCCTTGTGGCCGTTTCCCACAAGAGCGGCTTTAAAACCACAGCTAACGGTCACTTAACATTCACAAGGACTCAGGACAGTAAAGGACAACTGCCCTCAAAAATTCACAAGTGGCAAAATTTTCAAGGAGATAGTATGAAGAGGTAAATTTTACTCATTATTTTTCTAAAAACAAGGAAAATGGATAAAAGCTCAACAACATAAATTTTTAAACTCATGCAAATCTAGCCTACAAAAAGATTTCAACACACACACGTCAACTACCATCAGCCAAAGGTCTACAAACAATAAATGCTGAAGGGGTTTTAGAGAACTGTGTACCCTCTAGCTGCTGGTGAGATGTAAAGTGGTAAGAGCCAATAGTGAGCACAGAAAGGAGCTGTGTTTAAAAGTAAAAATTGAGTTAGCATTCCATTCAGCAGGTCAACTGCTGAAACTCTCACCTGAAAATACCAGAGTCGAGAAGGCACAGGCTGCAACAGCTTCACTGCAGGATTTTTCACAATAGCCAAGACACGGAAGCAACCAAAATGTCCATCAATGGATGAATGGATAAAGAAGAAGTGGTCCATGTACATAATGGAATATTAGCCATGGAAAACAGTGAAACACTGCTCGTTGAGGCACCATTTATGAGCCTAGATATAATCTCAGAACATGCCGTAAGTCAGAAAGAAAAAGACATATAGTATGATATCACTTAAAGGCGTTATCTAACAACTGACAAAAATGATAGCATTTTCACAGAGAAAGAAACTCACAGACTTAGAAAACAAACTATTCTTATGTAAATGGAAAGGTGGGTGGTATGGAAAATTTAGATTAGGGTTACCATATGTGTACAAATACCTACTAAATACATTTATCAAAGAGAACGACCATATAGCAAGGGAGGTCAATGGAGCACTCTGCAATAATTTACATGGGAGGAGTATCTGCACATGAATATATTACATATGTGTGTGTGTGTGTGTGTATATATATATATATATGTGTGTGTGTGTAATGTACAAATGAACCAGATTGTATACACGTAGGACAAACAATATTCTAAACATTACCTCGATTTAAAAAGACTAAAAAATCGAACAAGAAATAATGGAATATTAACTTACAGGTTTTTTCCTAGCACATTCCATTCTAATTTACAACCTGGGAACCTGACTTCCAGAAAGGCTGTGCTGCCCTAGAAACCAGTTTTGGGAATGGAGAAATGCTGCCGCCTTGTGGCCGTTTCCCCCAACAGCACCTTTAAAGCCAGTAGTAGTGGTCACTAAATATTCACACTCATTACAAGCCTGTAAATGTCACCTGTTCTCAAAAAAAATCCTGGGGTCAAAAATCGACGAAAAATTCAAAACAGGGCAACCTTCCCAGAAGACCACTTCAAGTGGTTTATCATACTCAGTTTTTTTCTGTTTTTGTTTAACAGAAAGAAAACAAAGCATGGAAAACTGCTGAACATTAGGAATTATTAAAGACATGCAAATCCAAATGACAAAAACCTATCAGCTCACACCAGTCATAATGGCCATCAGCAAAAATTCTGCAAACAATAAATGCTGAAGGGGTTGTGGAGAAATGCGCACCCTCGTTTCTAATTGGGACATGGTAAAAACCAGTAATGAAAACACAAAGGAGGTGCCTTGATAAGGTAAGTATTGAGCTACCATTCAATCAAGCATACCCACTGCTGGGCCTATCACCTGAGAGGATGAGAATCAAAAAGACACAGGGTGGCAATCCTGCACTCCAGCAATATTTACCACAGCCAACACTTGGAAGCAACAAAAATGTCTGTCAACAGAGGAAGGCACAAAGAAGAAGTGGTCCATGTACACAATGGAATATTACTCCAATAAAAAAAAAATATAATTTCAATTTAGAAACCAAACGTAAGTAAGGAGACATCAGCTTTTGGGGGTTTGTCCGGGCACATTCCTCTCTAATATACAACTGAGGAACACCACTGGCAGGAAGGACTCTTTCCGTAATTCCCAGAATGGGGAAAGGAGAAATGCTGCCGCCCAATGGCCGATACCTGCAACAGCAGCTTTAAAACCTGTGCTAATGGTCACTTCATATGCACAAGTACTGGAGGGCTGTAAATGAAACCTGCCCTCAGAATGTCTTCAGGGAGGTAATGGCCAAAATATTTCAAAATGTGACACATACTTCAAGAAAACCATTTGAAGAGGTAAGCGCTACTCACAGCTTGAAAAACAGAGGACATGCCTGAAAGTTCAATTTCAAGGGATTATGAGATGCATGCAAATCCAACCTCAAAGAGGTGTCAGCTCACACCTGTCAGAATAAACATCAGCAGAAAAACTACAAACAATAAATGCTGAACGGGTTGTGGACAAGGGCATACCCTCAAATTTAAGTGGAACATAACCTGGTAAGAGCCACTAATGAGAACAGAATGGAGACGCCTTTACAAGGTAAACATTTTGCTACCATATGATCCAACAGGCCCTCTCCTGGGCCTATAACCGAAGAAGACATAATTGAAAGACACAGGCAGGCAAATGTGCATTTCAGCAGTGTTACAATAACCAAGACATGGAAGCAACCAAAAAGTCCATCAACAGCTGAGTGGACAAAGAAAAACTGGTCCACGTACAGATGGAATATTAGCCAAGGAAAAAAATGACACAATGCCATTTGCATCACCATAGATGAGTCTAGAAGTAATCACACAACTTGTAGTAAGTCAGAAAGCGAAAGACACGTATCCTGTGATATCACTTATAGGTGTTACCTAAAAATTGATACCAGTGAAGATATTTCCACAGAGAAAGGCAATCACAGATTCATTAAACAAACTTATGGTTCACCAATGGAAAGGTGTGAGGATTGGATACATTAGGATGTCAGAGTTAACAGAGATATACAAACACAGGTGAAGTATATAATCACCAAAGACCTAAAGGATACCAAGAGAAGACTACTCAACATTGTGTCATAACCTAAAATGGGAAAAGGATCCAAAGAAGAAAAGAGATATGTATATGTGGAAAACAACCACATCTTGCACACCTAAAACAAGCAAAACATTGTAATCACACTTGCTGTGATAAACAATGAAAATTAAATTTAAAAAAAGAACAATATTTAGTGAGATATAAACATAAGGGGCTTTTTCCTGGCCCATTCCATTCTAATTTGCAACCTAGAACAGGACTTCCATTGAGGCTCTGTTTCCCTAGTAACCAGATTTGGTTAATGAGAACTGCTGCCGCCTTGTGGCCGTTTCACACAACAGCAGCTCTAACTGCAGCTGTAATGGTTACTTGACAGTCAAAATAATTGCAGGCCTGTAAATGACACCTGTCCTCAAAACAATCCTTCGGTCGTAAATCGAGCAAAAATCTCCAAAGACATCCATATTTCAAAACGACAATTTCAAGAGGCATATTTTATGCACATTTTATATTCTGTCTCTTTTTTTTGTTATAGAAAAAGGCATGGAAAAACGCTCAACGTCAGGAATTAATAAAGCCATGCAAATCCAGTCTAGAAACACATTCACCTCACAGCCGTCAGAAGGATCATCAGCAAAGAAGTCTACATAGTATAAATGCTGAAGGGGTTTTAGAGAACTGTGTACCCTCTAGCTGCTGATGGGATGTAACCTGGTAACAGCCAGTACAGAGAACAAAATGGAGGTGTGTTTAAAGGTAAAACTTGAGCTACTCTGTGATCTGGTAGGCCCACTGATGGGCCTATCCGCTGAGTAGACCTGAATCAAAAAGACACAGGCTGGCAATCCTTCACTGCAGCAACATGTACCATCGCCAAGAGCTGGAAGAAACCAAAATGTCCATCAACAGAAAAATGCACCAAGAAGAAGTGGTCCATGTACACAATGGAATATTAGCCATGGAAAAGCATGGAACAGTGCTGTTGGTACCACCATAGAAGGATCTAGAGATAATCACCCTACCTGAAGTAAGAAAGAAAACGAAAGACAGATATCCTATTACATCACTTATAGGTGTTACCTAAAAATTGATACCCATGAAATAATTTCCAAGAGAAGGACACTCATAGACTCAGAAAACCAAATTATGCTTAACCAAGTGGAAAGGGGTAAGGAATGTATGAATTAGGATATGGGGGTTAACAGACATGTAGTAATACATATGAAATATATAATCACAAAATACCTATAGAATGCTAAAAGAGGTGTACTCAACACTCTGTAATAACCTACACGGGAAAGGATCCAAAGATGAATAGATCAATACATTGATATAATGAACCAGATTCCGTACACCTAGAAAAAACACAGTATTTTTATCCAATTTGCTGTGATAGCAAATAAAAATTAAATGTAAAAAACAAACAAGAAGTAAGGAGACATAAGCTCTTGGGAGTTTGCCGTGGCACATTCTGCTCTAATTTGCAGCTTACAAACACGATTTCCAGGAACCCTCTATTGCCCAAAAACCCAGAGTTGGAAATGTAGAAATGCTGCCGCCTTGTGGCCGTTTCCCACAAGAGTGGCTTTAAACCCACAGCTAACGGTCACTTAACATTCACAAGGACTCAGGACAGTAAAGGACAACTGCCCTCAAAAATTCACAAGTGGCAAAATTTTCAAGGAGATAGTATGAAGAGGTAAATTTTACTCATTATTTTTCTAAAAACAAGGAAAATGGATAAAAGCTCAACAACATAAATTTTTAAACTCATGCAAATCTAGCCTACAAAAAGATTTCAACACACACACGTCAACTACCATCAGCCAAAGGTCTACAAACAATAAATGCTGAAGGGGTTTTAGAGAACTGTGTACCCTCTAGCTGCTGGTGAGATGTAAAGTGGTAAGAGCCAATAGTGAGCACAGAAAGGAGCTGTGTTTAAAAGTAAAAATTGAGTCAGCATTCCATTCAGCAGGTCAACTGCTGAAACTCTCACCTGAAAATACCAGAATCGAGAAGGCACAGGCTGCAACAGCTTCACTGCAGGATTTTTCACAATAGCCAAGACACGGAAGCAACCAAAATGTCCATCAATGGATGAATGGATAAAGAAGAAGTGGTCCATGTACATAATGGAATATTAGCCATGGAAAACAGTGAAACACTGCTCGTTGAGGCACCATTTATGAGCCTAGATATAATCTCAGAACATGCCGTAAGTCAGAAAGAAAAAGACATATAGTATGATATCACTTAAAGGCGTTATCTAACAACTGACAAAAATGATAGCATTTTCACAGAGAAAGAAACTCACAGACTTAGAAAACAAACTATTCTTATGTAAATGGAAAGGTGGGTGGTATGGAAAATTTAGATTAGGGTTACCATATGTGTACAAATACCTACTAAATACATTTATCAAAGAGAACGACCATATAGCAAGGGAGGTCAATGGAGCACTCTGCAATAATTTACATGGGAAGAGTATCTGCACATGAATATATTACATATGTGTGTGTGTGTGTGTGTGTATATATATATATATGTGTGTGTGTGTAATGTACAAATGAACCAGATTGTATACACGTAGGACAAACAATATTCTAAACATTACCTCGATTTAAAAAGACTAAAAAATCGAACAAGAAATAATGGAATATTAACTTACAGGTTTTTTCCTAGCACATTCCATTCTAATTTACAACCTGGGAACCTGACTTCCAGAAAGGCTGTGCTGCCCTAGAAACCAGTTTTGGGAATGGAGAAATGCTGCCGCCTTGTGGCCGTTTCCCCCAACAGCACCTTTAAAGCCAGTAGTAGTGGTCACTAAATATTCACACTCATTACAAGCCTGTAAATGTCACCTGTTCTCAAAAAAAATTCTGGGGTCAAAAATCGAAGAAAAATTCAAAACAGGGCAACCTTCCCAGAAGACCACTTCAAGTGGTTTATTGTACTCACAGTTTTTTTCTGTTTTTGTTTAACAGAAAGAAAACAAAGCATGGAAAAATGCTGAACATTAGGAATTATTAAAGACATGCAAATCCAAATGACAAAAACCTATCAGCTCACACCAGTCATAATGGCCATCAGCAAAAATTCTGCAAACAATAAATGCTGAAGGGGTTGTGGAGAAATGCGCACCCTCGTTTCTAATTGGGACATGGTAAAAACCAGTAATGAAAACACAAAGGAGGTGCCTTGATAAGGTAAGTATTGAGCTACCATTCAATCAAGCATACCCACTGCTGGGCCTATCACCTGAGAGGATGAGAATCAAAAAGACACAGGGTGGCAATCCTGCACTCCAGCAATATTTACCACAGCCAACACTTGGAAGCAACAAAAATGTCTGTCAACAGAGGAAGGCACAAAGAAGAAGTGGTCCATGTACACAATGGAATATTACTCCAATAAAAAAAAATATAATTTCAATTTAGAAACCAAACGTAAGTAAGGAGACATCAGCTTTTGGGGGTTTGTCCGGGCACATTCCTCTCTAATATACAACTGAGGAACACCACTGGCAGGAAGGACTCTTTCCGTAATTCCCAGAATGGGGAAAGGAGAAATGCTGCCGCCCAATGACCGATACCTGCAACAGCAGCTTTAAAACCTGTGCTAATGGTCACTTCATATGCACAAGTACTGGAGGGCTGTAAATGAAACCTGCCCTCAGAATGTCTTCAGGGAGGTAATGGCCAAAATATTTCAAAATGTGACACATACTTCAAGAAAACCATTTGAAGAGGTAAGCACTACTCACAGCTTGAAAAACAGAGGACATGCCTGAAAGTTCAATTTCAAGGGATTATGAGATGCATGCAAATCCAACCTCAAAGAGGTGTCAGCTCACACCTGTCAGAATAAACATCAGCAGAAAAACTACAAACAATAAATGCTGAAAGGGTTGTGGACAAGGGCATACCCTCAAATTTAAGTGGAACATAACCTGGTAAGAGCCACTAATGAGAACAGAATGGAGACGCCTTTACAAGGTAAACATTTTGCTACCATATGATCCAACAGGCCCTCTCCTGGGCCTATAACCGAAGAAGACATAATTGAAAGACACAGGCAGGCAAACGTGCATTTCAGCAGTGTTACAATAACCAAGACATGGAAGCAACCAAAAAGTCCATCAACAGCTGAGTGGACAAAGAAAAACTGGTCCACGTACAGATGGAATATTAGCCAAGGAAAAAAATGACACAATGCCATTTGCATCACCATAGATGAGTCTAGAAGTAATCACACAACTTGTAGTAAGTCAGAAAGCGAAAGACACGTATCCTGTGATATCACTTATAGGTGTTACCTAAAAATTGATACCAGTGAAGATATTTCCACAGAGAAAGGCAATCACAGATTCATTAAACAAACTTATGGTTCACCAATGGAAAGGTGTGAGGATTGGATACATTAGGATGTCAGAGTTAACAGAGATATACAAACACAGGTGAAGTATATAATCACCAAAGACCTAAAGGATACCAAGAGAAGACTACTCAACATTGTGTCATAACCTAAAATGGGAAAAGGATCCAAAGAAGAAAAGAGATATGTATATGTGGAAAACAACCACATCTTGCACACCTAAAACAAGCAAAACATTGTAATCACACTTGCTGTGATAAACAATGAAAATTAAATTTAAAAAAAGAACAATATTTAGTGAGATATAAACATAAGGGGCTTTTTCCTGGCCCATTCCATTCTAATTTGCAACCTAGAACAGGACTTCCATTGAGGCTCTGTTTCCCTAGTAACCAGATTTGGTTAATGAGAACTGCTGCCGCCTTGTGGCCGTTTCACACAACAGCAGCTCTAACTGCAGCTGTAATGGTTACTTGACAGTCAAAATAATTGCAGGCCTGTAAATGACACCTGTCCTCAAAACAATCCTTCGGTCGTAAATCGAGCAAAAATCTCCAAAGACATCCATATTTCAAAACGACAATTTCAAGAGGCATATTTTATGCACATTTTATATTCTGTCTCTTTTTTTTGTTATAGAAAAAGGCATGGAAAAACGCTCAACGTCAGGAATTAATAAAGCCATGCAAATCCAGTCTAGAAACACATTCACCTCACAGCCGTCAGAAGGATCATCAGCAAAGAAGTCTACATAGTATAAATGCTGAAGGGGTTTTAGAGAACTGTGTACCCTCTAGCTGCTGATGGGATGTAACCTGGTAACAGCCAGTACAGAGAACAAAATGGAGGTGTGTTTAAAGGTAAAACTTGAGCTACTCTGTGATCTGGTAGGCCCACTGATGGGCCTATCCGCTGAGTAGACCTGAATCAAAAAGACACAGGCTGGCAATCCTTCACTGCAGCAACATGTACCATCGCCAAGAGCTGGAAGAAACCAAAATGTCCATCAACAGAAAAATGCACCAAGAAGAAGTGGTCCATGTACACAATGGAATATTAGCCATGGAAAAGCATGGAACAGTGCTGTTGGTACCACCATAGAAGGATCTAGAGATAATCACCCTACCTGAAGTAAGAAAGAAAACGAAAGACAGATATCCTATTACATCACTTATAGGTGTTACCTAAAAATTGATACCCATGAAATAATTTCCAAGAGAAGGACACTCATAGACTCAGAAAACCAAATTATGCTTAACCAAGTGGAAAGGGGTAAGGAATGTATGAATTAGGATATGGGGGTTAACAGACATGTAGTAATACATATGAAATATATAATCACAAAATACCTATAGAATGCTAAAAGAGGTGTACTCAACACTCTGTAATAACCTACACGGGAAAGGATCCAAAGATGAATAGATCAATACATTGATATAATGAACCAGATTCCGTACACCTAGAAAAAACACAGTATTTTTATCCAATTTGCTGTGATAGCAAATAAAAATTAAATGTAAAAAACAAACAAGAAGTAAGGAGACATAAGCTCTTGGGAGTTTGCCGTGGCACATTCTGCTCTAATTTGCAGCTTACAAACACGATTTCCAGGAACCCTCTATTGCCCAAAAACCCAGAGTTGGAAATGTAGAAATGCTGCCGCCTTGTGGCCGTTTCCCACAAGAGTGGCTTTAAACCCACAGCTAACGGTCACTTAACATTCACAAGGACTCAGGACAGTAAAGGACAACTGCCCTCAAAAATTCACAAGTGGCAAAATTTTCAAGGAGATAGTATGAAGAGGTAAATTTTACTCATTATTTTTCTAAAAACAAGGAAAATGGATAAAAGCTCAACAACATAAATTTTTAAACTCATGCAAATCTAGCCTACAAAAAGATTTCAACACACACACGTCAACTACCATCAGCCAAAGGTCTACAAACAATAAATGCTGAAGGGGTTTTAGAGAACTCTGTACCCTCTAGCTGCTGGTGAGATGTAAAGTGGTAAGAGCCAATAGTGAGCACAGAAAGGAGCTGTGTTTAAAAGTAAAAATTGAGTTAGCATTCCATTCAGCAGGTCAACTGCTGAAACTCTCACCTGAAAATACCAGAGTCGAGAAGGCACAGGCTGCAACAGCTTCACTGCAGGATTTTTCACAATAGCCAAGACACGGAAGCAACCAAAATGTCCATCAATGGATGAATGGATAAAGAAGAAGTGGTCCATGTACATAATGGAATATTAGCCATGGAAAACAGTGAAACACTGCTCGTTGAGGCACCATTTATGAGCCTAGATATAATCTCAGAACATGCCGTAAGTCAGAAAGAAAAAGACATATAGTATGATATCACTTAAAGGCGTTATCTAACAACTGACAAAAATGATAGCATTTTCACAGAGAAAGAAACTCACAGACTTAGAAAACAAACTATTCTTATGTAAATGGAAAGGTGGGTGGTATGGAAAATTAAGATTAGGGTTACCATATGTGTACAAATACCTACTAAATACATTTATCAAAGAGAACGACCATATAGCAAGGGAGGTCAATGGAGCACTCTGCATTAATTTACATGGGAGGAGTATCTGCACATGAATATATTACATATGTGTGTGTGTGTGTGTGTGTGTGTATATATATATATGTGTGTGTGTGTAATGTACAAATGAACCAGATTGTATACACGTAGGACAAACAATATTCTAAACATTACCTCGATTTAAAAAGACTAAAAAATCGAACAAGAAATAATGGAATATTAACTTACAGGTTTTTTCCTAGCACATTCCATTCTAATTTACAACCTGGGAACCTGACTTCCAGAAAGGCTGTGCTGCCCTAGAAACCAGTTTTGGGAATGGAGAAATGCTGCCGCCTTGTGGCCGTTTCCCCCAACAGCACCTTTAAAGCCAGTAGTAGTGGTCACTAAATATTCACACTCATTACAAGCCTGTAAATGTCACCTGTTCTCAAAAAAAATCCTGGGGTCAAAAATCGAAGAAAAATTCAAAACAGGGCAACCTTCCCAGAAGACCACTTCAAGTGGTTTATTGTACTCACAGTTTTTTTCTGTTTTTGTTTAACAGAAAGAAAACAAAGCATGGAAAAATGCTGAACATTAGGAATTATTAAAGACATGCAAATCCAAATGACAAAAACCTATCAGCTCACACCAGTCATAATGGCCATCAGCAAAAATTCTGCAAACAATAAATGCTGAAGGGGTTGTGGAGAAATGCGCACCCTCGTTTCTAATTGGGACATGGTAAAAACCAGTAATGAAAACACAAAGGAGGTACCTTGATAAGGTAAGTATTGAGCTACCATTCAATCAAGCATACCCACTGCTGGGCCTATCACCTGAGAGGATGAGAATCAAAAAGACACAGGGTGGCAATCCTGCACTCCAGCAATATTTACCACAGCCAACACTTGGAAGCAACAAAAATGTCTGTCAACAGAGGAAGGCACAAAGAAGAAGTGGTCCATGTACACAATGGAATATTACTCCAATAAAAAAAAATATAATTTCAATTTAGAAACCAAACGTAAGTAAGGAGACATCAGCTTTTGGGGGTTTGTCCGGGCACATTCCTCTCTAATATACAACTGAGGAACACCACTGGCAGGAAGGACTCTTTCCGTAATTCCCAGAATGGGGAAAGGAGAAATGCTGCCGCCCAATGACCGATACCTGCAACAGCAGCTTTAAAACCTGTGCTAATGGTCACTTCATATGCACAAGTACTGGAGGGCTGTAAATGAAACCTGCCCTCAGAATGTCTTCAGGGAGGTAATGGCCAAAATATTTCAAAATGTGACACATACTTCAAGAAAACCATTTGAAGAGGTAAGCACTACTCACAGCTTGAAAAACAGAGGACATGCCTGAAAGTTCAATTTCAAGGGATTATGAGATGCATGCAAATCCAACCTCAAAGAGGTGTCAGCTCACACCTGTCAGAATAAACATCAGCAGAAAAACTACAAACAATAAATGCTGAAAGGGTTGTGGACAAGGGCATACCCTCAAATTTAAGTGGAACATAACCTGGTAAGAGCCACTAATGAGAACAGAATGGAGACGCCTTTACAAGGTAAACATTTTGCTACCATATGATCCAACAGGCCCTCTCCTGGGCCTATAACCGAAGAAGACATAATTGAAAGACACAGGCAGGCAAACGTGCATTTCAGCAGTGTTACAATAACCAAGACATGGAAGCAACCAAAAAGTCCATCAACAGCTGAGTGGACAAAGAAAAACTGGTCCACGTACAGATGGAATATTAGCCAAGGAAAAAAATGACACAATGCCATTTGCATCACCATAGATGAGTCTAGAAGTAATCACACAACTTGTAGTAAGTCAGAAAGCGAAAGACACGTATCCTGTGATATCACTTATAGGTGTTACCTAAAAATTGATACCAGTGAAGATATTTCCACAGAGAAAGGCAATCACAGATTCATTAAACAAACTTATGGTTCACCAATGGAAAGGTGTGAGGATTGGATACATTAGGATGTCAGAGTTAACAGAGATATACAAACACAGGTGAAGTATATAATCACCAAAGACCTAAAGGATACCAAGAGAAGACTACTCAACATTGTGTCATAACCTAAAATGGGAAAAGGATCCAAAGAAGAAAAGAGATATGTATATGTGGAAAACAACCACATCTTGCACACCTAAAACAAGCAAAACATTGTAATCACACTTGCTGTGATAAACAATGAAAATTAAATTTAAAAAAAGAACAATATTTAGTGAGATATAAACATAAGGGGCTTTTTCCTGGCCCATTCCATTCTAATTTGCAACCTAGAACAGGACTTCCATTGAGGCTCTGTTTCCCTAGTAACCAGATTTGGTTAATGAGAACTGCTGCCGCCTTGTGGCCGTTTCACACAACAGCAGCTCTAACTGCAGCTGTAATGGTTACTTGACAGTCAAAATAATTGCAGGCCTGTAAATGACACCTGTCCTCAAAACAATCCTTCGGTCGTAAATCGAGCAAAAATCTCCAAAGACATCCATATTTCAAAACGACAATTTCAAGAGGCATATTTTATGCACATTTTATATTCTGTCTCTTTTTTTTTGTTATAGAAAAAGGCATGGAAAAACGCTCAACGTCAGGAATTAATAAAGCCATGCAAATCCAGTCTAGAAACACATTCACCTCACAGCCGTCAGAAGGATCATCAGCAAAGAAGTCTACATAGTATAAATGCTGAAGGGGTTTTAGAGAACTGTGTACCCTCTAGCTGCTGATGGGATGTAACCTGGTAACAGCCAGTACAGAGAACAAAATGGAGGTGTGTTTAAAGGTAAAACTTGAGCTACTCTGTGATCTGGTAGGCCCACTGATGGGCCTATCCGCTGAGTAGACCTGAATCAAAAAGACACAGGCTGGCAATCCTTCACTGCAGCAACATGTACCATCGCCAAGAGCTGGAAGAAACCAAAATGTCCATCAACAGAAAAATGCACCAAGAAGAAGTGGTCCATGTACACAATGGAATATTAGCCATGGAAAAGCATGGAACAATGCTGTTGGTACCACCATAGAAGGATCTAGAGATAATCACCCTACCTGAAGTAAGAAAGAAAACGAAAGACAGATATCCTATTACATCACTTATAGGTGTTACCTAAAAATTGATACCCATGAAATAATTTCCAAGAGAAGGACACTCATAGACTCAGAAAACCAAATTATGCTTAACCAAGTGGAAAGGGGTAAGGAATGTATGAATTAGGATATGGGGGTTAACAGACATGTAGTAATACATATGAAATATATAATCACAAAATACCTATAGAATGCTAAAAGAGGTGTACTCAACACTCTGTAATAACCTACACGGGAAAGGATCCAAAGATGAATAGATCAATACATTGATATAATGAACCAGATTCCGTACACCTAGAAAAAACACAGTATTTTTATCCAATTTGCTGTGATAGCAAATAAAAATTAAATGTAAAAAACAAACAAGAAGTAAGGAGATATAAGCTCTTGGGAGTTTGCCGTGGCACATTCTGCTCTAATTTGCAGCTTACAAACACGATTTCCAGGAACCCTCTATTGCCCAAAAACCCAGAGTTGGAAATGTAGAAATGCTGCCGCCTTGTGGCCGTTTCCCACAAGAGTGGCTTTAAACCCACAGCTAACGGTCACTTAACATTCACAAGGACTCAGGACAGTAAAGGACAACTGCCCTCAAAAATTCACAAGTGGCAAAATTTTCAAGGAGATAGTATGAAGAGGTAAATTTTACTCATTATTTTTCTAAAAACAAGGAAAATGGATAAAAGCTCAACAACATAAATTTTTAAACTCATGCAAATCTAGCCTACAAAAAGATTTCAACACACACACGTCAACTACCATCAGCCAAAGGTCTACAAACAATAAATGCTGAAGGGGTTTTAGAGAACTCTGTACCCTCTAGCTGCTGGTGAGATGTAAAGTGGTAAGAGCCAATAGTGAGCACAGAAAGGAGCTGTGTTTAAAAGTAAAAATTGAGTTAGCATTCCATTCAGCAGGTCAACTGCTGAAACTCTCACCTGAAAATACCAGAGTCGAGAAGGCACAGGCTGCAACAGCTTCACTGCAGGATTTTTCACAATAGCCAAGACACGGAAGCAACCAAAATGTCCATCAATGGATGAATGGATAAAGAAGAAGTGGTCCATGTACATAATGGAATATTAGCCATGGAAAACAGTGAAACACTGCTCGTTGAGGCACCATTTATGAGCCTAGATATAATCTCAGAACATGCCGTAAGTCAGAAAGAAAAAGACATATAGTATGATATCACTTAAAGGCGTTATCTAACAACTGACAAAAATGATAGCATTTTCACAGAGAAAGAAACTCACAGACTTAGAAAACAAACTATTCTTATGTAAATGGAAAGGTGGGTGGTATGGAAAATTAAGATTAGGGTTACCATATGTGTACAAATACCTACTAAATACATTTATCAAAGAGAACGACCATATAGCAAGGGAGGTCAATGGAGCACTCTGCAATAATTTACATGGGAAGAGTATCTGCACATGAATATATTACATATGTGTGTGTGTGTGTGTGTGTGTATATATATATATGTGTGTGTGTGTGTAATGTACAAATGAACCAGATTGTATACACGTAGGACAAACAATATTCTAAACATTACCTCGATTTAAAAAGACTAAAAAATCGAACAAGAAATAATGGAATATTAACTTACAGGTTTTTTCCTAGCACATTCCATTCTAATTTACAACCTGGGAACCTGACTTCCAGAAAGGCTGTGCTGCCCTAGAAACCAGTTTTGGGAATGGAGAAATGCTGCCGCCTTGTGGCCGTTTCCCCCAACAGCACCTTTAAAGCCAGTAGTAGTGGTCACTAAATATTCACACTCATTACAAGCCTGTAAATGTCACCTGTTCTCAAAAAAAATCCTGGGGTCAAAAATCGAAGAAAAATTCAAAACAGGGCAACCTTCCCAGAAGACCACTTCAAGTGGTTTATTGTACTCACAGTTTTTTTCTGTTTTTGTTTAACAGAAAGAAAACAAAGCATGGAAAAATGCTGAACATTAGGAATTATTAAAGACATGCAAATCCAAATGACAAAAACCTATCAGCTCACACCAGTCATAATGGCCATCAGCAAAAATTCTGCAAACAATAAATGCTGAAGGGGTTGTGGAGAAATGCGCACCCTCGTTTCTAATTGGGACATGGTAAAAACCAGTAATGAAAACACAAAGGAGGTACCTTGATAAGGTAAGTATTGAGCTACCATTCAATCAAGCATACCCACTGCTGGGCCTATCACCTGAGAGGATGAGAATCAAAAAGACACAGGGTGGCAATCCTGCACTCCAGCAATATTTACCACAGCCAACACTTGGAAGCAACAAAAATGTCTGTCAACAGAGGAAGGCACAAAGAAGAAGTGGTCCATGTACACAATGGAATATTACTCCAATAAAAAAAAATATAATTTCAATTTAGAAACCAAACGTAAGTAAGGAGACATCAGCTTTTGGGGGTTTGTCCGGGCACATTCCTCTCTAATATACAACTGAGGAACACCACTGGCAGGAAGGACTCTTTCCCTAATTCCCAGAATGGGGAAAGGAGAAATGCTGCCGCCCAATGGCCGATACCTGCAACAGCAGCTTTAAAACCTGTGCTAATGGTCACTTCATATGCACAAGTACTGGAGGGCTGTAAATGAAACCTGCCCTCAGAATGTCTTCAGGGAGGTAATGGCCAAAATATTTCAAAATGTGACACATACTTCAAGAAAACCATTTGAAGAGGTAAGCACTACTCACAGCTTGAAAAACAGAGGACATGCCTGAAAGTTCAATTTCAAGGGATTATGAGATGCATGCAAATCCAACCTCAAAGAGGTGTCAGCTCACACCTGTCAGAATAAACATCAGCAGAAAAACTACAAACAATAAATGCTGAAAGGGTTGTGGACAAGGGCATACCCTCAAATTTAAGTGGAACATAACCTGGTAAGAGCCACTAATGAGAACAGAATGGAGACGCCTTTACAAGGTAAACATTTTGCTACCATATGATCCAACAGGCCCTCTCCTGGGCCTATAACCGAAGAAGACATAATTGAAAGACACAGGCAGGCAAACGTGCATTTCAGCAGTGTTACAATAACCAAGACATGGAAGCAACCAAAAAGTCCATCAACAGCTGAGTGGACAAAGAAAAACTGGTCCACGTACAGATGGAATATTAGCCAAGGAAAAAAATGACACAATGCCATTTGCATCACCATAGATGAGTCTAGAAGTAATCACACAACTTGTAGTAAGTCAGAAAGCGAAAGACACGTATCCTGTGATATCACTTATAGGTGTTACCTAAAAATTGATACCAGTGAAGATATTTCCACAGAGAAAGGCAATCACAGATTCATTAAACAAACTTATGGTTCACCAATGGAAAGGTGTGAGGATTGGATACATTAGGATGTCAGAGTTAACAGAGATATACAAACACAGGTGAAGTATATAATCACCAAAGACCTAAAGGATACCAAGAGAAGACTACTCAACATTGTGTCATAACCTAAAATGGGAAAAGGATCCAAAGAAGAAAAGAGATATGTATATGTGGAAAACAACCACATCTTGCACACCTAAAACAAGCAAAACATTGTAATCACACTTGCTGTGATAAACAATGAAAATTAAATTTAAAAAAAGAACAATATTTAGTGAGATATAAACATAAGGGGCTTTTTCCTGGCCCATTCCATTCTAATTTGCAACCTAGAACAGGACTTCCATTGAGGCTCTGTTTCCCTAGTAACCAGATTTGGTTAATGAGAACTGCTGCCGCCTTGTGGCCGTTTCACACAACAGCAGCTCTAACTGCAGCTGTAATGGTTACTTGACAGTCAAAATAATTGCAGGCCTGTAAATGACACCTGTCCTCAAAACAATCCTTCGGTCGTAAATCGAGCAAAAATCTCCAAAGACATCCATATTTCAAAACGACAATTTCAAGAGGCATATTTTATGCACATTTTATATTCTGTCTCTTTTTTTTTGTTATAGAAAAAGGCATGGAAAAACGCTCAACGTCAGGAATTAATAAAGCCATGCAAATCCAGTCTAGAAACACATTCACCTCACAGCCGTCAGAAGGATCATCAGCAAAGAAGTCTACATAGTATAAATGCTGAAGGGGTTTTAGAGAACTGTGTACCCTCTAGCTGCTGATGGGATGTAACCTGGTAACAGCCAGTACAGAGAACAAAATGGAGGTGTGTTTAAAGGTAAAACTTGAGCTACTCTGTGATCTGGTAGGCCCACTGATGGGCCTATCCGCTGAGTAGACCTGAATCAAAAAGACACAGGCTGGCAATCCTTCACTGCAGCAACATGTACCATCGCCAAGAGCTGGAAGAAACCAAAATGTCCATCAACAGAAAAATGCACCAAGAAGAAGTGGTCCATGTACACAATGGAATATTAGCCATGGAAAAGCATGGAACAATGCTGTTGGTACCACCATAGAAGGATCTAGAGATAATCACCCTACCTGAAGTAAGAAAGAAAACGAAAGACAGATATCCTATTACATCACTTATAGGTGTTACCTAAAAATTGATACCCATGAAATAATTTCCAAGAGAAGGACACTCATAGACTCAGAAAACCAAATTATGCTTAACCAAGTGGAAAGGGGTAAGGAATGTATGAATTAGGATATGGGGGTTAACAGACATGTAGTAATACATATGAAATATATAATCACAAAATACCTATAGAATGCTAAAAGAGGTGTACTCAACACTCTGTAATAACCTACACGGGAAAGGATCCAAAGATGAATAGATCAATACATTGATATAATGAACCAGATTCCGTACACCTAGAAAAAACACAGTATTTTTATCCAATTTGCTGTGATAGCAAATAAAAATTAAATGTAAAAAACAAACAAGAAGTAAGGAGATATAAGCTCTTGGGAGTTTGCCGTGGCACATTCTGCTCTAATTTGCAGCTTACAAACACGATTTCCAGGAACCCTCTATTGCCCAAAAACCCAGAGTTGGAAATGTAGAAATGCTGCCGCCTTGTGGCCGTTTCCCACAAGAGTGGCTTTAAACCCACAGCTAACGGTCACTTAACATTCACAAGGACTCAGGACAGTAAAGGACAACTGCCCTCAAAAATTCACAAGTGGCAAAATTTTCAAGGAGATAGTATGAAGAGGTAAATTTTACTCATTATTTTTCTAAAAACAAGGAAAATGGATAAAAGCTCAACAACATAAATTTTTAAACTCATGCAAATCTAGCCTACAAAAAGATTTCAACACACACACGTCAACTACCATCAGCCAAAGGTCTACAAACAATAAATGCTGAAGGGGTTTTAGAGAACTGTGTACCCTCTAGCTGCTGGTGAGATGTAAAGTGGTAAGAGCCAATAGTGAGCACAGAAAGGAGCTGTGTTTAAAAGTAAAAATTGAGTCAGCATTCCATTCAGCAGGTCAACTGCTGAAACTCTCACCTGAAAATACCAGAATCGAGAAGGCACAGGCTGCAACAGCTTCACTGCAGGATTTTTCACAATAGCCAAGACACGGAAGCAACCAAAATGTCCATCAATGGATGAATGGATAAAGAAGAAGTGGTCCATGTACATAATGGAATATTAGCCATGGAAAACAGTGAAACACTGCTCGTTGAGGCACCATTTATGAGCCTAGATATAATCTCAGAACATGCCGTAAGTCAGAAAGAAAAAGACATATAGTATGATATCACTTAAAGGCGTTATCTAACAACTGACAAAAATGATAGCATTTTCACAGAGAAAGAAACTCACAGACTTAGAAAACAAACTATTCTTATGTAAATGGAAAGGTGGGTGGTATGGAAAATTAAGATTAGGGTTACCATATGTGTACAAATACCTACTAAATACATTTATCAAAGAGAACGACCATATAGCAAGGGAGGTCAATGGAGCACTCTGCATTAATTTACATGGGAGGAGTATCTGCACATGAATATATTACATATGTGTGTGTGTGTGTGTGTGTATATATATATATATGTGTGTGTGTGTAATGTACAAATGAACCAGATTGTATACACGTAGGACAAACAATATTCTAAACATTACCTCGATTTAAAAAGACTAAAAAATCGAACAAGAAATAATGGAATATTAACTTACAGGTTTTTTCCTAGCACATTCCATTCTAATTTACAACCTGGGAACCTGACTTCCAGAAAGGCTGTGCTGCCCTAGAAACCAGTTTTGGGAATGGAGAAATGCTGCCGCCTTGTGGCCGTTTCCCCCAACAGCACCTTTAAAGCCAGTAGTAGTGGTCACTAAATATTCACACTCATTACAAGCCTGTAAATGTCACCTGTTCTCAAAAAAAATCCTGGGGTCAAAAATCGAAGAAAAATTCAAAACAGGGCAACCTTCCCAGAAGACCACTTCAAGTGGTTTATTGTACTCACAGTTTTTTTCTGTTTTTGTTTAACAGAAAGAAAACAAAGCATGGAAAAATGCTGAACATTAGGAATTATTAAAGACATGCAAATCCAAATGACAAAAACCTATCAGCTCACACCAGTCATAATGGCCATCAGCAAAAATTCTGCAAACAATAAATGCTGAAGGGGTTGTGGAGAAATGCGCACCCTCGTTTCTAATTGGGACATGGTAAAAACCAGTAATGAAAACACAAAGGAGGTACCTTGATAAGGTAAGTATTGAGCTACCATTCAATCAAGCATACCCACTGCTGGGCCTATCACCTGAGAGGATGAGAATCAAAAAGACACAGGGTGGCAATCCTGCACTCCAGCAATATTTACCACAGCCAACACTTGGAAGCAACAAAAATGTCTGTCAACAGAGGAAGGCACAAAGAAGAAGTGGTCCATGTACACAATGGAATATTACTCCAATAAAAAAAAATATAATTTCAATTTAGAAACCAAACGTAAGTAAGGAGACATCAGCTTTTGGGGGTTTGTCCGGGCACATTCCTCTCTAATATACAACTGAGGAACACCACTGGCAGGAAGGACTCTTTCCGTAATTCCCAGAATGGGGAAAGGAGAAATGCTGCCGCCCAATGACCGATACCTGCAACAGCAGCTTTAAAACCTGTGCTAATGGTCACTTCATATGCACAAGTACTGGAGGGCTGTAAATGAAACCTGCCCTCAGAATGTCTTCAGGGAGGTAATGGCCAAAATATTTCAAAATGTGACACATACTTCAAGAAAACCATTTGAAGAGGTAAGCACTACTCACAGCTTGAAAAACAGAGGACATGCCTGAAAGTTCAATTTCAAGGGATTATGAGATGCATGCAAATCCAACCTCAAAGAGGTGTCAGCTCACACCTGTCAGAATAAACATCAGCAGAAAAACTACAAACAATAAATGCTGAAAGGGTTGTGGACAAGGGCATACCCTCAAATTTAAGTGGAACATAACCTGGTAAGAGCCACTAATGAGAACAGAATGGAGACGCCTTTACAAGGTAAACATTTTGCTACCATATGATCCAACAGGCCCTCTCCTGGGCCTATAACCGAAGAAGACATAATTGAAAGACACAGGCAGGCAAACGTGCATTTCAGCAGTGTTACAATAACCAAGACATGGAAGCAACCAAAAAGTCCATCAACAGCTGAGTGGACAAAGAAAAACTGGTCCACGTACAGATGGAATATTAGCCAAGGAAAAAAATGACACAATGCCATTTGCATCACCATAGATGAGTCTAGAAGTAATCACACAACTTGTAGTAAGTCAGAAAGCGAAAGACACGTATCCTGTGATATCACTTATAGGTGTTACCTAAAAATTGATACCAGTGAAGATATTTCCACAGAGAAAGGCAATCACAGATTCATTAAACAAACTTATGGTTCACCAATGGAAAGGTGTGAGGATTGGATACATTAGGATGTCAGAGTTAACAGAGATATACAAACACAGGTGAAGTATATAATCACCAAAGACCTAAAGGATACCAAGAGAAGACTACTCAACATTGTGTCATAACCTAAAATGGGAAAAGGATCCAAAGAAGAAAAGAGATATGTATATGTGGAAAACAACCACATCTTGCACACCTAAAACAAGCAAAACATTGTAATCACACTTGCTGTGATAAACAATGAAAATTAAATTTAAAAAAAGAACAATATTTAGTGAGATATAAACATAAGGGGCTTTTTCCTGGCCCATTCCATTCTAATTTGCAACCTAGAACAGGACTTCCATTGAGGCTCTGTTTCCCTAGTAACCAGATTTGGTTAATGAGAACTGCTGCCGCCTTGTGGCCGTTTCACACAACAGCAGCTCTAACTGCAGCTGTAATGGTTACTTGACAGTCAAAATAATTGCAGGCCTGTAAATGACACCTGTCCTCAAAACAATCCTTCGGTCGTAAATCGAGCAAAAATCTCCAAAGACATCCATATTTCAAAACGACAATTTCAAGAGGCATATTTTATGCACATTTTATATTCTGTCTCTTTTTTTTTGTTATAGAAAAAGGCATGGAAAAACGCTCAACGTCAGGAATTAATAAAGCCATGCAAATCCAGTCTAGAAACACATTCACCTCACAGCCGTCAGAAGGATCATCAGCAAAGAAGTCTACATAGTATAAATGCTGAAGGGGTTTTAGAGAACTGTGTACCCTCTAGCTGCTGATGGGATGTAACCTGGTAACAGCCAGTACAGAGAACAAAATGGAGGTGTGTTTAAAGGTAAAACTTGAGCTACTCTGTGATCTGGTAGGCCCACTGATGGGCCTATCCGCTGAGTAGACCTGAATCAAAAAGACACAGGCTGGCAATCCTTCACTGCAGCAACATGTACCATCGCCAAGAGCTGGAAGAAACCAAAATGTCCATCAACAGAAAAATGCACCAAGAAGAAGTGGTCCATGTACACAATGGAATATTAGCCATGGAAAAGCATGGAACAATGCTGTTGGTACCACCATAGAAGGATCTAGAGATAATCACCCTACCTGAAGTAAGAAAGAAAACGAAAGACAGATATCCTATTACATCACTTATAGGTGTTACCTAAAAATTGATACCCATGAAATAATTTCCAAGAGAAGGACACTCATAGACTCAGAAAACCAAATTATGCTTAACCAAGTGGAAAGGGGTAAGGAATGTATGAATTAGGATATGGGGGTTAACAGACATGTAGTAATACATATGAAATATATAATCACAAAATACCTATAGAATGCTAAAAGAGGTGTACTCAACACTCTGTAATAACCTACACGGGAAAGGATCCAAAGATGAATAGATCAATACATTGATATAATGAACCAGATTCCGTACACCTAGAAAAAACACAGTATTTTTATCCAATTTGCTGTGATAGCAAATAAAAATTAAATGTAAAAAACAAACAAGAAGTAAGGAGACATAAGCTCTTGGGAGTTTGCCGTGGCACATTCTGCTCTAATTTGCAGCTTACAAACACGATTTCCAGGAACCCTCTATTGCCCAAAAACCCAGAGTTGGAAATGTAGAAATGCTGCCGCCTTGTGGCCGTTTCCCACAAGAGTGGCTTTAAACCCACAGCTAACGGTCACTTAACATTCACAAGGACTCAGGACAGTAAAGGACAACTGCCCTCAAAAATTCACAAGTGGCAAAATTTTCAAGGAGATAGTATGAAGAGGTAAATTTTACTCATTATTTTTCTAAAAACAAGGAAAATGGATAAAAGCTCAACAACATAAATTTTTAAACTCATGCAAATCTAGCCTACAAAAAGATTTCAACACACACACGTCAACTACCATCAGCCAAAGGTCTACAAACAATAAATGCTGAAGGGGTTTTAGAGAACTCTGTACCCTCTAGCTGCTGGTGAGATGTAAAGTGGTAAGAGCCAATAGTGAGCACAGAAAGGAGCTGTGTTTAAAAGTAAAAATTGAGTTAGCATTCCATTCAGCAGGTCAACTGCTGAAACTCTCACCTGAAAATACCAGAGTCGAGAAGGCACAGGCTGCAACAGCTTCACTGCAGGATTTTTCACAATAGCCAAGACACGGAAGCAACCAAAATGTCCATCAATGGATGAATGGATAAAGAAGAAGTGGTCCATGTACATAATGGAATATTAGCCATGGAAAACAGTGAAACACTGCTCGTTGAGGCACCATTTATGAGCCTAGATATAATCTCAGAACATGCCGTAAGTCAGAAAGAAAAAGACATATAGTATGATATCACTTAAAGGCGTTATCTAACAACTGACAAAAATGATAGCATTTTCACAGAGAAAGAAACTCACAGACTTAGAAAACAAACTATTCTTATGTAAATGGAAAGGTGGGTGGTATGGAAAATTAAGATTAGGGTTACCATATGTGTACAAATACCTACTAAATACATTTATCAAAGAGAACGACCATATAGCAAGGGAGGTCAATGGAGCACTCTGCATTAATTTACATGGGAGGAGTATCTGCACATGAATATATTACATATGTGTGTGTGTGTGTGTGTGTGTGTATATATATATATGTGTGTGTGTGTAATGTACAAATGAACCAGATTGTATACACGTAGGACAAACAATATTCTAAACATTACCTCGATTTAAAAAGACTAAAAAATCGAACAAGAAATAATGGAATATTAACTTACAGGTTTTTTCCTAGCACATTCCATTCTAATTTACAACCTGGGAACCTGACTTCCAGAAAGGCTGTGCTGCCCTAGAAACCAGTTTTGGGAATGGAGAAATGCTGCCGCCTTGTGGCCGTTTCCCCCAACAGCACCTTTAAAGCCAGTAGTAGTGGTCACTAAATATTCACACTCATTACAAGCCTGTAAATGTCACCTGTTCTCAAAAAAAATCCTGGGGTCAAAAATCGAAGAAAAATTCAAAACAGGGCAACCTTCCCAGAAGACCACTTCAAGTGGTTTATTGTACTCACAGTTTTTTTCTGTTTTTGTTTAACAGAAAGAAAACAAAGCATGGAAAAATGCTGAACATTAGGAATTATTAAAGACATGCAAATCCAAATGACAAAAACCTATCAGCTCACACCAGTCATAATGGCCATCAGCAAAAATTCTGCAAACAATAAATGCTGAAGGGGTTGTGGAGAAATGCGCACCCTCGTTTCTAATTGGGACATGGTAAAAACCAGTAATGAAAACACAAAGGAGGTACCTTGATAAGGTAAGTATTGAGCTACCATTCAATCAAGCATACCCACTGCTGGGCCTATCACCTGAGAGGATGAGAATCAAAAAGACACAGGGTGGCAATCCTGCACTCCAGCAATATTTACCACAGCCAACACTTGGAAGCAACAAAAATGTCTGTCAACAGAGGAAGGCACAAAGAAGAAGTGGTCCATGTACACAATGGAATATTACTCCAATAAAAAAAAATATAATTTCAATTTAGAAACCAAACGTAAGTAAGGAGACATCAGCTTTTGGGGGTTTGTCCGGGCACATTCCTCTCTAATATACAACTGAGGAACACCACTGGCAGGAAGGACTCTTTCCGTAATTCCCAGAATGGGGAAAGGAGAAATGCTGCCGCCCAATGACCGATACCTGCAACAGCAGCTTTAAAACCTGTGCTAATGGTCACTTCATATGCACAAGTACTGGAGGGCTGTAAATGAAACCTGCCCTCAGAATGTCTTCAGGGAGGTAATGGCCAAAATATTTCAAAATGTGACACATACTTCAAGAAAACCATTTGAAGAGGTAAGCACTACTCACAGCTTGAAAAACAGAGGACATGCCTGAAAGTTCAATTTCAAGGGATTATGAGATGCATGCAAATCCAACCTCAAAGAGGTGTCAGCTCACACCTGTCAGAATAAACATCAGCAGAAAAACTACAAACAATAAATGCTGAAAGGGTTGTGGACAAGGGCATACCCTCAAATTTAAGTGGAACATAACCTGGTAAGAGCCACTAATGAGAACAGAATGGAGACGCCTTTACAAGGTAAACATTTTGCTACCATATGATCCAACAGGCCCTCTCCTGGGCCTATAACCGAAGAAGACATAATTGAAAGACACAGGCAGGCAAACGTGCATTTCAGCAGTGTTACAATAACCAAGACATGGAAGCAACCAAAAAGTCCATCAACAGCTGAGTGGACAAAGAAAAACTGGTCCACGTACAGATGGAATATTAGCCAAGGAAAAAAATGACACAATGCCATTTGCATCACCATAGATGAGTCTAGAAGTAATCACACAACTTGTAGTAAGTCAGAAAGCGAAAGACACGTATCCTGTGATATCACTTATAGGTGTTACCTAAAAATTGATACCAGTGAAGATATTTCCACAGAGAAAGGCAATCACAGATTCATTAAACAAACTTATGGTTCACCAATGGAAAGGTGTGAGGATTGGATACATTAGGATGTCAGAGTTAACAGAGATATACAAACACAGGTGAAGTATATAATCACCAAAGACCTAAAGGATACCAAGAGAAGACTACTCAACATTGTGTCATAACCTAAAATGGGAAAAGGATCCAAAGAAGAAAAGAGATATGTATATGTGGAAAACAACCACATCTTGCACACCTAAAACAAGCAAAACATTGTAATCACACTTGCTGTGATAAACAATGAAAATTAAATTTAAAAAAAGAACAATATTTAGTGAGATATAAACATAAGGGGCTTTTTCCTGGCCCATTCCATTCTAATTTGCAACCTAGAACAGGACTTCCATTGAGGCTCTGTTTCCCTAGTAACCAGATTTGGTTAATGAGAACTGCTGCCGCCTTGTGGCCGTTTCACACAACAGCAGCTCTAACTGCAGCTGTAATGGTTACTTGACAGTCAAAATAATTGCAGGCCTGTAAATGACACCTGTCCTCAAAACAATCCTTCGGTCGTAAATCGAGCAAAAATCTCCAAAGACATCCATATTTCAAAACGACAATTTCAAGAGGCATATTTTATGCACATTTTATATTCTGTCTCTTTTTTTTTGTTATAGAAAAAGGCATGGAAAAACGCTCAACGTCAGGAATTAATAAAGCCATGCAAATCCAGTCTAGAAACACATTCACCTCACAGCCGTCAGAAGGATCATCAGCAAAGAAGTCTACATAGTATAAATGCTGAAGGGGTTTTAGAGAACTGTGTACCCTCTAGCTGCTGATGGGATGTAACCTGGTAACAGCCAGTACAGAGAACAAAATGGAGGTGTGTTTAAAGGTAAAACTTGAGCTACTCTGTGATCTGGTAGGCCCACTGATGGGCCTATCCGCTGAGTAGACCTGAATCAAAAAGACACAGGCTGGCAATCCTTCACTGCAGCAACATGTACCATCGCCAAGAGCTGGAAGAAACCAAAATGTCCATCAACAGAAAAATGCACCAAGAAGAAGTGGTCCATGTACACAATGGAATATTAGCCATGGAAAAGCATGGAACAATGCTGTTGGTACCACCATAGAAGGATCTAGAGATAATCACCCTACCTGAAGTAAGAAAGAAAACGAAAGACAGATATCCTATTACATCACTTATAGGTGTTACCTAAAAATTGATACCCATGAAATAATTTCCAAGAGAAGGACACTCATAGACTCAGAAAACCAAATTATGCTTAACCAAGTGGAAAGGGGTAAGGAATGTATGAATTAGGATATGGGGGTTAACAGACATGTAGTAATACATATGAAATATATAATCACAAAATACCTATAGAATGCTAAAAGAGGTGTACTCAACACTCTGTAATAACCTACACGGGAAAGGATCCAAAGATGAATAGATCAATACATTGATATAATGAACCAGATTCCGTACACCTAGAAAAAACACAGTATTTTTATCCAATTTGCTGTGATAGCAAATAAAAATTAAATGTAAAAAACAAACAAGAAGTAAGGAGATATAAGCTCTTGGGAGTTTGCCGTGGCACATTCTGCTCTAATTTGCAGCTTACAAACACGATTTCCAGGAACCCTCTATTGCCCAAAAACCCAGAGTTGGAAATGTAGAAATGCTGCCGCCTTGTGGCCGTTTCCCACAAGAGTGGCTTTAAACCCACAGCTAACGGTCACTTAACATTCACAAGGACTCAGGACAGTAAAGGACAACTGCCCTCAAAAATTCACAAGTGGCAAAATTTTCAAGGAGATAGTATGAAGAGGTAAATTTTACTCATTATTTTTCTAAAAACAAGGAAAATGGATAAAAGCTCAACAACATAAATTTTTAAACTCATGCAAATCTAGCCTACAAAAAGATTTCAACACACACACGTCAACTACCATCAGCCAAAGGTCTACAAACAATAAATGCTGAAGGGGTTTTAGAGAACTCTGTACCCTCTAGCTGCTGGTGAGATGTAAAGTGGTAAGAGCCAATAGTGAGCACAGAAAGGAGCTGTGTTTAAAAGTAAAAATTGAGTCAGCATTCCATTCAGCAGGTCAACTGCTGAAACTCTCACCTGAAAATACCAGAATCGAGAAGGCACAGGCTGCAACAGCTTCACTGCAGGATTTTTCACAATAGCCAAGACACGGAAGCAACCAAAATGTCCATCAATGGATGAATGGATAAAGAAGAAGTGGTCCATGTACATAATGGAATATTAGCCATGGAAAACAGTGAAACACTGCTCGTTGAGGCACCATTTATGAGCCTAGATATAATCTCAGAACATGCCGTAAGTCAGAAAGAAAAAGACATATAGTATGATATCACTTAAAGGCGTTATCTAACAACTGACAAAAATGATAGCATTTTCACAGAGAAAGAAACTCACAGACTTAGAAAACAAACTATTCTTATGTAAATGGAAAGGTGGGTGGTATGGAAAATTAAGATTAGGGTTACCATATGTGTACAAATACCTACTAAATACATTTATCAAAGAGAACGACCATATAGCAAGGGAGGTCAATGGAGCACTCTGCATTAATTTACATGGGAGGAGTATCTGCACATGAATATATTACATATGTGTGTGTGTGTGTGTGTGTATATATATATATATGTGTGTGTGTGTAATGTACAAATGAACCAGATTGTATACACGTAGGACAAACAATATTCTAAACATTACCTCGATTTAAAAAGACTAAAAAATCGAACAAGAAATAATGGAATATTAACTTACAGGTTTTTTCCTAGCACATTCCATTCTAATTTACAACCTGGGAACCTGACTTCCAGAAAGGCTGTGCTGCCCTAGAAACCAGTTTTGGGAATGGAGAAATGCTGCCGCCTTGTGGCCGTTTCCCCCAACAGCACCTTTAAAGCCAGTAGTAGTGGTCACTAAATATTCACACTCATTACAAGCCTGTAAATGTCACCTGTTCTCAAAAAAAATCCTGGGGTCAAAAATCGAAGAAAAATTCAAAACAGGGCAACCTTCCCAGAAGACCACTTCAAGTGGTTTATTGTACTCACAGTTTTTTTCTGTTTTTGTTTAACAGAAAGAAAACAAAGCATGGAAAAATGCTGAACATTAGGAATTATTAAAGACATGCAAATCCAAATGACAAAAACCTATCAGCTCACACCAGTCATAATGGCCATCAGCAAAAATTCTGCAAACAATAAATGCTGAAGGGGTTGTGGAGAAATGCGCACCCTCGTTTCTAATTGGGACATGGTAAAAACCAGTAATGAAAACACAAAGGAGGTACCTTGATAAGGTAAGTATTGAGCTACCATTCAATCAAGCATACCCACTGCTGGGCCTATCACCTGAGAGGATGAGAATCAAAAAGACACAGGGTGGCAATCCTGCACTCCAGCAATATTTACCACAGCCAACACTTGGAAGCAACAAAAATGTCTGTCAACAGAGGAAGGCACAAAGAAGAAGTGGTCCATGTACACAATGGAATATTACTCCAATAAAAAAAAATATAATTTCAATTTAGAAACCAAACGTAAGTAAGGAGACATCAGCTTTTGGGGGTTTGTCCGGGCACATTCCTCTCTAATATACAACTGAGGAACACCACTGGCAGGAAGGACTCTTTCCCTAATTCCCAGAATGGGGAAAGGAGAAATGCTGCCGCCCAATGGCCGATACCTGCAACAGCAGCTTTAAAACCTGTGCTAATGGTCACTTCATATGCACAAGTACTGGAGGGCTGTAAATGAAACCTGCCCTCAGAATGTCTTCAGGGAGGTAATGGCCAAAATATTTCAAAATGTGACACATACTTCAAGAAAACCATTTGAAGAGGTAAGCACTACTCACAGCTTGAAAAACAGAGGACATGCCTGAAAGTTCAATTTCAAGGGATTATGAGATGCATGCAAATCCAACCTCAAAGAGGTGTCAGCTCACACCTGTCAGAATAAACATCAGCAGAAAAACTACAAACAATAAATGCTGAAAGGGTTGTGGACAAGGGCATACCCTCAAATTTAAGTGGAACATAACCTGGTAAGAGCCACTAATGAGAACAGAATGGAGACGCCTTTACAAGGTAAACATTTTGCTACCATATGATCCAACAGGCCCTCTCCTGGGCCTATAACCGAAGAAGACATAATTGAAAGACACAGGCAGGCAAACGTGCATTTCAGCAGTGTTACAATAACCAAGACATGGAAGCAACCAAAAAGTCCATCAACAGCTGAGTGGACAAAGAAAAACTGGTCCACGTACAGATGGAATATTAGCCAAGGAAAAAAATGACACAATGCCATTTGCATCACCATAGATGAGTCTAGAAGTAATCACACAACTTGTAGTAAGTCAGAAAGCGAAAGACACGTATCCTGTGATATCACTTATAGGTGTTACCTAAAAATTGATACCAGTGAAGATATTTCCACAGAGAAAGGCAATCACAGATTCATTAAACAAACTTATGGTTCACCAATGGAAAGGTGTGAGGATTGGATACATTAGGATGTCAGAGTTAACAGAGATATACAAACACAGGTGAAGTATATAATCACCAAAGACCTAAAGGATACCAAGAGAAGACTACTCAACATTGTGTCATAACCTAAAATGGGAAAAGGATCCAAAGAAGAAAAGAGATATGTATATGTGGAAAACAACCACATCTTGCACACCTAAAACAAGCAAAACATTGTAATCACACTTGCTGTGATAAACAATGAAAATTAAATTTAAAAAAAGAACAATATTTAGTGAGATATAAACATAAGGGGCTTTTTCCTGGCCCATTCCATTCTAATTTGCAACCTAGAACAGGACTTCCATTGAGGCTCTGTTTCCCTAGTAACCAGATTTGGTTAATGAGAACTGCTGCCGCCTTGTGGCCGTTTCACACAACAGCAGCTCTAACTGCAGCTGTAATGGTTACTTGACAGTCAAAATAATTGCAGGCCTGTAAATGACACCTGTCCTCAAAACAATCCTTCGGTCGTAAATCGAGCAAAAATCTCCAAAGACATCCATATTTCAAAACGACAATTTCAAGAGGCATATTTTATGCACATTTTATATTCTGTCTCTTTTTTTTTGTTATAGAAAAAGGCATGGAAAAACGCTCAACGTCAGGAATTAATAAAGCCATGCAAATCCAGTCTAGAAACACATTCACCTCACAGCCGTCAGAAGGATCATCAGCAAAGAAGTCTACATAGTATAAATGCTGAAGGGGTTTTAGAGAACTGTGTACCCTCTAGCTGCTGATGGGATGTAACCTGGTAACAGCCAGTACAGAGAACAAAATGGAGGTGTGTTTAAAGGTAAAACTTGAGCTACTCTGTGATCTGGTAGGCCCACTGATGGGCCTATCCGCTGAGTAGACCTGAATCAAAAAGACACAGGCTGGCAATCCTTCACTGCAGCAACATGTACCATCGCCAAGAGCTGGAAGAAACCAAAATGTCCATCAACAGAAAAATGCACCAAGAAGAAGTGGTCCATGTACACAATGGAATATTAGCCATGGAAAAGCATGGAACAATGCTGTTGGTACCACCATAGAAGGATCTAGAGATAATCACCCTACCTGAAGTAAGAAAGAAAACGAAAGACAGATATCCTATTACATCACTTATAGGTGTTACCTAAAAATTGATACCCATGAAATAATTTCCAAGAGAAGGACACTCATAGACTCAGAAAACCAAATTATGCTTAACCAAGTGGAAAGGGGTAAGGAATGTATGAATTAGGATATGGGGGTTAACAGACATGTAGTAATACATATGAAATATATAATCACAAAATACCTATAGAATGCTAAAAGAGGTGTACTCAACACTCTGTAATAACCTACACGGGAAAGGATCCAAAGATGAATAGATCAATACATTGATATAATGAACCAGATTCCATACACCTAGAAAAAACACAGTATTTTTATCCAATTTGCTGTGATAGCAAATAAAAATTAAATGTAAAAAACAAACAAGAAGTAAGGAGATATAAGCTCTTGGGAGTTTGCCGTGGCACATTCTGCTCTAATTTGCAGCTTACAAACACGATTTCCAGGAACCCTCTATTGCCCAAAAACCCAGAGTTGGAAATGTAGAAATGCTGCCGCCTTGTGGCCGTTTCCCACAAGAGTGGCTTTAAACCCACAGCTAACGGTCACTTAACATTCACAAGGACTCAGGACAGTAAAGGACAACTGCCCTCAAAAATTCACAAGTGGCAAAATTTTCAAGGAGATAGTATGAAGAGGTAAATTTTACTCATTATTTTTCTAAAAACAAGGAAAATGGATAAAAGCTCAACAACATAAATTTTTAAACTCATGCAAATCTAGCCTACAAAAAGATTTCAACACACACACGTCAACTACCATCAGCCAAAGGTCTACAAACAATAAATGCTGAAGGGGTTTTAGAGAACTGTGTACCCTCTAGCTGCTGGTGAGATGTAAAGTGGTAAGAGCCAATAGTGAGCACAGAAAGGAGCTGTGTTTAAAAGTAAAAATTGAGTCAGCATTCCATTCAGCAGGTCAACTGCTGAAACTCTCACCTGAAAATACCAGAATCGAGAAGGCACAGGCTGCAACAGCTTCACTGCAGGATTTTTCACAATAGCCAAGACACGGAAGCAACCAAAATGTCCATCAATGGATGAATGGATAAAGAAGAAGTGGTCCATGTACATAATGGAATATTAGCCATGGAAAACAGTGAAACACTGCTCGTTGAGGCACCATTTATGAGCCTAGATATAATCTCAGAACATGCCGTAAGTCAGAAAGAAAAAGACATATAGTATGATATCACTTAAAGGCGTTATCTAACAACTGACAAAAATGATAGCATTTTCACAGAGAAAGAAACTCACAGACTTAGAAAACAAACTATTCTTATGTAAATGGAAAGGTGGGTGGTATGGAAAATTAAGATTAGGGTTACCATATGTGTACAAATACCTACTAAATACATTTATCAAAGAGAACGACCATATAGCAAGGGAGGTCAATGGAGCACTCTGCATTAATTTACATGGGAGGAGTATCTGCACATGAATATATTACATATGTGTGTGTGTGTGTATATATATATATATGTGTGTGTGTGTAATGTACAAATGAACCAGATTGTATACACGTAGGACAAACAATATTCTAAACATTACCTCGATTTAAAAAGACTAAAAAATCGAACAAGAAATAATGGAATATTAACTTACAGGTTTTTTCCTAGCACATTCCATTCTAATTTACAACCTGGGAACCTGACTTCCAGAAAGGCTGTGCTGCCCTAGAAACCAGTTTTGGGAATGGAGAAATGCTGCCGCCTTGTGGCCGTTTCCCCCAACAGCACCTTTAAAGCCAGTAGTAGTGGTCACTAAATATTCACACTCATTACAAGCCTGTAAATGTCACCTGTTCTCAAAAAACATCCTGGGGTCAAAAATCGAAGAAAAATTCAAAACAGGGCAACCTTCCCAGAAGACCACTTCAAGTGGTTTATTGTACTCACAGTTTTTTTCTGTTTTTGTTTAACAGAAAGAAAACAAAGCATGGAAAAATGCTGAACATTAGGAATTATTAAAGACATGCAAATCCAAATGACAAAAACCTATCAGCTCACACCAGTCATAATGGCCATCAGCAAAAATTCTGCAAACAATAAATGCTGAAGGGGTTGTGGAGAAATGCGCACCCTCGTTTCTAATTGGGACATGGTAAAAACCAGTAATGAAAACACAAAGGAGGTACCTTGATAAGGTAAGTATTGAGCTACCATTCAATCAAGCATACCCACTGCTGGGCCTATCACCTGAGAGGATGAGAATCAAAAAGACACAGGGTGGCAATCCTGCACTCCAGCAATATTTACCACAGCCAACACTTGGAAGCAACAAAAATGTCTGTCAACAGAGGAAGGCACAAAGAAGAAGTGGTCCATGTACACAATGGAATATTACTCCAATAAAAAAAAATATAATTTCAATTTAGAAACCAAACGTAAGTAAGGAGACATCAGCTTTTGGGGGTTTGTCCGGGCACATTCCTCTCTAATATACAACTGAGGAACACCACTGGCAGGAAGGACTCTTTCCCTAATTCCCAGAATGGGGAAAGGAGAAATGCTGCCGCCCAATGACCGATACCTGCAACAGCAGCTTTAAAACCTGTGCTAATGGTCACTTCATATGCACAAGTACTGGAGGGCTGTAAATGAAACCTGCCCTCAGAATGTCTTCAGGGAGGTAATGGCCAAAATATTTCAAAATGTGACACATACTTCAAGAAAACCATTTGAAGAGGTAAGCACTACTCACAGCTTGAAAAACAGAGGACATGCCTGAAAGTTCAATTTCAAGGGATTATGAGATGCATGCAAATCCAACCTCAAAGAGGTGTCAGCTCACACCTGTCAGAATAAACATCAGCAGAAAAACTACAAACAATAAATGCTGAAAGGGTTGTGGACAAGGGCATACCCTCAAATTTAAGTGGAACATAACCTGGTAAGAGCCACTAATGAGAACAGAATGGAGACGCCTTTACAAGGTAAACATTTTGCTACCATATGATCCAACAGGCCCTCTCCTGGGCCTATAACCGAAGAAGACATAATTGAAAGACACAGGCAGGCAAACGTGCATTTCAGCAGTGTTACAATAACCAAGACATGGAAGCAACCAAAAAGTCCATCAACAGCTGAGTGGACAAAGAAAAACTGGTCCACGTACAGATGGAATATTAGCCAAGGAAAAAAATGACACAATGCCATTTGCATCACCATAGATGAGTCTAGAAGTAATCACACAACTTGTAGTAAGTCAGAAAGCGAAAGACACGTATCCTGTGATATCACTTATAGGTGTTACCTAAAAATTGATACCAGTGAAGATATTTCCACAGAGAAAGGCAATCACAGATTCATTAAACAAACTTATGGTTCACCAATGGAAAGGTGTGAGGATTGGATACATTAGGATGTCAGAGTTAACAGAGATATACAAACACAGGTGAAGTATATAATCACCAAAGACCTAAAGGATACCAAGAGAAGACTACTCAACATTGTGTCATAACCTAAAATGGGAAAAGGATCCAAAGAAGAAAAGAGATATGTATATGTGGAAAACAACCACATCTTGCACACCTAAAACAAGCAAAACATTGTAATCACACTTGCTGTGATAAACAATGAAAATTAAATTTAAAAAAAGAACAATATTTAGTGAGATATAAACATAAGGGGCTTTTTCCTGGCCCATTCCATTCTAATTTGCAACCTAGAACAGGACTTCCATTGAGGCTCTGTTTCCCTAGTAACCAGATTTGGTTAATGAGAACTGCTGCCGCCTTGTGGCCGTTTCACACAACAGCAGCTCTAACTGCAGCTGTAATGGTTACTTGACAGTCAAAATAATTGCAGGCCTGTAAATGACACCTGTCCTCAAAACAATCCTTCGGTCGTAAATCGAGCAAAAATCTCCAAAGACATCCATATTTCAAAACGACAATTTCAAGAGGCATATTTTATGCACATTTTATATTCTGTCTCTTTTTTTTTGTTATAGAAAAAGGCATGGAAAAACGCTCAACGTCAGGAATTAATAAAGCCATGCAAATCCAGTCTAGAAACACATTCACCTCACAGCCGTCAGAAGGATCATCAGCAAAGAAGTCTACATAGTATAAATGCTGAAGGGGTTTTAGAGAACTGTGTACCCTCTAGCTGCTGATGGGATGTAACCTGGTAACATCCAGTACAGAGAACAAAATGGAGGTGTGTTTAAAGGTAAAACTTGAGCTACTCTGTGATCTGGTAGGCCCACTGATGGGCCTATCCGCTGAGTAGACCTGAATCAAAAAGACACAGGCTGGCAATCCTTCACTGCAGCAACATGTACCATCGCCAAGAGCTGGAAGAAACCAAAATATCCATCAACAGAAAAATGCACCAAGAAGAAGTGGTCCATGTACACAATGGAATATTAGCCATGGAAAAGCATGGAACAATGCTGTTGGCACCACCATAGAAGGATCTAGAGATAATCACCCTACCTGAAGTAAGAAAGAAAACGAAAGACAGATATCCTATTACATCACTTATAGGTGTTACCTAAAAATTGATACCCATGAAATAATTTCCAAGAGAAGGACACTCATAGACTCAGAAAACCAAATTATGTTTAACCAAGTGGAAAGGGGTAAGGAATGTATGAATTAGGATATGGGGGTTAACAGACATGTAGTAATACATATGAAATATATAATCACAAAATACCTATAGAATGCTAAAAGAGGTGTACTCAACACTCTGTAATAACCTACACGGGAAAGGATCCAAAGATGAATAGATCAATACATTGATATAATGAACCAGATTCCGTACACCTAGAAAAAACACAGTATTTTTATCCAATTTGCTGTGATAGTAAATAAAAATTAAATGTGAAAAACAAACAAGAAGTAAGGAGACATAAGCTCTTGGGAGTTTGCCGTGGCACATTCTGCTCTAATTTGCAGCTTACAAACACGATTTCCAGGAACCCTCTGTTGCCCAAAATCCCAGAGTTGGAAATGTAGAAATGCTGCCGCCTTGTGGCCGTTTCCCACAAGAGCGGCTTTAAAACCACAGCTAACGGTCACTTAACATTCACAAGGACTCAGGACAGTAAAGGACAACTGCCCTCAAAAATTCACAAGTGGCAAAATTTTCAAGGAGATAGTATGAAGAGGTAAATTTTACTCATTATTTTTCTAAAAACAAGGAAAATGGATAAAAGCTCAACAACATAAATTTTTAAACTCATGCAAATCTAGCCTACAAAAAGATTTCAACACACACACGTCAACTACCATCAGCCAAAGGTCTACAAACAATAAATGCTGAAGGGGTTTTAGAGAACTGTGTACCCTCTAGCTGCTGGTGAGATGTAAAGTGGTAAGAGCCAATAGTGAGCACAGAAAGGAGCTGTGTTTAAAAGTAAAAATTGAGTTAGCATTCCATTCAGCAGGTCAACTGCTGAAACTCTCACCTGAAAATACCAGAGTCGAGAAGGCACAGGCTGCAACAGCTTCACTGCAGGATTTTTCACAATAGCCAAGACACGGAAGCAACCAAAATGTCCATCAATGGATGAATGGATAAAGAAGAAGTGGTCCATGTACATAATGGAATATTAGCCATGGAAAACAGTGAAACACTGCTCGTTGAGGCACCATTTATGAGCCTAGATATAATCTCAGAACATGCCGTAAGTCAGAAAGAAAAAGACATATAGTATGATATCACTTAAAGGCGTTATCTAACAACTGACAAAAATGATAGCATTTTCACAGAGAAAGAAACTCACAGACTTAGAAAACAAACTATTCTTATGTAAATGGAAAGGTGGGTGGTATGGAAAATTTAGATTAGGGTTACCATATGTGTACAAATACCTACTAAATACATTTATCAAAGAGAACGACCATATAGCAAGGGAGGTCAATGGAGCACTCTGCAATAATTTACATGGGAAGAGTATCTGCACATGAATATATTACATATGTGTGTGTGTGTGTGTGTGTATATATATATATATGTGTGTGTGTGTAATGTACAAATGAACCAGATTGTATACACGTAGGACAAACAATATTCTAAACATTACCTCGATTTAAAAAGACTAAAAAATCGAACAAGAAATAATGGAATATTAACTTACAGGTTTTTTCCTAGCACATTCCATTCTAATTTACAACCTGGGAACCTGACTTCCAGAAAGGCTGTGCTGCCCTAGAAACCAGTTTTGGGAATGGAGAAATGCTGCCGCCTTGTGGCCGTTTCCCCCAACAGCACCTTTAAAGCCAGTAGTAGTGGTCACTAAATATTCACACTCATTACAAGCCTGTAAATGTCACCTGTTCTCAAAAAAAATCCTGGGGTCAAAAATCGAAGAAAAATTCAAAACAGGGCAACCGTCCCAGAAGACCACTTCAAGTGGTTTATTGTACTCACAGTTTTTTTCTGTTTTTGTTTAACAGAAAGAAAACAAAGCATGGAAAAATGCTGAACATTAGGAATTATTAAAGACATGCAAATCCAAATGACAAAAACCTATCAGCTCACACCAGTCATAATGGCCATCAGCAAAAATTCTGCAAACAATAAATGCTGAAGGGGTTGTGGAGAAATGCGCACCCTCGTTTCTAATTGGGACATGGTAAAAACCAGTAATGAAAACACAAAGGAGGTGCCTTGATAAGGTAAGTATTGAGCTACCATTCAATCAAGCATACCCACTGCTGGGCCTATCACCTGAGAGGATGAGAATCAAAAAGACACAGGGTGGCAATCCTGCACTCCAGCAATATTTACCACAGCCAACACTTGGAAGCAACAAAAATGTCTGTCAACAGAGGAAGGCACAAAGAAGAAGTGGTCCATGTACACAATGGAATATTACTCCAATAAAAAAAAATATAATTTCAATTTAGAAACCAAACGTAAGTAAGGAGACATCAGCTTTTGGGGGTTTGTCCGGGCACATTCCTCTCTAATATACAACTGAGGAACACCACTGGCAGGAAGGACTCTTTCCGTAATTCCCAGAATGGGGAAAGGAGAAATGCTGCCGCCCAATGACCGATACCTGCAACAGCAGCTTTAAAACCTGTGCTAATGGTCACTTCATATGCACAAGTACTGGAGGGCTGTAAATGAAACCTGCCCTCAGAATGTCTTCAGGGAGGTAATGGCCAAAATATTTCAAAATGTGACACATACTTCAAGAAAACCATTTGAAGAGGTAAGCACTACTCACAGCTTGAAAAACAGAGGACATGCCTGAAAGTTCAATTTCAAGGGATTATGAGATGCATGCAAATCCAACCTCAAAGAGGTGTCAGCTCACACCTGTCAGAATAAACATCAGCAGAAAAACTACAAACAATAAATGCTGAAAGGGTTGTGGACAAGGGCATACCCTCAAATTTAAGTGGAACATAACCTGGTAAGAGCCACTAATGAGAACAGAATGGAGACGCCTTTACAAGGTAAACATTTTGCTACCATATGATCCAACAGGCCCTCTCCTGGGCCTATAACCGAAGAAGACATAATTGAAAGACACAGGCAGGCAAACGTGCATTTCAGCAGTGTTACAATAACCAAGACATGGAAGCAACCAAAAAGTCCATCAACAGCTGAGTGGACAAAGAAAAACTGGTCCACGTACAGATGGAATATTAGCCAAGGAAAAAAATGACACAATGCCATTTGCATCACCATAGATGAGTCTAGAAGTAATCACACAACTTGTAGTAAGTCAGAAAGCGAAAGACACGTATCCTGTGATATCACTTATAGGTGTTACCTAAAAATTGATACCAGTGAAGATATTTCCACAGAGAAAGGCAATCACAGATTCATTAAACAAACTTATGGTTCACCAATGGAAAGGTGTGAGGATTGGATACATTAGGATGTCAGAGTTAACAGAGATATACAAACACAGGTGAAGTATATAATCACCAAAGACCTAAAGGATACCAAGAGAAGACTACTCAACATTGTGTCATAACCTAAAATGGGAAAAGGATCCAAAGAAGAAAAGAGATATGTATATGTGGAAAACAACCACATCTTGCACACCTAAAACAAGCAAAACATTGTAATCACACTTGCTGTGATAAACAATGAAAATTAAATTTAAAAAAAGAACAATATTTAGTGAGATATAAACATAAGGGGCTTTTTCCTGGCCCATTCCATTCTAATTTGCAACCTAGAACAGGACTTCCATTGAGGCTCTGTTTCCCTAGTAACCAGATTTGGTTAATGAGAACTGCTGCCGCCTTGTGGCCGTTTCACACAACAGCAGCTCTAACTGCAGCTGTAATGGTTACTTGACAGTCAAAATAATTGCAGGCCTGTAAATGACACCTGTCCTCAAAACAATCCTTCGGTCGTAAATCGAGCAAAAATCTCCAAAGACATCCATATTTCAAAACGACAATTTCAAGAGGCATATTTTATGCACATTTTATATTCTGTCTCTTTTTTTTGTTATAGAAAAAGGCATGGAAAAACGCTCAACGTCAGGAATTAATAAAGCCATGCAAATCCAGTCTAGAAACACATTCACCTCACAGCCGTCAGAAGGATCATCAGCAAAGAAGTCTACATAGTATAAATGCTGAAGGGGTTTTAGAGAACTGTGTACCCTCTAGCTGCTGATGGGATGTAACCTGGTAACAGCCAGTACAGAGAACAAAATGGAGGTGTGTTTAAAGGTAAAACTTGAGCTACTCTGTGATCTGGTAGGCCCACTGATGGGCCTATCCGCTGAGTAGACCTGAATCAAAAAGACACAGGCTGGCAATCCTTCACTGCAGCAACATGTACCATCGCCAAGAGCTGGAAGAAACCAAAATGTCCATCAACAGAAAAATGCACCAAGAAGAAGTGGTCCATGTACACAATGGAATATTAGCCATGGAAAAGCATGGAACAATGCTGTTGGTACCACCATAGAAGGATCTAGAGATAATCACCCTACCTGAAGTAAGAAAGAAAACGAAAGACAGATATCCTATTACATCACTTATAGGTGTTACCTAAAAATTGATACCCATGAAATAATTTCCAAGAGAAGGACACTCATAGACTCAGAAAACCAAATTATGCTTAACCAAGTGGAAAGGGGTAAGGAATGTATGAATTAGGATATGGGGGTTAACAGACATGTAGTAATACATATGAAATATATAATCACAAAATACCTATAGAATGCTAAAAGAGGTGTACTCAACACTCTGTAATAACCTACACGGGAAAGGATCCAAAGATGAATAGATCAATACATTGATATAATGAACCAGATTCCGTACACCTAGAAAAAACACAGTATTTTTATCCAATTTGCTGTGATAGTAAATAAAAATTAAATGTGAAAAACAAACAAGAAGTAAGGAGACATAAGCTCTTGGGAGTTTGCCGTGGCACATTCTGCTCTAATTTGCAGCTTACAAACACGATTTCCAGGAACCCTCTGTTGCCCAAAATCCCAGAGTTGGAAATGTAGAAATGCTGCCGCCTTGTGGCCGTTTCCCACAAGAGCGGCTTTAAAACCACAGCTAACGGTCACTTAACATTCACAAGGACTCAGGACAGTAAAGGACAACTGCCCTCAAAAATTCACAAGTGGCAAAATTTTCAAGGAGATAGTATGAAGAGGTAAATTTTACTCATTATTTTTCTGAAAACAAGGAAAATGGATAAAAGCTCAACAACATAAATTTTTAAACTCATGCAAATCTAGCCTACAAAAAGATTTCAACACACACACGTCAACTACCATCAGCCAAAGGTCTACAAACAATAAATGCTGAAGGGGTTTTAGAGAACTCTGTACCCTCTAGCTGCTGGTGAGATGTAAAGTGGTAAGAGCCAATAGTGAGCACAGAAAGGAGCTGTGTTTAAAAGTAAAAATTGAGTTAGCATTCCATTCAGCAGGTCAACTGCTGAAACTCTCACCTGAAAATACCAGAGTCGAGAAGGCACAGGCTGCAACAGCTTCACTGCAGGATTTTTCACAATAGCCAAGACACGGAAGCAACCAAAATGTCCATCAATGGATGAATGGATAAAGAAGAAGTGGTCCATGTACATAATGGAATATTAGCCATGGAAAACAGTGAAACACTGCTCGTTGAGGCACCATTTATGAGCCTAGATATAATCTCAGAACATGCCGTAAGTCAGAAAGAAAAAGACATATAGTATGATATCACTTAAAGGCGTTATCTAACAACTGACAAAAATGATAGCATTTTCACAGAGAAAGAAACTCACAGACTTAGAAAACAAACTATTCTTATGTAAATGGAAAGGTGGGTGGTATGGAAAATTAAGATTAGGGTTACCATATGTGTACAAATACCTACTAAATACATTTATCAAAGAGAACGACCATATAGCAAGGGAGGTCAATGGAGCACTCTGCAATAATTTACATGGGAAGAGTATCTGCACATGAATATATTACATATGTGTGTGTGTGTGTGTGTGTATATATATATATGTGTGTGTGTGTGTAATGTACAAATGAACCAGATTGTATACACGTAGGACAAACAATATTCTAAACATTACCTCGATTTAAAAAGACTAAAAAATCGAACAAGAAATAATGGAATATTAACTTACAGGTTTTTTCCTAGCACATTCCATTCTAATTTACAACCTGGGAACCTGACTTCCAGAAAGGCTGTGCTGCCCTAGAAACCAGTTTTGGGAATGGAGAAATGCTGCCGCCTTGTGGCCGTTTCCCCCAACAGCACCTTTAAAGCCAGTAGTAGTGGTCACTAAATATTCACACTCATTACAAGCCTGTAAATGTCACCTGTTCTCAAAAAAAATCCTGGGGTCAAAAATCGAAGAAAAATTCAAAACAGGGCAACCTTCCCAGAAGACCACTTCAAGTGGTTTATTGTACTCACAGTTTTTTTCTGTTTTTGTTTAACAGAAAGAAAACAAAGCATGGAAAAATGCTGAACATTAGGAATTATTAAAGACATGCAAATCCAAATGACAAAAACCTATCAGCTCACACCAGTCATAATGGCCATCAGCAAAAATTCTGCAAACAATAAATGCTGAAGGGGTTGTGGAGAAATGCGCACCCTCGTTTCTAATTGGGACATGGTAAAAACCAGTAATGAAAACACAAAGGAGGTACCTTGATAAGGTAAGTATTGAGCTACCATTCAATCAAGCATACCCACTGCTGGGCCTATCACCTGAGAGGATGAGAATCAAAAAGACACAGGGTGGCAATCCTGCACTCCAGCAATATTTACCACAGCCAACACTTGGAAGCAACAAAAATGTCTGTCAACAGAGGAAGGCACAAAGAAGAAGTGGTCCATGTACACAATGGAATATTACTCCAATAAAAAAAAATATAATTTCAATTTAGAAACCAAACGTAAGTAAGGAGACATCAGCTTTTGGGGGTTTGTCCGGGCACATTCCTCTCTAATATACAACTGAGGAACACCACTGGCAGGAAGGACTCTTTCCGTAATTCCCAGAATGGGGAAAGGAGAAATGCTGCCGCCCAATGACCGATACCTGCAACAGCAGCTTTAAAACCTGTGCTAATGGTCACTTCATATGCACAAGTACTGGAGGGCTGTAAATGAAACCTGCCCTCAGAATGTCTTCAGGGAGGTAATGGCCAAAATATTTCAAAATGTGACACATACTTCAAGAAAACCATTTGAAGAGGTAAGCACTACTCACAGCTTGAAAAACAGAGGACATGCCTGAAAGTTCAATTTCAAGGGATTATGAGATGCATGCAAATCCAACCTCAAAGAGGTGTCAGCTCACACCTGTCAGAATAAACATCAGCAGAAAAACTACAAACAATAAATGCTGAAAGGGTTGTGGACAAGGGCATACCCTCAAATTTAAGTGGAACATAACCTGGTAAGAGCCACTAATGAGAACAGAATGGAGACGCCTTTACAAGGTAAACATTTTGCTACCATATGATCCAACAGGCCCTCTCCTGGGCCTATAACCGAAGAAGACATAATTGAAAGACACAGGCAGGCAAACGTGCATTTCAGCAGTGTTACAATAACCAAGACATGGAAGCAACCAAAAAGTCCATCAACAGCTGAGTGGACAAAGAAAAACTGGTCCACGTACAGATGGAATATTAGCCAAGGAAAAAAATGACACAATGCCATTTGCATCACCATAGATGAGTCTAGAAGTAATCACACAACTTGTAGTAAGTCAGAAAGCGAAAGACATGTATCCTGTGATATCACTTATAGGTGTTACCTAAAAATTGATACCAGTGAAGATATTTCCACAGAGAAAGGCAATCACAGATTCATTAAACAAACTTATGGTTCACCAATGGAAAGGTGTGAGGATTGGATACATTAGGATGTCAGAGTTAACAGAGATATACAAACACAGGTGAAGTATATAATCACCAAAGACCTAAAGGATACCAAGAGAAGACTACTCAACATTGTGTCATAACCTAAAATGGGAAAAGGATCCAAAGAAGAAAAGAGATATGTATATGTGGAAAACAACCACATCTTGCACACCTAAAACAAGCAAAACATTGTAATCACACTTGCTGTGATAAACAATGAAAATTAAATTTAAAAAAAGAACAATATTTAGTGAGATATAAACATAAGGGGCTTTTTCCTGGCCCATTCCATTCTAATTTGCAACCTAGAACAGGACTTCCATTGAGGCTCTGTTTCCCTAGTAACCAGATTTGGTTAATGAGAACTGCTGCCGCCTTGTGGCCGTTTCACACAACAGCAGCTCTAACTGCAGCTGTAATGGTTACTTGACAGTCAAAATAATTGCAGGCCTGTAAATGACACCTGTCCTCAAAACAATCCTTCGGTCGTAAATCGAGCAAAAATCTCCAAAGACATCCATATTTCAAAACGACAATTTCAAGAGGCATATTTTATGCACATTTTATATTCTGTCTCTTTTTTTTGTTATAGAAAAAGGCATGGAAAAACGCTCAACGTCAGGAATTAATAAAGCCATGCAAATCCAGTCTAGAAACACATTCACCTCACAGCCGTCAGAAGGATCATCAGCAAAGAAGTCTACATAGTATAAATGCTGAAGGGGTTTTAGAGAACTGTGTACCCTCTAGCTGCTGATGGGATGTAACCTGGTAACAGCCAGTACAGAGAACAAAATGGAGGTGTGTTTAAAGGTAAAACTTGAGCTACTCTGTGATCTGGTAGGCCCACTGATGGGCCTATCCGCTGAGTAGACCTGAATCAAAAAGACACAGGCTGGCAATCCTTCACTGCAGCAACATGTACCATCGCCAAGAGCTGGAAGAAACCAAAATGTCCATCAACAGAAAAATGCACCAAGAAGAAGTGGTCCATGTACACAATGGAATATTAGCCATGGAAAAGCATGGAACAATGCTGTTGGTACCACCATAGAAGGATCTAGAGATAATCACCCTACCTGAAGTAAGAAAGAAAACGAAAGACAGATATCCTATTACATCACTTATAGGTGTTACCTAAAAATTGATACCCATGAAATAATTTCCAAGAGAAGGACACTCATAGACTCAGAAAACCAAATTATGCTTAACCAAGTGGAAAGGGGTAAGGAATGTATGAATTAGGATATGGGGGTTAACAGACATGTAGTAATACATATGAAATATATAATCACAAAATACCTATAGAATGCTAAAAGAGGTGTACTCAACACTCTGTAATAACCTACACGGGAAAGGATCCAAAGATGAATAGATCAATACATTGATATAATGAACCAGATTCCGTACACCTAGAAAAAACACAGTATTTTTATCCAATTTGCTGTGATAGCAAATAAAAATTAAATGTAAAAAACAAACAAGAAGTAAGGAGACATAAGCTCTTGGGAGTTTGCCGTGGCACATTCTGCTCTAATTTGCAGCTTACAAACACGATTTCCAGGAACCCTCTATTGCCCAAAAACCCAGAGTTGGAAATGTAGAAATGCTGCCGCCTTGTGGCCGTTTCCCACAAGAGTGGCTTTAAACCCACAGCTAACGGTCACTTAACATTCACAAGGACTCAGGACAGTAAAGGACAACTGCCCTCAAAAATTCACAAGTGGCAAAATTTTCAAGGAGATAGTATGAAGAGGTAAATTTTACTCATTATTTTTCTAAAAACAAGGAAAATGGATAAAAGCTCAACAACATAAATTTTTAAACTCATGCAAATCTAGCCTACAAAAAGATTTCAACACACACACGTCAACTACCATCAGCCAAAGGTCTACAAACAATAAATGCTGAAGGGGTTTTAGAGAACTGTGTACCCTCTAGCTGCTGGTGAGATGTAAAGTGGTAAGAGCCAATAGTGAGCACAGAAAGGAGCTGTGTTTAAAAGTAAAAATTGAGTCAGCATTCCATTCAGCAGGTCAACTGCTGAAACTCTCACCTGAAAATACCAGAATCGAGAAGGCACAGGCTGCAACAGCTTCACTGCAGGATTTTTCACAATAGCCAAGACACGGAAGCAACCAAAATGTCCATCAATGGATGAATGGATAAAGAAGAAGTGGTCCATGTACATAATGGAATATTAGCCATGGAAAACAGTGAAACACTGCTCGTTGAGGCACCATTTATGAGCCTAGATATAATCTCAGAACATGCCGTAAGTCAGAAAGAAAAAGACATATAGTATGATATCACTTAAAGGCGTTATCTAACAACTGACAAAAATGATAGCATTTTCACAGAGAAAGAAACTCACAGACTTAGAAAACAAACTATTCTTATGTAAATGGAAAGGTGGGTGGTATGGAAAATTAAGATTAGGGTTACCATATGTGTACAAATACCTACTAAATACATTTATCAAAGAGAACGACCATATAGCAAGGGAGGTCAATGGAGCACTCTGCAATAATTTACATGGGAAGAGTATCTGCACATGAATATATTACATATGTGTGTGTGTGTGTGTGTGTATATATATATATATGTGTGTGTGTGTAATGTACAAATGAACCAGATTGTATACACGTAGGACAAACAATATTCTAAACATTACCTCGATTTAAAAAGACTAAAAAATCGAACAAGAAATAATGGAATATTAACTTACAGGTTTTTTCCTAGCACATTCCATTCTAATTTACAACCTGGGAACCTGACTTCCAGAAAGGCTGTGCTGCCCTAGAAACCAGTTTTGGGAATGGAGAAATGCTGCCGCCTTGTGGCCGTTTCCCCCAACAGCACCTTTAAAGCCAGTAGTAGTGGTCACTAAATATTCACACTCATTACAAGCCTGTAAATGTCACCTGTTCTCAAAAAAAATCCTGGGGTCAAAAATCGACGAAAAATTCAAAACAGGGCAACCTTCCCAGAAGACCACTTCAAGTGGTTTATCATACTCAGTTTTTTTCTGTTTTTGTTTAACAGAAAGAAAACAAAGCATGGAAAACTGCTGAACATTAGGAATTATTAAAGACATGCAAATCCAAATGACAAAAACCTATCAGCTCACACCAGTCATAATGGCCATCAGCAAAAATTCTGCAAACAATAAATGCTGAAGGGGTTGTGGAGAAATGCGCACCCTCGTTTCTAATTGGGACATGGTAAAAACCAGTAATGAAAACACAAAGGAGGTGCCTTGATAAGGTAAGTATTGAGCTACCATTCAATCAAGCATACCCACTGCTGGGCCTATCACCTGAGAGGATGAGAATCAAAAAGACACAGGGTGGCAATCCTGCACTCCAGCAATATTTACCACAGCCAACACTTGGAAGCAACAAAAATGTCTGTCAACAGAGGAAGGCACAAAGAAGAAGTGGTCCATGTACACAATGGAATATTACTCCAATAAAAAAAATATATAATTTCAATTTAGAAACCAAACGTAAGTAAGGAGACATCAGCTTTTGGGGGTTTGTCCGGGCACATTCCTCTCTAATATACAACTGAGGAACACCACTGGCAGGAAGGACTCTTTCCGTAATTCCCAGAATGGGGAAAGGAGAAATGCTGCCGCCCAATGGCCGATACCTGCAACAGCAGCTTTAAAACCTGTGCTAATGGTCACTTCATATGCACAAGTACTGGAGGGCTGTAAATGAAACCTGCCCTCAGAATGTCTTCAGGGAGGTAATGGCCAAAATATTTCAAAATGTGACACATACTTCAAGAAAACCATTTGAAGAGGTAAGCGCTACTCACAGCTTGAAAAACAGAGGACATGCCTGAAAGTTCAATTTCAAGGGATTATGAGATGCATGCAAATCCAACCTCAAAGAGGTGTCAGCTCACACCTGTCAGAATAAACATCAGCAGAAAAACTACAAACAATAAATGCTGAACGGGTTGTGGACAAGGGCATACCCTCAAATTTAAGTGGAACATAACCTGGTAAGAGCCACTAATGAGAACAGAATGGAGACGCCTTTACAAGGTAAACATTTTGCTACCATATGATCCAACAGGCCCTCTCCTGGGCCTATAACCGAAGAAGACATAATTGAAAGACACAGGCAGGCAAACGTGCATTTCAGCAGTGTTACAATAACCAAGACATGGAAGCAACCAAAAAGTCCATCAACAGCTGAGTGGACAAAGAAAAACTGGTCCACGTACAGATGGAATATTAGCCAAGGAAAAAAATGACACAATGCCATTTGCATCACCATAGATGAGTCTAGAAGTAATCACACAACTTGTAGTAAGTCAGAAAGCGAAAGACACGTATCCTGTGATATCACTTATAGGTGTTACCTAAAAATTGATACCAGTGAAGATATTTCCACAGAGAAAGGCAATCACAGATTCATTAAACAAACTTATGGTTCACCAATGGAAAGGTGTGAGGATTGGATACATTAGGATGTCAGAGTTAACAGAGATATACAAACACAGGTGAAGTATATAATCACCAAAGACCTAAAGGATACCAAGAGAAGACTACTCAACATTGTGTCATAACCTAAAATGGGAAAAGGATCCAAAGAAGAAAAGAGATATGTATATGTGGAAAACAACCACATCTTGCACACCTAAAACAAGCAAAACATTGTAATCACACTTGCTGTGATAAACAATGAAAATTAAATTTAAAAAAAGAACAATATTTAGTGAGATATAAACATAAGGGGCTTTTTCCTGGCCCATTCCATTCTAATTTGCAACCTAGAACAGGACTTCCATTGAGGCTCTGTTTCCCTAGTAACCAGATTTGGTTAATGAGAACTGCTGCCGCCTTGTGGCCGTTTCACACAACAGCAGCTCTAACTGCAGCTGTAATGGTTACTTGACAGTCAAAATAATTGCAGGCCTGTAAATGACACCTGTCCTCAAAACAATCCTTCGGTCGTAAATCGAGCAAAAATCTCCAAAGACATCCATATTTCAAAACGACAATTTCAAGAGGCATATTTTATGCACATTTTATATTCTGTCTCTTTTTTTTGTTATAGAAAAAGGCATGGAAAAACGCTCAACGTCAGGAATTAATAAAGCCATGCAAATCCAGTCTAGAAACACATTCACCTCACAGCCGTCAGAAGGATCATCAGCAAAGAAGTCTACATAGTATAAATGCTGAAGGGGTATTAGAGAACTGTGTACCCTCTAGCTGCTGATGGGATGTAACCTGGTAACAGCCAGAGGCATATTTTATGCACATTTTATATTCTGTCTCTTTTTTTTGTTATAGAAAAAGGCATGGAAAAACGCTCAACGTCAGGAATTAATAAAGCCATGCAAATCCAGTCTAGAAACACATTCACCTCACAGCCGTCAGAAGGATCATCAGCAAAGAAGTCTACATAGTATAAATGCTGAAGGGGTTTTAGAGAACTGTGTACCCTCTAGCTGCTGATGGGATGTAACCTGGTAACAGCCAGTACAGAGAACAAAATGGAGGTGTGTTTAAAGGTAAAACTTGAGCTACTCTGTGATCTGGTAGGCCCACTGATGGGCCTATCCGCTGAGTAGACCTGAATCAAAAAGACACAGGCTGGCAATCCTTCACTGCAGCAACATGTACCATCGCCAAGAGCTGGAAGAAACCAAAATGTCCATCAACAGAAAAATGCACCAAGAAGAAGTGGTCCATGTACACAATGGAATATTAGCCATGGAAAAGCATGGAACAATGCTGTTGGCACCACCATAGAAGGATCTAGAGATAATCACCCTACCTGAAGTAAGAAAGAAAACGAAAGACAGATATCCTATTACATCACTTATAGGTGTTACCTAAAAATTGATACCCATGAAATAATTTCCAAGAGAAGGACACTCATAGACTCAGAAAACCAAATTATGTTTAACCAAGTGGAAAGGGGTAAGGAATGTATGAATTAGGATATGGGGGTTAACAGACATGTAGTAATACATATGAAATATATAATCACAAAATACCTATAGAATGCTAAAAGAGGTGTACTCAACACTCTGTAATAACCTACACGGGAAAGGATCCAAAGATGAATAGATCAATACATTGATATAATGAACCAGATTCCGTACACCTAGAAAAAACACAGTATTTTTATCCAATTTGCTGTGATAGTAAATAAAAATTAAATGTGAAAAACAAACAAGAAGTAAGGAGACATAAGCTCTTGGGAGTTTGCCGTGGCACATTCTGCTCTAATTTGCAGCTTACAAACACGATTTCCAGGAACCCTCTGTTGCCCAAAATCCCAGAGTTGGAAATGTAGAAATGCTGCCGCCTTGTGGCCGTTTCCCACAAGAGCGGCTTTAAAACCACAGCTAACGGTCACTTAACATTCACAAGGACTCAGGACAGTAAAGGACAACTGCCCTCAAAAATTCACAAGTGGCAAAATTTTCAAGGAGATAGTATGAAGAGGTAAATTTTACTCATTATTTTTCTAAAAACAAGGAAAATGGATAAAAGCTCAACAACATAAATTTTTAAACTCATGCAAATCTAGCCTACAAAAAGATTTCAACACACACACGTCAACTACCATCAGCCAAAGGTCTACAAACAATAAATGCTGAAGGGGTTTTAGAGAACTCTGTACCCTCTAGCTGCTGGTGAGATGTAAAGTGGTAAGAGCCAATAGTGAGCACAGAAAGGAGCTGTGTTTAAAAGTAAAAATTGAGTTAGCATTCCATTCAGCAGGTCAACTGCTGAAACTCTCACCTGAAAATACCAGAGTCGAGAAGGCACAGGCTGCAACAGCTTCACTGCAGGATTTTTCACAATAGCCAAGACACGGAAGCAACCAAAATGTCCATCAATGGATGAATGGATAAAGAAGAAGTGGTCCATGTACATAATGGAATATTAGCCATGGAAAACAGTGAAACACTGCTCGTTGAGGCACCATTTATGAGCCTAGATATAATCTCAGAACATGCCGTAAGTCAGAAAGAAAAAGACATATAGTATGATATCACTTAAAGGCGTTATCTAACAACTGACAAAAATGATAGCATTTTCACAGAGAAAGAAACTCACAGACTTAGAAAACAAACTATTCTTATGTAAATGGAATGGTGGGTGGTATGGAAAATTAAGATTAGGGTTACCATATGTGTACAAATACCTACTAAATACATTTATCAAAGAGAACGACCATATAGCAAGGGAGGTCAATGGAGCACTCTGCAATAATTTACATGGGAAGAGTATCTGCACATGAATATATTACATATGTGTGTGTGTGTGTGTGTGTGTATATATATATGTGTGGGTGTGTGTAATGTACAAATGAACCAGATTGTATACACGTAGGACAAACAATATTCTAAACATTACCTCGATTTAAAAAGACTAAAAAATCGAACAAGAAATAATGGAATATTAACTTACAGGTTTTTTCCTAGCACATTCCATTCTAATTTACAACCTGGGAACCTGACTTCCAGAAAGGCTGTGCTGCCCTAGAAACCAGTTTTGGGAATGGAGAAATGCTGCCGCCTTGTGGCCGTTTCCCCCAACAGCACCTTTAAAGCCAGTAGTAGTGGTCACTAAATATTCACACTCATTACAAGCCTGTAAATGTCACCTGTTCTCAAAAAAAATCCTGGGGTCAAAAATCGACGAAAAATTCAAAACAGGGCAACCTTCCCAGAAGACCACTTCAAGTGGTTTATCATACTCAGTTTTTTTCTGTTTTTGTTTAACAGAAAGAAAACAAAGCATGGAAAACTGCTGAACATTAGGAATTATTAAAGACATGCAAATCCAAATGACAAAAACCTATCAGCTCACACCAGTCATAATGGCCATCAGCAAAAATTCTGCAAACAATAAATGCTGAAGGGGTTGTGGAGAAATGCGCACCCTCGTTTCTAATTGGGACATGGTAAAAACCAGTAATGAAAACACAAAGGAGGTGCCTTGATAAGGTAAGTATTGAGCTACCATTCAATCAAGCATACCCACTGCTGGGCCTATCACCTGAGAGGATGAGAATCAAAAAGACACAGGGTGGCAATCCTGCACTCCAGCAATATTTACCACAGCCAACACTTGGAAGCAACAAAAATGTCTGTCAACAGAGGAAGGCACAAAGAAGAAGTGGTCCATGTACACAATGGAATATTACTCCAATAAAAAAAATATATAATTTCAATTTAGAAACCAAACGTAAGTAAGGAGACATCAGCTTTTGGGGGTTTGTCCGGGCACATTCCTCTCTAATATACAACTGAGGAACACCACTGGCAGGAAGGACTCTTTCCGTAATTCCCAGAATGGGGAAAGGAGAAATGCTGCCGCCCAATGGCCGATACCTGCAACAGCAGCTTTAAAACCTGTGCTAATGGTCACTTCATATGCACAAGTACTGGAGGGCTGTAAATGAAACCTGCCCTCAGAATGTCTTCAGGGAGGTAATGGCCAAAATATTTCAAAATGTGACACATACTTCAAGAAAACCATTTGAAGAGGTAAGCGCTACTCACAGCTTGAAAAACAGAGGACATGCCTGAAAGTTCAATTTCAAGGGATTATGAGATGCATGCAAATCCAACCTCAAAGAGGTGTCAGCTCACACCTGTCAGAATAAACATCAGCAGAAAAACTACAAACAATAAATGCTGAACGGGTTGTGGACAAGGGCATACCCTCAAATTTAAGTGGAACATAACCTGGTAAGAGCCACTAATGAGAACAGAATGGAGACGCCTTTACAAGGTAAACATTTTGCTACCATATGATCCAACAGGCCCTCTCCTGGGCCTATAACCGAAGAAGACATAATTGAAAGACACAGGCAGGCAAACGTGCATTTCAGCAGTGTTACAATAACCAAGACATGGAAGCAACCAAAAAGTCCATCAACAGCTGAGTGGACAAAGAAAAACTGGTCCACGTACAGATGGAATATTAGCCAAGGAAAAAAATGACACAATGCCATTTGCATCACCATAGATGAGTCTAGAAGTAATCACACAACTTGTAGTAAGTCAGAAAGCGAAAGACACGTATCCTGTGATATCACTTATAGGTGTTACCTAAAAATTGATACCAGTGAAGATATTTCCACAGAGAAAGGCAATCACAGATTCATTAAACAAACTTATGGTTCACCAATGGAAAGGTGTGAGGATTGGATACATTAGGATGTCAGAGTTAACAGAGATATACAAACACAGGTGAAGTATATAATCACCAAAGACCTAAAGGATACCAAGAGAAGACTACTCAACATTGTGTCATAACCTAAAATGGGAAAAGGATCCAAAGAAGAAAAGAGATATGTATATGTGGAAAACAACCACATCTTGCACACCTAAAACAAGCAAAACATTGTAATCACACTTGCTGTGATAAACAATGAAAATTAAATTTAAAAAAAGAACAATATTTAGTGAGATATAAACATAAGGGGCTTTTTCCTGGCCCATTCCATTCTAATTTGCAACCTAGAACAGGACTTCCATTGAGGCTCTGTTTCCCTAGTAACCAGATTTGGTTAATGAGAACTGCTGCCGCCTTGTGGCCGTTTCACACAACAGCAGCTCTAACTGCAGCTGTAATGGTTACTTGACAGTCAAAATAATTGCAGGCCTGTAAATGACACCTGTCCTCAAAACAATCCTTCGGTCGTAAATCGAGCAAAAATCTCCAAAGACATCCATATTTCAAAACGACAATTTCAAGAGGCATATTTTATGCACATTTTATATTCTGTCTCTTTTTTTTGTTATAGAAAAAGGCATGGAAAAACGCTCAACGTCAGGAATTAATAAAGCCATGCAAATCCAGTCTAGAAACACATTCACCTCACAGCCGTCAGAAGGATCATCAGCAAAGAAGTCTACATAGTATAAATGCTGAAGGGGTATTAGAGAACTGTGTACCCTCTAGCTGCTGATGGGATGTAACCTGGTAACAGCCAGAGGCATATTTTATGCACATTTTATATTCTGTCTCTTTTTTTTGTTATAGAAAAAGGCATGGAAAAACGCTCAACGTCAGGAATTAATAAAGCCATGCAAATCCAGTCTAGAAACACATTCACCTCACAGCCGTCAGAAGGATCATCAGCAAAGAAGTCTACATAGTATAAATGCTGAAGGGGTTTTAGAGAACTGTGTACCCTCTAGCTGCTGATGGGATGTAACCTGGTAACAGCCAGTACAGAGAACAAAATGGAGGTGTGTTTAAAGGTAAAACTTGAGCTACTCTGTGATCTGGTAGGCCCACTGATGGGCCTATCCGCTGAGTAGACCTGAATCAAAAAGACACAGGCTGGCAATCCTTCACTGCAGCAACATGTACCATCGCCAAGAGCTGGAAGAAACCAAAATGTCCATCAACAGAAAAATGCACCAAGAAGAAGTGGTCCATGTACACAATGGAATATTAGCCATGGAAAAGCATGGAACAATGCTGTTGGCACCACCATAGAAGGATCTAGAGATAATCACCCTACCTGAAGTAAGAAAGAAAACGAAAGACAGATATCCTATTACATCACTTATAGGTGTTACCTAAAAATTGATACCCATGAAATAATTTCCAAGAGAAGGACACTCATAGACTCAGAAAACCAAATTATGTTTAACCAAGTGGAAAGGGGTAAGGAATGTATGAATTAGGATATGGGGGTTAACAGACATGTAGTAATACATATGAAATATATAATCACAAAATACCTATAGAATGCTAAAAGAGGTGTACTCAACACTCTGTAATAACCTACACGGGAAAGGATCCAAAGATGAATAGATCAATACATTGATATAATGAACCAGATTCCGTACACCTAGAAAAAACACAGTATTTTTATCCAATTTGCTGTGATAGTAAATAAAAATTAAATGTGAAAAACAAACAAGAAGTAAGGAGACATAAGCTCTTGGGAGTTTGCCGTGGCACATTCTGCTCTAATTTGCAGCTTACAAACACGATTTCCAGGAACCCTCTGTTGCCCAAAATCCCAGAGTTGGAAATGTAGAAATGCTGCCGCCTTGTGGCCGTTTCCCACAAGAGCGGCTTTAAAACCACAGCTAACGGTCACTTAACATTCACAAGGACTCAGGACAGTAAAGGACAACTGCCCTCAAAAATTCACAAGTGGCAAAATTTTCAAGGAGATAGTATGAAGAGGTAAATTTTACTCATTATTTTTCTAAAAACAAGGAAAATGGATAAAAGCTCAACAACATAAATTTTTAAACTCATGCAAATCTAGCCTACAAAAAGATTTCAACACACACACGTCAACTACCATCAGCCAAAGGTCTACAAACAATAAATGCTGAAGGGGTTTTAGAGAACTCTGTACCCTCTAGCTGCTGGTGAGATGTAAAGTGGTAAGAGCCAATAGTGAGCACAGAAAGGAGCTGTGTTTAAAAGTAAAAATTGAGTTAGCATTCCATTCAGCAGGTCAACTGCTGAAACTCTCACCTGAAAATACCAGAGTCGAGAAGGCACAGGCTGCAACAGCTTCACTGCAGGATTTTTCACAATAGCCAAGACACGGAAGCAACCAAAATGTCCATCAATGGATGAATGGATAAAGAAGAAGTGGTCCATGTACATAATGGAATATTAGCCATGGAAAACAGTGAAACACTGCTCGTTGAGGCACCATTTATGAGCCTAGATATAATCTCAGAACATGCCGTAAGTCAGAAAGAAAAAGACATATAGTATGATATCACTTAAAGGCGTTATCTAACAACTGACAAAAATGATAGCATTTTCACAGAGAAAGAAACTCACAGACTTAGAAAACAAACTATTCTTATGTAAATGGAATGGTGGGTGGTATGGAAAATTAAGATTAGGGTTACCATATGTGTACAAATACCTACTAAATACATTTATCAAAGAGAACGACCATATAGCAAGGGAGGTCAATGGAGCACTCTGCAATAATTTACATGGGAAGAGTATCTGCACATGAATATATTACATATGTGTGTGTGTGTGTGTGTGTATATATATATATATGTGTGTGTGTGTAATGTACAAATGAACCAGATTGTATACACGTAGGACAAACAATATTCTAAACATTACCTCGATTTAAAAAGACTAAAAAATCGAACAAGAAATAATGGAATATTAACTTACAGGTTTTTTCCTAGCACATTCCATTCTAATTTACAACCTGGGAACCTGACTTCCAGAAAGGCTGTGCTGCCCTAGAAACCAGTTTTGGGAATGGAGAAATGCTGCCGCCTTGTGGCCGTTTCCCCCAACAGCACCTTTAAAGCCAGTAGTAGTGGTCACTAAATATTCACACTCATTACAAGCCTGTAAATGTCACCTGTTCTCAAAAAAAATCCTGGGGTCAAAAATCGACGAAAAATTCAAAACAGGGCAACCTTCCCAGAAGACCACTTCAAGTGGTTTATCATACTCAGTTTTTTTCTGTTTTTGTTTAACAGAAAGAAAACAAAGCATGGAAAACTGCTGAACATTAGGAATTATTAAAGACATGCAAATCCAAATGACAAAAACCTATCAGCTCACACCAGTCATAATGGCCATCAGCAAAAATTCTGCAAACAATAAATGCTGAAGGGGTTGTGGAGAAATGCGCACCCTCGTTTCTAATTGGGACATGGTAAAAACCAGTAATGAAAACACAAAGGAGGTGCCTTGATAAGGTAAGTATTGAGCTACCATTCAATCAAGCATACCCACTGCTGGGCCTATCACCTGAGAGGATGAGAATCAAAAAGACACAGGGTGGCAATCCTGCACTCCAGCAATATTTACCACAGCCAACACTTGGAAGCAACAAAAATGTCTGTCAACAGAGGAAGGCACAAAGAAGAAGTGGTCCATGTACACAATGGAATATTACTCCAATAAAAAAAATATATAATTTCAATTTAGAAACCAAACGTAAGTAAGGAGACATCAGCTTTTGGGGGTTTGTCCGGGCACATTCCTCTCTAATATACAACTGAGGAACACCACTGGCAGGAAGGACTCTTTCCGTAATTCCCAGAATGGGGAAAGGAGAAATGCTGCCGCCCAATGGCCGATACCTGCAACAGCAGCTTTAAAACCTGTGCTAATGGTCACTTCATATGCACAAGTACTGGAGGGCTGTAAATGAAACCTGCCCTCAGAATGTCTTCAGGGAGGTAATGGCCAAAATATTTCAAAATGTGACACATACTTCAAGAAAACCATTTGAAGAGGTAAGCGCTACTCACAGCTTGAAAAACAGAGGACATGCCTGAAAGTTCAATTTCAAGGGATTATGAGATGCATGCAAATCCAACCTCAAAGAGGTGTCAGCTCACACCTGTCAGAATAAACATCAGCAGAAAAACTACAAACAATAAATGCTGAACGGGTTGTGGACAAGGGCATACCCTCAAATTTAAGTGGAACATAACCTGGTAAGAGCCACTAATGAGAACAGAATGGAGACGCCTTTACAAGGTAAACATTTTGCTACCATATGATCCAACAGGCCCTCTCCTGGGCCTATAACCGAAGAAGACATAATTGAAAGACACAGGCAGGCAAACGTGCATTTCAGCAGTGTTACAATAACCAAGACATGGAAGCAACCAAAAAGTCCATCAACAGCTGAGTGGACAAAGAAAAACTGGTCCACGTACAGATGGAATATTAGCCAAGGAAAAAAATGACACAATGCCATTTGCATCACCATAGATGAGTCTAGAAGTAATCACACAACTTGTAGTAAGTCAGAAAGCGAAAGACACGTATCCTGTGATATCACTTATAGGTGTTACCTAAAAATTGATACCAGTGAAGATATTTCCACAGAGAAAGGCAATCACAGATTCATTAAACAAACTTATGGTTCACCAATGGAAAGGTGTGAGGATTGGATACATTAGGATGTCAGAGTTAACAGAGATATACAAACACAGGTGAAGTATATAATCACCAAAGACCTAAAGGATACCAAGAGAAGACTACTCAACATTGTGTCATAACCTAAAATGGGAAAAGGATCCAAAGAAGAAAAGAGATATGTATATGTGGAAAACAACCACATCTTGCACACCTAAAACAAGCAAAACATTGTAATCACACTTGCTGTGATAAACAATGAAAATTAAATTTAAAAAAAGAACAATATTTAGTGAGATATAAACATAAGGGGCTTTTCCCTGGCCCATTCCATTCTAATTTGCAACCTAGAACAGGACTTCCATTGAGGCTCTGTTTCCCTAGTAACCAGATTTGGTTAATGAGAACTGCTGCCGCCTTGTGGCCGTTTCACACAACAGCAGCTCTAACTGCAGCTGTAATGGTTACTTGACAGTCAAAATAATTGCAGGCCTGTAAATGACACCTGTCCTCAAAACAATCCTTCGGTCGTAAATCGAGCAAAAATCTCCAAAGACATCCATATTTCAAAACGACAATTTCAAGAGGCATATTTTATGCACATTTTATATTCTGTCTCTTTTTTTTGTTATAGAAAAAGGCATGGAAAAACGCTCAACGTCAGGAATTAATAAAGCCATGCAAATCCAGTCTAGAAACACATTCACCTCACAGCCGTCAGAAGGATCATCAGCAAAGAAGTCTACATAGTATAAATGCTGAAGGGGTATTAGAGAACTGTGTACCCTCTAGCTGCTGATGGGATGTAACCTGGTAACAGCCAGAGGCATATTTTATGCACATTTTATATTCTGTCTCTTTTTTTTGTTATAGAAAAAGGCATGGAAAAACGCTCAACGTCAGGAATTAATAAAGCCATGCAAATCCAGTCTAGAAACACATTCACCTCACAGCCGTCAGAAGGATCATCAGCAAAGAAGTCTACATAGTATAAATGCTGAAGGGGTTTTAGAGAACTGTGTACCCTCTAGCTGCTGATGGGATGTAACCTGGTAACAGCCAGTACAGAGAACAAAATGGAGGTGTGTTTAAAGGTAAAACTTGAGCTACTCTGTGATCTGGTAGGCCCACTGATGGGCCTATCCGCTGAGTAGACCTGAATCAAAAAGACACAGGCTGGCAATCCTTCACTGCAGCAACATGTACCATCGCCAAGAGCTGGAAGAAACCAAAATGTCCATCAACAGAAAAATGCACCAAGAAGAAGTGGTCCATGTACACAATGGAATATTAGCCATGGAAAAGCATGGAACAATGCTGTTGGCACCACCATAGAAGGATCTAGAGATAATCACCCTACCTGAAGTAAGAAAGAAAACGAAAGACAGATATCCTATTACATCACTTATAGGTGTTACCTAAAAATTGATACCCATGAAATAATTTCCAAGAGAAGGACACTCATAGACTCAGAAAACCAAATTATGTTTAACCAAGTGGAAAGGGGTAAGGAATGTATGAATTAGGATATGGGGGTTAACAGACATGTAGTAATACATATGAAATATATAATCACAAAATACCTATAGAATGCTAAAAGAGGTGTACTCAACACTCTGTAATAACCTACACGGGAAAGGATCCAAAGATGAATAGATCAATACATTGATATAATGAACCAGATTCCGTACACCTAGAAAAAACACAGTATTTTTATCCAATTTGCTGTGATAGTAAATAAAAATTAAATGTGAAAAACAAACAAGAAGTAAGGAGACATAAGCTCTTGGGAGTTTGCCGTGGCACATTCTGCTCTAATTTGCAGCTTACAAACACGATTTCCAGGAACCCTCTGTTGCCCAAAATCCCAGAGTTGGAAATGTAGAAATGCTGCCGCCTTGTGGCCGTTTCCCACAAGAGCGGCTTTAAAACCACAGCTAACGGTCACTTAACATTCACAAGGACTCAGGACAGTAAAGGACAACTGCCCTCAAAAATTCACAAGTGGCAAAATTTTCAAGGAGATAGTATGAAGAGGTAAATTTTACTCATTATTTTTCTAAAAACAAGGAAAATGGATAAAAGCTCAACAACATAAATTTTTAAACTCATGCAAATCTAGCCTACAAAAAGATTTCAACACACACACGTCAACTACCATCAGCCAAAGGTCTACAAACAATAAATGCTGAAGGGGTTTTAGAGAACTCTGTACCCTCTAGCTGCTGGTGAGATGTAAAGTGGTAAGAGCCAATAGTGAGCACAGAAAGGAGCTGTGTTTAAAAGTAAAAATTGAGTTAGCATTCCATTCAGCAGGTCAACTGCTGAAACTCTCACCTGAAAATACCAGAGTCGAGAAGGCACAGGCTGCAACAGCTTCACTGCAGGATTTTTCACAATAGCCAAGACACGGAAGCAACCAAAATGTCCATCAATGGATGAATGGATAAAGAAGAAGTGGTCCATGTACATAATGGAATATTAGCCATGGAAAACAGTGAAACACTGCTCGTTGAGGCACCATTTATGAGCCTAGATATAATCTCAGAACATGCCGTAAGTCAGAAAGAAAAAGACATATAGTATGATATCACTTAAAGGCGTTATCTAACAACTGACAAAAATGATAGCATTTTCACAGAGAAAGAAACTCACAGACTTAGAAAACAAACTATTCTTATGTAAATGGAATGGTGGGTGGTATGGAAAATTAAGATTAGGGTTACCATATGTGTACAAATACCTACTAAATACATTTATCAAAGAGAACGACCATATAGCAAGGGAGGTCAATGGAGCACTCTGCAATAATTTACATGGGAAGAGTATCTGCACATGAATATATTACATATGTGTGTGTGTGTGTGTGTGTGTGTATATATATATGTGTGTGTGTGTGTAATGTACAAATGAACCAGATTGTATACACGTAGGACAAACAATATTCTAAACATTACCTCGATTTAAAAAGACTAAAAAATCGAACAAGAAATAATGGAATATTAACTTACAGGTTTTTTCCTAGCACATTCCATTCTAATTTACAACCTGGGAACCTGACTTCCAGAAAGGCTGTGCTGCCCTAGAAACCAGTTTTGGGAATGGAGAAATGCTGCCGCCTTGTGGCCGTTTCCCCCAACAGCACCTTTAAAGCCAGTAGTAGTGGTCACTAAATATTCACACTCATTACAAGCCTGTAAATGTCACCTGTTCTCAAAAAAAATCCTGGGGTCAAAAATCGACGAAAAATTCAAAACAGGGCAACCTTCCCAGAAGACCACTTCAAGTGGTTTATCATACTCAGTTTTTTTCTGTTTTTGTTTAACAGAAAGAAAACAAAGCATGGAAAACTGCTGAACATTAGGAATTATTAAAGACATGCAAATCCAAATGACAAAAACCTATCAGCTCACACCAGTCATAATGGCCATCAGCAAAAATTCTGCAAACAATAAATGCTGAAGGGGTTGTGGAGAAATGCGCACCCTCGTTTCTAATTGGGACATGGTAAAAACCAGTAATGAAAACACAAAGGAGGTGCCTTGATAAGGTAAGTATTGAGCTACCATTCAATCAAGCATACCCACTGCTGGGCCTATCACCTGAGAGGATGAGAATCAAAAAGACACAGGGTGGCAATCCTGCACTCCAGCAATATTTACCACAGCCAACACTTGGAAGCAACAAAAATGTCTGTCAACAGAGGAAGGCACAAAGAAGAAGTGGTCCATGTACACAATGGAATATTACTCCAATAAAAAAAATATATAATTTCAATTTAGAAACCAAACGTAAGTAAGGAGACATCAGCTTTTGGGGGTTTGTCCGGGCACATTCCTCTCTAATATACAACTGAGGAACACCACTGGCAGGAAGGACTCTTTCCGTAATTCCCAGAATGGGGAAAGGAGAAATGCTGCCGCCCAATGGCCGATACCTGCAACAGCAGCTTTAAAACCTGTGCTAATGGTCACTTCATATGCACAAGTACTGGAGGGCTGTAAATGAAACCTGCCCTCAGAATGTCTTCAGGGAGGTAATGGCCAAAATATTTCAAAATGTGACACATACTTCAAGAAAACCATTTGAAGAGGTAAGCGCTACTCACAGCTTGAAAAACAGAGGACATGCCTGAAAGTTCAATTTCAAGGGATTATGAGATGCATGCAAATCCAACCTCAAAGAGGTGTCAGCTCACACCTGTCAGAATAAACATCAGCAGAAAAACTACAAACAATAAATGCTGAACGGGTTGTGGACAAGGGCATACCCTCAAATTTAAGTGGAACATAACCTGGTAAGAGCCACTAATGAGAACAGAATGGAGACGCCTTTACAAGGTAAACATTTTGCTACCATATGATCCAACAGGCCCTCTCCTGGGCCTATAACCGAAGAAGACATAATTGAAAGACACAGGCAGGCAAACGTGCATTTCAGCAGTGTTACAATAACCAAGACATGGAAGCAACCAAAAAGTCCATCAACAGCTGAGTGGACAAAGAAAAACTGGTCCACGTACAGATGGAATATTAGCCAAGGAAAAAAATGACACAATGCCATTTGCATCACCATAGATGAGTCTAGAAGTAATCACACAACTTGTAGTAAGTCAGAAAGCGAAAGACACGTATCCTGTGATATCACTTATAGGTGTTACCTAAAAATTGATACCAGTGAAGATATTTCCACAGAGAAAGGCAATCACAGATTCATTAAACAAACTTATGGTTCACCAATGGAAAGGTGTGAGGATTGGATACATTAGGATGTCAGAGTTAACAGAGATATACAAACACAGGTGAAGTATATAATCACCAAAGACCTAAAGGATACCAAGAGAAGACTACTCAACATTGTGTCATAACCTAAAATGGGAAAAGGATCCAAAGAAGAAAAGAGATATGTATATGTGGAAAACAACCACATCTTGCACACCTAAAACAAGCAAAACATTGTAATCACACTTGCTGTGATAAACAATGAAAATTAAATGTAAAAAAAGAACAATATTTAGTGAGATATAAACATAAGGGGCTTTTTCCTGGCCCATTCCATTCTAATTTGCAACCTAGAACAGGACTTCCATTGAGGCTCTGTTTCCCTAGTAACCAGATTTGGTTAATGAGAACTGCTGCCGCCTTGTGGCCGTTTCACACAACAGCAGCTCTAACTGCAGCTGTAATGGTTACTTGACAGTCAAAATAATTGCAGGCCTGTAAATGACACCTGTCCTCAAAACAATCCTTCGGTCGTAAATCGAGCAAAAATCTCCAAAGACATCCATATTTCAAAACGACAATTTCAAGAGGCATATTTTATGCACATTTTATATTCTGTCTCTTTTTTTTGTTATAGAAAAAGGCATGGAAAAACGCTCAACGTCAGGAATTAATAAAGCCATGCAAATCCAGTCTAGAAACACATTCACCTCACAGCCGTCAGAAGGATCATCAGCAAAGAAGTCTACATAGTATAAATGCTGAAGGGGTATTAGAGAACTGTGTACCCTCTAGCTGCTGATGGGATGTAACCTGGTAACAGCCAGAGGCATATTTTATGCACATTTTATATTCTGTCTCTTTTTTTTGTTATAGAAAAAGGCATGGAAAAACGCTCAACGTCAGGAATTAATAAAGCCATGCAAATCCAGTCTAGAAACACATTCACCTCACAGCCGTCAGAAGGATCATCAGCAAAGAAGTCTACATAGTATAAATGCTGAAGGGGTTTTAGAGAACTGTGTACCCTCTAGCTGCTGATGGGATGTAACCTGGTAACAGCCAGTACAGAGAACAAAATGGAGGTGTGTTTAAAGGTAAAACTTGAGCTACTCTGTGATCTGGTAGGCCCACTGATGGGCCTATCCACTGAGTAGACCTGAATCAAAAAGACACAGGCTGGCAATCCTTCACTGCAGCAACATGTACCATCGCCAAGAGCTGGAAGAAACCAAAATGTCCATCAACAGAAAAATGCACCAAGAAGAAGTGGTCCATGTACACAATGGAATATTAGCCATGGAAAAGCATGGAACAATGCTGTTGGCACCACCATAGAAGGATCTAGAGATAATCACCCTACCTGAAGTAAGAAAGAAAACGAAAGACAGATATCCTATTACATCACTTATAGGTGTTACCTAAAAATTGATACCCATGAAATAATTTCCAAGAGAAGGACACTCATAGACTCAGAAAACCAAATTATGCTTAACCAAGTGGAAAGGGGTAAGGAATGTATGAATTAGGATATGGGGGTTAACAGACATGTAGTAATACATATGAAATATATAATCACAAAATACCTATAGAATGCTAAAAGAGGTGTACTCAACACTCTGTAATAACCTACACGGGAAAGGATCCAAAGATGAATAGATCAATACATTGATATAATGAACCAGATTCCATACACCTAGAAAAAACACAGTATTTTTATCCAATTTGCTGTGATAGCAAATAAAAATTAAATGTGAAAAACAAACAAGAAGTAAGGAGACATAAGCTCTTGGGAGTTTGCCGTGGCACATTCTGCTCTAATTTGCAGCTTACAAACACGATTTCCAGGAACCCTCTGTTGCCCAAAATCCCAGAGTTGGAAATGTAGAAATGCTGCCGCCTTGTGGCCGTTTCCCACAAGAGTGGCTTTAAAACCACAGCTAACGGTCACTTAACATTCACAAGGACTCAGGACAGTAAAGGACAACTGCCCTCAAAAATTCACAAGTGGCAAAATTTTCAAGGAGATAGTATGAAGAGGTAAATTTTACTCATTATTTTTCTAAAAACAAGGAAAATGGATAAAAGCTCAACAACATAAATTTTTAAACTCATGCAAATCTAGCCTACAAAAAGATTTCAACACACACACGTCAACTACCATCAGCCAAAGGTCTACAAACAATAAATGCTGAAGGGGTTTTAGAGAACTCTGTACCCTCTAGCTGCTGGTGAGATGTAAAGTGGTAAGAGCCAATAGTGAGCACAGAAAGGAGCTGTGTTTAAAAGTAAAAATTGAGTTAGCATTCCATTCAGCAGGTCAACTGCTGAAACTCTCACCTGAAAATACCAGAGTCGAGAAGGCACAGGCTGCAACAGCTTCACTGCAGAATTTTTCACAATAGCCAAGACACGGAAGCAACCAAAATGTCCATCAATGGATGAATGGATAAAGAAGAAGTGGTCCATGTACATAATGGAATATTAGCCATGGAAAACAGTGAAACACTGCTCGTTGAGGCACCATTTATGAGCCTAGATATAATCTCAGAACATGCCGTAAGTCAGAAAGAAAAAGACATATAGTATGATATCACTTAAAGGCGTTATCTAACAACTGACAAAAATGATAGCATTTTCACAGAGAAAGAAACTCACAGACTTAGAAAACAAACTATTCTTATGTAAATGGAATGGTGGGTGGTATGGAAAATTAAGATTAGGGTTACCATATGTGTACAAATACCTACTAAATACATTTATCAAAGAGAACGACCATATAGCAAGGGAGGTCAATGGAGCACTCTGCAATAATTTACATGGGAAGAGTATCTGCACATGAATATATTACATATGTGTGTGTGTGTGTGTGTGTGTGTATATATATATGTGTGTGTGTGTGTAATGTACAAATGAACCAGATTGTATACACGTAGGACAAACAATATTCTAAACATTACCTCGATTTAAAAAGACTAAAAAATCGAACAAGAAATAATGGAATATTAACTTACAGGTTTTTTCCTAGCACATTCCATTCTAATTTACAACCTGGGAACCTGACTTCCAGAAAGGCTGTGCTGCCCTAGAAACCAGTTTTGGGAATGGAGAAATGCTGCCGCCTTGTGGCCGTTTCCCCCAACAGCACCTTTAAAGCCAGTAGTAGTGGTCACTAAATATTCACACTCATTACAAGCCTGTAAATGTCACCTGTTCTCAAAAAAAATCCTGGGGTCAAAAATCGACGAAAAATTCAAAACAGGGCAACCTTCCCAGAAGACCACTTCAAGTGGTTTATCATACTCAGTTTTTTTCTGTTTTTGTTTAACAGAAAGAAAACAAAGCATGGAAAACTGCTGAACATTAGGAATTATTAAAGACATGCAAATCCAAATGACAAAAACCTATCAGCTCACACCAGTCATAATGGCCATCAGCAAAAATTCTGCAAACAATAAATGCTGAAGGGGTTGTGGAGAAATGCGCACCCTCGTTTCTAATTGGGACATGGTAAAAACCAGTAATGAAAACACAAAGGAGGTGCCTTGATAAGGTAAGTATTGAGCTACCATTCAATCAAGCATACCCACTGCTGGGCCTATCACCTGAGAGGATGAGAATCAAAAAGACACAGGGTGGCAATCCTGCACTCCAGCAATATTTACCACAGCCAACACTTGGAAGCAACAAAAATGTCTGTCAACAGAGGAAGGCACAAAGAAGAAGTGGTCCATGTACACAATGGAATATTACTCCAATAAAAAAAATATATAATTTCAATTTAGAAACCAAACGTAAGTAAGGAGACATCAGCTTTTGGGGGTTTGTCCGGGCACATTCCTCTCTAATATACAACTGAGGAACACCACTGGCAGGAAGGACTCTTTCCGTAATTCCCAGAATGGGGAAAGGAGAAATGCTGCCGCCCAATGGCCGATACCTGCAACAGCAGCTTTAAAACCTGTGCTAATGGTCACTTCATATGCACAAGTACTGGAGGGCTGTAAATGAAACCTGCCCTCAGAATGTCTTCAGGGAGGTAATGGCCAAAATATTTCAAAATGTGACACATACTTCAAGAAAACCATTTGAAGAGGTAAGCGCTACTCACAGCTTGAAAAACAGAGGACATGCCTGAAAGTTCAATTTCAAGGGATTATGAGATGCATGCAAATCCAACCTCAAAGAGGTGTCAGCTCACACCTGTCAGAATAAACATCAGCAGAAAAACTACAAACAATAAATGCTGAACGGGTTGTGGACAAGGGCATACCCTCAAATTTAAGTGGAACATAACCTGGTAAGAGCCACTAATGAGAACAGAATGGAGACGCCTTTACAAGGTAAACATTTTGCTACCATATGATCCAACAGGCCCTCTCCTGGGCCTATAACCGAAGAAGACATAATTGAAAGACACAGGCAGGCAAACGTGCATTTCAGCAGTGTTACAATAACCAAGACATGGAAGCAACCAAAAAGTCCATCAACAGCTGAGTGGACAAAGAAAAACTGGTCCACGTACAGATGGAATATTAGCCAAGGAAAAAAATGACACAATGCCATTTGCATCACCATAGATGAGTCTAGAAGTAATCACACAACTTGTAGTAAGTCAGAAAGCGAAAGACACGTATCCTGTGATATCACTTATAGGTGTTACCTAAAAATTGATACCAGTGAAGATATTTCCACAGAGAAAGGCAATCACAGATTCATTAAACAAACTTATGGTTCACCAATGGAAAGGTGTGAGGATTGGATACATTAGGATGTCAGAGTTAACAGAGATATACAAACACAGGTGAAGTATATAATCACCAAAGACCTAAAGGATACCAAGAGAAGACTACTCAACATTGTGTCATAACCTAAAATGGGAAAAGGATCCAAAGAAGAAAAGAGATATGTATATGTGGAAAACAACCACATCTTGCACACCTAAAACAAGCAAAACATTGTAATCACACTTGCTGTGATAAACAATGAAAATTAAATGTAAAAAAAGAACAATATTTAGTGAGATATAAACATAAGGGGCTTTTTCCTGGCCCATTCCATTCTAATTTGCAACCTAGAACAGGACTTCCATTGAGGCTCTGTTTCCCTAGTAACCAGATTTGGTTAATGAGAACTGCTGCCGCCTTGTGGCCGTTTCACACAACAGCAGCTCTAACTGCAGCTGTAATGGTTACTTGACAGTCAAAATAATTGCAGGCCTGTAAATGACACCTGTCCTCAAAACAATCCTTCGGTCGTAAATCGAGCAAAAATCTCCAAAGACATCCATATTTCAAAACGACAATTTCAAGAGGCATATTTTATGCACATTTTATATTCTGTCTCTTTTTTTTGTTATAGAAAAAGGCATGGAAAAACGCTCAACGTCAGGAATTAATAAAGCCATGCAAATCCAGTCTAGAAACACATTCACCTCACAGCCGTCAGAAGGATCATCAGCAAAGAAGTCTACATAGTATAAATGCTGAAGGGGTATTAGAGAACTGTGTACCCTCTAGCTGCTGATGGGATGTAACCTGGTAACAGCCAGAGGCATATTTTATGCACATTTTATATTCTGTCTCTTTTTTTTGTTATAGAAAAAGGCATGGAAAAACGCTCAACGTCAGGAATTAATAAAGCCATGCAAATCCAGTCTAGAAACACATTCACCTCACAGCCGTCAGAAGGATCATCAGCAAAGAAGTCTACATAGTATAAATGCTGAAGGGGTTTTAGAGAACTGTGTACCCTCTAGCTGCTGATGGGATGTAACCTGGTAACAGCCAGTACAGAGAACAAAATGGAGGTGTGTTTAAAGGTAAAACTTGAGCTACTCTGTGATCTGGTAGGCCCACTGATGGGCCTATCCACTGAGTAGACCTGAATCAAAAAGACACAGGCTGGCAATCCTTCACTGCAGCAACATGTACCATCGCCAAGAGCTGGAAGAAACCAAAATGTCCATCAACAGAAAAATGCACCAAGAAGAAGTGGTCCATGTACACAATGGAATATTAGCCATGGAAAAGCATGGAACAATGCTGTTGGCACCACCATAGAAGGATCTAGAGATAATCACCCTACCTGAAGTAAGAAAGAAAACGAAAGACAGATATCCTATTACATCACTTATAGGTGTTACCTAAAAATTGATACCCATGAAATAATTTCCAAGAGAAGGACACTCATAGACTCAGAAAACCAAATTATGCTTAACCAAGTGGAAAGGGGTAAGGAATGTATGAATTAGGATATGGGGGTTAACAGACATGTAGTAATACATATGAAATATATAATCACAAAATACCTATAGAATGCTAAAAGAGGTGTACTCAACACTCTGTAATAACCTACACGGGAAAGGATCCAAAGATGAATAGATCAATACATTGATATAATGAACCAGATTCCATACACCTAGAAAAAACACAGTATTTTTATCCAATTTGCTGTGATAGCAAATAAAAATTAAATGTGAAAAACAAACAAGAAGTAAGGAGACATAAGCTCTTGGGAGTTTGCCGTGGCACATTCTGCTCTAATTTGCAGCTTACAAACACGATTTCCAGGAACCCTCTGTTGCCCAAAATCCCAGAGTTGGAAATGTAGAAATGCTGCCGCCTTGTGGCCGTTTCCCACAAGAGTGGCTTTAAAACCACAGCTAACGGTCACTTAACATTCACAAGGACTCAGGACAGTAAAGGACAACTGCCCTCAAAAATTCACAAGTGGCAAAATTTTCAAGGAGATAGTATGAAGAGGTAAATTTTACTCATTATTTTTCTAAAAACAAGGAAAATGGATAAAAGCTCAACAACATAAATTTTTAAACTCATGCAAATCTAGCCTACAAAAAGATTTCAACACACACACGTCAACTACCATCAGCCAAAGGTCTACAAACAATAAATGCTGAAGGGGTTTTAGAGAACTCTGTACCCTCTAGCTGCTGGTGAGATGTAAAGTGGTAAGAGCCAATAGTGAGCACAGAAAGGAGCTGTGTTTAAAAGTAAAAATTGAGTTAGCATTCCATTCAGCAGGTCAACTGCTGAAACTCTCACCTGAAAATACCAGAGTCGAGAAGGCACAGGCTGCAACAGCTTCACTGCAGAATTTTTCACAATAGCCAAGACACGGAAGCAACCAAAATGTCCATCAATGGATGAATGGATAAAGAAGAAGTGGTCCATGTACATAATGGAATATTAGCCATGGAAAACAGTGAAACACTGCTCGTTGAGGCACCATTTATGAGCCTAGATATAATCTCAGAACATGCCGTAAGTCAGAAAGAAAAAGACATATAGTATGATATCACTTAAAGGCGTTATCTAACAACTGACAAAAATGATAGCATTTTCACAGAGAAAGAAACTCACAGACTTAGAAAACAAACTATTCTTATGTAAATGGAATGGTGGGTGGTATGGAAAATTAAGATTAGGGTTACCATATGTGTACAAATACCTACTAAATACATTTATCAAAGAGAACGACCATATAGCAAGGGAGGTCAATGGAGCACTCTGCAATAATTTACATGGGAAGAGTATCTGCACATGAATATATTACATATGTGTGTGTGTGTGTGTGTGTATATATATATATATGTGTGTGTGTGTAATGTACAAATGAACCAGATTGTATACACGTAGGACAAACAATATTCTAAACATTACCTCGATTTAAAAAGACTAAAAAATCGAACAAGAAATAATGGAATATTAACTTACAGGTTTTTTCCTAGCACATTCCATTCTAATTTACAACCTGGGAACCTGACTTCCAGAAAGGCTGTGCTGCCCTAGAAACCAGTTTTGGGAATGGAGAAATGCTGCCGCCTTGTGGCCGTTTCCCCCAACAGCACCTTTAAAGCCAGTAGTAGTGGTCACTAAATATTCACACTCATTACAAGCCTGTAAATGTCACCTGTTCTCAAAAAAAATCCTGGGGTCAAAAATCGACGAAAAATTCAAAACAGGGCAACCTTCCCAGAAGACCACTTCAAGTGGTTTATCATACTCAGTTTTTTTCTGTTTTTGTTTAACAGAAAGAAAACAAAGCATGGAAAACTGCTGAACATTAGGAATTATTAAAGACATGCAAATCCAAATGACAAAAACCTATCAGCTCACACCAGTCATAATGGCCATCAGCAAAAATTCTGCAAACAATAAATGCTGAAGGGGTTGTGGAGAAATGCGCACCCTCGTTTCTAATTGGGACATGGTAAAAACCAGTAATGAAAACACAAAGGAGGTGCCTTGATAAGGTAAGTATTGAGCTACCATTCAATCAAGCATACCCACTGCTGGGCCTATCACCTGAGAGGATGAGAATCAAAAAGACACAGGGTGGCAATCCTGCACTCCAGCAATATTTACCACAGCCAACACTTGGAAGCAACAAAAATGTCTGTCAACAGAGGAAGGCACAAAGAAGAAGTGGTCCATGTACACAATGGAATATTACTCCAATAAAAAAAATATATAATTTCAATTTAGAAACCAAACGTAAGTAAGGAGACATCAGCTTTTGGGGGTTTGTCCGGGCACATTCCTCTCTAATATACAACTGAGGAACACCACTGGCAGGAAGGACTCTTTCCGTAATTCCCAGAATGGGGAAAGGAGAAATGCTGCCGCCCAATGGCCGATACCTGCAACAGCAGCTTTAAAACCTGTGCTAATGGTCACTTCATATGCACAAGTACTGGAGGGCTGTAAATGAAACCTGCCCTCAGAATGTCTTCAGGGAGGTAATGGCCAAAATATTTCAAAATGTGACACATACTTCAAGAAAACCATTTGAAGAGGTAAGCGCTACTCACAGCTTGAAAAACAGAGGACATGCCTGAAAGTTCAATTTCAAGGGATTATGAGATGCATGCAAATCCAACCTCAAAGAGGTGTCAGCTCACACCTGTCAGAATAAACATCAGCAGAAAAACTACAAACAATAAATGCTGAACGGGTTGTGGACAAGGGCATACCCTCAAATTTAAGTGGAACATAACCTGGTAAGAGCCACTAATGAGAACAGAATGGAGACGCCTTTACAAGGTAAACATTTTGCTACCATATGATCCAACAGGCCCTCTCCTGGGCCTATAACCGAAGAAGACATAATTGAAAGACACAGGCAGGCAAACGTGCATTTCAGCAGTGTTACAATAACCAAGACATGGAAGCAACCAAAAAGTCCATCAACAGCTGAGTGGACAAAGAAAAACTGGTCCACGTACAGATGGAATATTAGCCAAGGAAAAAAATGACACAATGCCATTTGCATCACCATAGATGAGTCTAGAAGTAATCACACAACTTGTAGTAAGTCAGAAAGCGAAAGACACGTATCCTGTGATATCACTTATAGGTGTTACCTAAAAATTGATACCAGTGAAGATATTTCCACAGAGAAAGGCAATCACAGATTCATTAAACAAACTTATGGTTCACCAATGGAAAGGTGTGAGGATTGGATACATTAGGATGTCAGAGTTAACAGAGATATACAAACACAGGTGAAGTATATAATCACCAAAGACCTAAAGGATACCAAGAGAAGACTACTCAACATTGTGTCATAACCTAAAATGGGAAAAGGATCCAAAGAAGAAAAGAGATATGTATATGTGGAAAACAACCACATCTTGCACACCTAAAACAAGCAAAACATTGTAATCACACTTGCTGTGATAAACAATGAAAATTAAATGTAAAAAAAGAACAATATTTAGTGAGATATAAACATAAGGGGCTTTTTCCTGGCCCATTCCATTCTAATTTGCAACCTAGAACAGGACTTCCATTGAGGCTCTGTTTCCCTAGTAACCAGATTTGGTTAATGAGAACTGCTGCCGCCTTGTGGCCGTTTCACACAACAGCAGCTCTAACTGCAGCTGTAATGGTTACTTGACAGTCAAAATAATTGCAGGCCTGTAAATGACACCTGTCCTCAAAACAATCCTTCGGTCGTAAATCGAGCAAAAATCTCCAAAGACATCCATATTTCAAAACGACAATTTCAAGAGGCATATTTTATGCACATTTTATATTCTGTCTCTTTTTTTTGTTATAGAAAAAGGCATGGAAAAACGCTCAACGTCAGGAATTAATAAAGCCATGCAAATCCAGTCTAGAAACACATTCACCTCACAGCCGTCAGAAGGATCATCAGCAAAGAAGTCTACATAGTATAAATGCTGAAGGGGTATTAGAGAACTGTGTACCCTCTAGCTGCTGATGGGATGTAACCTGGTAACAGCCAGAGGCATATTTTATGCACATTTTATATTCTGTCTCTTTTTTTTGTTATAGAAAAAGGCATGGAAAAACGCTCAACGTCAGGAATTAATAAAGCCATGCAAATCCAGTCTAGAAACACATTCACCTCACAGCCGTCAGAAGGATCATCAGCAAAGAAGTCTACATAGTATAAATGCTGAAGGGGTTTTAGAGAACTGTGTACCCTCTAGCTGCTGATGGGATGTAACCTGGTAACAGCCAGTACAGAGAACAAAATGGAGGTGTGTTTAAAGGTAAAACTTGAGCTACTCTGTGATCTGGTAGGCCCACTGATGGGCCTATCCGCTGAGTAGACCTGAATCAAAAAGACACAGGCTGGCAATCCTTCACTGCAGCAACATGTACCATCGCCAAGAGCTGGAAGAAACCAAAATGTCCATCAACAGAAAAATGCACCAAGAAGAAGTGGTCCATGTACACAATGGAATATTAGCCATGGAAAAGCATGGAACAATGCTGTTGGTACCACCATAGAAGGATCTAGAGATAATCACCCTACCTGAAGTAAGAAAGAAAACGAAAGACAGATATCCTATTACATCACTTATAGGTGTTACCTAAAAATTGATACCCATGAAATAATTTCCAAGAGAAGGACACTCATAGACTCAGAAAACCAAATTATGCTTAACCAAGTGGAAAGGGGTAAGGAATGTATGAATTAGGATATGGGGGTTAACAGACATGTAGTAATACATATGAAATATATAATCACAAAATACCTATAGAATGCTAAAAGAGGTGTACTCAACACTCTGTAATAACCTACACGGGAAAGGATCCAAAGATGAATAGATCAATACATTGATATAATGAACCAGATTCCGTACACCTAGAAAAAACACAGTATTTTTATCCAATTTGCTGTGATAGCAAATAAAAATTAAATGTAAAAAACAAACAAGAAGTAAGGAGATATAAGCTCTTGGGAGTTTGCCGTGGCACATTCTGCTCTAATTTGCAGCTTACAAACACGATTTCCAGGAACCCTCTATTGCCCAAAAACCCAGAGTTGGAAATGTAGAAATGCTGCCGCCTTGTGGCCGTTTCCCACAAGAGTGGCTTTAAACCCACAGCTAACGGTCACTTAACATTCACAAGGACTCAGGACAGTAAAGGACAACTGCCCTCAAAAATTCACAAGTGGCAAAATTTTCAAGGAGATAGTATGAAGAGGTAAATTTTACTCATTATTTTTCTAAAAACAAGGAAAATGGATAAAAGCTCAACAACATAAATTTTTAAACTCATGCAAATCTAGCCTACAAAAAGATTTCAACACACACACGTCAACTACCATCAGCCAAAGGTCTACAAACAATAAATGCTGAAGGGGTTTTAGAGAACTGTGTACCCTCTAGCTGCTGGTGAGATGTAAAGTGGTAAGAGCCAATAGTGAGCACAGAAAGGAGCTGTGTTTAAAAGTAAAAATTGAGTCAGCATTCCATTCAGCAGGTCAACTGCTGAAACTCTCACCTGAAAATACCAGAATCGAGAAGGCACAGGCTGCAACAGCTTCACTGCAGGATTTTTCACAATAGCCAAGACACGGAAGCAACCAAAATGTCCATCAATGGATGAATGGATAAAGAAGAAGTGGTCCATGTACATAATGGAATATTAGCCATGGAAAACAGTGAAACACTGCTCGTTGAGGCACCATTTATGAGCCTAGATATAATCTCAGAACATGCCGTAAGTCAGAAAGAAAAAGACATATAGTATGATATCACTTAAAGGCGTTATCTAACAACTGACAAAAATGATAGCATTTTCACAGAGAAAGAAACTCACAGACTTAGAAAACAAACTATTCTTATGTAAATGGAATGGTGGGTGGTATGGAAAATTAAGATTAGGGTTACCATATGTGTACAAATACCTACTAAATACATTTATCAAAGAGAACGACCATATAGCAAGGGAGGTCAATGGAGCACTCTGCAATAATTTACATGGGAAGAGTATCTGCACATGAATATATTACATATGTGTGTGTGTGTGTGTGTGTATATATATATATATGTGTGTGTGTGTAATGTACAAATGAACCAGATTGTATACACGTAGGACAAACAATATTCTAAACATTACCTCGATTTAAAAAGACTAAAAAATCGAACAAGAAATAATGGAATATTAACTTACAGGTTTTTTCCTAGCACATTCCATTCTAATTTACAACCTGGGAACCTGACTTCCAGAAAGGCTGTGCTGCCCTAGAAACCAGTTTTCGGAATGGAGAAATGCTGCCGCCTTGTGGCCGTTTCCCCCAACAGCACCTTTAAAGCCAGTAGTAGTGGTCACTAAATATTCACACTCATTACAAGCCTGTAAATGTCACCTGTTCTCAAAAAAAATCCTGGGGTCAAAAATCGACGAAAAATTCAAAACAGGGCAACCTTCCCAGAAGACCACTTCAAGTGGTTTATCATACTCAGTTTTTTTCTGTTTTTGTTTAACAGAAAGAAAACAAAGCATGGAAAACTGCTGAACATTAGGAATTATTAAAGACATGCAAATCCAAATGACAAAAACCTATCAGCTCACACCAGTCATAATGGCCATCAGCAAAAATTCTGCAAACAATAAATGCTGAAGGGGTTGTGGAGAAATGCGCACCCTCGTTTCTAATTGGGACATGGTAAAAACCAGTAATGAAAACACAAAGGAGGTGCCTTGATAAGGTAAGTATTGAGCTACCATTCAATCAAGCATACCCACTGCTGGGCCTATCACCTGAGAGGATGAGAATCAAAAAGACACAGGGTGGCAATCCTGCACTCCAGCAATATTTACCACAGCCAACACTTGGAAGCAACAAAAATGTCTGTCAACAGAGGAAGGCACAAAGAAGAAGTGGTCCATGTACACAATGGAATATTACTCCAATAAAAAAAATATATAATTTCAATTTAGAAACCAAACGTAAGTAAGGAGACATCAGCTTTTGGGGGTTTGTCCGGGCACATTCCTCTCTAATATACAACTGAGGAACACCACTGGCAGGAAGGACTCTTTCCGTAATTCCCAGAATGGGGAAAGGAGAAATGCTGCCGCCCAATGGCCGATACCTGCAACAGCAGCTTTAAAACCTGTGCTAATGGTCACTTCATATGCACAAGTACTGGAGGGCTGTAAATGAAACCTGCCCTCAGAATGTCTTCAGGGAGGTAATGGCCAAAATATTTCAAAATGTGACACATACTTCAAGAAAACCATTTGAAGAGGTAAGCGCTACTCACAGCTTGAAAAACAGAGGACATGCCTGAAAGTTCAATTTCAAGGGATTATGAGATGCATGCAAATCCAACCTCAAAGAGGTGTCAGCTCACACCTGTCAGAATAAACATCAGCAGAAAAACTACAAACAATAAATGCTGAACGGGTTGTGGACAAGGGCATACCCTCAAATTTAAGTGGAACATAACCTGGTAAGAGCCACTAATGAGAACAGAATGGAGACGCCTTTACAAGGTAAACATTTTGCTACCATATGATCCAACAGGCCCTCTCCTGGGCCTATAACCGAAGAAGACATAATTGAAAGACACAGGCAGGCAAACGTGCATTTCAGCAGTGTTACAATAACCAAGACATGGAAGCAACCAAAAAGTCCATCAACAGCTGAGTGGACAAAGAAAAACTGGTCCACGTACAGATGGAATATTAGCCAAGGAAAAAAATGACACAATGCCATTTGCATCACCATAGATGAGTCTAGAAGTAATCACACAACTTGTAGTAAGTCAGAAAGCGAAAGACACGTATCCTGTGATATCACTTATAGGTGTTACCTAAAAATTGATACCAGTGAAGATATTTCCACAGAGAAAGGCAATCACAGATTCATTAAACAAACTTATGGTTCACCAATGGAAAGGTGTGAGGATTGGATACATTAGGATGTCAGAGTTAACAGAGATATACAAACACAGGTGAAGTATATAATCACCAAAGACCTAAAGGATACCAAGAGAAGACTACTCAACATTGTGTCATAACCTAAAATGGGAAAAGGATCCAAAGAAGAAAAGAGATATGTATATGTGGAAAACAACCACATCTTGCACACCTAAAACAAGCAAAACATTGTAATCACACTTGCTGTGATAAACAATGAAAATTAAATGTAAAAAAAGAACAATATTTAGTGAGATATAAACATAAGGGGCTTTTTCCTGGCCCATTCCATTCTAATTTGCAACCTAGAACAGGACTTCCATTGAGGCTCTGTTTCCCTAGTAACCAGATTTGGTTAATGAGAACTGCTGCCGCCTTGTGGCCGTTTCACACAACAGCAGCTCTAACTGCAGCTGTAATGGTTACTTGACAGTCAAAATAATTGCAGGCCTGTAAATGACACCTGTCCTCAAAACAATCCTTCGGTCGTAAATCGAGCAAAAATCTCCAAAGACATCCATATTTCAAAACGACAATTTCAAGAGGCATATTTTATGCACATTTTATATTCTGTCTCTTTTTTTTGTTATAGAAAAAGGCATGGAAAAACGCTCAACGTCAGGAATTAATAAAGCCATGCAAATCCAGTCTAGAAACACATTCACCTCACAGCCGTCAGAAGGATCATCAGCAAAGAAGTCTACATAGTATAAATGCTGAAGGGGTATTAGAGAACTGTGTACCCTCTAGCTGCTGATGGGATGTAACCTGGTAACAGCCAGAGGCATATTTTATGCACATTTTATATTCTGTCTCTTTTTTTTGTTATAGAAAAAGGCATGGAAAAACGCTCAACGTCAGGAATTAATAAAGCCATGCAAATCCAGTCTAGAAACACATTCACCTCACAGCCGTCAGAAGGATCATCAGCAAAGAAGTCTACATAGTATAAATGCTGAAGGGGTTTTAGAGAACTGTGTACCCTCTAGCTGCTGATGGGATGTAACCTGGTAACAGCCAGTACAGAGAACAAAATGGAGGTGTGTTTAAAGGTAAAACTTGAGCTACTCTGTGATCTGGTAGGCCCACTGATGGGCCTATCCGCTGAGTAGACCTGAATCAAAAAGACACAGGCTGGCAATCCTTCACTGCAGCAACATGTACCATCGCCAAGAGCTGGAAGAAACCAAAATGTCCATCAACAGAAAAATGCACCAAGAAGAAGTGGTCCATGTACACAATGGAATATTAGCCATGGAAAAGCATGGAACAATGCTGTTGGTACCACCATAGAAGGATCTAGAGATAATCACCCTACCTGAAGTAAGAAAGAAAACGAAAGACAGATATCCTATTACATCACTTATAGGTGTTACCTAAAAATTGATACCCATGAAATAATTTCCAAGAGAAGGACACTCATAGACTCAGAAAACCAAATTATGCTTAACCAAGTGGAAAGGGGTAAGGAATGTATGAATTAGGATATGGGGGTTAACAGACATGTAGTAATACATATGAAATATATAATCACAAAATACCTATAGAATGCTAAAAGAGGTGTACTCAACACTCTGTAATAACCTACACGGGAAAGGATCCAAAGATGAATAGATCAATACATTGATATAATGAACCAGATTCCGTACACCTAGAAAAAACACAGTATTTTTATCCAATTTGCTGTGATAGCAAATAAAAATTAAATGTAAAAAACAAACAAGAAGTAAGGAGATATAAGCTCTTGGGAGTTTGCCGTGGCACATTCTGCTCTAATTTGCAGCTTACAAACACGATTTCCAGGAACCCTCTGTTGCCCAAAATCCCAGAGTTGGAAATGTAGAAATGCTGCCGCCTTGTGGCCGTTTCCCACAAGAGCGGCTTTAAACCCACAGCTAACGGTCACTTAACATTCACAAGGACTCAGGACAGTAAAGGACAACTGCCCTCAAAAATTCACAAGTGGCAAAATTTTCAAGGAGATAGTATGAAGAGGTAAATTTTACTCATTATTTTTCTAAAAACAAGGAAAATGGATAAAAGCTCAACAACATAAATTTTTAAACTCATGCAAATCTAGCCTACAAAAAGATTTCAACACACACACGTCAACTACCATCAGCCAAAGGTCTACAAACAATAAATGCTGAAGGGGTTTTAGAGAACTCTGTACCCTCTAGCTGCTGGTGAGATGTAAAGTGGTAAGAGCCAATAGTGAGCACAGAAAGGAGCTGTGTTTAAAAGTAAAAATTGAGTTAGCATTCCATTCAGCAGGTCAACTGCTGAAACTCTCACCTGAAAATACCAGAGTCGAGAAGGCACAGGCTGCAACAGCTTCACTGCAGGATTTTTCACAATAGCCAAGACACGGAAGCAACCAAAATGTCCATCAATGGATGAATGGATAAAGAAGAAGTGGTCCATGTACATAATGGAATATTAGCCATGGAAAACAGTGAAACACTGCTCGTTGAGGCACCATTTATGAGCCTAGATATAATCTCAGAACATGCCGTAAGTCAGAAAGAAAAAGACATATAGTATGATATCACTTAAAGGCGTTATCTAACAACTGACAAAAATGATAGCATTTTCACAGAGAAAGAAACTCACAGACTTAGAAAACAAACTATTCTTATGTAAATGGAATGGTGGGTGGTATGGAAAATTAAGATTAGGGTTACCATATGTGTACAAATACCTACTAAATACATTTATCAAAGAGAACGACCATATAGCAAGGGAGGTCAATGGAGCACTCTGCATTAATTTACATGGGAGGAGTATCTGCACATGAATATATTACATATGTGTGTGTGTGTGTGTGTGTGTATATATATATATATGTGTGTGTGTGTAATGTACAAATGAACCAGATTGTATACACGTAGGACAAACAATATTCTAAACATTACCTCGATTTAAAAAGACTAAAAAATCGAACAAGAAATAATGGAATATTAACTTACAGGTTTTTTCCTAGCACATTCCATTCTAATTTACAACCTGGGAACCTGACTTCCAGAAAGGCTGTGCTGCCCTAGAAACCAGTTTTCGGAATGGAGAAATGCTGCCGCCTTGTGGCCGTTTCCCCCAACAGCACCTTTAAAGCCAGTAGTAGTGGTCACTAAATATTCACACTCATTACAAGCCTGTAAATGTCACCTGTTCTCAAAAAAAATCCTGGGGTCAAAAATCGACGAAAAATTCAAAACAGGGCAACCTTCCCAGAAGACCACTTCAAGTGGTTTATTATACTCAGTTTTTTTCTGTTTTTGTTTAACAGAAAGAAAACAAAGCATGGAAAAATGCTGAACATTAGGAATTATTAAAGACATGCAAATCCAAATGACAAAAACCTATCAGCTCACACCAGTCATAATGGCCATCAGCAAAAATTCTGCAAACAATAAATGCTGAAGGGGTTGTGGAGAAATGCGCACCCTCGTTTCTAATTGGGACATGGTAAAAACCAGTAATGAAAACACAAAGGAGGTGCCTTGATAAGGTAAGTATTGAGCTACCATTCAATCAAGCATACCCACTGCTGGGCCTATCACCTGAGAGGATGAGAATCAAAAAGACACAGGGTGGCAATCCTGCACTCCAGCAATATTTACCACAGCCAACACTTGGAAGCAACAAAAATGTCTGTCAACAGAGGAAGGCACAAAGAAGAAGTGGTCCATGTACACAATGGAATATTACTCCAATAAAAAAAATATATAATTTCAATTTAGAAACCAAACGTAAGTAAGGAGACATCAGCTTTTGGGGGTTTGTCCGGGCACATTCCTCTCTAATATACAACTGAGGAACACCACTGGCAGGAAGGACTCTTTCCGTAATTCCCAGAATGGGGAAAGGAGAAATGCTGCCGCCCAATGGCCGATACCTGCAACAGCAGCTTTAAAACCTGTGCTAATGGTCACTTCATATGCACAAGTACTGGAGGGCTGTAAATGAAACCTGCCCTCAGAATGTCTTCAGGGAGGTAATGGCCAAAATATTTCAAAATGTGACACATACTTCAAGAAAACCATTTGAAGAGGTAAGCACTACTCACAGCTTGAAAAACAGAGGACATGCCTGAAAGTTCAATTTCAAGGGATTATGAGATGCATGCAAATCCAACCTCAAAGAGGTGTCAGCTCACACCTGTCAGAATAAACATCAGCAGAAAAACTACAAACAATAAATGCTGAAAGGGTTGTGGACAAGGGCATACCCTCAAATTTAAGTGGAACATAACCTGGTAAGAGCCACTAATGAGAACAGAATGGAGACGCCTTTACAAGGTAAACATTTTGCTACCATATGATCCAACAGGCCCTCTCCTGGGCCTATAACCGAAGAAGACATAATTGAAAGACACAGGCAGGCAAACGTGCATTTCAGCAGTGTTACAATAACCAAGACATGGAAGCAACCAAAAAGTCCATCAACAGCTGAGTGGACAAAGAAAAACTGGTCCACGTACAGATGGAATATTAGCCAAGGAAAAAAATGACACAATGCCATTTGCATCACCATAGATGAGTCTAGAAGTAATCACACAACTTGTAGTAAGTCAGAAAGCGAAAGACACGTATCCTGTGATATCACTTATAGGTGTTACCTAAAAATTGATACCAGTGAAGATATTTCCACAGAGAAAGGCAATCACAGATTCATTAAACAAACTTATGGTTCACCAATGGAAAGGTGTGAGGATTGGATACATTAGGATGTCAGAGTTAACAGAGATATACAAACACAGGTGAAGTATATAATCACCAAAGACCTAAAGGATACCAAGAGAAGACTACTCAACATTGTGTCATAACCTAAAATGGGAAAAGGATCCAAAGAAGAAAAGAGATATGTATATGTGGAAAACAACCACATCTTGCACACCTAAAACAAGCAAAACATTGTAATCACACTTGCTGTGATAAACAATGAAAATTAAATTTAAAAAAAGAACAATATTTAGTGAGATATAAACATAAGGGGCTTTTTCCTGGCCCATTCCATTCTAATTTGCAACCTAGAACAGGACTTCCATTGAGGCTCTGTTTCCCTAGTAACCAGATTTGGTTAATGAGAACTGCTGCCGCCTTGTGGCCGTTTCACACAACAGCAGCTCTAACTGCAGCTGTAATGGTTACTTGACAGTCAAAATAATTGCAGGCCTGTAAATGACACCTGTCCTCAAAACAATCCTTCGGTCGTAAATCGAGCAAAAATCTCAAAAGACATCCATATTTCAAAACGACAATTTCAAGGGGCATATTTTATGCACATTTTATATTCTGTCTCTTTTTTTTTGTTATAGAAAAAGGCATGGAAAAACGCTCAACGTCAGGAATTAATAAAGCCATGCAAATCCAGTCTAGAAACACATTCACCTCACAGCCGTCAGAAGGATCATCAGCAAAGAAGTCTACATAGTATAAATGCTGAAGGGGTTTTAGAGAACTGTGTACCCTCTAGCTGCTGATGGGATGTAACCTGGTAACAGCCAGTACAGAGAACAAAATGGAGGTGTGTTTAAAGGTAAAACTTGAGCTACTCTGTGATCTGGTAGGCCCACTGATGGGCCTATCCGCTGAGTAGACCTGAATCAAAAAGACACAGGCTGGCAATCCTTCACTGCAGCAACATGTACCATCGCCAAGAGCTGGAAGAAACCAAAATGTCCATCAACAGAAAAATGCACCAAGAAGAAGTGGTCCATGTACACAATGGAATATTAGCCATGGAAAAGCATGGAACAATGCTGTTGGTACCACCATAGAAGGATCTAGAGATAATCACCCTACCTGAAGTAAGAAAGAAAACGAAAGACAGATATCCTATTACATCACTTATAGGTGTTACCTAAAAATTGATACCCATGAAATAATTTCCAAGAGAAGGACACTCATAGACTCAGAAAACCAAATTATGCTTAACCAAGTGGAAAGGGGTAAGGAATGTATGAATTAGGATATGGGGGTTAACAGACATGTAGTAATACATATGAAATATATAATCACAAAATACCTATAGAATGCTAAAAGAGGTGTACTCAACACTCTGTAATAACCTACACGGGAAAGGATCCAAAGATGAATAGATCAATACATTGATATAATGAACCAGATTCCGTACACCTAGAAAAAACACAGTATTTTTATCCAATTTGCTGTGATAGCAAATAAAAATTAAATGTAAAAAACAAACAAGAAGTAAGGAGATATAAGCTCTTGGGAGTTTGCCGTGGCACATTCTGCTCTAATTTGCAGCTTACAAACACGATTTCCAGGAACCCTCTATTGCCCAAAAACCCAGAGTTGGAAATGTAGAAATGCTGCCGCCTTGTGGCCGTTTCCCACAAGAGCGGCTTTAAACCCACAGCTAACGGTCACTTAACATTCACAAGGACTCAGGACAGTAAAGGACAACTGCCCTCAAAAATTCACAAGTGGCAAAATTTTCAAGGAGATAGTATGAAGAGGTAAATTTTACTCATTATTTTTCTAAAAACAAGGAAAATGGATAAAAGCTCAACAACATAAATTTTTAAACTCATGCAAATCTAGCCTACAAAAAGATTTCAACACACACACGTCAACTACCATCAGCCAAAGGTCTACAAACAATAAATGCTGAAGGGGTTTTAGAGAACTGTGTACCCTCTAGCTGCTGGTGAGATGTAAAGTGGTAAGATCCAATAGTGAGCACAGAAAGGAGCTGTGTTTAAAAGTAAAAATTGAGTCAGCATTCCATTCAGCAGGTCAACTGCTGAAACTCTCACCTGAAAATACCAGAATCGAGAAGGCACAGGCTGCAACAGCTTCACTGCAGGATTTTTCACAATAGCCAAGACACGGAAGCAACCAAAATGTCCATCAATGGATGAATGGATAAAGAAGAAGTGGTCCATGTACATAATGGAATATTAGCCATGGAAAACAGTGAAACACTGCTCGTTGAGGCACCATTTATGAGCCTAGATATAATCTCAGAACATGCCGTAAGTCAGAAAGAAAAAGACATATAGTATGATATCACTTAAAGGCGTTATCTAACAACTGACAAAAATGATAGCATTTTCACAGAGAAAGAAACTCACAGACTTAGAAAACAAACTATTCTTATGTAAATGGAAAGGTGGGTGGTATGGAAAATTAAGATTAGGGTTACCATATGTGTACAAATACCTACTAAATACATTTATCAAAGAGAACGACCATATAGCAAGGGAGGTCAATGGAGCACTCTGCATTAATTTACATGGGAGGAGTATCTGCACATGAATATATTACATATGTGTGTGTGTGTGTGTGTGTATATATATATATATGTGTGTGTGTGTAATGTACAAATGAACCAGATTGTATACACGTAGGACAAACAATATTCTAAACATTACCTCGATTTAAAAAGACTAAAAAATCGAACAAGAAATAATGGAATATTAACGTACAGGTTTTTTCCTAGCACATTCCATTCTAATTTACAACCTGGGAACCTGACTTCCAGAAAGGCTGTGCTGCCCTAGAAACCAGTTTTGGGAATGGAGAAATGCTGCCGCCTTGTGGCCGTTTCCCCCAACAGCACCTTTAAAGCCAGTAGTAGTGGTCACTAAATATTCACACTCATTACAAGCCTGTAAATGTCACCTGTTCTCAAAAAAAATCCTGGGGTCAAAAATCGAAGAAAAATTCAAAACAGGGCAACCTTCCCAGAAGACCACTTCAAGTGGTTTATTGTACTCACAGTTTTTTTCTGTTTTTGTTTAACAGAAAGAAAACAAAGCATGGAAAAATGCTGAACATTAGGAATTATTAAAGACATGCAAATCCAAATGACAAAAACCTATCAGCTCACACCAGTCATAATGGCCATCAGCAAAAATTCTGCAAACAATAAATGCTGAAGGGGTTGTGGAGAAATGCGCACCCTCGTTTCTAATTGGGACATGGTAAAAACCAGTAATGAAAACACAAAGGAGGTACCTTGATAAGGTAAGTATTGAGCTACCATTCAATCAAGCATACCCACTGCTGGGCCTATCACCTGAGAGGATGAGAATCAAAAAGACACAGGGTGGCAATCCTGCACTCCAGCAATATTTACCACAGCCAACACTTGGAAGCAACAAAAATGTCTGTCAACAGAGGAAGGCACAAAGAAGAAGTGGTCCATGTACACAATGGAATATTACTCCAATAAAAAAAAATATAATTTCAATTTAGAAACCAAACGTAAGTAAGGAGACATCAGCTTTTGGGGGTTTGTCCGGGCACATTCCTCTCTAATATACAACTGAGGAACACCACTGGCAGGAAGGACTCTTTCCGTAATTCCCAGAATGGGGAAAGGAGAAATGCTGCCGCCCAATGACCGATACCTGCAACAGCAGCTTTAAAACCTGTGCTAATGGTCACTTCATATGCACAAGTACTGGAGGGCTGTAAATGAAACCTGCCCTCAGAATGTCTTCAGGGAGGTAATGGCCAAAATATTTCAAAATGTGACACATACTTCAAGAAAACCATTTGAAGAGGTAAGCACTACTCACAGCTTGAAAAACAGAGGACATGCCTGAAAGTTCAATTTCAAGGGATTATGAGATGCATGCAAATCCAACCTCAAAGAGGTGTCAGCTCACACCTGTCAGAATAAACATCAGCAGAAAAACTACAAACAATAAATGCTGAAAGGGTTGTGGACAAGGGCATACCCTCAAATTTAAGTGGAACATAACCTGGTAAGAGCCACTAATGAGAACAGAATGGAGACGCCTTTACAAGGTAAACATTTTGCTACCATATGATCCAACAGGCCCTCTCCTGGGCCTATAACCGAAGAAGACATAATTGAAAGACACAGGCAGGCAAACGTGCATTTCAGCAGTGTTACAATAACCAAGACATGGAAGCAACCAAAAAGTCCATCAACAGCTGAGTGGACAAAGAAAAACTGGTCCACGTACAGATGGAATATTAGCCAAGGAAAAAAATGACACAATGCCATTTGCATCACCATAGATGAGTCTAGAAGTAATCACACAACTTGTAGTAAGTCAGAAAGCGAAAGACACGTATCCTGTGATATCACTTATAGGTGTTACCTAAAAATTGATACCAGTGAAGATATTTCCACAGAGAAAGGCAATCACAGATTCATTAAACAAACTTATGGTTCACCAATGGAAAGGTGTGAGGATTGGATACATTAGGATGTCAGAGTTAACAGAGATATACAAACACAGGTGAAGTATATAATCACCAAAGACCTAAAGGATACCAAGAGAAGACTACTCAACATTGTGTCATAACCTAAAATGGGAAAAGGATCCAAAGAAGAAAAGAGATATGTATATGTGGAAAACAACCACATCTTGCACACCTAAAACAAGCAAAACATTGTAATCACACTTGCTGTGATAAACAATGAAAATTAAATTTAAAAAAAGAACAATATTTAGTGAGATATAAACATAAGGGGCTTTTTCCTGGCCCATTCCATTCTAATTTGCAACCTAGAACAGGACTTCCATTGAGGCTCTGTTTCCCTAGTAACCAGATTTGGTTAATGAGAACTGCTGCCGCCTTGTGGCCGTTTCACACAACAGCAGCTCTAACTGCAGCTGTAATGGTTACTTGACAGTCAAAATAATTGCAGGCCTGTAAATGACACCTGTCCTCAAAACAATCCTTCGGTCGTAAATCGAGCAAAAATCTCCAAAGACATCCATATTTCAAAACGACAATTTCAAGAGGCATATTTTATGCACATTTTATATTCTGTCTCTTTTTTTTTGTTATAGAAAAAGGCATGGAAAAACGCTCAACGTCAGGAATTAATAAAGCCATGCAAATCCAGTCTAGAAACACATTCACCTCACAGCCGTCAGAAGGATCATCAGCAAAGAAGTCTACATAGTATAAATGCTGAAGGGGTTTTAGAGAACTGTGTACCCTCTAGCTGCTGATGGGATGTAACCTGGTAACAGCCAGTACAGAGAACAAAATGGAGGTGTGTTTAAAGGTAAAACTTGAGCTACTCTGTGATCTGGTAGGCCCACTGATGGGCCTATCCGCTGAGTAGACCTGAATCAAAAAGACACAGGCTGGCAATCCTTCACTGCAGCAACATGTACCATCGCCAAGAGCTGGAAGAAACCAAAATGTCCATCAACAGAAAAATGCACCAAGAAGAAGTGGTCCATGTACACAATGGAATATTAGCCATGGAAAAGCATGGAACAATGCTGTTGGTACCACCATAGAAGGATCTAGAGATAATCACCCTACCTGAAGTAAGAAAGAAAACGAAAGACAGATATCCTATTACATCACTTATAGGTGTTACCTAAAAATTGATACCCATGAAATAATTTCCAAGAGAAGGACACTCATAGACTCAGAAAACCAAATTATGCTTAACCAAGTGGAAAGGGGTAAGGAATGTATGAATTAGGATATGGGGGTTAACAGACATGTAGTAATACATATGAAATATATAATCACAAAATACCTATAGAATGCTAAAAGAGGTGTACTCAACACTCTGTAATAACCTACACGGGAAAGGATCCAAAGATGAATAGATCAATACATTGATATAATGAACCAGATTCCGTACACCTAGAAAAAACACAGTATTTTTATCCAATTTGCTGTGATAGCAAATAAAAATTAAATGTGAAAAACAAACAAGAAGTAAGGAGATATAAGCTCTTGGGAGTTTGCCGTGGCACATTCTGCTCTAATTTGCAGCTTACAAACACGATTTCCAGGAACCCTCTGTTGCCCAAAAACCCAGAGTTGGAAATGTAGAAATGCTGCCGCCTTGTGGCCGTTTCCCACAAGAGTGGCTTTAAACCCACAGCTAACGGTCACTTAACATTCACAAGGACTCAGGACAGTAAAGGACAACTGCCCTCAAAAATTCACAAGTGGCAAAATTTTCAAGGAGATAGTATGAAGAGGTAAATTTTACTCATTATTTTTCTAAAAACAAGGAAAATGGATAAAAGCTCAACAACATAAATTTTTAAACTCATGCAAATCTAGCCTACAAAAAGATTTCAACACACACACGTCAACTACCATCAGCCAAAGGTCTACAAACAATAAATGCTGAAGGGGTTTTAGAGAACTGTGTACCCTCTAGCTGCTGGTGAGATGTAAAGTGGTAAGAGCCAATAGTGAGCACAGAAAGGAGCTGTGTTTAAAAGTAAAAATTGAGTCAGCATTCCATTCAGCAGGTCAACTGCTGAAACTCTCACCTGAAAATACCAGAATCGAGAAGGCACAGGCTGCAACAGCTTCACTGCAGGATTTTTCACAATAGCCAAGACACGGAAGCAACCAAAATGTCCATCAATGGATGAATGGATAAAGAAGAAGTGGTCCATGTACATAATGGAATATTAGCCATGGAAAACAGTGAAACACTGCTCGTTGAGGCACCATTTATGAGCCTAGATATAATCTCAGAACATGCCGTAAGTCAGAAAGAAAAAGACATATAGTATGATATCACTTAAAGGCGTTATCTAACAACTGACAAAAATGATAGCATTTTCACAGAGAAAGAAACTCACAGACTTAGAAAACAAACTATTCTTATGTAAATGGAAAGGTGGGTGGTATGGAAAATTAAGATTAGGGTTACCATATGTGTACAAATACCTACTAAATACATTTATCAAAGAGAACGACCATATAGCAAGGGAGGTCAATGGAGCACTCTGCATTAATTTACATGGGAGGAGTATCTGCACATGAATATATTACATATGTGTGTGTGTGTGTGTGTGTATATATATATATATGTGTGTGTGTGTAATGTACAAATGAACCAGATTGTATACACGTAGGACAAACAATATTCTAAACATTACCTCGATTTAAAAAGACTAAAAAATCGAACAAGAAATAATGGAATATTAACTTACAGGTTTTTTCCTAGCACATTCCATTCTAATTTACAACCTGGGAACCTGACTTCCAGAAAGGCTGTGCTGCCCTAGAAACCAGTTTTGGGAATGGAGAAATGCTGCCGCCTTGTGGCCGTTTCCCCCAACAGCACCTTTAAAGCCAGTAGTAGTGGTCACTAAATATTCACACTCATTACAAGCCTGTAAATGTCACCTGTTCTCAAAAAAAATTCTGGGGTCAAAAATCGAAGAAAAATTCAAAACAGGGCAACCTTCCCAGAAGACCACTTCAAGTGGTTTATTGTACTCACAGTTTTTTTCTGTTTTTGTTTAACAGAAAGAAAACAAAGCATGGAAAAATGCTGAACATTAGGAATTATTAAAGACATGCAAATCCAAATGACAAAAACCTATCAGCTCACACCAGTCATAATGGCCATCAGCAAAAATTCTGCAAACAATAAATGCTGAAGGGGTTGTGGAGAAATGCGCACCCTCGTTTCTAATTGGGACATGGTAAAAACCAGTAATGAAAACACAAAGGAGGTACCTTGATAAGGTAAGTATTGAGCTACCATTCAATCAAGCATACCCACTGCTGGGCCTATCACCTGAGAGGATGAGAATCAAAAAGACACAGGGTGGCAATCCTGCACTCCAGCAATATTTACCACAGCCAACACTTGGAAGCAACAAAAATGTCTGTCAACAGAGGAAGGCACAAAGAAGAAGTGGTCCATGTACACAATGGAATATTACTCCAATAAAAAAAAATATAATTTCAATTTAGAAACCAAACGTAAGTAAGGAGACATCAGCTTTTGGGGGTTTGTCCGGGCACATTCCTCTCTAATATACAACTGAGGAACACCACTGGCAGGAAGGACTCTTTCCCTAATTCCCAGAATGGGGAAAGGAGAAATGCTGCCGCCCAATGACCGATACCTGCAACAGCAGCTTTAAAACCTGTGCTAATGGTCACTTCATATGCACAAGTACTGGAGGGCTGTAAATGAAACCTGCCCTCAGAATGTCTTCAGGGAGGTAATGGCCAAAATATTTCAAAATGTGACACATACTTCAAGAAAACCATTTGAAGAGGTAAGCACTACTCACAGCTTGAAAAACAGAGGACATGCCTGAAAGTTCAATTTCAAGGGATTATGAGATGCATGCAAATCCAACCTCAAAGAGGTGTCAGCTCACACCTGTCAGAATAAACATCAGCAGAAAAACTACAAACAATAAATGCTGAAAGGGTTGTGGACAAGGGCATACCCTCAAATTTAAGTGGAACATAACCTGGTAAGAGCCACTAATGAGAACAGAATGGAGACGCCTTTACAAGGTAAACATTTTGCTACCATATGATCCAACAGGCCCTCTCCTGGGCCTATAACCGAAGAAGACATAATTGAAAGACACAGGCAGGCAAACGTGCATTTCAGCAGTGTTACAATAACCAAGACATGGAAGCAACCAAAAAGTCCATCAACAGCTGAGTGGACAAAGAAAAACTGGTCCACGTACAGATGGAATATTAGCCAAGGAAAAAAATGACACAATGCCATTTGCATCACCATAGATGAGTCTAGAAGTAATCACACAACTTGTAGTAAGTCAGAAAGCGAAAGACACGTATCCTGTGATATCACTTATAGGTGTTACCTAAAAATTGATACCAGTGAAGATATTTCCACAGAGAAAGGCAATCACAGATTCATTAAACAAACTTATGGTTCACCAATGGAAAGGTGTGAGGATTGGATACATTAGGATGTCAGAGTTAACAGAGATATACAAACACAGGTGAAGTATATAATCACCAAAGACCTAAAGGATACCAAGAGAAGACTACTCAACATTGTGTCATAACCTAAAATGGGAAAAGGATCCAAAGAAGAAAAGAGATATGTATATGTGGAAAACAACCACATCTTGCACACCTAAAACAAGCAAAACATTGTAATCACACTTGCTGTGATAAACAATGAAAATTAAATTTAAAAAAAGAACAATATTTAGTGAGATATAAACATAAGGGGCTTTTTCCTGGCCCATTCCATTCTAATTTGCAACCTAGAACAGGACTTCCATTGAGGCTCTGTTTCCCTAGTAACCAGATTTGGTTAATGAGAACTGCTGCCGCCTTGTGGCCGTTTCACACAACAGCAGCTCTAACTGCAGCTGTAATGGTTACTTGACAGTCAAAATAATTGCAGGCCTGTAAATGACACCTGTCCTCAAAACAATCCTTCGGTCGTAAATCGAGCAAAAATCTCCAAAGACATCCATATTTCAAAACGACAATTTCAAGAGGCATATTTTATGCACATTTTATATTCTGTCTCTTTTTTTTTGTTATAGAAAAAGGCATGGAAAAACGCTCAACGTCAGGAATTAATAAAGCCATGCAAATCCAGTCTAGAAACACATTCACCTCACAGCCGTCAGAAGGATCATCAGCAAAGAAGTCTACATAGTATAAATGCTGAAGGGGTTTTAGAGAACTGTGTACCCTCTAGCTGCTGATGGGATGTAACCTGGTAACAGCCAGTACAGAGAACAAAATGGAGGTGTGTTTAAAGGTAAAACTTGAGCTACTCTGTGATCTGGTAGGCCCACTGATGGGCCTATCCGCTGAGTAGACCTGAATCAAAAAGACACAGGCTGGCAATCCTTCACTGCAGCAACATGTACCATCGCCAAGAGCTGGAAGAAACCAAAATGTCCATCAACAGAAAAATGCACCAAGAAGAAGTGGTCCATGTACACAATGGAATATTAGCCATGGAAAAGCATGGAACAATGCTGTTGGTACCACCATAGAAGGATCTAGAGATAATCACCCTACCTGAAGTAAGAAAGAAAACGAAAGACAGATATCCTATTACATCACTTATAGGTGTTACCTAAAAATTGATACCCATGAAATAATTTCCAAGAGAAGGACACTCATAGACTCAGAAAACCAAATTATGCTTAACCAAGTGGAAAGGGGTAAGGAATGTATGAATTAGGATATGGGGGTTAACAGACATGTAGTAATACATATGAAATATATAATCACAAAATACCTATAGAATGCTAAAAGAGGTGTACTCAACACTCTGTAATAACCTACACGGGAAAGGATCCAAAGATGAATAGATCAATACATTGATATAATGAACCAGATTCCGTACACCTAGAAAAAACACAGTATTTTTATCCAATTTGCTGTGATAGTAAATAAAAATTAAATGTGAAAAACAAACAAGAAGTAAGGAGACATAAGCTCTTGGGAGTTTGCCGTGGCACATTCTGCTCTAATTTGCAGCTTACAAACACGATTTCCAGGAACCCTCTGTTGCCCAAAATCCCAGAGTTGGAAATGTAGAAATGCTGCCGCCTTGTGGCCGTTTCCCACAAGAGCGGCTTTAAAACCACAGCTAACGGTCACTTAACATTCACAAGGACTCAGGACAGTAAAGGACAACTGCCCTCAAAAATTCACAAGTGGCAAAATTTTCAAGGAGATAGTATGAAGAGGTAAATTTTACTCATTATTTTTCTAAAAACAAGGAAAATGGATAAAAGCTCAACAACATAAATTTTTAAACTCATGCAAATCTAGCCTACAAAAAGATTTCAACACACACACGTCAACTACCATCAGCCAAAAGTCTACAAACAATAAATGCTGAAGGGGTTTTAGAGAACTGTGTACCCTCTAGCTGCTGGTGAGATGTAAAGTGGTAAGAGCCAATAGTGAGCACAGAAAGGAGCTGTGTTTAAAAGTAAAAATTGAGTTAGCATTCCATTCAGCAGGTCAACTGCTGAAACTCTCACCTGAAAATACCAGAGTCGAGAAGGCACAGGCTGCAACAGCTTCACTGCAGGATTTTTCACAATAGCCAAGACACGGAAGCAACCAAAATGTCCATCAATGGATGAATGGATAAAGAAGAAGTGGTCCATGTACATAATGGAATATTAGCCATGGAAAACAGTGAAACACTGCTCGTTGAGGCACCATTTATGAGCCTAGATATAATCTCAGAACATGCCGTAAGTCAGAAAGAAAAAGACATATAGTATGATATCACTTAAAGGCGTTATCTAACAACTGACAAAAATGATAGCATTTTCACAGAGAAAGAAACTCACAGACTTAGAAAACAAACTATTCTTATGTAAATGGAAAGGTGGGTGGTATGGAAAATTTAGATTAGGGTTACCATATGTGTACAAATACCTACTAAATACATTTATCAAAGAGAACGACCATATAGCAAGGGAGGTCAATGGAGCACTCTGCAATAATTTACATGGGAGGAGTATCTGCACATGAATATATTACATATGTGTGTGTGTGTGTGTGTGTATATATATATATATGTGTGTGTGTGTAATGTACAAATGAACCAGATTGTATACACGTAGGACAAACAATATTCTAAACATTACCTCGATTTAAAAAGACTAAAAAATCGAACAAGAAATAATGGAATATTAACTTACAGGTTTTTTCCTAGCACATTCCATTCTAATTTACAACCTGGGAACCTGACTTCCAGAAAGGCTGTGCTGCCCTAGAAACCAGTTTTGGGAATGGAGAAATGCTGCCGCCTTGTGGCCGTTTCCCCCAACAGCACCTTTAAAGCCAGTAGTAGTGGTCACTAAATATTCACACTCATTACAAGCCTGTAAATGTCACCTGTTCTCAAAAAAAATTCTGGGGTCAAAAATCGAAGAAAAATTCAAAACAGGGCAACCTTCCCAGAAGACCACTTCAAGTGGTTTATTGTACTCACAGTTTTTTTCTGTTTTTGTTTAACAGAAAGAAAACAAAGCATGGAAAAATGCTGAACATTAGGAATTATTAAAGACATGCAAATCCAAATGACAAAAACCTATCAGCTCACACCAGTCATAATGGCCATCAGCAAAAATTCTGCAAACAATAAATGCTGAAGGGGTTGTGGAGAAATGCGCACCCTCGTTTCTAATTGGGACATGGTAAAAACCAGTAATGAAAACACAAAGGAGGTGCCTTGATAAGGTAAGTATTGAGCTACCATTCAATCAAGCATACCCACTGCTGGGCCTATCACCTGAGAGGATGAGAATCAAAAAGACACAGGGTGGCAATCCTGCACTCCAGCAATATTTACCACAGCCAACACTTGGAAGCAACAAAAATGTCTGTCAACAGAGGAAGGCACAAAGAAGAAGTGGTCCATGTACACAATGGAATATTACTCCAATAAAAAAAAATATAATTTCAATTTAGAAACCAAACGTAAGTAAGGAGACATCAGCTTTTGGGGGTTTGTCCGGGCACATTCCTCTCTAATATACAACTGAGGAACACCACTGGCAGGAAGGACTCTTTCCGTAATTCCCAGAATGGGGAAAGGAGAAATGCTGCCGCCCAATGACCGATACCTGCAACAGCAGCTTTAAAACCTGTGCTAATGGTCACTTCATATGCACAAGTACTGGAGGGCTGTAAATGAAACCTGCCCTCAGAATGTCTTCAGGGAGGTAATGGCCAAAATATTTCAAAATGTGACACATACTTCAAGAAAACCATTTGAAGAGGTAAGCACTACTCACAGCTTGAAAAACAGAGGACATGCCTGAAAGTTCAATTTCAAGGGATTATGAGATGCATGCAAATCCAACCTCAAAGAGGTGTCAGCTCACACCTGTCAGAATAAACATCAGCAGAAAAACTACAAACAATAAATGCTGAAAGGGTTGTGGACAAGGGCATACCCTCAAATTTAAGTGGAACATAACCTGGTAAGAGCCACTAATGAGAACAGAATGGAGACGCCTTTACAAGGTAAACATTTTGCTACCATATGATCCAACAGGCCCTCTCCTGGGCCTATAACCGAAGAAGACATAATTGAAAGACACAGGCAGGCAAACGTGCATTTCAGCAGTGTTACAATAACCAAGACATGGAAGCAACCAAAAAGTCCATCAACAGCTGAGTGGACAAAGAAAAACTGGTCCACGTACAGATGGAATATTAGCCAAGGAAAAAAATGACACAATGCCATTTGCATCACCATAGATGAGTCTAGAAGTAATCACACAACTTGTAGTAAGTCAGAAAGCGAAAGACACGTATCCTGTGATATCACTTATAGGTGTTACCTAAAAATTGATACCAGTGAAGATATTTCCACAGAGAAAGGCAATCACAGATTCATTAAACAAACTTATGGTTCACCAATGGAAAGGTGTGAGGATTGGATACATTAGGATGTCAGAGTTAACAGAGATATACAAACACAGGTGAAGTATATAATCACCAAAGACCTAAAGGATACCAAGAGAAGACTACTCAACATTGTGTCATAACCTAAAATGGGAAAAGGATCCAAAGAAGAAAAGAGATATGTATATGTGGAAAACAACCACATCTTGCACACCTAAAACAAGCAAAACATTGTAATCACACTTGCTGTGATAAACAATGAAAATTAAATTTAAAAAAAGAACAATATTTAGTGAGATATAAACATAAGGGGCTTTTTCCTGGCCCATTCCATTCTAATTTGCAACCTAGAACAGGACTTCCATTGAGGCTCTGTTTCCCTAGTAACCAGATTTGGTTAATGAGAACTGCTGCCGCCTTGTGGCCGTTTCACACAACAGCAGCTCTAACTGCAGCTGTAATGGTTACTTGACAGTCAAAATAATTGCAGGCCTGTAAATGACACCTGTCCTCAAAACAATCCTTCGGTCGTAAATCGAGCAAAAATCTCCAAAGACATCCATATTTCAAAACGACAATTTCAAGAGGCATATTTTATGCACATTTTATATTCTGTCTCTTTTTTTTGTTATAGAAAAAGGCATGGAAAAACGCTCAACGTCAGGAATTAATAAAGCCATGCAAATCCAGTCTAGAAACACATTCACCTCACAGCCGTCAGAAGGATCATCAGCAAAGAAGTCTACATAGTATAAATGCTGAAGGGGTTTTAGAGAACTGTGTACCCTCTAGCTGCTGATGGGATGTAACCTGGTAACAGCCAGTACAGAGAACAAAATGGAGGTGTGTTTAAAGGTAAAACTTGAGCTACTCTGTGATCTGGTAGGCCCACTGATGGGCCTATCCGCTGAGTAGACCTGAATCAAAAAGACACAGGCTGGCAATCCTTCACTGCAGCAACATGTACCATCGCCAAGAGCTGGAAGAAACCAAAATGTCCATCAACAGAAAAATGCACCAAGAAGAAGTGGTCCATGTACACAATGGAATATTAGCCATGGAAAAGCATGGAACAATGCTGTTGGTACCACCATAGAAGGATCTAGAGATAATCACCCTACCTGAAGTAAGAAAGAAAACGAAAGACAGATATCCTATTACATCACTTATAGGTGTTACCTAAAAATTGATACCCATGAAATAATTTCCAAGAGAAGGACACTCATAGACTCAGAAAACCAAATTATGCTTAACCAAGTGGAAAGGGGTAAGGAATGTATGAATTAGGATATGGGGGTTAACAGACATGTAGTAATACATATGAAATATATAATCACAAAATACCTATAGAATGCTAAAAGAGGTGTACTCAACACTCTGTAATAACCTACACGGGAAAGGATCCAAAGATGAATAGATCAATACATTGATATAATGAACCAGATTCCGTACACCTAGAAAAAACACAGTATTTTTATCCAATTTGCTGTGATAGTAAATAAAAATTAAATGTGAAAAACAAACAAGAAGTAAGGAGACATAAGCTCTTGGGAGTTTGCCGTGGCACATTCTGCTCTAATTTGCAGCTTACAAACACGATTTCCAGGAACCCTCTGTTGCCCAAAATCCCAGAGTTGGAAATGTAGAAATGCTGCCGCCTTGTGGCCGTTTCCCACAAGAGCGGCTTTAAAACCACAGCTAACGGTCACTTAACATTCACAAGGACTCAGGACAGTAAAGGACAACTGCCCTCAAAAATTCACAAGTGGCAAAATTTTCAAGGAGATAGTATGAAGAGGTAAATTTTACTCATTATTTTTCTAAAAACAAGGAAAATGGATAAAAGCTCAACAACATAAATTTTTAAACTCATGCAAATCTAGCCTACAAAAAGATTTCAACACACACACGTCAACTACCATCAGCCAAAGGTCTACAAACAATAAATGCTGAAGGGGTTTTAGAGAACTGTGTACCCTCTAGCTGCTGGTGAGATGTAAAGTGGTAAGAGCCAATAGTGAGCACAGAAAGGAGCTGTGTTTAAAAGTAAAAATTGAGTTAGCATTCCATTCAGCAGGTCAACTGCTGAAACTCTCACCTGAAAATACCAGAGTCGAGAAGGCACAGGCTGCAACAGCTTCACTGCAGGATTTTTCACAATAGCCAAGACACGGAAGCAACCAAAATGTCCATCAATGGATGAATGGATAAAGAAGAAGTGGTCCATGTACATAATGGAATATTAGCCATGGAAAACAGTGAAACACTGCTCGTTGAGGCACCATTTATGAGCCTAGATATAATCTCAGAACATGCCGTAAGTCAGAAAGAAAAAGACATATAGTATGATATCACTTAAAGGCGTTATCTAACAACTGACAAAAATGATAGCATTTTCACAGAGAAAGAAACTCACAGACTTAGAAAACAAACTATTCTTATGTAAATGGAAAGGTGGGTGGTATGGAAAATTTAGATTAGGGTTACCATATGTGTACAAATACCTACTAAATACATTTATCAAAGAGAACGACCATATAGCAAGGGAGGTCAATGGAGCACTCTGCAATAATTTACATGGGAGGAGTATCTGCACATGAATATATTACATATGTGTGTGTGTGTGTGTGTATATATATATATATATGTGTGTGTGTGTAATGTACAAATGAACCAGATTGTATACACGTAGGACAAACAATATTCTAAACATTACCTCGATTTAAAAAGACTAAAAAATCGAACAAGAAATAATGGAATATTAACTTACAGGTTTTTTCCTAGCACATTCCATTCTAATTTACAACCTGGGAACCTGACTTCCAGAAAGGCTGTGCTGCCCTAGAAACCAGTTTTGGGAATGGAGAAATGCTGCCGCCTTGTGGCCGTTTCCCCCAACAGCACCTTTAAAGCCAGTAGTAGTGGTCACTAAATATTCACACTCATTACAAGCCTGTAAATGTCACCTGTTCTCAAAAAAAATCCTGGGGTCAAAAATCGACGAAAAATTCAAAACAGGGCAACCTTCCCAGAAGACCACTTCAAGTGGTTTATCATACTCAGTTTTTTTCTGTTTTTGTTTAACAGAAAGAAAACAAAGCATGGAAAACTGCTGAACATTAGGAATTATTAAAGACATGCAAATCCAAATGACAAAAACCTATCAGCTCACACCAGTCATAATGGCCATCAGCAAAAATTCTGCAAACAATAAATGCTGAAGGGGTTGTGGAGAAATGCGCACCCTCGTTTCTAATTGGGACATGGTAAAAACCAGTAATGAAAACACAAAGGAGGTGCCTTGATAAGGTAAGTATTGAGCTACCATTCAATCAAGCATACCCACTGCTGGGCCTATCACCTGAGAGGATGAGAATCAAAAAGACACAGGGTGGCAATCCTGCACTCCAGCAATATTTACCACAGCCAACACTTGGAAGCAACAAAAATGTCTGTCAACAGAGGAAGGCACAAAGAAGAAGTGGTCCATGTACACAATGGAATATTACTCCAATAAAAAAAAAATATAATTTCAATTTAGAAACCAAACGTAAGTAAGGAGACATCAGCTTTTGGGGGTTTGTCCGGGCACATTCCTCTCTAATATACAACTGAGGAACACCACTGGCAGGAAGGACTCTTTCCGTAATTCCCAGAATGGGGAAAGGAGAAATGCTGCCGCCCAATGGCCGATACCTGCAACAGCAGCTTTAAAACCTGTGCTAATGGTCACTTCATATGCACAAGTACTGGAGGGCTGTAAATGAAACCTGCCCTCAGAATGTCTTCAGGGAGGTAATGGCCAAAATATTTCAAAATGTGACACATACTTCAAGAAAACCATTTGAAGAGGTAAGCGCTACTCACAGCTTGAAAAACAGAGGACATGCCTGAAAGTTCAATTTCAAGGGATTATGAGATGCATGCAAATCCAACCTCAAAGAGGTGTCAGCTCACACCTGTCAGAATAAACATCAGCAGAAAAACTACAAACAATAAATGCTGAACGGGTTGTGGACAAGGGCATACCCTCAAATTTAAGTGGAACATAACCTGGTAAGAGCCACTAATGAGAACAGAATGGAGACGCCTTTACAAGGTAAACATTTTGCTACCATATGATCCAACAGGCCCTCTCCTGGGCCTATAACCGAAGAAGACATAATTGAAAGACACAGGCAGGCAAACGTGCATTTCAGCAGTGTTACAATAACCAAGACATGGAAGCAACCAAAAAGTCCATCAACAGCTGAGTGGACAAAGAAAAACTGGTCCACGTACAGATGGAATATTAGCCAAGGAAAAAAATGACACAATGCCATTTGCATCACCATAGATGAGTCTAGAAGTAATCACACAACTTGTAGTAAGTCAGAAAGCGAAAGACACGTATCCTGTGATATCACTTATAGGTGTTACCTAAAAATTGATACCAGTGAAGATATTTCCACAGAGAAAGGCAATCACAGATTCATTAAACAAACTTATGGTTCACCAATGGAAAGGTGTGAGGATTGGATACATTAGGATGTCAGAGTTAACAGAGATATACAAACACAGGTGAAGTATATAATCACCAAAGACCTAAAGGATACCAAGAGAAGACTACTCAACATTGTGTCATAACCTAAAATGGGAAAAGGATCCAAAGAAGAAAAGAGATATGTATATGTGGAAAACAACCACATCTTGCACACCTAAAACAAGCAAAACATTGTAATCACACTTGCTGTGATAAACAATGAAAATTAAATTTAAAAAAAGAACAATATTTAGTGAGATATAAACATAAGGGGCTTTTTCCTGGCCCATTCCATTCTAATTTGCAACCTAGAACAGGACTTCCATTGAGGCTCTGTTTCCCTAGTAACCAGATTTGGTTAATGAGAACTGCTGCCGCCTTGTGGCCGTTTCACACAACAGCAGCTCTAACTGCAGCTGTAATGGTTACTTGACAGTCAAAATAATTGCAGGCCTGTAAATGACACCTGTCCTCAAAACAATCCTTCGGTCGTAAATCGAGCAAAAATCTCCAAAGACATCCATATTTCAAAACGACAATTTCAAGAGGCATATTTTATGCACATTTTATATTCTGTCTCTTTTTTTTGTTATAGAAAAAGGCATGGAAAAACGCTCAACGTCAGGAATTAATAAAGCCATGCAAATCCAGTCTAGAAACACATTCACCTCACAGCCGTCAGAAGGATCATCAGCAAAGAAGTCTACATAGTATAAATGCTGAAGGGGTTTTAGAGAACTGTGTACCCTCTAGCTGCTGATGGGATGTAACCTGGTAACAGCCAGTACAGAGAACAAAATGGAGGTGTGTTTAAAGGTAAAACTTGAGCTACTCTGTGATCTGGTAGGCCCACTGATGGGCCTATCCGCTGAGTAGACCTGAATCAAAAAGACACAGGCTGGCAATCCTTCACTGCAGCAACATGTACCATCGCCAAGAGCTGGAAGAAACCAAAATGTCCATCAACAGAAAAATGCACCAAGAAGAAGTGGTCCATGTACACAATGGAATATTAGCCATGGAAAAGCATGGAACAATGCTGTTGGTACCACCATAGAAGGATCTAGAGATAATCACCCTACCTGAAGTAAGAAAGAAAACGAAAGACAGATATCCTATTACATCACTTATAGGTGTTACCTAAAAATTGATACCCATGAAATAATTTCCAAGAGAAGGACACTCATAGACTCAGAAAACCAAATTATGCTTAACCAAGTGGAAAGGGGTAAGGAATGTATGAATTAGGATATGGGGGTTAACAGACATGTAGTAATACATATGAAATATATAATCACAAAATACCTATAGAATGCTAAAAGAGGTGTACTCAACACTCTGTAATAACCTACACGGGAAAGGATCCAAAGATGAATAGATCAATACATTGATATAATGAACCAGATTCCGTACACCTAGAAAAAACACAGTATTTTTATCCAATTTGCTGTGATAGCAAATAAAAATTAAATGTAAAAAACAAACAAGAAGTAAGGAGACATAAGCTCTTGGGAGTTTGCCGTGGCACATTCTGCTCTAATTTGCAGCTTACAAACACGATTTCCAGGAACCCTCTATTGCCCAAAAACCCAGAGTTGGAAATGTAGAAATGCTGCCGCCTTGTGGCCGTTTCCCACAAGAGTGGCTTTAAACCCACAGCTAACGGTCACTTAACATTCACAAGGACTCAGGACAGTAAAGGACAACTGCCCTCAAAAATTCACAAGTGGCAAAATTTTCAAGGAGATAGTATGAAGAGGTAAATTTTACTCATTATTTTTCTAAAAACAAGGAAAATGGATAAAAGCTCAACAACATAAATTTTTAAACTCATGCAAATCTAGCCTACAAAAAGATTTCAACACACACACGTCAACTACCATCAGCCAAAGGTCTACAAACAATAAATGCTGAAGGGGTTTTAGAGAACTGTGTACCCTCTAGCTGCTGGTGAGATGTAAAGTGGTAAGAGCCAATAGTGAGCACAGAAAGGAGCTGTGTTTAAAAGTAAAAATTGAGTCAGCATTCCATTCAGCAGGTCAACTGCTGAAACTCTCACCTGAAAATACCAGAATCGAGAAGGCACAGGCTGCAACAGCTTCACTGCAGGATTTTTCACAATAGCCAAGACACGGAAGCAACCAAAATGTCCATCAATGGATGAATGGATAAAGAAGAAGTGGTCCATGTACATAATGGAATATTAGCCATGGAAAACAGTGAAACACTGCTCGTTGAGGCACCATTTATGAGCCTAGATATAATCTCAGAACATGCCGTAAGTCAGAAAGAAAAAGACATATAGTATGATATCACTTAAAGGCGTTATCTAACAACTGACAAAAATGATAGCATTTTCACAGAGAAAGAAACTCACAGACTTAGAAAACAAACTATTCTTATGTAAATGGAAAGGTGGGTGGTATGGAAAATTTAGATTAGGGTTACCATATGTGTACAAATACCTACTAAATACATTTATCAAAGAGAACGACCATATAGCAAGGGAGGTCAATGGAGCACTCTGCAATAATTTACATGGGAAGAGTATCTGCACATGAATATATTACATATGTGTGTGTGTGTGTGTGTGTATATATATATATATGTGTGTGTGTGTAATGTACAAATGAACCAGATTGTATACACGTAGGACAAACAATATTCTAAACATTACCTCGATTTAAAAAGACTAAAAAATCGAACAAGAAATAATGGAATATTAACTTACAGGTTTTTTCCTAGCACATTCCATTCTAATTTACAACCTGGGAACCTGACTTCCAGAAAGGCTGTGCTGCCCTAGAAACCAGTTTTGGGAATGGAGAAATGCTGCCGCCTTGTGGCCGTTTCCCCCAACAGCACCTTTAAAGCCAGTAGTAGTGGTCACTAAATATTCACACTCATTACAAGCCTGTAAATGTCACCTGTTCTCAAAAAAAATTCTGGGGTCAAAAATCGAAGAAAAATTCAAAACAGGGCAACCTTCCCAGAAGACCACTTCAAGTGGTTTATTGTACTCACAGTTTTTTTCTGTTTTTGTTTAACAGAAAGAAAACAAAGCATGGAAAAATGCTGAACATTAGGAATTATTAAAGACATGCAAATCCAAATGACAAAAACCTATCAGCTCACACCAGTCATAATGGCCATCAGCAAAAATTCTGCAAACAATAAATGCTGAAGGGGTTGTGGAGAAATGCGCACCCTCGTTTCTAATTGGGACATGGTAAAAACCAGTAATGAAAACACAAAGGAGGTGCCTTGATAAGGTAAGTATTGAGCTACCATTCAATCAAGCATACCCACTGCTGGGCCTATCACCTGAGAGGATGAGAATCAAAAAGACACAGGGTGGCAATCCTGCACTCCAGCAATATTTACCACAGCCAACACTTGGAAGCAACAAAAATGTCTGTCAACAGAGGAAGGCACAAAGAAGAAGTGGTCCATGTACACAATGGAATATTACTCCAATAAAAAAAAATATAATTTCAATTTAGAAACCAAACGTAAGTAAGGAGACATCAGCTTTTGGGGGTTTGTCCGGGCACATTCCTCTCTAATATACAACTGAGGAACACCACTGGCAGGAAGGACTCTTTCCGTAATTCCCAGAATGGGGAAAGGAGAAATGCTGCCGCCCAATGACCGATACCTGCAACAGCAGCTTTAAAACCTGTGCTAATGGTCACTTCATATGCACAAGTACTGGAGGGCTGTAAATGAAACCTGCCCTCAGAATGTCTTCAGGGAGGTAATGGCCAAAATATTTCAAAATGTGACACATACTTCAAGAAAACCATTTGAAGAGGTAAGCACTACTCACAGCTTGAAAAACAGAGGACATGCCTGAAAGTTCAATTTCAAGGGATTATGAGATGCATGCAAATCCAACCTCAAAGAGGTGTCAGCTCACACCTGTCAGAATAAACATCAGCAGAAAAACTACAAACAATAAATGCTGAAAGGGTTGTGGACAAGGGCATACCCTCAAATTTAAGTGGAACATAACCTGGTAAGAGCCACTAATGAGAACAGAATGGAGACGCCTTTACAAGGTAAACATTTTGCTACCATATGATCCAACAGGCCCTCTCCTGGGCCTATAACCGAAGAAGACATAATTGAAAGACACAGGCAGGCAAACGTGCATTTCAGCAGTGTTACAATAACCAAGACATGGAAGCAACCAAAAAGTCCATCAACAGCTGAGTGGACAAAGAAAAACTGGTCCACGTACAGATGGAATATTAGCCAAGGAAAAAAATGACACAATGCCATTTGCATCACCATAGATGAGTCTAGAAGTAATCACACAACTTGTAGTAAGTCAGAAAGCGAAAGACACGTATCCTGTGATATCACTTATAGGTGTTACCTAAAAATTGATACCAGTGAAGATATTTCCACAGAGAAAGGCAATCACAGATTCATTAAACAAACTTATGGTTCACCAATGGAAAGGTGTGAGGATTGGATACATTAGGATGTCAGAGTTAACAGAGATATACAAACACAGGTGAAGTATATAATCACCAAAGACCTAAAGGATACCAAGAGAAGACTACTCAACATTGTGTCATAACCTAAAATGGGAAAAGGATCCAAAGAAGAAAAGAGATATGTATATGTGGAAAACAACCACATCTTGCACACCTAAAACAAGCAAAACATTGTAATCACACTTGCTGTGATAAACAATGAAAATTAAATTTAAAAAAAGAACAATATTTAGTGAGATATAAACATAAGGGGCTTTTTCCTGGCCCATTCCATTCTAATTTGCAACCTAGAACAGGACTTCCATTGAGGCTCTGTTTCCCTAGTAACCAGATTTGGTTAATGAGAACTGCTGCCGCCTTGTGGCCGTTTCACACAACAGCAGCTCTAACTGCAGCTGTAATGGTTACTTGACAGTCAAAATAATTGCAGGCCTGTAAATGACACCTGTCCTCAAAACAATCCTTCGGTCGTAAATCGAGCAAAAATCTCCAAAGACATCCATATTTCAAAACGACAATTTCAAGAGGCATATTTTATGCACATTTTATATTCTGTCTCTTTTTTTTGTTATAGAAAAAGGCATGGAAAAACGCTCAACGTCAGGAATTAATAAAGCCATGCAAATCCAGTCTAGAAACACATTCACCTCACAGCCGTCAGAAGGATCATCAGCAAAGAAGTCTACATAGTATAAATGCTGAAGGGGTTTTAGAGAACTGTGTACCCTCTAGCTGCTGATGGGATGTAACCTGGTAACAGCCAGTACAGAGAACAAAATGGAGGTGTGTTTAAAGGTAAAACTTGAGCTACTCTGTGATCTGGTAGGCCCACTGATGGGCCTATCCGCTGAGTAGACCTGAATCAAAAAGACACAGGCTGGCAATCCTTCACTGCAGCAACATGTACCATCGCCAAGAGCTGGAAGAAACCAAAATGTCCATCAACAGAAAAATGCACCAAGAAGAAGTGGTCCATGTACACAATGGAATATTAGCCATGGAAAAGCATGGAACAATGCTGTTGGTACCACCATAGAAGGATCTAGAGATAATCACCCTACCTGAAGTAAGAAAGAAAACGAAAGACAGATATCCTATTACATCACTTATAGGTGTTACCTAAAAATTGATACCCATGAAATAATTTCCAAGAGAAGGACACTCATAGACTCAGAAAACCAAATTATGCTTAACCAAGTGGAAAGGGGTAAGGAATGTATGAATTAGGATATGGGGGTTAACAGACATGTAGTAATACATATGAAATATATAATCACAAAATACCTATAGAATGCTAAAAGAGGTGTACTCAACACTCTGTAATAACCTACACGGGAAAGGATCCAAAGATGAATAGATCAATACATTGATATAATGAACCAGATTCCGTACACCTAGAAAAAACACAGTATTTTTATCCAATTTGCTGTGATAGCAAATAAAAATTAAATGTAAAAAACAAACAAGAAGTAAGGAGACATAAGCTCTTGGGAGTTTGCCGTGGCACATTCTGCTCTAATTTGCAGCTTACAAACACGATTTCCAGGAACCCTCTATTGCCCAAAAACCCAGAGTTGGAAATGTAGAAATGCTGCCGCCTTGTGGCCGTTTCCCACAAGAGTGGCTTTAAACCCACAGCTAACGGTCACTTAACATTCACAAGGACTCAGGACAGTAAAGGACAACTGCCCTCAAAAATTCACAAGTGGCAAAATTTTCAAGGAGATAGTATGAAGAGGTAAATTTTACTCATTATTTTTCTAAAAACAAGGAAAATGGATAAAAGCTCAACAACATAAATTTTTAAACTCATGCAAATCTAGCCTACAAAAAGATTTCAACACACACACGTCAACTACCATCAGCCAAAGGTCTACAAACAATAAATGCTGAAGGGGTTTTAGAGAACTCTGTACCCTCTAGCTGCTGGTGAGATGTAAAGTGGTAAGAGCCAATAGTGAGCACAGAAAGGAGCTGTGTTTAAAAGTAAAAATTGAGTTAGCATTCCATTCAGCAGGTCAACTGCTGAAACTCTCACCTGAAAATACCAGAGTCGAGAAGGCACAGGCTGCAACAGCTTCACTGCAGGATTTTTCACAATAGCCAAGACACGGAAGCAACCAAAATGTCCATCAATGGATGAATGGATAAAGAAGAAGTGGTCCATGTACATAATGGAATATTAGCCATGGAAAACAGTGAAACACTGCTCGTTGAGGCACCATTTATGAGCCTAGATATAATCTCAGAACATGCCGTAAGTCAGAAAGAAAAAGACATATAGTATGATATCACTTAAAGGCGTTATCTAACAACTGACAAAAATGATAGCATTTTCACAGAGAAAGAAACTCACAGACTTAGAAAACAAACTATTCTTATGTAAATGGAAAGGTGGGTGGTATGGAAAATTAAGATTAGGGTTACCATATGTGTACAAATACCTACTAAATACATTTATCAAAGAGAACGACCATATAGCAAGGGAGGTCAATGGAGCACTCTGCATTAATTTACATGGGAGGAGTATCTGCACATGAATATATTACATATGTGTGTGTGTGTGTGTGTGTGTGTATATATATATATGTGTGTGTGTGTAATGTACAAATGAACCAGATTGTATACACGTAGGACAAACAATATTCTAAACATTACCTCGATTTAAAAAGACTAAAAAATCGAACAAGAAATAATGGAATATTAACTTACAGGTTTTTTCCTAGCACATTCCATTCTAATTTACAACCTGGGAACCTGACTTCCAGAAAGGCTGTGCTGCCCTAGAAACCAGTTTTGGGAATGGAGAAATGCTGCCGCCTTGTGGCCGTTTCCCCCAACAGCACCTTTAAAGCCAGTAGTAGTGGTCACTAAATATTCACACTCATTACAAGCCTGTAAATGTCACCTGTTCTCAAAAAAAATCCTGGGGTCAAAAATCGAAGAAAAATTCAAAACAGGGCAACCTTCCCAGAAGACCACTTCAAGTGGTTTATTGTACTCACAGTTTTTTTCTGTTTTTGTTTAACAGAAAGAAAACAAAGCATGGAAAAATGCTGAACATTAGGAATTATTAAAGACATGCAAATCCAAATGACAAAAACCTATCAGCTCACACCAGTCATAATGGCCATCAGCAAAAATTCTGCAAACAATAAATGCTGAAGGGGTTGTGGAGAAATGCGCACCCTCGTTTCTAATTGGGACATGGTAAAAACCAGTAATGAAAACACAAAGGAGGTACCTTGATAAGGTAAGTATTGAGCTACCATTCAATCAAGCATACCCACTGCTGGGCCTATCACCTGAGAGGATGAGAATCAAAAAGACACAGGGTGGCAATCCTGCACTCCAGCAATATTTACCACAGCCAACACTTGGAAGCAACAAAAATGTCTGTCAACAGAGGAAGGCACAAAGAAGAAGTGGTCCATGTACACAATGGAATATTACTCCAATAAAAAAAAATATAATTTCAATTTAGAAACCAAACGTAAGTAAGGAGACATCAGCTTTTGGGGGTTTGTCCGGGCACATTCCTCTCTAATATACAACTGAGGAACACCACTGGCAGGAAGGACTCTTTCCGTAATTCCCAGAATGGGGAAAGGAGAAATGCTGCCGCCCAATGACCGATACCTGCAACAGCAGCTTTAAAACCTGTGCTAATGGTCACTTCATATGCACAAGTACTGGAGGGCTGTAAATGAAACCTGCCCTCAGAATGTCTTCAGGGAGGTAATGGCCAAAATATTTCAAAATGTGACACATACTTCAAGAAAACCATTTGAAGAGGTAAGCACTACTCACAGCTTGAAAAACAGAGGACATGCCTGAAAGTTCAATTTCAAGGGATTATGAGATGCATGCAAATCCAACCTCAAAGAGGTGTCAGCTCACACCTGTCAGAATAAACATCAGCAGAAAAACTACAAACAATAAATGCTGAAAGGGTTGTGGACAAGGGCATACCCTCAAATTTAAGTGGAACATAACCTGGTAAGAGCCACTAATGAGAACAGAATGGAGACGCCTTTACAAGGTAAACATTTTGCTACCATATGATCCAACAGGCCCTCTCCTGGGCCTATAACCGAAGAAGACATAATTGAAAGACACAGGCAGGCAAACGTGCATTTCAGCAGTGTTACAATAACCAAGACATGGAAGCAACCAAAAAGTCCATCAACAGCTGAGTGGACAAAGAAAAACTGGTCCACGTACAGATGGAATATTAGCCAAGGAAAAAAATGACACAATGCCATTTGCATCACCATAGATGAGTCTAGAAGTAATCACACAACTTGTAGTAAGTCAGAAAGCGAAAGACACGTATCCTGTGATATCACTTATAGGTGTTACCTAAAAATTGATACCAGTGAAGATATTTCCACAGAGAAAGGCAATCACAGATTCATTAAACAAACTTATGGTTCACCAATGGAAAGGTGTGAGGATTGGATACATTAGGATGTCAGAGTTAACAGAGATATACAAACACAGGTGAAGTATATAATCACCAAAGACCTAAAGGATACCAAGAGAAGACTACTCAACATTGTGTCATAACCTAAAATGGGAAAAGGATCCAAAGAAGAAAAGAGATATGTATATGTGGAAAACAACCACATCTTGCACACCTAAAACAAGCAAAACATTGTAATCACACTTGCTGTGATAAACAATGAAAATTAAATTTAAAAAAAGAACAATATTTAGTGAGATATAAACATAAGGGGCTTTTTCCTGGCCCATTCCATTCTAATTTGCAACCTAGAACAGGACTTCCATTGAGGCTCTGTTTCCCTAGTAACCAGATTTGGTTAATGAGAACTGCTGCCGCCTTGTGGCCGTTTCACACAACAGCAGCTCTAACTGCAGCTGTAATGGTTACTTGACAGTCAAAATAATTGCAGGCCTGTAAATGACACCTGTCCTCAAAACAATCCTTCGGTCGTAAATCGAGCAAAAATCTCCAAAGACATCCATATTTCAAAACGACAATTTCAAGAGGCATATTTTATGCACATTTTATATTCTGTCTCTTTTTTTTTGTTATAGAAAAAGGCATGGAAAAACGCTCAACGTCAGGAATTAATAAAGCCATGCAAATCCAGTCTAGAAACACATTCACCTCACAGCCGTCAGAAGGATCATCAGCAAAGAAGTCTACATAGTATAAATGCTGAAGGGGTTTTAGAGAACTGTGTACCCTCTAGCTGCTGATGGGATGTAACCTGGTAACAGCCAGTACAGAGAACAAAATGGAGGTGTGTTTAAAGGTAAAACTTGAGCTACTCTGTGATCTGGTAGGCCCACTGATGGGCCTATCCGCTGAGTAGACCTGAATCAAAAAGACACAGGCTGGCAATCCTTCACTGCAGCAACATGTACCATCGCCAAGAGCTGGAAGAAACCAAAATGTCCATCAACAGAAAAATGCACCAAGAAGAAGTGGTCCATGTACACAATGGAATATTAGCCATGGAAAAGCATGGAACAATGCTGTTGGTACCACCATAGAAGGATCTAGAGATAATCACCCTACCTGAAGTAAGAAAGAAAACGAAAGACAGATATCCTATTACATCACTTATAGGTGTTACCTAAAAATTGATACCCATGAAATAATTTCCAAGAGAAGGACACTCATAGACTCAGAAAACCAAATTATGCTTAACCAAGTGGAAAGGGGTAAGGAATGTATGAATTAGGATATGGGGGTTAACAGACATGTAGTAATACATATGAAATATATAATCACAAAATACCTATAGAATGCTAAAAGAGGTGTACTCAACACTCTGTAATAACCTACACGGGAAAGGATCCAAAGATGAATAGATCAATACATTGATATAATGAACCAGATTCCGTACACCTAGAAAAAACACAGTATTTTTATCCAATTTGCTGTGATAGCAAATAAAAATTAAATGTAAAAAACAAACAAGAAGTAAGGAGATATAAGCTCTTGGGAGTTTGCCGTGGCACATTCTGCTCTAATTTGCAGCTTACAAACACGATTTCCAGGAACCCTCTATTGCCCAAAAACCCAGAGTTGGAAATGTAGAAATGCTGCCGCCTTGTGGCCGTTTCCCACAAGAGTGGCTTTAAACCCACAGCTAACGGTCACTTAACATTCACAAGGACTCAGGACAGTAAAGGACAACTGCCCTCAAAAATTCACAAGTGGCAAAATTTTCAAGGAGATAGTATGAAGAGGTAAATTTTACTCATTATTTTTCTAAAAACAAGGAAAATGGATAAAAGCTCAACAACATAAATTTTTAAACTCATGCAAATCTAGCCTACAAAAAGATTTCAACACACACACGTCAACTACCATCAGCCAAAGGTCTACAAACAATAAATGCTGAAGGGGTTTTAGAGAACTCTGTACCCTCTAGCTGCTGGTGAGATGTAAAGTGGTAAGAGCCAATAGTGAGCACAGAAAGGAGCTGTGTTTAAAAGTAAAAATTGAGTTAGCATTCCATTCAGCAGGTCAACTGCTGAAACTCTCACCTGAAAATACCAGAGTCGAGAAGGCACAGGCTGCAACAGCTTCACTGCAGGATTTTTCACAATAGCCAAGACACGGAAGCAACCAAAATGTCCATCAATGGATGAATGGATAAAGAAGAAGTGGTCCATGTACATAATGGAATATTAGCCATGGAAAACAGTGAAACACTGCTCGTTGAGGCACCATTTATGAGCCTAGATATAATCTCAGAACATGCCGTAAGTCAGAAAGAAAAAGACATATAGTATGATATCACTTAAAGGCGTTATCTAACAACTGACAAAAATGATAGCATTTTCACAGAGAAAGAAACTCACAGACTTAGAAAACAAACTATTCTTATGTAAATGGAAAGGTGGGTGGTATGGAAAATTAAGATTAGGGTTACCATATGTGTACAAATACCTACTAAATACATTTATCAAAGAGAACGACCATATAGCAAGGGAGGTCAATGGAGCACTCTGCAATAATTTACATGGGAAGAGTATCTGCACATGAATATATTACATATGTGTGTGTGTGTGTGTGTGTGTATATATATATATGTGTGTGTGTGTGTAATGTACAAATGAACCAGATTGTATACACGTAGGACAAACAATATTCTAAACATTACCTCGATTTAAAAAGACTAAAAAATCGAACAAGAAATAATGGAATATTAACTTACAGGTTTTTTCCTAGCACATTCCATTCTAATTTACAACCTGGGAACCTGACTTCCAGAAAGGCTGTGCTGCCCTAGAAACCAGTTTTGGGAATGGAGAAATGCTGCCGCCTTGTGGCCGTTTCCCCCAACAGCACCTTTAAAGCCAGTAGTAGTGGTCACTAAATATTCACACTCATTACAAGCCTGTAAATGTCACCTGTTCTCAAAAAAAATCCTGGGGTCAAAAATCGAAGAAAAATTCAAAACAGGGCAACCTTCCCAGAAGACCACTTCAAGTGGTTTATTGTACTCACAGTTTTTTTCTGTTTTTGTTTAACAGAAAGAAAACAAAGCATGGAAAAATGCTGAACATTAGGAATTATTAAAGACATGCAAATCCAAATGACAAAAACCTATCAGCTCACACCAGTCATAATGGCCATCAGCAAAAATTCTGCAAACAATAAATGCTGAAGGGGTTGTGGAGAAATGCGCACCCTCGTTTCTAATTGGGACATGGTAAAAACCAGTAATGAAAACACAAAGGAGGTACCTTGATAAGGTAAGTATTGAGCTACCATTCAATCAAGCATACCCACTGCTGGGCCTATCACCTGAGAGGATGAGAATCAAAAAGACACAGGGTGGCAATCCTGCACTCCAGCAATATTTACCACAGCCAACACTTGGAAGCAACAAAAATGTCTGTCAACAGAGGAAGGCACAAAGAAGAAGTGGTCCATGTACACAATGGAATATTACTCCAATAAAAAAAAATATAATTTCAATTTAGAAACCAAACGTAAGTAAGGAGACATCAGCTTTTGGGGGTTTGTCCAGGCACATTCCTCTCTAATATACAACTGAGGAACACCACTGGCAGGAAGGACTCTTTCCGTAATTCCCAGAATGGGGAAAGGAGAAATGCTGCCGCCCAATGACCGATACCTGCAACAGCAGCTTTAAAACCTGTGCTAATGGTCACTTCATATGCACAAGTACTGGAGGGCTGTAAATGAAACCTGCCCTCAGAATGTCTTCAGGGAGGTAATGGCCAAAATATTTCAAAATGTGACACATACTTCAAGAAAACCATTTGAAGAGGTAAGCACTACTCACAGCTTGAAAAACAGAGGACATGCCTGAAAGTTCAATTTCAAGGGATTATGAGATGCATGCAAATCCAACCTCAAAGAGGTGTCAGCTCACACCTGTCAGAATAAACATCAGCAGAAAAACTACAAACAATAAATGCTGAAAGGGTTGTGGACAAGGGCATACCCTCAAATTTAAGTGGAACATAACCTGGTAAGAGCCACTAATGAGAACAGAATGGAGACGCCTTTACAAGGTAAACATTTTGCTACCATATGATCCAACAGGCCCTCTCCTGGGCCTATAACCGAAGAAGACATAATTGAAAGACACAGGCAGGCAAACGTGCATTTCAGCAGTGTTACAATAACCAAGACATGGAAGCAACCAAAAAGTCCATCAACAGCTGAGTGGACAAAGAAAAACTGGTCCACGTACAGATGGAATATTAGCCAAGGAAAAAAATGACACAATGCCATTTGCATCACCATAGATGAGTCTAGAAGTAATCACACAACTTGTAGTAAGTCAGAAAGCGAAAGACACGTATCCTGTGATATCACTTATAGGTGTTACCTAAAAATTGATACCAGTGAAGATATTTCCACAGAGAAAGGCAATCACAGATTCATTAAACAAACTTATGGTTCACCAATGGAAAGGTGTGAGGATTGGATACATTAGGATGTCAGAGTTAACAGAGATATACAAACACAGGTGAAGTATATAATCACCAAAGACCTAAAGGATACCAAGAGAAGACTACTCAACATTGTGTCATAACCTAAAATGGGAAAAGGATCCAAAGAAGAAAAGAGATATGTATATGTGGAAAACAACCACATCTTGCACACCTAAAACAAGCAAAACATTGTAATCACACTTGCTGTGATAAACAATGAAAATTAAATTTAAAAAAAGAACAATATTTAGTGAGATATAAACATAAGGGGCTTTTTCCTGGCCCATTCCATTCTAATTTGCAACCTAGAACAGGACTTCCATTGAGGCTCTGTTTCCCTAGTAACCAGATTTGGTTAATGAGAACTGCTGCCGCCTTGTGGCCGTTTCACACAACAGCAGCTCTAACTGCAGCTGTAATGGTTACTTGACAGTCAAAATAATTGCAGGCCTGTAAATGACACCTGTCCTCAAAACAATCCTTCGGTCGTAAATCGAGCAAAAATCTCCAAAGACATCCATATTTCAAAACGACAATTTCAAGAGGCATATTTTATGCACATTTTATATTCTGTCTCTTTTTTTTTGTTATAGAAAAAGGCATGGAAAAACGCTCAACGTCAGGAATTAATAAAGCCATGCAAATCCAGTCTAGAAACACATTCACCTCACAGCCGTCAGAAGGATCATCAGCAAAGAAGTCTACATAGTATAAATGCTGAAGGGGTTTTAGAGAACTGTGTACCCTCTAGCTGCTGATGGGATGTAACCTGGTAACAGCCAGTACAGAGAACAAAATGGAGGTGTGTTTAAAGGTAAAACTTGAGCTACTCTGTGATCTGGTAGGCCCACTGATGGGCCTATCCGCTGAGTAGACCTGAATCAAAAAGACACAGGCTGGCAATCCTTCACTGCAGCAACATGTACCATCGCCAAGAGCTGGAAGAAACCAAAATGTCCATCAACAGAAAAATGCACCAAGAAGAAGTGGTCCATGTACACAATGGAATATTAGCCATGGAAAAGCATGGAACAATGCTGTTGGCACCACCATAGAAGGATCTAGAGATAATCACCCTACCTGAAGTAAGAAAGAAAACGAAAGACAGATATCCTATTACATCACTTATAGGTGTTACCTAAAAATTGATACCCATGAAATAATTTCCAAGAGAAGGACACTCATAGACTCAGAAAACCAAATTATGTTTAACCAAGTGGAAAGGGGTAAGGAATGTATGAATTAGGATATGGGGGTTAACAGACATGTAGTAATACATATGAAATATATAATCACAAAATACCTATAGAATGCTAAAAGAGGTGTACTCAACACTCTGTAATAACCTACACGGGAAAGGATCCAAAGATGAATAGATCAATACATTGATATAATGAACCAGATTCCGTACACCTAGAAAAAACACAGTATTTTTATCCAATTTGCTGTGATAGTAAATAAAAATTAAATGTGAAAAACAAACAAGAAGTAAGGAGACATAAGCTCTTGGGAGTTTGCCGTGGCACATTCTGCTCTAATTTGCAGCTTACAAACACGATTTCCAGGAACCCTCTGTTGCCCAAAATCCCAGAGTTGGAAATGTAGAAATGCTGCCGCCTTGTGGCCGTTTCCCACAAGAGCGGCTTTAAAACCACAGCTAACGGTCACTTAACATTCACAAGGACTCAGGACAGTAAAGGACAACTGCCCTCAAAAATTCACAAGTGGCAAAATTTTCAAGGAGATAGTATGAAGAGGTAAATTTTACTCATTATTTTTCTAAAAACAAGGAAAATGGATAAAAGCTCAACAACATAAATTTTTAAACTCATGCAAATCTAGCCTACAAAAAGATTTCAACACACACACGTCAACTACCATCAGCCAAAGGTCTACAAACAATAAATGCTGAAGGGGTTTTAGAGAACTCTGTACCCTCTAGCTGCTGGTGAGATGTAAAGTGGTAAGAGCCAATAGTGAGCACAGAAAGGAGCTGTGTTTAAAAGTAAAAATTGAGTTAGCATTCCATTCAGCAGGTCAACTGCTGAAACTCTCACCTGAAAATACCAGAGTCGAGAAGGCACAGGCTGCAACAGCTTCACTGCAGGATTTTTCACAATAGCCAAGACACGGAAGCAACCAAAATGTCCATCAATGGATGAATGGATAAAGAAGAAGTGGTCCATGTACATAATGGAATATTAGCCATGGAAAACAGTGAAACACTGCTCGTTGAGGCACCATTTATGAGCCTAGATATAATCTCAGAACATGCCGTAAGTCAGAAAGAAAAAGACATATAGTATGATATCACTTAAAGGCGTTATCTAACAACTGACAAAAATGATAGCATTTTCACAGAGAAAGAAACTCACAGACTTAGAAAACAAACTATTCTTATGTAAATGGAAAGGTGGGTGGTATGGAAAATTAAGATTAGGGTTACCATATGTGTACAAATACCTACTAAATACATTTATCAAAGAGAACGACCATATAGCAAGGGAGGTCAATGGAGCACTCTGCAATAATTTACATGGGAAGAGTATCTGCACATGAATATATTACATATGTGTGTGTGTGTGTGTGTGTGTATATATATATATATGTGTGTGTGTGTGTAATGTACAAATGAACCAGATTGTATACACGTAGGACAAACAATATTCTAAACATTACCTCGATTTAAAAAGACTAAAAAATCGAACAAGAAATAATGGAATATTAACTTACAGGTTTTTTCCTAGCACATTCCATTCTAATTTACAACCTGGGAACCTGACTTCCAGAAAGGCTGTGCTGCCCTAGAAACCAGTTTTGGGAATGGAGAAATGCTGCCGCCTTGTGGCCGTTTCCCCCAACAGCACCTTTAAAGCCAGTAGTAGTGGTCACTAAATATTCACACTCATTACAAGCCTGTAAATGTCACCTGTTCTCAAAAAAAATCCTGGGGTCAAAAATCGAAGAAAAATTCAAAACAGGGCAACCTTCCCAGAAGACCACTTCAAGTGGTTTATTGTACTCACAGTTTTTTTCTGTTTTTGTTTAACAGAAAGAAAACAAAGCATGGAAAAATGCTGAACATTAGGAATTATTAAAGACATGCAAATCCAAATGACAAAAACCTATCAGCTCACACCAGTCATAATGGCCATCAGCAAAAATTCTGCAAACAATAAATGCTGAAGGGGTTGTGGAGAAATGCGCACCCTCGTTTCTAATTGGGACATGGTAAAAACCAGTAATGAAAACACAAAGGAGGTACCTTGATAAGGTAAGTATTGAGCTACCATTCAATCAAGCATACCCACTGCTGGGCCTATCACCTGAGAGGATGAGAATCAAAAAGACACAGGGTGGCAATCCTGCACTCCAGCAATATTTACCACAGCCAACACTTGGAAGCAACAAAAATGTCTGTCAACAGAGGAAGGCACAAAGAAGAAGTGGTCCATGTACACAATGGAATATTACTCCAATAAAAAAAAATATAATTTCAATTTAGAAACCAAACGTAAGTAAGGAGACATCAGCTTTTGGGGGTTTGTCCAGGCACATTCCTCTCTAATATACAACTGAGGAACACCACTGGCAGGAAGGACTCTTTCCGTAATTCCCAGAATGGGGAAAGGAGAAATGCTGCCGCCCAATGACCGATACCTGCAACAGCAGCTTTAAAACCTGTGCTAATGGTCACTTCATATGCACAAGTACTGGAGGGCTGTAAATGAAACCTGCCCTCAGAATGTCTTCAGGGAGGTAATGGCCAAAATATTTCAAAATGTGACACATACTTCAAGAAAACCATTTGAAGAGGTAAGCACTACTCACAGCTTGAAAAACAGAGGACATGCCTGAAAGTTCAATTTCAAGGGATTATGAGATGCATGCAAATCCAACCTCAAAGAGGTGTCAGCTCACACCTGTCAGAATAAACATCAGCAGAAAAACTACAAACAATAAATGCTGAAAGGGTTGTGGACAAGGGCATACCCTCAAATTTAAGTGGAACATAACCTGGTAAGAGCCACTAATGAGAACAGAATGGAGACGCCTTTACAAGGTAAACATTTTGCTACCATATGATCCAACAGGCCCTCTCCTGGGCCTATAACCGAAGAAGACATAATTGAAAGACACAGGCAGGCAAACGTGCATTTCAGCAGTGTTACAATAACCAAGACATGGAAGCAACCAAAAAGTCCATCAACAGCTGAGTGGACAAAGAAAAACTGGTCCACGTACAGATGGAATATTAGCCAAGGAAAAAAATGACACAATGCCATTTGCATCACCATAGATGAGTCTAGAAGTAATCACACAACTTGTAGTAAGTCAGAAAGCGAAAGACACGTATCCTGTGATATCACTTATAGGTGTTACCTAAAAATTGATACCAGTGAAGATATTTCCACAGAGAAAGGCAATCACAGATTCATTAAACAAACTTATGGTTCACCAATGGAAAGGTGTGAGGATTGGATACATTAGGATGTCAGAGTTAACAGAGATATACAAACACAGGTGAAGTATATAATCACCAAAGACCTAAAGGATACCAAGAGAAGACTACTCAACATTGTGTCATAACCTAAAATGGGAAAAGGATCCAAAGAAGAAAAGAGATATGTATATGTGGAAAACAACCACATCTTGCACACCTAAAACAAGCAAAACATTGTAATCACACTTGCTGTGATAAACAATGAAAATTAAATTTAAAAAAAGAACAATATTTAGTGAGATATAAACATAAGGGGCTTTTTCCTGGCCCATTCCATTCTAATTTGCAACCTAGAACAGGACTTCCATTGAGGCTCTGTTTCCCTAGTAACCAGATTTGGTTAATGAGAACTGCTGCCGCCTTGTGGCCGTTTCACACAACAGCAGCTCTAACTGCAGCTGTAATGGTTACTTGACAGTCAAAATAATTGCAGGCCTGTAAATGACACCTGTCCTCAAAACAATCCTTCGGTCGTAAATCGAGCAAAAATCTCCAAAGACATCCATATTTCAAAACGACAATTTCAAGAGGCATATTTTATGCACATTTTATATTCTGTCTCTTTTTTTTTGTTATAGAAAAAGGCATGGAAAAACGCTCAACGTCAGGAATTAATAAAGCCATGCAAATCCAGTCTAGAAACACATTCACCTCACAGCCGTCAGAAGGATCATCAGCAAAGAAGTCTACATAGTATAAATGCTGAAGGGGTTTTAGAGAACTGTGTACCCTCTAGCTGCTGATGGGATGTAACCTGGTAACAGCCAGTACAGAGAACAAAATGGAGGTGTGTTTAAAGGTAAAACTTGAGCTACTCTGTGATCTGGTAGGCCCACTGATGGGCCTATCCGCTGAGTAGACCTGAATCAAAAAGACACAGGCTGGCAATCCTTCACTGCAGCAACATGTACCATCGCCAAGAGCTGGAAGAAACCAAAATATCCATCAACAGAAAAATGCACCAAGAAGAAGTGGTCCATGTACACAATGGAATATTAGCCATGGAAAAGCATGGAACAATGCTGTTGGCACCACCATAGAAGGATCTAGAGATAATCACCCTACCTGAAGTAAGAAAGAAAACGAAAGACAGATATCCTATTACATCACTTATAGGTGTTACCTAAAAATTGATACCCATGAAATAATTTCCAAGAGAAGGACACTCATAGACTCAGAAAACCAAATTATGTTTAACCAAGTGGAAAGGGGTAAGGAATGTATGAATTAGGATATGGGGGTTAACAGACATGTAGTAATACATATGAAATATATAATCACAAAATACCTATAGAATGCTAAAAGAGGTGTACTCAACACTCTGTAATAACCTACACGGGAAAGGATCCAAAGATGAATAGATCAATACATTGATATAATGAACCAGATTCCGTACACCTAGAAAAAACACAGTATTTTTATCCAATTTGCTGTGATAGTAAATAAAAATTAAATGTGAAAAACAAACAAGAAGTAAGGAGACATAAGCTCTTGGGAGTTTGCCGTGGCACATTCTGCTCTAATTTGCAGCTTACAAACACGATTTCCAGGAACCCTCTGTTGCCCAAAATCCCAGAGTTGGAAATGTAGAAATGCTGCCGCCTTGTGGCCGTTTCCCACAAGAGCGGCTTTAAAACCACAGCTAACGGTCACTTAACATTCACAAGGACTCAGGACAGTAAAGGACAACTGCCCTCAAAAATTCACAAGTGGCAAAATTTTCAAGGAGATAGTATGAAGAGGTAAATTTTACTCATTATTTTTCTAAAAACAAGGAAAATGGATAAAAGCTCAACAACATAAATTTTTAAACTCATGCAAATCTAGCCTACAAAAAGATTTCAACACACACACGTCAACTACCATCAGCCAAAGGTCTACAAACAATAAATGCTGAAGGGGTTTTAGAGAACTCTGTACCCTCTAGCTGCTGGTGAGATGTAAAGTGGTAAGAGCCAATAGTGAGCACAGAAAGGAGCTGTGTTTAAAAGTAAAAATTGAGTTAGCATTCCATTCAGCAGGTCAACTGCTGAAACTCTCACCTGAAAATACCAGAGTCGAGAAGGCACAGGCTGCAACAGCTTCACTGCAGGATTTTTCACAATAGCCAAGACACGGAAGCAACCAAAATGTCCATCAATGGATGAATGGATAAAGAAGAAGTGGTCCATGTACATAATGGAATATTAGCCATGGAAAACAGTGAAACACTGCTCGTTGAGGCACCATTTATGAGCCTAGATATAATCTCAGAACATGCCGTAAGTCAGAAAGAAAAAGACATATAGTATGATATCACTTAAAGGCGTTATCTAACAACTGACAAAAATGATAGCATTTTCACAGAGAAAGAAACTCACAGACTTAGAAAACAAACTATTCTTATGTAAATGGAAAGGTGGGTGGTATGGAAAATTAAGATTAGGGTTACCATATGTGTACAAATACCTACTAAATACATTTATCAAAGAGAACGACCATATAGCAAGGGAGGTCAATGGAGCACTCTGCAATAATTTACATGGGAAGAGTATCTGCACATGAATATATTACATATGTGTGTGTGTGTGTGTGTGTGTATATATATATATGTGTGTGTGTGTGTAATGTACAAATGAACCAGATTGTATACACGTAGGACAAACAATATTCTAAACATTACCTCGATTTAAAAAGACTAAAAAATCGAACAAGAAATAATGGAATATTAACTTACAGGTTTTTTCCTAGCACATTCCATTCTAATTTACAACCTGGGAACCTGACTTCCAGAAAGGCTGTGCTGCCCTAGAAACCAGTTTTGGGAATGGAGAAATGCTGCCGCCTTGTGGCCGTTTCCCCCAACAGCACCTTTAAAGCCAGTAGTAGTGGTCACTAAATATTCACACTCATTACAAGCCTGTAAATGTCACCTGTTCTCAAAAAAAATCCTGGGGTCAAAAATCGAAGAAAAATTCAAAACAGGGCAACCTTCCCAGAAGACCACTTCAAGTGGTTTATTGTACTCACAGTTTTTTTCTGTTTTTGTTTAACAGAAAGAAAACAAAGCATGGAAAAATGCTGAACATTAGGAATTATTAAAGACATGCAAATCCAAATGACAAAAACCTATCAGCTCACACCAGTCATAATGGCCATCAGCAAAAATTCTGCAAACAATAAATGCTGAAGGGGTTGTGGAGAAATGCGCACCCTCGTTTCTAATTGGGACATGGTAAAAACCAGTAATGAAAACACAAAGGAGGTACCTTGATAAGGTAAGTATTGAGCTACCATTCAATCAAGCATACCCACTGCTGGGCCTATCACCTGAGAGGATGAGAATCAAAAAGACACAGGGTGGCAATCCTGCACTCCAGCAATATTTACCACAGCCAACACTTGGAAGCAACAAAAATGTCTGTCAACAGAGGAAGGCACAAAGAAGAAGTGGTCCATGTACACAATGGAATATTACTCCAATAAAAAAAAATATAATTTCAATTTAGAAACCAAACGTAAGTAAGGAGACATCAGCTTTTGGGGGTTTGTCCAGGCACATTCCTCTCTAATATACAACTGAGGAACACCACTGGCAGGAAGGACTCTTTCCGTAATTCCCAGAATGGGGAAAGGAGAAATGCTGCCGCCCAATGACCGATACCTGCAACAGCAGCTTTAAAACCTGTGCTAATGGTCACTTCATATGCACAAGTACTGGAGGGCTGTAAATGAAACCTGCCCTCAGAATGTCTTCAGGGAGGTAATGGCCAAAATATTTCAAAATGTGACACATACTTCAAGAAAACCATTTGAAGAGGTAAGCACTACTCACAGCTTGAAAAACAGAGGACATGCCTGAAAGTTCAATTTCAAGGGATTATGAGATGCATGCAAATCCAACCTCAAAGAGGTGTCAGCTCACACCTGTCAGAATAAACATCAGCAGAAAAACTACAAACAATAAATGCTGAAAGGGTTGTGGACAAGGGCATACCCTCAAATTTAAGTGGAACATAACCTGGTAAGAGCCACTAATGAGAACAGAATGGAGACGCCTTTACAAGGTAAACATTTTGCTACCATATGATCCAACAGGCCCTCTCCTGGGCCTATAACCGAAGAAGACATAATTGAAAGACACAGGCAGGCAAACGTGCATTTCAGCAGTGTTACAATAACCAAGACATGGAAGCAACCAAAAAGTCCATCAACAGCTGAGTGGACAAAGAAAAACTGGTCCACGTACAGATGGAATATTAGCCAAGGAAAAAAATGACACAATGCCATTTGCATCACCATAGATGAGTCTAGAAGTAATCACACAACTTGTAGTAAGTCAGAAAGCGAAAGACACGTATCCTGTGATATCACTTATAGGTGTTACCTAAAAATTGATACCAGTGAAGATATTTCCACAGAGAAAGGCAATCACAGATTCATTAAACAAACTTATGGTTCACCAATGGAAAGGTGTGAGGATTGGATACATTAGGATGTCAGAGTTAACAGAGATATACAAACACAGGTGAAGTATATAATCACCAAAGACCTAAAGGATACCAAGAGAAGACTACTCAACATTGTGTCATAACCTAAAATGGGAAAAGGATCCAAAGAAGAAAAGAGATATGTATATGTGGAAAACAACCACATCTTGCACACCTAAAACAAGCAAAACATTGTAATCACACTTGCTGTGATAAACAATGAAAATTAAATTTAAAAAAAGAACAATATTTAGTGAGATATAAACATAAGGGGCTTTTTCCTGGCCCATTCCATTCTAATTTGCAACCTAGAACAGGACTTCCATTGAGGCTCTGTTTCCCTAGTAACCAGATTTGGTTAATGAGAACTGCTGCCGCCTTGTGGCCGTTTCACACAACAGCAGCTCTAACTGCAGCTGTAATGGTTACTTGACAGTCAAAATAATTGCAGGCCTGTAAATGACACCTGTCCTCAAAACAATCCTTCGGTCGTAAATCGAGCAAAAATCTCCAAAGACATCCATATTTCAAAACGACAATTTCAAGAGGCATATTTTATGCACATTTTATATTCTGTCTCTTTTTTTTTGTTATAGAAAAAGGCATGGAAAAACGCTCAACGTCAGGAATTAATAAAGCCATGCAAATCCAGTCTAGAAACACATTCACCTCACAGCCGTCAGAAGGATCATCAGCAAAGAAGTCTACATAGTATAAATGCTGAAGGGGTTTTAGAGAACTGTGTACCCTCTAGCTGCTGATGGGATGTAACCTGGTAACAGCCAGTACAGAGAACAAAATGGAGGTGTGTTTAAAGGTAAAACTTGAGCTACTCTGTGATCTGGTAGGCCCACTGATGGGCCTATCCGCTGAGTAGACCTGAATCAAAAAGACACAGGCTGGCAATCCTTCACTGCAGCAACATGTACCATCGCCAAGAGCTGGAAGAAACCAAAATGTCCATCAACAGAAAAATGCACCAAGAAGAAGTGGTCCATGTACACAATGGAATATTAGCCATGGAAAAGCATGGAACAATGCTGTTGGCACCACCATAGAAGGATCTAGAGATAATCACCCTACCTGAAGTAAGAAAGAAAACGAAAGACAGATATCCTATTACATCACTTATAGGTGTTACCTAAAAATTGATACCCATGAAATAATTTCCAAGAGAAGGACACTCATAGACTCAGAAAACCAAATTATGTTTAACCAAGTGGAAAGGGGTAAGGAATGTATGAATTAGGATATGGGGGTTAACAGACATGTAGTAATACATATGAAATATATAATCACAAAATACCTATAGAATGCTAAAAGAGGTGTACTCAACACTCTGTAATAACCTACACGGGAAAGGATCCAAAGATGAATAGATCAATACATTGATATAATGAACCAGATTCCGTACACCTAGAAAAAACACAGTATTTTTATCCAATTTGCTGTGATAGTAAATAAAAATTAAATGTGAAAAACAAACAAGAAGTAAGGAGACATAAGCTCTTGGGAGTTTGCCGTGGCACATTCTGCTCTAATTTGCAGCTTACAAACACGATTTCCAGGAACCCTCTGTTGCCCAAAATCCCAGAGTTGGAAATGTAGAAATGCTGCCGCCTTGTGGCCGTTTCCCACAAGAGCGGCTTTAAAACCACAGCTAACGGTCACTTAACATTCACAAGGACTCAGGACAGTAAAGGACAACTGCCCTCAAAAATTCACAAGTGGCAAAATTTTCAAGGAGATAGTATGAAGAGGTAAATTTTACTCATTATTTTTCTAAAAACAAGGAAAATGGATAAAAGCTCAACAACATAAATTTTTAAACTCATGCAAATCTAGCCTACAAAAAGATTTCAACACACACACGTCAACTACCATCAGCCAAAGGTCTACAAACAATAAATGCTGAAGGGGTTTTAGAGAACTCTGTACCCTCTAGCTGCTGGTGAGATGTAAAGTGGTAAGAGCCAATAGTGAGCACAGAAAGGAGCTGTGTTTAAAAGTAAAAATTGAGTTAGCATTCCATTCAGCAGGTCAACTGCTGAAACTCTCACCTGAAAATACCAGAGTCGAGAAGGCACAGGCTGCAACAGCTTCACTGCAGGATTTTTCACAATAGCCAAGACACGGAAGCAACCAAAATGTCCATCAATGGATGAATGGATAAAGAAGAAGTGGTCCATGTACATAATGGAATATTAGCCATGGAAAACAGTGAAACACTGCTCGTTGAGGCACCATTTATGAGCCTAGATATAATCTCAGAACATGCCGTAAGTCAGAAAGAAAAAGACATATAGTATGATATCACTTAAAGGCGTTATCTAACAACTGACAAAAATGATAGCATTTTCACAGAGAAAGAAACTCACAGACTTAGAAAACAAACTATTCTTATGTAAATGGAAAGGTGGGTGGTATGGAAAATTAAGATTAGGGTTACCATATGTGTACAAATACCTACTAAATACATTTATCAAAGAGAACGACCATATAGCAAGGGAGGTCAATGGAGCACTCTGCAATAATTTACATGGGAAGAGTATCTGCACATGAATATATTACATATGTGTGTGTGTGTGTGTGTGTGTATATATATATATGTGTGTGTGTGTGTAATGTACAAATGAACCAGATTGTATACACGTAGGACAAACAATATTCTAAACATTACCTCGATTTAAAAAGACTAAAAAATCGAACAAGAAATAATGGAATATTAACTTACAGGTTTTTTCCTAGCACATTCCATTCTAATTTACAACCTGGGAACCTGACTTCCAGAAAGGCTGTGCTGCCCTAGAAACCAGTTTTGGGAATGGAGAAATGCTGCCGCCTTGTGGCCGTTTCCCCCAACAGCACCTTTAAAGCCAGTAGTAGTGGTCACTAAATATTCACACTCATTACAAGCCTGTAAATGTCACCTGTTCTCAAAAAAAATCCTGGGGTCAAAAATCGAAGAAAAATTCAAAACAGGGCAACCTTCCCAGAAGACCACTTCAAGTGGTTTATTGTACTCACAGTTTTTTTCTGTTTTTGTTTAACAGAAAGAAAACAAAGCATGGAAAAATGCTGAACATTAGGAATTATTAAAGACATGCAAATCCAAATGACAAAAACCTATCAGCTCACACCAGTCATAATGGCCATCAGCAAAAATTCTGCAAACAATAAATGCTGAAGGGGTTGTGGAGAAATGCGCACCCTCGTTTCTAATTGGGACATGGTAAAAACCAGTAATGAAAACACAAAGGAGGTACCTTGATAAGGTAAGTATTGAGCTACCATTCAATCAAGCATACCCACTGCTGGGCCTATCACCTGAGAGGATGAGAATCAAAAAGACACAGGGTGGCAATCCTGCACTCCAGCAATATTTACCACAGCCAACACTTGGAAGCAACAAAAATGTCTGTCAACAGAGGAAGGCACAAAGAAGAAGTGGTCCATGTACACAATGGAATATTACTCCAATAAAAAAAAATATAATTTCAATTTAGAAACCAAACGTAAGTAAGGAGACATCAGCTTTTGGGGGTTTGTCCAGGCACATTCCTCTCTAATATACAACTGAGGAACACCACTGGCAGGAAGGACTCTTTCCGTAATTCCCAGAATGGGGAAAGGAGAAATGCTGCCGCCCAATGACCGATACCTGCAACAGCAGCTTTAAAACCTGTGCTAATGGTCACTTCATATGCACAAGTACTGGAGGGCTGTAAATGAAACCTGCCCTCAGAATGTCTTCAGGGAGGTAATGGCCAAAATATTTCAAAATGTGACACATACTTCAAGAAAACCATTTGAAGAGGTAAGCACTACTCACAGCTTGAAAAACAGAGGACATGCCTGAAAGTTCAATTTCAAGGGATTATGAGATGCATGCAAATCCAACCTCAAAGAGGTGTCAGCTCACACCTGTCAGAATAAACATCAGCAGAAAAACTACAAACAATAAATGCTGAAAGGGTTGTGGACAAGGGCATACCCTCAAATTTAAGTGGAACATAACCTGGTAAGAGCCACTAATGAGAACAGAATGGAGACGCCTTTACAAGGTAAACATTTTGCTACCATATGATCCAACAGGCCCTCTCCTGGGCCTATAACCGAAGAAGACATAATTGAAAGACACAGGCAGGCAAACGTGCATTTCAGCAGTGTTACAATAACCAAGACATGGAAGCAACCAAAAAGTCCATCAACAGCTGAGTGGACAAAGAAAAACTGGTCCACGTACAGATGGAATATTAGCCAAGGAAAAAAATGACACAATGCCATTTGCATCACCATAGATGAGTCTAGAAGTAATCACACAACTTGTAGTAAGTCAGAAAGCGAAAGACACGTATCCTGTGATATCACTTATAGGTGTTACCTAAAAATTGATACCAGTGAAGATATTTCCACAGAGAAAGGCAATCACAGATTCATTAAACAAACTTATGGTTCACCAATGGAAAGGTGTGAGGATTGGATACATTAGGATGTCAGAGTTAACAGAGATATACAAACACAGGTGAAGTATATAATCACCAAAGACCTAAAGGATACCAAGAGAAGACTACTCAACATTGTGTCATAACCTAAAATGGGAAAAGGATCCAAAGAAGAAAAGAGATATGTATATGTGGAAAACAACCACATCTTGCACACCTAAAACAAGCAAAACATTGTAATCACACTTGCTGTGATAAACAATGAAAATTAAATTTAAAAAAAGAACAATATTTAGTGAGATATAAACATAAGGGGCTTTTTCCTGGCCCATTCCATTCTAATTTGCAACCTAGAACAGGACTTCCATTGAGGCTCTGTTTCCCTAGTAACCAGATTTGGTTAATGAGAACTGCTGCCGCCTTGTGGCCGTTTCACACAACAGCAGCTCTAACTGCAGCTGTAATGGTTACTTGACAGTCAAAATAATTGCAGGCCTGTAAATGACACCTGTCCTCAAAACAATCCTTCGGTCGTAAATCGAGCAAAAATCTCCAAAGACATCCATATTTCAAAACGACAATTTCAAGAGGCATATTTTATGCACATTTTATATTCTGTCTCTTTTTTTTTGTTATAGAAAAAGGCATGGAAAAACGCTCAACGTCAGGAATTAATAAAGCCATGCAAATCCAGTCTAGAAACACATTCACCTCACAGCCGTCAGAAGGATCATCAGCAAAGAAGTCTACATAGTATAAATGCTGAAGGGGTTTTAGAGAACTGTGTACCCTCTAGCTGCTGATGGGATGTAACCTGGTAACAGCCAGTACAGAGAACAAAATGGAGGTGTGTTTAAAGGTAAAACTTGAGCTACTCTGTGATCTGGTAGGCCCACTGATGGGCCTATCCGCTGAGTAGACCTGAATCAAAAAGACACAGGCTGGCAATCCTTCACTGCAGCAACATGTACCATCGCCAAGAGCTGGAAGAAACCAAAATGTCCATCAACAGAAAAATGCACCAAGAAGAAGTGGTCCATGTACACAATGGAATATTAGCCATGGAAAAGCATGGAACAATGCTGTTGGCACCACCATAGAAGGATCTAGAGATAATCACCCTACCTGAAGTAAGAAAGAAAACGAAAGACAGATATCCTATTACATCACTTATAGGTGTTACCTAAAAATTGATACCCATGAAATAATTTCCAAGAGAAGGACACTCATAGACTCAGAAAACCAAATTATGTTTAACCAAGTGGAAAGGGGTAAGGAATGTATGAATTAGGATATGGGGGTTAACAGACATGTAGTAATACATATGAAATATATAATCACAAAATACCTATAGAATGCTAAAAGAGGTGTACTCAACACTCTGTAATAACCTACACGGGAAAGGATCCAAAGATGAATAGATCAATACATTGATATAATGAACCAGATTCCGTACACCTAGAAAAAACACAGTATTTTTATCCAATTTGTTGTGATAGTAAATAAAAATTAAATGTGAAAAACAAACAAGAAGTAAGGAGACATAAGCTCTTGGGAGTTTGCCGTGGCACATTCTGCTCTAATTTGCAGCTTACAAACACGATTTCCAGGAACCCTCTGTTGCCCAAAATCCCAGAGTTGGAAATGTAGAAATGCTGCCGCCTTGTGGCCGTTTCCCACAAGAGCGGCTTTAAAACCACAGCTAACGGTCACTTAACATTCACAAGGACTCAGGACAGTAAAGGACAACTGCCCTCAAAAATTCACAAGTGGCAAAATTTTCAAGGAGATAGTATGAAGAGGTAAATTTTACTCATTATTTTTCTAAAAACAAGGAAAATGGATAAAAGCTCAACAACATAAATTTTTAAACTCATGCAAATCTAGCCTACAAAAAGATTTCAACACACACACGTCAACTACCATCAGCCAAAGGTCTACAAACAATAAATGCTGAAGGGGTTTTAGAGAACTCTGTACCCTCTAGCTGCTGGTGAGATGTAAAGTGGTAAGAGCCAATAGTGAGCACAGAAAGGAGCTGTGTTTAAAAGTAAAAATTGAGTTAGCATTCCATTCAGCAGGTCAACTGCTGAAACTCTCACCTGAAAATACCAGAGTCGAGAAGGCACAGGCTGCAACAGCTTCACTGCAGGATTTTTCACAATAGCCAAGACACGGAAGCAACCAAAATGTCCATCAATGGATGAATGGATAAAGAAGAAGTGGTCCATGTACATAATGGAATATTAGCCATGGAAAACAGTGAAACACTGCTCGTTGAGGCACCATTTATGAGCCTAGATATAATCTCAGAACATGCCGTAAGTCAGAAAGAAAAAGACATATAGTATGATATCACTTAAAGGCGTTATCTAACAACTGACAAAAATGATAGCATTTTCACAGAGAAAGAAACTCACAGACTTAGAAAACAAACTATTCTTATGTAAATGGAAAGGTGGGTGGTATGGAAAATTAAGATTAGGGTTACCATATGTGTACAAATACCTACTAAATACATTTATCAAAGAGAACGACCATATAGCAAGGGAGGTCAATGGAGCACTCTGCAATAATTTACATGGGAAGAGTATCTGCACATGAATATATTACATATGTGTGTGTGTGTGTGTGTGTGTATATATATATATGTGTGTGTGTGTGTAATGTACAAATGAACCAGATTGTATACACGTAGGACAAACAATATTCTAAACATTACCTCGATTTAAAAAGACTAAAAAATCGAACAAGAAATAATGGAATATTAACTTACAGGTTTTTTCCTAGCACATTCCATTCTAATTTACAACCTGGGAACCTGACTTCCAGAAAGGCTGTGCTGCCCTAGAAACCAGTTTTGGGAATGGAGAAATGCTGCCGCCTTGTGGCCGTTTCCCCCAACAGCACCTTTAAAGCCAGTAGTAGTGGTCACTAAATATTCACACTCATTACAAGCCTGTAAATGTCACCTGTTCTCAAAAAAAATCCTGGGGTCAAAAATCGAAGAAAAATTCAAAACAGGGCAACCTTCCCAGAAGACCACTTCAAGTGGTTTATTGTACTCACAGTTTTTTTCTGTTTTTGTTTAACAGAAAGAAAACAAAGCATGGAAAAATGCTGAACATTAGGAATTATTAAAGACATGCAAATCCAAATGACAAAAACCTATCAGCTCACACCAGTCATAATGGCCATCAGCAAAAATTCTGCAAACAATAAATGCTGAAGGGGTTGTGGAGAAATGCACACCCTCGTTTCTAATTGGGACATGGTAAAAACCAGTAATGAAAACACAAAGGAGGTACCTTGATAAGGTAAGTATTGAGCTACCATTCAATCAAGCATACCCACTGCTGGGCCTATCACCTGAGAGGATGAGAATCAAAAAGACACAGGGTGGCAATCCTGCACTCCAGCAATATTTACCACAGCCAACACTTGGAAGCAACAAAAATGTCTGTCAACAGAGGAAGGCACAAAGAAGAAGTGGTCCATGTACACAATGGAATATTACTCCAATAAAAAAAAATATAATTTCAATTTAGAAACCAAACGTAAGTAAGGAGACATCAGCTTTTGGGGGTTTGTCCAGGCACATTCCTCTCTAATATACAACTGAGGAACACCACTGGCAGGAAGGACTCTTTCCGTAATTCCCAGAATGGGGAAAGGAGAAATGCTGCCGCCCAATGACCGATACCTGCAACAGCAGCTTTAAAACCTGTGCTAATGGTCACTTCATATGCACAAGTACTGGAGGGCTGTAAATGAAACCTGCCCTCAGAATGTCTTCAGGGAGGTAATGGCCAAAATATTTCAAAATGTGACACATACTTCAAGAAAACCATTTGAAGAGGTAAGCACTACTCACAGCTTGAAAAACAGAGGACATGCCTGAAAGTTCAATTTCAAGGGATTATGAGATGCATGCAAATCCAACCTCAAAGAGGTGTCAGCTCACACCTGTCAGAATAAACATCAGCAGAAAAACTACAAACAATAAATGCTGAAAGGGTTGTGGACAAGGGCATACCCTCAAATTTAAGTGGAACATAACCTGGTAAGAGCCACTAATGAGAACAGAATGGAGACGCCTTTACAAGGTAAACATTTTGCTACCATATGATCCAACAGGCCCTCTCCTGGGCCTATAACCGAAGAAGACATAATTGAAAGACACAGGCAGGCAAACGTGCATTTCAGCAGTGTTACAATAACCAAGACATGGAAGCAACCAAAAAGTCCATCAACAGCTGAGTGGACAAAGAAAAACTGGTCCACGTACAGATGGAATATTAGCCAAGGAAAAAAATGACACAATGCCATTTGCATCACCATAGATGAGTCTAGAAGTAATCACACAACTTGTAGTAAGTCAGAAAGCGAAAGACACGTATCCTGTGATATCACTTATAGGTGTTACCTAAAAATTGATACCAGTGAAGATATTTCCACAGAGAAAGGCAATCACAGATTCATTAAACAAACTTATGGTTCACCAATGGAAAGGTGTGAGGATTGGATACATTAGGATGTCAGAGTTAACAGAGATATACAAACACAGGTGAAGTATATAATCACCAAAGACCTAAAGGATACCAAGAGAAGACTACTCAACATTGTGTCATAACCTAAAATGGGAAAAGGATCCAAAGAAGAAAAGAGATATGTATATGTGGAAAACAACCACATCTTGCACACCTAAAACAAGCAAAACATTGTAATCACACTTGCTGTGATAAACAATGAAAATTAAATTTAAAAAAAGAACAATATTTAGTGAGATATAAACATAAGGGGCTTTTTCCTGGCCCATTCCATTCTAATTTGCAACCTAGAACAGGACTTCCATTGAGGCTCTGTTTCCCTAGTAACCAGATTTGGTTAATGAGAACTGCTGCCGCCTTGTGGCCGTTTCACACAACAGCAGCTCTAACTGCAGCTGTAATGGTTACTTGACAGTCAAAATAATTGCAGGCCTGTAAATGACACCTGTCCTCAAAACAATCCTTCGGTCGTAAATCGAGCAAAAATCTCCAAAGACATCCATATTTCAAAACGACAATTTCAAGAGGCATATTTTATGCACATTTTATATTCTGTCTCTTTTTTTTTGTTATAGAAAAAGGCATGGAAAAACGCTCAACGTCAGGAATTAATAAAGCCATGCAAATCCAGTCTAGAAACACATTCACCTCACAGCCGTCAGAAGGATCATCAGCAAAGAAGTCTACATAGTATAAATGCTGAAGGGGTTTTAGAGAACTGTGTACCCTCTAGCTGCTGATGGGATGTAACCTGGTAACAGCCAGTACAGAGAACAAAATGGAGGTGTGTTTAAAGGTAAAACTTGAGCTACTCTGTGATCTGGTAGGCCCACTGATGGGCCTATCCGCTGAGTAGACCTGAATCAAAAAGACACAGGCTGGCAATCCTTCACTGCAGCAACATGTACCATCGCCAAGAGCTGGAAGAAACCAAAATATCCATCAACAGAAAAATGCACCAAGAAGAAGTGGTCCATGTACACAATGGAATATTAGCCATGGAAAAGCATGGAACAATGCTGTTGGTACCACCATAGAAGGATCTAGAGATAATCACCCTACCTGAAGTAAGAAAGAAAACGAAAGACAGATATCCTATTACATCACTTATAGGTGTTACCTAAAAATTGATACCCATGAAATAATTTCCAAGAGAAGGACACTCATAGACTCAGAAAACCAAATTATGCTTAACCAAGTGGAAAGGGGTAAGGAATGTATGAATTAGGATATGGGGGTTAACAGACATGTAGTAATACATATGAAATATATAATCACAAAATACCTATAGAATGCTGAAAGAGGTGTACTCAACACTCTGTAATAACCTACACGGGAAAGGATCCAAAGATGAATAGATCAATACATTGATATAATGAACCAGATTCCGTACACCTAGAAAAAACACAGTATTTTTATCCAATTTGCTGTGATAGTAAATAAAAATTAAATGTAAAAAACAAACAAGAAGTAAGGAGATATAAGCTCTTGGGAGTTTGCCGTGGCACATTCTGCTCTAATTTGCAGCTTACAAACACGATTTCCAGGAACCCTCTATTGCCCAAAAACCCAGAGTTGGAAATGTAGAAATGCTGCCGCCTTGTGGCCGTTTCCCACAAGAGTGGCTTTAAACCCACAGCTAACGGTCACTTAACATTTACAAGGACTCAGGACAGTAAAGGACAACTGCCCTCAAAAATTCACAAGTGGCAAAATTTTCAAGGAGATAGTATGAAGAGGTAAATTTTACTCATTATTTTTCTAAAAACAAGGAAAATGGATAAAAGCTCAACAACATAAATTTTTAAACTCATGCAAATCTAGCCTACAAAAAGATTTCAACACACACACGTCAACTACCATCAGCCAAAGGTCTACAAACAATAAATGCTGAAGGGGTTTTAGAGAACTGTGTACCCTCTAGCTGCTGGTGAGATGTAAAGTGGTAAGAGCCAATAGTGAGCACAGAAAGGAGCTGTGTTTAAAAGTAAAAATTGAGTTAGCATTCCATTCAGCAGGTCAACTGCTGAAACTCTCACCTGAAAATACCAGAGTCGAGAAGGCACAGGCTGCAACAGCTTCACTGCAGGATTTTTCACAATAGCCAAGACACGGAAGCAACCAAAATGTCCATCAATGGATGAATGGATAAAGAAGAAGTGGTCCATGTACATAATGGAATATTAGCCATGGAAAACAGTGAAACACTGCTCGTTGAGGCACCATTTATGAGCCTAGATATAATCTCAGAACATGCCGTAAGTCAGAAAGAAAAAGACATATAGTATGATATCACTTAAAGGCGTTATCTAACAACTGACAAAAATGATAGCATTTTCACAGAGAAAGAAACTCACAGACTTAGAAAACAAACTATTCTTATGTAAATGGAAAGGTGGGTGGTATGGAAAATTAAGATTAGGGTTACCATATGTGTACAAATACCTACTAAATACATTTATCAAAGAGAACGACCATATAGCAAGGGAGGTCAATGGAGCACTCTGCAATAATTTACATTGAAGAGTATCTGCACATGAATATATTACATATGTGTGTGTGTGTGTGTGTGTATATATATATATATGTGTGTGTGTGTAATGTACAAATGAACCAGATTGTATACACGTAGGACAAACAATATTCTAAACATTACCTCGATTTTAAAAGACTAAAAAATCGAACAAGAAATAATGGAATATTAACTTACAGGTTTTTTCCTAGCACATTCCATTCTAATTTACAACCTGGGAACCTGACTTCCAGAAAGGCTGTGCTGCCCTAGAAACCAGTTTTGGGAATGGAGAAATGCTGCCGCCTTGTGGCCGTTTCCCCCAACAGCACCTTTAAAGCCAGTAGTAGTGGTCACTAAATATTCACACTCATTACAAGCCTGTAAATGTCACCTGTTCTCAAAAAAAATCCTGGGGTCAAAAATCGAAGAAAAATTCAAAACAGGGCAACCTTCCCAGAAGACCACTTCAAGTGGTTTATTGTACTCACAGTTTTTTTCTGTTTTTGTTTAACAGAAAGAAAACAAAGCATGGAAAAATGCTGAACATTAGGAATTATTAAAGACATGCAAATCCAAATGACAAAAACCTATCAGCTCACACCAGTCATAATGGCCATCAGCAAAAATTCTGCAAACAATAAATGCTGAAGGGGTTGTGGAGAAATGCGCACCCTCGTTTCTAATTGGGACATGGTAAAAACCAGTAATGAAAACACAAAGGAGGTACCTTGATAAGGTAAGTATTGAGCTACCATTCAATCAAGCATACCCACTGCTGGGCCTATCACCTGAGAGGATGAGAATCAAAAAGACACAGGGTGGCAATCCTGCACTCCAGCAATATTTACCACAGCCAACACTTGGAAGCAACAAAAATGTCTGTCAACAGAGGAAGGCACAAAGAAGAAGTGGTCCATGTACACAATGGAATATTACTCCAATAAAAAAAAATATAATTTCAATTTAGAAACCAAACGTAAGTAAGGAGACATCAGCTTTTGGGGGTTTGTCCAGGCACATTCCTCTCTAATATACAACTGAGGAACACCACTGGCAGGAAGGACTCTTTCCGTAATTCCCAGAATGGGGAAAGGAGAAATGCTGCCGCCCAATGACCGATACCTGCAACAGCAGCTTTAAAACCTGTGCTAATGGTCACTTCATATGCACAAGTACTGGAGGGCTGTAAATGAAACCTGCCCTCAGAATGTCTTCAGGGAGGTAATGGCCAAAATATTTCAAAATGTGACACATACTTCAAGAAAACCATTTGAAGAGGTAAGCACTACTCACAGCTTGAAAAACAGAGGACATGCCTGAAAGTTCAATTTCAAGGGATTATGAGATGCATGCAAATCCAACCTCAAAGAGGTGTCAGCTCACACCTGTCAGAATAAACATCAGCAGAAAAACTACAAACAATAAATGCTGAAAGGGTTGTGGACAAGGGCATACCCTCAAATTTAAGTGGAACATAACCTGGTAAGAGCCACTAATGAGAACAGAATGGAGACGCCTTTACAAGGTAAACATTTTGCTACCATATGATCCAACAGGCCCTCTCCTGGGCCTATAACCGAAGAAGACATAATTGAAAGACACAGGCAGGCAAACGTGCATTTCAGCAGTGTTACAATAACCAAGACATGGAAGCAACCAAAAAGTCCATCAACAGCTGAGTGGACAAAGAAAAACTGGTCCACGTACAGATGGAATATTAGCCAAGGAAAAAAATGACACAATGCCATTTGCATCACCATAGATGAGTCTAGAAGTAATCACACAACTTGTAGTAAGTCAGAAAGCGAAAGACACGTATCCTGTGATATCACTTATAGGTGTTACCTAAAAATTGATACCAGTGAAGATATTTCCACAGAGAAAGGCAATCACAGATTCATTAAACAAACTTATGGTTCACCAATGGAAAGGTGTGAGGATTGGATACATTAGGATGTCAGAGTTAACAGAGATATACAAACACAGGTGAAGTATATAATCACCAAAGACCTAAAGGATACCAAGAGAAGACTACTCAACATTGTGTCATAACCTAAAATGGGAAAAGGATCCAAAGAAGAAAAGAGATATGTATATGTGGAAAACAACCACATCTTGCACACCTAAAACAAGCAAAACATTGTAATCACACTTGCTGTGATAAACAATGAAAATTAAATTTAAAAAAAGAACAATATTTAGTGAGATATAAACATAAGGGGCTTTTTCCTGGCCCATTCCATTCTAATTTGCAACCTAGAACAGGACTTCCATTGAGGCTCTGTTTCCCTAGTAACCAGATTTGGTTAATGAGAACTGCTGCCGCCTTGTGGCCGTTTCACACAACAGCAGCTCTAACTGCAGCTGTAATGGTTACTTGACAGTCAAAATAATTGCAGGCCTGTAAATGACACCTGTCCTCAAAACAATCCTTCGGTCGTAAATCGAGCAAAAATCTCCAAAGACATCCATATTTCAAAACGACAATTTCAAGAGGCATATTTTATGCACATTTTATATTCTGTCTTTTTTTTTGTTATAGAAAAAGGCATGGAAAAACGCTCAACGTCAGGAATTAATAAAGCCATGCAAATCCAGTCTAGAAACACATTCACCTCACAGCCGTCAGAAGGATCATCAGCAAAGAAGTCTACATAGTATAAATGCTGAAGGGGTTTTAGAGAACTGTGTACCCTCTAGCTGCTGATGGGATGTAACCTGGTAACAGCCAGTACAGAGAACAAAATGGAGGTGTGTTTAAAGGTAAAACTTGAGCTACTCTGTGATCTGGTAGGCCCACTGATGGGCCTATCCGCTGAGTAGACCTGAATCAAAAAGACACAGGCTGGCAATCCTTCACTGCAGCAACATGTACCATCGCCAAGAGCTGGAAGAAACCAAAATATCCATCAACAGAAAAATGCACCAAGAAGAAGTGGTCCATGTACACAATGGAATATTAGCCATGGAAAAGCATGGAACAATGCTGTTGGCACCACCATAGAAGGATCTAGAGATAATCACCCTACCTGAAGTAAGAAAGAAAACAAAAGACAGATATCCTATTACATCACTTATAGGTGTTACCTAAAAATTGATACCCATGAAATAATTTCCAAGAGAAGGACACTCATAGACTCAGAAAACCAAATTATGTTTAACCAAGTGGAAAGGGGTAAGGAATGTATGAATTAGGATATGGGGGTTAACAGACATGTAGTAATACATATGAAATATATAATCACAAAATACCTATAGAATGCTAAAAGAGGTGTACTCAACACTCTGTAATAACCTACACGGGAAAGGATCCAAAGATGAATAGATCAATACATTGATATAATGAACCAGATTCCGTACACCTAGAAAAAACACAGTATTTTTATCCAATTTGCTGTGATAGTAAATAAAAATTAAATGTGAAAAACAAACAAGAAGTAAGGAGACATAAGCTCTTGGGAGTTTGCCGTGGCACATTCTGCTCTAATTTGCAGCTTACAAACACGATTTCCAGGAACCCTCTGTTGCCCAAAATCCCAGAGTTGGAAATGTAGAAATGCTGCCGCCTTGTGGCCGTTTCCCACAAGAGCGGCTTTAAAACCACAGCTAACGGTCACTTAACATTCACAAGGACTCAGGACAGTAAAGGACAACTGCCCTCAAAAATTCACAAGTGGCAAAATTTTCAAGGAGATAGTATGAAGAGGTAAATTTTACTCATTATTTTTCTAAAAACAAGGAAAATGGATAAAAGCTCAACAACATAAATTTTTAAACTCATGCAAATCTAGCCTACAAAAAGATTTCAACACACACACGTCAACTACCATCAGCCAAAGGTCTACAAACAATAAATGCTGAAGGGGTTTTAGAGAACTCTGTACCCTCTAGCTGCTGGTGAGATGTAAAGTGGTAAGAGCCAATAGTGAGCACAGAAAGGAGCTGTGTTTAAAAGTAAAAATTGAGTTAGCATTCCATTCAGCAGGTCAACTGCTGAAACTCTCACCTGAAAATACCAGAGTCGAGAAGGCACAGGCTGCAACAGCTTCACTGCAGGATTTTTCACAATAGCCAAGACACGGAAGCAACCAAAATGTCCATCAATGGATGAATGGATAAAGAAGAAGTGGTCCATGTACATAATGGAATATTAGCCATGGAAAACAGTGAAACACTGCTCGTTGAGGCACCATTTATGAGCCTAGATATAATCTCAGAACATGCTGTAAGTCAGAAAGAAAAAGACATATAGTATGATATCACTTAAAGGCGTTATCTAACAACTGACAAAAATGATAGCATTTTCACAGAGAAAGAAACTCACAGACTTAGAAAACAAACTATTCTTATGTAAATGGAAAGGTGGGTGGTATGGAAAATTAAGATTAGGGTTACCATATGTGTACAAATACCTACTAAATACATTTATCAAAGAGAACGACCATATAGCAAGGGAGGTCAATGGAGCACTCTGCAATAATTTACATGGGAAGAGTATCTGCACATGAATATATTACATATGTGTGTGTGTGTGTGTGTGTGTATATATATATATGTGTGTGTGTGTGTAATGTACAAATGAACCAGATTGTATACACGTAGGACAAACAATATTCTAAACATTACCTCGATTTAAAAAGACTAAAAAATCGAACAAGAAATAATGGAATATTAACTTACAGGTTTTTTCCTAGCACATTCCATTCTAATTTACAACCTGGGAACCTGACTTCCAGAAAGGCTGTGCTGCCCTAGAAACCAGTTTTGGGAATGGAGAAATGCTGCCGCCTTGTGGCCGTTTCCCCCAACAGCACCTTTAAAGCCAGTAGTAGTGGTCACTAAATATTCACACTCATTACAAGCCTGTAAATGTCACCTGTTCTCAAAAAAAATCCTGGGGTCAAAAATCAAAGAAAAATTCAAAACAGGGCAACCTTCCCAGAAGACCACTTCAAGTGGTTTATTGTACTCACAGTTTTTTTCTGTTTTTGTTTAACAGAAAGAAAACAAAGCATGGAAAAATGCTGAACATTAGGAATTATTAAAGACATGCAAATCCAAATGACAAAAACCTATCAGCTCACACCAGTCATAATGGCCATCAGCAAAAATTCTGCAAACAATAAATGCTGAAGGGGTTGTGGAGAAATGCGCACCCTCGTTTCTAATTGGGACATGGTAAAAACCAGTAATGAAAACACAAAGGAGGTACCTTGATAAGGTAAGTATTGAGCTACCATTCAATCAAGCATACCCACTGCTGGGCCTATCACCTGAGAGGATGAGAATCAAAAAGACACAGGGTGGCAATCCTGCACTCCAGCAATATTTACCACAGCCAACACTTGGAAGCAACAAAAATGTCTGTCAACAGAGGAAGGCACAAAGAAGAAGTGGTCCATGTACACAATGGAATATTACTCCAATAAAAAAAAATATAATTTCAATTTAGAAACCAAACATAAGTAAGGAGACATCAGCTTTTGGGGGTTTGTCCAGGCACATTCCTCTCTAATATACAACTGAGGAACACCACTGGCAGGAAGGACTCTTTCCGTAATTCCCAGAATGGGGAAAGGAGAAATGCTGCCGCCCAATGACCGATACCTGCAACAGCAGCTTTAAAACCTGTGCTAATGGTCACTTCATATGCACAAGTACTGGAGGGCTGTAAATGAAACCTGCCCTCAGAATGTCTTCAGGGAGGTAATGGCCAAAATATTTCAAAATGTGACACATACTTCAAGAAAACCATTTGAAGAGGTAAGCACTACTCACAGCTTGAAAAACAGAGGACATGCCTGAAAGTTCAATTTCAAGGGATTATGAGATGCATGCAAATCCAACCTCAAAGAGGTGTCAGCTCACACCTGTCAGAATAAACATCAGCAGAAAAACTACAAACAATAAATGCTGAAAGGGTTGTGGACAAGGGCATACCCTCAAATTTAAGTGGAACATAACCTGGTAAGAGCCACTAATGAGAACAGAATGGAGACGCCTTTACAAGGTAAACATTTTGCTACCATATGATCCAACAGGCCCTCTCCTGGGCCTATAACCGAAGAAGACATAATTGAAAGACACAGGCAGGCAAACGTGCATTTCAGCAGTGTTACAATAACCAAGACATGGAAGCAACCAAAAAGTCCATCAACAGCTGAGTGGACAAAGAAAAACTGGTCCACGTACAGATGGAATATTAGCCAAGGAAAAAAATGACACAATGCCATTTGCATCACCATAGATGAGTCTAGAAGTAATCACACAACTTGTAGTAAGTCAGAAAGCGAAAGACACGTATCCTGTGATATCACTTATAGGTGTTACCTAAAAATTGATACCAGTGAAGATATTTCCACAGAGAAAGGCAATCACAGATTCATTAAACAAACTTATGGTTCACCAATGGAAAGGTGTGAGGATTGGATACATTAGGATGTCAGAGTTAACAGAGATATACAAACACAGGTGAAGTATATAATCACCAAAGACCTAAAGGATACCAAGAGAAGACTACTCAACATTGTGTCATAACCTAAAATGGGAAAAGGATCCAAAGAAGAAAAGAGATATGTATATGTGGAAAACAACCACATCTTGCACACCTAAAACAAGCAAAACATTGTAATCACACTTGCTGTGATAAACAATGAAAATTAAATTTAAAAAAAGAACAATATTTAGTGAGATATAAACATAAGGGGCTTTTTCCTGGCCCATTCCATTCTAATTTGCAACCTAGAACAGGACTTCCATTGAGGCTCTGTTTCCCTAGTAACCAGATTTGGTTAATGAGAACTGCTGCCGCCTTGTGGCCGTTTCACACAACAGCAGCTCTAACTGCAGCTGTAATGGTTACTTGACAGTCAAAATAATTGCAGGCCTGTAAATGACACCTGTCCTCAAAACAATCCTTCGGTCGTAAATCGAGCAAAAATCTCCAAAGACATCCATATTTCAAAACGACAATTTCAAGAGGCATATTTTATGCACATTTTATATTCTGTCTCTTTTTTTTTGTTATAGAAAAAGGCATGGAAAAACGCTCAACGTCAGGAATTAATAAAGCCATGCAAATCCAGTCTAGAAACACATTCACCTCACAGCCGTCAGAAGGATCATCAGCAAAGAAGTCTACATAGTATAAATGCTGAAGGGGTTTTAGAGAACTGTGTACCCTCTAGCTGCTGATGGGATGTAACCTGGTAACAGCCAGTACAGAGAACAAAATGGAGGTGTGTTTAAAGGTAAAACTTGAGCTACTCTGTGATCTGGTAGGCCCACTGATGGGCCTATCCGCTGAGTAGACCTGAATCAAAAAGACACAGGCTGGCAATCCTTCACTGCAGCAACATGTACCATCGCCAAGAGCTGGAAGAAACCAAAATGTCCATCAACAGAAAAATGCACCAAGAAGAAGTGGTCCATGTACACAATGGAATATTAGCCATGGAAAAGCATGGAACAATGCTGTTGGCACCACCATAGAAGGATCTAGAGATAATCACCCTACCTGAAGTAAGAAAGAAAACGAAAGACAGATATCCTATTACATCACTTATAGGTGTTACCTAAAAATTGATACCCATGAAATAATTTCCAAGAGAAGGACACTCATAGACTCAGAAAACCAAATTATGTTTAACCAAGTGGAAAGGGGTAAGGAATGTATGAATTAGGATATGGGGGTTAACAGACATGTAGTAATACATATGAAATATATAATCACAAAATACCTATAGAATGCTAAAAGAGGTGTACTCAACACTCTGTAATAACCTACACGGGAAAGGATCCAAAGATGAATAGATCAATACATTGATATAATGAACCAGATTCCGTACACCTAGAAAAAACACAGTATTTTTATCCAATTTGCTGTGATAGTAAATAAAAATTAAATGTGAAAAACAAACAAGAAGTAAGGAGACATAAGCTCTTGGGAGTTTGCCGTGGCACATTCTGCTCTAATTTGCAGCTTACAAACACGATTTCCAGGAACCCTCTGTTGCCCAAAATCCCAGAGTTGGAAATGTAGAAATGCTGCCGCCTTGTGGCCGTTTCCCACAAGAGCGGCTTTAAAACCACAGCTAACGGTCACTTAACATTCACAAGGACTCAGGACAGTAAAGGACAACTGCCCTCAAAAATTCACAAGTGGCAAAATTTTCAAGGAGATAGTATGAAGAGGTAAATTTTACTCATTATTTTTCTAAAAACAAGGAAAATGGATAAAAGCTCAACAACATAAATTTTTAAACTCATGCAAATCTAGCCTACAAAAAGATTTCAACACACACACGTCAACTACCATCAGCCAAAGGTCTACAAACAATAAATGCTGAAGGGGTTTTAGAGAACTCTGTACCCTCTAGCTGCTGGTGAGATGTAAAGTGGTAAGAGCCAATAGTGAGCACAGAAAGGAGCTGTGTTTAAAAGTAAAAATTGAGTCAGCATTCCATTCAGCAGGTCAACTGCTGAAACTCTCACCTGAAAATACCAGAGTCGAGAAGGCACAGGCTGCAACAGCTTCACTGCAGGATTTTTCACAATAGCCAAGACACGGAAGCAACCAAAATGTCCATCAATGGATGAATGGATAAAGAAGAAGTGGTCCATGTACATAATGGAATATTAGCCATGGAAAACAGTGAAACACTGCTCGTTGAGGCACCATTTATGAGCCTAGATATAATCTCAGAACATGCCGTAAGTCAGAAAGAAAAAGACATATAGTATGATATCACTTAAAGGCGTTATCTAACAACTGACAAAAATGATAGCATTTTCACAGAGAAAGAAACTCACAGACTTAGAAAACAAACTATTCTTATGTAAATGGAAAGGTGGGTGGTATGGAAAATTAAGATTAGGGTTACCATATGTGTACAAATACCTACTAAATACATTTATCAAAGAGAACGACCATATAGCAAGGGAGGTCAATGGAGCACTCTGCATTAATTTACATGGGAGGAGTATCTGCACATGAATATATTACATATGTGTGTGTGTGTGTGTGTGTATATATATATATATGTGTGTGTGTGTAATGTACAAATGAACCAGATTGTATACACGTAGGACAAACAATATTCTAAACATTACCTCGATTTAAAAAGACTAAAAAATCGAACAAGAAATAATGGAATATTAACTTACAGGTTTTTTCCTAGCACATTCCATTCTAATTTACAACCTGGGAACCTGACTTCCAGAAAGGCTGTGCTGCCCTAGAAACCAGTTTTGGGAATGGAGAAATGCTGCCGCCTTGTGGCCGTTTCCCCCAACAGCACCTTTAAAGCCAGTAGTAGTGGTCACTAAATATTCACACTCATTACAAGCCTGTAAATGTCACCTGTTCTCAAAAAAAATTCTGGGGTCAAAAATCGAAGAAAAATTCAAAACAGGGCAACCTTCCCAGAAGACCACTTCAAGTGGTTTATTGTACTCACAGTTTTTTTCTGTTTTTGTTTAACAGAAAGAAAACAAAGCATGGAAAAATGCTGAACATTAGGAATTATTAAAGACATGCAAATCCAAATGACAAAAACCTATCAGCTCACACCAGTCATAATGGCCATCAGCAAAAATTCTGCAAACAATAAATGCTGAAGGGGTTGTGGAGAAATGCGCACCCTCGTTTCTAATTGGGACATGGTAAAAACCAGTAATGAAAACACAAAGGAGGTACCTTGATAAGGTAAGTATTGAGCTACCATTCAATCAAGCATACCCACTGCTGGGCCTATCACCTGAGAGGATGAGAATCAAAAAGACACAGGGTGGCAATCCTGCACTCCAGCAATATTTACCACAGCCAACACTTGGAAGCAACAAAAATGTCTGTCAACAGAGGAAGGCACAAAGAAGAAGTGGTCCATGTACACAATGGAATATTACTCCAATAAAAAAAAATATAATTTCAATTTAGAAACCAAACGTAAGTAAGGAGACATCAGCTTTTGGGGGTTTGTCCGGGCACATTCCTCTCTAATATACAACTGAGGAACACCACTGGCAGGAAGGACTCTTTCCGTAATTCCCAGAATGGGGAAAGGAGAAATGCTGCCGCCCAATGACCGATACCTGCAACAGCAGCTTTAAAACCTGTGCTAATGGTCACTTCATATGCACAAGTACTGGAGGGCTGTAAATGAAACCTGCCCTCAGAATGTCTTCAGGGAGGTAATGGCCAAAATATTTCAAAATGTGACACATACTTCAAGAAAACCATTTGAAGAGGTAAGCACTACTCACAGCTTGAAAAACAGAGGACATGCCTGAAAGTTCAATTTCAAGGGATTATGAGATGCATGCAAATCCAACCTCAAAGAGGTGTCAGCTCACACCTGTCAGAATAAACATCAGCAGAAAAACTACAAACAATAAATGCTGAAAGGGTTGTGGACAAGGGCATACCCTCAAATTTAAGTGGAACATAACCTGGTAAGAGCCACTAATGAGAACAGAATGGAGACGCCTTTACAAGGTAAACATTTTGCTACCATATGATCCAACAGGCCCTCTCCTGGGCCTATAACCGAAGAAGACATAATTGAAAGACACAGGCAGGCAAACGTGCATTTCAGCAGTGTTACAATAACCAAGACATGGAAGCAACCAAAAAGTCCATCAACAGCTGAGTGGACAAAGAAAAACTGGTCCACGTACAGATGGAATATTAGCCAAGGAAAAAAATGACACAATGCCATTTGCATCACCATAGATGAGTCTAGAAGTAATCACACAACTTGTAGTAAGTCAGAAAGCGAAAGACACGTATCCTGTGATATCACTTATAGGTGTTACCTAAAAATTGATACCAGTGAAGATATTTCCACAGAGAAAGGCAATCACAGATTCATTAAACAAACTTATGGTTCACCAATGGAAAGGTGTGAGGATTGGATACATTAGGATGTCAGAGTTAACAGAGATATACAAACACAGGTGAAGTATATAATCACCAAAGACCTAAAGGATACCAAGAGAAGACTACTCAACATTGTGTCATAACCTAAAATGGGAAAAGGATCCAAAGAAGAAAAGAGATATGTATATGTGGAAAACAACCACATCTTGCACACCTAAAACAAGCAAAACATTGTAATCACACTTGCTGTGATAAACAATGAAAATTAAATTTAAAAAAAGAACAATATTTAGTGAGATATAAACATAAGGGGCTTTTTCCTGGCCCATTCCATTCTAATTTGCAACCTAGAACAGGACTTCCATTGAGGCTCTGTTTCCCTAGTAACCAGATTTGGTTAATGAGAACTGCTGCCGCCTTGTGGCCGTTTCACACAACAGCAGCTCTAACTGCAGCTGTAATGGTTACTTGACAGTCAAAATAATTGCAGGCCTGTAAATGACACCTGTCCTCAAAACAATCCTTCGGTCGTAAATCGAGCAAAAATCTCCAAAGACATCCATATTTCAAAACGACAATTTCAAGAGGCATATTTTATGCACATTTTATATTCTGTCTCTTTTTTTTTGTTATAGAAAAAGGCATGGAAAAACGCTCAACGTCAGGAATTAATAAAGCCATGCAAATCCAGTCTAGAAACACATTCACCTCACAGCCGTCAGAAGGATCATCAGCAAAGAAGTCTACATAGTATAAATGCTGAAGGGGTTTTAGAGAACTGTGTACCCTCTAGCTGCTGATGGGATGTAACCTGGTAACAGCCAGTACAGAGAACAAAATGGAGGTGTGTTTAAAGGTAAAACTTGAGCTACTCTGTGATCTGGTAGGCCCACTGATGGGCCTATCCGCTGAGTAGACCTGAATCAAAAAGACACAGGCTGGCAATCCTTCACTGCAGCAACATGTACCATCGCCAAGAGCTGGAAGAAACCAAAATGTCCATCAACAGAAAAATGCACCAAGAAGAAGTGGTCCATGTACACAATGGAATATTAGCCATGGAAAAGCATGGAACAATGCTGTTGGCACCACCATAGAAGGATCTAGAGATAATCACCCTACCTGAAGTAAGAAAGAAAACGAAAGACAGATATCCTATTACATCACTTATAGGTGTTACCTAAAAATTGATACCCATGAAATAATTTCCAAGAGAAGGACACTCATAGACTCAGAAAACCAAATTATGTTTAACCAAGTGGAAAGGGGTAAGGAATGTATGAATTAGGATATGGGGGTTAACAGACATGTAGTAATACATATGAAATATATAATCACAAAATACCTATAGAATGCTAAAAGAGGTGTACTCAACACTCTGTAATAACCTACACGGGAAAGGATCCAAAGATGAATAGATCAATACATTGATATAATGAACCAGATTCCGTACACCTAGAAAAAACACAGTATTTTTATCCAATTTGCTGTGATAGTAAATAAAAATTAAATGTGAAAAACAAACAAGAAGTAAGGAGACATAAGCTCTTGGGAGTTTGCCGTGGCACATTCTGCTCTAATTTGCAGCTTACAAACACGATTTCCAGGAACCCTCTGTTGCCCAAAATCCCAGAGTTGGAAATGTAGAAATGCTGCCGCCTTGTGGCCGTTTCCCACAAGAGCGGCTTTAAAACCACAGCTAACGGTCACTTAACATTCACAAGGACTCAGGACAGTAAAGGACAACTGCCCTCAAAAATTCACAAGTGGCAAAATTTTCAAGGAGATAGTATGAAGAGGTAAATTTTACTCATTATTTTTCTAAAAACAAGGAAAATGGATAAAAGCTCAACAACATAAATTTTTAAACTCATGCAAATCTAGCCTACAAAAAGATTTCAACACACACACGTCAACTACCATCAGCCAAAGGTCTACAAACAATAAATGCTGAAGGGGTTTTAGAGAACTCTGTACCCTCTAGCTGCTGGTGAGATGTAAAGTGGTAAGAGCCAATAGTGAGCACAGAAAGGAGCTGTGTTTAAAAGTAAAAATTGAGTCAGCATTCCATTCAGCAGGTCAACTGCTGAAACTCTCACCTGAAAATACCAGAGTCGAGAAGGCACAGGCTGCAACAGCTTCACTGCAGGATTTTTCACAATAGCCAAGACACGGAAGCAACCAAAATGTCCATCAATGGATGAATGGATAAAGAAGAAGTGGTCCATGTACATAATGGAATATTAGCCATGGAAAACAGTGAAACACTGCTCGTTGAGGCACCATTTATGAGCCTAGATATAATCTCAGAACATGCCGTAAGTCAGAAAGAAAAAGACATATAGTATGATATCACTTAAAGGCGTTATCTAACAACTGACAAAAATGATAGCATTTTCACAGAGAAAGAAACTCACAGACTTAGAAAACAAACTATTCTTATGTAAATGGAAAGGTGGGTGGTATGGAAAATTAAGATTAGGGTTACCATATGTGTACAAATACCTACTAAATACATTTATCAAAGAGAACAACCATATAGCAAGGGAGGTCAATGGAGCACTCTGCATTAATTTACATGGGAGGAGTATCTGCACATGAATATATTACATATGTGTGTGTGTGTGTGTGTGTATATATATATATATGTGTGTGTGTGTAATGTACAAATGAACCAGATTGTATACACGTAGGACAAACAATATTCTAAACATTACCTCGATTTAAAAAGACTAAAAAATCGAACAAGAAATAATGGAATATTAACTTACAGGTTTTTTCCTAGCACATTCCATTCTAATTTACAACCTGGGAACCTGACTTCCAGAAAGGCTGTGCTGCCCTAGAAACCAGTTTTGGGAATGGAGAAATGCTGCCGCCTTGTGGCCGTTTCCCCCAACAGCACCTTTAAAGCCAGTAGTAGTGGTCACTAAATATTCACACTCATTACAAGCCTGTAAATGTCACCTGTTCTCAAAAAAAATTCTGGGGTCAAAAATCGAAGAAAAATTCAAAACAGGGCAACCTTCCCAGAAGACCACTTCAAGTGGTTTATTGTACTCACAGTTTTTTTCTGTTTTTGTTTAACAGAAAGAAAACAAAGCATGGAAAAATGCTGAACATTAGGAATTATTAAAGACATGCAAATCCAAATGACAAAAACCTATCAGCTCACACCAGTCATAATGGCCATCAGCAAAAATTCTGCAAACAATAAATGCTGAAGGGGTTGTGGAGAAATGCGCACCCTCGTTTCTAATTGGGACATGGTAAAAACCAGTAATGAAAACACAAAGGAGGTACCTTGATAAGGTAAGTATTGAGCTACCATTCAATCAAGCATACCCACTGCTGGGCCTATCACCTGAGAGGATGAGAATCAAAAAGACACAGGGTGGCAATCCTGCACTCCAGCAATATTTACCACAGCCAACACTTGGAAGCAACAAAAATGTCTGTCAACAGAGGAAGGCACAAAGAAGAAGTGGTCCATGTACACAATGGAATATTACTCCAATAAAAAAAAATATAATTTCAATTTAGAAACCAAACGTAAGTAAGGAGACATCAGCTTTTGGGGGTTTGTCCGGGCACATTCCTCTCTAATATACAACTGAGGAACACCACTGGCAGGAAGGACTCTTTCCGTAATTCCCAGAATGGGGAAAGGAGAAATGCTGCCGCCCAATGACCGATACCTGCAACAGCAGCTTTAAAACCTGTGCTAATGGTCACTTCATATGCACAAGTACTGGAGGGCTGTAAATGAAACCTGCCCTCAGAATGTCTTCAGGGAGGTAATGGCCAAAATATTTCAAAATGTGACACATACTTCAAGAAAACCATTTGAAGAGGTAAGCACTACTCACAGCTTGAAAAACAGAGGACATGCCTGAAAGTTCAATTTCAAGGGATTATGAGATGCATGCAAATCCAACCTCAAAGAGGTGTCAGCTCACACCTGTCAGAATAAACATCAGCAGAAAAACTACAAACAATAAATGCTGAAAGGGTTGTGGACAAGGGCATACCCTCAAATTTAAGTGGAACATAACCTGGTAAGAGCCACTAATGAGAACAGAATGGAGACGCCTTTACAAGGTAAACATTTTGCTACCATATGATCCAACAGGCCCTCTCCTGGGCCTATAACCGAAGAAGACATAATTGAAAGACACAGGCAGGCAAACGTGCATTTCAGCAGTGTTACAATAACCAAGACATGGAAGCAACCAAAAAGTCCATCAACAGCTGAGTGGACAAAGAAAAACTGGTCCACGTACAGATGGAATATTAGCCAAGGAAAAAAATGACACAATGCCATTTGCATCACCATAGATGAGTCTAGAAGTAATCACACAACTTGTAGTAAGTCAGAAAGCGAAAGACACGTATCCTGTGATATCACTTATAGGTGTTACCTAAAAATTGATACCAGTGAAGATATTTCCACAGAGAAAGGCAATCACAGATTCATTAAACAAACTTATGGTTCACCAATGGAAAGGTGTGAGGATTGGATACATTAGGATGTCAGAGTTAACAGAGATATACAAACACAGGTGAAGTATATAATCACCAAAGACCTAAAGGATACCAAGAGAAGACTACTCAACATTGTGTCATAACCTAAAATGGGAAAAGGATCCAAAGAAGAAAAGAGATATGTATATGTGGAAAACAACCACATCTTGCACACCTAAAACAAGCAAAACATTGTAATCACACTTGCTGTGATAAACAATGAAAATTAAATTTAAAAAAAGAACAATATTTAGTGAGATATAAACATAAGGGGCTTTTTCCTGGCCCATTCCATTCTAATTTGCAACCTAGAACAGGACTTCCATTGAGGCTCTGTTTCCCTAGTAACCAGATTTGGTTAATGAGAACTGCTGCCGCCTTGTGGCCGTTTCACACAACAGCAGCTCTAACTGCAGCTGTAATGGTTACTTGACAGTCAAAATAATTGCAGGCCTGTAAATGACACCTGTCCTCAAAACAATCCTTCGGTCGTAAATCGAGCAAAAATCTCCAAAGACATCCATATTTCAAAACGACAATTTCAAGAGGCATATTTTATGCACATTTTATATTCTGTCTCTTTTTTTTTGTTATAGAAAAAGGCATGGAAAAACGCTCAACGTCAGGAATTAATAAAGCCATGCAAATCCAGTCTAGAAACACATTCACCTCACAGCCGTCAGAAGGATCATCAGCAAAGAAGTCTACATAGTATAAATGCTGAAGGGGTTTTAGAGAACTGTGTACCCTCTAGCTGCTGATGGGATGTAACCTGGTAACAGCCAGTACAGAGAACAAAATGGAGGTGTGTTTAAAGGTAAAACTTGAGCTACTCTGTGATCTGGTAGGCCCACTGATGGGCCTATCCGCTGAGTAGACCTGAATCAAAAAGACACAGGCTGGCAATCCTTCACTGCAGCAACATGTACCATCGCCAAGAGCTGGAAGAAACCAAAATGTCCATCAACAGAAAAATGCACCAAGAAGAAGTGGTCCATGTACACAATGGAATATTAGCCATGGAAAAGCATGGAACAATGCTGTTGGTACCACCATAGAAGGATCTAGAGATAATCACCCTACCTGAAGTAAGAAAGAAAACGAAAGACAGATATCCTATTACATCACTTATAGGTGTTACCTAAAAATTGATACCCATGAAATAATTTCCAAGAGAAGGACACTCATAGACTCAGAAAACCAAATTATGCTTAACCAAGTGGAAAGGGGTAAGGAATGTATGAATTAGGATATGGGGGTTAACAGACATGTAGTAATACATATGAAATATATAATCACAAAATACCTATAGAATGCTAAAAGAGGTGTACTCAACACTCTGTAATAACCTACACGGGAAAGGATCCAAAGATGAATAGATCAATACATTGATATAATGAACCAGATTCCGTACACCTAGAAAAAACACAGTATTTTTATCCAATTTGCTGTGATAGCAAATAAAAATTAAATGTAAAAAACAAACAAGAAGTAAGGAGATATAAGCTCTTGGGAGTTTGCCGTGGCACATTCTGCTCTAATTTGCAGCTTACAAACACGATTTCCAGGAACCCTCTATTGCCCAAAAACCCAGAGTTGGAAATGTAGAAATGCTGCCGCCTTGTGGCCGTTTCCCACAAGAGTGGCTTTAAACCCACAGCTAACGGTCACTTAACATTCACAAGGACTCAGGACAGTAAAGGACAACTGCCCTCAAAAATTCACAAGTGGCAAAATTTTCAAGGAGATAGTATGAAGAGGTAAATTTTACTCATTATTTTTCTAAAAACAAGGAAAATGGATAAAAGCTCAACAACATAAATTTTTAAACTCATGCAAATCTAGCCTACAAAAAGATTTCAACACACACACGTCAACTACCATCAGCCAAAGGTCTACAAACAATAAATGCTGAAGGGGTTTTAGAGAACTGTGTACCCTCTAGCTGCTGGTGAGATGTAAAGTGGTAAGAGCCAATAGTGAGCACAGAAAGGAGCTGTGTTTAAAAGTAAAAATTGAGTCAGCATTCCATTCAGCAGGTCAACTGCTGAAACTCTCACCTGAAAATACCAGAATCGAGAAGGCACAGGCTGCAACAGCTTCACTGCAGGATTTTTCACAATAGCCAAGACACGGAAGCAACCAAAATGTCCATCAATGGATGAATGGATAAAGAAGAAGTGGTCCATGTACATAATGGAATATTAGCCATGGAAAACAGTGAAACACTGCTCATTGAGGCACCATTTATGAGCCTAGATATAATCTCAGAACATGCTGTAAGTCAGAAAGAAAAAGACATATAGTATGATATCACTTAAAGGCGTTATCTAACAACTGACAAAAATGATAGCATTTTCACAGAGAAAGAAACTCACAGACTTAGAAAACAAACTATTCTTATGTAAATGGAAAGGTGGGTGGTATGGAAAATTAAGATTAGGGTTACCATATGTGTACAAATACCTACTAAATACATTTATCAAAGAGAACGACCATATAACAAGGGAGGTCAATGGAGCACTCTGCATTAATTTACATGGGAGGAGTATCTGCACATGAATATATTACATATGTGTGTGTGTGTGTGTGTGTATATATATATATATGTGTGTGTGTGTAATGTACAAATGAACCAGATTGTATACACGTAGGACAAACAATATTCTAAACATTACCTCGATTTAAAAAGACTAAAAAATCGAACAAGAAATAATGGAATATTAACTTACAGGTTTTTTCCTAGCACATTCCATTCTAATTTACAACCTGGGAACCTGACTTCCAGAAAGGCTGTGCTGCCCTAGAAACCAGTTTTGGGAATGGAGAAATGCTGCCGCCTTGTGGCCGTTTCCCCCAACAGCACCTTTAAAGCCAGTAGTAGTGGTCACTAAATATTCACACTCATTACAAGCCTGTAAATGTCACCTGTTCTCAAAAAAAATCCTGGGGTCAAAAATCGAAGAAAAATTCAAAACAGGGCAACCTTCCCAGAAGACCACTTCAAGTGGTTTATTGTACTCACAGTTTTTTTCTGTTTTTGTTTAACAGAAAGAAAACAAAGCATGGAAAAATGCTGAACATTAGGAATTATTAAAGACATGCAAATCCAAATGACAAAAACCTATCAGCTCACACCAGTCATAATGGCCATCAGCAAAAATTCTGCAAACAATAAATGCTGAAGGGGTTGTGGAGAAATGCGCACCCTCGTTTCTAATTGGGACATGGTAAAAACCAGTAATGAAAACACAAAGGAGGTACCTTGATAAGGTAAGTATTGAGCTACCATTCAATCAAGCATACCCACTGCTGGGCCTATCACCTGAGAGGATGAGAATCAAAAAGACACAGGGTGGCAATCCTGCACTCCAGCAATATTTACCACAGCCAACACTTGGAAGCAACAAAAATGTCTGTCAACAGAGGAAGGCACAAAGAAGAAGTGGTCCATGTACACAATGGAATATTACTCCAATAAAAAAAAATATAATTTCAATTTAGAAACCAAACGTAAGTAAGGAGACATCAGCTTTTGGGGGTTTGTCCAGGCACATTCCTCTCTAATATACAACTGAGGAACACCACTGGCAGGAAGGACTCTTTCCGTAATTCCCAGAATGGGGAAAGGAGAAATGCTGCCGCCCAATGACCGATACCTGCAACAGCAGCTTTAAAACCTGTGCTAATGGTCACTTCATATGCACAAGTACTGGAGGGCTGTAAATGAAACCTGCCCTCAGAATGTCTTCAGGGAGGTAATGGCCAAAATATTTCAAAATGTGACACATACTTCAAGAAAACCATTTGAAGAGGTAAGCACTACTCACAGCTTGAAAAACAGAGGACATGCCTGAAAGTTCAATTTCAAGGGATTATGAGATGCATGCAAATCCAACCTCAAAGAGGTGTCAGCTCACACCTGTCAGAATAAACATCAGCAGAAAAACTACAAACAATAAATGCTGAAAGGGTTGTGGACAAGGGCATACCCTCAAATTTAAGTGGAACATAACCTGGTAAGAGCCACTAATGAGAACAGAATGGAGACGCCTTTACAAGGTAAACATTTTGCTACCATATGATCCAACAGGCCCTCTCCTGGGCCTATAACCGAAGAAGACATAATTGAAAGACACAGGCAGGCAAACGTGCATTTCAGCAGTGTTACAATAACCAAGACATGGAAGCAACCAAAAAGTCCATCAACAGCTGAGTGGACAAAGAAAAACTGGTCCACGTACAGATGGAATATTAGCCAAGGAAAAAAATGACACAATGCCATTTGCATCACCATAGATGAGTCTAGAAGTAATCACACAACTTGTAGTAAGTCAGAAAGCGAAAGACACGTATCCTGTGATATCACTTATAGGTGTTACCTAAAAATTGATACCAGTGAAGATATTTCCACAGAGAAAGGCAATCACAGATTCATTAAACAAACTTATGGTTCACCAATGGAAAGGTGTGAGGATTGGATACATTAGGATGTCAGAGTTAACAGAGATATACAAACACAGGTGAAGTATATAATCACCAAAGACCTAAAGGATACCAAGAGAAGACTACTCAACATTGTGTCATAACCTAAAATGGGAAAAGGATCCAAAGAAGAAAAGAGATATGTATATGTGGAAAACAACCACATCTTGCACACCTAAAACAAGCAAAACATTGTAATCACACTTGCTGTGATAAACAATGAAAATTAAATTTAAAAAAAGAACAATATTTAGTGAGATATAAACATAAGGGGCTTTTTCCTGGCCCATTCCATTCTAATTTGCAACCTAGAACAGGACTTCCATTGAGGCTCTGTTTCCCTAGTAACCAGATTTGGTTAATGAGAACTGCTGCCGCCTTGTGGCCGTTTCACACAACAGCAGCTCTAACTGCAGCTGTAATGGTTACTTGACAGTCAAAATAATTGCAGGCCTGTAAATGACACCTGTCCTCAAAACAATCCTTCGGTCGTAAATCGAGCAAAAATCTCCAAAGACATCCATATTTCAAAACGACAATTTCAAGAGGCATATTTTATGCACATTTTATATTCTGTCTCTTTTTTTTTGTTATAGAAAAAGGCATGGAAAAACGCTCAACGTCAGGAATTAATAAAGCCATGCAAATCCAGTCTAGAAACACATTCACCTCACAGCCGTCAGAAGGATCATCAGCAAAGAAGTCTACATAGTATAAATGCTGAAGGGGTTTTAGAGAACTGTGTACCCTCTAGCTGCTGATGGGATGTAACCTGGTAACAGCCAGTACAGAGAACAAAATGGAGGTGTGTTTAAAGGTAAAACTTGAGCTACTCTGTGATCTGGTAGGCCCACTGATGGGCCTATCCGCTGAGTAGACCTGAATCAAAAAGACACAGGCTGGCAATCCTTCACTGCAGCAACATGTACCATCGCCAAGAGCTGGAAGAAACCAAAATGTCCATCAACAGAAAAATGCACCAAGAAGAAGTGGTCCATGTACACAATGGAATATTAGCCATGGAAAAGCATGGAACAATGCTGTTGGCACCACCATAGAAGGATCTAGAGATAATCACCCTACCTGAAGTAAGAAAGAAAACGAAAGACAGATATCCTATTACATCACTTATAGGTGTTACCTAAAAATTGATACCCATGAAATAATTTCCAAGAGAAGGACACTCATAGACTCAGAAAACCAAATTATGTTTAACCAAGTGGAAAGGGGTAAGGAATGTATGAATTAGGATATGGGGGTTAACAGACATGTAGTAATACATATGAAATATATAATCACAAAATACCTATAGAATGCTAAAAGAGGTGTACTCAACACTCTGTAATAACCTACACGGGAAAGGATCCAAAGATGAATAGATCAATACATTGATATAATGAACCAGATTCCGTACACCTAGAAAAAACACAGTATTTTTATCCAATTTGCTGTGATAGTAAATAAAAATTAAATGTGAAAAACAAACAAGAAGTAAGGAGACATAAGCTCTTGGGAGTTTGCCGTGGCACATTCTGCTCTAATTTGCAGCTTACAAACACGATTTCCAGGAACCCTCTGTTGCCCAAAATCCCAGAGTTGGAAATGTAGAAATGCTGCCGCCTTGTGGCCGTTTCCCACAAGAGCGGCTTTAAAACCACAGCTAACGGTCACTTAACATTCACAAGGACTCAGGACAGTAAAGGACAACTGCCCTCAAAAATTCACAAGTGGCAAAATTTTCAAGGAGATAGTATGAAGAGGTAAATTTTACTCATTATTTTTCTAAAAACAAGGAAAATGGATAAAAGCTCAACAACATAAATTTTTAAACTCATGCAAATCTAGCCTACAAAAAGATTTCAACACACACACGTCAACTACCATCAGCCAAAGGTCTACAAACAATAAATGCTGAAGGGGTTTTAGAGAACTCTGTACCCTCTAGCTGCTGGTGAGATGTAAAGTGGTAAGAGCCAATAGTGAGCACAGAAAGGAGCTGTGTTTAAAAGTAAAAATTGAGTCAGCATTCCATTCAGCAGGTCAACTGCTGAAACTCTCACCTGAAAATACCAGAGTCGAGAAGGCACAGGCTGCAACAGCTTCACTGCAGGATTTTTCACAATAGCCAAGACACGGAAGCAACCAAAATGTCCATCAATGGATGAATGGATAAAGAAGAAGTGGTCCATGTACATAATGGAATATTAGCCATGGAAAACAGTGAAACACTGCTCGTTGAGGCACCATTTATGAGCCTAGATATAATCTCAGAACATGCCGTAAGTCAGAAAGAAAAAGACATATAGTATGATATCACTTAAAGGCGTTATCTAACAACTGACAAAAATGATAGCATTTTCACAGAGAAAGAAACTCACAGACTTAGAAAACAAACTATTCTTATGTAAATGGAAAGGTGGGTGGTATGGAAAATTAAGATTAGGGTTACCATATGTGTACAAATACCTACTAAATACATTTATCAAAGAGAACGACCATATAGCAAGGGAGGTCAATGGAGCACTCTGCATTAATTTACATGGGAGGAGTATCTGCACATGAATATATTACATATGTGTGTGTGTGTGTGTGTGTATATATATATATGTGTGTGTGTGTAATGTACAAATGAACCAGATTGTATACACGTAGGACAAACAATATTCTAAACATTACCTCGATTTAAAAAGACTAAAAAATCGAACAAGAAATAATGGAATATTAACTTACAGGTTTTTTCCTAGCACATTCCATTCTAATTTACAACCTGGGAACCTGACTTCCAGAAAGGCTGTGCTGCCCTAGAAACCAGTTTTGGGAATGGAGAAATGCTGCCGCCTTGTGGCCATTTCCCCCAACAGCACCTTTAAAGCCAGTAGTAGTGGTCACTAAATATTCACACTCATTACAAGCCTGTAAATGTCACCTGTTCTCAAAAAAAATCCTGGGGTCAAAAATCGAAGAAAAATTCAAAACAGGGCAACCTTCCCAGAAGACCACTTCAAGTGGTTTATTGTACTCACAGTTTTTTTCTGTTTTTGTTTAACAGAAAGAAAACAAAGCATGGAAAAATGCTGAACATTAGGAATTATTAAAGACATGCAAATCCAAATGACAAAAACCTATCAGCTCACACCAGTCATAATGGCCATCAGCAAAAATTCTGCAAACAATAAATGCTGAAGGGGTTGTGGAGAAATGCGCACCCTCGTTTCTAATTGGGACATGGTAAAAACCAGTAATGAAAACACAAAGGAGGTACCTTGATAAGGTAAGTATTGAGCTACCATTCAATCAAGCATACCCACTGCTGGGCCTATCACCTGAGAGGATGAGAATCAAAAAGACACAGGGTGGCAATCCTGCACTCCAGCAATATTTACCACAGCCAACACTTGGAAGCAACAAAAATGTCTGTCAACAGAGGAAGGCACAAAGAAGAAGTGGTCCATGTACACAATGGAATATTACTCCAATAAAAAAAAATATAATTTCAATTTAGAAACCAAACGTAAGTAAGGAGACATCAGCTTTTGGGGGTTTGTCCGGGCACATTCCTCTCTAATATACAACTGAGGAACACCACTGGCAGGAAGGACTCTTTCCGTAATTCCCAGAATGGGGAAAGGAGAAATGCTGCCGCCCAATGACCGATACCTGCAACAGCAGCTTTAAAACCTGTGCTAATGGTCACTTCATATGCACAAGTACTGGAGGGCTGTAAATGAAACCTGCCCTCAGAATGTCTTCAGGGAGGTAATGGCCAAAATATTTCAAAATGTGACACATACTTCAAGAAAACCATTTGAAGAGGTAAGCACTACTCACAGCTTGAAAAACAGAGGACATGCCTGAAAGTTCAATTTCAAGGGATTATGAGATGCATGCAAATCCAACCTCAAAGAGGTGTCAGCTCACACCTGTCAGAATAAACATCAGCAGAAAAACTACAAACAATAAATGCTGAAAGGGTTGTGGACAAGGGCATACCCTCAAATTTAAGTGGAACATAACCTGGTAAGAGCCACTAATGAGAACAGAATGGAGACGCCTTTACAAGGTAAACATTTTGCTACCATATGATCCAACAGGCCCTCTCCTGGGCCTATAACCGAAGAAGACATAATTGAAAGACACAGGCAGGCAAACGTGCATTTCAGCAGTGTTACAATAACCAAGACATGGAAGCAACCAAAAAGTCCATCAACAGCTGAGTGGACAAAGAAAAACTGGTCCACGTACAGATGGAATATTAGCCAAGGAAAAAAATGACACAATGCCATTTGCATCACCATAGATGAGTCTAGAAGTAATCACACAACTTGTAGTAAGTCAGAAAGCGAAAGACACGTATCCTGTGATATCACTTATAGGTGTTACCTAAAAATTGATACCAGTGAAGATATTTCCACAGAGAAAGGCAATCACAGATTCATTAAACAAACTTATGGTTCACCAATGGAAAGGTGTGAGGATTGGATACATTAGGATGTCAGAGTTAACAGAGATATACAAACACAGGTGAAGTATATAATCACCAAAGACCTAAAGGATACCAAGAGAAGACTACTCAACATTGTGTCATAACCTAAAATGGGAAAAGGATCCAAAGAAGAAAAGAGATATGTATATGTGGAAAACAACCACATCTTGCACACCTAAAACAAGCAAAACATTGTAATCACACTTGCTGTGATAAACAATGAAAATTAAATTTAAAAAAAGAACAATATTTAGTGAGATATAAACATAAGGGGCTTTTTCCTGGCCCATTCCATTCTAATTTGCAACCTAGAACAGGACTTCCATTGAGGCTCTGTTTCCCTAGTAACCAGATTTGGTTAATGAGAACTGCTGCCGCCTTGTGGCCGTTTCACACAACAGCAGCTCTAACTGCAGCTGTAATGGTTACTTGACAGTCAAAATAATTGCAGGCCTGTAAATGACACCTGTCCTCAAAACAATCCTTCGGTCGTAAATCGAGCAAAAATCTCCAAAGACATCCATATTTCAAAACGACAATTTCAAGAGGCATATTTTATGCACATTTTATATTCTGTCTCTTTTTTTTTGTTATAGAAAAAGGCATGGAAAAACGCTCAACGTCAGGAATTAATAAAGCCATGCAAATCCAGTCTAGAAACACATTCACCTCACAGCCGTCAGAAGGATCATCAGCAAAGAAGTCTACATAGTATAAATGCTGAAGGGGTTTTAGAGAACTGTGTACCCTCTAGCTGCTGATGGGATGTAACCTGGTAACAGCCAGTACAGAGAACAAAATGGAGGTGTGTTTAAAGGTAAAACTTGAGCTACTCTGTGATCTGGTAGGCCCACTGATGGGCCTATCCGCTGAGTAGACCTGAATCAAAAAGACACAGGCTGGCAATCCTTCACTGCAGCAACATGTACCATCGCCAAGAGCTGGAAGAAACCAAAATATCCATCAACAGAAAAATGCACCAAGAAGAAGTGGTCCATGTACACAATGGAATATTAGCCATGGAAAAGCATGGAACAATGCTGTTGGCACCACCATAGAAGGATCTAGAGATAATCACCCTACCTGAAGTAAGAAAGAAAACGAAAGACAGATATCCTATTACATCACTTATAGGTGTTACCTAAAAATTGATACCCATGAAATAATTTCCAAGAGAAGGACACTCATAGATTTAGAAAACCAAATTATGTTTAACCAAATGGAAAGGTGTAAGGAATGTGTGAATTAGGATATGGCGGTTAACAGACATGTACTAATATATATGAAATATATAATCACAAAATACCTATGGAATACCAAGAGAGGTCTACTCAACACTCTGTAATAACCTACATGGGAAAGGATCCAAAGATGAATAGATCTATACATAGATATAATGAAGCAGTTTCTGTTCAGCTAGAACACACACAACAGTTTTCTCAAATTTGCTCTTTTAATTAATAAAAATTAAATTTAAAAAAAGCAAGAAAGTATTATGGAGATATAAGCTCTTGGGCATTTGCCCTGACACATTCCACTCTAAATTGCAGCCTACAAATACGATTTCCAGGAAAGATCTCTTGCCCAAAAACCCAGAATTGGAAACGTAGGAATGCTGTCGCCTTGTGCCATTTCCCACAAGAGCGGCTTTAAAACCACAGGTAACCATCACTTAACATTCACAAGGACTCACTCTGGGCTGTAAAGCACACCTGCCGTCAAAACTTGTGCTGAGGTATGGAATGGCCAAAAAAATTCAAACCTGACAAATTTTTCAAGGAGATAGTATGAAGAGGTAAGTTTTACTCACTATTTTTCAAATAAAAAATGATAATGGATAAAAACTCAACATCAGGAATTATTAGACTCATGCAAATCTAGCCTACAAAAAGGTTTCAACTCACGCAAGTCAACTACCATCAGCCAAAAGTCTACAAACAATAAACGCTGAATGTGTTTTAGAGAACTGTGTATCCTCTAGCTGCTTGTGAGATGTAAAGTGGTAAGATCCGGTAATGAGAACAGAAAGGAGCTGCGTTTAAAAGTAAAAATTGAGACGTCATTCGATCCAACACGCCCACCACTGGGCCTATCACCGAAGCACCGAATCGAGAAGACACACGCTGACAAACCTCTACTGAAGTAATACTGAAAATAGCCAGGACATGGAAGCAGCAAAAATGTCAGTTAACAGATGAATGGACAAAGAAGAAGTGGTACATGTACCTAATGGAAGATTAGCTTTCAAAAAAATGAACAATGTCATTTTCATGACTGCAGGTGGGTCTAGAAATAATCATATTATGTGAAGTCAAAAGTGTATGATATATATTCTATGATGTAATTTATAGATGTTATCTTAAGATTCCTACCAATGAACATATTTCCAAAGGAAAAGACACTCAGAGACGTATAAAACAAACTAATGGTTAACCAAAATGAAAGGTGAGAGGATGAGTAAATTAGGATTATGGGGTTAACATACATACACTAATATATGTTATAAGTATATAAACTTATAATATATAAAATATACAAATTATATAATCATTAATATATATAAATTATATAATCACCAAACACCTACCAAATACCAAGGGAGCTCTACTCAACACTCTATAATAACCTACATGGTAACAGGATCCAATGATGAACAGATATATGTATGAAAAATTGATCCTAATTGGTACATCCAGAGAATCACAACACTCTAATAAAATTTACTCCAACAGGGGCTTCCCTAGTGGCGCAGTGGTTGAGAATCTGCCTGCCAATGCAGGGAACATGGATTCGAGGCCTGGTCTGGGAGGATCCCACATGCCGTGGAGCAACTATGCCCATGAGCCACAACTACTGAGCTTGCGCATCTGCAGCCTGTGCTCCACAACAAGAGAGGCCACAATAGTGAGAGGCCCACGCACCTCGATGAAGAGTGGTCCCCGCTTGCTGCAACTAGAGAAAGCCCTCTCACAGAAACGAAGACGCAACGCAGCCAAAAATAAATAAGTAAGTAAGAATCTTAAAACCTATGGATTTAAATGTCTCTGTAAGTGAATCAAGCATGTGTACAGTGGCATAAGTGCAGCAGTGAAAATCAGCTAAATCCCATTACAAAAATAAATTTCTTAAACAAAACACAATGACAGTGAATTAGAGAGCAATTCTTAAATAATTCACTCAGGGCTTGGGATGCAACCTGGATTTACCACATCTACACACAGAGCTGGGTGACACATAAGGCTGGACACTTGGGGCTGATAGGATTGGTGAGGTTCGGTGAGCAAATGCAGACCCTTTGAAGTCATATTTCATGGTACCCATTCCGTGTGTCCAAACTCTCCAGGTTTAAGGGATTCTTCCTTCCACTAAAACATGCATAGGGAACCCACAGAACGGTCCATGGTGTGATTGGGAACCGTTCTAAATGCATCTCAGTTTTCATACCCAGGTAGTCGGGTGCAACATTCCAGACGCTTTACTAAGACTCTCTCCACTAGGAGAGTCAGTGCCTTTAACCTCCTGTAGAACCCAGTTTGCAATTTCTGCGGAAGATGAACAGGAATAGGGAGAACCAATGAGAGACTAGTTGGAGGTGTCTGGATGGGCAAATTTAACTCTCACTTCCCACCAGGAAGAGGAATTAACCAAAGGCTGAGCATGACGTGCTGGAACCACACTAGGGCTTAAAGCAGTCCTGCGGTGTTGCGGCCAGCTCACAAGAGAGCGAGTTGAAGAAAGGAGCTAGGGGCACTGTAATTCACAGACATGCAGAGTTATAAATGACAGCTATCGTCCAAAAATATATTGAAGTAAGGCTGCCAAGAGGACTTGAAAGCGGGGCAGAATTGCAGGAAACCAATTTCAGGAGGTAGACTGGAATTGCATGTAAAGCATAGGAAAAGAGGCAGAACGTCCACAATGATGCACTTGGCCAAAAAGGGCGTATGCGTTTTTTCCTTAATATATTCAGGAAAAAACGCATACGCCCTTTTTGGCCAACCAAGCAAGCTTGCAAAGGAAATCTGCTCTACAATGAAGTCTCACTTCCCCCCAGTCAAAAGGGACATCTGAAAAAAGTGTAAAATCCAGAAAGGCAGGAAAGGCCATGGGAACTGGGAGCCTTGTTATGCTGATGGGCGGGATGTAAATTGCCAATAATAACTCTGGAGAAGTGTATGGTGTTTCATGAAACATCTAAAAAACAAAGCAACAGATCCTAGGGCACTTCCACTTATGGTCCTATAGCTTAGGGAAATTAAAATGAAAAAGACACAGCCACCCCAAAGTTTGGGACGCCTCTGTTTACAAGAACCTCGTTTACAGTAGAAGTTCAATATCGCAGAAAGCAAGAAATGGATAAAGAACTTGTGGTACCTATGTACAATGCAATATCACTCAGCAATGAAATCTATGTCATCAGGCCCGTAGCAGCATAATGAGTGGATTCAGGTACGATGATTCTAAGTGAAATAAGTCACACAGAAAACGAAACATCATAAGATATCACTAATACACGGAATGTAAACTTGGCTACACAGGAACTGAATTACAAAGCAGAACAGGGTCTCAAATGTAGAAAACCAACTTATGTTTGCTTAAGGGGAAAGGTGAGTTGGGGTGCTGCATAAAACCAGAGATTGAAATTAGCACAGATACCGTTCCATAAGCCAAATATGTAATAGACAAGAGCTACTCCTTTCTCAACGAAGTGGACTCAACACGCCATATTAAACGACTAAGAATATACCTGACTAGTAAGAATTAAAACCTATGGATTTATATGTCTCCGAAAGAGAATCAAGCGTGTGTACAGCGGCATAACCGAAGCAGTGATAGGATTGGTGAGGTTCGGTCTGCAAATGCAGGCTGTTAGAAGTCATATTGCATTGTACCCATTCCATGGGTCTCAACTCTCCAGGTTTAAGGGATTCTTCCTTCAGCTAAAACATGCATGTGGAACCCAGAGTATGATCCACCATGTGATCGGGAAACGTGTTCAAATGTGTCTCAGTTTTCATCCCCTGATACTCGGGTGCAACATTCCAGAAGCTTCACTAACACTCTCCCCACTTGGAGAGTCAGTGCCTTTAACCTCCTGTATGGCGCAGTTTGCAATTTCTGCAGAAGATGAACAGGAATAGGGAGAACAAATGTGAGACTAGCTGGAGGTGTCTGGATGGGCAAATTTAACTCTCATTTCCCACCAGGAAGAGGAATTAACCAAAGGCTCTGCGTGCCATACCGGAACCACACTAGGGCCTGAAGCAATCCTGTGGTGTTGAGGTCAGCTCACAAGAAAGTGAGTTGAAGAAAGGAACTCAGGGGAACTGTCATTCACAAACCTGCAGAGTTACAAATTACAGCTATCGTCCAAAAATGTACTGAAGTAAGGCTGCCAAGAGGACTTGAAAGCAGGGCAGAATTGCAGGAAACCGATTTCAGGAGGTAGACTGGAATTGCATTGAAAGCATAGGAAAAGAGGCAGAACGTCCACAATGATGCACTTGGCCAAAAAGGGCGTATGCGTTTTTTTCTGAATATATTCAGGAAAAAACGCATACGCCCTTTTTGGCCAACCAAGCAAGCTTGCAAAGGAAATCTGCACTACAACGAAGTGTCACTTTCCCCTGGTCAAAAGGGCCATCTGAAAAAAGTGTAAAATCCAGAAAGGCAGGACAGGCCATGGAGAACTGGGAGCCTTGTTATGCTGGTGGGTGGGATGTAAATTGCAAAGAGTCACTCTGGAGAAATGTATGGTGTTTCCTGAAACATCTAAAAAACAAAGCAACAGAGCCTAGGGCCCTTCCACTTATGGTCTTATAGATTCGGGAAATTAAAATGAAAAAGACACAGCCACCCCAAAGTTTGGGACGGCTCTGTTTACAAGAACCTCGTTTACGGTACAAGTTCAATATTGCAGAAAGCGAAAAATGGATAAAGAAGTTGTGATACTTACATACAGTGCAATATCACTCAGCAATTAAATCTATGTCATCAGGCCCGTAGCAGCATAATGAGTGGATTCAGGTACGATGATTCTAAGTGAAATAAGTCACACAGAAAAAGAAACATCATAAGATATCACTAATACACGGAATGTAAACGTGGCTACACAGGAACTGAATTACAAAACAGAACACGGACTCAAATGTAGAAAACCAACTTATGCTTGCTTAAGGGGAAAGGTGAGTTGGGGTGCTGCATAAAACCAGAGATTGAAATTAGCACAGATACCGTTCCATAAGCCAAATATGTAACAGAGAAGAGCTACCCCTTGCTCAATGAAATGGACTCAACACCTCACATTAAACGCCTAAGAATATACCTGACTAGTAAGAATTAAAATCTATGGATTTATATGTCTCTGAAAGATAATCAAGCGTGTGTACAGCGGCATAAACGCAGCAGTGATAGGATTGGTGAGCTTCGGTGAGCAAATGCAGACCCGTTGAAGTCATACTGCATGGTACACATTCCATGGGTCTCTACTCTCCAGGTTTAAGCTATTCTTCCTTCAGCTAAAACATGCATGTGGAACCCAGAGTATGATCCACCATGTGATCAGGTTACGTGTTCAAATGTGTCTCAGTTTTCGTCCCCTGGTAGTCGGATGCAACATTCCACACGCTTTACTAACACTCTCTGCACTTGGAGAGTCAGTGCCTTTAACCCCCTGTTTGGCACAGTTTGCAATTTCTGCGTAAGATGAACAGGAATAAGGAGAACCAATAAGAGACTAGCTGGAGGTGTTGGGCGGGCAAATTTAACTCTCATTTCCCACCAGGAAGAGGAATTAACCAAAGGCTCAGCGTGCCATGCCGGAACCACACTAGGGCCTGAAGCAATCCTGCGGTGTTGTGGCCAGCTCACAAGAAAGCGAGTTGAAGAAAGGAGCTCAGGGACACTGTAGTTCACAAACCTGCAGAGTTATAAATGACAGCTAATGTCCAAAAATATATTGAAGTAAGTCTGCCAAGAGGAATTGAAAGCGGGACAGAATTGCAGGAAACCGATTTCTGGAGGTAGACTGGAATTGCATGTAAAACATAGGAAAAGAGGCAGAACGTCCACAATGATGCACTTGGCCAAAAAGGGCATATGCGTTTTTTCCTGAATATATTCAGGAAAAAACGCATAAGCTCTTTTTGCCCAAACAAGCAAGCTTGCAAAGGAAATCTGCACTACAATGAAGTCTCACTTCCCCCGGGTCAAAAGGGCCATCTGTATAAAGTGTAAAATCCAGAAAGGAAGGAGAGGCCATGGAGAACTGGGAGCCTTGTTATGCTGATGGGTGGGATGTAAACTGGTATCAGCCACTCTGGAGAAGTGTATGGTGTTTCCTGAAACATCCAAAAAACAAATCAACAGAGCCGAGGGCAATTCCACTTATGGTCCTATAGCTTAGGGAAATTAAAATAAAAAAGACACAGCCACCCCAAAGTTTGGGATGGCTCTGTTTACAAGAACCTCGTTTAGGGTACAAGTTCAATATAGCCGAAAGCAAAAAATGGATAAAGAAGTTGTGGTACTTACGTACAATGCAATATCACTCAGCAATGAAATCTATGTCATCAGGCCCGTAGCAGCATAATGAGTGTATTCAGGTACGATGATTCTATGTGAAATAGGTCACACAGAAAAAGAAACATCATAAGATATCACTAATACACGGATGTTAACTTGGCTACACAGGAACTGAATTACAAAACAGAACAGGGTCTCAAATGTAGAAAACCAACTTATGCTTGCTTAAGGGGAAAGGTGAGTTGGGGTGCTGCATAAAACCAGAGATTGAAATTAGCACAGATACCGTTCCATAAGCCAAATATGTAATAGACAAGAGCTACTCCTTGCTCAACAAAGTGGACTCAACACCCCATATTAAACGCCTAAGAATATACCTGACTAGTAAGAATCTTAAAACCTATGGACTTATATATCTCCGAAAGGGAATCAAGCATGTGTACAGCGGCATAAACGCAGCAGTGATAGGATTGGTGAGGTTCGGTGAGCAAATGCAGACCCTTTGAAGTCATATTGCATGGTCCCCATTCCATGGGTCTCAACTCTCCAGGTTTAAGGGATTCTTCCTTCAATTAAAACATGCATGTGGAACCCAGAGTACGATCCACTGTGTGATTGGGAAACGTGTTCAAATGTGTCTCAGTTTTCATCCCCTGGTACTCGGGTGCAACATTCCAGACGCTTTACTAACACTCTCCCCACTTGGAGAGTCAGTGCCTTTAACCTCCTGTTTGGCCAAGTTTGCAATTTCTGCGGAAAATGAACAGGAATAGGGAGAACCAATGAGAGACTAGCTGGAGGTGTCTGGACGGGCAAATTGAACTCTCATTTCCCACCAGGAAGAGGAATTAACCAAAGGCTCAGCGTGCCATGCCGGAACCACACTAGGGCCTGAAGCAATCCTGCGGTGTTGTGGCCAGCTCACAAGAAAGCGAGTTGAAGAAAGGAGCTCAGGAACACTGTAGTTCACAAACCTGCAGAGTTATAAATGACAGCTATCGTCCAAAAATATATTGAAGTAAGGCTGCCAAGAGGACTTGAAAGCGGGACAGAATTGCAGGAAACCGATTTCTGGAGGTAGACTGGAATTGCATGTAAAGCATAGGAAAAGAGGCAGAACGTCCACAATAATGCACTTGGCCAAAAAGGGCATATGCGTTTTTTCCTGAATATATTCAGGAAAAAACGCATACGCTCTTTTTGCCCAAACAAGCAAGCTTGCAAAGGAAATCTGCACTACAATGAAGTCTCACTTCCCCCCAGTCAAAAGGGCCATCTGTATAAAGTGTAAAATCCAGAAAGGCAGGACAGGCCATGGAGAACTGGGAGCCTTGTTATGCTGATGGGCGTGATGTAAACTGGTAACAGCCACTCTGGAGAAGTGTATGGTGTTTCCTGAAACATCCAAAAACAAATCAACAGAGCCGAGGGCAATTCCACTTATGGTCCTATAGCTTAGGGAAATTAAAATAAAAAAGACACAGCCACCCCAAAGTTTGGGACGGCTCTGTTTACAAGAACCTCGTTTAGGGTACAAGTTCAATATAGCCGAAAGCAAAAAATGGATAAAGAAGTTGTGGTACTTACGTACAATGCAATATCACTTAGCAATGAAATCTATGTCATCAGGCCCGTAGCAGCATAATGAGTGTATTCAGGTACGATGATTCTATGTGAAATAGGTCACACAGAAAAAGAAACATCATAAGATATCACTAATACACGGAATGTAAACTTGGCTACACAGGAACTGAATTACAAAACAGAACAGGGTCTCAAATGTAGAAAACCAACTTATGCTTGCTTAAGGGGAAAAGAGAGTTGGGGTTACTGCATAAAACCAGAGATTGAAAGTAGCACAGATACCGTTCCATAAGCCAAATATGTAATAGACAAGAGGTACTCCTTGCTCAACGAAGTGGACTCCACACGCCATATTAAACGCCTAAGAATATACCTGACTAGTAAGAATCTTAAAACCTATGGATTTATATGTCTCCGAAATAGAATCAAGCGTGTGTACAGCGACATAAGCGCAGCAGTGATAGGATTGGTGAGGTTCGGTGAGCAAATGCAGACCCTTTGAGGTCATATTGCATGGTACCCATTCCAAGGGTCTCAACTCTCCAGGTTTAAGGGATCCTTCCTTCAGCTAAAACATGCATGTGGAACCCAGAGTATGATCCACCGTTTGATCAGTATAAGTGTTCAAATGTGTCTCAGTTTTCGTCCCCTCATAGTCGGGTGCAACATTACACACGCTTTAGTAACACTCTCCCCACTTGGAGAGTCAGTGCCTTTAACCTCCTGTTTGGCCCAGTTTACAATTTTTGCGGAAAATGAACAAGAATAGGGAGAAGCAATGAGAGACTAGCTGGAGGTGTCTGGACGGGCAAATTTAACTCTCATTTCCCACCAGCAAGAGGAATTAACCAATGGCTCAACGTGCAATGCCTGAATCACACTAGGGCCTGAAGCAATCCTGCGGTGTTGCGGCCAGCTCACAAGAAAGCGAGTTGAAGAAAGGAGCTCAGGGACACTGTCATTCACAAACTTGCAGAATTATACATGACAGCTATTGTCCAAAAATATATTGAAGTAAGGCTGCCAAGAGGACTTGAAAGCGGGGCAGAATTGCAGGAAACTGGTTTCAGGAGGTAGACTGGAATTGCATGTAAAGCATAGGAAAAGAGGCAGAACGTCCACAATGATGCACTTGGCCAAAAAGGGCGTATGCATTTTGTCCTGAATATATTCAGGAAAAAACGCATACGCCCTTTTTGGCCAACCAAGCAAGCTTGCAAAGGAAATCTGCACTACAATGAAGTCTCACTGCCCCCCGGTCAAAAGGTCAATCTGAAAAATGTGTAAAATCCAGAAAGGCAGGACAGGCTATGGAGAACTGGCAGCCATGTTATGCTGATGGGCGGGATGTAAATTGCCAACAGCCACTCTGGAGAAGTGTATGGTGTTTCCTGAAACATCTAAAAAACAAAGCAACAGAGTCTAAGGCACTTCCACTTATGGTCCTATAGCTTAGGGAAATTAAAATCAAAAAGACACAGCCACCCCAAAGTTTCGGATGGCTCTGTTTACAAGAACCTCGTTTACGGTACAAGTTCAATATCACAGAAAGCGAAAAATGGATAAAGAAGTTGTGGTACATACGTACAATGCAATATCACTCAGCAAGGAAATCTATATCATCAGGCATCAGGCATTATGTAATAGCATAATGAGTGGATTCAGGTACGATGATTCTAAGATTCTAAACTTGCAGAATTATACATGACAGCTATCGTCCAAAAATATATTGAAGTAAGGCTGCCAAGAGGACTTGAAAGCGGGGCAGAATTGCAGGAAACCGGTTTCAGGAGGTAGACTGGAATTGCATGTATAGCATAGGAAAAGAGACAGAACTTGGTAAATAATGCACTTGGCAAAAAAGGGCATATGTGTTTTATCCAGAGCTCTCATAACTGAGGGGAGGAGATCCCCAGCAGGCTCCAACTGCCACCTGGGGGCTCACATTGCCAAGGCAACGTGAGCAAGCCAGGCAGGAGTGACCTCACAGCACAGGTCCCACCTCACAGAAGGGTGAGAAACCCAGCCAACATCAGACTCTCACCAGAGGGCCCACATCACTAAGGGGATGGGAACCAGGCAGGAGTGTCTTCACAACCATGGGGCCACATCATCGAAAGGTGAGGTACTCAGCACATGTGTCCTCAAACCAGAGGACCCACATCACCAAGGGCCTTGTAGTGAGGCAGGCAGGAGTAGCCTCACAACACTGGGCCCATAGAAAAAAAAGTGAGGAATCCAGCAGTTGGAACCTCCCAGCAGGCGGCCCAGAGCACCGAGGCTATGGGATCCAGGCCACAGTGAACTCACAGAAGAGGGCCCATGTCATGAAACTGAGCAACCCAGCCATTGGGACCTCAGAACAGGAGGCCCACATCCCCATGGGGATGGAAATCTGGTAGGAGTGTCCTCGCACCACTGAGAACGTATCAGAAAATTTTGGGTGACCAGCAGTTACGGCCTGACGTCAGAGGACCCTCATCACCAAGGGAAGGAGGCTCCCAGCAGGCTCCAACTGCCACCTGAGGGCTGACGTCGCCAAGGCGATGTGTGCCAACCAGGCACGAATGACCTCACAGCAGAGGGCCCACCTCAGAGAAGTGTGACGAACCCAGTCAGGATCAGACTCGCACCAGAGGGCCCATATCACCAAATGGATGGGAACCAGGCAGGAGTGTCCTCACATGAGTAGGGCCACATCATCTAAAGGTGGGGAACCCAGGACATGTGGCTTCAAACCATAGGACACCCATCACCAAGGGGCTGGGAGTGAGGCAGGCAGGAGGAGCCTCACAACAGGGGGCCCAAAAATAAGAAAGGTGAGGAATCCAGCAGTTGGACCCTCCCAGCAGGTGGTCCAGAGCACAGAGGCTAGGGGATCCAGGCCGGAGTGAACTAACACCAGACAGCCCACATCATGAAACTGTGAGCAACCCAGACATTGGGACCTCAGAGCAGAAGGCCCACATCCCCATGGTGATGGGAGCATGACAAGAGTGTCCTGGCATCACTGGGCTCACATCAGAAAACGTGGGGTGCTCAGAAGTGAGGGCCTGACGCTAGAGGGCACTCATCACCGAGGGGAGGAGGCTCCCAGCAGGCTCCAGCTGCCACCAGACGGCCAACGTCGCCAAGGCGATGTGTGCCAGCCCGGCAGGAATGACCTCACAGCAGAGGGCCCACCTCACAGAAGGGTGAGGAACACAGCCAGGATCAGACTCTCACCAGAGGGCCCACATCACCAAGGGGATGGGAACCAGACAGGAGTGTCCCCACACCAGTGGGACAACATCATCGAAAGGTGAGGATCCCAGCACATGTAGCCTCAAACCAGAGGAACCACATCACCAAGGGGTTCAGAATTAGGCTGGCAGGACCGGCCTCACAACACAGGGTCCATAGAATATAAAAGTTGAGGAATCCAGCAGTTGGAACCTCCCAGCAAGCGGCCCAGAGCACCAAGGCTATGGGATCCAGGCCGCAGTGAGCTCACAGCAGAGGGCCCACATCATGAACCTGTGAGCAGCCCAGCCGTTGGGACCTCAGAACAGAAGGCCCACATCCCCATTGGGATGGGAACCTGGCAGGAGTGGCTTCTCACCACTTAGCACATATCAGAAAATGTTAGGAGCCCAGTAGTTAGGGCCTGAGGCCAGGGTGCCCTCATAACTGAGGGGAGGAGACTCCCAGCAGGTTCCAACTGCCAACAGAGGGCCCACGTCTACAAGGTGGCATGCGCCAGCCAGGCAGTAGTGACCTCACAGCAGAGGGCCTATCTCACAGAAGGGTGAGGAACCGAGGCAGGATGAGACTCTCGCCAGAGGGCCCACAACACCAAGGGGATGGGAACCAGTCAGGACTGTCCTCCCACCAGAGGGGCCACAACATCGAAAGGTGAGGAACCCAGCACATGCGGCCTCATATCAGAGGACATACATCACAAAGGGGATGGGAGTGAGGCAGGTAGGAGTAGCCTAAAAACAGAGGGCCCAAAGAATAAAAAAGGTGAGGAATCCAGCATTTGGAACCTCCCAGCAGGTGGCCGAGAGCACAGAAGCTATGGGATGCAGGCAGGAGTGAACTAACACCAGAGAGCCCACATCATGAAACTGTGAGCAATCCAGGCGTTGGAACCTCAGAGCAGAAGGCCCACATCCCCATGGGGATGGGAACCTAAGAGGAGTGCCCGAGCATCACTGGGCTCACTAAGAAAAGTTGGGGAGCCCAGCAGTTAGGGCCTGACGTCAGAGGGCCCTCATCACAGAGGTGAGGAGGCTCCCAGCAGGGTCCAAGTGCCACCAGAGGGCTCATGTCAACAAGGCGAGGTGAGCAAGCCAGGCAAGAGTTACCTGATAGTAGAGGGCCCACCTCACAGATGGGTGAGGAACCCAGCCAGGATCAGACTCTCACCAGAGGGCCCACATCACAAACGGGATGGGAACCAGTCAGGATTATCCTCACACCAGTGGGACCTCATCATCTTAAGGTGAGAAACCCAGCACATGTGTCCTCAAACCAGAGGACCCACATCACCAAGGGCCTTGGAGTGAGGCAGGCAGGAGTAGCCTCACAACACAGGGCACATAATATAAAAAACGTGAGGATTCCAGCATTTAGACCTTCCAGCAGGCGGCCCAGAACACCGAGGCTATGGGATCCAGGCCATAGTGAACTCACAGCAGAGGGCCCACATCATAAAACTGTGAGCAACCCAGGCGTTGGGACCTCAGCGCAGAAGGCCCACATCCCCATGGGAATGGGAACCTGGCTGGAGTGTCCTCGCACCACTGGGCGCACATCAGAAAATGTGGGGAGCCCACCATTTAGGGCCTGACGCCAGAGGGCCGTCATCACCGAGAGGAGGAGGCACCCTGCACGCTCCAACTGCCACCAGAGGGCTCACGTCTCCAAGATGACGTGTGCCAGCCAGGCAGGAGTGACCTCACAGCAGAGGGCCTACCTCACAGAACGTTGAGGAACCCAGCCAGGATTAGACTCTCGCCAGAGGGCCCACCTCACCAAGGGGATGGGAACCAGGCAGGAGTGTCCTCACATGAGTGGGGCCACATCATCGAAAGGTGAGGAACGCAGCACATGTGGCCTCAAGCCATAGGACAGTCATCACAAAGGGGCTGGCAGTGAGGCAGGCAGGAGGAGCCTCACAACAGAGGGCACATAGAATAAAAAAGTTGAGGAATCCAGCAGTTGGAACCTCCCAGCAGGCGGCTCAGAGCACCAATGATAAGGGATCCTTGCCGGAGTGAACTCACAGCAGAGGGCCCACATCATGGTACTGTGAGCAAGCCAGCCGTTTTGACCTCAGAGCAGAAGGCCCATATCGCCATGGGGATGGGAACCTGGCAAGAGTCTCCTCACTCACTTGGCGCACATCAGAAAATGTGGGGAGCCCAGCAGTTATGGCCTAAGGCAAGAGGGCCCTCATCACCGAGGGGAGGAGGATCCCAGCACACTCCAACTGCCACCAGAGGGCCCACGTCGCCAAGGTGACGTGTGCCAGACAGGCAAGATTAACCTCACAGCAGAGGGCCCACATCACAGAAGGGTGAGGAACCCAGCCAGGATCAGACTCTCACCTGAGGGCCCACATCAGCAAGGGGATGGGAACCAGTCAGGACTGTCTTCCCTCCAGTGGGGTCACATCATCGAAAGGTGAGGAACCCAGCACATGTGGCCTCAAATCAGAGGACACATATCACAAAGGGAATGGGAGTGAGGCAGGCAGGAGTAGCCTAAAAACAGAGGGCCCAAAGAATAAGAAAGGTGAGGAATCCAGCAGTTGGAACCTCCCAGCAGGCGGCCGAGAGCACAGAAGCTATGGGATGCAGGCAGGAGTGAACTAACAGCAGAGAGCCCACACCATGAAGCTGTGAGCAACCCAGGCGTTGGGACCCCAGAGCAGAAGGCCCACATCCCAATGGGGATGTGAACCTGGCTGAAGTGTCCTCGCACCACTGGGCACACATCACAAAATGTGGGGAGCCCAGCAGTTAGGGCCTGACGCCAGAGGGCCCTCATCACCGAGGGGAGGAGGCTCCCAGCAGGCTCCAAGTGCCACCAGAGGGCTCATGTCCAAAAGGCGAGGTGAGCAAGCCAGGCAGGAGTGACCTCACAGCAGACGGCCCACCTCACAGATGGGTGAGGAACCCAGCCAGGATCAGACTCTCAACAGAGGGCCCACATCACCAAGGGGATGTGAACCAGGCAGGAGTCTCCTAAGACCATTGGTCCCACATCATCGAAAGGTGAGGAACCCAGCACATGTGGCCTCAAACCAGACGACACACATCACGAAGGGGCTGGGAGTGAGGTAGGCAGGAGGATCCTCACAACAGAGGGCCCAAAAAATTAAAAAAGTGAGGACTCCAGCAGTTGGAACCTCCCAGCAGGCGGCCAAGAGCACAGAGGCTATGGGATCCAGGCCTCTGTGAAGTAACACCAGAGAGCCCACATCATGAAAATGTGAACAACCCAGCCGTTGGGACCTCAGAGCAGAAGGCCCACATCCCCATGGAGATGGGATCCTAAGAGGAGTGCCAAAGCATCACTGGGCTCACTAAGAAAAGTTGGTGAGCCCAGCAGTTAGGGCCTGACGCAAGAGGGCCCTCATCACCGGGGGGAGGAGATTCCCAGCACGCTCCAACTGTCACCACACGGCTGACTTCACCAAGGCAATGTGTGCCAGCCATGCAGGAGCGACCTATCAGCAGAGGGTCTCCCTCACAGAAGGGTGAGGAACACAGCCAGGAAGAGACTCTCACCAGGGGGTCGACATAACCACGTGGATGAGAACCAGGCAGGAGCGTCCTCACACTAGTGGGGCCACATCATCGAAAGGTGAGGAACCCAGCAAAGGTGGCCACAAACCAGAGGACCCACATAACCAAGGGGTTGAGAGTGAGGTAGGTGTCTGGACGGGCATATTTAACACTCATTTTCCACCAGGAAGAGGAATTAACCAAAGGCTCAGCGTGCCCTGCCAGAAGCAGATTAGGGCCTGAAGCAGTCTTGCGGGTTTGCGGCCAGCTCACAAGAAAGCGAGTTGAAGAAAGGAGCTCAGGGGCCCTGTAATTCACAAACCTGCAGAGTTATAAATGAGAGATAACGTCCAAAAATATATTGAAGTAAGGCTGCCAAGAGGACTTGAAAGCGGGGCAGAATTGCAGGAAACCGATTTCAGGAGGTAGACTGGAATTGCATGTAAAGCATAGGAAAAGAGGCAGAACGTCCACAATGATGCACTTGGCGAAAAAGAGCGTATGAGTTTGCTCCTGAATATATTCAGGAAAAAAACACATACGCCTTTTTGGCAAACCAAGCAAGCTTGCAATGGAAATCCGAACTACTATGAAGTGTCACTTCCCCCCGGTCTAAAGGGCCATCTGAGAAAAGTGTAAAATCCAGAAAGGCAAGACAGGCCATGGGGAAAAAGGAGCCTTGTTATGCTGATGGGCGGGATGTCAATTGCCAACAGCCACTCTGGAGAAGTGTATGGTGTTTCCTGATACATCTGAAAAACAAAGCAACAGAGTCTAGGGCATTTCCACTTATGGTCCTATAGCTTAGGGAAATTAAAATCAAAAAGACACAGCCACCCCAAAATTTGGGATGGCTCTGTTTACAGGAACTTCTTCTACAGTACAAGTTAAATATCCCAGAGATCAAGTAATTGATAAAGAAGTTGCGGTACTTACGTACAAAAGAATACCACTCAGCAATGAAATCTGTGTCACCAGGCCTGTACCAGCATAATGAGTGGATTGAGGCACGATGATTCTAAGTGAAATAAGTCACACAGAAAAAGAAACATCATAAGGTATCACTAATGCACGGAATGTAAACTTGGCTACACATGAACTGAATTATAAAACAGAACAGGGTCTCAAGTTTAGAAAACCAACTTATGCTTGCTTAAGGGGAAAGGTGAGTTGGGGTGCTGCATAAAACCAGAGTTTGAAATTAGCACAGATACCGTTCCATAAGCCAAATATGTAATAGACAAGACCTACCCCTTGCTCAACGAAATGGACTCAACAATGAGGTATCACCTCACACCTGTTAGAATGGGCATCATCTGAAAATCTACAAACAACAAATGCTGGAAAGGGTGTGGAGAAAAGGAAGCCTCTTCCACTATTGTTGGGAATATAAATTGATACAGTCACTATGGAGAACAATATGGAGTTTCATAAGAAACTAATAATAGAATTACCATATGATACCGCAATCCCAGTACTGGACACATACCCAGACAAAACCATAAATTAAAAAGAGACATTCACCGCAATGTTCATTGCATCACTATTTACAATATCGAGGTAATGGAAGCAACCTAAATGTCCACAGATAGACGAATGCATAAAGATGTGGTACATATATAAAATGGAATATTACTAAGCCATGAAAGGAATGAAATTGGGTCATTTGTAGAGACGTCAATGGATCTAGAGACTGTCATACAGAGTGAAGTAAGTCAGAAAGAGAAAAACAAATCTTGTATATTCATGCATATATGTGGAACCTAGAAAAACTGTACAGATTAACCACTTTGCAACGCATAAATAGAGCAACAGATGTAGACAACAATCGTATGGACAACAAGGGGGGAAAGCTCTTGGAGGGGTGGTGGTGGGAGGAGTTGAGAGATTGGGATTGGCATGTAAATATTTATATGTATAAAATAGATAACCAATAAGAACCTGCTGTATAAAAATATAAAATAAAATTCAAAATTAAAAAGAAATAAAATTTAAAAAATAAAACAGAAAAAACAATTATTCCCTTCACATACATGTATTTATATGAATAAATTATTTCCATGCTTATATCTGTAAATACAAAAAAGAGGAATAAAATCTACCTTGAACCAAAAACGAAAAAGAGAAAAAAAACCCCAGAAGCCACCAGTTACTCAGAGGAAAACCGTATCAGGGCACTTGCTCCAGTTGTAAACAATTCTGAAGTTGGTCAGTGGTGGGGAATCGTCTCCCATTCAGCCAGCAGCTCCCACACGACAAGCGTTCTCATTGCAAAGCTGGGGCACCATGCTGAGGCATCTGTGAGTAAACGTGAGCTGAGCCCCAGGCCAGTTGCTGCTGAACTGTTCCCTGCCTTCCCAGGTAAAACACCTGAATATATACAAGGACTTGAAAGCCTAGAGGAAGGGCCATGGAGCCACACGAGTGACAGCATGCCAGCTGACTTGGTGCCTGCAGGCCAGCCAGGATGGTCCTGGCCCTGGGTGTTCTTCTGGAAAATTTCCATTTCCCTGCCTGAGATACCCGTCCTGTCCCTGCCCCCACTGCTTTTTTCCTTCCTCACCTCTGCCCAGGGAGAAATTCCAGCAGCAGGTATGGGTGACACATCCTCTTCTTTAGCAGGTGGTAGCCTGGCAACTGCTGCAGAAAGTCCAGCAGAGCCCCACTCACACTGGGCCACCCACAAAGCCGTGGCCTCTCACTCCCTCCCACCAGCCCAGCCCCGAGACTGCTGACAGGGCAGAGAAAATGGCGTCAGGCACAGCTTCAGGGGCTCTTGCTGCCTGGAGTGGTATTTATATTGATTTCAACCCAGGCACACCTGGGGAGGGCTGGCCGGCAAGCTAAGGCTGCCCAGGTCAGCCAATCATCACCCCTCAGGGGCTCACAGTTGCAGAAAATGGAACTTGCTGAACAGGCCAGGTCCAAGGAACAGGTGTGGGCTCCTGAGAGTCAGGATAGACAAGGGGCTGCAGCTTTGGCTTGTTTTCTAATCATTTTATCTGGCCCATGAGTGGCAGACAACTTCAAGAAAACCCTCTCCTAATGAGAGGAACCCAGGAGTCAGGGAGAGGAGGGGTGGGTGGTGGTTGGAGACAGAGGCCTGATGCCCTGGGTGCAGTGGAAGTCTCTGGAAGACCAGGTGGAGGGAGGCCACACAGAGTGATGCCCAGGGTCACAGACCTGTCGGAGCTGCTGTTTGTTAGTTCAAGTCCTGCTCTGAGGTGCTCTGTGTCAGCTCTGAGTGACAGGTGAACTGGGGGTGCTCTTCAATGAGGGCTATGTGCACGGTTCCTGTGTGCCCAGCCCTGCCACGGTACCTGCAAGGGTAGCTCTGTATCCTGGGAGGGCCCTGACCATGAGAGCCCCGTGGGCTGGGTTGGGGGTGGGGTACCTGCCCAGGAGAGCTCCATATCCTGGGATTGGCCTGACCACGAGAGCCTCATGGGCTGCTGGGGACCTGGTAAAGGATGTCAGGACAGTCAGTGAAGCCACCGAGGATATACCTCCAGTTGCTCCTGATCCCTACACCCTGCTGGTCATTCTACCAACCACCAGGACATGGTATTCTGTATTAGTCTTCAATGATGCCTTCTTTTGTATTCCATTAGTCCCAGAGTCACAAGAAATTTTGGCTTGTGAGTGGCAGGACTCAACACACAACTAAAACAATACTTCCAGACCGTCTTGCCACAAGGGTTCAAAAATTCCCACACCATCTTTGGGGAAAGCTTAGCTAAAGACCAAAAAGTTCTACCTCTGGAAAAGGAAACCCTCCTTCAATATGCAGATGACATTCTGATCGCCAGCCCTACTAAGGAGGCCTCTGAACTACCAAGCCAATAAAGGATAGAAGTTGTCCAAGAAACAGCTCAAATATCACAGACTGCGGTGACCTGCCTGGGCTTCATTCTCACACAAGGTCAGAGAAGCCCATCCCAGGAAAGGGAAGAAACCATTTGCAGCCTTACCCCTTTCTAAAACTAGAAGACAGCTTAGGGGTTCCTGGGGAGGCCAGGGTTTGCTGCTTCTGGATCCCTAACTACAGTCTACTAGCTGGGCCTCTATATGAAACATTGAAAGGAAAAGATGATGATCCTTTTGAACAGAATCCAGAAGTGGCCTTTCAAGAATGGAAAGAGCAGTCAATTCAGACCCTTGCCCTGGAACTCCCTAATTGAGCTAAACCCTTTGACCTTTCCATTCCCGGGGAAAGGTGAATCGCCATTGGAGAATTAGTGCAAAAACTGGGACCACTTGAAATGGAACAACGCAAGAATGCCATCCAGGTAGGCTAAACTACAGTCACCAAGGGGCTTGGCCCACTGCCACATCTGGCCAAGATACTGGCGGTATCTAAAAACCTGGAAATCAGCAGCCCAAAAGGCCACCTCCCTCCTAAGGGAAAAGGACCCCACGTGGTGATCCTAATCACCAACCATGCCCTGAAGTTGCAGGGTTCACTCCGTGGGCACACCGACCTCGAGTGAGGAGGCCCTCCAACTCCAACATCCAGAGAGATAACCGGGAGCAACAGGGCACCATGACAACTCGTGTGAACATCACTTGACCTGGAGTTTCTCTCATAAAACAACAATAGTGTGTCCCGAAGGAGTAGACTACTGCTTGCAGGACTTCCTGCACCCGGAGGGGAGCTAATAATCTTGGCGGGGGAACCGTATATCACACTGTCACCATAGAAAAGCCTACAGACACCGTGATGATGGTGGCCAATAAGACCGGCTGGACTCCTATTTACTTCAAAAGGCTGTTGACTCAGTGGCCATCATGGTCCTTGATCACCACTGACCCTGGACTGTCTGGGAGTTGAGCGGGCAGGGCTCTGACACTTGGTGCTGTTTTTACGTTAATTCAGGGGCCTAATTGAAGAAAGAGCAGACTACTGGTCAGAGCATCTAGGCTGGCAGAAACGGTCAGCCTAAGGTGGCCGAACAAATGTGGGGCGGGGTGAAACCGGCCCCCACAGCGTCTCTGCACATCTCTTTCCTGGACCCTTAAAGGTCATTAGAATCTATAACACTTCCAATGCTGGTGCTCAGGCGGACGAGCAGGGAGGCTGGGGTCCTGGGGCCAATCAACGTCACCTGGAGGCTGCTGGGGAGAAGTTCTGACCCTCTTCCCCTGGTATGAGGGCTCCCAACTCAGCACTCAGCAGTTACAGAAGAAGGGTCTGCACCCTCAGCACTCCAAGAATGAGGAACGGGACAAAAGGCAGAGGAGGGGTTTGTCCCCAGCAAAGCCCATTAAAAATCCCTGGGAGATAAAAATATAATCTGGGTAATAAAGTCAAGTCTGACCTTTTTTATCCTTTGTGCTTTGTCTAATTTCACATGCTCCTAGGGTCCCGCATGCAGAGGTTCCACACCCAGCACTTCAGACCAGATTTCCTAGTGCAGAATGGCTGGGTCGACACCTCAGCTCCTGGGGCCCAGTGCAGACTCCGAGATATAGAGCCTGAGCTGCAGCCAACCTGGCCATCCAGAGCTCCGCCCCCTCCCTCCCACTGACTCTGACAGGATCTCTACACAGCAACCCAGCCCACAGCCCACGGGGTAGTGCATGCTCTCACCTCTCCATTCTCTGATCAAAATATAAAGTTTCCTTTGCTTGGGAACCAAACTCAGTCTCGATCTGTTGGCCCCAATGACACTGGGCAGGGGGACACTTGTTGGGGTCCACTCTGGAGGATCAGTAACAGAAATTGAGACTATTGTAACTTCAATGAACAGATGTGTGAGCCAAACTGTAGTTAACATAGAACAGTTTATAAGGCTCGGGTAAAATAAGATGTTTCTAACACTTCCATTTGATATTTCCATCACTTTATTATAAGCAAGTTCAGTGAAAAGGTTTGTCTTATTTGTCAGGTCAATATTAGAGAAATGAAGTGATTTCTTTCCAAGGATGTACATCTAATAATCTTGGTTAAAGCTTCAATCTTGTTTTAAATGCTTTTCCATTGAAAATGATACCTCTCTTTCAGCTCCCCCATTTCTGAGAAGTATAAAATCTTATAATTTATTATTACCAAAGGGGAAAGGTGGGAGGAGGGATAAATTAACAGTTTGGAATTAACACATACACACTGCTATGTATAAAATAGATCATCAACAAGGAACTACTGTATAGCACAGGGAACTACACTCAATATTTTGCAATAACCTATAAGGGGAAATAATCGGAAAAAGAATAGATATTTTTATTGACATCATCTATCAATGACAGTTAAAGTGTAACCTAAGGGAAGCCGGTGGTGAGTGCTTCTGACCCTGAAGACTTCAATCATCTAAAGTTTGCACTCTGCCTACTTCCCAAGGCCCTTAATGAACATATGTGTAGCCGTAGCTTAAAAAACTCCCCAGTTTGGGTTTCGGGGAGACACTGATTTTGAAAAAGCCCTGGTGTTCTCCTTACATGAATGGGACTCTTCCTACTGCTAAAACATGTCTGTCACACCCAGAGGATGGTATACCGTCTGATCGGGAAGAGTTTGGAAAAGGCATCTCATCTCCTCATCTCCTGGTGCTCGGGTTCACCCCTCCAGCGTCTTTACTAACAGTCTCCCCACTTGGAGATGTCAGCACTGTCAACATCCTGTTGCGTACAGTTTGGAATTTGTCCAGAGGATGAAGGGAAGGATGAGGAACAATGAGAGACAAGTCCTAGGTGTTCAGACAGGCACATGTCACTCTAATTTCCAATCAGGAAGATGAATTGACCAAAGGCTAGGGTTGCCCATGGAAACAGTATAGGGCTTGAGGAAATCCCACTGCTTTGTGGCCAGTTCCCATAAACACAAGTTGAACAATGGAACTCAGGGGCAGTAAAATTCACAAAATTGCAGAGTTGGAAATATCTATCACTGAAAAATGTCTTGAGGAAAGTCAGAGAAAAGGATTGGTAAGCAAGGGAGAATGGCAGGAAAGGGATTTGAGGAGGTAGAAAGGACTCGCCATTAAGCACAAGAAAAGGGGCTGAACATTGCCAACATTGCAGTTGGCCAAAAGGCTGTATGCGTTTTTTTCTGTATATATTCAAGAAAAGGGCATACACTTTTTTAGCCAACCAAACAGGTGGGCACTGGAAATCAATACTACAAAAGATATCACTTCGCATCAGTCAGAAGAGCCATCCTCATAAAGTGTAAACACCAGAAATGCAGGACAGGGCAAGGAGAAGAGGGAGCCCTGTGAGGCTTATAGTGGAAATGTATATTGCCAACGGCCATTCTGGAGAAGTGTATTGTGTTTACTAAAGCATCTAAAAAATGAGCTACAGAGCATAGGGCACTTGCACTCATGGGCGTATATCTTGGGAAAAACAAAAATCGAGAGGACACAGGCACCCCAATGTTTACTGCCTCTCTGTTTAAAAGATCCTGGACTAGGATATAACTTAAATGTCTCTGGAGGGAAGAAATGGATAGAGATGTGGTACTTATGTAGAGTGGAATATTACTCAGCCTGGAAATCAGTGAAATATGGCCAGTTGTAACAACTCCGCAGGAGTTACGTATGATCATTCTAAGTGACATAATTCAAAAAGAAAAAGACACATATCATAAGATATCACTTAAAGGTGGAATCCAAAATGGCTACACATGAAATAAATTACAAAACAAAAACATAGTCAAATATGTAGAAAACACGCGTAAGGCTGCTAAACGGGAAAGGTGGGGAGGGGTGAGGCATCATCCAGGAGGTTGAGATTAGCAAAGATACCATTCCAAATACCAAACTGATAATCAACAAGGCCTACACGGTAGCTAAAAGAACTGCACTCAGCACACTCAAGTCACCGGAAAAGAATATCTATGACTGGTAAGAATCTGAAAAAGAATTTATTGATGTCTCTCTGTACGTGAATCAAGTGGATGTACAGCAGCAAGAAACAGAGCTTTGAAAATCAGCTGTAACCAATATAGTAATAAATTGAAAAAAATAAACGACAGAGAGACAGAGAAAACCTCTTACAACTTTTCCTCAGGGACGGTGATGCAACATGGATTGAACACATCTAGACCCACAGCAGGATGAGACATAAGGCTGGAAACTGTTCGCGCTAAGAGAAATGTGAGGTTGGGTGAGGAAATGCACACCCTTTAAAGTAATACTACCTGGTACCCATTCAATGGGTCCCAAATCTGCAGGTTCAAGGAATCTTCCTACAGCTAAAACATGCATGGAAAACCCAGAGGACTGTACACCATGTGATCGGGAGATGTGTCTAAAATGCACCTCATTTATCCTCTCCTGGTGCTCCTGTTCATCATTCCAGCCACGTTACTTAGAATCTCCCCACTTAGAGAATCAGCACATTTAAACTTCTGTTTCACACATTTTGCAAATTGTGAGGAGGATGAACGGGAACAGGGGGAAACAATGAGAGAATAGTTGTAGGGGTTTGGACGGGCACATGTCACTCTAATTTCCCATTAAGAATAAGAATTAATTTTGTATCCTGCCACTTTACCAAATTCTTTGATTAGCTCTAGTAGTTTTCTTGTAGCATCTTTAGGGTTCTCTATGTATAGGATCATGTCATCTGCAAACAGTGACAGCTTTACTTCTTCTTTTCCGATTTGGATTCCTTTTATTTCCTTTTCTTCTCTGATTGCTGTGGCTAAAACTTCCAAAACTATGTTGAATAAGAGTGGTGAGAGTGGGCAACCTTGTCTTGTTCCTGATCTTAGTGGAAATGCTTTCAGTTTTTCACCATTGAGGATGATGTTTGCTGTGGGCTTGTCATATATGGCCTTTATTATGTTGAGGAAAGTTCCCTCTATACCTACTTTCTGCAGGGTTTTTATCATAAATGGGTGTTGAATTTTGTCAAAAGCTTTCTCTGCATCTATTGAGATATCATCTCACACCAGTCAGAATGGCCATCATCAAAAAATCTAGAAACAATAAATGCTGGAGAGGGTGTGGAGAAAAGGGAACCCTCTTACACTGTTGGTGGGAATGTAAATTGATACAGCCACTGTGGAGAACAGTATGGAGGTTCCTTAAAAAGCTACAAATAGAACTACCATATGACCCAGCAATCCCACTACTGGGCATATACCCTGAGAAAACCATAATTCAAAGAGTCATGTACCAAAATGTTCATTGCAGCTCTATTTACAATAGCCCAGAGATGGAAACAACCTAAGTGTCCATCATCGGATGAATGGATAAAGAAGATGTGGCACATATATACAATGGAATATTACTCAGCCATAAAAAGAGACGAAATTGAGCTATTTGTAATGAGGTGGATAGACCTAGAGTCTGTCATACAGAGTGAAGTAAGTCAGAAAGAGAGAGACAAATACCGTATGCTAACACATATATATGGAATTAAAAAAAAATGTCATGAAAAACCTAGGGGTGAAACAGGAATAAAGACACAGACTTACTAGAGAATGGACTTGAGGCTATGGGGAGGGGGAAGGGTAAACGGTGACAAAGCGATAAAGAGGCATGGACATATATACACTACCAAACGTAAGGTAGATAGCTAGTGGGAAGCAGCCGCATAGCACAGGGAGATCAGCTCAGTGCTTTGTGACCGCCTGGAGGGGTGGGATAGGGAGGGTGGGAGGGAGGGAGACGCAAGCGGGAAGAGATATGGGAATATATGTATATATATAACTGATTCATTTTGTTGTGAAGCTGAAACTAACATACCATTGTAAAGCAATTATACTCCAATAAAGATGTTAAAAAAAAAGAATAAGAATTAAAAAAAGGCTCAGCCCGCCTCGCCGGAGCCAAAATAGTGCCTGAAGCAATCCTGCGGCTTTGAGGCCAGCTCACAAAAGAGCAACTTAGAAAATGGAGCTCAGGGTCACTGCAATTCACAAACCTGCAGAGTTATAAATGAAAACTAACGTCTAAAAATATGTTGAGGTAAGGCAAAGAAGAGGATCTGAATGCAAGACAGAATTGCAAGAAACACATTTCAAGAGATAGATTGGACTCGTCTTTAAAGCACATGAAAAGCGGCAGAATTTCGACAATGATGCAGTTGGCCCAAAAGGGAGTATGCGTTATTTCCTGAATATATCCAGGAAAAAACGCATACGCACTTTATGGGCAACCAAGCAAGCAAGCAATGCAAATGTGCACAACAAAGAAGTCTCATTTCCCACCGGTCAAAGGGACCATCCGAAAAAATTGTAAAAACCAGAAATGCAGGACAGGCCATGGAGAACAGGGAGCCTTTATACGCTGATGGACAGTGTTTGAACTGCCAAGAGCCACTCTGGAGAAGTGTATGGTGGTTCCTAAATCATCTAAAAAACAGAGCTACAGAGCATAGGGCACTTCCAATCACGGGAGTATATCTAGGGAAGTCTAAAAATCAACAAGACACAAGCACACCACAGTTTAGGGCTACTCTGTTTACAAGAACCTCAACTTCAGTACACCTTAAATATCCCAGGAAAGAGAACAATGGATAAAGAAAATGTGGTACTTATGTACAATGGAATATCTCTTCACCATGAAATCAATGTAATAAGGCTAGTAGAAGGATAAAGAGTGGATTTAGGTCCGATAATACTACTTGAAATAAGTCAAACAGAAAAAGAAACATATCATAAGATATCACTTATAGAGGGAGGATAAATATGGCTGCACAAAAAATGAATTACAAAACAGAACAGTGTCTCACATTTAGAAAACACACTTATGTCAGCTTAAGGGGAAAGGAGAGGTGGGGTGATGCATAAAACCAGAGTTTGAAATTAGCACAGATACCGTTCAATAAACCAAATAGGTATTAGACAAGATCTACACCTTGCTCAATGAACTGGCCTCAACACACCCTATACACCGCAGAGAAATATATCTGAGTAATAAGAATCTTAAAACCCATGTATTGATATATCTCCATAAGGGAATCAAGTGTGTGCAGAGCGGCACAAACACAGCAGTGAAAATGAGCTAAATCCCATTATAGAAATAAATTTTAAAACCAAAACGCAGAAACAATGAAAGAGAGAAAAATTCTTACAAAATTCGCTCAGGGGCTGTGATGCAACCTGGAATGACCACATATAAACCCACAGCTGGATAAGACATAAGGCTGGACACTTGGGGATGAGAGGATTGGTGAGCTTTGGTGAGCAACTGCTGAAAGTTTAATGCAATACTTCATGCTACTCATTCCAAGGGTCCCAAAACTGCAGGTTGAAGGGAATCTTCCTACAGCTAAACCATGCATGGGAAATCCAGCAAATGGTATACCATATGATCGGGAAAGGTTTCTAAAACACACCTCATTTTCCTCTCCTGGGGCTCCGGATCAACATTCCAGCCACTTTACTAACAACATCCCCACATGGAGAGTCAATGCCTTTAAGTTCCGGTATCGCACAGTCTGCAGTTAGTGCGGAGGATGAATGGGAATAGGGGGAACCAGTGAGAAAATAGCTATAGCAGTTTCAATGGCCACATGTCACTCTAATTTCACATAGGAAGAAGAATTAACCAAAGGCACAGCAAGGCGCCCCAGAAGAAGAATAGGGCCTGAAGAATTCCTGTGGATATGAGGCAAGATCACAAAAATAAGAGCTGAAAAATGGAACTAAGGGCAACTGCAATTCAAAAAACTGCAGAGTTATAAAGGCCAACTATTTTCAAAAAGTATATTGAGGTAAGGCTATGAAGAGGCACTGACAGCAAGGCAGAATTGCAGGAAACCGATTTCAGGAGGTAGACTGGAATTGCATGTAAAGCATAGGAAAAGAGGCAGAACGTCCACAATGATGCACTTGGCCAAAAAGGGCGTATGCGTTTTTTCTTGAATATATTCAGGAAAAAACGCATACGCCCTTTTTGGCCAACCATGCAAACTTGCAAAGGAAATCTGCACTACAATGAAGTCTCACTGCCCCCCGGTCAAAACGGCCATCTGAAAAAAGTGTAAAATCCAGAAAGGCAGGACAGGTCATGGAGAACTGGGAGCCTTGTTATGCTGATGGGCGGGATGTAAATTGCCAACAGCCACTCTGGAGAAGTGTATGGTGTTTCCTGAAACATCCAAAAAACAAAGCAACAGAGCCTAGGGCACTTCCACTTATGGTCCTATAGCTTAGGGAAATTAAAATAAAAAAGACACAGCCACCCCAAAGTTTCGGACGGCTCTGTTTACAAGAACCTCGTTTACGGTACAAGTTCAATATTGCAGAAAGCGAAAAATGGATAAAGAAGTTGTGGTACTTACGTACAATGCAATATCACTCAACAATGAAATCTATGTCATCAGGCCTGTAGCAGCATAATGAGTGGATTCAGGTACGATGATTCTAAGTGAAATAAGTCACACAGAAAAAGAAACATCATAAGATATCACTACTACACGGAATGTAAACTTGGCTACACAAGAACTGAATTACAAAACAGAACAGGGTGTCAAATGTAGAAAACCAACTTATGCTTGCTTAAGGGGAAGGGTGAGTTGGGGTGCTGCATAAAACCAGAGATTGAAATTAGCACAGATACAGTTCCATAAGCCAAATATGTAATAGACAAGAGCTACACCTTGCTCAACGAAGTGGACTCAACACCCCATATTAAACCCCTAAGAATATACCTGACTAGTAAGAATCTACCTGACTAGTAAGAATCTTAAAACCTATGGATTTATATGTCTCCGAAAGAGAATCAAGCATGTGTACAGCGGCATAAACGCAGCAGTGATAGGACTGGTGAGGTTCGGTGAGCAAATGCAGACCCTTTGAAGTCATATTGCATGGTACCCATTCCATGGGTCTCAACTCTCCATGTTTAAGGGATTCTTCCTTCAGCTAAAACATGCATGTGGAACCCAGAGTATGATCCACCGTGTGATCGGAAAACGTGTTCAAATGTGTCTCAGTTTTCGTCCCCTGGTACTCGGGTGCAACATTCCAGACGCTTTAATAACACTCCCCCACTTGGAGAGCCAGTGCCTTTAACCTCCTGTTTGGCCCAGTTTGCAATTTCTGTGGAAAATGAACAGGAAGAGGGAGAACCAAGGAGAGACTAGCTGGAGGTGTCCGAACGGGCAAATTTAACTCTCATTTTCCACCAGGAAGAGGAATTAACCAAAGGCTCAGCGTGCCATGCCGGAAGCACACTAGGGCCTGAAGCAATCCTGCGGTGTTGCGGCCAGCTCACAAGAAAGCGAGTTGAAGAAAGGAGCTCAGGGGCACTGTAATTCACAAACCTGCAGAGTTATAAATAACAGTTATCGTCCAAAAATATATTGAAGGAAGGCTGCCAAGAGGACTTGAAAGCGGGGCAGAATTGCAGGAAACCGATTTCAGGAGGTAGACTGGAATTGCATGTAAAGCATAGGAAAAGAGGCAGAACATCCACAATGATGCACTTGGCCAAAAAGGGCGTATGCCTTTTTTCCTGAATATATTCAGGAAAAACGCATACGTCCTTTTTGGCCAACCAAGCAAGCTTGCAAAGGAAATCTGCACTACAATGAAGTCTCACTGCCCCCCAGTCAAAAGGGCTATCTGAAAAACGTGTAAAATCCAGAAAGGCAGGACAGGCCATGGAGAACTGGGATCCCTGTTATGCTGATGGGCGGGATGTAAATTGCCAGCAGCCACTCTGGAGAAGTGTATGGTGTTTCCTGAAACATCCAAAAAACAAAGCAACAGAGCCTAGGGCACTTCCACTTATGGTCCTATAGCTTAGGGAAATTAAAATCAAAAAGACACACCCACCCCAAAGTTTGGGACGGCTCTGTTTACAAGAACCTCGTTTACCGTACAAGATCAATATCACAGAAAGCGAAAAATAGATAAAGAAGTTGTGGTACTTACGTACAATGCAATATCACTCAGCAATGAAATCTATGACATCAGGCCCGTAGCAGCATAATGAGTGGATTCAGGTATGATGATTCTAAGTGAAATAAGTCACACAGAAAAAGAAACATCATAAGATATCACTACTACACGGAATGTAATCTTGGCTACACAAGAACTGAATTACAAAACAGAACAGGGTGTCAAATGTAGAAAACCAACTTATGCTTGCTTAAGGGGAAACGTGAGTTGGGGTGCTGCATAAAACCAGAGATTGAAATTAGCACAGATACCGTTCCATAAGCCAAATATGTAATAGACAAGAGCTACTCCTTGCTCAACGAAGTGGACTCAATACCCCATATTAAACGCCTAAGAATATACCTGACTAGTAAGAATCTTAAAACCTATGGATTTATATGTCTCCAAAAGAGAATCAAGTGTGTGTACAGCGGCATAAACGCAGCAGTGATAGGACTGGTGAGGTTCGGTGAGCAAATGCAGACCCTTTGAAGTCATATTGCATGGTACCCATTCCATGGGTCTCAACTCTCCATTTTTAAGGGATTCTTTCTTCAGCTAAAACATGCATGTGGAACCCAGAGTATGATCCACCGTGTGATCGGAAAACGTGTTCAAATGTGTCTCAGTTTTCCTCCCCTGGTACTCGGGTGTAACATTCCAGACGCTTTAATAACACTCCCCCACTTGGAGAGCCAGTGCCTTTAAGCTCCTGTTTGGCCCAGTTTGCAATTTCTGTGGAAAATGAACAGGAATAGGGAGAAACAATGAGAGACTAGGTGGAGGTGTCTGGACGGGCATATTTAACTCTCATTTCCCACCAGGAAGAGGAATTAACCTAAGGCGCAGCATGCCGTGCCGGAACCAAACTAGGGCCTGAAGCAATCCTGCGATGTTGCGGCCAGCTCACAAGAAAGTGAGTTGAAGAAAGGAGCTCAGGGGCACTGTAATTCACAAACCTGCAGAGTTATAAATAACAGTTATCGTCCAAAAATATATTGAAGGAAGGCTGCCAAGAGGACTTGAAAGCGGGGCAGAATTGCAGGAAACCGATTTCAGGAGGTAGACTGGAATTGCATGTAAAGCATAGGAAAAGAGGCAGAACGTCCACAATGATGCACTTGGCCAAAAAGGGCGTATGCGTTTTTTCCTGAATATATTCAGGAAAAAACGCATACGCACTTTTTGGCCAACCAAGCAAGCTTGCAAAGGAAATCTGCACTACAATGAAGTCTCACTGCCCACCGGTCAAAAGGGCCATCTGAAAAAAGTGTAAAATCCAGAAAGGCAGGACAGGCCATGGAGAACTGGGAGCCTTGTTATGCTGATGAGCAGGATGTAAATTGGCAGCAGCCACTCTGGAGAAGTGTATGGTGTTTCCTGAAACATCCAAAAAACAAAGCAACAGAGCCTAGGGCACTTCCACTTATGGTCCTATAGCTTAGGGAAATTAAAATCAAAAAGACACAGCCATCACAAAGTTTGGGCCGGCTCTGTTTACAAGAACCTCGTTTAGGGTACAAGTTCAATATCACAGAAAGCGAAAAATGGATAAAGAAGTTGTGGTACTTACGTACAATGCAATATCACTCAGCAATGAAATCTATGACATCAGGCCCGTAGCAGCATAATGAGTGGATTCAGGTATGATGATTCTAAGTGAAATAAGTCACACAGAAAAAGAAACATCATAAGATATCACTACTACACGGAATGTAATCTTGGCTACACAAGAACTGAATTACAAAACAGAACAGGGTGTCAAATGTAGAAAACCAACTTATGCTTGCTTAAGGGGAAACGTGAGTTGGGGTGCTGCATAAAACCAGAGATTGAAATTAGCACAGATACCGTTCCATAAGCCAAATATGTAATAGACAAGAGCTACTCCTTGCTCAACGAAGTGGACTCAATACCCCATATTAAACGCCTAAGAATATACCTGACTAGTAAGAATCTTAAAACCTATGGATTTATATGTCTCCGAAAGAGAATCAAGCGTGTGTACAGCGGCATAAACGCAGCAGTGATAGGACTGGTGAGGTTCGGTGAGCAAATGCAAACCCTTTGAAGTCATATTGCATGGTACCCATTCCATGGGTCTCAACTCTCCATGTTTAAGGGATTCTTCCTTCAGCTAAAACATGCATGTGGAACCCAGAGTATGATCCACCGTGTGATCGGAAAACGTGTTCAAATGTGTCTCAGTTTTCGTCCCCTGGTACTCGGGTGCAACATTCCAGACGCTTTAATAACACTCCCCCACTTGGAGAGCCACTGCCTTTAACCTCCTGTTTGGCCCAGTTTGCAATTTCTGTGGAAAATGAACAGGAATAGGGAGAAACAATGAGAGACTAGGTGGAGGTGTCTGGACGGGCATATTTAACTCTCATTTCCCACCAGGAAGAGGAATTAACCTAAGGCGCAGCATGCCGTGCCGGAACCAAACTAGGGCCTGAAGCAATCCTGCGATGTTGCGGCCAGCTCACAAGAAAGTGAGTTGAAGAAAGGAGCTCAGGGGCACTGTAATTCACAAACCTGCAGAGTTATAAATAACAGTTATCGTCCAAAAATATATTGAAGGAAGGCTGCCAAGAGGACTTGAAAGCGGGGCAGAATTGCAGGAAACCGATTTCAGGAGGTAGACTGGAATTGCATGTAAAGCATAGGAAAAGAGGCAGAACGTCCACAATGATGCACTTGGCTTAAAAGGGCGTATGCGTTTTTTCCTGAATATATTCAGGAAAAAACGCATACGCACTTTTTGGCCAACCAAGCAAGCTTGCAAAGGAAATCTGCACTACAATGAAGTCTCACTGCCCACCGGTCAAAAGGGCCATCTGAAAAAAGTGTAAAATCCAGAAAGGCAGGACAGGCCATGGAGAACTGGGAGCCTTGTTATGCTGATGGGCGGGATGTAAATTGGCAGCAGCCACTCTGGAGAAGTGTATGGTGTTTCCTGAAACATCCAAAAAACAAAGCAACAGAGCCTAGGGCACTTCCACTTATGGTCCTATAGCTTAGGGAAATTAAAATCAAAAAGACACAGCCATCACAAAGTTTGGGCCGGCTCTGTTTACAAGAACCTCGTTTAGGGTACAAGTTCAATATCACAGAAAGCGAAAAATGGATAAAGAAGTTGTGGTACTTACGTACAATGCAATATCACTCAGCAATGAAATCTATGTCATCAGGCCCGTAGCAGCATAATGAGTGGATTCAGGTACGATGATTCTAAGTGAAATAAGTCACACAGAAAAAGAAACATCATAAGATATCACTACTACACGGAATGTAAACTTGGCTACACAAGAACTGAATTACAAAACAGAACAGGGTGTCAAATGTAGAAAACCAACTTATGCTTGCTTAAGGGGAAAGGTGAGTTGGGGTGCTGCATACAACAAGTGATTGAAATTATCACAGATACCGTTCCATAAGCCAAATATGTAATAGACAAGAGCTACTCCTTGCTCAACGAAGTGGACTCAACACCCCATATTAAACGCCTAACAATATACCTGACTAGTAAGAATCTTAAAACCTATGGATTTATATGTCTCCGAAAGAGAATCAAGCGTGTGTACAGCGGCATAAATGCAGCAGTGATAGGATTGTTGAGGTTTGGTGAGCAAATGCAGACCCTTTGAAGTCATATTGCATGGTACCCATTCCATGGGTCTCAACTCTCCATGTTTAAGGGATTCTTCCTTCAGCTAAAACATGCATGTGGAACCCAGAGTATGATCCACCGTGTGATTCGAAAACGTGTTCAAATGTGTCTCAGTTTTCGTCCCCTGGTACTCGGGTGCAACATTCCAGACGCTTTACTAACACTCTCCCCACTTGGAGAGTCAGTGCCTTTAACCTCCTGTTTGGCCCAGTTTGCAATTTCTGTGGAAAATGAACAGGAATAGGGAGAACCAATGAGAGACTAGGTGGAGGTGTCTGGACGGGCAAATTTAACTCTCATTTCCCACCAGGAAGAGGAATTAACCAAAGGCTCAGCATGCCGTGCCGGAACCAAACTAGGGCCTGAAGCAATCCTGTGGTGTTGCGGCCAGCTCACAAGAAAGCGAGTTGAAGAAAGGAGCTCAGGGGCACTGTAATTCACAAACCTGCAGTTATAAATGACAGCTATCGTCCAAAATATATTGAAGGAAGGCTGCCAAGAGGACTTGAAAGCGGGGCAGAATTGCAGGAAACCGATTTCAGGAGGTAGACTGGAATTGCATGTAAAGCATAGGAAAAGAGGCAGAACGTCCAAAATGATGCACTTGGCCAAAAAGGGCGTATGCGTTTTTTCCTGAATATATTCAGGAAAAAACGCATACACCCTTTTTGGCCAACCAAGCAAGCTTGCAAAGGAAATCTGCACTACAATGAAGTCTCACTGCCCCCCGGTCAAAAGGGCTATCTGAAAAAAGTGTAAAATCCAGAAAGGCAGGACAGGCCATGGAGAACTGGGAGCCTTGTTATGCTGATGGGCAGGATGTAAATTGCCTACAGCCACTCTGGAGAAGTGTATGGTGTTTCCTGAAACATCAAAAAAACAAAGCAACAGAGCCTAGGGCACTTCCACTTATGGTCCTATAGCTTAGGGAAATTAAAATCAAAAAGTCACAGCCACCCCAAAGTTTGGGACGGCTCTGTTTACAAGAACCTCGTTTACGGTACAAGTTCAATATCACTGAAAGCGAAAAATGGATAAAGAAGTTGTGGTACTTACGTACAATGCAATATCACTCAGCAATGAAATCTATGTCATCAGGCCCGTAGCAGCATAATGAGTGGATTCAGGTACGATGATTCTAAGTGAAATAAGTCACACAGAAAAAGAAACATCATAAGATATCACTACTACACGGAATGTAAACTTGGCTACACAAGAACTGAATTACAAAACAGAACAGGGCCTCAAATGTAGAAAACCAACTTATGCTTGCTTAAGGGGAAAGGTGAGTTGGGGTGCTTCATAAAACCAGAGATTGAAATTAGCACAGATACCGTTCCATAAGCCAAATATGTAATAGACAAGAGCTACTCCTTGTTCAACGAAGTGGACTCAACACCCCATATTAAACGCCTAAGAATATACCTGACTAGTAAGAATCTTAAAACCTATGGATATATATGTCTCCGAAAGAGAATCACGTGTGTGTACAGCGGCCTAAGCGTAGCAGTGATAGGATTGGTGAGGTTCGGTGAGCAAATGCAGACCCTTTGAAGTCATATTGCATGGTACCCATTCCATGGGTCTCAACTCTCCAGGTTTAAGGGATTCTTCCTTCAGCTAAAACATGCATGTGGAACCCAGAGTATGATCCACCGTGAGATCGGAAAACGTGTTCAAATGTGTCTCAGTTTTCGTCCCCTGGTACTCGGGTGCAACATTCCAGACGCTTTACTAACACTCTCCCCACTTGGAGAGTCAGTGCCTTTAACCTCCTGTTTGGCCCAGTTTGCAATTTCTGTGGAAAATGAACAGGAATAGGGAGAACCAATGAGAGACTAGGTGGAGGTGTCTGGACGGGCAAATTTAACTCTCATTTCCCACCAGGAAGAGGAATTAACCAAAGGCTCAGCATGCCATGCCGGAACCAAACTAGGGCCTGAAGCAATCCTGTGGTGTTGCGGCCAGCTCACAAGAAAGCGAGTTGAAGAAAGGAGCTCAGGGGCACTGTAATTCACAAACCTGCAGAGTTATAAATGACAGCTAACTTCCAAAAATATATTGAAGTAAGGCTACCAAGAGGAGTTGAAAGAGGGGCAGAATTGCAGGAAACCGATTTCAGGAAGTAGACTGGAATTGCATGTAAAGCATAGGAAAAGAGGCAGAACGTCCACAATGATGCACTTGGCCAAAAAGTGCGTATGCGTTTTTTCCTGAATATATTCAGGAAAAAACGCATACGCCCTTTTTGGCCAACCAAGCAAGCTTGCAAAGGAAATCTGCACTACAATGAAGTCTCACTGCCCCCCGGTCAAAAGGGCCATCTGAAAAAAGTGTAAAATCCAGAAAGGCAGGACAGGCCATGGAGAAATGGGAGCCTTGTTATGCTGATGGGCAGGATGTAAATTGCCAGCAGCCACTCTGGAGAAGTGTATGGTGTTTCCTGAAACATCCAAAAAACAAAGCAACAGAGCCTAGGGCACTTCCACTTATGGTCCTATAGCTTAGGGAAATTAAAATCAAAAAGACACAGCCACCCCAAAGTTTGGGACGGCTCTGTTTACAAGAACCTCGTTTACGGTACAAGTTCAATATCACAGAAAGCGAAAAATGAATAAAGAAGTTGTGGTACTTACGTACAATGCAATATCACTCAGCAATGAAATCTATGTCATCAGGCCCGTGACAGCATAATGAGTGGATTCAGGTATGATGATTCTAAGAGAAATAAGTCACACAGAAAAAGAAACATCATAAGATATCACTACTACACGGAATGTAAACTTGGCTACACAGAAACTGAATTACAAAACAGAACAGCGTCTCAAATGTAGAAAACCAACTTACGCTTCCTTAATGGGAAAGGTGAGTTGGGGTGCGGCATAAAACCACAGACTGAAATTAGCACAGATACCGTTCCATAAGCCAAATATGTAATAGACAAGAGCTACTCCTTGCTCAACGATGTGGACTCAACACCCAATATTAAACGCCTAAGAATATACCTGACTAGTAAGAATCTTAAAACCTATGGATTTATATGTCTCCGAAAGAGAATCAAGCGTGTATTCAGCGGCATAAACGCAGCAGTGATAGGATTGGTGAGGTTCGGTGAGCAAATGCAGACCCTTTGAAGTCATATTGCATGGTACCCATTCCATGGGTCTCAACTCTCCAGGTTTAAGGGATTCTTCCTTCAGCTAAAACATGCATGTGGAACCCAGAGTATGATCCACCGTGTGATCGGGAAACGTGTTCAAATGTGTCTCAGTTTTCGTCCCCTGGTACTCGAGTGCAACATTCCAGACGCTTTACTAACACTCTCCCCACTTGGAGAGTCAGTGCCTTTAACTTCTTGTTTGGCCCAGTTTGCAATTTCTGCGTAAGATAAACAGGAAGAGGGAGAACCAATGAGAGACTAGCTGGAGGTGTCTGGACGGGCAAATTTAACTCTCATTTCCCACCAGGAAGAGGAATTAACCAAAGGCTCAGCATGCGATGCCAGAACCAAACTAGGGCCTGAAGCAATCCTGCGGTGTTGCGGCCAGCTCACAAGAAAGCGAGTTGAAGAAAGGAGCTCAGGGGCACTGTAATTCACAAACCTGCAGTTATAAATGACAGCTATCGTCCAAAATATATTGAAGGAAGGCTGCCAAGAGGACTTGAAAGCGGGGCAGAATTGCAGGAAACCGATTTCAGGAGGTAGACTGGAATTGCATGTAAAGCATAGGAAAAGAGGCAGAACGTCCAAAATGATGCACTTGGCCAAAAAGGGCGTATGCGTTTTTTCCTGAATATATTCAGGAAAAAACGCATACGCCCTTTTTGGCCAACCAAGCAAGCTTGCAAAGGAAATCTGCACTACAATGAAGTCTCACTGCCCCCCGGTCAAAAGGGCTATCTGAAAAAAGTGTAAAATCCAGAAAGGCAGGACAGGCCATGGAGAACTGGGAGCCTTGTTATGCTGATGGGCAGGATGTAAATTGCCTACAGCCACTCTGGAGAAGTGTATGGTGTTTCCTGAAACATCAAAAAAACAAAGCAACAGAGCCTAGGGCACTTCCACTTATGGTCCTATAGCTTAGGGAAATTAAAATCAAAAAGACACAGCCACCCCAAAGTTTGGGACGGCTCTGTTTACAAGAACCTCGTTTACGGTACAAGTTCAATATCACTGAAAGCGAAAAATGGATAAAGAAGTTGTGGTACTTACGTACAATGCAATATCACTCAGCAATGAAATCTATGTCATCAGGCCCGTAGCAGCATAATGAGTGGATTCAGGTACGATGATTCTAAGTGAAATAAGTCACACAGAAAAAGAAACATCATAAGATATCACTACTACACGGAATGTAAACTTGGCTACACAAGAACTGAATTACAAAACAGAACAGGGCCTCAAATGTAGAAAACCAACTTATGCTTGCTTAAGGGGAAAGGTGAGTTGGGGTGCTTCATAAAACCAGAGATTGAAATTAGCACAGATACCGTTCCATAAGCCAAATATGTAATAGACAAGAGCTACTCCTTGTTCAACGAAGTGGACTCAACACCCCATATTAAACGCCTAAGAATATACCTGACTAGTAAGAATCTTAAAACCTATGGATATATATGTCTCCGAAAGAGAATCACGTGTGTGTACAGCGGCCTAAGCGTAGCAGTGATAGGATTGGTGAGGTTCGGTGAGCAAATGCAGACCCTTTGAAGTCATATTGCATGGTACCCATTCCATGGGTCTCAACTCTCCAGGTTTAAGGGATTCTTCCTTCAGCTAAAACATGCATGTGGAACCCAGAGTATGATCCACCGTGAGATCGGAAAACGTGTTCAAATGTGTCTCAGTTTTCGTCCCCTGGTACTCGGGTGCAACATTCCAGACGCTTTACTAACACTCTCCCCACTTGGAGAGTCAGTGCCTTTAACCTCCTGTTTGGCCCAGTTTGCAATTTCTGTGGAAAATGAACAGGAATAGGGAGAACCAATGAGAGACTAGGTGGAGGTGTCTGGACGGGCAAATTTAACTCTCATTTCCCACCAGGAAGAGGAATTAACCAAAGGCTCAGCATGCCATGCCGGAACCAAACTAGGGCCTGAAGCAATCCTGTGGTGTTGCGGCCAGCTCACAAGAAAGCGAGTTGAAGAAAGGAGCTCAGGGGCACTGTAATTCACAAACCTGCAGAGTTATAAATGACAGCTAACTTCCAAAAATATATTGAAGTAAGGCTACCAAGAGGAGTTGAAAGAGGGGCAGAATTGCAGGAAACCGATTTCAGGAAGTAGACTGGAATTGCATGTAAAGCATAGGAAAAGAGGCAGAACGTCCACAATGATGCACTTGGCCAAAAAGTGCGTATGCGTTTTTTCCTGAATATATTCAGGAAAAAACGCATACGCCCTTTTTGGCCAACCAAGCAAGCTTGCAAAGGAAATCTGCACTACAATGAAGTCTCACTGCCCCCCGGTCAAAAGGGCCATCTGAAAAAAGTGTAAAATCCAGAAAGGCAGGACAGGCCATGGAGAAATGGGAGCCTTGTTATGCTGATGGGCAGGATGTAAATTGCCAGCAGCCACTCTGGAGAAGTGTATGGTGTTTCCTGAAACATCCAAAAAACAAAGCAACAGAGCCTAGGGCACTTCCACTTATGGTCCTATAGCTTAGGGAAATAATAATCAAAAAGACACAGCCTCCCCAAAGTTTGGGACGGCTCTGTTTACAAGAACTTCGTTTACGGTACAGGTTCAATATCGCAGAAAGCGAAAAATGGATAAAGAAATTGTGGTACTTACGTACAATGCAATATCACTCAGCAATGAAATCTATGTCATCAGGCCCGTGACAGCATAATGAGTGGATTCAGGTATGATGATTCTAAGAGAAATAAGTCACACAGAAAAAGAAACATCATAAGATATCACTACTACACGGAATGTAAACTTGGCTACACAGAAACTGAATTACAAAACAGAACAGCGTCTCAGATGTAGAAAACCAACTTACGCTTCCTTAATGGGAAAGGTGAGTTGGGGTGCGGCATAAAACCACAGATTGAAATTAGCACAGATACCGTTCCATAAGCCAAATATGTAATAGACAAGAGCTACTCCTTGCTCAACGATGTGGACTCAACACCCAATATTAAACGCCTAAGAATATACCTGACTAGTAAGAATCTTAAAACCTATGGATTTATATGTCTCCGAAAGAGAATCAAGCGTGTATACAGCGGCATAAACGCAGCAGTGATAGGATTGGTGAGGTTCGGTGAGCAAATGCAGACCCTTTGAAGTCATATTGCATGGTACCCATTCCATGGGTCTCAACTCTCCAGGTTTAAGGGATTCTTCCTTCAGCTAAAACATGCATGTGGAACCCAGAGTATGATCCACCGTGTGATCGGGAAACGTGTTCAAATGTGTCTCAGTTTTCGTCCCCTGGTACTCGAGTGCAACATTCCAGACGCTTTACTAACACTCTCCCCACTTGGAGAGTCAGTGCCTTTAACCTCTTGTTTGGCCCAGTTTGCAATTTCTGCGTAAGATAAACAGGAAGAGGGAGAACCAATGAGAGACTAGGTGGAGGTGTCTGGACGGGCAAATTTAACTCTCATTTCCCACCAGGAAGAGGAATTAACCAAAGGCTCAGCATGCGATGCCGGAACCAAACTAGGGCCTGAAGCAATCCTGCGGTGTTGCGGCCAGCTCACAAGAAAGCGAGTTGAAGAAAGGAGCTCAGGGGCACTGTAATTCACAAACCTGCAGTTATAAATGACAGCTATCGTCCAAAATATATTGAAGGAAGGCTGCCAAGAGGACTTGAAAGCGGGGCAGAATTGCAGGAAACCGATTTCAGGAGGTAGACTGGAATTGCATGTAAAGCATAGGAAAAGAGGCAGAACGTCCAAAATGATGCACTTGGCCAAAAAGGGCGTATGCGTTTTTTCCTGAATATATTCAGGAAAAAACGCATACGCCCTTTTTGGCCAACCAAGCAAGCTTGCAAAGGACATCTGCACTACAATGATGTCTCACTGCCCCCCGGTCAAAAGGGCTATCTGATAAAAGTGTAAAATCCAGAAAGGCAGGACAGGCCATGGATAACTGGGAGCCTTGTTATACTGATGGGCAGGATGTAAATTGCCAACAGCCACTCTGGAGAAGTGTATGGTGTTTCCTGAAACATCAAAAAAACAAAGCAACAGAGCCTAGGGCACTTCCACTTATGGTCCTATAGCTTAGGGAAATTAAAATCAAAAAGACACAGCCACCCCAAAGTTTGGGCCGGCTCTGTTTACAACAACCTCGTTTACCGTACAAGTTCAATATCACAGAAAGCGAAATATGGATAAAGAAGTTGTGGTACTTACGTACAATGCAATATCAGTTAGCAATGAAATCTATGTCATCAGGCCCGTAGCAGCATAATGAGTGGATTCAGGTACGATTATTTTAAGTGAAATAAGTCACACAGAAAAAGAAACATCATAAGATATCACTACTACACGGAATGTAAACTTGGCTACACATGAACTGAATTACAAAACAGAACAGGGCCTCAAATGTAGAAAACCAACTTATGCTTGCTTAAGGGGAAAGGTGAGTTGGGGTACGGCATAAAACCAGAGATTGAAATTAGCACAGATACCGTTCCATAAGCCAAATATGTAATAGACAAGAGCTACTCCTTGCTCAACGAAGTGGACTCAACACCCCATATTAAACGCCTAAGAATATACCTGACTAGTAAGAATCTTAAAACCTATGGATTTATATGTCTCCGAAAGAGAATCAAGTATGTGTACAGCGGCATAAACGCAGCAGTGATAGGATTGGTGAGGTTTGGTGAGCAAATGCAGACTCTTTGAAGTCATATTGCATGGTACCCATTCCATGGGTCTCAACTCTCCAGGTTTAAGGGATTCTTCCTTCAGCTAAAACATGCATGTGGAACCCAGAGTATGATCCACCGTGTGATCGGAAAACGTGTTCAAATGTGTCTCAGTTTTCGTCCCCTGGTACTCGGGTGCAACATTCCAGACGCTTTACTAACACTCTCCCCACTTGGAGAGTCAGTGCCTTTAACCTCCAGTTTGGCCCAGTTTGCAATTTCTGTGGAAAATGAACAGGAATAGGGAGAACCAATGAGAGACTAGGTGGAGGTGTCCGGACGGGCAAATTTAACTCTCATTTCCCACCAGGAAGAGGAATTAACCAAAGGCGCAGAATGCCGTGCCGGAACCAAACTAGGGCCTGAAGTAATCCTGCGATGTTGCGGCCAGCTCACAAGAAAGCGAGTTGAAGAAAGGAGCTCAGGGGCACTGTAATTCACAAACCTGCAGAGTTATAAATGACAGCTATCTTCCAAAAATATATTGAAGTAAGGCTGCCAAGAGGACTTGAAAGCGGGGCAGAATTGCAGGAAACCGATTTCAGGAGGTAGACTGGAATTGCATGTAAAGCATAGGAAAAGAGGCAGAACGTCCACAATGATGCACTTGGCCAAAAAGGGCGTATGCGTTTTTTCCTGAATATATTCAGGAAAAAACGCATACGTGGTTTTTTGGCCAACCAAGCAAGCTTGCAAAGGAAATCTGCACTACAATGAAGTCTCACTGCCCCCCGGTCAAAAGGGCCATCTGAAAAATGTGTAAAATCCAGAAAGGCAGGACAGGCCATGGAGAACTGGGAGCCTTGTTATGCTGATCGGCGGGATGTAAATTGCCAGCAGCCACTCTGGAGAAGTGTATGGTGTTTCCTGAAACATCCAAAAAACAAAGCAACAGAGCCTAGGGCACTTCCACTTATGGTCCTATAGCTTAGGGAAATTAAAATCAAAAAGACACAGCCACCCCAAAGTTTGGGACGGCTCTGTTTACAAGAACCTCGTTTACGGTACAAGTTCAATATCACAGAAAGCGAAAAATGGATAAAGAAGTTGTGGTACTTACGTACAATGCAATATCACTCAGCAATGAAATCTATGTCATCAGGTCCATAGCAGCATAATGAGTGGATTCAGTTACTTTGATTGTAAGTGAAATAAGTCACACAGAAAAAGAAACATCATAAGGTATCACTAATACAGGGAATGTAAACTTGGCTACACAGGAACTGAATTACAAAACAGAACAGGGCGTAAAATGTAGAAAACCAACTTATGCTTGCTTAAGGGGAGAGGTGAGTTGGGGTGCTGCATAAAACCAGAGATTAAAATTAGCACAGATACCGTTCCATAAGCCAAATATGTAATAGACAAGAGCTACTCCTTGCTCAACGAAGTGGACTCAACACCCCATATTAAACGCCTAACAATATACCTGACTAGTAAGAATCTTAAAACCTATGGATTTATATGTCTCCGAAAGAGAATCAAGCGTGTGTACAGCGGCATAAATGCAGCAGTGATAGGATTGTTGAGGTTTGGTGAGCAAATGCAGACCCTTTGAAGTCATATTGCATGGTACCCATTCCATGGGTCTCAACTCTCCATGTTTAAGGGATTCTTCCTTCAGCTAAAACATGCATGTGGAACCCAGAGTATGATCCACCATGTGATTCGAAAACGTGTTCAAATGTGTCTCAGTTTTCGTCCCCTGGTACTCGGGTGCAACATTCCAGACGCTTTACTAACACTCTCCCCACTTGGAGAGTCAGTGCCTTTAACCTCCTGTTTGGCCCAGTTTGCAATTTCTGTGGAAAATGAACAGGAATAGGGAGAACCAATGAGAGACTAGGTGGAGGTGTCTGGACGGGCAAATTTAACTCTCATTTCCCACCAGGAAGAGGAATTAACCAAAGGCTCAGCATGCCGTGCCGGAACCAAACTAGGGCCTGAAGCAATCCTGTGGTGTTGCGGCCAGCTCACAAGAAAGCGAGTTGAAGAAAGGAGCTCAGGGGCACTGTAATTCACAAACCTGCAGAGTTATAAATGACAGCTAACTTCCAAAAATATATTGAAGTAAGGCTACCAAGAGGAGTTGAAAGAGGGGCAGAATTGCAGGAAACCGATTTCAGGAAGTAGACTGGAATTGCATGTAAAGCATAGGAAAAGAGGCAGAACGTCCACAATGATGCACTTGGCCAAAAAGTGCGTATGCGTTTTTTCCTGAATATATTCAGGAAAAAACGCATACGCCCTTTTTGGCCAACCAAGCAAGCTTGCAAAGGAAATCTGCACTACAATGAAGTCTCACTGCCCCCCGGTCAAAAGGGCCATCTGAAAAAAGTGTAAAATCCAGAAAGGCAGGACAGGCCATGGAGAAATGGGAGCCTTGTTATGCTGATGGGCAGGATGTAAATTGCCAGCAGCCACTCTGGAGAAGTGTATGGTGTTTCCTGAAACATCCAAAAAACAAAGCAACAGAGCCTAGGGCACTTCCACTTATGGTCCTATAGCTTAGGGAAATTAAAATCAAAAAGACACAGCCACCCCAAAGTTTGGGACGGCTCTGTTTACAAGAACCTCGTTTACGGTACAAGTTCAATATCACAGAAAGCGAAAAATGAATAAAGAAGTTGTGGTACTTACGTACAATGCAATATCACTCAGCAATGAAATCTATGTCATCAGGCCCGTGACAGCATAATGAGTGGATTCAGGTATGATGATTCTAAGAGAAATAAGTCACACAGAAAAAGAAACATCATAAGATATCACTACTACACGGAATGTAAACTTGGCTACACAGAAACTGAATTACAAAACAGAACAGCGTCTCAAATGTAGAAAACCAACTTACGCTTCCTTAATGGGAAAGGTGAGTTGGGGTGCGGCATAAAACCACAGACTGAAATTAGCACAGATACCGTTCCATAAGCCAAATATGTAATAGACAAGAGCTACTCCTTGCTCAACGATGTGGACTCAACACCCAATATTAAACGCCTAAGAATATACCTGACTAGTAAGAATCTTAAAACCTATGGATTTATATGTCTCCGAAAGAGAATCAAGCGTGTATTCAGCGGCATAAACGCAGCAGTGATAGGATTGGTGAGGTTCGGTGAGCAAATGCAGACCCTTTGAAGTCATATTGCATGGTACCCATTCCATGGGTCTCAACTCTCCAGGTTTAAGGGATTCTTCCTTCAGCTAAAACATGCATGTGGAACCCAGAGTATGATCCACCGTGTGATCGGGAAACGTGTTCAAATGTGTCTCAGTTTTCGTCCCCTGGTACTCGAGTGCAACATTCCAGATGCTTTACTAACACTCTCCCCACTTGGAGAGTCAGTGCCTTTAACTTCTTGTTTGGCCCAGTTTGCAATTTCTGCGTAAGATAAACAGGAAGAGGGAGAACCAATGAGAGACTAGCTGGAGGTGTCTGGACGGGCAAATTTAACTCTCATTTCCCACCAGGAAGAGGAATTAACCAAAGGCTCAGCATGCGATGCCAGAACCAAACTAGGGCCTGAAGCAATCCTGCGGTGTTGCGGCCAGCTCACAAGAAAGCGAGTTGAAGAAAGGAGCTCAGGGGCACTGTAATTCACAAACCTGCAGTTATAAATGACAGCTATCGTCCAAAATATATTGAAGGAAGGCTGCCAAGAGGACTTGAAAGCGGGGCAGAATTGCAGGAAACCGATTTCAGGAGGTAGACTGGAATTGCATTGAAAGCATAGGAAAAGAGGCAGAACGTCCAAAATGATGCACTTGGCCAAAAAGGGCGTATGCGTTTTTTCCTGAATATATTCAGGAAAAAACGCATACGCCCTTTTTGGCCAACCAAGCAAGCTTGCAAAGGAAATCTGCACTACAATGAAGTCTCACTGCCCCCTGGTCAAAAGGGCTATCTGAAAAAAGTGTAAAATCCAGAAAGGCAGGACAGGCCATGGAGAACTGGGAGCCTTGTTATGCTGATGGGCAGGATGTAAATTGCCAACAGCCACTCTAGAGAAGTGTATGGTGTTTCCTGAAACATCAAAAAAACAAAGCAACAGAGCCTAGGGCACTTCCACTTATGGTCCTATAGCTTAGGGAAATTAAAATCAAAAAGACACAGCCACCCCAAAGTTTGGGACGGCTCTGTTTACAAGAACCTCGTTTACGGTACAAGTTCAATATCACAGAAAGCGAAAAATGGATAAAGAAGTTGTGGTACTTACGTACAATGCAATATCACTCAGCAATGAAATCTATGTCATCAGGCCCGTAGCAGCATAATGAGTGGATTCAGGTACGATGATTCTAAGTGAAATATGTCACACAGAAAAAGAAACATCATAAGATATCACTACTACACGGAATGTAAACTTGGCTACACAAGAACTGAATTACAAAACAGAAAAGGGCCTCAAATGTAGAAAACCAACTTATGCTTGCTTAAGGGGAAAGGTGAGTTGGGGTGCTTCATAAAACCAGAGATTGAAATTAGCACAGATACCTTTCCATAAGCCAAATATGTAATAGACAAGAGCTACTCCTTGCTCAACGAAGTGGACTCAACACCCCATATTAAACCCCTAAGAATATACCTGACTAGTAAGAATCTTAAAACCTATGGATATATATGTCTCCGAAAGAGAATCAAGTGTGTGTACAGCGGCATAAGCGTAGCAGTGATAGGATTGGTGAGGTTCGGTGAGCAAATGCAGACCCTTTGAAGTCATATTGCATGGTACCCATTCCATGGGTCTCAACTCTCCAGGTTTAAGGGATTCTTCCTTCAGCTAAAACATGCATGTGGAACCCAGAGTATGATCCACCGTGTGATCGGAAAACATGTTCAAATGTGTCTCAGTTTTCGTCCCTTGGTACTCGGGTGCAACATTCCAGATGCTTTACTAACACTCTCCCCACTTGGAGAGTCAGTGCCTTTAACCTCCTGTTTGGCCCAGTTTGCAATTTCTGTGGAAAATGAACAGGAATAGGGAGAACCAATGAGAGACTAGGTGGAGGTGTCTGGACGGGCAAATTTAACTCTCATTTCCCACCAGGAAGGGGAATTAACCAAAGGCTCAGCGTGCCATGCCGGAACCACACTAGGGCCCGAAGCAATCCTGCGGTGTTGCGGCCAGCTCACAAGAAAGTGAGTTGAAGAAAGGAGCTCAGGGGCACTGTAATTCACAAACCTGCAGAGTTATAAATGACAGCCATCTTCCAAAAATATATTAAAGTAAGTCTCCCAAGAGGACTTGAAAGCGGGGCAGAATTGCAGGAAACCGATTTCAGGAGGTAGACTGGAATTGCATGTAAAGCATAGGAAAAGAGGCAGAACGTCCACAATGATGCACTTGGCCAAAAAGGGCGTATGCGTTTTTTCCTGAATATATTCAGGAAAAAACGCATACGCCCTTTTTGGCCAACCAAGCAAGCTTGCAAAGGAAATCTGCACTACAATGAAGTCTCACTGCCCCCTGGTCAAAAGGGTCATCTGAAAAAAGTGTAAAATCCAGAAAGGCAGGTCAGGCCAAGGAGAACTAGGAGCCTTCTTATGCTGATGGGCGGGATGTAAATTGCCAGCAGCCACTCTGGAGAAGTGTATGGTGTTTCCTGAAACATCCAAAAAACAAAGCAACAGAGCCTAGGGCACTTCCACTTATGGTCCTATAGCTTAGGGAAATTAAAATCAAAAAGACACAGCCACCCCAAAGTTTGGGACGGCTCTGTTTACAAGAACCTCGTTTACGGTACAGGTTCAATATCGCAGAAAGCGAAAAATGGATAAAGAATTTGTGGTACTTACGTACAATGCAATATCACTCAGCAATGAAATCTATGTCATCAGGCCCGTGACAGCATAATGAGTGGATTCAGGTATGATGATTCTAAGAGAAATAAGTCACACAGAAAAAGAAACATCATAAGATATCACTACTACACGGAATGTAAACTTGGCTACACAGAAACTGAATTACAAAACAGAACAGCGTCTCAAATGTAGAAAATCAACTTACGCTTCCTTAATGGGAAAGGTGAGTTGGGGTGCGGCATAAAACCACAGATTGAAATTAGCACAGATACCGTTCCATAAGCCAAATATATAATAGACAAGAGCTACTCCTTGCTCAACGATGTGGACTCAACACCCAATATTAAACGCCTAAGAATATACCTGACTAGTAAGAATCTTAAAACCTATGGATTTATATGTCTCCGAAAGAGAATCAAGCGTGTATACAGCGGCATAAACGCAGCAGTGATAGGATTGGTGAGGTTCGGTGAGCAAATGCAGACCCTTTGAAGTCATATTGCATGGTATCCATTCCATGGGTCTCAACTCTCCAGGTTTAAGGGATTCTTCCTTCAGCTAAAACATGCATGTGGAACCCAGAGTATGATCCACCGTGTGATCGGGAAACGTGTTCAAATGTGTCTCAGTTTTCGTCCCCTGGTACTCGAGTGCAACATTCCAGACTCTTTACTAACACTCTCCCCACTTGGAGAGTCATTGCCTTTAACCTCTTGTTTGGCCCAGTTTGCAATTTCTGCGTAAGATCAACAGGAAGAGGGAGAACCAATGAGAGACTAGCTGGAGGTGTCTGGACGGGCAAATTTAACTCTCATTTCCCACCAGGAAGAGGAATTAACCAAAGGCTCAGCATGCGATGCCGGAACCAAACTAGGGCCTGAAGCAATCCTGCGGTGTTGCGGCCAGCTCACAAGAAAGCGAGTTGAAGAAAGGAGCTCAGGGGCACTGTAATTCACAAACCTGCAGTTATAAATGACAGCTATCGTCCAAAATATATTGAAGGAAGGCTGCCAAGAGGACTTGAAAGCGGGGCAGAATTGCAGGAAACCGATTTCAAGAGGTAGACTGGAATTGCATGTAAAGCATAGGAAAAGAGGCAGAACGTCCAAAATGATGCACTTGGCCAAAAAGGGCGTATGCGTTTTTTCCTGAATATATTCAGGAAAAAACGCATACGCCCTTTTTGGCCAACCAAGCAAGCTTGCAAAGGACATCTGCACTACAATGAAGTCTCACTGCCCCCGGTCTAAAGGGCTATCTGATAAAAGTGTAAAATCCAGAAAGGCAGGACAGGCCATGGATAACTGGGAGCCTTGTTATGCTGATGGGCAGGATGTAAATTGCCAACAGCCACTCTGGAGAAGTGTATGGTGTTTCCTGAAACATCCAAAAAACAAAGCAACAGAGCCTAGGGCACTTCCACTTATGGTCCTATAGCTTAGGGAAATTAAAATAAAAAAGACACAGCCACCCCAAAGTTTGGGCCGGCTCTGTTTACAACAACCTCGTTTACCGTACAAGTTCAATATCACAGAAAGCGAAATATGGATAAAGAAGTTGTGGTACTTACGTACAATGCAATATCACTTAGCAATGAAATCTATGTCATCAGGCTCGTAGCAGCATAATGAGTGGATTCAGGTACGATTATTTTAAGTGAAATAAGTCACACAGAAAAAGAAACATCATAAGATATCACTACTACACGGAATGTAAACTTGGCTACACAGGAACTGAATTACAAAACAGAACAGGGTGTCAAATGTAGAAAACCAACTTATGCTTGCTTAAGGGGAAAGGTGAGTTGGGGTACGGCATAAAACCAGAGATTGAAATTAGCACAGGTACCGTTCCATAAGCCAAATATGTAATAGACAAGAGCTACTCCTTGCTCAACGAAGTGGACTCAACACCCCATATTAAACGCCTAACAATATACCTGACTAGTAAGAATCTTAAAACCTATGGATTTATATGTCTCCAAAAGAGAATCAAGTATGTGTACAGCGGCATAAACGCAGCAGTGATAGGATTGGTGAGGTTTGGTGAGCAAATGCAGACTCTTTGAAGTCATATTGCATGGTACCCATTCCATGGGTCTCAACTCTCCATGTTTAAGGGATTCTTCCTTCAGCTAAAACATGCATGTGGAACCCAGAGTATGATCCACCGTGTGATCGGAAAACGTGTTCAAATGTGTCTCAGTTTTCGTCCCCTGGTCCTCGGGTGCAACATTCCAGACGATTTACTAACACTCTCCCCACTTGGAGAGTCAGTGCCTTTAACCTCCTGTTTGGCCCAGTTTGCAATTTCTGTGGAAAATGAACAGGAATAGGGAGAAACAATGAGAGACTAGGTGGAGGTGTCTGGACGGGCAAATTTAACTCTCATTTCCCACCAGGAAGAGGAATTAACCAAAGGCGCAGAATGCCGTGCCGGAACCAAACTAGGGCCTGAAGTAATCCTGCGATGTTGCGGCCAGCTCACAAGAAAGTGAGTTGAAGAAAGGAGCTCAGCGGCACTGTAATTCACAAACCTGCAGAGTTATAAATGACAGCTATCTTCCAAAAATATATTGAAGTAAGGCTGCCAAGAGGACTTGAAAGCGGGGCAGAATTGCAGGAAACCGATTTCAGGAGGTAGACTGGAATTGCATGTAAAGCATAGGAAAAGAGGCAGAACGTCCACAATGATGCACTTGGCCAAAAAGGGCGTATGCGTTTTTTCCTGAATATATTCAGGAAAAAACGCATACGCGTTTTTTTGGCCAACCAAGCAAGCTTGCAAAGGAAATCTGCACTACAATGAAGTCTCACTGCCCCCCGGTCAAAAGGGCCATCTGAAAAAAGTGTAAAATCCAGAAAGGCAGGACAGGTCATGGAGAACTGGGAGCCTTGTTATGCTGATCGGCGGGATGTAAATTGCCAGCAGCCACTCTGGAGAAGTGTATGGTGTTTCCTGAAACATCCAAAAAACAAAGCAACAGAGCCTAGGGCACTTCCACTTATGGTCCTATAGCTTAGGGAAATTAAAATCAAAAAGACACAGCCACCCCAAAGTTTGGAACGGCTCTGTTTACAAGAACCTCGTTTACGGTACAAGTTCAATATCACACAAAGTGAAAAATGGATAAAGAAGTTGTGGTACTTACGTACAATGCAATATCACTCAGCAATGAAATCTATGTCATCAGGTCCATAGCAGCATAATGAGTGGATTCAGTTACTTTGATTGTAAGTGAAATAAGTCACACAGAAAAAGAAACATCATAAGATATCACTAATACACGGAATGTAAACTTGGCTACACAGGAACTGAATTACAAAACAGAACAGGGTGTAAAATGTAGAAAACCAACTTATGCTTGCTTAAGGGGAGAGGTGAGTTGGGGTGCTGCATAAAACCAGAGATTAAAATTAGCACAGATACCGTTCCATAAGCCAAATATGTAATAGACAAGAGCTACTCCTTGCTCAACGAAGTGGACTCAACACCCCATATTAAACGCCTAACAATATACCTGACTAGTAAGAATCTACCTGACTAGTAAGAATCTTAAACCGTATGGATTTATATGTCTCCAAAAGAGAATCAAGCGTGTGTACAGCGGCATAAACGCAGCAGTGATAGGATTGGTGAGGTTCGGAGAGCAAATGCAGACCCTTTGAAGTCATATTGCATGGTACCCATTCCATGGGTCTCAACTCTCCAGGTTTAAGGGATTCTTCCTTCAGCTAAAACATGCATGTGGAACCCAGAGTATGATCCACCATGTGATCGGGAAACGTGTTCAAATGTGTCTCAGTTTTCGTCCCCTGGTACTCGGGTGCAACATTCCAGACGCTTTACTCACACTCTCCCCACTTGGAGAGTCAGTGCCTTTAACCTCCTGTTTGGCCCAGTTTGCAATTTCTGTGGAAAATGAACAGGAATAGGGAGAACCAATGAGAGACTAGGTGGAGGTGTCTGGACGGGCAAATTTAACTCTCATTTCCCACCAGGAAGAGGAATTAACCAAAGGCTCAGCGTGCCATGCCGGAACCACACTAGGGCCAGAAGCAATCCTGCGGTGTTGCGGCCAGCTCACAAGAAAGCGAGTTGAAGAAAGGAGCTCAGGGGCACTGTAATTCTCAAACCTGCAGATTTATAAATGACAGCTATCTGCCAAAAATATATTGAAGTAAGGCTGCCAAGAGGGGTTGAAAGCGGGGCAGAATTACAGAAAACCGATTTCAAGAGGTAGACTGGAATTGCATGTAAAGCATAGGAAAACAGGCAGAACGTCCACAATGATGCACTTGGCCAAAAAGGGCGTATGAGTTTTTTCCTGAATATATTCAGGAAAAAACACATACGCCCTTTTTGGCCAACCAAGCAAGCTTGCAAAGGAAATCTGCACTACAATGAAGTCTCACTGCCCCCCGGTCAAAAGGGACATCTGAAAAAAGTGTAAAATCCAGAAAGGCAGGACAGGCCATGGAGAACTGGGAGCCTAGTTATGCTGATGGGCGGGATGTAAATTGCAAGCAGCCACTCTGGGGAAGTGTATAATGTTTCCTGAAACATCCAAAAAACAAAGCAACAGAGCCTAGGGCACTTCCACTTATGGTCCTATAGCTTAGGGAAATTAAAATAAAAAAGACACAGCCACCCCAAAGTTTGGGACGGCTCTGTTTACAAGAACCTCGTTTACGGTACAAGTTCAATATCACAGAAAGCGAAAAATGGATAAAGAAGTTGTGGTACTTACGTACAATGCAATATCACTCAGCAATGAAATCTATGTCATCAGGCCCGTAGCAGCATAATGAGTGGATTCAGGTACGATGATTCTAAGTGAAATTAGTCACACAGAAAAAGAAATATCATAAGATATCTCTAATACACAGATTGTAAACTTGGCTACACAAGAACTGAATTACAAAACAGAACAGGGTGTCAAATGTAGAAAACCAACTTATGCCATCTTATGGGGAGAGGTGAGTTGGGGTGCTGCATAAAACCAGAGATTAAAATTAGCACAGATACCATTCCATAAGCCAAATATGTAATAGACAAGAGCTACTCCTTGCTCAACGAAGTGGACTCAACACCCCATATTAAACGCCTAACAATATACCTGACTAGTAAGAATCTTAAAACCTATGGATTTATATGTCTCCGAAAGAGAATCAAGTGTGTGTACAGCAGCATAAACGCAGCAGTGATAGGATTGATGAGGTTCGGTGAGCAAATGCAGACCCTTTGAAGTCATATTGCATGGTACCCATTCCATGGGTCTCAACTCACCAGGTTTAAGGGATTCTTCCTTCAGCTAAAACATGCATGTGGAACCCAGAGTATGATCCACCGTGTGATCGGAAAACGTGTTGAAATGTGTCTCAGTTTTCGTCCCCTGGTACTCGGGTGCAACATTCCAGACGCTTTACTAACACTCTCCCCACTTGGAGAGTCAGTGCCTTTAACCTCCTGTTTGGCCCAGTTTGCAATTTCTGTGGAAAATGAACAGGAATAGGGAGAACCAATGAGAGACTAGGTGGAGGTGTCTGGACGGGCAAATTTAACTCTCATTTCCCACCAGGAAGAGGAATTAACCAAAGGCTCAGAATGCCGTGCCGGAACCAAACTAGGGCCTGAAGCAATCCTGCGGTGTTGCGGCCAGCTCACAAGAAAGCGAGTTGAAGAAAGGAGCTCAGGGGCACTGTAATTCACAAACCTGCAGAGTTATAAATGACAGCTATCTGCCAAAAATATATTGAAGTAAGGCTGCCAAGAGGAGTTGAAACCGGGGCAGAATTGCAGGAAACCCGATTTCAGGAGGTAGACTGGAATTGCATGTAAAGCATAGGAAAAGAGGCAGAACATCCACAATGATGCACTTGGCCAAAAAGGGCGTATGCGTTTTTTCCTGAATATATTCAGGAAAAAACGCATACGCCCTTTTTGGCCAACCAAGCAAGCTTGCAAAGGAAATCTGCACTACAATGAAGTCTCACTGCCCCCCAGTCAAAAGGGCCATCTGAATAAAGTGTAAAATCCAGAAAGGCAGGACAGGCCATGGAGAACTGGGAGCCTAGTTATGCTGATGGGCGGGATGTAAGTTGCCAGCAGCCACTCTGGAGAAGTGTATGGTGTTTCCTAAAACATCCAAAAAACAAAGCAACAGAGCCTAGGGCACTTCCACTTATGGTCCTATAGCTTAGGGAAATTAAAATCAAAAAGACACAGCCACCCCAAAGTTTGGGACGGCTCTGTTTACAAGAACCTCGTTTACGGTAAATGTTCAATATCACAGAAAGCTAAAAATGGATAAAGAAGTTGTGGTACTTACGTACAATGCAATATCACTCAGCAATGAAATCTATGTCATCAGGCCCGTAGCAGCATAATGAGTGGATTCAGGTACGATGATTCTAAGTGAAATTAGTCACACAGAAAAAGAAACATCATAAGATATCACTACTACACGGAATGTAAACTTGGCTACACAAGAACTGAATTACAAAACAGAACAGGGTGTCAAATGTAGAAAACCAACTTATGCTTGCTTAAGGGGAAGGGTGAGTTGGGGTGCTGCATAAAACCACAGATTGAAATTAGCACAGATACCGTTCCATAAGCCAAATATATAATAGACAAGAGCTACTCCTTGCTCAACGATGTGGACTCAACACCCAATATTAAACGCCTAAGAATATACCTGACTAGTAAGAATCTTAAAACCTATGGATTTATATGTCTCCGAAAGAGAATCAAGCGTGTATACAGCGGCATAAACGCAGCAGTGATAGGATTGGTGAGGTTCGGTGAGCAAATGCAGACCCTTTGAAGTCATATTGCATGGTACCCATTCCATGGGTCTCAACTCTCCAGGTTTAAGGGATTCTTCCTTCAGCTAAAACATGCATGTGGAACCCAGAGTATGATCCACCGTGTGATCGGGAAACGTGTTCAAATGTGTCTCAGTTTTCGTCCCCTGGTACTCGAGTGCAACATTCCAGACACTTTACTAACACTCTCCCCACTTGGAGAGTCATTGCCTTTAACCTCTTGTTTGGCCCAGTTTGCAATTTCTGCGTAAGATAAACAGGAAGAGGGAGAACCAATGAGAGACTAGCTGGAGGTGTCTGGACGGGCAAATTTAACTCTCATTTCCCACCAGGAAGAGGAATTAACCAAAGGCTCAGCATGCGATGCCGGAACCAAACTAGGGCCTGAAGCAATCCTGCGGTGTTGCGGCCAGCTCACAAGAAAGCGAGTTGAAGAAAGGAGCTCAGGGGCACTGTAATTCACAAACCTGCAGTTATAAATGACAGCTATCGTCCAAAATATATTGAATGAAGGCTGCCAAGAGGACTTGAAAGCGGGGCAGAATTGCAGGAAACCGATTTCAAGAGGTAGACTGGAATTGCATGTAAAGCATAGGAAAAGAGGCAGAACGTCCAAAATGATGCACTTGGCCAAAAAGGGCGTATGCGTTTTTTCCTGAATATATTCAGGAAAAAACGCATACGCCCTTTTTGGCCAACCAAGCAAGCTTGCAAAGGACATCTGCACTACAATGAAGTCTCACTGCCCCCGGTCAAAAGGGCTATCTGATAAAAGTGTAAAATCCAGAAAGGCAGGACAGGCCATGGATAACTGGGAGCCTTGTTATGCTGATGGGCAGGATGTAAATTGCCAACAGCCACTCTGGAGAAGTGTATGGTGTTTCCTGAAACATCCAAAAAACAAAGCAACAGAGCCTAGGGCACTTCCACTTATGGTCCTATAGCTTAGGGAAATTAAAATAAAAAAGACACAGCCACCCCAAAGTTTGGGCCGGCTCTGTTTACAACAACCTCGTTTACCGTACAAGTTCAATATCACTGAAAGCGAAAAATGGATAAAGAAGTTGTGGTACTTACGTACAATGCAATATCACTCAGCAATGAAATCTATGTCATCAGGCCCGTAGCAGCATAATGAGTGGATTCAGGTACGATGATTCTAAGTGAAATAAGTCACACAGAAAAAGAAACATCATAAGATATCACTACTACACGGAATGTAAACTTGGCTACACAAGAACTGAATTACAAAACAGAACAGGGCCTCAAATGTAGAAAACCAACTTATGCTTGCTTAAGGGGAAAGGTGAGTTGGGGTGCTTCATAAAACCAGAGATTGAAATTAGCACAGATACCGTTCCATAAGCCAAATATGTAATAGACAAGAGCTACTCCTTGTTCAACGAAGTGGACTCAACACCCCATATTAAACGCCTAAGAATATACCTGACTAGTAAGAATCTTAAAACCTATGGATATATATGTCTCCGAAAGAGAATCACGTGTGTGTACAGCGGCCTAAGCGTAGCAGTGATAGGATTGGTGAGGTTCGGTGAGCAAATGCAGACCCTTTGAAGTCATATTGCATGGTACCCATTCCATGGGTCTCAACTCTCCATGTTTAAGGGATTCTTCCTTCAGCTAAAACATGCATGTGGAACCCAGAGTATGATCCACCGTGAGATCGGAAAACGTGTTCAAATGTGTCTCAGTTTTTGTCCCCTGGTACTCGGGTGCAACATTCCAGACGCTTTACTAACACTCTCCCCACTTGGAGAGTCAGTGCCTTTAACCTCCTGTTTGGCCCAGTTTGCAATTTCTGTGGAAAATGAACAGGAATAGGGAGAACCAATGAGAGACTAGGTGGAGGTGTCTGGACGGGCAAATTTAACTCTCATTTCCCACCAGGAAGAGGAATTAACCAAAGGCTCAGCATGCCATGCCGGAACCAAACTAGGGCCTGAAGCAATCCTGTGGTGTTGCGGCCAGCTCACAAGAAAGCGAGTTGAAGAAAGGAGCTCAGGGGCACTGTAATTCACAAACCTGCAGAGTTATAAATGACAGCTAACTTCCAAAAATATATTGAAGTAAGGCTACCAAGAGGAGTTGAAAGAGGGGCAGAATTGCAGGAAACCGATTTCAGGAAGTAGACTGGAATTGCATGTAAAGCATAGGAAAAGAGGCAGAACGTCCACAATGATGCACTTGGCCAAAAAGTGCGTATGCGTTTTTTCCTGAATATATTCAGGAAAAAACGCATACGCCCTTTTTGGCCAACCAAGCAAGCTTGCAAAGGAAATCTGCACTACAATGAAGTCTCACTGCCCCCCGGTCAAAAGGGCCATCTGAAAAAAGTGTAAAATCCAGAAAGGCAGGACAGGCCATGGAGAAATGGGAGCCTTGTTATGCTGATGGGCAGGATGTAAATTGCCAGCAGCCACTCTGGAGAAGTGTATGGTGTTTCCTGAAACATCCAAAAAACAAAGCAACAGAGCCTAGGGCACTTCCACTTATGGTCCTATAGCTTAGGGAAATAATAATCAAAAAGACACAGCCTCCCCAAAGTTTGGGACGGCTCTGTTTACAAGAACTTCGTTTACGGTACAGGTTCAATATCGCAGAAAGCGAAAAATGGATAAAGAAATTGTGGTACTTACGTACAATGCAATATCACTCAGCAATGAAATCTATGTCATCAGGCCCGTGACAGCATAATGAGTGGATTCAGGTATGATGATTCTAAGAGAAATAAGTCACACAGAAAAAGAAACATCATAAGATATCACTACTACACGGAATGTAAACTTGGCTACACAGAAACTGAATTACAAAACAGAACAGCGTCTCAGATGTAGAAAACCAACTTACGCTTCCTTAATGGGAAAGGTGAGTTGGGGTGCGGCATAAAACCACAGATTGAAATTAGCACAGATACCGTTCCATAAGCCAAATATGTAATAGACAAGAGCTACTCCTTGCTCAACGATGTGGACTCAACACCCAATATTAAACGCCTAAGAATATACCTGACTAGTAAGAATCTTAAAACCTATGGATTTATATGTCTCCGAAAGAGAATCAAGCGTGTATACAGCGGCATAAACGCAGCAGTGATAGGATTGGTGAGGTTCGGTGAGCAAATGCAGACCCTTTGAAGTCATATTGCATGGTACCCATTCCATGGGTCTCAACTCTCCAGGTTTAAGGGATTCTTCCTTCAGCTAAAACATGCATGTGGAACCCAGAGTATGATCCACCGTGTGATCGGGAAACGTGTTCAAATGTGTCTCAGTTTTCGTCCCCTGGTACTCGAGTGCAACATTCCAGACGCTTTACTAACACTCTCCCCACTTGGAGAGTCAGTGCCTTTAACCTCTTGTTTGGCCCAGTTTGCAATTTCTGCGTAAGATCAACAGGAAGAGGGAGAACCAATGAGAGACTAGCTGGAGGTGTCTGGACGGGCAAATTTAACTCTCATTTCCCACCAGGAAGAGGAATTAACCAAAGGCTCAGCATGCGATGCCGGAACCAAACTAGGGCCTGAAGCAATCCTGCGGTGTTGCGGCCAGCTCACAAGAAAGCGAGTTGAAGAAAGGAGCTCAGGGGCACTGTAATTCACAAACCTGCAGTTATAAATGACAGCTATCGTCCAAAATATATTGAAGGAAGGCTGCCAAGAGGACTTGAAAGCGGGGCAGAATTGCAGGAAACCGATTTCAGGAGGTAGACTGGAATTGCATGTAAAGCATAGGAAAAGAGGCAGAACGTCCAAAATGATGCACTTGGCCAAAAAGGGCGTATGCGTTTTTTCCTGAATATATTCAGGAAAAAACGCATACGCCCTTTTTGGCCAACCAAGCAAGCTTGCAAAGGACATCTGCACTACAATGATGTCTCACTGCCCCCCGGTCAAAAGGGCTATCTGATAAAAGTGTAAAATCCAGAAAGGCAGGACAGGCCATGGATAACTGGGAGCCTTGTTATACTGATGGGCAGGATGTAAATTGCCAACAGCCACTCTGGAGAAGTGTATGGTGTTTCCTGAAACATCAAAAAAACAAAGCAACAGAGCCTAGGGCACTTCCACTTATGGTCCTATAGCTTAGGGAAATTAAAATCAAAAAGACACAGCCACCCCAAAGTTTGGGCCGGCTCTGTTTACAACAACCTCGTTTACCGTACAAGTTCAATATCACAGAAAGCGAAATATGGATAAAGAAGTTGTGGTACTTACGTACAATGCAATATCAGTTAGCAATGAAATCTATGTCATCAGGCCCGTAGCAGCATAATGAGTGGATTCAGGTACGATTATTTTAAGTGAAATAAGTCACACAGAAAAAGAAACATCATAAGATATCACTACTACACGGAATGTAAACTTGGCTACACATGAACTGAATTACAAAACAGAACAGGGCCTCAAATGTAGAAAACCAACTTATGCTTGCTTAAGGGGAAAGGTGAGTTGGGGTACGGCATAAAACCAGAGATTGAAATTAGCACAGATACCGTTCCATAAGCCAAATATGTAATAGACAAGAGCTACTCCTTGCTCAACGAAGTGGACTCAACACCACATATTAAACGCCTAAGAATATACCTGACTAGTAAGAATCTTAAAACCTATGGATTTATATGTCTCCGAAAGAGAATCAAGTATGTGTACAGCGGCATAAACGCAGCAGTGATAGGATTGGTGAGGTTTGGTGAGCAAATGCAGACTCTTTGAAGTCATATTGCATGGTACCCATTCCATGGGTCTCAACTCTCCAGGTTTAAGGGATTCTTCCTTCAGCTAAAACATGCATGTGGAACCCAGAGTATGATCCACCGTGTGATCGGAAAACATGTTCAAATGTGTCTCAGTTTTCGTCCCTTGGTACTCGGGTGCAACATTCCAGATGCTTTACTAACACTCTCCCCACTTGGAGAGTCAGTGCCTTTAACCTCCTGTTTGGCCCAGTTTGCAATTTCTGTGGAAAATGAACAGGAATAGGGAGAACCAATGAGAGACTAGGTGGAGGTGTCTGGACGGGCAAATTTAACTCTCATTTCCCACCAGGAAGGGGAATTAACCAAAGGCTCAGCGTGCCATGCCGGAACCACACTAGGGCCCGAAGCAATCCTGCGGTGTTGCGGCCAGCTCACAAGAAAGTGAGTTGAAGAAAGGAGCTCAGGGGCACTGTAATTCACAAACCTGCAGAGTTATAAATGACAGCCATCTTCCAAAAATATATTAAAGTAAGTCTCCCAAGAGGACTTGAAAGCGGGGCAGAATTGCAGGAAACCGATTTCAGGAGGTAGACTGGAATTGCATGTAAAGCATAGGAAAAGAGGCAGAACGTCCACAATGATGCACTTGGCCTAAAAGGGCGTATGCGTTTTTTCCTGAATATATTCAGGAAAAAACGCATACGCCCTTTTTGGCCAACCAAGCAAGCTTGCAAAGGAAATCTGCACTACAATGAAGTCTCACTGCCCCCTGGTCAAAAGGGTCATCTGAAAAAAGTGTAAAATCCAGAAAGGCAGGACAGGCCAAGGAGAACTAGGAGCCTTCTTATGCTGATGGGCGGGATGTAAATTGCCAGCAGCCACTCTGGAGAAGTGTATGGTGTTTCCTGAAACATCCAAAAAACAAAGCAACAGAGCCTAGGGCACTTCCACTTATGGTCCTATAGCTTAGGGAAATTAAAATCAAAAAGACACAGCCACCCCAAAGTTTGGGACGGCTCTGTTTACAAGAACCTCGTTTACGGTACAGGTTCAATATCGCAGAAAGCGAAAAATGGATAAAGAATTTGTGGTACTTACGTACAATGCAATATCACTCAGCAATGAAATCTATGTCATCAGGCCCGTGACAGCATAATGAGTGGATTCAGGTATGATGATTCTAAGAGAAATAAGTCACACAGAAAAAGAAACATCATAAGATATCACTACTACACGGAATGTAAACTTGGCTACACAGAAACTGAATTACAAAACAGAACAGCGTCTCAAATGTAGAAAATCAACTTACGCTTCCTTAATGGGAAAGGTGAGTTGGGGTGCGGCATAAAACCACAGATTGAAATTAGCACAGATACCGTTCCATAAGCCAAATATATAATAGACAAGAGCTACTCCTTGCTCAACGATGTGGACTCAACACCCAATATTAAACGCCTAAGAATATACCTGACTAGTAAGAATCTTAAAACCTATGGATTTATATGTCTCCGAAAGAGAATCAAGCGTGTATACAGCGGCATAAACGCAGCAGTGATAGGATTGGTGAGGTTCGGTGAGCAAATGCAGACCCTTTGAAGTCATATTGCATGGTACCCATTCCATGGGTCTCAACTCTCCAGGTTTAAGGGATTCTTCCTTCAGCTAAAACATGCATGTGGAACCCAGAGTATGATCCACCGTGTGATCGGGAAACGTGTTCAAATGTGTCTCAGTTTTCGTCCCCTGGTACTCGAGTGCAACATTCCAGACACTTTACTAACACTCTCCCCACTTGGAGAGTCATTGCCTTTAACCTCTTGTTTGGCCCAGTTTGCAATTTCTGCGTAAGATCAACAGGAAGAGGGAGAACCAATGAGAGACTAGCTGGAGGTGTCTGGACGGGCAAATTTAACTCTCATTTCCCACCAGGAAGAGGAATTAACCAAAGGCTCAGCATGCGATGCCGGAACCAAACTAGGGCCTGAAGCAATCCTGCGGTGTTGCGGCCAGCTCACAAGAAAGCGAGTTGAAGAAAGGAGCTCAGGGGCACTGTAATTCACAAACCTGCAGTTATAAATGACAGCTATCGTCCAAAATATATTGAAGGAAGGCTGCCAAGAGGACTTGAAAGCGGGGCAGAATTGCAGGAAACCGATTTCAAGAGGTAGACTGGAATTGCATGTAAAGCATAGGAAAAGAGGCAGAACGTCCAAAATGATGCACTTGGCCAAAAAGGGCGTATGCGTTTTTTCCTGAATATATTCAGGAAAAAACGCATACGCCCTTTTTGGCCAACCAAGCAAGCTTGCAAAGGACATCTGCACTACAATGAAGTCTCACTGCCCCCGGTCAAAAGGGCTATCTGATAAAAGTGTAAAATCCAGAAAGGCAGGACAGGCCATGGATAACTGGGAGCCTTGTTATGCTGATGGGCAGGATGTAAATTGCCAACAGCCACTCTGGAGAAGTGTATGGTGTTTCCTGAAACATCCAAAAAACAAAGCAACAGAGCCTAGGGCACTTCCACTTATGGTCCTATAGCTTAGGGAAATTAAAATAAAAAAGACACAGCCACCCCAAAGTTTGGGCCGGCTCTGTTTACAACAACCTCGTTTACCGTACAAGTTCAATATCACAGAAAGCGAAATATGGATAAAGAAGTTGTGGTACTTACGTACAATGCAATATCACTTAGCAATGAAATCTATGTCATCAGGCTCGTAGCAGCATAATGAGTGGATTCAGGTACGATTATTTTAAGTGAAATAAGTCACACAGAAAAAGAAACATCATAAGATATCACTACTACACGGAATGTAAACTTGGCTACACAGGAACTGAATTACAAAACAGAACAGGGTGTCAAATGTAGAAAACCAACTTATGCTTGCTTAAGGGGAAAGGTGAGTTGGGGTACGGCATAAAACCAGAGATTGAAATTAGCACAGGTACCGTTCCATAAGCCAAATATGTAATAGACAAGAGCTACTCCTTGCTCAACGAAGTGGACTCAACACCCCATATTAAACGCCTAACAATATACCTGACTAGTAAGAATCTTAAAACCTATGGATTTATATGTCTCCAAAAGAGAATCAAGTATGTGTACAGCGGCATAAACGCAGCAGTGATAGGATTGGTGAGGTTTGGTGAGCAAATGCAGACTCTTTGAAGTCATATTGCATGGTACCCATTCCATGGGTCTCAACTCTCCATGTTTAAGGGATTCTTCCTTCAGCTAAAACATGCATGTGGAACCCAGAGTATGATCCACCGTGTGATCGGAAAACGTGTTCAAATGTGTCTCAGTTTTCGTCCCCTGGTCCTCGGGTGCAACATTCCAGACGATTTACTAACACTCTCCCCACTTGGAGAGTCAGTGCCTTTAACCTCCTGTTTGGCCCAGTTTGCAATTTCTGTGGAAAATGAACAGGAATAGGGAGAAACAATGAGAGACTAGGTGGAGGTGTCTGGACGGGCAAATTTAACTCTCATTTCCCACCAGGAAGAGGAATTAACCAAAGGCGCAGAATGCCGTGCCGGAACCAAACTAGGGCCTGAAGTAATCCTGCGATGTTGCGGCCAGCTCACAAGAAAGTGAGTTGAAGAAAGGAGCTCAGGGGCACTGTAATTCACAAACCTGCAGAGTTATAAATGACAGCTATCTTCCAAAAATATATTGAAGTAAGGCTGCCAAGAGGACTTGAAAGCGGGGCAGAATTGCAGGAAACCGATTTCAGGAGGTAGACTGAAATTGCATGTAAAGCATAGGAAAAGAGGCAGAACGTCCACAATGATGCACTTGGCCAAAAAGGGCGTATGCGTTTTTTCCTGAATATATTCAGGAAAAAACGCATACGCGTTTTTTTGGGCAACCAAGCAAGCTTGCAAAGGAAATCTGCACTACAATGAAGTCTCACTGCCCCCCGGTCAAAAGGGCCATCTGAAAAAAGTGTAAAATCCAGAAAGGCAGGACAGGTCATGGAGAACTGGGAGCCTTGTTATGCTGATCGGCGGGATGTAAATTGCCAGCAGCCACTCTGGAGAAGTGTATGGTGTTTCCTGAAACATCCAAAAAACAAAGCAACAGAGCCTAGGGCACTTCCACTTATGGTCCTATAGCTTAGGGAAATTAAAATCAAAAAGACACAGCCACCCCAAAGTTTGGAACGGCTCTGTTTACAAGAACCTCGTTTACGGTACAAGTTCAATATCACACAAAGCGAAAAATGGATAAAGAAGTTGTGGTACTTACGTACAATGCAATATCACTCAGCAATGAAATCTATGTCATCAGGTCCATAGCAGCATAATGAGTGGATTCAGTTACTTTGATTGTAAGTGAAATAAGTCACACAGAAAAAGAAACATCATAAGATATCACTAATACACGGAATGTAAACTTGGCTACACAGGAACTGAATTACAAAACAGAACAGGGTGTAAAATGTAGAAAACCAACTTATGCTTGCTTAAGGGGAGAGGTGAGTTGGGGTGCTGCATAAAACCAGAGATTAAAATTAGCACAGATACCGTTCCATAAGCCAAATATGTAATAGACAAGAGCTACTCCTTGCTCAACGAAGTGGACTCAACACCCCATATTAAACGCCTAACAATATACCTGACTAGTAAGAATCTACCTGACTAGTAAGAATCTTAAACCGTATGGATTTATATGTCTCCAAAAGAGAATCAAGCGTGTGTACAGCGGCATAAACGCAGCAGTGATAGGATTGGTGAGGTTCGGAGAGCAAATGCAGACCCTTTGAAGTCATATTGCATGGTACCCATTCCATGGGTCTCAACTCTCCAGGTTTAAGGGATTCTTCCTTCAGCTAAAACATGCATGTGGAACCCAGAGTATGATCCACCATGTGATCGGGAAACGTGTTCAAATGTGTCTCAGTTTTCGTCCCCTGGTACTCGGGTGCAACATTCCAGACGCTTTACTCACACTCTCCCCACTTGGAGAGTCAGTGCCTTTAACCTCCTGTTTGGCCCAGTTTGCAATTTCTGTGGAAAATGAACAGGAATAGGGAGAACCAATGAGAGACTAGGTGGAGGTGTCTGGACGGGCAAATTTAACTCTCATTTCCCACCAGGAAGAGGAATTAACCAAAGGCTCAGCGTGCCATGCCGGAACCACACTAGGGCCAGAAGCAATCCTGCGGTGTTGCGGCCAGCTCACAAGAAAGCGAGTTGAAGAAAGGAGCTCAGGGGCACTGTAATTCTCAAACCTGCAGAGTTATAAATGACAGCTATCTGCCAAAAATATATTGAAGTAAGGCTGCCAAGAGGGGTTGAAAGCGGGGCAGAATTACAGAAAACCGATTTCAAGAGGTAGACTGGAATTGCATGTAAAGCATAGGAAAACAGGCAGAACGTCCACAATGATGCACTTGGCCAAAAAGGGCGTATGAGTTTTTTCCTGAATATATTCAGGAAAAAACACATACGCCCTTTTTGGCCAACCAAGCAAGCTTGCAAAGGAAATCTGCACTACAATGAAGTCTCACTGCCCCCCGGTGAAAAGGGACATCTGAAAAAAGTGTAAAATCCAGAAAGGCAGGACAGGCCATGGAGAACTGGGAGCCTAGTTATGCTGATGGGCGGGATGTAAATTGCAAGCAGCCACTCTGGAGAAGTGTATAATGTTTCCTGAAACATCCAAAAAACAAAGCAACAGAGCCTAGGGCACTTCCACTTATGGTCCTATAGCTTAGGGAAATTAAAATAAAAAAGACACAGCCACCCCAAAGTTTGGGACGGCTCTGTTTACAAGAACCTCGTTTACGGTACAAGTTCAATATCACAGAAAGCGAAAAATGGATAAAGAAGTTGTGGTACTTACGTACAATGCAATATCACTCAGCAATGAAATCTATGTCATCAGGCCCGTAGCAGCATAATGAGTGGATTCAGGTACGATGATTCTAAGTGAAATTAGTCACACAGAAAAAGAAATATCATAAGATATCTCTAATACACAGATTGTAAACTTGGCTACACAAGAACTGAATTACAAAACAGAACAGGGTGTCAAATGTAGAAAACCAACTTATGCCATCTTATGGGGAGAGGTGAGTTGGGGTGCTGCATAAAACCAGAGATTAAAATTAGCACAGATACCATTCCATAAGCCAAATATGTAATAGACAAGAGCTACTCCTTGCTCAACGAAGTGGACTCAACACCCCATATTAAACGCCTAACAATATACCTGACTAGTAAGAATCTTAAAACCTATGGATTTATATGTCTCCGAAAGAGAATCAAGTGTGTGTACAGCAGCATAAACGCAGCAGTGATAGGATTGATGAGGTTCGGTGAGCAAATGCAGACCCTTTGAAGTCATATTGCATGGTACCCATTCCATGGGTCTCAACTCACCAGGTTTAAGGGATTCTTCCTTCAGCTAAAACATGCATGTGGAACCCAGAGTATGATCCACCGTGTGATCGGAAAACGTGTTGAAATGTGTCTCAGTTTTCGTCCCCTGGTACTCGGGTGCAACATTCCAGACGCTTTACTAACACTCTCCCCACTTGGAGAGTCAGTGCCTTTAACCTCCTGTTTGGCCCAGTTTGCAATTTCTGTGGAAAATGAACAGGAATAGGGAGAACCAATGAGAGACTAGGTGGAGGTGTCTGGACGGGCAAATTTAACTCTCATTTCCCACCAGGAAGAGGAATTAACCAAAGGCTCAGAATGCCGTGCCGGAACCAAACTAGGGCCTGAAGCAATCCTGCGGTGTTGCGGCCAGCTCACAAGAAAGCGAGTTGAAGAAAGGAGCTCAGGGGCACTGTAATTCACAAACCTGCAGAGTTATAAATGACAGCTATCTGCCAAAAATATATTGAAGTAAGGCTGCCAAGAGGAGTTGAAACCGGGGCAGAATTGCAGGAAACCCGATTTCAGGAGGTAGACTGGAATTGCATGTAAAGCATAGGAAAAGAGGCAGAACATCCACAATGATGCACTTGGCCAAAAAGGGCGTATGCGTTTTTTCCTGAATATATTCAGGAAAAAACGCATACGCCCTTTTTGGCCAACCAAGCAAGCTTGCAAAGGAAATCTGCACTACAATGAAGTCTCACTGCCCCCCAGTCAAAAGGGCCATCTGAATAAAGTGTAAAATCCAGAAAGGCAGGACAGGCCATGGAGAACTGGGAGCCTAGTTATGCTGATGGGCGGGATGTAAGTTGCCAGCAGCCACTCTGGAGAAGTGTATGGTGTTTCCTAAAACATCCAAAAAACAAAGCAACAGAGCCTAGGGCACTTCCACTTATGGTCCTATAGCTTAGGGAAATTAAAATCAAAAAGACACAGCCACCCCAAAGTTTGGGACGGCTCTGTTTACAAGAACCTCGTTTACGGTAAATGTTCAATATCACAGAAAGCTAAAAATGGATAAAGAAGTTGTGGTACTTACGTACAATGCAATATCACTCAGCAATGAAATCTATGTCATCAGGCCCGTAGCAGCATAATGAGTGGATTCAGGTACGATGATTCTAAGTGAAATTAGTCACACAGAAAAAGAAACATCATAAGATATCACTACTACACGGAATGTAAACTTGGCTACACAAGAACTGAATTACAAAACAGAACAGGGTGTCAAATGTAGAAAACCAACTTATGCTTGCTTAAGGGGAAGGGTGAGTTGGGGTGCTGCATAAAACCACAGATTGAAATTAGCACAGATACCGTTCCATAAGCCAAATATATAATAGACAAGAGCTACTCCTTGCTCAACGATGTGGACTCAACACCCAATATTAAACGCCTAAGAATATACCTGACTAGTAAGAATCTTAAAACCTATGGATTTATATGTCTCCGAAAGAGAATCAAGCGTGTATACAGCGGCATAAATGCAGCAGTGATAGGATTGGTGAGGTTCGGTGAGCAAATGCAGACCCTTTGAAGTCATATTGCATGGTACCCATTCCATGGGTCTCAACTCTCCAGGTTTAAGGGATTCTTCCTTCAGCTAAAACATGCATGTGGAACCCAGAGTATGATCCACCGTGTGATCGGGAAACGTGTTCAAATGTGTCTCAGTTTTCGTCCCCTGGTACTCGAGTGCAACATTCCAGACACTTTACTAACACTCTCCCCACTTGGAGAGTCATTGCCTTTAACCTCTTGTTTGGCCCAGTTTGCAATTTCTGCGTAAGATAAACAGGAAGAGGGAGAACCAATGAGAGACTAGCTGGAGGTGTCTGGACGGGCAAATTTAACTCTCATTTCCCACCAGGAAGAGGAATTAACCAAAGGCTCAGCATGCGATGCCGGAACCAAACTAGGGCCTGAAGCAATCCTGCGGTGTTGCGGCCAGCTCACAAGAAAGCGAGTTGAAGAAAGGAGCTCAGGGGCACTGTAATTCACAAACCTGCAGTTATAAATGACAGCTATCGTCCAAAATATATTGAATGAAGGCTGCCAAGAGGACTTGAAAGCGGGGCAGAATTGCAGGAAACCGATTTCAAGAGGTAGACTGGAATTGCATGTAAAGCATAGGAAAAGAGGCAGAACGTCCAAAATGATGCACTTGGCCAAAAAGGGCGTATGCGTTTTTTCCTGAATATATTCAGGAAAAAACGCATACGCCCTTTTTGGCCAACCAAGCAAGCTTGCAAAGGACATCTGCACTACAATGAAGTCTCACTGCCCCCGGTCAAAAGGGCTATCTGATAAAAGTGTAAAATCCAGAAAGGCAGGACAGGCCATGGATAACTGGGAGCCTTGTTATGCTGATGGGCAGGATGTAAATTGCCAACAGCCACTCTGGAGAAGTGTATGGTGTTTCCTGAAACATCCAAAAAACAAAGCAACAGAGCCTAGGGCACTTCCACTTATGGTCCTATAGCTTAGGGAAATTAAAATCAAAAAGACACAGCCACCCCAAAGTTTGGGCCGGCTCTGTTTACAACAACCTCGTTTACCGTACAAGTTCAATATCACAGAAAGCGAAATATGGATAAAGAAGTTGTGGTACTTACGTACAATGCAATATCACTTAGCAATGAAATCTATGTCATCAGACCCGCAGCAGCATAATGAGTGGATTCAGGTACGATTATTTTAAGTGAAATAAGTCACACAGAAAAAGAAACATCATAAGATATCACTACTACACGGAATGTAAACTTGGCTACACAGGAACTGAATTACAAAACAGAACAGGGTGTCAAATGTAGAAAACCAACTTATGCTTGCTTAAGGGGAAAGGTGAGTTGGGGTACGGCATAAAACCAGAGATTAAAATTAGCACAGGTACCGTTCCATAAGCCAAATATGTAATAGACAAGAGCTACTCCTTGCTCAACGAAGTGGACTCAACACCCCATATTAAACGCCTAAGAATATACCTGACTAGTAAGAATCTTAAAACCTATGGATTTATATGTCTCCAAAAGAGAATCAAGTATGTGTACAGCGGCATAAACGCAGCAGTGATAGGTTTGGTGAGGTTTGGTGAGCAAATGCAGACTCTTTGAAGTCATATTGCATGGTACCCATTCCATGGGTCTCAACTCTCCCGGTTTAAGGGATTCTTCCTTCAGCTAAAACATGCATGTGGAACCCAGAGTATGATCCACCGTGTGATCGGAAAACGTGTTCAAATGTGTCTCAGTTTTCGTCCCCTGGTACTCGGGTGCAACATTCCAGACGCTTTACTAACACTCTCCCCACTTGGAGAGTCAGTGCCTTTAACCTCCTGTTTGGCCCAGTTTGCAATTTCTGTGGAAAATGAACAGGAATAGGGAGAACCAATGAGAGACTAGGTGGAGGTGTCTGGACGGGCAAATTTAACTCTCATTTCCCACCAGGAAGAGGAATTAACCAAAGGCGCAGAATGCCGTGCCGGAACCAAACTAGGGCCTGAAGTAATCCTGCGATGTTGCGGCCAGCTCACAAGAAAGTGAGTTGAAGAAAGGAGCGCAGGGGCACTGTAATTCACAAACCTGCAGAGTTATAAATGACAGCTATCTTCCAAAAATATATTGAAGTAAGGCTGCCAAGAGGACTTGAAAGCGGGACAGAATTGCAGGAAACCGATTTCAGGCGGTAGACTGGAATTGCATGTAAAGCATAGGAAAAGAGGCAGAACGTCCACAATGATGCACTTGGCCAAAAAGGGCGTATGCGTTTTTTCCTGAATATATTCAGGAAAAAACGCATACGCGTTTTTTTGGCCAACCAAGCAAGCTTGCAAAGGAAATCTGCACTACAATGAAGTCTCACTGCCCCGCGGTCAAAAGGGCCATCTGAAAAAAGTGTAAAATCCAGAAAGGCAGGACAGGCCATGGAGAACTGGGAGCCTAGTTATGCTGATGGGCGGGATGTAAATTGCCAGCAGCCACTCTGGAGAAGTGTATGGTGTTTCCTGAAACATCCAAAAAACAAAGCAACAGAGCCTAGGGCACTTCCACTTATGGTCCTATAGCTTAGGGAAATTAAAATCAAAAAGACACAGCCACCCCAAAGTTTGGGACGGCTCTGTTTACAAGAACCTCGTTTACGGTACAAGTTCAATATCACACAAAGCGAAAAATGGATAAAGAAGTTGTGGTACTTACGTACAATGCAATATCACTCAGCAATGAAATCTATGTCATCAGGTCCATAGCAGCATAATGAGTGGATTCAGTTACTTTGATTGTAAGTGAAATAAGTCACACAGAAAAGGAAACATCATAAGATATCACTAATACACGGAATGTAAACTTGGCTACACAGGAACTGAATTACAAAACAGAACAGGGTGTAAAATGTAGAAAACCAACTTATGCTTGCTTAAGGGGAGAGGTGAGTTGGGGTGCTGCATAAAACCAGAGATTAAAATTAGCACAGATACCGTTCCATAAGCCAAATATGTAATAGACAAGACCTACTCCTTGCTCAACGAAGTGGACTCAACACCCCATATTAAACGCCTAACAATATACCTGACTAGTAAGAATCTTAAAACCTATGGATTTATATGTCTCCGAAAGAGAATCAAGCGTGTGTACAGCGGCATAAATGCAGCAGTGATAGGATTGTTGAGGTTTGGTGAGCAAATGCAGACCCTTTGAAGTCATATTGCATGGTACCCATTCCATGGGTCTCAACTCTCCATGTTTAAGGGATTCTTCCTTCAGCTAAAACATGCATGTGGAACCCAGAGTATGATCCACCGTGTGATTCGAAAACGTGTTCAAATGTGTCTCAGTTTTCGTCCCCTGGTACTCGGGTGCAACATTCCAGACGCTTTACTAACACTCTCCCCACTTGGAGAGTCAGTGCCTTTAACCTCCTGTTTGGCCCAGTTTGCAATTTCTGTGGAAAATGAACAGGAATAGGGAGAACCAATGAGAGACTAGGTGGAGGTGTCTGGACGGGCAAATTTAACTCTCATTTCCCACCAGGAAGAGGAATTAACCAAAGGCTCAGCATGCCGTGCCGGAACCAAACTAGGGCCTGAAGCAATCCTGTGGTGTTGCGGCCAGCTCACAAGAAAGCGAGTTGAAGAAAGGAGCTCAGGGGCACTGTAATTCACAAACCTGCAGAGTTATAAATGACAGCTAACTTCCAAAAATATATTGAAGTAAGGCTACCAAGAGGAGTTGAAAGAGGGGCAGAATTGCAGGAAACCGATTTCAGGAAGTAGACTGGAATTGCATGTAAAGCATAGGAAAAGAGGCAGAACGTCCACAATGATGCACTTGGCCAAAAAGTGCGTATGCGTTTTTTCCTGAATATATTCAGGAAAAAACGCATACGCCCTTTTTGGCCAACCAAGCAAGCTTGCAAAGGAAATCTGCACTACAATGAAGTCTCACTGCCCCCCGGTCAAAAGGGCCATCTGAAAAAAGTGTAAAATCCAGAAAGGCAGGACAGGCCATGGAGAAATGGGAGCCTTGTTATGCTGATGGGCAGGATGTAAATTGCCAGCAGCCACTCTGGAGAAGTGTATGGTGTTTCCTGAAACATCCAAAAAACAAAGCAACAGAGCCTAGGGCACTTCAACTTATGGTCCTATAGCTTAGGGAAATTAAAATCAAAAAGACACAGCCACCCCAAAGTTTGGGACGGCTGTGTTTACAAGAACCTCGTTTACGGTACAAGTTCAATATCACAGAAAGCGAAAAATGAATAAAGAAGTTGTGGTACTTACGTACAATGCAATATCACTCAGCAATGAAATCTATGTCATCAGGCCCGTGACAGCATAATGAGTGGATTCAGGTATGATGATTCTAAGAGAAATAAGTCACACAGAAAAAGAAACATCATAAGATATCACTACTACACGGAATGTAAACTTGGCTACACAGAAACTGAATTACAAAACAGAACAGCGTCTCAAATGTAGAAAACCAACTTACGCTTCCTTAATGGGAAAGGTGAGTTGGGGTGCGGCATAAAACCACAGACTGAAATTAGCACAGATACCGTTCCATAAGCCAAATATGTAATAGACAAGAGCTACTCCTTGCTCAACGATGTGGACTCAACACCCAAAATTAAACGCCTAAGAATATACCTGACTAGTAAGAATCTTAAAACCTATGGATTTATATGTCTCCGAAAGAGAATCAAGTATGTGTACAGCGGCATAAACGCAGCAGTGATAGGATTGGTGAGGTTCGGTGAGCAAATGCAGACTCTTTGAAGTCATATTGCATGGTACCCATTCCATGGGTCTCAACTCTCCAGGTTTAAGGGATTCTTCCTTCAGCTAAAACATGCATGTGGAACCCAGAGTATGATCCACCGTGTAATCGGAAAACGTATTCAAATGTGTCTCAGTTTTCGTCCCCTGGTACTCGGGTGCAACATTCCAGACGCTTTACTAACACTCTCCCCACTTGGAGAGTCAGTGCCTTTAACCTCCTGTTTGGCCCAGTTTGCAATTTCTGTGGAAAATGAACAGGAATAGGGAGAACCAATGAGAGACTAGGTGGAGGTGTCTGGACGGGCAAATTTAACTCTCATTTCCCACCAGGAAGAGGAATTAACCAAAGGCGCAGAATGCCGTGTCAGAACCAAACTAGGGCCTGAAGTAATCCTGCGATGTTGCGGCCAGCTCACAAGAAAGTGAGTTGAAGAAAGGAGCGCAGGGGCACTGTAATTCACAAACCTGCAGAGTTATAAATGACAGCTATCTTCCAAAAATATATTGAAGTAAGGCTGCCAAGAGGACTTGAAAGCGGGACAGAATTGCAGGAAACTGATTTCAGGCGGTAGACTGGAATTGCATGTAAAGCATAGGAAAAGAGGCAGAACGTCCACAATGATGCACTTGGCCAAAAAGGGCGTATGCGTTTTTTCCTGAATATATTCAGGAAAAAACGCATACGCGTTTTTTTGGCCAACCAAGCAAGCTTGCAAAGGAAATCTGCACTACAATGAAGTCTCACTGCCCCCCGGTCAAAAGGGCCATCTGAAAAAAGTGTAAAATCCAGAAAGGCAGGACAGGCCATGGAGAACTGGGAGCCTTGTTATGCTGATCGGCGGGATGTAAATTGCCAGCAGCCACTCTGGAGAAGTGTATGGTGTTTCCTGAAACATCCAAAAAACAAAGCAACAGAGCCTAGGGCACTTCCACTTATGGTCCTATAGCTTAGGGAAATTAAAATCAAAAAGACACAGCCACCCCAAAGTTTGGGACGGCTCTGTTTACAAGAACCTCGTTTACGGTACAAGTTCAATATCACAGAAAGCGAAAAATGGATAAAGAAGTTGTGGTACTTACGTACAATGCAATATCACTCAGCAATGAAATCTATGTCATCAGGTCCATAGCAGCATAATGAGTGGATTCAGTTACTTTGATTGTAAGTGAAATAAGTCACACAGAAAAGGAAACATCATAAGATATCACTAATACACGGAATGTAAACTTGGCTACACAGGAACTGAATTACAAAACAGAACAGGGTGTAAAATGTAGAAAACCAACTTATGCTTGCTTAAGGGGAGAGGTGAGTTGGGGTGCTGCATAAAACCAGAGATTAAAATTAGCACAGATACCGTTCCATAAGCCAAATATGTAATAGACAAGAGCTACTCCTTGCTCAACGAAGTGGACTCAACACCCCATATTAAACGCCTAACAATATACCTGACTAGTAAGAATCTACCTGACTAGTAAGAATCTTAAACCGTATGGATTTATATGTCTCCGAAAGAGAATCAAGCGTGTGTACAGCGGCATAAACGCAGCAGTGATAGGACTGGTGAGGTTCGGTGAGCAAATGCAGACCCTTTGAAGTCATATTGCATGGTACCCATTCCATGGGTCTCAACTCTCCATGTTTAAGGGATTCTTCCTTCAGCTAAAACATGCATGTGGAACCCAGAGTATGATCCACCGTGTGATCGGAAAACGTGTTCAAATGTGTCTCAGTTTTTGTCCCCTGGTACTCGGGTGCAACATTCCAGACGCTTTAATAACACTCCCCCACTTGGAGAGCCAGTGCGTTTAACCTCCTGTTTGGCCCAGTTTGCAATTTCTGTGGAAACTGAACAGGAAGAGGGAGAACCAAGGAGAGACTAGCTGGAGGTGTCCGGACGGGCAAATTTAACTCTCATTTTCCACCAGGAAGAGGAATTAACCAAAGGCTCAGCGTGCCATGCCGGAAGCACACTAGGGCCTGAAGCAATCCTGCGGTGTTGCGGCCAGCTCACAAGAAAGCGAGTTGAAGAAAGGAGCTCAGGGGCACTGTAATTCACAAACCTGCAGAGTTATAAATGACAGCTAACTTCCAAAAATATATTGAAGTAAGGCTACCAAGAGGAGTTGAAAGAGGGGCAGAATTGCAGGAAACCGATTTCAGGAAGTAGACTGGAATTGCATGTAAAGCATAGGAAAAGAGGCAGAACGTCCACAATGATGCACTTGGCCAAAAAGTGCGTATGCGTTTTTTCCTGAATATATTCAGGAAAAAACGCATATGCCCTTTTTGGCCAACCAAGCAAGCTTGCAAAGGAAATCTGCACTACAATGAAGTCTCACTGCCCCCCGGTCAAAAGGGCCATCTGAAAAAAGTGTAAAATCCAGAGAGGCAGGACAGGCCATGGAGAAATGGGAGCCTTGTTATGCTGATGGGCAGGATGTAAATTGCCAGCAGCCACTCTGGAGAAGTGTATGGTGTTTCCTGAAACATCCAAAAAACAAAGCAACAGAGCCTAGGGCACTTCAACTTATGGTCCTATAGCTTAGGGAAATTAAAATCAAAAAGACACAGCCACCCCAAAGTTTGGGACGGCTGTGTTTACAAGAACCTCGTTTACGGTACAAGTTCAATATCACAGAAAGCGAAAAATGAATAAAGAAGTTGTGGTACTTACGTACAATGCAATATCACTCAGCAATGAAATCTATGTCATCAGGCCCGTGACAGCATAATGAGTGGATTCAGGTATGATGATTCTAAGAGAAATAAGTCACACAGAAAAAGAAACATCATAAGATATCACTACTACACGGAATGTAAACTTGGCTACACAGAAACTGAATTACAAAACAGAACAGCGTCTCAAATGTAGAAAACCAACTTACGCTTCCTTAATGGGAAAGGTGAGTTGGGGTGCGGCATAAAACCACAGACTGAAATTAGCACAGATACCGTTCCATAAGCCAAATATGTAATAGACAAGAGCTACTCCTTGCTCAACGATGTGGACTCAACACCCAATATTAAACGCCTAAGAATATACCTGACTAGTAAGAATCTTAAAACCTATGGATTTATATGTCTCCGAAAGAGAATCAAGCGTGTATTCTTCGGCATAAACGCAGCAGTGATAGGATTGGTGAGGTTCGGTGAGCAAATGCAGACCCTTTGAAGTCATATTGCATGGTACCCATTCCATGGGTCTCAACTCTCCAGGTTTAAGGGATTCTTCCTTCAGCTAAAACATGCATGTGGAACCCAGAGTATGATCCACCGTGTGATCGGGAAACGTGTTCAAATGTGTCTCAGTTTTCGTCCCCTGGTACTCGAGTGCAACATTCCAGATGCTTTACTAACACTCTCCCCACTTGGAGAGTCAGTGCCTTTAACTTCTTGTTTGGCCCAGTTTGCAATTTCTGCGTAAGATAAACAGGAAGAGGGAGAACCAATGAGAGACTAGCTGGAGGTGTCTGGACGGGCAAATTTAACTCTCATTTCCCACCAGGAAGAGGAATTAACCAAAGGCTCAGCATGCGATGCCAGAACCAAACTAGGGCCTGAAGCAATCCTGCGGTGTTGCGGCCAGCTCACAAGAAAGCGAGTTGAAGAAAGGAGCTCAGGGGCACTGTAATTCACAAACCTGCAGTTATAAATGACAGCTATCGTCCAAAATATATTGAAGGAAGGCTGCCAAGAGGACTTGAAAGCGGGGCAGAATTGCAGGAAACCGATTTCAGGAGGTAGACTGGAATTGCATGTAAAGCATAGGAAAAGAGGCAGAACGTCCACAATGATGCACTTGGCCAAAAAGGGTGTATGCGTTTTTTCCTGAATATATACAGGAAAAAACGCATACGCCCTTCTTGGCCAACCAAGCAAGCTTGCAAAGGAAATCTGCACTACAATGAAGTCTCACTGCCCCCTGGTCAAAAGGGCTATCTGAAAAAAGTGTAAAATCCAGAAAGGCAGGACAGGCCATGGAGAACTCGGAGCCTTGTTATGCTGATGGGTAGGATGTAAATTGCCAACAGCCACTCTGGAGAAGTGTATGGTGTTTCCTGAAACATCAAAAAAACAAAGCAACAGAGCATACGGCACTTCCACTTATGGTCCTATAGCTTAGGGAAATTAAAATCAAAAAGACACAGCCACCCCAATGTTTGGGACGGCTCTGTTTACAAGAACCTCGTTTACGGTACAAGTTCAATATCACAGAAAGCGAAAAATGGATAAAGAAGTTGTGGTACTTACGTACAATGCAATATCACTCAGCAATGAAATCTATGTCATCAGGCCCGTAGCAGCGTAATGAGTGGATTCAGGTACGATGATTCTAAGTGAAATAAGTCACACAGAAAAAGAAACATCATAAGATATCACTAATACACGGAATGTAAACTTGGCTACACAAGAACTGAATTACAAAACAGAACAGAGTGTCAAATGTAGAAAACCAACTTATGCTTGCTTAAGGGAAAAGGTGAGTTGGGGTGCGGCATAAAACCAGAGATTGAAATTAGCACAGATACCGTTCCATTAGCCAAATATGTAATAGACAAGAGCTACTCTTTGCTCAACGAAGTGGACTCAACACCCCATATTAAACACCTAAGAATATACCTGACTAGTAAGAATCTTAAAACCTATGGATTTATATGTCTCCGAAAGAGAACGAAGCACGTGTACAGCGGCATAAACGCAGCAGTGATAGGATTGGTGAGGTTCGGTGAGTAAATGCAGAACCTTTGAAGTTATATTGCATGGTACCCATTCCATGGGTCTCAACTCTCCACGTTTAAGAGATTCTTCCTTCAGCTAAAACATGCATGTGGAACCCAGAGTATGATCCACCGTGTGATCGGGAAACGTGTTCAAATGTGTCTCAGTTTTCGTCCCCTGGTACTCGGGTTCAACATTCCAGACGCTTTACTAACACTCTCCCCACTTGGAGAGTCAGTGCCTTTAACCTCTTGTTTGGCCCAGTTTGCAATTTCTGCGTAAGATAAACAGGAAGAGGGAGAACCAATGAGAGACTAGCTGGAGGTGTCTGGACGGGCAAATTTAACTCTCATTTCCCACCAGGAAGAGGAATTAACCAAAGGCTCAGCATGTGATGCCGGAACCAAACTAGGGCCTGAAGCAATCCTGCGGTGTTGCGGCCAGCTCACAAGAAAGCGAGTTGAAGAAAGGAGCTCAGGGGCACTGTAATTCACAAACCTGCAGTTATAAATGACAGCTATCGTCCAAAATATATTGAAGGAAGGCTGTCAAGAGGACTTGAAAGCGGGGCAGAATTGCAGGAAACCGATTTCAGGAGGTAGACTGGAATTGCATGTAAAGCATAGGAAAAGAGGCAGAACGTCCACAATGATGCACTTGGCCAAAAAGGGCGTATGCGTTTTTTCCTGAATATATTCAGGAAAAAACGCATACGCACTTTTTGGCCAACCAAGCAAGCTTGCAAAGGAAATGTGCACTACAATGAAGTCTCACTGCCCCGCGGTCAAAAGGGCCATCTGAAAAAAGTGTAAAATCCAGAAAGGCAGGACAGGCCATGGAGAACTGGGAGCCTAGTTATGCTGATGGGCGGGATGTAAATTGCCAGCAGCCACTCTGGAGAAGTGTATGGTGTTTCCTGAAACATCCAAAAAACAAATCAACAGAGCCTAGGGCACTTCCACTTATGGTCCTATAGCTTAGGGAAATTAAAATCAAAAAGACACAGCCACCCCAAAGTTTGGGACGGCTCTGTTTACAAGAACCTCGTTTACGGTACAAGTTGAATATCACAGAAAGCGAAAAATGGATAAAGAAGTTGTGGTACTTACGTACAATGCAATATCACTCAGCAATGAAATCTATGTCATCAGGCCCATAGCAGAATAATGAGTGGATTCAGGTACGATGATCCTAAGTGAAATAAGTCACACAGAAAAAGAAACATCATAAGATATCACTACTACACGGAATGTAAACTTGGCTACACAGGAACTGAATTACAAAACACAACAGGGTGTCAAATGTAGAAAACCAACTTATGCTTGCTTAAGGGGAAAGGTGAGTTGGGGTGCTGCATACAACCAGAGATTGAAATTAGCACAGATACCGTTCCATAAGCCAAATATGTAATAGACAAGAGCTACTCCTTGCTCAACGAAGTGGACTCAACACCCCATATTAAACGCCTAAGAATATACCTGACTAGTAAGAATCTTAAAACCTATGGATTTATATGTCTCCGAAAGAGAATCAAGCGTGTGTACAGTGGCATAAACGCAGCAGTAATAGTATTGGTAACGTTCGGTGAGCAAATGCAGACCCTTTGAAGTCATATTGCATGGTACCCATCCATGGGTCTCAACTCTCCATGTTTAAGGGATTCTTCCTTCAGCTAAAACATGCATGTGGAACCCAGAGTATGATCCACCGTGTGATCGGAAAACGTGTTCAAATGTGTCTCAGTTTTCGTCCCCTGGTACTCGGGTGCAACATTCCAGACGCTTTACTAACACTCTCCCCACTTGGAGAGTCGGTGCCTTTAACCTCCTCTTTGGCCCAGTTTGCAATTTCTGTGGAAAATGAACAGGAATAGGGAGAACCAATGAGAGACTAGGTGGAGGTGTTTGGACCGGGAAATTTAACTCTCATTTCCCACCAAGAAGAGGAATTAACCAAAGGCTCAACATGCCATGCTGGAACCAAACTAGGGCCTGAAGCAATCCTGCGGTGTTGCGGCCAGCTCACAAGAAAGCGAGTTGAAGAAAGGAGCTCAGGGGCACTGTAATTCACAAACCTGTAGAGTTATAAATGACAGCTATCTTCCAAAAATATATTGAAGTAAGGCAGCCAAGGCTAGTTGAAAGCGGGGAAGAATTGCAGGAAACCGATTTCAGGAGGTAGACTGGAATTGCATGTAAAGCATAGGAAAAGAGGCAGAACGTCCACAATGATGCACTTGGCCAAAAAGGGCGTATGCGTTTTTTCCTGAATATATTCAGGAAAAAACGCATACGCACTTTTTGGCCAACCAAGCAAGCTTGCAAAGGAAATCTGCACTACAATGAAGTCTCACTGCCCACCGGTCAAAAGGGCCATCTGAAAAAAGTGTAAAATCCAGAAAGGCAGGACAGGCCATGGAGAACTGGGAGCCTTGTTATGCTGATGGGCGGGATGTAAATTGCCAGCAGCCACTCTGGAGAAGTGTATGGTGTTTCCTGAAACATCCGAAAAACAAAGCAACAGAGCCTAGGGCAATTCCACTTATGGTCCTATAGCTTAGGGAAATTAAAATCAAAAAGACACAGCCACCCCAAAGTTTGGGACGGCTGTGTTTACAAGAACCTCGTTTACCATACAAGTTGAATATCACAGAAAACGAAAAATGGATAAAGAAGTTGTGGTACTTACGTACAATGCAATATCACTCAGCAATGAAATCTATGTCATCAGGCCCGTAGCAGCATAATGAGTGGATTCAGGTACGATGATTCTAAGTGAAATTAGTCACACAGAAAAAGAAACATCATAAGTTATCACTACTACACGGAATGTAAACTTGGCTACACAGGAACTGAATTACAAAACAGAACAGCGTGTCAAATGTAGAAAACCAACTTATGCTTGCTTAAGGGGAAAGGTGAGTTGGGGTGCTGCATAAAACCAGAGATTGAAATTAGCACAGATACCGTTTCATAAGCCAAATATGTAATAGACAAGAGCTACTCCTTGCTCAACGAAGTGGACTCAACACCCCATATTAAACGCCTAAGAATATACATAACTAGTAAGAATCTTAAAACCTATGGATTTATATATCTCTGAAAGAGAATCAAGCGTGTGTACAGCGGCATAAACGCAGCGGTGATAGGACTGGTGAGGTTCGGTGAGCAAATGCAGACCCTTTGAAGTCATATTGTATGGTACCCATTCCATGGGTCTCAACTCTCCATGTTTAAGGGATTCTTCCTTCAGCTAAAACATGCACGTGGAACCAAGAGTATGATCCACCGTGTGATCGGGAAACATGTTCAAATGTGTCTCAGTTTTCGTCCCCTGGTACTCGGGTGCAACATTCCAGACGCTTTACTAACACTCTCCCCACTTGGAGAGTCAGTGCCTTTAACCTCCTGTTTGGCCCAGTTTGCAATTTCTGTGGAAAATGAACAGGAATAGGGAGAACCAATGAGAGACTAGGTGGAGGTGTCTGGACGGGCAAATTTAACTCTCATTTCCCACCAGGAAGAGGAATTAACCAAAGGCTCAGAATGCCATGCCGGAACCAAACTAGGGCCTGAAGCAATCCTGCGGTGTTGCGGCCAGCTCACAAGAAAGCGAGTTGAAGAAAGGAGCTCAGGGGCACTGTAATTCACAAACCTGCAGAGTTATAAATGACAGCTATCTGCCAAAAATATATTGAAGTAAGGCTGCCAAGAGGAGTTGAAACCGGGGCAGAGTTGCAGGAAACCCGATTTCAGGAGGTAGACTGGAATTGCATGTAAAGCATAGGAAAAGAGGCAGAACGTCCACAATGATGCACTTGGCCAAAAAGGGCGTATGCGTTTTTTCCTGAATCAGGAAAAAACGCATACGACCTTTTTGGCCAACCAAGCAAGCTTGCAAAGGAAATCTGCACTACAATGAAGTCTCACTGCCCCCCAGTAAAAGGGCCATCTGAAAAAAGTGTAAAATCCAGAAAGGCAGGACAGGCCATGGAGAACTGGGAGCCTTGTTATGCTGATGGGCGGGATGTAAATTGGCAGCAGCCACTCTGGAGAAGTGTATGGTGTTTCCTGAAACATCCAAAAAACAAAGCAACAGAGCCTAGGGCACTTCCACTTATGGTCCTATAGCTTAGGGAAATTAAAATCAAAAGGACAAAGCCACCCCAAATTTTGGGACGGCTCTGTTTACAAGAACCTCTTTTACCGTACAAGTTCAATATCACAGAAAGGGAAAAATGGATAAAGAAGTTGTGGTACTTACGTACAATGCAATATCACTCAGCAATGAAATCTATGTCATCAGGCCCGTAGCAGCATAATGAGTGGATTCAGGTACGATGATTCTAAGTGAAATAAGTCACACAGAAAAAGAAACATCATAAGATATCACTAATACACGGAATGTAAACTTGGCTACACAAGAACTGAATTACAAAACAGAACAGGGTGTCAAATGTAGAAAACCAACTTATGCTTGCTTAAGGGAAAAGGTGAGTTGGGGTGCGGCATAAAACCAGAGATTGAAATTAGCACAGATACCGTTCCATTAGCCAAATATGTAATAGACAAGAGCTACTCTTTGCTCAACGAAGTGGACTCAACACCACATATTAAACACCTAAGAATATACCTGACTAGTAAGAATCTTAAACCCTATGGATTTATATGTCTCCGAAAGAGAATGAAGCATGTGTACAGCGGCATAAACGCAGCAGTGATAGGATTGGTGAGGTTCGGTGAGTAAATGCAGACCCTTTGAAGTTATATTGCATGGTACCCATTCCATGGGTCTCAACTCTCCACGTTTAAGAGATTCTTCCTTCAGCTAAAACATGCATGTGGAACCCAGAGTATGATCCACCGTGTGATCGGGAAACGTGTTCAAATGTGTCTCAGTTTTCGTCCCCTGGTACTCGGGTGCAACATTCCAGACGCTTTACTAACACTCTCCCCACTTGGAGAGTCAGTGCCTTTAACCTCCTGTTTGGCCCAGTTTGCAATTTCTGTGGAAAATGAACAGGAATAGGGAGAACCAATGAGAGACTAGGTGGAGGTGTCTGGATGGGCAAATTTAACTCTCATTACCCACCAGGAAGAGGAATTAACCAAAGGCTCAGTGTTCTGTGCTGGAACCAAACTAGGGCCTGAAGCAATCCTGCGGTGTTGCGGCCAGCTCACAGGAAAGCGAGTTGAAGAAAGGAGCTCAGGGGCACTGTAATTCACAAACCTGCAGTTATAAATGACAGCTATCGTCCAAAATATATTGAAGGAAGGCTGCCAAGAGGACTTGAAAGCGGGGCAGAATTGCAGGAAACCGATTTCAGGAGGTAGACTGGAATTGCATGTAAAGCATAGGAAAAGAGGCAGAACGTCCACAATGATGCACTTGGCCAAAAAGGGTGTATGCGTTTTTTCCTGAATATATACAGGAAAAAACGCATACGCCCTTCTTGGCCAACCAAGCAAGCTTGCAAAGGAAATCTGCACTACAATGAAGTCTCACTGCCCCCTGGTCAAAAGGGCTATCTGAAAAAAGTGTAAAATCCAGAAAGGCAGGACAGGCCATGGAGAACTGGGAGCCTTGTTATGCTGATGGGTAGGATGTAAATTGCCAACAGCCACTCTGGAGAAGTGTATGGTGTTTCCTGAAACATCAAAAAAACAAAGCAACAGAGCATACGGCACTTCCACTTATGGTCCTATAGCTTAGGGAAATTAAAATCAAAAAGACACAGCCACCCCAATGTTTGGGACGGCTCTGTTTACAAGAACCTCGTTTACGGTACAAGTTCAATATCACAGAAAGCGAAAAATGGATAAAGAAGTTGTGGTACTTACGTACAATGCAATATCACTCAGCAATGAAATCTATGTCATCAGGCCCGTAGCAGCGTAATGAGTGGATTCAGGTACGATGATTCTAAGTGAAATAAGTCACACAGAAAAAGAAACATCATAAGATATCACTAATACACGGAATGTAAACTTGGCTACACAAGAACTGAATTACAAAACAGAACAGAGTGTCAAATGTAGAAAACCAACTTATGCTTGCTTAAGGGAAAAGGTGAGTTGGGGTGCGGCATAAAACCAGAGATTGAAATTAGCACAGATACCGTTCCATTAGCCAAATATGTAATAGACAAGAGCTACTCTTTGCTCAACGAAGTGGACTCAACACCCCATATTAAACACCTAAGAATATACCTGACTAGTAAGAATCTTAAAACCTATGGATTTATATGTCTCCGAAAGAGAACGAAGCACGTGTACAGCGGCATAAACGCAGCAGTGATAGGATTGGTGAGGTTCGGTGAGTAAATGCAGAACCTTTGAAGTTATATTGCATGGTACCCATTCCATGGGTCTCAACTCTCCACGTTTAAGAGATTCTTCCTTCAGCTAAAACATGCATGTGGAACCCAGAGTATGATCCACCGTGTGATCGGGAAACGTGTTCAAATGTGTCTCAGTTTTCGTCCCCTGGTACTCGGGTTCAACATTCCAGACGCTTTACTAACACTCTCCCCACTTGGAGAGTCAGTGCCTTTAACCTCTTGTTTGGCCCAGTTTGCAATTTCTGCGTAAGATAAACAGGAAGAGGGAGAACCAATGAGAGACTAGCTGGAGGTGTCTGGACGGGCAAATTTAACTCTCATTTCCCACCAGGAAGAGGAATTAACCAAAGGCTCAGTGTTCTGTGCCGGAACCAAACTAGGGCCTGAAGCAATCCTGCGGTGTTGCGGCCAGCTCACAGGAAAGCGAGTTGAAGAAAGGAGCTCAGGGGCACTGTAATTCACAAACCTGCAGTTATAAATGACAGCTATCGTCCAAAATATATTGAAGGAAGGCTGCCAAGAGGACTTGAAAGCGGGGCAGAATTGCAGGAAACCGATTTCAGGAGGTAGACTGGAATTGCATGTAAAGCATAGGAAAAGAGGCAGAACGTCCACAATGATGCACTTGGCCAAAAAGGGTGTATGCGTTTTTTCCTGAATATATACAGGAAAAAACGCATACGCCCTTCTTGGCCAACCAAGCAAGCTTGCAAAGGAAATCTGCACTACAATGAAGTCTCACTGCCCCCTGGTCAAAAGGGCTATCTGAAAAAAGTGTAAAATCCAGAAAGGCAGGACAGGCCATGGAGAACTGGGAGCCTTGTTATGCTGATGGGTAGGATGTAAATTGCCAACAGCCACTCTGGAGAAGTGTATGGTGTTTCCTGAAACATCAAAAAAACAAAGCAACAGAGCATACGGCACTTCCACTTATGGTCCTATAGCTTAGGGAAATTAAAATCAAAAAGACACAGCCACCCCAATGTTTGGGACGGCTCTGTTTACAAGAACCTCGTTTACGGTACAAGTTCAATATCACAGAAAGCGAAAAATGGATAAAGAAGTTGTGGTACTTACGTACAATGCAATATCACTCAGCAATGAAATCTATGTCATCAGGCCCGTAGCAGCGTAATGAGTGGATTCAGGTACGATGATTCTAAGTGAAATAAGTCACACAGAAAAAGAAACATCATAAGATATCACTAATACACGGAATGTAAACTTGGCTACACAAGAACTGAATTACAAAACAGAACAGAGTGTCAAATGTAGAAAACCAACTTATGCTTGCTTAAGGGAAAAGGTGAGTTGGGGTGCGGCATAAAACCAGAGATTGAAATTAGCACAGATACCGTTCCATTAGCCAAATATGTAATAGACAAGAGCTACTCTTTGCTCAACGAAGTGGACTCAACACCCCATATTAAACACCTAAGAATATACCTGACTAGTAAGAATCTTAAAACCTATGGATTTATATGTCTCCGAAAGAGAACGAAGCACGTGTACAGCGGCATAAACGCAGCAGTGATAGGATTGGTGAGGTTCGGTGAGTAAATGCAGAACCTTTGAAGTTATATTGCATGGTACCCATTCCATGGGTCTCAACTCTCCACGTTTAAGAGATTCTTCCTTCAGCTAAAACATGCATGTGGAACCCAGAGTATGATCCACCGTGTGATCGGGAAACGTGTTCAAATGTGTCTCAGTTTTCGTCCCCTGGTACTCGGGTTCAACATTCCAGACGCTTTACTAACACTCTCCCCACTTGGAGAGTCAGTGCCTTTAACCTCTTGTTTGGCCCAGTTTGCAATTTCTGCGTAAGATAAACAGGAAGAGGGAGAACCAATGAGAGACTAGCTGGAGGTGTCTGGACGGGCAAATTTAACTCTCATTTCCCACCAGGAAGAGGAATTAACCAAAGGCTCAGCATGTGATGCCGGAACCAAACTAGGGCCTGAAGCAATCCTGCGGTGTTGCGGCCAGCTCACAAGAAAGCGAGTTGAAGAAAGGAGCTCAGGGGCACTGTAATTCACAAACCTGCAGTTATAAATGACAGCTATCGTCCAAAATATATTGAAGGAAGGCTGTCAAGAGGACTTGAAAGCGGGGCAGAATTGCAGGAAACCGATTTCAGGAGGTAGACTGGAATTGCATGTAAAGCATAGGAAAAGAGGCAGAACGTCCACAATGATGCACTTGGCCAAAAAGGGCGTATGCGTTTTTTCCTGAATATATTCAGGAAAAAACGCATACGCACTTTTTGGCCAACCAAGCAAGCTTGCAAAGGAAATGTGCACTACAATGAAGTCTCACTGCCCCGCGGTCAAAAGGGCCATCTGAAAAAAGTGTAAAATCCAGAAAGGCAGGACAGGCCATGGAGAACTGGGAGCCTAGTTATGCTGATGGGCGGGATGTAAATTGCCAGCAGCCACTCTGGAGAAGTGTATGGTGTTTCCTGAAACATCCAAAAAACAAAGCAACAGAGCCTAGGGCACTTCCACTTATGGTCCTATAGCTTAGGGAAATTAAAATCAAAAAGACACAGCCACCCCAAAGTTTGGGACGGCTCTGTTTACAAGAACCTCGTTTACGGTACAAGTTGAATATCACAGAAAGCGAAAAATGGATAAAGAAGTTGTGGTACTTACGTACAATGCAATATCACTCAGCAATGAAATCTATGTCATCAGGCCCATAGCAGAATAATGAGTGGATTCAGGTACGATGATCCTAAGTGAAATAAGTCACACAGAAAAAGAAACATCATAAGATATCACTACTACACGGAATGTAAACTTGGCTACACAGGAACTGAATTACAAAACACAACAGGGTGTCAAATGTAGAAAACCAACTTATGCTTGCTTAAGGGGAAAGGTGAGTTGGGGTGCTGCATACAACCAGAGATTGAAATTAGCACAGATACCGTTCCATAAGCCAAATATGTAATAGACAAGAGCTACTCCTTGCTCAACGAAGTGGACTCAACACCCCATATTAAACGCCTAAGAATATACCTGACTAGTAAGAATCTTAAAACCTATGGATTTATATGTCTCCGAAAGAGAATCAAGCGTGTGTACAGTGGCATAAACGCAGCAGTAATAGTATTGGTAACGTTCGGTGAGCAAATGCAGACCCTTTGAAGTCATATTGCATGGTACCCATCCATGGGTCTCAACTCTCCATGTTTAAGGGATTCTTCCTTCAGCTAAAACATGCATGTGGAACCCAGAGTATGATCCACCGTGTGATCGGAAAACGTGTTCAAATGTGTCTCAGTTTTCGTCCCCTGGTACTCGGGTGCAACATTCCAGACGCTTTACTAACACTCTCCCCACTTGGAGAGTCGGTGCCTTTAACCTCCTCTTTGGCCCAGTTTGCAATTTCTGTGGAAAATGAACAGGAATAGGGAGAACCAATGAGAGACTAGGTGGAGGTGTTTGGACCGGGAAATTTAACTCTCATTTCCCACCAAGAAGAGGAATTAACCAAAGGCTCAACATGCCATGCTGGAACCAAACTAGGGCCTGAAGCAATCCTGCGGTGTTGCGGCCAGCTCACAAGAAAGCGAGTTGAAGAAAGGAGCTCAGGGGCACTGTAATTCACAAACCTGTAGAGTTATAAATGACAGCTATCTTCCAAAAATATATTGAAGTAAGGCAGCCAAGGATAGTTGAAAGCGGGGAAGAATTGCAGGAAACCGATTTCAGGAGGTAGACTGGAATTGCATGTAAAGCATAGGAAAAGAGGCAGAACGTCCACAATGATGCACTTGGCCAAAAAGGGCGTATGCGTTTTTTCCTGAATATATTCAGGAAAAAACGCATACGCACTTTTTGGCCAACCAAGCAAGCTTGCAAAGGAAATCTGCACTACAATGAAGTCTCACTGCCCACCGGTCAAAAGGGCCATCTGAAAAAAGTGTAAAATCCAGAAAGGCAGGACAGGCCATGGAGAACTGGGAGCCTTGTTATGCTGATGGGCGGGATGTAAATTGCCAGCAGCCACTCTGGAGAAGTGTATGGTGTTTCCTGAAACATCCGAAAAACAAAGCAACAGAGCCTAGGGCAATTCCACTTATGGTCCTATAGCTTAGGGAAATTAAAATCAAAAAGACACAGCCACCCCAAAGTTTGGGACGGCTGTGTTTACAAGAACCTCGTTTACCGTACAAGTTGAATATCACAGAAAACGAAAAATGGATAAAGAAGTTGTGGTAGTTACGTACAATGCAATATCACTCAGCAATGAAATCTATGTCATCAGGCCCGTAGCAGCATAATGAGTGGATTCAGGTACGATGATTCTAAGTGAAATTAGTCACACAGAAAAAGAAACATCATAAGTTATCACTACTACACGGAATGTAAACTTGGCTACACAGGAACTGAATTACAAAACAGAACAGCGTGTCAAATGTAGAAAACCAACTTATGCTTGCTTAAGGGGAAAGGTGAGTTGGGGTGCTGCATAAAACCAGAGATTGAAATTAGCACAGATACCGTTTCATAAGCCAAATATGTAATAGACAAGAGCTACTCCTTGCTCAACGAAGTGGACTCAACACCCCATATTAAACGCCTAAGAATATACATAACTAGTAAGAATCTTAAAACCTATGGATTTATATATCTCTGAAAGAGAATCAAGCGTGTGTACAGCGGCATAAACGCAGCGGTGATAGGACTGGTGAGGTTCGGTGAGCAAATGCAGACCCTTTGAAGTCATATTGTATGGTACCCATTCCATGGGTCTCAACTCTCCATGTTTAAGGGATTCTTCCTTCAGCTAAAACATGCACGTGGAACCCAGAGTATGATCCACCGTGTGATCGGGAAACATGTTCAAATGTGTCTCAGTTTTCGTCCCCTGGTACTCGGGTGCAACATTCCAGACGCTTTACTAACACTCTCCCCACTTGGAGAGTCAGTGCCTTTAACCTCCTGTTTGGCCCAGTTTGCAATTTCTGTGGAAAATGAACAGGAATAGGGAGAACCAATGAGAGACTAGGTGGAGGTGTCTGGACGGGCAAATTTAACTCTCATTTCCCACCAGGAAGAGGAATTAACCAAAGGCTCAGAATGCCATGCCGGAACCAAACTAGGGCCTGAAGCAATCCTGCGGTGTTGCGGCCAGCTCACAAGAAAGCGAGTTGAAGAAAGGAGCTCAGGGGCACTGTAATTCACAAACCTGCAGAGTTATAAATGACAGCTATCTGCCAAAAATATATTGAAGTAAGGCTGCCAAGAGGAGTTGAAACCGGGGCAGAGTTGCAGGAAACCCGATTTCAGGAGGTAGACTGGAATTGCATGTAAAGCATAGGAAAAGAGGCAGAACGTCCACAATGATGCACTTGGCCAAAAAGGGCGTATGCGTTTTTTCCTGAATCAGGAAAAAACGCATACGACCTTTTTGGCCAACCAAGCAAGCTTGCAAAGGAAATCTGCACTACAATGAAGTCTCACTGCCCGCCGGTCAAAAGGGCCATCTGAAAAAAGTGTAAAATCCAGAAAGGCAGGACAGGCCATGGAGAACTGGGAGCCTAGTTATGCTGATGGGCGGGATGTAACTTGCCAGCAGCCACTCTGGAGAACTGTATGGTGTTTCCTGAAACATCCAAAAAACAAAGCAACAGAGCCTAGGGCACTTCCACTTATGGTCCTATAGCTTAGGGAAATTAAAATCAAAAAGACACAGCCACCCCAAAGTTTGGGACGGCTCTGTTTACAAGAACCTCGTTTACGGTACAAGTTCAATATCACAGAAAGCGAAAAATGGATAAAGAAGTTGTGGTACTTACGTACAATGCAATATCACTCAGCAATGAAATCTATGTCATCAGGCCCGTAGCAGCATAATGAGTGGATTCAGGTACGATGATTCTAAGTGAAATAAGTCACACAGAAAAAGAAACATCATAAGATATCACTACTACACGGAATGTAAACTTGGCTACACAAGAACTGAATTACAAAACAGAACAGGGTGTCAAATGTAGAAAACCAACTTATGCTTGCTTAAGGGGAAAGGTGAGTTGGGGTGCTGCATAAAACCAGAGATTGAAATTAGCACAGATACCGTTCCATAAGCCAAATATGTAATAGACAAGAGCTACTCCTTGCTCAACGAAGTGGACTCAACACCCCATATTAAACGCCTAAGAATATACCTGACTAGAAAGAATCTTAAAACCTATGGATTTATATGTCTCCGAAAGAGAATCAAGCGTGTGTACAGTGGCATAAACGCAGCAGTAATAGTATTGGTGACGTTTGTTGAGCAAATGCAGACCCTTTGAAGTCATATTGCATGGTACCCATCCATGGGTCTCAACTCTCCATGTTTAAGGGATTCTTCCTTCAGCTAAAACATGCATGTGGAACCCAGAGTATTATCCACAGTGTGATCGGAAAACGTGTTCAAATGTGTCTCAGTTTTCGTCCCCTGGTACTCGGGTGCAACATTCCAGACGCTTTACTAACACTCTCCCCACTTGGAGAGTCGGTGCCTTTAAACTCCTGTTTGGCCCAGTTTGCAATTTCTGTGGAAAATGAACAGGAAAAGGGAGAACCAATGAGAGATTAGGTGGAGGTGTCTGGACGGGCAAATTTAACTCTCATTTCCCACCAGGAAGAGGAATTAACCAAAGGCTCAAAATGCCGTGCCGGAACCAAACTAGGGCCTGAAGCAATCCTGCGGTGTTGCGGCCAGCTCACAAGAAAGCGAGTTGAAGAAAGGAGCTCAGGGGCACTGTAATTCACAAACCTGCAGAGTTATAAATGACAGCTATCTTCCAAAAATATATTGAAGTAAGGCAACCAAGAGGACTTGAAAGCGGGGCAGAATTGCAGGAAACCGATTTCAGGAGGTAGACTGGAATTGCATGTAAAGCATAGGAAAAGAGGCAGAACGTCCACAATGATGCACTTGGCCAAAAAGGGCGTATGCGTTTTTTCCTGAATATATTCAGGAAAAAACGCATACGCCCTTTTTGGCCAACCAAGCAAGTTTGCAAAGGAAATTTGCACTAAAATGAAGTCTCACTGCCCCCCGGTAAAAGGGCCATCTGAAAAAAGTGTAAAATCCAGAAAGGCAGGACAGGCCAAGGAGAACTAGGAGCCTTCTTATGCTGATGGGCGGGATGTAAATTGCCAGGATCCACTCTGGAGAAGTGTATGGTGTTTCCTGAAACATCCAAAAAACAAAGCAACAGAGCCTAGGGCACTTCCACTTATGGTCCTATAGCTTAGGGAAATTAAAATCTAAAAGACACAGCCACCCCAAAGTTTGGGACAGCTCTGTTTACAAGAACCTCGTTTACGGTACAAGTTCAATATCACAGAAAGCGAAAAATGGATAAAGAAGTTGTGGTACTTACGTACAATGCAATATCACTCAGCAATGAAATCTATGTCATCAGGCCCGTAGCAGTATAATGAGTGGATTCAGGTACGATGATTCTAAGTGAAATGAGTCACACAGAAAAAGAAACATCATAAGTTATCACTACTACACGGAATGTAAACTTGGCTACACAGGAACTGAATTACAAAACAGAACAGCGTGTCAAATGTAGAAAACCAACTTATGCTTGCTTAAGGGGAAAGGTGAGTTGGGGTGCTGCATAAAACCAGAGATTGAAATTAGCACAGATACCGTTCCATAAGCCAAATATGTAATAGACAAGAGCTACTCCTTGCTCAACGAAGTGGACTCAACACCCCATATTAAACGCCTAAGAATATACATAACTAGTAAGAATCTTAAAACCTATGGATTTATATGTCTCTGAAAGAGAATCAAGCGTGTGTACAGCGGCATAAATGCAGCAGTGATAGGACTGGTGAGGTTCGGTGAGCAAATGCAGACCCTTTGAAGTCATATTGTATGGTACCCATTCCATGGGTCTCAACTCTCCATGTTTAAGGGATTCTTCCTTCAGCTAAAACATGCACGTGGAACCCAGAGTATGATCCACCGTGTGATCGGGAAACATGTTCAAATGTGTCTCAGTTTTCGTCCCCTGGTACTCGGGTGCAACATTCCAGACGCTTTACTAACACTCTCCCCACTTGGAGAGTCAGTGCCTTTAACCTCCTGTTTGGCCCAGTTTGCAATTTCTGCGTAAGATGAACAGGAAGTGGGAGAACCAATGAGAGACTAGCTGGAGGTGTCTGGACGGACAAATTTAACTCTCATTTTCCACCAGGAAGAGGAATTAACCAAAGGCTCAGCGTGCGATGCCGGATCAAAACTAGGGCCTGAAGCAATCCTGCGGTGTTGCGGCCAGCTCACAAGAAAGCGAGTTGAAGAAAGGAGCTCAGGGGCACTGTAATTCACAAACCTGCAGAGTTATAAATGACAGCTATCTTCCAAAAATATATTGAAGTAAGGCTGCCAAGAGGAGTTGAAACCGGGGCAGAATTGCAGGAAACCCGATTTCAGGAGGTAGACTGGAATTGCATGTAAAGCATAGGAAAAGAGGCAGAACGTCCACAATGATGCACTTGGCCAAAAAGGGCGTATGCGTTTTTTCCTGTCCAGGAAAAAACGCATACGCCCTTTTTGGCCAACAAAGCAAGCTTGCAAAGAAATCTGCATTACTATGAAGTCTCACTGCCCCCCGGTCAAAAGGGCCATCTGAAAAAAGTGTAAAATCCAGAAAGGCAGGACAGGCCATGGAGAACTGGGAGCCTTGTTATGCTGATGGGCGGGATGTAAATTGGCAGCAGCCACTCTGGAGAAGTGTATGGTGTTTCCTGAAACATCCAAAAAACAAAGCAACAGAGCCTAGGGCACTTCCACTTATGGTCCTATAGCTTAGGGAAATTAAAATCAAAAGGACAAAGCCACCCCAAATTTTGGGACGGCTCTGTTTACAAGAACCTCTTTTACCGTACAAGTTCAATATCACAGAAAGGGAAAAATTGATAAAGAAGTTGTGGTACTTACGTACAATGCAATATCACTCAGCAATGAAATCTATGTCATCAGGCCCGTAGCAGCGTAATGAGTGGATTCAGGTACGATGATTCTAAGTGAAATGAGTCACACAGAAAAAGAAACATCATAAGATATCACTAATACACGGAATGTAAACTTGGCTACACAAGAACTGAATTACAAAACAGAACAGGGCCTCAAATGTAGAAAACCAACTTATGCTTGCTTAAGGGGAAAGGTGAGTTGGGGTGCTTCATAAAACCAGAGATTGAAATTAGCACAGATACCATTCCATAAGCCAAATATGTAATAGACAAGAGCTACTCCTTGCTCAACGAAGTGGACTCAACACCCCATATTAAACGCCTAAGAATATACCTGACTAGTAAGAATCTTAAAACCTATGGATATATATGTCTCCGAAAGAGAATCAAGTGTGTGTACAGCGGCATAAGCGTAGCAGTGATAGGATTGGTGAGGTTCGGTGAGCAAATGCAGACCCTTTGAAGTCATATTGCATGGTACCCATTCCATGGGTCTCAACTCTCCAGGTTTAAGGGATTCTTCCTTCAGCTAAAACATGCATGTGGAACCCAGAGTATGATCCACCATGTGATCGGAAAACATGTTCAAATGTGTCTCAGTTTTCGTCCCCTGGTACTCGGGTGCAACATTCCAGATGCTTTATTAACACTCTCCCCACTTGGAGAGTCAGTGCCTTTAACCTCCTGTTTGGCCCAGTTTGCAATTTCTGTGGAAAATGAACAGGAATAGGGAGAACCAATGAGAGACTAGGTGGAGGTGTCCGGACGGGCAAATTTAACTCTCATTTCCCACCAGGAAGAGGAATTAACCAAAGGCTCAGCGTGCCATCCCGGAACCACACTAGGGCCCGAAGCAATCCTGCGGTGTTGCGGCCAGCTCACAAGAAAGCGAGTTGAAGAAAGGAGCTCAGGGGCACTGTCATTCACAAACCTGCAGAGTTATAAATGACAGCCATCTTCCAAAAATATATTAAAGTAAGTCTCCCAAGAGGAGTTGAAAGCGGGGCAGAATTGCAGGAAACCGATTTCAGGAGGTAGACTGGAATTGCATGTAAAGCATAGGAAAAGAGGCAGAACGTCCACAATGATGCACTTGGCCAAAAAGGGCGTATGCGTTTTTTCCTGAATATATACAGGAAAAAACGCATACGCCCTTCTTGGCCTACCAAGCAAGCTTGCAAAGGAAATCTGCACTACAATGAAGTCTCACTGCCCCCTGGTCAAAAGGGCTATCTGAAAAAAGTGTAAAATCCAGAAAGGCAGGACAGGCCATGGAGAACTGGGAGCCTTGTTATGCTGATGGGCAGGATGTAAATTGCCAACAGCCACTCTGGAGAAGTGTATGGTGTTTCCTGAAACATCAAAAAAACAAAGCAACAGAGCCTAGGGCACTTCCACTTATGGTCCTATAGCTTAGGGAAATTAAAATCAAAAAGACACAGCCACCCCAAAGTTTGGGACGGCTCTGTTTACAAGAACCTCGTTTACGGTACAAGTTCAGTATCACAGAAAGCGAAAAATGGATAAAGAAGTTGTGGTACTTACGTACAATGCAATATCACTCAGCAATGTAATCTGTCATCAGGCCCGTAGCAGCATAATGAGTGGATTCAGGTACGATGATTCTAAGTGAAATAAGTCACACAGAAAAAGAAACATCATAAGATATCACTACTACACGGAATGTAAACTTGGCTACACAAGAACTGAATTACAAAACAGAACAGGGCCTCAAATGTAGAAAACCAACTTATGCTTGCTTAAGGGGAAAGGTGAGTTGGGGTGCTTCATAAAACCAGAGATTGAAATTAGCACAGATACCGTTCCATAAGCCAAATATGTAATAGACAAGAGCTACTCCTTGCTCAACGAAGTGGACTCAACACCCCATATTAAACGCCTAAGAATATACCTGACTAGTAAGAATCTACCTGACTAGTAAGAATCTTAAACCCTATGGATTTATATGTCTCCAAAAGAGAATCAAGCGTGTGTACAGCGGCATAAACGCAGCAGTGATAGGATTGGTGAGGTTCGGAGAGCAAATGCAGACCCTTTGAAGTCATATTGCATGGTACCCATTCCATGGGTCTCAACTCTCCAGGTTTAAGGGATTCTTCCTTCAGCTAAAACATGCATGTGGAACCCAGAGTATGATCCACCATGTGATCGGGAAACGTGTTCAAATGTGTCTCAGTTTTCGTCCCCTGGTACTCGGGTGCAACATTCCAGACGCTTTACTAACACTCTCCCCACTTGGAGAGTCAGTGCCTTTAACCTCCAGTTTGGCCCAGTTTGCAATTTCTGTGGAAAATGAACAGGAATAGGGAGAACCAATGAGAGACTAGGTGGAGCTGTCCAGACGGGCAAATTTAACTCTCATTTCGCACCAGGAAGAGGAATTAACCAAAGGCTCAGCGTGCCATGCCGGAACCACACTAGGGCCAGAAGCAATCCTGCGGTGTTGCGGCCAGCTCACAAGAAAGCGAGTTGAAGAAAGGAGCTCAGGGGCACTGTAATTCACAAACCTGCAGAGTTATAAATGACAGCTATCATCCAAAAATATATTGAAGTAAGGCTGCCAAGAGGGGTTGAAAGCGGGGCAGAATTGCAGGAAACCGATTTCAAGAGGTAGACTGGAATTGCATGTAAAGCATAGGAAAACAGGCAGAACGTCCACAATGATGCACTTGGCCAAAAAGGGCGTATGTGTTTTGTCCTGAATATATTCAGGAAAAAACACATACGCCCTTTTTGGCCAACAAAGCAAGCTTGCAAAGGAAATCTGCACTACAATGAAGTCTCACTGCCCCCCGGTCAAAAGGTCCACCTGAAAAAAGTGTAAAATCGAGAAAGGCAGGACAGGCCATGGAGAACTGGGAGCCTAGTTATGCTGATGGGCGGGATGTAAATTGCCAGCAGCCACTCTGGAGAAGTGTATGGTGTTTCCTGAAACATCCAAAAAACAAAGCAACAGAGCCTAGGGCACTTCCACTTATGGTCCTATAGCTTAGGGAAATTAAAATCAAAAAGACACAGCCACCCCAAAGTTTGGGACGGCTCTGTTTACAAGAACCTCGTTTACGGTACAAGTTCAATATCACAGAAAGCGAAAAATGGATAAAGAAGTTGTGGTACTTACGTACAATGCAATATCACTCAGCAATGAAATCTATGTCATCAGGCCCGTAGCAGCATAATGAGTGGATTCAGGTACGATGATTCTAAGTGAAATTAGTCACAAAGAAAAAGAAATATCATAAGATATCACTAATACACAGAATGTAAACTTGGCTACACAAGAACTGAATTACAAAACAGAACAGGGTGTCAAATGTAGAAAACCAACTTATGCCATCTTATGGGGAGAGGTGAGTTGGGGTGCTGCATAAAACCAGAGATTAAAATTAGCACAGATACCGTTCCATAAGCCAAATATGTAATAGACAAGAGCTACTCCTTGCTCAACGAAGTGGACTCAACACCCCATATTAAACGCCTAACAATATACCTGACTAGTAAGAATCTTAAAACCTATGGATTTATATGTCTCTGAAAGAGAATCAAGCGTGTGTACAGCGGCATAAACGCAGCAGTGATAGGATTGGTGAGGTTCGGTGAGCAAAGGCAGACCCTTTGAAGTCATATGGCATGGTACCCATCCATGGGTCTCAACTCTCCATGTTTAAGGGATTCTTCCTTCAGCTAAAACATGCATGTGGAACCCAGAGTATGATCCACCGTGTGATCGGAAAACGTGTTCAAATGTGTCTCAATTTTCGTCCCCAGGTACTCGGGTGCAACATTCCAGACGCTTTACTAACACTCTCCCCACTTGGAGAGTCGGTGCCTTTAAACTCCTGTTTGGCCCAGTTTGCAATTTCTATGGAAAATGAACAGGAAAAGGGAGAACCAATGAGAGACTAGGTGGAGGTGTCCGGACGGGCAAATTTAACTCTCATTTCCCACCAGGAAGAGGAATTAACCAAAGGCTCAAAATGCCGTGCCGGAACAAAACTAGGGCCTGAAGCAATCCTGCGGTGTTGCGGCCAGCTCACAAGAAAGCGAGTTGAAGAAAGGAGCTCAGGGGCACTGTAATTCACAAACCTGCAGAGTTATAAATGACAGCTATCTTCCAAAAATATATTGAAGTAAGGCAGCCAAGAGGACTTGAAAGCGGGGCAGAATTGCAGGAAACCGATTTCAGGAGGTAGACTGGAATTGCATGTAAAGCATAGGAAAACAGGCAGAACGTCCACAATGATGCACTTGGCCAAAAAGTGCGTATGCGTTTTTTCTTGAATATATTCAGGAAAAAACGCATACGCCCTTTTTGGCCAACCAAGCAAGCTTGCAAAGGAAATCTGCACTACAATGAAGTCTCACTGCCCCCGGTAAAAGGGCCATCTGAAAAAAGTGTAAAATCCAGAAAGGCAGGACAGGCCAAGGAGAACTAGGAGCCTTCTTATGCTGATGGGCGGGATGTAAATTGCCAGGATCCACTCTGGAGAAGTGTATGGTGTTTCCTGAAACATCCAAAAAACAAAGCAACAGAGCCTAGGGCACTTCCACTTATGGTCCTATAGCTTAGGGAAATTAAAATCTAAAAGACACAGCCACCCCAAAGTTTGGGACAGCTCTGTTTACAAGAACCTCGTTTACGGTACAAGTTCAATATCACAGAAAGCGAAAAATGGATAAAGAAGTTGTGGTACTTACGTACAATGCAATATCACTCAGCAATGAAATCTATGTCATCAGGCCCGTAGCAGCATAATGAGTGGATTCAGGTACGATGATTCTAAGTGAAATGAGTCACACAGAAAAAGAAACATCATAAGTTATCACTACTACACGGAATGTAAACTTGGCTACACAGGAACTGAATTACAAAACAGAACAGGGTGTCAAATGTAGAAAACCAACTTATGCTTGCTTAAGGGGAAAGGTGAGTTGGGGTGCTGCATAAAACCAGAGATTGAAATTAGCACAGATACCGTTCCATAAGCCAAATATGTAATAGACAAGAGCTACTCCTTGCTCAACGAAGTGGACTCAACACCCCATATTAAACGCCTAAGAATATACATAACTAGTAAGAATCTTAAAACCTATGGATTTATATGTCTCTGAAAGAGAATCAAGCGTGTGTACAGCAGCATAAACGCAGCAGTGATAGGACTGGTGAGGTTCGGTGAGCAAATGCAGACCCTTTGAAGTCATATTGTATGGTACCCATTCCATGGGTCTCAACTCTCCATGTTTAAGGGATTCTTCCTTCAGCTGAAACATGCACGTGGAATCCAGAGTATGATCCGCCGTGTGATCGGGAAACGTGTTCAAATGTGTCTCAGTTTTCGTCCCCTGGTACTCGGGTGCAACATTCCAGATGCTTTACTAACACTCTCCCCACTTGGATAGTCAATGCCTTTAACCTCTTGTTAGGCCCAGTTTGCAATTTCTGTGGAAAATGAACAGGAATAGGGAGAACCAATGAGAGACTACGTCGAGGTGTCCGGACGGGCAAATTTAACTCTCATTTCCCACCAGGAAGAGGAATTAACCAAAGGCTCAGCATGCCATGCCAGAACCACACTTGGGCCAGAAGTAATCCTGCGGTGTTGCGGCCAGCTCACAAGAAAGCGAGTTGAAGAAAGGAGCTCAGGGGCACTGTAATTCACAAAACTGCAGAGTTATAAATGACAGCTATCGTCCTAAAATATATTAAAGGAAGGCAGCCAAGAGGACTTGAAAGCGGGGCAGAATTGCAGGAAACCGATTTCAGGAGGTAGACTGGAATTGCATGTAAAGCATAGGAAAAGAGGCAGAACGTCCACAATGATGCACTTGGCCAAAAAGAGCGTATGCGTTTTTTCCTGAATATATTCAGGAAAAAACGCATACTCACTTTTTGGCCAACCAAGCAAGCTTGCAAAGGAAATCTGCACTACAATGAAGTCTCACTGCACCCCGGTCAAAAGGGACATCTGAAAAAAGTGTAAAATCCAGAAAGGCAAGACAGGGTATGGAGAACTGGGAGCCTTGTTATGCTGATGAGCGGGATGTAAATTGCCAACAGCCACTGTGGAGAAGTGTATGGTGTTTCCTGAAACATCCAAAAAACAAAGCAACAGAGCCTAGGGCACTTCCACTTATGGTCCTATAGCTTAGGAAAATTAAAATCAAAAAGACACAGCCAGCCCAAAGTTTGGGACGGCTCTGTTTACAAGAACCTCATTTACGGTACAAGTTCAATATCACAGAAAGCGAAAAATGGATAAAGAAGTTGTGGTACTTACGTACAATGCAATATCACTCAGCAATGAAATCTATGTCATCAGTCCCATATCAGCATAATGAGTGGATTCAGGTACGATGATTGTAAGTGAAATAAGTCACACAGAAAAAGAAGCATCATAAGATATCACTAATACACGGAATGTAAACTTGGCTACAAAGGAACTGAATTACAAAACAGAACAGGGTGTCAAATGTAGAATACCAACTTATGCTTGCTTAAGGGGAAAGGTGAGTTGGGGTGCTGCATACAACCAGAGATTGAAATTAGCACAGATACCGTTCCATAAGCCAAATATGTAATAGACAAGAGCTACTCCTTGCTCAACGAAGTGGACTCAACACCCCATATTAAACGCCTAAGAATATACCTGACTAGAAAGAATCTTAAAACCTATGGATTTATATGTCTCCGAAAGAGAATCAAGCGTGTGTACAGTGGCATAAACGCAGCAGTAATAGTATTGGTGACGTTTGTTGAGCAAATGCAGACCCTTTGAAGTCATATTGCATGGTACCCATCCATGGGTCTCAACTCTCCATGTTTAAGGGATTCTTCCTTCAGCTAAAACATGCATGTGGAACCCAGAGTATGATCCACCGTGTGATCGGAAAACGTGTTCAAATGTGTCTCAGTTTTCGTCCCCTGGTACTCGGGTGCAACATTCCAGACGCTTTACTAACACTCTCCCCCTTGGAGAGTCGGTGCCTTTAAACTCCTGTTTGGCCCAGTTTGCAATTTCTGTGGAAAATGAACAGGAAAAGGGAGAACCAATGAGAGACTAGGTGGAGGTGTCTGGACGGGCAAATTTAACTCTCATTTCCCACCAGGAAGAGGAATTAACCAAAGGCTCAAAATGCCGTGCCGGAACCAAACTAGGGCCTGAAGCAATCCTGCGGTGTTGCGGCCAGCTCACAAGAAAGCGAGTTGAAGAAAGGAGCTCAGGGGCACTGTAATTCACAAACCTGCAGAGTTATAAATGACAGCTATCTTCCAAAAATATATTGAAGTAAGGCAGCCAAGAGGACTTGAAAGCGGGGCAGAATTGCAGGAAACCGATTTCAGGAGGTAGACTGGAATTGCATGTAAAGCATAGGAAAAGAGGCAGAACGTCCACAATGATGCACTTGGCCAAAAAGGGCGTATGCGTTTTTTCCTGAATATATTCAGGAAAAAACGCATATGCCCTTTTTGGCCAACCAAGCAAGCTTGCAAAGGAAATCTGCACTACAATGAAGTCTCACTGCCCCCCGGTAAAAGGGCCATCTGAAAAAAGTGTAAAATCCAGAAAGGCAGGACAGGCCAAGGAGAACTAGGAGCCTTCTTATGCTGATGGGCGGGATGTAAATTGCCAGGAACCACTCTGGAGAAGTGTATGGTGTTTCCTGAAACATCCAAAAAACAAAGCAACAGAGCCTAGGGCACTTCCACTTATGGTCCTATAGCTTAGGGAAATTAAAATCTAAAAGACACAGCCACCCCAAAGTTTGGGACAGCTCTGTTTACAAGAACCTCGTTTAGGGTACAAGTTCAATATCACAGAAAGCGAAAAATGGATAAAGAAGTTGTGGTACTTACGTACAATGCAATATCACTCAGCAATGAAATCTATGTCATCAGGCCCGTAGCAGCATAATGAGTGGATTCAGGTACGATGATTCTAAGTGAAATGAGTCACACAGAAAAAGAAACATCATAAGTTATCACTACTACATGGAATGTAAACTTGGCTACACAGGAACTGAATTACAAAACAGAACAGGGTGTCAAATGTAGAAAACCAACTTATGCTTGCTTAAGGGGAAAGGTGAGTTGGGGTGCTGCATAAAACCAGAGATTGAAATTAGCACAGATACCGTTCCATAAGCCAAATATGTAATAGACAAGAGCTACTCCTTGCTCAACGAAGTGGACTCAACACCCCATATTAAACGCCTAAGAATATACATAACTAGTAAGAATCTTAAAACCTATGGATTTATATGTCTCTGAAAGAGAATCAAGTGTGTGTACAGCAGCATAAACGCAGCAGTGATAGGACTGGTGAGGTTCGGTGAGCAAATGCAGACCCTTTGAAGTCATATTGTATGGTACCCATTCCATGGGTCTCAACTCTCCATGTTTAAGGGATTCTTCCTTCAGCTGAAACATGCACGTGGAACCCAGAGTATGATCCACCGTGTGATCGGGAAACGTGTTCAAATGTGTCTCAGTTTTCGTCCCCTGGTACTCGGGTGCAACATTCCAGACGCTTTACTAACACTCTCCCCACTTGGATAGTCAATGCCTTTAACCTCTTGTTAGGCCCAGTTTGCAATTTCTGTGGAAAATGAACAGGAATAGGGAGAACCAATGAGAGACTACGTCGAGGTGTCCGGACGGGCAAATTTAACTCTCATTTCCCACCAGGAAGAGGAATTAACCAAAGGCTCAGCATGCCATGCAAGAACCACACTAGGGCCAGAAGTAATCCTGCGGTGTTACGGCCAGCTCACAAGAAAGCGAGTTGAAGAAAGGAGCTCAGGGGCACTGTAATTCACAAAACTGCAGAGTTATAAATGACAGCTATCGTCCTAAAATATATTGAAGGAAGGCAGCCAAGAGGACTTGAAAGCGGGGCAGAATTGCAGGAAACCGATTTCAGGAGGTAGACTGGAATTGCATGTAAAGCATAGGAAAAGAGGCAGAACGTCCACAATGATGCACTTGGCCAAAAAGAGCGTATGCGTTTTTTCCTGAATATATTCAGGAAAAAACTCATACGTACTTTTTGGCCAACCAAGCAAGCTTGCAAAGGAAATCTGCACTACAATGAAGTCTCACTGCCCCCCGGTCAAAAGGGCCATCTGAAAAAAGTGTAAAATCCAGAAAGGCAGGACAGGCCATGGAGAACTGGGAGCCTAGTTATGCTGATGGGCGGGATGTAAATTGCCAGCAGCCACTCTGGAGAAGTGTATGGTGTTTCCTGAAACATCCAAAAAACAAAGCAACAGAGCCTAGGGCACTTCCACTTATGGTCCTATAGCTTAGGGAAATTAAAATCAAAAAGACACAGCCACCCCAAAGTTTGGGACGGCTCTGTTTACAAGAACCTCGTTTACGGTACAAGTTCAATATCACAGAAAGCGAAAAATGGATAAAGAAGTTGTGGTACTTACGTACAATGCAATATCACTCAGCAATGAAATCTATGTCATCAGGCCCGTAGCAGCATAATGAGTGGATTCAGGTACGATGATTCTAAGTGAAATGAGTCACACAGAAATAGAAACATCATAAGTTATCACTACTACACGGAATGTAAACTTGGCTACACAGGAACTGAATTACAAAACAGAACAGGGTGTCAAATGTAGAAAACCAACTTATGCTTGCTTAAGGGGAAAGGTGAGTTGGGGTGCTGCATACAACCAGAGATTGAAATTAGCACAGATACCGTTCCATAAGCCAAATATGTAATAGACAAGAGCTACTCCTTGCTCAACGAAGTGGACTCAACACCCCATATTAAACGCCTAAGAATATACCTGACTAGTAAGAATCTACCTGACTAGTAAGAATCTTAAACCCTATGGATTTATATGTCTCTGAAAGAGAATCAAGCGTGTGTACAGCGGCATAAACGCAGCAGTGATAGGATTGGTGAGGTTCGGTGAGCAAATGCAGACCCTTTGAAGTCATATTGCATGGTACCCATTCCATGGGTCTCAACTCTCCAGGTTTAAGGGATTCTTCCTTCAGCTAAAACATGCATGTGGAACCCAGAGTATGATCCACCGTGTGATCGGGAAACGTGTTCAAATGTGTCTCAGATTTTGTCCCCTGGTACTCGGGTGCAACATTCCAGATGCTTTACTAACACTCTCCCCACTTGGAGAGTCAGTGCCTTTAACCTCCTGTTTGGCCCAGTTTGCAATTTCTATGGAAAATGAACAGGAATAGGGAGAACCAATGAGAGACTAGCTGGAGGTGTCCGGACGGGCAAATTTAACTCTCATTTCCCACCAGGAAGAGGAATTAACCAAAGGCTCAGTGTGCCATGCCGGAACCACACTAGGGCCAGACGGAATCCTGTGGTGTTGCGGCCAGCTCACAAGAAAGCGAGTTGAAGAAAGGAACTCAGGGGCACTGTAATTCACAAACCTGCAGAGTTATAAATGACAGCTATCTTCCAAAAATATATTGAAGTAAGGCTGCCAAGAGGAGTTGAATGCGGGGCAGAATTGCAGGAAACCGATTTCAGGAGGTAGACTGGAATTGCATATAAAGCATAGGAAAAGAGGCAGAACGTCCACAATGATGCACTTGGCCAAAAAGGGCGTATGCGTTTTTTCCTGAATATATTCAGGAAAAAACGCATACGCCCTTTTTGGCCAACCAAGCAAGCTTGCAAAGGAAATCTGCATTACAATGAAGTCTCACTGCCCCCCGGTCAAAAGGGACATCTGAAAAAAGTGTAAAATCCAGAAAGGAAGGACAGGGTATGGAGAACTGGGAGCCTTGTTATGCTGATGGGCGGGATGTAAATTGCCAGCAGCCACTCTGGAGAAGTGTATGGTGTTTCCTGAAACATCCAAAAAACAAAGCAACAGAGCCTAGGGCACTTCCACTTATGGTCCTATAGCTTAGGAAAATTAAAATCAAAAAGACACAGCCACCCCAAAGTTTTGGCAGGCTCTGTTTACAAGAACCTCGTTTACGGTACAAGTTCAATATCACAGAAAGTGAAAAATGGATAAAAAAGTTGTGGTACTTACGTACAATGCAATATCACTCAGCAATGAAATCTATGTCATCAGGCCCGTAGCAGCATAATGAGTGGATTCAGGTACGATGATTGTAAGAGAAATAAGTTACACAGAAAAAGAAGCATCATAAGATATCACTAATACACGGAATGTAAACTTGGCTACAAAGGAACTGAATTACAAAACAGAACAGGGTCTCAAATGTAGAAAACCAACTTATGCTTGCTTAAGGGGAAAGGTGAGTTGGGGTGCTGTATAAAACCAGAGATTGAAATTAGCACAGATACTGTTCCATAAGCCAAATATGTAATAGACAAGAGCTACTCCTTGCTCAACGAAGTGGACTCAACACCCCATATTAAACGCCTAAGAATATACCTGACTAGTAAGAATCTTAAAACCTATGGATTTATATGTCTCTGAAAGAGAATCAAGCGTGTGTACAGCGGCATAAACGCAGCAGTTATAGGATTGGTGAGGTTCGGTGAGCAAATGCAGACCCTTTGAAGTCATATTGCATGGTACCCATTCCATGGGTCTCAACTCTCCAGGTTTAAGGGATTCTTCTTTCAGCTAAAACATGCATGAGGAACCCAGAGTATGATCCACGGTGTGATCGGGAAACGTGTTCAAATGTGTCTCAGTTTTCGTCCCCTGGTACTCGGGTGCAACATTCCAGACGCTTTACTAACACTCTCCCCACTTGGAGAGTCAGTACCTTTAACTTCCTGTTTGGCCCAGTTTGCAATTTCTGTGGAAAATGAACAGGAATAGGGAGAACCAATGAGAGACTAGGTGGAGGTGTCTGGACAGGCAAATTTAACTCTCATTTCCCACCAGGAAGAGGAATTAACCAAAGGCTCAGCATGCCATGCCAGAACCAAACTAGGGCCTGAAGCAATCCTGCGGTGTTGCGGCCAGCTAACAAGAAAGCGAGTTGAAGAAAGGAGCTCAAGGGCACTGTAATTCACAAACCTGCAGAGTTATAAATGACAGCTATGTTCCAAAAATATATTGAAGTAAGGCTGCCAAGAGGACTTGAAAGCGGGGCAGAATTGCAGGAAACCGATTTCAGGAGGTAGACTGGAATTGCATGTAAAGCATAGGAAAAGAGGCAGAACGTCCAAAATGATGCACTTGGCCAAAAAGGGCGTATGCGTTTTTTCCAGAATATATTTAGAAAAAAGCGCATACGCCCTTTTTGGCCAACCAAGCAAGCTTGCAAAGGAAATGTGCACTACAATGAAGTCTCACTGCCCCGCGGTCAAAAGGGCTATCTGAAAAAGGTGTAAAATCCAGAAAGGCAGGACAGGCCATGGAGAACTGGGAGCCTTGTTATGCTGATGGGCGGGATGTAAATTGCCAACAGCCACTCTGGAGAAGTGTATGGTGTTTCCTGAAACATCTAAAAAACAAAGCAACAGAGCCTAGGGCACTTCCACTTATGGTCCTATAGCTTAGGGAAATTAAAATAAAAAAGACACAGCCACCCCAATGTTTCGGCTGGCTCTGTTTAGAAGAACCTCATTTCCGGTACAAGTTCAATATCACAGAAAGCAAAAAATGGATAAAGAAGTTGTGGTAATTACGTACAATGCAATATCACTCAGCAATGAAATCTATGTCATCAGGCCTGTAGCAGCATAATGAATGGATTCAGGTACGATGATTCTAAGTGAAATAAGTCACACAGAAAAAGAAACATCATAAGATATCACTACTACACGGAATGTAAACTTGGCTACCCAGGAACTGAATTACAAAACAGAACAGGGTGTCAAATGTAGAAAACCAACTTATGCTTGCTTAAGGGGAAAGGTGAGTTGGGGTGCTGCATAAAACCAGAGATTGAAATTAGCACAGATACCGTTCCATAAGCTAAATATGTAATAGACAAGAGCTACTCCTTGCTCAACGAAGTGGACTCAACACCCCACATTAAACGCCTAAGAATATACCTGACTAGTAAGAATCTTAAAACCATGGATTTATATGTCTCCGAAAGAGAATCAAGAGTGTGTACAGCGGCATAAACGCAGCAGTGATAGGATTGGTGAGGTTCGGTGAGCAAATGCAGACTCTTTGAAGTCATATTGCATGGTACCCATTCCATGGGTCTCAACTCTCCAGGATTAAGGGATTCTTCCTTCAGCTAAAACATGCATGTGGAACCCAGAGTATGATCCACCGTGTGATCAGGAAACGTGATCAAATGTGTCTCAGTTTTCGTCCCCTGGTACTCGGGTGCAACATTCCAGACGCTTTACTAACACTCTCCCCACTTGGAGAGTCAATGCCTTTAACCTCCTGTTTGGCCCAGTTTGCAATTTCTGCGTAAGATGAACAGGAAGAGGGAGAACCAATAAGAGACCTGCTGGAGGCGTCTGGACGGGCAAATTTAACTCTCATTTCCCACCAAGAAGAGGAATTAACCAAAGGCTCAGCATGCGATGCCGGAACCAAACTAGGGCCTGAAGCAATCCTGCGGTGTTGCGGCCAGCTCACAAGAAAGCGAGTTGAAGAAAGGAGCTCAGGGGCACTGTAATTCAAAAACCTGCAGAGTTATAAATGATAGCTATCGTCCAAAAATATTTTGAAGGAAGGCTGCCAAGAGGACTTGAAAGCGGGGCAGAATTACAGGAAACCGATTTCAGGAGGTAGACTGGAATTGCATGTAAAGCATAGGAAAAGAGGCAGAACGTCCACAATGATGCACTTGGCCAAAAAGGGCATATGCGTTTTTTCCTGAATATATACAGGAAAAAACGCATACGCCCGTTTTGGCCAACCAAGCAAGCTTGCAAAGGAAATCTGTACTACAATGAAGTCTCACTGCCCCCCGGTCAAAAGGGCCATCTGAAAAAAGTGTAAAATCCAGAAAGGCAGGACAGGCCATGGAGAACTGGGAGCCTTGTTATGCTGATGGGCGGCATGTAAATTGCCAACAGCCACTCTGGAGAAGTGTATGGTGTTTCCTGAAACATCCAAAAAACAAAGCAACAGAGCCTAGGGCACTTCCACTTATGGTCCTATAGCTTAGGGAAATTAAAATCAAAAAGTCACAGCCACCCCAAAGTTTGGGCCGGCTCTGTTTACAACAACCTCGTTTACGGTACAAGTTCAATATCACAGAAAGCGAAAAATGGATAAAGAAGTTGTGGTACTTACGTACAATGCAATAACACTCAGCAATGAAATCTATGTCATCAGGCCCGTAGCAGCATAATGAGTGGATTCAGGTACGATGATTCTAAGTGAAATAAGTCACACAGAAAAAGAAACATCATAAGATATCACTACTACACGGAATGTAAACTTGGCTACACAGAAACTGAATTACAAAACAGAACAGGGTGTCAAATGTAGAAAACCAACTTATGCTTGCTTAACGGGAAAGGTGAGTTGGGGTACGGCATAAAACCAGAGATTGAAATTAGCACAGATACCGTTCCATAAGCCAAATATGTAATAGACAAGAGCTACTCCTTGCTCAACGAAGTGGACTCAACACCCCATAACAAACGCCTAAGAATATACCTGACTAGTAAGAATCTTAAAACCATGGATTTATATGTCTCCGAAAGAGAATCAAGTGTGTGTACAGCGGCATAAACACAGCAGTGATAGGATTGGTGAGGTTCGGTGAGCAAATGCAGACCCTTTGAAGTCATATTGCATGGTACCCATTCCATGGGTCTCAACTCTCCAGGTTTAAGGGATTCTTCCTTCAGCTAAAACATGCATGTGGAACCCAGAGTATGATCCACCGTGTGATCGGGAAACGTGTTCAAATGTGTCTCAGTTTTCGTCCCCTGGTACTCGGGTGCAACATTCCAGACGCTTTACTAACACTCTCCCCACTTGGAGAGTCAGTGCCTTTAACCTCCTGTTTGGCCCAGTTTGCAATTTCTGCGTAAGATGAACAGGAAGAGGGAGAACAAATGAGAGACCTGCTGGAGGCGTCTAGACGGGCAAATTTAACTCTCATTTCCCACCAGGAAGAGGAATTAACCAAAGGCTCAGCATGCGATGCCGGAACCAAACTAGGGCCTGAAGCAATCCTGCGGTGTTGCGGCCAGCTCAAAGAAAGCGAGTTGAAGAAAGGAGCTCAGGGGCACTGTAATTCACAAACCTGCAGAGTTATAAATGACAGCTATCGTCCAAAATATATTGAAGGAAGGCTGCCAAGAGGAACTGAAAGCGGGGCAGAATTGCAGTAAAACCGATTTCAGGAGGTAGACTGGAATTGCATGTAAAGCATAGGAAAAGAGGCAGAACGTCCACAATGATGCACTTGGCCAAAAATGGCTATGCGTTTTTTCCTGAATATATTCAGGAAAAAACGCATACGCACTTTTTGGCCTACCAAGCAAGCTTACAAAGGAAATCTGCACTACAATGAAGTCTCACTGCCCCCGGGTCAAAAAGGCCATCTGAAAAAAGTGTAAAATCCAGAGAGGCAGGACAGGCCATGGAGAATGGGAGCCTTGTTATGCTGATGGGCGGGATGTAAGTTGCCAGCAGCCACTCTGGAGAAGTGTATGGTGTTTCCTGAAACATCCAAAAAACAAAGCAACAGAGCCTAGGGCACTTCCACTTATGGTCCTATAGCTTAGGGAAATTAAAATCAAAAAGACACAGCCACCCCAAAGTTTGGGACGGCTCTGTTTACAAGAACCTCGTTTACGGTACAAGTTCAATATCACAGAAAGCGAAAAATGGATAAAGAAGTTGTGGTACTTACGTACAATGCAATATCACTCAGCAATGAAATCTATGTCATCAGACCCGTAGCAGCATAATGAGTGGATTCAGGTACGATGATTCTAAGTGAAATAAGTCACACAGAAAAAGAAACATCATAAGATATCACTACTACACGGAATGTAAACTTGGCTACACAGGAACAGAATTACAAAACAGAACAGGGTGTCAAATGTAGAAAACCAACTCATGCTTGCTTAAGGGGAAAGGTGATTTGGGGTGCTGCATACAACAAGAGATTGAAATTAGCACAGATACCGTTCCATAAGCCAAATATGTAATAGAAAAGAGCTACTCCTTGCTCAACGAAGTGGACTCAACACCCCATATTAAACGCCTAACAATATACCTGACTAGTAAGAATCTTAAAACCTATGGATTTATATGTCTCCAAAAGAGAATCAAGTGTGTGTACAGCGGCATAAACGCAGCAGTGATAGGATTCGTGAGGTTCGGTGAGCAAATGCAGACCCTTTGAAGTCATATTGCATGGTACCCATTCCTAGGGTCTCAACTCTCCATTTTTAAGGGATTCTTCCTTCAGCTAAAACATGCATGTGGAACCCAGAGTATGATCCACCGTGTGATCGGAAAACGTGTTCAAATGTGTCTCAGTTTTCGTCCCCTGGTACTCGGGTGCAACATTCCAGACGCTTTACTAACACTCTCCCCACTTGGAGAGTCAGTGCCTTTAACCTCCTGTTTGGCCCAGTTTGCAGTTTCTGTGGAAAATGAACAGGAATAGGGAGAACCAATGAGAGATTAGGTGGAGGTGTCTGGACGGGCAAATTTAACTCTCATTTCCCACCAGGAAGAGGAATTAACCAAAGGCTCTACATGCCGTACCAGAAACAAACTAGGGCCTGAAGCAATCCTGCGGTGTTGCGGCCAGCTCACAAGAAAGCGAGTTGAAGAAAGGAGCTCAGGGGCACTGTAATTCACAAACCTGCAAAGTTATAAATGACAGGTATCTTCCAAAAATATATTAAATTAGGCTGCCAAGAGGAGTTGAAAGCGGGGCAGAATTGTAGGAAACCGATTTCAGGAGGTAGACTGGAATTGCATGTAAAGCATAGGAAAAGAGGCAGAACGTCCACAATGATGCACTTGGCCAAAAAGGGCGTATGCGTTTTTTCCTGAATATATTCAGGAAAAAACGCATACGCCCTTTTTGGCCAAACAAGCAAGCTTGCAAAGGAAATCTGCACTACAATGAAGTTGCACTGCCCCCTGGTCAAAAGGGCCATCTGAAAAAAGTGTAAAATCCAGAAAGGCAGGACAGGCCATGGAGAACTGGGAGCCTTGTTATGCTGATGGGCGGGATGTAAATTGCCAGCAGGCACTCTGGAGAAGTGTATGGTGTTTTCTGAAACATCCAAAAAACAAAGCAACAGAGCCTAGGGCACTTCCACTTATGGTCCTATAGCTTAGGGAAATTAAAATCAAAAAGACACAGCCACCCCAAAGTTTGGGATGGCTCTGTTTACAAGAACCTCGTTTACCGAACAAGTTCAATATCACAGAAAGTGAAAAATGGATAAAAAAGTTGTGGTACTTAAGTACAATGCAATATCACTCAGCAATGAAATCTATGTCATCAGGCCCGTAGCAGCGTAATGAGTGGATTCAGGTATGATGATTCTAAGTGAAATAAGTCACACAGAAAAAGAAACATCATAAGATATCACTACTACACGGAATGTAAACTTGGCTAAACAGGAACAGAATTACAAAACAGAATAGGGTGTCAAATGTAGAAAACCAACTCATGCTTGCTTAAGGGGAAAGGTGAGTTGGGGTGCTGCATACAACAAGAGATTGAAATTAGCACAGATACCGTTCCATAAGCCAAATATATAATAGAAAAGAGCTACTCCTTGCTCAACGAAGTGGACTCAACACCCCATATTAAACGCCTAACAATATACCTGACTAGTAAGAATCTTAAAACCTATGGATTTATATGTCTCCGGAAGAGAATGAAGCGTGTGTACAGCAGCATAAATGCAGCAGTGATAGGATTGGTGAGGTTCGGTGAGCAAATGCAGACCCTTTGAAGTCATATTGCATGGTACCCATTCCATGGGTCTCAACTCTCCAGGTTTAAGGGATTCTTCCTTCAGCTAAAACATGCATGTGGAACCCAGAGTATGATCCACCGTGTCATCGGGAAACGTGTTCAAATGTGTCTCAGTTTTCGTCCCCTGGTACTCGGGTGCAACATTCCAGACGCTTTACTAACACTCTCCCCACTTGGAGAGTCAGTGCCTTTAACCTCCAGTTTGGCCCAGTTTGCAATTTCTGTGGAAAATGAACAGGAATAGGGAGAACCAATGAGAGACTAGGTGGAGCTGTCCAGACGGGCAAATTTAACTCTCATTTCGCACCAGGAAGAGGAATTAACCAAAGGCTCAGCGTGCCATGCCGGAACCACACTAGGGCCAGAAGCAATCCTGCGGTGTTGCGGCCAGCTCACAAGAAAGCGAGTTGAAGAAAGGAGCTCAGGGGCACTGTAATTCACAAACCTGCAGAGTTATAAATGACAGCTATCATCCAAAAATATATTGAAGTAAGGCTGCCAAGAGGGGTTGAAAGCGGGGCAGAATTGCAGGAAACCGATTTCAAGAGGTAGACTGGAATTGCATGTAAAGCATAGGAAAACAGGCAGAACGTCCACAATGATGCACTTGGCCAAAAAGGGCGTATGTGTTTTGTCCTGAATATATTCAGGAAAAAACACATACGCCCTTTTTGGCCAACAAAGCAAGCTTGCAAAGGAAATCTGCACTACAATGAAGTCTCACTGCCCCCCGGTCAAAAGGTCCACCTGAAAAAAGTGTAAAATCGAGAAAGGCAGGACAGGCCATGGAGAACTGGGAGCCTAGTTATGCTGATGGGCGGGATGTAAATTGCCAGCAGCCACTCTGGAGAAGTGTATGGTGTTTCCTGAAACATCCAAAAAACAAAGCAACAGAGCCTAGGGCACTTCCACTTATGGTCCTATAGCTTAGGGAAATTAAAATCAAAAAGACACAGCCACCCCAAAGTTTGGGACGGCTCTGTTTACAAGAACCTCGTTTACGGTACAAGTTCAATATCACAGAAAGCGAAAAATGGATAAAGAAGTTGTGGTACTTACGTACAATGCAATATCACTCAGCAATGAAATCTATGTCATCAGGCCCGTAGCAGCATAATGAGTGGATTCAGGTACGATGATTCTAAGTGAAATTAGTCACAAAGAAAAAGAAATATCATAAGATATCACTAATACACAGAATGTAAACTTGGCTACACAAGAACTGAATTACAAAACAGAACAGGGTGTCAAATGTAGAAAACCAACTTATGCCATCTTATGGGGAGAGGTGAGTTGGGGTGCTGCATAAAACCAGAGATTAAAATTAGCACAGATACCGTTCCATAAGCCAAATATGTAATAGACAAGAGCTACTCCTTGCTCAACGAAGTGGACTCAACACCCCATATTAAACGCCTAACAATATACCTGACTAGTAAGAATCTTAAAACCTATGGATTTATATGTCTCTGAAAGAGAATCAAGCGTGTGTACAGCGGCATAAACGCAGCAGTGATAGGATTGGTGAGGTTCGGTGAGCAAAGGCAGACCCTTTGAAGTCATATGGCATGGTACCCATCCATGGGTCTCAACTCTCCATGTTTAAGGGATTCTTCCTTCAGCTAAAACATGCATGTGGAACCCAGAGTATGATCCACCGTGTGATCGGAAAACGTGTTCAAATGTGTCTCAATTTTCGTCCCCAGGTACTCGGGTGCAACATTCCAGACGCTTTACTAACACTCTCCCCACTTGGAGAGTCGGTGCCTTTAAACTCCTGTTTGGCCCAGTTTGCAATTTCTATGGAAAATGAACAGGAAAAGGGAGAACCAATGAGAGACTAGGTGGAGGTGTCCGGACGGGCAAATTTAACTCTCATTTCCCACCAGGAAGAGGAATTAACCAAAGGCTCAAAATGCCGTGCCGGAACAAAACTAGGGCCTGAAGCAATCCTGCGGTGTTGCGGCCAGCTCACAAGAAAGCGAGTTGAAGAAAGGAGCTCAGGGGCACTGTAATTCACAAACCTGCAGAGTTATAAATGACAGCTATCTTCCAAAAATATATTGAAGTAAGGCAGCCAAGAGGACTTGAAAGCGGGGCAGAATTGCAGGAAACCGATTTCAGGAGGTAGACTGGAATTGCATGTAAAGCATAGGAAAACAGGCAGAACGTCCACAATGATGCACTTGGCCAAAAAGTGCGTATGCGTTTTTTCTTGAATATATTCAGGAAAAAACGCATACGCCCTTTTTGGCCAACCAAGCAAGCTTGCAAAGGAAATCTGCACTACAATGAAGTCTCACTGCCCCCGGTAAAAGGGCCATCTGAAAAAAGTGTAAAATCCAGAAAGGCAGGACAGGCCAAGGAGAACTAGGAGCCTTCTTATGCTGATGGGCGGGATGTAAATTGCCAGGATCCACTCTGGAGAAGTGTATGGTGTTTCCTGAAACATCCAAAAAACAAAGCAACAGAGCCTAGGGCACTTCCACTTATGGTCCTATAGCTTAGGGAAATTAAAATCTAAAAGACACAGCCACCCCAAAGTTTGGGACAGCTCTGTTTACAAGAACCTCGTTTACGGTACAAGTTCAATATCACAGAAAGCGAAAAATGGATAAAGAAGTTGTGGTACTTACGTACAATGCAATATCACTCAGCAATGAAATCTATGTCATCAGGCCCGTAGCAGCATAATGAGTGGATTCAGGTACGATGATTCTAAGTGAAATGAGTCACACAGAAAAAGAAACATCATAAGTTATCACTACTACACGGAATGTAAACTTGGCTACACAGGAACTGAATTACAAAACAGAACAGGGTGTCAAATGTAGAAAACCAACTTATGCTTGCTTAAGGGGAAAGGTGAGTTGGGGTGCTGCATAAAACCAGAGATTGAAATTAGCACAGATACCGTTCCATAAGCCAAATATGTAATAGACAAGAGCTACTCCTTGCTCAACGAAGTGGACTCAACACCCCATATTAAACGCCTAAGAATATACATAACTAGTAAGAATCTTAAAACCTATGGATTTATATGTCTCTGAAAGAGAATCAAGCGTGTGTACAGCAGCATAAACGCAGCAGTGATAGGACTGGTGAGGTTCGGTGAGCAAATGCAGACCCTTTGAAGTCATATTGTATGGTACCCATTCCATGGGTCTCAACTCTCCATGTTTAAGGGATTCTTCCTTCAGCTGAAACATGCACGTGGAATCCAGAGTATGATCCGCCGTGTGATCGGGAAACGTGTTCAAATGTGTCTCAGTTTTCGTCCCCTGGTACTCGGGTGCAACATTCCAGATGCTTTACTAACACTCTCCCCACTTGGATAGTCAATGCCTTTAACCTCTTGTTAGGCCCAGTTTGCAATTTCTGTGGAAAATGAACAGGAATAGGGAGAACCAATGAGAGACTACGTCGAGGTGTCCGGACGGGCAAATTTAACTCTCATTTCCCACCAGGAAGAGGAATTAACCAAAGGCTCAGCATGCCATGCCAGAACCACACTTGGGCCAGAAGTAATCCTGCGGTGTTGCGGCCAGCTCACAAGAAAGCGAGTTGAAGAAAGGAGCTCAGGGGCACTGTAATTCACAAAACTGCAGAGTTATAAATGACAGCTATCGTCCTAAAATATATTAAAGGAAGGCAGCCAAGAGGACTTGAAAGCGGGGCAGAATTGCAGGAAACCGATTTCAGGAGGTAGACTGGAATTGCATGTAAAGCATAGGAAAAGAGGCAGAACGTCCACAATGATGCACTTGGCCAAAAAGAGCGTATGCGTTTTTTCCTGAATATATTCAGGAAAAAACGCATACTCACTTTTTGGCCAACCAAGCAAGCTTGCAAAGGAAATCTGCACTACAATGAAGTCTCACTGCACCCCGGTCAAAAGGGACATCTGAAAAAAGTGTAAAATCCAGAAAGGCAAGACAGGGTATGGAGAACTGGGAGCCTTGTTATGCTGATGAGCGGGATGTAAATTGCCAACAGCCACTGTGGAGAAGTGTATGGTGTTTCCTGAAACATCCAAAAAACAAAGCAACAGAGCCTAGGGCACTTCCACTTATGGTCCTATAGCTTAGGAAAATTAAAATCAAAAAGACACAGCCAGCCCAAAGTTTGGGACGGCTCTGTTTACAAGAACCTCATTTACGGTACAAGTTCAATATCACAGAAAGCGAAAAATGGATAAAGAAGTTGTGGTACTTACGTACAATGCAATATCACTCAGCAATGAAATCTATGTCATCAGTCCCATATCAGCATAATGAGTGGATTCAGGTACGATGATTGTAAGTGAAATAAGTCACACAGAAAAAGAAGCATCATAAGATATCACTAATACACGGAATGTAAACTTGGCTACAAAGGAACTGAATTACAAAACAGAACAGGGTGTCAAATGTAGAATACCAACTTATGCTTGCTTAAGGGGAAAGGTGAGTTGGGGTGCTGCATACAACCAGAGATTGAAATTAGCACAGATACCGTTCCATAAGCCAAATATGTAATAGACAAGAGCTACTCCTTGCTCAACGAAGTGGACTCAACACCCCATATTAAACGCCTAAGAATATACCTGACTAGAAAGAATCTTAAAACCTATGGATTTATATGTCTCCGAAAGAGAATCAAGCGTGTGTACAGTGGCATAAACGCAGCAGTAATAGTATTGGTGACGTTTGTTGAGCAAATGCAGACCCTTTGAAGTCATATTGCATGGTACCCATCCATGGGTCTCAACTCTCCATGTTTAAGGGATTCTTCCTTCAGCTAAAACATGCATGTGGAACCCAGAGTATGATCCACCGTGTGATCGGAAAACGTGTTCAAATGTGTCTCAGTTTTCGTCCCCTGGTACTCGGGTGCAACATTCCAGACGCTTTACTAACACTCTCCCCCTTGGAGAGTCGGTGCCTTTAAACTCCTGTTTGGCCCAGTTTGCAATTTCTGTGGAAAATGAACAGGAAAAGGGAGAACCAATGAGAGACTAGGTGGAGGTGTCTGGACGGGCAAATTTAACTCTCATTTCCCACCAGGAAGAGGAATTAACCAAAGGCTCAAAATGCCGTGCCGGAACCAAACTAGGGCCTGAAGCAATCCTGCGGTGTTGCGGCCAGCTCACAAGAAAGCGAGTTGAAGAAAGGAGCTCAGGGGCACTGTAATTCACAAACCTGCAGAGTTATAAATGACAGCTATCTTCCAAAAATATATTGAAGTAAGGCAGCCAAGAGGACTTGAAAGCGGGGCAGAATTGCAGGAAACCGATTTCAGGAGGTAGACTGGAATTGCATGTAAAGCATAGGAAAAGAGGCAGAACGTCCACAATGATGCACTTGGCCAAAAAGGGCGTATGCGTTTTTTCCTGAATATATTCAGGAAAAAACGCATATGCCCTTTTTGGCCAACCAAGCAAGCTTGCAAAGGAAATCTGCACTACAATGAAGTCTCACTGCCCCCCGGTAAAAGGGCCATCTGAAAAAAGTGTAAAATCCAGAAAGGCAGGACAGGCCAAGGAGAACTAGGAGCCTTCTTATGCTGATGGGCGGGATGTAAATTGCCAGGAACCACTCTGGAGAAGTGTATGGTGTTTCCTGAAACATCCAAAAAACAAAGCAACAGAGCCTAGGGCACTTCCACTTATGGTCCTATAGCTTAGGGAAATTAAAATCTAAAAGACACAGCCACCCCAAAGTTTGGGACAGCTCTGTTTACAAGAACCTCGTTTAGGGTACAAGTTCAATATCACAGAAAGCGAAAAATGGATAAAGAAGTTGTGGTACTTACGTACAATGCAATATCACTCAGCAATGAAATCTATGTCATCAGGCCCGTAGCAGCATAATGAGTGGATTCAGGTACGATGATTCTAAGTGAAATGAGTCACACAGAAAAAGAAACATCATAAGTTATCACTACTACATGGAATGTAAACTTGGCTACACAGGAACTGAATTACAAAACAGAACAGGGTGTCAAATGTAGAAAACCAACTTATGCTTGCTTAAGGGGAAAGGTGAGTTGGGGTGCTGCATAAAACCAGAGATTGAAATTAGCACAGATACCGTTCCATAAGCCAAATATGTAATAGACAAGAGCTACTCCTTGCTCAACGAAGTGGACTCAACACCCCATATTAAACGCCTAAGAATATACATAACTAGTAAGAATCTTAAAACCTATGGATTTATATGTCTCTGAAAGAGAATCAAGTGTGTGTACAGCAGCATAAACGCAGCAGTGATAGGACTGGTGAGGTTCGGTGAGCAAATGCAGACCCTTTGAAGTCATATTGTATGGTACCCATTCCATGGGTCTCAACTCTCCATGTTTAAGGGATTCTTCCTTCAGCTGAAACATGCACGTGGAACCCAGAGTATGATCCACCGTGTGATCGGGAAACGTGTTCAAATGTGTCTCAGTTTTCGTCCCCTGGTACTCGGGTGCAACATTCCAGACGCTTTACTAACACTCTCCCCACTTGGATAGTCAATGCCTTTAACCTCTTGTTAGGCCCAGTTTGCAATTTCTGTGGAAAATGAACAGGAATAGGGAGAACCAATGAGAGACTACGTCGAGGTGTCCGGACGGGCAAATTTAACTCTCATTTCCCACCAGGAAGAGGAATTAACCAAAGGCTCAGCATGCCATGCAAGAACCACACTAGGGCCAGAAGTAATCCTGCGGTGTTACGGCCAGCTCACAAGAAAGCGAGTTGAAGAAAGGAGCTCAGGGGCACTGTAATTCACAAAACTGCAGAGTTATAAATGACAGCTATCGTCCTAAAATATATTGAAGGAAGGCAGCCAAGAGGACTTGAAAGCGGGGCAGAATTGCAGGAAACCGATTTCAGGAGGTAGACTGGAATTGCATGTAAAGCATAGGAAAAGAGGCAGAACGTCCACAATGATGCACTTGGCCAAAAAGAGCGTATGCGTTTTTTCCTGAATATATTCAGGAAAAAACTCATACGTACTTTTTGGCCAACCAAGCAAGCTTGCAAAGGAAATCTGCACTACAATGAAGTCTCACTGCCCCCCGGTCAAAAGGGCCATCTGAAAAAAGTGTAAAATCCAGAAAGGCAGGACAGGCCATGGAGAACTGGGAGCCTAGTTATGCTGATGGGCGGGATGTAAATTGCCAGCAGCCACTCTGGAGAAGTGTATGGTGTTTCCTGAAACATCCAAAAAACAAAGCAACAGAGCCTAGGGCACTTCCACTTATGGTCCTATAGCTTAGGGAAATTAAAATCAAAAAGACACAGCCACCCCAAAGTTTGGGACGGCTCTGTTTACAAGAACCTCGTTTACGGTACAAGTTCAATATCACAGAAAGCGAAAAATGGATAAAGAAGTTGTGGTACTTACGTACAATGCAATATCACTCAGCAATGAAATCTATGTCATCAGGCCCGTAGCAGCATAATGAGTGGATTCAGGTACGATGATTCTAAGTGAAATGAGTCACACAGAAATAGAAACATCATAAGTTATCACTACTACACGGAATGTAAACTTGGCTACACAGGAACTGAATTACAAAACAGAACAGGGTGTCAAATGTAGAAAACCAACTTATGCTTGCTTAAGGGGAAAGGTGAGTTGGGGTGCTGCATACAACCAGAGATTGAAATTAGCACAGATACCGTTCCATAAGCCAAATATGTAATAGACAAGAGCTACTCCTTGCTCAACGAAGTGGACTCAACACCCCATATTAAACGCCTAAGAATATACCTGACTAGTAAGAATCTACCTGACTAGTAAGAATCTTAAACCCTATGGATTTATATGTCTCTGAAAGAGAATCAAGCGTGTGTACAGCGGCATAAACGCAGCAGTGATAGGATTGGTGAGGTTCGGTGAGCAAATGCAGACCCTTTGAAGTCATATTGCATGGTACCCATTCCATGGGTCTCAACTCTCCAGGTTTAAGGGATTCTTCCTTCAGCTAAAACATGCATGTGGAACCCAGAGTATGATCCACCGTGTGATCGGGAAACGTGTTCAAATGTGTCTCAGATTTTGTCCCCTGGTACTCGGGTGCAACATTCCAGATGCTTTACTAACACTCTCCCCACTTGGAGAGTCAGTGCCTTTAACCTCCTGTTTGGCCCAGTTTGCAATTTCTATGGAAAATGAACAGGAATAGGGAGAACCAATGAGAGACTAGCTGGAGGTGTCCGGACGGGCAAATTTAACTCTCATTTCCCACCAGGAAGAGGAATTAACCAAAGGCTCAGTGTGCCATGCCGGAACCACACTAGGGCCAGACGGAATCCTGTGGTGTTGCGGCCAGCTCACAAGAAAGCGAGTTGAAGAAAGGAACTCAGGGGCACTGTAATTCACAAACCTGCAGAGTTATAAATGACAGCTATCTTCCAAAAATATATTGAAGTAAGGCTGCCAAGAGGAGTTGAATGCGGGGCAGAATTGCAGGAAACCGATTTCAGGAGGTAGACTGGAATTGCATATAAAGCATAGGAAAAGAGGCAGAACGTCCACAATGATGCACTTGGCCAAAAAGGGCGTATGCGTTTTTTCCTGAATATATTCAGGAAAAAACGCATACGCCCTTTTTGGCCAACCAAGCAAGCTTGCAAAGGAAATCTGCATTACAATGAAGTCTCACTGCCCCCCGGTCAAAAGGGACATCTGAAAAAAGTGTAAAATCCAGAAAGGAAGGACAGGGTATGGAGAACTGGGAGCCTTGTTATGCTGATGGGCGGGATGTAAATTGCCAGCAGCCACTCTGGAGAAGTGTATGGTGTTTCCTGAAACATCCAAAAAACAAAGCAACAGAGCCTAGGGCACTTCCACTTATGGTCCTATAGCTTAGGAAAATTAAAATCAAAAAGACACAGCCACCCCAAAGTTTTGGCAGGCTCTGTTTACAAGAACCTCGTTTACGGTACAAGTTCAATATCACAGAAAGTGAAAAATGGATAAAAAAGTTGTGGTACTTACGTACAATGCAATATCACTCAGCAATGAAATCTATGTCATCAGGCCCGTAGCAGCATAATGAGTGGATTCAGGTACGATGATTGTAAGAGAAATAAGTTACACAGAAAAAGAAGCATCATAAGATATCACTAATACACGGAATGTAAACTTGGCTACAAAGGAACTGAATTACAAAACAGAACAGGGTCTCAAATGTAGAAAACCAACTTATGCTTGCTTAAGGGGAAAGGTGAGTTGGGGTGCTGTATAAAACCAGAGATTGAAATTAGCACAGATACTGTTCCATAAGCCAAATATGTAATAGACAAGAGCTACTCCTTGCTCAACGAAGTGGACTCAACACCCCATATTAAACGCCTAAGAATATACCTGACTAGTAAGAATCTTAAAACCTATGGATTTATATGTCTCTGAAAGAGAATCAAGCGTGTGTACAGCGGCATAAACGCAGCAGTTATAGGATTGGTGAGGTTCGGTGAGCAAATGCAGACCCTTTGAAGTCATATTGCATGGTACCCATTCCATGGGTCTCAACTCTCCAGGTTTAAGGGATTCTTCTTTCAGCTAAAACATGCATGAGGAACCCAGAGTATGATCCACGGTGTGATCGGGAAACGTGTTCAAATGTGTCTCAGTTTTCGTCCCCTGGTACTCGGGTGCAACATTCCAGACGCTTTACTAACACTCTCCCCACTTGGAGAGTCAGTACCTTTAACTTCCTGTTTGGCCCAGTTTGCAATTTCTGTGGAAAATGAACAGGAATAGGGAGAACCAATGAGAGACTAGGTGGAGGTGTCTGGACAGGCAAATTTAACTCTCATTTCCCACCAGGAAGAGGAATTAACCAAAGGCTCAGCATGCCATGCCAGAACCAAACTAGGGCCTGAAGCAATCCTGCGGTGTTGCGGCCAGCTAACAAGAAAGCGAGTTGAAGAAAGGAGCTCAAGGGCACTGTAATTCACAAACCTGCAGAGTTATAAATGACAGCTATGTTCCAAAAATATATTGAAGTAAGGCTGCCAAGAGGACTTGAAAGCGGGGCAGAATTGCAGGAAACCGATTTCAGGAGGTAGACTGGAATTGCATGTAAAGCATAGGAAAAGAGGCAGAACGTCCAAAATGATGCACTTGGCCAAAAAGGGCGTATGCGTTTTTTCCAGAATATATTTAGAAAAAAGCGCATACGCCCTTTTTGGCCAACCAAGCAAGCTTGCAAAGGAAATGTGCACTACAATGAAGTCTCACTGCCCCGCGGTCAAAAGGGCTATCTGAAAAAGGTGTAAAATCCAGAAAGGCAGGACAGGCCATGGAGAACTGGGAGCCTTGTTATGCTGATGGGCGGGATGTAAATTGCCAACAGCCACTCTGGAGAAGTGTATGGTGTTTCCTGAAACATCTAAAAAACAAAGCAACAGAGCCTAGGGCACTTCCACTTATGGTCCTATAGCTTAGGGAAATTAAAATAAAAAAGACACAGCCACCCCAATGTTTCGGCTGGCTCTGTTTAGAAGAACCTCATTTCCGGTACAAGTTCAATATCACAGAAAGCAAAAAATGGATAAAGAAGTTGTGGTAATTACGTACAATGCAATATCACTCAGCAATGAAATCTATGTCATCAGGCCTGTAGCAGCATAATGAATGGATTCAGGTACGATGATTCTAAGTGAAATAAGTCACACAGAAAAAGAAACATCATAAGATATCACTACTACACGGAATGTAAACTTGGCTACCCAGGAACTGAATTACAAAACAGAACAGGGTGTCAAATGTAGAAAACCAACTTATGCTTGCTTAAGGGGAAAGGTGAGTTGGGGTGCTGCATAAAACCAGAGATTGAAATTAGCACAGATACCGTTCCATAAGCTAAATATGTAATAGACAAGAGCTACTCCTTGCTCAACGAAGTGGACTCAACACCCCACATTAAACGCCTAAGAATATACCTGACTAGTAAGAATCTTAAAACCATGGATTTATATGTCTCCGAAAGAGAATCAAGAGTGTGTACAGCGGCATAAACGCAGCAGTGATAGGATTGGTGAGGTTCGGTGAGCAAATGCAGACTCTTTGAAGTCATATTGCATGGTACCCATTCCATGGGTCTCAACTCTCCAGGATTAAGGGATTCTTCCTTCAGCTAAAACATGCATGTGGAACCCAGAGTATGATCCACCGTGTGATCAGGAAACGTGATCAAATGTGTCTCAGTTTTCGTCCCCTGGTACTCGGGTGCAACATTCCAGACGCTTTACTAACACTCTCCCCACTTGGAGAGTCAATGCCTTTAACCTCCTGTTTGGCCCAGTTTGCAATTTCTGCGTAAGATGAACAGGAAGAGGGAGAACCAATAAGAGACCTGCTGGAGGCGTCTGGACGGGCAAATTTAACTCTCATTTCCCACCAAGAAGAGGAATTAACCAAAGGCTCAGCATGCGATGCCGGAACCAAACTAGGGCCTGAAGCAATCCTGCGGTGTTGCGGCCAGCTCACAAGAAAGCGAGTTGAAGAAAGGAGCTCAGGGGCACTGTAATTCAAAAACCTGCAGAGTTATAAATGATAGCTATCGTCCAAAAATATTTTGAAGGAAGGCTGCCAAGAGGACTTGAAAGCGGGGCAGAATTACAGGAAACCGATTTCAGGAGGTAGACTGGAATTGCATGTAAAGCATAGGAAAAGAGGCAGAACGTCCACAATGATGCACTTGGCCAAAAATGGCTATGCGTTTTTTCCTGAATATATTCAGGAAAAAACGCATACGCACTTTTTGGCCTACCAAGCAAGCTTACAAAGGAAATCTGCACTACAATGAAGTCTCACTGCCCCCGGGTCAAAAAGGCCATCTGAAAAAAGTGTAAAATCCAGAGAGGCAGGACAGGCCATGGAGAATGGGAGCCTTGTTATGCTGATGGGCGGGATGTAAGTTGCCAGCAGCCACTCTGGAGAAGTGTATGGTGTTTCCTGAAACATCCAAAAAACAAAGCAACAGAGCCTAGGGCACTTCCACTTATGGTCCTATAGCTTAGGGAAATTAAAATCAAAAAGACACAGCCACCCCAAAGTTTGGGACGGCTCTGTTTACAAGAACCTCGTTTACGGTACAAGTTCAATATCACAGAAAGCGAAAAATGGATAAAGAAGTTGTGGTACTTACGTACAATGCAATATCACTCAGCAATGAAATCTATGTCATCAGACCCGTAGCAGCATAATGAGTGGATTCAGGTACGATGATTCTAAGTGAAATAAGTCACACAGAAAAAGAAACATCATAAGATATCACTACTACACGGAATGTAAACTTGGCTACACAGGAACAGAATTACAAAACAGAACAGGGTGTCAAATGTAGAAAACCAACTCATGCTTGCTTAAGGGGAAAGGTGATTTGGGGTGCTGCATACAACAAGAGATTGAAATTAGCACAGATACCGTTCCATAAGCCAAATATGTAATAGAAAAGAGCTACTCCTTGCTCAACGAAGTGGACTCAACACCCCATATTAAACGCCTAACAATATACCTGACTAGTAAGAATCTTAAAACCTATGGATTTATATGTCTCCAAAAGAGAATCAAGTGTGTGTACAGCGGCATAAACGCAGCAGTGATAGGATTCGTGAGGTTCGGTGAGCAAATGCAGACCCTTTGAAGTCATATTGCATGGTACCCATTCCTAGGGTCTCAACTCTCCATTTTTAAGGGATTCTTCCTTCAGCTAAAACATGCATGTGGAACCCAGAGTATGATCCACCGTGTGATCGGAAAACGTGTTCAAATGTGTCTCAGTTTTCGTCCCCTGGTACTCGGGTGCAACATTCCAGACGCTTTACTAACACTCTCCCCACTTGGAGAGTCAGTGCCTTTAACCTCCTGTTTGGCCCAGTTTGCAGTTTCTGTGGAAAATGAACAGGAATAGGGAGAACCAATGAGAGATTAGGTGGAGGTGTCTGGACGGGCAAATTTAACTCTCATTTCCCACCAGGAAGAGGAATTAACCAAAGGCTCTACATGCCGTACCAGAAACAAACTAGGGCCTGAAGCAATCCTGCGGTGTTGCGGCCAGCTCACAAGAAAGCGAGTTGAAGAAAGGAGCTCAGGGGCACTGTAATTCACAAACCTGCAAAGTTATAAATGACAGGTATCTTCCAAAAATATATTAAATTAGGCTGCCAAGAGGAGTTGAAAGCGGGGCAGAATTGTAGGAAACCGATTTCAGGAGGTAGACTGGAATTGCATGTAAAGCATAGGAAAAGAGGCAGAACGTCCACAATGATGCACTTGGCCAAAAAGGGCGTATGCGTTTTTTCCTGAATATATTCAGGAAAAAACGCATACGCCCTTTTTGGCCAAACAAGCAAGCTTGCAAAGGAAATCTGCACTACAATGAAGTTGCACTGCCCCCTGGTCAAAAGGGCCATCTGAAAAAAGTGTAAAATCCAGAAAGGCAGGACAGGCCATGGAGAACTGGGAGCCTTGTTATGCTGATGGGCGGGATGTAAATTGCCAGCAGGCACTCTGGAGAAGTGTATGGTGTTTTCTGAAACATCCAAAAAACAAAGCAACAGAGCCTAGGGCACTTCCACTTATGGTCCTATAGCTTAGGGAAATTAAAATCAAAAAGACACAGCCACCCCAAAGTTTGGGATGGCTCTGTTTACAAGAACCTCGTTTACCGAACAAGTTCAATATCACAGAAAGTGAAAAATGGATAAAAAAGTTGTGGTACTTAAGTACAATGCAATATCACTCAGCAATGAAATCTATGTCATCAGGCCCGTAGCAGCGTAATGAGTGGATTCAGGTATGATGATTCTAAGTGAAATAAGTCACACAGAAAAAGAAACATCATAAGATATCACTACTACACGGAATGTAAACTTGGCTAAACAGGAACAGAATTACAAAACAGAATAGGGTGTCAAATGTAGAAAACCAACTCATGCTTGCTTAAGGGGAAAGGTGAGTTGGGGTGCTGCATACAACAAGAGATTGAAATTAGCACAGATACCGTTCCATAAGCCAAATATATAATAGAAAAGAGCTACTCCTTGCTCAACGAAGTGGACTCAACACCCCATATTAAACGCCTAACAATATACCTGACTAGTAAGAATCTTAAAACCTATGGATTTATATGTCTCCGGAAGAGAATGAAGCGTGTGTACAGCAGCATAAATGCAGCAGTGATAGGATTGGTGAGGTTCGGTGAGCAAATGCAGACCCTTTGAAGTCATATTGCATGGTACCCATTCCATGGGTCTCAACTCTCCAGGTTTAAGGGATTCTTCCTTCAGCTAAAACATGCATGTGGAACCCAGAGTATGATCCACCGTGTCATCGGGAAACGTGTTCAAATGTGTCTCAGTTTTCGTCCCCTGGTACTCGGGTGCAACATTCCAGACGCTTTACTAACACTCTCCCCACTTGGAGAGTCAGTGCCTTTAACCTCCTGTTTGGCCCAGTTTGCAATTTCTTTGGAAGATGAACAGGAATAAGGAGAAGCAATGAGAGACTATCTGTAGGTGTCTGGACGGGCAAATTTAACTCTCATTTCCCACCAGGAAGACGAATGAACCAAAGGCTCCACGTGCCATGCTGGAACTAGATTAGGGCCTGAGGAGATCCTGCGGTTTTGCGGCCAGCTCACAAGAAAGTGAGTTGAAGAAAGGAGCTCAGGGGCACTGTAATTCAGAAACCTGCGGAGTTATAAATGACAGCTATCATCCAAAATTATACTGAAGTAAGGCTGCGAAGAGGACTTGAATGCGGGGCAGAATTGCTGGAAACTGATTTCAGAACGTACACGGGAGTAGCTCTTAAAGCATAGGAAAAGAGACAGAACTTGGAAAATAATGCACTTGGCAAAAAAGGGCATATGTGTTTTATCCAGAGCTCTCATAACTGAGGGGAGGGATTCCCAGCAGGCTCCAACTGCCACCTGAGGTCTCACATTGCCAAGGCAACGGGAGCATGCCAGGCAGGAGTTACCTCACAGCAGAGGTCCCACCTCACAGAAGGGTGAGAAACCCAGCCAACATCAGACTCTCACCAGAGGGCCCACATCACCAAGGGGATGGGAACCAGGCAGGAGTGTCTTCACATCAGTGGGGCCACATCATCGAAAGCTGAGGTACTCAGCACATGTGTCCTCAAACCAGAGGACCCACATCACCAAGGACCTCGGAGTGAGGCAGGCAGGAGTAGCCTCACAACACTGGGCACATAGAATAAAAAAGTGAGGAATCCAGCAGTTGGAACCTCCCAGCAGGCGGCCCAGAGCACCGAGGCTATGGGATCCAGGCCACAGTGAACTCACAGAAGAGGGCCCATGTCATGAAACTGAGCAACCCAGCCATTGGGACCTCAGAGCAGGAGGCCCACATCCCCATGGGGATGGAATTCTGGTAGGAGTGTCCTCGCACCACTGAGAACGTATCAGAAAATTTTGGGTGACCAGCAGTTACGGCCTAACGCCAGAGGACCCTCATCACCAAGGGAAGGAGGCTCCCAGCAGGCTCCAACTGCCACCAGAGGGCTGACGTCGCCAAGGCGATGTGTGCCAACCAGGCACGAATGACCTCACAGCAGAGGGCCCACCTCAGAGAAGTGTGACGAACCCAGTCAGGATCAGACTCGCACCAGAGGGCCCACATCACCAAATGGATTGGAACCAGGCAGGAGTGTCCTCACATGAGTAGGGCCACATCATCTAAAGGTGAGGAACCCAGAACATGTGGCTTCAAACCATAGGACACCCATCACCAAGGGGCTGGGAGTGAGGCAGGCAGGAGGAGCCTCATAACAGAGGGCCCAAAAATAAGAAAGGTGAGGAATCCAGCAGTTGGAACCTCCCAGCAGGTGGCCCAGAGCACAGAGGCTAGAGGAACCAGGCCAGAGTGAACTAACACCAGACAGCCCACATCATGAAACTGTGAGCAACCCAGACATTGGGACCTCAGAGCAGAAGGCCCACATCCCCATGGTGATGGGAACATGACAGGAGTGTCCTGGCATCACTGGGCTCACATCAGAAAACGTGGGGTGCTCAGAAGTTAGGGCCTGACGCTAGAGGGCACTCATCACCGAGAGGAGGAGGCTCCCAGCAGGCTCCAGCTGCCACCAGAGGGCCAACATCACCAAGGTGATGTGTGCCAGCCTGGCAGGAGTGACCTCACAGCAGAGGGCCCACCTCACAGAAGGGTGAGGAACACAGCCAGGATCAGACTCTCACCAGAGGGCCCACATCACCAAGGAGATGGGAACCAGGCAGGAGTGTCCCCACACCAGTGGGACAACATCATCGAAAGGTGAGGATCCCAGCACATGTGTCCTCAAACCAGAGGAACCACATCACCAAGGGGTTCGGAATGAGGCTGGCAGGACTGGCCTCACAACACAGGGTCCATAGAATATAAAAGTTGAGGAATCCAGCAGTTGGAACCTCCCAGCAAGTGGCCCAGAGCACCGAGGCTATGGGATCCAGGCCGCAGTGAACTCACAGCAGAGGGCCCACATCATGAACCTGTGAGCAGCCCAGCTGTTGGGACCTCAGAACAGAAGGCCCACATCCCCATTGGGATGGGAACCTGGCAGGAGTGGCTTTGCACCACTTAGCACATATCAGAAAATGTTAGGAGCCCAGCAGTTAGGGCCTGATGCCAGGGGGCCCTCATAACTGAGGGGAGGAGACTCCCAGCAGGTTCCAACTGCCAACAGAGGGCCCACGTCTACAAGGTGGCATGCACCAGCCAGGCAGTAGTGACCTCACAGCAGAGGGCCTATCTCACAGAAGGGTGAGGAACCGAGGCAGGATGAGACTCTCACCAGAGGGCCCACAACACCAAGGGGATGGGAACCAGTCAGGACTGTCCTCCCACCAGTGGGACCACATCATCGAAAGGTGAGGAACCCAGCACGTGGCCTCATATCAGAGGACATACATCACAAAGGGGATGGGAGTGAGGCAGGTAGGAGTAGCCTAAAAACAGAGGGCCCAAAGAATAAAAAAAGTGAGGAATCCAGCATTTGGAACCTCCCAGCAGGCGGCCGAGAGCACAGAAGCTATGGGATGCAGGCAGGAGTTAACTAACACCAGAGAGCCCACATCATGAAACTGTGAGCAACCCAGGCATTGGGACCTCAGAGCAGAAAGCCCACATCCCCATGGGGATGGGAACCTGACAGGAGTGTCCTGGCATCACTGGGCTCACATCAGAAAACGTGGGGAGCCCAGCAGTTAGAGCCTGATGCTAGAGGGCCGTCATCACCGAGGGCAGGAGGCTCCCAGCAGGTTCCATGTGCCAACAGAGGGCCCACGTCGCCAAGGTGATGTGTGCAAGTCAGGCAGGATTGACCTCACAGCAGAGGGCCTACCTCACAGAAGAGTGAGGAACCCAGCCAGGATAAGACTGTCACCAGAAGGCCCACATCACCAAGGGGATGGGAACCAGGCAGGAGTGTCCTCACACCAGTGGGGCCACATCATTGAAAGTTGCCTAACCCAGCACATGTGGCCTCAAACCAGAAGACCCACATCACGAAGGGGTTGCGAGTGAGGCAGGCAGGAGGAGCATCACAACACAGGACCCATAGAATACAAAAGTTGAGGAATCGAGCAGTTGGAACCTCCCAGCAGGCAGCCAAGACCACAGACGCTATGGGATCCAGGCCACAGTGAACTAACACCAGAGAGCCCACATCATGAAATTGTGATCAACCCAGCCGTTGGAACCTCAGAGCAGAAGGCCCACATCCCCATGGGGATGGGAACCTAAGAGGAGTGCTTGAGCAACACTGGGCTCACTAAGAAAAGTTGGGGAGCCCAGCAGTTAGGGCCTGACGTCAGAGGGCCCTCATCACAGAGCTGAGGAGGCTCCCAGCAGGGTCCAATTGCCACCAGAGGGCTCATGTCAACAAGGCGAGGTGAGCAACCCAGGCAAGAGTTACCTGATAGTAGAGGGCCCACCTCACAGATGGGTGAGGAACCCAGCCAGGATCAGACTCTCACCAGAGCGCCCACATCACAAAGGGGATGGGACCCAGTCAGGATTATCCTCACACCAGTGGGGCCTCATCATCTTAAGGTGAGGAACCCAGCACATGTGTCCTCAAACCAGAGGACCCACATCACCAAGGGCCTTGGAGTGAGGCAGGCAGGAGTAGCCTCACAACACAGGGCACATAATATAAAAAACGTGAGGATTCCAGCATTTAGACCTTCCAGCAGGCGGCCCAGAACACCGAGGCTATGGGATCCAGGCCACAGTGAACTCACAGCAGAGGGCCCACATCACAAAACTGTGAGCAACCCAGGAGTTGAGACCTCAGCGCAGAAGGACCACATCCCCATGGGAATGGGAACCTGGCTGGAGTGTCCTCGCACCACTGGGCGCACATCAGAAAATGTGGGGAGCCCACCATTTAGGGCCTGACGCCAGAGGGCCGTCATCACCGAGAGGAGGAGGCGCCCTGCACGCTCCAACTGCCACCAGAGGGCTCACGTCTCCAAGGTGACGTGTGCCAGCCAGGCAGGAGTGACTTCACAGCAGAGGGCCTACCTCACAGAACGTTGAGGAACCCAGCCAGGATTAGACTCTCGCCAGAGGGCCCACCTCACCAAGGGGATGGGAACCAGGCAGGAGTGTCCTCACACGAGTGGGGTCACATCATCGAAAGGTGAGGAACGCAGCACATGTGGCCTCAAGCCATAGGACAGTCATCACCAAGGGGCTGGCAGTGAGGCAGGCAGGAGGAGCCTCACAACAGAGGGCACATAGAATAAAAAAGTTGAGGAATCCAGCAGTTGGAACCTCCCAGCAGGCGGCTCAGAGCACCGATGATAAGGGATCCTTGCCGGAGTGAACTCACAGCAGAGGGCCCACATCATGGTACTGTGAGCAAGCCAGCCGTTTTGACCTCAGAGCAGAAGGCCCATATCGCCATGGGGATGGGAACCTGGCAAGAGTCTCCTCACTCACTTGGCGCACATCAGAAAATGTGGGGAGCCCAGCAGTTATGGTCTAAGGCAAGAGGGCCCTCATCACCGAGGGGAGGAGGATCCCAGCACACTCCAACTGCCACCAGAGGGCCCACGTCGCCAAGGTGACGTGTGCCAGACAGGCATGATTGACCTCACAGCAGAGGGCCCACCTCACAGAAGGGTGAGGAACCCAGCCAGGATCAGACTCTCACCTGAGGGCCCACATCAGCAAGGGGATGGGAACCAGTCAGGACTGTCTTCCCTCCAGTGGGGTCACATCATCGAAAGGTGCGGAACCCAGCACATGTGGCCTCAAATCAGAGGACACATATCACAAAGGGAATGGGAGTGAGGCAGGCAGGAGTAGCCTAAAAACAGAGGGCCCAAAGAATAAGAAAGGTGAGGAATCCAGCAGTTGGAACCTCCCAGCAGGCGGCCCAGAGCACAGAAGCTATGGGATGCAGGCAGGAGTGAACTAATACCAGAGAGCCCACATCATGAAACTGTGAGCAACCCAGGCTTTGGGACCTCAGAGCAGAAGGCCCACATCCCAATGGGGATGTGAACCTGGCTGGAGTGTCCTCGCACCACTGGGCGCACATCACAAAATGTGGGGAGCCCAGCAGTTAGGGCCTGACGCCAGAGGGCCCTCATCACCGAGGAGAGGAGGCTCCCAGCAGGCTCCAAGTGCCACCAGAGGGCTCATGTCCACAAGGCGAGGTGAGCAAGCCAGGCAGGAGTGACCTCACAGCAGACGGCCCACCTCACAGATGGGTGAGGAACCCAGCCAGGATCAGACTCTCAACAGAGGGCCCACATCACCAAGGGGATGTGAACCAGGCAGGAGTCTCCTAAGACCATTGGTCCCACATCATCGAAAGGTGAGGAACCCAGCACATGTGGCCTCAAACCAGACGACACACATCACGAAGGGGCTGGGAGTGAGGCAGGCAGGAGGATCCTCACAACAGAGGGCCCAAAAAATTAAAAAAGTGAGGAATCCAGCAGTTGGAACCTCCCAGCAGGCGGCCAAGAGCACAGAGGCTATGGGATCCACGCCTCTGTGAACACCAGAGAGCCCACATCATGAAAATGTGAACAACCCAGCCGTTGGGACCTCAGAGCAGAAGGCCCACATCCCCATGGAGATGGGATCCTAAGAGGAGTGCCAAAGCATCACTGGGCTCCCTAAGAAAAGTTGGTGAGTCCAGCAGTTAGGGCCTGACGCAAGAGGTTCCTCATCACCGGGGGGAGGAGATTCCCAGCACGCTCCAACTGCCACCACACGGCTGACTTCACCAAGGCAATGTGTGCCAGCCATGCAGGAGTGACCTATCAGCAGAGGGTCTCCCTCACAGGTGGGTGAGGAACAAAGCCAGGAACAGACTCTCACCAGGGGGTCCACATAACCACGTGGATGAGAACCAAGCAGGAGTGTCCTCACACTAGTGGGGCCACATCATCGAAAGGTGAGGAACCCAGCAAAGGTGGCCACAAACCAGAGGACCCACATCACCAAGGGGTTGAGAGTGAGGTAGGTGTCTGGACGGGTATATTTAACACTCATTTCCCACCAGGAAGAGAAATTAACCAAAGGCTCAGCGTGCCCTGCCAGAAGCAGATTAGGGCCTGAAGCAGTCTTGCGGGTTTGCGGCCAGCTCACAAGAAAGCGAGTTGAAGAAAGGAGCTCAGGGGCCCTGTAATTCACAAACCTGGAGAGTTATAAATAACAGATAACGTCCAAAAATATATTGAAGTAAGGCTGCGAAGAGGACTTGAAAGCGGGGCAGAATTTCAGGAAACCGATTTCAGGAGGTAGACTGGAATTGCATTTAAAGCATAGGAAAAGAGGCAGAACATCGACAATGATGCACTTGGCAACAAAGGGCGTATGAGTTTGTTCCTGAATATATTCAGGAAAAAACACATATGCCCTTTTTGGCAAACCAAGCAAGCTTGCAATGGAAATCCGAACTACTATGAAGTGTCACTTCCCCCCGGTCTAAAGGGCCATCTGAGAAAAGTGTAAAATCCAGAAAGGCAAGACAGGCCATGGGGAAAAAGGAGCCTTGTTATGCTGATGGGCGGGATGTACATTGCCAACAGCCACTCTGGAGAAGTGTATGGTGTTTCCTGATACATCAGAAAAACAAAGCAACAGAGTCTAGGGCATTTCCACTTATGGTCCTATAGCTTAGGGAAATTAAAATCAAAAAGACACAGCCACCCCAAAATTTGGGACAGCTCTGTTTACAGGAACCTCTTCTACAGTACGAGTTAAATATCCCAGAGAACAAATAATTGATAAAGAAGTTGCGGTACTTATGTACAACAGAATACCACTCAGCAATGAAATCTGTGTCACCAGGCCTGTACCAGCATAATGAGTGGATTGAGGCATGATGATTCTAAGTGAAATAAGTCACACAGAAAAAGAAACATCATAAGGTATCACTAATGCACGGAATGTAAACTTGGCTACACATGAACTGAATTACAAAACAGAACAGGGTCTCAAGTTTAGAAAACCAACTTATGCTTGCTTAAGGGGAAAGGTGAGTTGGGGTGCTGCATAAAACCAGAGTTTGAAATTAGCACAGATACCATTCCATAAGCCAAATATGTAATAGACAAGACCTACCACTTGCTCAACGAAATGGACTCAACAATGAGGTATCACCTCACACCTGTTAGAATGGGCATCATCTGAAAATCTACAAACAACAAATGCTGGAAAGGGTGTGGAGAAAAGGAAGCCTCTTCCACTATTGTTGGGAATATAAATTGATACAGTCACTATGGAGAACAATATGGAGTTTCTTAAGAAACTAATAATAGAATTACCATATGATACAGCAATCCCAGTACTGGACATATACTCAGACAAAACCATAAATCAAAAAGAGACATTCACCGCAATGTTCATTGCATCACTATTTACAATATCGAGGTAATGGAAGCAACCTAAATGCCCACAGACAGACGAATGCATAAAGCTGTGGTACATATATAAAATGGAATATTACTAAGCCATGAAAGGAATGAAATTGGGTCATTTGTAGAGACGTCGATGGATCTAGAGACTGTCATACAGAGTGAAGTAAGTCAGAAAGAGAAAAACAAATCTTGTATATTCATGCATATATGTGGAACCTAGAAAAACTGTACAGATTAACCGTTTTGCAAGGCATAAATAGAGCAACAGATGTAGACAACAATCGTATGGACAACAAGGGGGGAAAGCTCTTGGAGGGGTGGTGGTGGGAGGAGTTGAGAGATTGGGATTGGCATGTAAACATTTATATGTATAAAATAGATAACCAATGAGAACCTGCTGTATAAAAATATAAAATAAAATTCAAAATTAAAAAGAAATAAAATTTAAAAAATAAAACAGAAAAAACAATTATTCCCTTCACATACATGTATTTATATGAATAAATTATTTCCATGCTTATATCTGTAAATACAAAAAAGAGGAATAAAATCTACCTTGAACCAAAAACGAAAAAGAGAAAAAAAAAAAACAGAACCCACCAGTTACTCAGAGGAAAACCGTATCAGGGCACTTGCTCCAGTTGTAAACAATTCTGAAGTTGGTCAGTGGTGGGGAATCGTCTCCCATTCAGCCAGCAGCCCCCACACAACAAGCGTCCTCATTGCAAAGCTGGGGCACCGTGCCGAGGCATCTGTGAGTAAACGTGAGCTGAGCCCCAGGCCAGTTGCTGCTGAACTGTTCCCACCCTTCCCAGGTAAAACACCTGAATATATACAAGGACTTGAAAGCCTAGAGGAAGGGCCATGGAGCCACACGAGTGACAGCATGCCAGCTGACTTGGTGCCTGCAGGCCAGCCAGGATGGTCCTGGCCCTGGGTGCTCTTCTGGAAGATTTCCATTTCCCTGCCTGAGATACCCGTCCTGTCCCTGCCCCCACTGCTTTTTTCCTTCCTCACCTCTGCCCAGGGAGAAATTCCAGCAGCAGGTATGGGTGACACATCCTCTTCTTTAGCAGGTGGCAGCCTGGCAACTGCTGCAGAAAGTCCAGCAGAGCCCCACTCACACTGGGCCACCCACAAAGCCGTGGCCTCTCACTCCCTCCCACCAGCCCAGCCCCGAGACTGCTGACAGGGCAGAGAAAATGGCGTCAGGCACAGCTGCAGGGGCTTTTGCTGCCTGGAGTGGTATTTATATTGATCTCAACCCAGGCACACCTGGGGAGGGCTGGCCGGCATGGTAAGGCTGCCCAGGTAGCCAATCATCACCCCTCAGGGGCTCACAGTTGCAGAAAATGGAACTTGCTGAACGGGCCAGGTCCAAGGAACAGGTGTGGGCTCCTGAGAGTCAGGATAGACAAGGGGCTGCAGCTTTGGCTTGTTTTCTAATCATTTTATCTGGCCCATGAGTGGGAGACAACTTCAAGAAAACCCTCTCCTAATGAGAGGAACCCAGGAGTCAGGGAGAGGAGGGGTGGGTGGTGGTTGGAGACAGAGGCCTGGTGCCCTGGGTGCAGTGGAAGTCTCTGGAAGACCAGGTGGAGGGAGGCCACACAGAGTGATGCCCAGGGTCACAGACCTGTCGGAGCTGCTGTTTGTTAGTTCAAGTCCTGCTCTGAGGTGCTCTGTGTCAGCTCTGAGCGACAGGTGAGCTGGGGGTGCTCTTCAATGAGGGCTATGTGCACGGTTCCTGTGTGCCCAGCCCTGCCACGGTACCTGCAAGGGTAGCTCTGTATCCTGGGAGGGGCCTGACCATGAGAGCCCCGTGGGCTGGGTTGGGGGTGGGGTACCTGCCCAGGAGAGCTTCATATCCTGGGATTGGCCTGACCACGAGAGCCCCATGGGCTGCTGGGGACCTGGTAAAGGATGTCAGGACAGTCAGTGAAGCCACCGAGGATATACCTCCAGTTACTCCTGATTCCTACACCCTGCTGGTCATTCTACCAACCACCAGGACATGGTATTCTGTATTAGTCTTCAATGATGCCTTCTTTTGTATTCCATTAGTCCCAGAGTCACAAGAAATTTTGGCTTGTGAGTGGCAGGACTCAACATACAACTAAAACAATACTTCCGGGCCGTCTTGCCCCAAGGGTTCAAAAATTCCCACACCATCTTTGGGGAAAGCTTAGCTAACGACCGAAAAGTTCTACCTCTGGAAAAGGAAACCCTCCTTCAATATGCAGACGACATTCTGATCGCCAGCCCTACTAAGGAGGCCTCTGAACTACCAAGCCAATAAAGGATAGAAGTTGTCCAAGAAAAAGCTCAAATATCACAGACTGCGGTGACCTGCCTGGGCTTCATTCTCACACAAGGTCAGAGAAGCCCATCCCAGGAAAGGGAAGAAACCATTTGCAGCCTTACCCCTTTCTAAAACTAGAAGACAGCTTAGGGGTTCCTGGGGAGGCCAGGGTTTGCTGCTTCTGGATCCCTAACTACAGTCTACTAGCTGGGCCTCTATATGAAACACTGAAAGGAAAAGATGATGATCCTTTTGAACAGAATCCAGAAGTGGCCTTTCAAGAATGGAAAGAGCAGTCAATTCAGACCCTTGCCCTGGAACTCCCTAATTGAGCTAAACCCTTTGACCTTTCCATTCCCGGTGAAAGGTGAATCGCCATTGGAGAATTAGTGCAAAAACTGGGACCACTTGAAATGGAACAACGCAAGAATGCCATCCAGGTAGGATAAACTACAGTCACCAAGGGGCTTGGCCCACTGCCACATCTGGCCAAGATACTGGCGGTATCTAAAAACCTGGAAATCAGCAGCCCAAAAGGCCACCTCCCTCCTAAGGGAAAAGGACCCCCCGTGGTGATCCTAATCACCAACCATGCCCTGAAGTTGCAGGGTTCGCTCCGTGGGCACACCGACCTCGAGTGAGGAGGCCCTCCAACTCCAACATCCAGAGAGATAACCGGGGGCAACAGGGCACCATGACGACTCGTGTGAACATCACTTGACCTGGAGTTTCTCTCATAAAACAACAATAGTGTGTCCCGAAGGAGTAGACTACTGCTTGCAGGACTTCCTGCACCCGGAGGGGAGCTAATAATCTTGGCGGGGGAACCGTATATCACACTGTCACCATAGAAAAGCCTACAGACACCGTGATGATGGTGGCCAATAAGACCGGCTGGACTCCTGTTTACTTCAAAAGGCTGTTGACTCAGTGGCCATCATGGTCCTTGATCACCACTGACCCTGGACTGTCTGGGAGTTGAGCGGGCAGGGCTCTGACACCTGGTGCTGTTTTTACGTTAATTCAGGGGCCTAATTGAAGAAAGAGCAGACTACTGGTCAGAGCATCTAGGCTGGCACAAACGGTCAGCCTAAGGTGGCCGAACAAATGTGGGGCGGGGTGAAACCGACCCCCACAGCGTCTCTGCACATCTCTTTCCTGGACCCTTAAAGGTCATTAGAATCTATAACACTTCCAATGCTGGTGCTCAGGCGGACGAGCAGGGAGGCAGGGGTCCTGGGGCCAATCAACGTCACCTGGAGGCTGCTGGGGAGAAGTTCTGACCCTCGTCCCCTGGTATGAGGGCTCCCAACTCAGCACTCAGCAGTTACAGAAGAAGGGTCTGCACCCTCAGCACTCCAAGAATGAGGAACGGGACAAAAGGCAGAGGAGGGGTTTGTCCCCAGCAAAGCCCATTAAAAATCCCTGGGAGATAAAAATAGAATCTGGGCAATAAAGTCAAGTCTGACCTTTTTTATCCTTTGTGCTTTGTCTAATTTCACGTGCTCCTAGGGTCCCGCATGCAGAGGTTCCACACCCGGCACTTCAGACCAGATTTCCTGGTGCAGAATGGCTGGGTCGACACCTCAGCTCCTGGGGCCCAGTGCAGACTCCGAGATATAGAGCCTGAGCTGCAGCCAACCCGGCCCTTGAGAGCTCCGCCCCCTCCCTCTCACTGACTCTGACAGGATCTCTACACAGCAGCCCAGCCCACAGCCCACGGGGTAGTGCATGCTCTCACCTCTCCATTCTCTGATGAAAATATAAAGTTTCCTTTGCTTGGGAACCAAACTCAGTCTCGATCTGTTGGCCCCAATGACACTGGGCAGGGGGACCCTTGTTGGGGTCCACTCTGGAGGATCAGTAACAGAAATTGAGACTATTGTAACTTCAATGAACAGATGTGTGAGCCAAACTGTAGTTAACATAGAACAGTTTATAAGGCTCGGGTAAAATAAGATGTTTCTAACACTTCCATTTGATATTTCCATCACTTTATTATAAGCAAGTTCAGTGAAAAGGTTTGTCTTATTTGTCAGGTCAATATTAGAGAAATGAAGTGATTTCTTTCCAAGGATGTACATCTAATAATCTTGGTTAAAGCTTCAATCTTGTTTTAAATGCTTTTCCATTGAAAATGATACCTCTCTTTCAGCTCCCCCATTTCTGAGAAGTATAAAATCTTATAATTTATTATTACCAAAGGGGAAAGGGGGGAGGAGGGATAAATTAACAGTTTGGAATTAACACATACACACTGCTATGTATAAAATAGATCATCAACAAGGAACTACTGTATAGCACAGGGAACTACACTCAATATTGTGCAATAACCTATAAGGGGAAATAATCGGAAAAAGAACAGATATTTTTATTGACATCATCTATCAATGACAGTTAAAGTGTAACCTAAGGGAAGCCGGTGGTGAGTGCTTCTGACCCTGAAGACTTCAGTCATCTAAAGTTTGCACTCTGCCTACTTCCCAAGGCCCTTAATGAACATATGTGTAGCCGTAGCTTAAAAAACTCCCCAGTTTGGGTTTCGGGGAGACACTGATTTTGAAAAAGCCCTGGTGTTCTCCTTACATGAATGGGACTCTTCCTACTGCTAAAACATGTCTGTCACATCCAGAGGATGGTATACCGTCTGATCGGGAAGAGTTTGGAAAAGGCATCTCATCTCCTCATCTCCTGGTGCTCGGGTTCACCCCTCCAGCGTCTTTACTAACAGTCTCCCCACTTGGAGATGTCAACACTGTCAACATCCTGTTGCGTACAGTTTGGAATTTGTCCAGAGGATGAAGCGGAAGGATGAGGAACAATGAGAGACAAGTCCTAGGTGTTCAGACAGGCACATGTCACTCTAATTTCCAATCAGGAAGATGAATTGACCAAAGGCTAGGGTTGCCCATGGAAACAGTATAGGGCTTGAGGAAATCCCACTGCTTTGTGGCCAGTTCCCATAAACACAAGTTGAACAATGGAACTCAGGGGCAGTAAAATTCACGAAACTGCAGAGTTGAAAATATCTATCACTGAAAAATGTCTTGAGGAAAGTCAGAGAAAAGGATTGGCAAGCAAGGGAGAATGGCAGGAAAGGGATTTGAGGAGGTAGAAAGGACTCGCCATTAAGCACAAGAAAAGGGGCTGAACATTGCCAACATTGCAGTTGGCCAAAAAGGCTGTATGCGTTTTTTTCTGTATATATTCAAGAAAAGGGCATACACTTTTTTAGCCAACCAAACAGGTGGGCACTGGAAATCAATACTACAAAAGATATCACTTCGCATCAGTCAGAAGAGCCATCCTCATAAAGTGTAAACGCCAGAAATGCAGGACAGGGCAAGGAGAAGAGGGAGCCCTGTGAGGCTTATAGTGGAAATGTATATTGCCAACGGCCATTCTGGAGAAGTGTATTGTGTTTACTAAAGCATCTAAAAAATGAGCTACAGAGCATAGGGCACTTGCACTCATGGGCGTATATCTTGGGAAAAACAAAAATCGAGAGGACACAGGCACCCCAATGTTTACTGCCTCTCTGTTTAAAAGATCCTCGACTAGGATATAACTTAAATGTCTCTGGAGGGAAAAAATGGATAGAGATGTGGTACTTATGTAGAGTGGAATATTACTCAGCCTGGAAATCAATGAAATATGGCCAGTTGTAACAACTCCGGAGGAGTTACGTATGATCATTCTAAGTGACATAATTCAAAAAGAAAAAGACACATATCATAAGATATCACTTAAAGGTGGAATCCAAAATGGCTACACATGAAATAAATTACAAAACAAAAACATAGTCAAATATGTAGAAAATACGCGTGAGGCTGCTAAACGGGAAAGGTGGGGAGGGGTGAGGCATCATCCAGGAGGTTGAAATTAGCAAAGATACCATTCCAAATACCAAACTGATAATCAACAAGGCCTACACGGTAGCTAAAAGAACTGCACTCAGCACACTCAAGTCACCGGAAAAGAATATCTATGACTGGTAAGAATCTGAAAAAGAATTTATTGATGTCTCTCTGTACGTGAATCAAGTGGATGTACAGCAGCAAGAAACAGAGCTTTGAAAATCAGATGTAACCAATATAGTAATAAATTGAAAAAAATAAACAACAGAGAGACAGAGAAAACCTCTTACAACTTTTCCTCAGGGACGGTGATGCAACATGGATTGAACACATCTAGACCCACAGCAGGATGAGACATAAGGCTGGAAACTGTTCGCGCTAAGAGAAATGTGAGGTTGGGTGAGGAAATGCACACCCTTTAAAGTAATATTACCTGGTACCCATTCAATGGGTCCCAAATCTGCAGGTTCAAGGAATCTTCCTACAGCTAAAACATGCATGGAAAACCCAGAGGACTGTACACCATGTGATCGGGAGATGTGTCTAAAATGCACCTCATTTATCCTCTCCTGGTGCTCCTGTTCATCATTCCAGCCACGTTACTTAGAATCTCCCCACTTAGAGAATCAGCACATTTAAACTTCTGTTTCACACATTTTGCAAATTGTGAGGAGGATGAACGGGAACAGGGGGAAACAATGAGAGAATAGTTGTAGGGGTTTGGACGGGCACATGTCACTCTAATTTCCCATTAAGAATAAGAATTAAAAAAAGGCTCAGCCCGCCTCGCCGGAGCCAAAATAGGGCCTGAAGCAATCCTGCGGTTTTGAGGCCAGCTCACAAAAGAGCAACTTAAAAAATGGAGCTCAGGGTCACTGCAATTCACAAACCTGCAGAGTTATAAATGAAAACTAACGTCCAAAAATATGTTGAGGTAAGGCAAAGAAGAGGATCTGAATGCAAGACAGAATTGCAAGAAACAGATTTCAAGAGATAGATTGGACTCGCCTTTAAAGCACATGAAAAGCGGCAGAATTTCGACAACGATGCAGTTGGCCCAAAAGGGAGTATGCGTTTTTTCCTGAATATATCCAGGAAAAAACGCATACGCACTTTATGGGCAACCAAGCAAGCAAGCAATGCAAATGTGCACAACAAAGAAGTCTCATTTCCCACCGGTCAAAAGGGCCATCCGAAAAAATTGTAAAAACCAGAAATGCAGGACAGGCCATGGAGAACAGGGAGCCTTTATACGCTGATGGACAGTGTGTGAACTGCCGAGAGCCACTCTGGAGAAGTGTATGGTGGTTCCTAAATCATCTAAAAAACAGAGCGACAGAGCATAGGGCACTTCCAATCACGGGAGTATATCTAGGGAAGTCTAAAAATCAACAAGACACAAGCACACCACAGTTTAGGGCTACTCTGTTTACAAGAACCTCAACTTCAGTACACCTTAAATATCCCAGGAAAGAGAACAATGGATAAAGAAAATGTGGTACTTATGTACAATGGAATATCTCTTCACCATGAAATCAATGTAATAAGGCTAGTAGAAGGATAAAGAGTGGATTGAGGTCCGATAATACTACTTGAAATAAGTCAAACAGAAAAAGAAACATATCATAAGATATCACTTATAGAGGGAGGATAAATATGGCTGCACAAAAAATGAATTACAAAACAGAACAGTGTCTCACATTTAGAAAACACACTTATGTCAGCTTAAGGGGAAAGGAGAGGTGGGGTGATGCATAAAACCAGAGTTTGAAATTAGCACAGATACCGTTCAATAAACCAAATAGGTATCAGACAAGATCTACACCTCGCTCAATGAACTGGCCTCAACACACCGTATACACCGCAGAGAAATATATCTGAGTAATAAGAATCTTAAAACCCATGTATTGATATCTCTCCATAAGGGAATCAAGTGTGCGCAGAGCGGCACAAACACAGCAGTGAAAATGAGCTAAACCCCATTATAGAAATAAATTTTAAAACCAAAATGCAGAAACAATGAAAGAGAGAAAAATTCTTACAAAATTCGCTCAGGGGCTGTGATGCAACCTGGAATGACCACATATAAACCCACAGCTGGATAAGACATAAGGCTGGACACTTGGGGCTGAAAGGATTGGTGAGCTTTGGTGAGCAACTGCCGAAAGTTTAATGCAATACTTCATGCTACTTATTCCAAGGGTCCCAACACTCCAAGTTGAAGGGAATCTTCCTAGAGCTAAACCATGCATGGGAAATCCAGCGGATGGTATACCATATGATCGGGAAAGGTTTCTAAAATGCACCTCATTTTCCTCTCCTGGGGCTCCGGATCAACATTCCAGCCACTTTACTAACAACATCTCCACATGGAGAGTCAATGCCTTTAAGTTCCGGAATCGCACAGTCTGCAGTTAGTGCGGAAAATGAATGGGAATAGGGGGAACCAGTGAGAAAATAGCTGTAGCGGTTTCAATGGGCACATGTCACTCTAATTTCACATCAGGAAGAAGAATTAACCAAAGGCAGAGCAAGGCGCCCCAGAAGAAGAATAGGGCCTGAAGAAATCCTGTGGATATGAGGCAAGATCACAAAAATAAGAGCTGAAAAATGGAGCTAAGGGCCATTGCAATTCAAAAACCTGCAGAGTTATGAAGGCCAACTATTTTCCAAAAGTATATTGAGGTAAGGCTATGAAGAGGCACTGAGAGCAAGGCAGAACTGCAGGAAACCGATTTCAGGAGGTAGACTGGAATTGCATGTAAAGCATAGGAAAAGAGGCAGAATGTCCACAATGATGCACTTGGCCAAAAAGGGCGTATGAGTTTTTTCCTGAATATATTCAGGAAGAAAGGCATACGCACTTTCTGGCCAACCAAGCAAACTCGCAAAGGAAATCTGCACTACAATGAAGTCTCACTTCACCCTGGTCAAAGGGCCATCTGAAAAAAGTGTAAAATCCAGAAAGGCAGGACAGGCCATGGAGAACTGGGAGCCTTGTTATGCTGATGGGCGGGATGTAAATTGCCAACAGCCACTCTGGAGAAGTGTATGGTGTTTCCTGAAACATCCAAAAAACCAAGCAAAAGAGCCTAGGGCATTTCCACTTATGGTCGTATAGCTTAGGGAAATAATTATCAAAAAGACACAGCCACCCCGAAGTTTGGGATGGCTCTGTTTACAAGAACCTCGTTTACGGTACAGGTTCAAAATCGCAGAAAGCGAAAAATGGATAAAGAAATTGTGGTACTTACGTACAATGCAATATCACTCAGCAATGAAATCTATGTCATCAGGCCCATGACAGCATAATGAGTGGATTCAGGTATGATGATTCTAAGAGAAATAAGTCACACAGAAAAAGAAACATCATAAGATATCACTACTACACGGAATGTAAACTTGGCTACACAGAAACTGAATTACAAAAGAGAACAGCGTCTCAAATGTAGAAAACCAACTTATGCTTGCTTAAGGGGAAAGGTGAGTTGGGGTGCGGCATAAAACCACAGATTGAAATTAGCACAGATACCGTTCCATAAGCTAAATATGTAATAGACAAGAGCTACTCCTTGCTCAACGATGTGGACTCAAAACCCAATATTAAACGCCTAAGAATATACCTGACTAGTAAGAATCTTAAAACCTATGGATTTATATGTCTCCGAAAGAGAATCAAGCGTGTATACAGTGGCATAAACGCAGCAGTGATAGGATTGGTGAGGTTTGGTGAGCAAATGCAGACCCTTTGAAGTCATATTGCATGGTACCCATTCCATGGGTCTCAACTCTCCAGGTTTAAGGGATTCTTCCTTCAGCTAAAACATGCATGTGGAACCCAGAGTATGATCCACCGTGTGATCGGGAAACGTGTTCAAATGTGTCTCAGTGTTCGTCCCCTGGTACTCGGGTGCAACATTCCAGACGCTTTACTAACACTCTCCCCACTTGGAGAGTCAGTGCCTTTAACCTTTTGTTTGGCCCAGTTTGCAATTTCTACGTAAGATAAACAGGAAGAGGGAGAACCAATGAGAGACTAGCTGGAGGTGTCTGGACGGGCAAATTTAACTCTCATTTCCCACCAGGAAGAGGAATTAACCAAAGGCTCAGCATGCGATGCCGGAACCAAACTAGGGCCTGAAGCAATCCTGCGGTGTTGCGGCCAGCTCACAAGAAAGCGAGTTGAAGAAAGGAGCTCAGGGGCACTGTAATTCACAAACCTGCAGTTATAAATGACAGCTATCGTCCAAAATATATTGAAGGAAGGCTGCTAAGAGGACTTGAAAGCGGGGCAGAATTGCAGGAAACCGATTTCAGGAGGTAGACTGGAATTGCATGTAAAGCATAGGAAAAGAGGTAGAACGTCCACAATGATGCACTTGGCCAAAAAGGGCGTATGCGTTTTTTCCTGAATATATTCAGGAAAAAACGCATACGCCCTTTTTGGCCAACCAAGCAAGCTTGCAAAGGAAATCTGCACTACAATGAAGTCTCACTGCCCCCCGGTCAAAAGGGCCATCTGAAAAAAGTGTAAAATCCAGAAAGGCAAGACAGGCCATGGAGAACTGGGAGCCTTGTTATGCTGATGGGCGGGATGTAAATTGCCAGCAGCCACTCTGGAGAAGTGTATGGTGTTTCCTGAAACATCTAAAAAACAAAGCAACAGAGCCTAGGGCACTTGAACTTATGGTCCTATAGCTTAGGGAAATTAAAATCAAAAAGACACAGCCACCCCAAAGTTTCGGCCGGCTCTGTTTACAAGAACCTCATTTTCAGTACAAGTTCAATATCGCAGAAAGCGAAAAATGGATAAAGAAGTTGTGGTACTTACGTACAATGCAATATCACTCAGCAATGAAATCTATGTCATCAGGCCCGTAGCAGCATAATGAGTGGATTCAGGTACGATGATTCTAAGTGAAATAAGTCACACAGAAAAAGAAACATCATAAGATATCACTACTACACGGAATGTAAACGTGGCTACACAGGAACTGAATTACAAAACGGAACAGGGTCTCAAATGTAGAAAACCAACTTATGCTTGCTTAAGAGGAAAGGTGAGTTGGGGTGCTGCATAAAACCAGAGATTGAAATTAGCACAGATACCGTTCCATAAGCCAAATATGTAATAGACAAGAGCTACTCCTTGCTCAATGAAGTGGACTCAACACCCCACATTAAACGCCTAACAATATACCTGACTAGTAAGAATCTACCTGACTAGTAAGAATCTTAAAACCTATGGATTTATATGTCTCCGAAAGAGAATCAAGCGTGTGTACAGTGGCATAAACTCAGCAGTGATAGGATTGGTGAGGTTTGGTGAGCAAATGCAGACTCTTTGAAGTCATATTGCATGGTAACCATTCCATGGGTCTCAACTCTCCAGGTTTAAGGGATTCTTCCTTCAGCCAAAACATGCATGTGGAACCCAGAGTATGATCCACCGTGTGATCGGGAAACGTGTTCAAATGTGTCTCAGTTTTCATCCCCTGGTACTCGGATGCAACATTCCAGACGCTTTACTAACACTCTCCCCACTTGGAGAGTCAGTGCCTTTAACCTCCTGTTTGGCCCAGTTTGCAATTTCTGCGTAAGATGAACAGGAAGTGGGAGAACCAATGAGAGACTAGCTGGAGGTGTCTGGACGGACAAATTTAACTCTCATTTCCCACCTGGAAGAGGAATTAACCAAAGGCTCAGCGTGCGATGCCGGAACCAAACTAGGGCCTGAAGCAATCCTGCGGTGTTGCGGCCAGCTCACAAGAAAGCGAGTTGAAGAAAGGAGCTCAGGGGCACTGTAATTCACAAACCTGCAGAGTTATAAATGACAGCTATCATCCAAAAATATATTGAAGGAAGGCTGCCAAGAGGACTTGAAAGAGGTACAGAATTGCAGGAAACCGATTTCAGGAGGTAGACTGGAATTGCATGTAAAGCATAGGAAAAGAGGCAGAACGTCCACAATGATGCACTTGGCCAAAAAGGGCGTATGCGTTTTTTCCTGTCCAGGAAAAAACGCATACGCCCTTTTTGGCCAACAAAGCAAGCTTGCAAAGAAATCTGCACTACTATGAAGTCTCACTGCCCCTCGGTCAAAAGGGCCATCTGAAAAAAGTGTAAAATCCAGAAAGGCAGGACAGGCCATGGAGAACTGGGAGCCTTGTTATGCTGATGGACGGGATGTAAATTGCCAGCAGCCACTCTGGAGAAGTGTATGGTGTTTCCTGAAACATCCAAAAAACAAAGCAACAGAGCCTAGGGCACTTCCACTTATGGTCCTATAGCTTAGGGAAATTAAAATCAAAAAGACAAAGCCACCCCAAATTTTGGGACGGCTCTGTTTACAAGAACCTCTTTTACCGTACAAGTTCAATATCACAGAAAGGGAAAAATGGATAAAGAAGTTGTGGTACTTACGTACAATGCAATATCACTCAGCAATGAAATCTATGTCATCAGGCCCGTAGCAGCGTAATGAGTGGATTCAGGTACGATGATTCTAAGTGAAATAAGTCACACAGAAAAAGAAACATCATAAGATATCACTAATACACGGAATGTAATCTTGGCTACACAAGAACTGAATTACAAAACAGAACAGGGTGTCAAATGTAGAAAATCAACTTATGCTTGCTTAAGGGAAAAGGTGAGTTGGGGTGCGGCATAAAACCAGGGATTGAAATTAGCACAGATACCGTTCCATTAGCCAAATATGTAATAGACAAGAGCTACTCTTTGCTCAACGAAGTGGACTCAACACCCCATATTAAACACCTAAGAATATACCTGACTAGTAAGAATCTTAAAACCTATGGATTTATATGTCTCCGAAAGAGAATCAAGCGTGTGTACAGCGGCATAAACGCAGCAGTGATAGGATTGGTGAGGTTCGGTGAGCAAATGCAGACCCTTTGAAGTCATATTGCATGGTACCCATTCCATGGGTCTCAACTCTCCAGGTTTAAGGGATTCTTCCTTCAGCTAAAACATGCATGTGGAACCCAGAGTATGATCCACCATGTGATCGGGAAACGTGTTCAAATGTGTCTCAGTTTTTGTCCCCTGGTACTCGGGTGCAACATTCCAGACGCTTTACTAACACTCTCCCCACTTGGAGAGTCAGTGCCTTTAACCTCCTGTTTGGCCCAGTTTGCAATTTCTGTGGAAAATGAACAGGAATAGGGAGAACCAATGAGAGACTAGGTGGAGGTGTCTGGATGGGCAAATTTAACTCTCATTACCCACCAGGAAGAGGAATTAACCAAAGGCTCAGTGTTCTGTGCCGGAACCAAACTAGGGCCTGAAGCAATCCTGCGGTGTTGCGGCCAGCTCACAAGAAAGCGAGTTGAAGAAAGGAGCTCAGGGGCACTGTAATTCACAAACCTGCAGAGTTATAAATGACAGCCATCTTCCAAAAATATATTAAAATAAGGCTGCCAAGAGGAGTTGAAAGCGGGGCAGAATTGCAGGAAACCGATTTCAGGAGGTAGACTGGAATTGCATGTAAAGCATAGGAAAAGAGGCAGAACGTCCACAATGATGCACTTGGCCAAAAAGGGCGTATGCGTTTTTTCCTGAATATATTCAGGAAAAAACGCATACGCCCTTTTTGGCCAACCAATCAAGCTTGCAAAGGAAATCTGCACTACAATGAAGGCTCACTGCCACCTGGTCAAAAGGGCCATCTGAAAAAAGTGTAAAATCCAGAAAGGCAGGACAGGCCATGGAGAAATGGGAGCCTTGTTATGCTGATGGGCGGGATGTAAATTGCCAACAGCCACTCTGGAGAAGTGTATGGTGTTTCCTGAAACATCCAAAAAACCAAGCAACAGAGCCTAGGGCATTTCCACTTATGGTCGTATAGCTTAGGGAAATAATAATCAAAAAGACACAGCCTCCCCAAAGTTTGGGACGGCTCTGTTTACAAGAACCTCGTTTACGGTACAGGTTCAATATCGCAGAAAGCGAAAAATGGATAAAGAAATTGTGGTACTTACGTACAATGCAATATCACTCAGCAATGAAATCTATGTCATCAGGCCCGTGACAGCATAATGAGTGGATTCAGGTATGATGATTCTAAGAGAAATAAGTCACACAGAAAAAGAAACATCATAAGATATCACTACTACACGGAATGTAAACTTGGCTACACAGGAACTGAATTACAAAGCAAAACAGGGTCTCAAATGTAGAAAACCAACTTATGCTTGCTTAAGGGGAAAGGTGAGTTGGGGTGCTGCCTAAAACCAGAGATTGAAATTAGCATAGATACCGTTCCATAAGCCAAATATGTAATAGACAAGAGCTACTCCTTGCTCAACGAAGTGGACTCAACACCCCATATTAAACGCCTAAGAATATACCTGACTAGTAAGAATCTTAAAACCTATGGATTTATATGTCTCCGAAAGAGAATCAAGCGTGTGTACAGCGGCATAAACGCAGCAGTGATAGGATTGGTGAGGTTCGGTGAGCAAATGCAGACCCTTTGAAGTCATATTGCATGGTACCCATTCCATGGGTCTCAACTCTCCAGGTTTAAGGGATTCTTCCTTCAGCTAAAACATGCATGTGGAACCCAGAGTATGATCCACCATGTGATCGGGAAACGTGTTCAAATGTGTCTCAGTTTTTGTCCCCTGGTACTCGGGTGCAACATTCCAGACGCTTTACTAACACTCTCCCCACTTGGAGAGTCAGTGCCTTTAACCTCCTGTTTGGCCCAGTTTGCAATTTCTGTGGAAAATGAACAGGAATAGGGAGAACCAATGAGAGACTAGGTGGAGGTGTCTGGATGGGCAAATTTAACTCTCATTACCCACCAGGAAGAGGAATTAACCAAAGGCTCAGTGTTCTGTGCCGGAACCAAACTAGGGCCTGAAGCAATCCTGCGGTGTTGCGGCCAGCTCACAAGAAAGCGAGTTGAAGAAAGGAGCTCAGGGGCACTGTAATTCACAAACCTGCAGAGTTATAAATGACAGCCATCTTCCAAAAATATATTAAAATAAGGCTGCCAAGAGGAGTTGAAAGCGGGGCAGAATTGCAGGAAACCGATTTCAGGAGGTAGACTGGAATTGCATGTAAAGCATAGGAAAAGAGGCAGAACGTCCACAATGATGCACTTGGCCAAAAAGGGCGTATGCGTTTTTTCCTGAATATATTCAGGAAAAAACGCATACGCCCTTTTTGGCCAACCAATCAAGCTTGCAAAGGAAATCTGCACTACAATGAAGGCTCACTGCCACCTGGTCAAAAGGGCCATCTGAAAAAAGTGTAAAATCCAGAAAGGCAGGACAGGCCATGGAGAAATGGGAGCCTTGTTATGCTGATGGGCGGGATGTAAATTGCCAACAGCCACTCTGGAGAAGTGTATGGTGTTTCCTGAAACATCCAAAAAACCAAGCAACAGAGCCTAGGGCATTTCCACTTATGGTCGTATAGCTTAGGGAAATAATAATCAAAAAGACACAGCCTCCCCAAAGTTTGGGACGGCTCTGTTTACAAGAACCTCGTTTACGGTACAGGTTCAATATCGCAGAAAGCGAAAAATGGATAAAGAAATTGTGGTACTTACGTACAATGCAATATCACTCAGCAATGAAATCTATGTCATCAGGCCCGTGACAGCATAATGAGTGGATTCAGGTATGATGATTCTAAGAGAAATAAGTCACACAGAAAAAGAAACATCATAAGATATCACTACTACACGGAATGTAAACTTGGCTACACAGGAACTGAATTACAAAGCAAAACAGGGTCTCAAATGTAGAAAACCAACTTATGCTTGCTTAAGGGGAAAGGTGAGTTGGGGTGCTGCCTAAAACCAGAGATTGAAATTAGCATAGATACCGTTCCATAAGCCAAATATGTAATAGACAAGAGCTACTCCTTGCTCAACGAAGTGGACTCAGCACCCCATATTAAACGCCTAAGAATATACCTGACTAGTAAGAATCTTAAAACCTATGGATTTATATGTCTCCAAAAGAGAATCAAGCGTGTGTACAGCGGCATAAACGCAGCAGTGATAGGATTGGTGAGGTTCGGTGAGCAAATGCAGACCCTTTGAAGTCATATTGCATGGTACCCATTCCATGGGTCTCAACTCTCCAGGTTTAAGGGATTCTTCCTTCAGCTAAAACATGCATGTGGAACCCAGAGTATGATCCACCGTGTGATCGGGAAACGTGTTCAAATGTGTCTCAATTTTCATCCCCTGGTACTCGGGTGCAACATTCCAGACGCTTTACTAACACTCTCCCCACTTGGAGAGTCAGTGCCTTTAACCTCCTGTTTGGCCCAGTTTGCAGTTTCTGTGGAAAATGAACAGGAATAGGGAGAACCAATGAGAGACTAGGTGGAGGTGTCCGGACGGGCAAATTTAACTCTCATTTCCCACCAAGAAGAGGAATTAACCAAAGGCTCAGCGTGCCATGCCGGAACCACACTAGGGCCAGAAGCAATCCTGCGGTGTTGCGGCCAGCTCACAAGAAAGCGAGTTGAAGAAAGGAGCTCAGGGGCACTGTAATTCACAAACCTGCAGAGTTATAAATGATAGCTATCTTCCAAAAATATATTGAAGTAAGGCTGCCAAGAGGAGTTGAAACCGGGGCAGAATTGCAGTAAAACCGATTTCAGGAGGTAGACTGGAATTGCATGTAAAGCATAGGAAAAGAGGCAGAACGTCCACAATGATGCACTTGGCCAAAAATGGCTATGCGTTTTTTCCTGAATATATTCAGGAAAAAACGCATACACGCTTTTTGGCCAACCAAGCAAGCTTACAAAGGAAATCTGCACTACAATGAAGTCTCACTGCCCCCCGGTCAAAAGGGCCATCTGAAAAAAGTGTAAAATCCAGAGAGGCAGGACAGGCCATGGAGAATGGGAGCCTTGTTATGCTGATGGGCGGGATGTAAGTTGCCAGCAGCCACTCTGGAGAAGTGTATGGTGTTTCCTGAAACATCCAAAAAACAAAGCAACAGAGCCTAGGGCACTTCCACTTATGGTCCTATAGCTTAGGGAAATTAAAATCAAAAAGACACAGCCACCCCAAAGTTTGGGACGGCTCTGTTTACAAGAACCTCGTTTACGGTACAAGTTCAATATCACAAAAAGCGAAAAATGGATAAAGAAGTTGTGGTACTTACGTACAATGCAATATCACTCAGCAATGAAATCTATGTCATCAGGCCCGTAGCAGCATAATGAGTGGATTCAGGTACGATGATTCTAAGTGAAATAAGTCACACAGAAAAAGAAACATCATAAGATATCACTACTACACGGAATGTAAACTTGGCTACACAAGAACAGAATTACAAAACAGAACAGGGTGTCAAATGTAGAAAACCAACTCATGCTTGCTTAAGGGGAAAGGTGATTTGGGGTGCTGCATACAATAAGAGATTGAAATTAGCACAGATACCGTTCCATAAGCCAATTATGTAATACAAAAGAGCTACTCCTTGCTCAACGAAGTGGACTCAACACCCCATATTAAACGCCTAACAATATACCTGACTAGTAAGAATCTTAAAACCTATGGATTTATATGTCTCCGAAAGAGAATCAAGTGTGTGTACAGCGGCATAAACGCAGCAGTGATAGGATTGGTGAGGTTCGGTGAGCAAATGCAGACCCTTTGAAGTCATATTGCATGGTACCCATTCCTAGGGTCTCAACTCTCCATCTTTAAGGGATTCTTCCTTCAGCTAAAACATGCATGTGGAACCCAGAGTATGATCCACCGTGTGATCGGAAAACGTGTTCAAATGTGTCTCAGTTTTCGTCCCCTGGTACTTGGGTGCAACATTCCAGACGCTTTACTAACACTCTCCCCACTTGGAGAGTCATTGCCTTTAACCTCCTGTTTGGCCCAGTTTGCAATTTCTGTGGAAAATGAACAGGAATAGGGAGAACCAATGAGAGATTAGGTGGCGGTGTCTGGACAGGCAAATTTAACTCTCATTTCCCACCAGGAAGAGGAATTAACCAAAGGCTCAACATGCCGTACCAGAAACAAACTAGGGCCTGAAGCAATCCTGCGGTGTTGCGGCCAGCTCACAAGAAAGCGAGTTGAAGAAAGGAGCTCAGGGGCACTGTAATTCACAAACCTGCAGAGTTATAAATGACAGCTATCTTCCAAAAATATACTGAATTAGGCTGCCAAGAGGAGTTGAAAGCGGGGCAGAATTGCAGGAAACCGATTTCAGGAGGTAGACTGGAATTGCATGTAAAGCATAGGAAAAGAGGCAGAACGTCCACAATGATGCACTTGGCCAAAAAGGGCGTATGTGTTTTTTCATGAATATATTCAGGAAAAAACACATACGCACTTTTTGGCCAACCAAGCAAGCTTGCAAAGGAAATCTTCACTACAATGAAGTCTCACTGCCCCCCGGTCAAATGGGCCATCTGAAAAAAGTGTAAAATCCAGAAAGGCAGGACAGGCCATGGAGGACTGGGAGCCTTGTTATGCTGATGGGCGGGATGTAAATTGCCAGCAGCCACTCTGGAGAAGTGTATGGTGTTTCCTGAAACATCCGAAAAAAAAAGCAACAGAGCCTAGGGCACTTCCACTTATGGTCCTATAGCTTAGGGAAATTAAAATCAAAAAGACACAGCCACCCCAAAGTTTGGGCCGGCTCTGTTTACAAGAACCTCGTTTACGGTACAAGTTCAATATCACAGAAAGCGAAAAATGGATAAAGAAGTTGTGGTACTTACGTACAATACAATATCACTCAGCAATGAAATCTATGTCATCAGGCCCGTAGCAGCATAATGAGTGGATTCAGGTACGATGATTCTAAGTGAAATAAGTCACACAGAAAAAGAAACATCATAAGATATCACTACTACACGGAATGTAAACTTGGCTACACAGGAACAGAATTACAAAACAGAACAGGGTGTCAAATGTAGAAAACCAACTCATGCTTGCTTAAGGGGAAAGGTGAGTTGGGGTGCTGCATACAACAAGAGATTGAAATTAGCACAGATACCGTTCCATAAGCCAAATATATAATAGAAAAGAGCTACTCCTTGCTCAACGAAGTGGACTCAACACCCCATATTAAACGCCTAACAATATACCTGACTAGTAAGAATCTTAAAACCTATGGATTTATATGTCTCCGGAAGAGAATGAAGCGTGTGTACAGCAGCATAAATGCAGCAGTGATAGGATTGGTGAGGTTCGGTGAGCAAATGCAGACCCTTTGAAGTCATATTGCATGGTACCCATTCCATGGGTCTCAACTCTCCAGGTTTAAGGGATTCTTCCTTCAGCTAAAACATGCATGTGGAACCCAGAGTATGATCCACCGTGTCATCGGGAAACGTGTTCAAATGTGTCTCAGTTTTCGTCCCCTGGTACTCGGGTGCAACATTCCAGACACTTTACTAACACTCTCCCCACTTGGAGAGTCAGTGCCTTTAACCTCCTGTTTGGCCCAGTTTGCAATTTCTGTGGAAAATGAACAGGAATAGGGAGAACCAATGAGAGATTAGGTGGAGGTGTCCGGACGGGCAAATTTAACTCTCATTTCCCACCAGGAAGAGGAATTAACCAAAGTCTCAACATGCCGTACCAGAAACAAACTAGGGCCTGAAGCAATCCTGCGGTGTTGCGGCCAGCTCACAAGAAAGCGAGCTGAAGAAAGGAGCTCAGGGGCACTGTAATTCACAAACCTGCAAAGTTATAAATGACAGCTATCTTCCAAAAATATATTAAATTAGGCTGCCAAGAGGAGTTGAAAGCGGGGCAGAATTGCAGGAAACCGATTTCAGGAGGTAGACTGGAATTGCATGTAAAGAATAGGAAAAGAGGCAGAACGTCCACAATGATGCACTTGGCCAAAAAGGGCGTATGCGTTTTTTCCTGAATATATTCAGGAAAAAACGCATACGCCCTTTTTGGCCAAACAAGCAAGCTTGCAAAGGAAATCTGCACTACAATGAAGTCGCACTGCCCCCTGGTCAAAAGGGCCATCTGAAAAAAGTGTAAAATCCAGAAAGGCAGGACAGGCCATGGAGAACTGGGAGCCTTGTTATGCTGATGGGCGGGATGTAAATTGCCAGCAGCCACTCTGGAGAAGTGTATGGTGTTTTCTGAAACATCCAAAAAACAAAGCAACAGAGCCTAGGGCACTTGAACTTATGGTCCTATAGCTTAGGGAAATTAAAATCAAAAAGACACAGCCACCCCAAAGTTTGGGATGGCTCTGTTTACAGGAACCTCATTTACCGAACAAGTTCAATATCACAGAAAGTGAAAAATGGATAAAGAAGTTGTGGTACTTACGTACAATACAATATCACTCAGCAATGAAATCTATGTCATCAGGCCCGTAGCAGCGTAATGAGTGGATTCAGGTACGATGATTCTAAGAGAAATAAGTCACACAGAAAAAGAAACATCATAAGATATCACTACTACACGGAATGTAAACTTGGCTACACAGGAACTGAATTACAAAGCAAAACAGGGTCTCAAATGTAGAAAACCAACTTATGCTTGCTTAAGGGGAAAGGTGAGTTGGGGTGCTGCATAAAACCAGAGATTGAAATTAGCATAGATACCGTTCCATAAGCCAAATATGTAATAGACAAGAGCTACTCCTTGCTCAACGAAGTGGACTCAACACCCCATATTAAACGCCTAAGAATATACCTGACTAGTAAGAATCTTAAAACCTATGGATTTATATGTCTCCAAAAGAGAATCAAGCGTGTGTACAGCGGCATAAACGCAGCAGTGATAGGATTGGTGAGGTTCGGTGAGCAAATGCAGACCCTTTGAAGTCATATTGCATGGTACCCATTCCATGGGTCTCAACTCTCCAGGTTTAAGGGATTCTTCCTTCAGCTAAAACATGCATGTGGAACCCAGAGTATGATCCACCGTGTCATCGGGAAACGTGTTCAAATGTGTCTCAATTTTCATCCCCTGGTACTCGGGTGCAACATTCCAGACGCTTTACTAACACTCTCCCCACTTGGAGAGTCAGTGCCTTTAACCTCCTGTTTGGCCCAGTTTGCAGTTTCTGTGGAAAATGAACAGGAATAGGGAGAACCAATGAGAGACTAGGTGGAGGTGTCCGGACGGGCAAATTTAACTCTCATTTCCCACCTGGAAGAGGAATTAACCAAAGTCTCAACATGCCGTACCAGAAACAAACTAGGGCCTGAAGCAATCCTGCGGTGTTGCGGCCAGCTCACAAGAAAGCGAGCTGAAGAAAGGAGCTCTAGGGCACTCTAATTCACAAACCTGCAAAGTTATAAATGACAGCTATCTTCCAAAAATATATTAAATTAGGCTGCCAAGAGGAGTTGAAAGCGGGGCAGAATTGCAGGAAACCGATTTCAGGAGGTAGACTGGAATTGCATGTAAAGCATAGGAAAAGAGGCAGAACGTCCACAATGATGCACTTGGCCAAAAAGGGCGTATGCGTTTTTTCCTGAATATATTCAGGAAAAAACGCATACGCCCTTTTTGGCCAAACAAGCAAGCTTGCAAAGGAAATCTGCACTACAATGAAGTCGCACTGCCCCCTGGTCAAAAGGGCCATCTGAAAAAAGTGTAAAATCCAGAAAGGCAGGACAGGCCATGGAGAACTGGGAGCCTTGTTATGCTGATGGGCGGGATGTAAATTGCCAGCAGCCACTCTGGAGAAGTGTATGGTGTTTTCTGAAACATCCAAAAAACAAAGCAACAGAGCCTAGGGCACTTCCACTTATGGTCCTATAGCTTAGGGAAATTAAAATCAAAAAGACACAGCCACCCCAAAGTTTGGGATGGCTCTGTTTACAGGAACCTCGTTTACCGAACAAGTTCAATATCACAGAAAGTGAAAAATGGATAAAGAAGTTGTGGTACTTACGTACAATGCAATATCACTCAGCAATGAAATCTATGTCATCAGGCCCGTAGCAGCGTAATGAGTGGATTCAGGTACGATGATTCTAAGTGAAATCAGTCACACAGAAAAAGAAACATCATAAGATATCACTACTACACGGAATGTAAACTTGGCTACACAGGAACAGAATTACAAAACAGAATAGGGTGTCAAATGTAGAAAACCAACTCATGCTTGCTTAAGGGGAAAGGTGAGTTGGGGTGCTGCATACAACAAGAGATTGAAATTAGCACAGATACCGTTCCATAAGCCAAATATATAATAGAAAAGAGCTACTCCTTGCTCAACGAAGTGGACTCAACACCCCATATTAAACGCCTAACAATATACCTGACTAGTAAGAATCTTAAAACCTATGGATTTATATGTCTCCGGAAGAGAATGAAGCGTGTGTACAGCAGCATAAATGCAGCAGTGATAGGATTGGTGAGGTTCGGTGAGCAAATGCAGACCCTTTGAAGTCATATTGCATGGTACCCATTCCATGGGTCTCAACTCTCCAGGTTTAAGGGATTCTTCCTTCAGCTAAAACATGCATGTGGAACCCAGAGTATGATCCACCGTGTCATCGGGAAACGTGTTCAAATGTGTCTCAGTTTTCGTCCCCTGGTACTCGGGTGCAACATTCCAGACGCTTTACTAACACTCTCCCCACTTGGAGAGTCAGTGCCTTTAACCTCCTGTTTGGCCCAGTTTGCAATTTCTTCGGAAGATGAACAGGAATAAGGAGAAGCAATGAGAGACTATCTGTAGGTGTCTGGACGGGCAAATTTAACTCTCATTTCCCACCAGGAAGACGAATGAACCAAAGGCTCCACGTGCCATGCTGGAACTAGATTAGGGCCTGAGGAGATCCTGCGGTGTTGCGGCCAGCTCACAAGAAAGCGAGTTGAAGAAAGGAGCTCAGGGGCACTGTAATTCAGAAACCTGCGGAGTTATAAATGACAGCTATCATCCAAAATTATACTGAAGTAAGGCTGCGAAGAGGACTTGAATGCGGGGCAGAATTGCTGGAAACTGATTTCAGAACGTACACGGGAGTAGCTCTTAAAGCATAGGAAAAGAGACAGAACTTGGAAAATAATGCACTTGGCAAAAAAGGGCATATGTGTTTTATCCAGAGCTCTCATAACTGAGGGGAGGGATTCCCAGCAGGCTCCAACTGCCACCTGAGGGCTCACATTGCCAAGGCAACGGGAGCATGCCAGGCAGGAGTTACCTCACAGCAGAGGTCCCACCTCACAGAAGGGTGAGAAACCCAGCCAACATCAGACTCTCACCAGAGGGCCCACATCACCAAGGGGATGGGAACCAGGCAGGAGTGTCTTCACATCAGTGGGGCCACATCATCGAAAGCTGAGGTACTCAGCACATGTGTCCTCAAACCAGAGGACCCACATCACCAAGGACCTCGGAGTGAGGCAGGCAGGAGTAGCCTCACAACACTGGGCACATAGAATAAAAAAGTGAGGAATCCAGCAGTTGGAACCTCCCAGCAGGCGGCCCAGAGCACCGAGGCTATGGGATCCAGGCCACAGTGAACTCACAGAAGAGGGCCCATGTCATGAAACTGAGCAACCCAGCCATTGGGACCTCAGAGCAGGAGGCCCACATCCCCATGGGGATGGAATTCTGGTAGGAGTGTCCTCGCACCACTGAGAACGTATCAGAAAATTTTGGGTGACCAGCAGTTACGGCCTGACGCCAGAGGACCCTCATCACCAAGGGAAGGAGGCTCCCAGCAGGCTCCAACTGCCACCAGAGGGCTGACGTCGCCAAGGCGATGTGTGCCAACCAGGCACGAATGACCTCACAGCAGAGGGCCCACCTCAGAGAAGTGTGACGAACCCAGTCAGGATCAGACTCGCACCAGAGGGCCCACATCACCAAATGGAATGGAACCAGGCAGGAGTGTCCTCACATGAGTAGGGCCACATCATCTAAAGGTGAGGAACCCAGAACATGTGGCTTCAAACCATAGGACACCCATCACCAAGGGGCTGGGAGTGAGGCAGGCAGGAGGAGCCTCATAACAGAGGGCCCAAAAATAAGAAAGTTGAGGAATCCAGCAGTTGGAACCTCCCAGCAGGCGGCCCAGAGCACAGAGGCTAGAGGAACCAGGCCAGAGTGAACTAACACCAGACAGCCCACATCATGAAACTGTGAGCAACCCAGACATTGGGACCTCAGAGCAGAAGGTCCACATCCCCATGGTGATGGGAACATGACAGGAGTGTCCTGGCATCACTGGGCTCACATCAGAAAACGTGGGGTGCTCAGAAGTTAGGGCCTGACGCTAGAGGGCACTCATCACCGAGAGGAGGAGGCTCCCAGCAGGCTCCAGCTGCCACCAGAGGGCCAACATCACCAAGGTGATGTGTGCCAGCCTGGCAGGAGTGACCTCACAGCAGAGGGCCCACCTCACAGAAGAGTGAGGAACACAGCCAGGATCAGACTCTCACCAGAGGGCCCACATCACCAAGGGGATGGGAACCAGGCAGGAGTGTCCCCACACCAGTGGGACAACATCATCGAAAGGTGAGGATCCCAGCACATGTGTCCTCAAACCAGAGGAACCACATCACCAAGGGGTTCGGAATGAGGCTGGCAGGACTGGCCTCACAACACAGGGTCCATAGAATATAAAAGTTGAGGAATCCAGCAGTTGGAACCTCCCAGCAAGTGGCCCAGAGCACCGAGGCTATGGGATCCAGGCCGCAGTGAACTCACAGCAGAGGGCCCACATCATGAACCTGTGAGCAGCCCAGCTGTTGGGACCTCAGAACAGAAGGCCCACATCCCCATTGGGATGGGAACCTGGCAGGAGTGGCTTTGCACCACTTAGCACATATCAGAAAATGTTAGGAGCCCAGCAGTTAGGGCCTGATGCCAGGGGGCCCTCATAACTGAGGGGAGGAGACTCCCAGCAGGTTCCAACTGCCAACAGAGGGCCCACGTCTACAAGGTGGCATGCACCAGCCAGGCAGTAGTGACCTCACAGCAGAGGGCCTATCTCACAGAAGGGTGAGGAACCGAGGCAGGATGAGACTCTCACCAGAGGGCCCACAACACCAAGGGGATGGGAACCAGTCAGGACTGTCCTCCCACCAGTGGGACCACATCATCGAAAGGTGAGGAACCCAGCACATGTGGCCTCATATCAGAGGACATACATCACAAAGGGGATGGGAGTGAGGCAGGTAGGAGTAGCCTAAAAACAGAGGGCCCAAAGAATAAAAAAAGTGAGGAATCCAGCATTTGGAACCTCCCAGCAGGCGGCTGAGAGCACAGAAGCTATGGGATGCAGGCAGGAGTTAACTAACACCAGAGAGCCCACATCATGAAACTGTGAGCAACCCAGGCATTGGGACCTCAGAGCAGAAAGCCCACATCCCCATGGGGATGGGAACCTGACAGGAGTGTCCTGGCATCACTGGGCTCACATCAGAAAACGTGGGGAGCCCAGCAGTTAGAGCCTGATGCTAGAGGGCCGTCATCACCGAGGGCAGGAGGCTCCCAGCAGGTTCCATGTGCCAACAGAGGGCCCACGTCGCCAAGGTGATGTGTGCAAGTCAGGCAGGATTGACCTCACAGCAGAGGGCCTACCTCACAGAAGAGTGAGGAACCCAGCCAGGATAAGACTGTCACCAGAAGGCCCACATCACCAAGGGGATGGGAACCAGGCAGGAGTGTCCTCACACCAGTGGGGCCACATCATTGAAAGTTGCCTAACCCAGCACATGTGGCCTCAAACCAGAAGACCCACATCACGAAGGGGTTGCGAGTGAGGTAGGCAGGAGGAGCATCACAACACAGGACCCATAGAATACAAAAGTTGAGGAATCGAGCAGTTGGAACCTCCCAGCAGGCAGCCAAGACCACAGACGCTATGGGATCCAGGCCACAGTGAACTAACACCAGAGAGCCCACATCATGAAATTGTGATCAACCCAGCCGTTGGAACCTCAGAGCAGAAGGCCCACATCCCCATGGGGATGGGAACCTAAGAGGAGTGCTTGAGCAACACTGGGCTCACTAAGAAAAGTTGGGGAGCCCAGCAGTTAGGGCCTGACGTCAGAGGGCCCTCATCACAGAGCTGAGGAGGCTCCCAGCAGGGTCCAATTGCCACCAGAGGGCTCATGTCAACAAGGCGAGGTGAGCAACCCAGGCAAGAGTTACCTGATAGTAGAGGGCCCACCTCACAGATGGGTGAGGAACCCAGCCAGGATCAGACTCTCACCAGAGCGCCCACATCACAAAGGGGATGGGACCCAGTCAGGATTATCCTCACACCAGTGGGGCCTCATCATCTTAAGGTGAGGAACCCAGCACATGTGTCCTCAAACCAGAGGACCCACATCACCAAGGGCCTTGGAGTGAGGCAGGCAGGAGTAGCCTCACAACACAGGGCACATAATATAAAAAACGTGAGGATTCCAGCATTTAGACCTTCCAGCAGGCGGCCCAGAACACCGAGGCTATGGGATCCAGGCCACAGTGAACTCACAGCAGAGGGCCCACATCACAAAACTGTGAGCAACCCAGGAGTTGAGACCTCAGCGCAGAAGGACCACATCCCCATGGGAATGGGAACCTGGCTGGAGTGTCCTCGCACCACTGGGCGCACATCAGAAAATGTGGGGAGCCCACCATTTAGGGCCTGACGCCAGAGGGCCGTCATCACCGAGAGGAGGAGGCGCCCTGCACGCTCCAACTGCCACCAGAGGGCTCACGTCTCCAAGGTGACGTGTGCCAGCCAGGCAGGAGTGACTTCACAGCAGAGGGCCTACCTCACAGAACGTTGAGGAACCCAGCCAGGATTAGACTCTCGCCAGAGGGCCCACCTCACCAAGGGGATGGGAACCAGGCAGGAGTGTCCTCACACGAGTGGGGTCACATCATCGAAAGGTGAGGAACGCAGCACATGTGGCCTCAAGCCATAGGACAGTCATCACCAAGGGGCTGGCAGTGAGGCAGGCAGGAGGAGCCTCACAACAGAGGGCACATAGAATAAAAAAGTTGAGGAATCCAGCAGTTGGAACCTCCCAGCAGGCGGCTCAGAGCACCGATGATAAGGGATCCTTGCCGGAGTGAACTCACAGCAGAGGGCCCACATCATGGTACTGTGAGCAAGCCAGCCGTTTTGACCTCAGAGCAGAAGGCCCATATCGCCATGGGGATGGGAACCTGGCAAGAGTGTCCTCACTCACTTGGCGCACATCAGAAAATGTGGGGAGCCCAGCAGTTATGGCCTAAGGCAAGAGGGCCCTCATCACCGAGGGGAGGAGGATCCCAGCACACTCCAACTGCCACCAGAGGGCCCACGTCGCCAAGGTGACGTGTGCCAGACAGGCATGATTGACCTCACAGCAGAGGGCCCACCTCACAGAAGGGTGAGGAACCCAGCCAGGATCAGACTCTCACCTGAGGGCCCACATCAGCAAGGGGATGGGAACCAGTCAGGACTGTCTTCCCTCCAGTGGGGTCACATCATCGAAAGGTGCGGAACCCAGCACATGTGGCCTCAAATCAGAGGACACATATCACAAAGGGAATGGGAGTGAGGCAGGCAGGAGTAGCCTAAAAACAGAGGGCCCAAAGAATAAGAAAGGTGAGGAATCCAGCAGTTGGAACCTCCCAGCAGGCGGCCCAGAGCACAGAAGCTATGGGATGCAGGCAGGAGTGAACTAATACCAGAGAGCCCACATCATGAAACTGTGAGCAACCCAGGCTTTGGGACCTCAGAGCAGAAGGCCCACATCCCAATGGGGATGTGAACCTGGCTGGAGTGTCCTCGCACCACTGGGCGCACATCACAAAATGTGGGGAGCCCAGCAGTTAGGGCCTGACGCCAGAGGGCCCTCATCACCGAGGAGAGGAGGCTCCCAGCAGGCTCCAAGTGCCACCAGAGGGCTCATGTCCACAAGGCGAGGTGAGCAAGCCAGGCAGGAGTGACCTCACAGCAGACGGCCCACCTCACAGATGGGTGAGGAACCCAGCCAGGATCAGACTCTCAACAGAGGGCCCACATCACCAAGGGGATGTGAACCAGGCAGGAGTCTCCTAAGACCATTGGTCCCACATCATCGAAAGGTGAGGAACCCAGCACATGTGGCCTCAAACCAGACGACACACATCACGAAGGGGCTGGGAGTGAGGCAGGCAGGAGGATCCTCACAACAGAGGGCCCAAAAAATTAAAAAAGTGAGGAATCCAGCAGTTGGAACCTCCCAGCAGGCGGCCAAGAGCACAGAGGCTATGGGATCCACGCCTCTGTGAACACCAGAGAGCCCACATCATGAAAATGTGAACAACCCAGCCGTTGGGACCTCAGAGCAGAAGGCCCACATCCCCATGGAGATGGGATCCTAAGAGGAGTGCCAAAGCATCACTGGGCTCCCTAAGAAAAGTTGGTGAGTCCAGCAGTTAGGGCCTGACGCAAGAGGTTCCTCATCACCGGGGGGAGGAGATTCCCAGCACGCTCCAACTGCCACCACACGGCTGACTTCACCAAGGCAATGTGTGCCAGCCATGCAGGAGTGACCTATCAGCAGAGGGTCTCCCTCACAGGTGGGTGAGGAACAAAGCCAGGAACAGACTCTCACCAGGGGGTCCACATAACCACGTGGATGAGAACCAAGCAGGAGTGTCCTCACACTAGTGGGGCCACATCATCGAAAGGTGAGGAACCCAGCAAAGGTGGCCACAAACCAGAGGACCCACATCACCAAGGGGTTGAGAGTGAGGTAGGTGTCTGGACGGGTATATTTAACACTCATTTCCCACCAGGAAGAGAAATTAACCAAAGGCTCAGCGTGCCCTGCCAGAAGCAGATTAGGGCCTGAAGCAGTCTTGCGGGTTTGCGGCCAGCTCACAAGAAAGCGAGTTGAAGAAAGGAGCTCAGGGGCCCTGTAATTCACAAACCTGGAGAGTTATAAATAACAGATAACGTCCAAAAATATATTGAAGTAAGGCTGCGAAGAGGACTTGAAAGCGGGGCAGAATTTCAGGAAACCGATTTCAGGAGGTAGACTGGAATTGCATTTAAAGCATAGGAAAAGAGGCAGAACATCGACAATGATGCACTTGGCAACAAAGGGCGTATGAGTTTGTTCCTGAATATATTCAGGAAAAAACACATATGCCCTTTTTGGCAAACCAAGCAAGCTTGCAATGGAAATCCGAACTACTATGAAGTGTCACTTCCCCCCGGTCTAAAGGGCCATCTGAGAAAAGTGTAAAATCCAGAAAGGCAAGACAGGCCATGGGGAAAAAGGAGCCTTGTTATGCTGATGGGCGGGATGTACATTGCCAACAGCCACTCTGGAGAAGTGTATGGTGTTTCCTGATACATCTGAAAAACAAAGCAACAGAGTCTAGGGCATTTCCACTTATGGTCCTATAGCTTAGGGAAATTAAAATCAAAAAGACACAGCCACCCCAAAATTTACAACGGCTCTGTTTACAGGAACCTCTTCTACAGTACGAGTTAAATATCCCAGAGAACAAATAATTGATAAAGAAGTTGCGGTACTTACGTACAACAGAATACCACTCAGCAATGAAATCTGTGTCACCAGGCCTGTACCAGCATAATGAGTGGATTGAGGCATGATGATTCTAAGTGAAATAAGTCACACAGAAAAAGAAACATCATAAGGTATCACTAATGCATGGAATGTAAACTTGGCTACACATGAACTGAATTACAAAACAGAACAGGGTCTCAAGATTAGAAAACCAACTTATGCTTGCTTAAGGGGAAAGGTGAGTTAAGGGGGTGCTGCATAAAACCAGAGATTGAAATTAGCACAGATACCGTTCCATAAGCCAAATATGTAATAGACAAGACCTACCCCCTGCTCAATGAAATGGACTCAACAATGAGGTATCACCTCACACCTGTTAGAATGGGCATCATCCGAAAATCTACAAACAACAAATGCTGGAAAGGGTGTGGAGAAAAGGAACCCTCTTCCACTATTGTTGGGAATATAAATTGATACAGTCACTATGGAGAACAATATGGAGTTTCTTAAGAAACTAATAATAGAATTACCATATGATACAGCAATCCCAGGACTGGACATATACCCAGACAAAACCATAAATCAAAAAGAGACATTCACCGCAATGTTCATTGCATCACTGTTTACAATATCGAGGTAATGGAAGCAACCTAAATGCCCACAGACAGACGAATGCATAAAGCTGTGGTACATATATAAAATGGAATATTACTAAGCCATGAAAGGAATGAAATTGGGTCATTTGTAGAGACGTCGATGGATCTAGAGACTGTCATACAGAGTGAAGTAAGTCAGAAAGAGAAAAACAAATCTTGTATATTCATGCATATATGTGGAACCTAGAAAAACTGTACAGATTAACCGTTTTGCAAGGCATAAATAGAGCAACAGATGTAGACAACAATCGTATGGACAACAAGGGGGGAAAGCTCTTGGAGGGGTGGTGGTGGGAGGAGTTGAGGGATTGGGATTGGCATGTAAACATTTATATGTATAAAATAGATAACCAATGAGAACCTGCTGTATAAAAATATAAAATAAAATTCAAAATTAAAAAGAAATAAAATTTAAAAAATAAAACAGAAAAAACAATTATTCCCTTCACATACATGTATTTATATGAATAAATTATTTCCATGCTTATATCTGTAAATACAAAAAAGAGGAATAAAATCTACCTTGAACCAAAAACGAAAAAGAGAAAAAAAAAACAGAAGCCACCAGTTACTCAGAGGAAAACCGTATCAGGGCACTTGCTCCAGTTGTAAACAATTCTGAAGTTGGTCAGTGGTGGGGAATCGTCTCCCATTCAGCCAGCAGCCCCCACACAACAAGCGTCCTCATTGCAAAGCTGGGGCACCGTGCCGAGGCATCTGTGAGTAAACGTGAGCTGAGCCCCAGGCCAGTTGCTGCTGAACTGTTCCCACCCTTCCCAGGTAAAACACCTGAATATATACAAGGACTTGAAAGCCTAGAGGAAGGGCCATGGAGCCACACGAGTGACAGCATGCCAGCTGACTTGGTGCCTGCAGGCCAGCCAGGATGGTCCTGGCCCTGGGTGCTCTTCTGGAAGATTTCCATTTCCCTGCCTGAGATACCCGTACTGTCCCTGCCCCCACTGCTTTTTTCCTTCCTCACCTCTGCCCAGGGAGAAATTCCAGCAGCAGGTATGGGTGACACATCCTCTTCTTTAGCAGGTGGCAGCCTGGCAACTGCTGCAGAAAGTCCAGCAGAGCCCCACTCACACTGGGCCACCCACAAAGCAGTGGCCTCTCACTCCCTCCCACCAGCCCAGCCCCGAGACTGCTGACAGGGCAGAGAAAATGGCGTCAGGCACAGCTGCAGGGGCTTTTGCTGCCTGGAGTGGTATTTATATTGATCTCAACCCAGGCACACCTGGGGAGGGCTGGCCAGCATGGTAAGGCTGCCCAGGTAGCCAATCATCACCCCTCAGGGGCTCACAGTTGCAGAAAATGGAACTTGCTGAACCGGCCAGGTCCAAGGAACAGGTGTGGGCTCCTGAGAGTCAGGATAGACAAGGGGCTGCAGCTTTGGCTTGTTTTCTAATCATTTTATCTGGCCCATGAGTGGGAGACAACTTCAAGAAAACCCTCTCCTAATGAGAGGAACCCAGGAGTCAGGGAGAGGAGGGGTGGGTGGTGGTTGGAGACAGAGGCCTGGTGCCCTGGGTGCAGTGGAAGTCTCTGGAAGACCAGGTGGAGGGAGGCCACACAGAGTGACGCCCAGGGTCACAGACCTGTCGGAGCTGCTGTTTGTTAGTTCAAGTCCTGCTCTGAGGTGCTCTGTGTCAGCTCTGAGCGACAGGTGAGCTGGGGGTGCTCTTCAATGAGGGCTATGTGCACGGTTCCTGTGTGCCCAGCCCTGCCACGGTACCTGCAAGGGTAGCTCTGTATCCTGGGAGGGGCCTGACCATGAGAGCCCCGTGGGCTGGGTTGGGGGTGGGGTACCTGCCCAGGAGAGCTCCATATCCTGGGATTGGCCTGACCACGAGAGCCCCATGGGCTGCTGGGGACCTGGTAAAGGATGTCAGGACAGTCAGTGAAGCCACCGAGGATATACCTCCAGTTGCTCCTGATTCCTACACCCTGCTGGTCATTCTACCAACCACCAGGACATGGTATTCTGTATTAGTCTTCAATGATGCCTTCTTTTGTATTCCATTAGTCCCAGAGTCACAAGAAATTTTGGCTTGTGAGTGGCAGGACTCAACATACAACTAAAACAATACTTCCGGGCCGTCTTGCCCCAAGGGTTCAAAAATTCCCACACCATCTTTTGGGAAAGCTTAGCTAACGACCGAAAAGTTCTACCTCTGGAAAAGGAAACCCTCCTTCAATATGCAGACGACATTCTGATCGCCAGCCCTACTAAGGAGGCCTCTGAACTACCAAGCCAATAAAGGATAGAAGTTGTCCAAGAAAAAGCTCAAATATCACAGACTGCGGTGACCTGCCTGGGCTTCATTCTCACACAAGGTCAGAGAAGCCCATCCCAGGAAAGGGAAGAAACCATTTGCAGCCTTATCCCTTTCTAAAACTAGAAGACAGCTTAGGGGTTCCTGGGGAGGCCAGGGTTTGCTGCTTCTGGATCCCTAACTACAGTCTACTAGCTGGGCCTCTATATGAAACACTGAAAGGAAAAGATGATGATCCTTTTGAACAGAATCCAGAAGTGGCCTTTCAAGAATGGAAAGAGCAGTCAATTCAGACCCTTGCCCTGGAACTCCCTAATTGAGCTAAACCCTTTGACCTTTCCATTCCCGGGGAAAGGTGAATCGCCATTGGAGAATTAGTGCAAAAACTGGGACCACTTGAAATGGAACAACGCAAGAATGCCATCCAGGTAGGATAAACTACAGTCACCAAGGGGCTTGGCCCACTGCCACATCTGGCCAAGATACTGGTGGTATCTAAAAACCTGGAAATCAGCAGCCCAAAAGGCCACCTCCCTCCTAAGGGAAAAGGACCCCACGTGGTGATCCTAATCACCAACCATGCCCTGAAGTTGCAGGGTTCGCTCCGTGGGCACACCGACCTCGAGTGAGGAGGCCCTCCAACTCCAACATCCAGAGAGATAACCGGGGGCAACAGGGCACCATGACGACTCGTGTGAACATCACTTGACCTGGAGTTTCTCTCATAAAACAACAATAGTGTGTCCCGAAGGAGTAGACTACTGCTTGCAGGACTTCCTGCACCCGGAGGGGAGCTAATAATCTTGGCGGGGGAACTGTATATCACACTGTCACCATAGAAAAGCCTACAGACACCGTGATGATGGTGGCCAATAAGACCGGCTGGACTCCTGTTTACTTCAAAAGGCTGTTGACTCAGTGGCCATCATGGTCCTTGATCACCACTGACCCTGGACTGTCTGGGAGTTGAGCGGGCAGGGCTCTGACACCTGGTGCTGTTTTTACGTTAATTCAGGGGCCTAATTGAAGAAAGAGCAGACTACTGGTCAGAGCATCTAGGCTGGCACAAACGGTCAGCCTAAGGTGGCCGAACAAATGTGGGGCGGGGTGAAACCGGCCCCCACAGCGTCTCTGCACATCTCTTTCCTGGACCCTTAAAGGTCATTAGAATCTATAACACTTCCAATGCTGGTGCTCAGGCGGACGAGCAGGGAGGCAGGGGTCCTGGGGCCAATCAACGTCACCTGGAGGCTGCTGGGGAGAAGTTCTGACCCTCGTCCCCTGGTATGAGGGCTCCCAACTCAGCACTCAGCAGTTACAGAAGAAGGGTCTGCACCCTCAGCACTCCAAGAATGAGGAACGGGACAAAAGGCAGAGGAGGGGTTTGTCCCCAGCAAAGCCCATTAAAAATCCCTGGGAGATAAAAATAGAATCTGGGCAATAAAGTCAAGTCTGACCTTTTTTATCCTTTGTGCTTTGTCTAATTTCACGTGCTCCTAGGGTCCCGCATGCAGAGGTTCCACACCCGGCACTTCAGACCAGATTTCCTGGTGCAGAATGGCTGGGTCGACACCTCAGCTCCTGGGGCCCAGTGCAGACTCCGAGATATAGAGCCTGAGCTGCAGCCAACCCGGCCCTTGAGAGCTCCGCCCCCTCCCTCCCACTGACTCTGACAGGATCCCTACACAGCAGCCCAGCCCACAGCCCACGGGGTAGTGCATGCTCTCACCTCTCCATTCTCTGATGAAAATATAAAGTTTCCTTTGCTTGGGAACCAAACTCAGTCTCGATCTGTTGGCCCCAATGACACTGGGCAGGGGGACCCTTGTTGGGGTCCACTCTGGAGGATCAGTAACAGAAATTGAGACTATTGTAACTTCAATGAACAGATGTGTGAGCCAAACTGTAGTTAACATAGAACAGTTTATAAGGTTCGGGTAAAATAAGATGTTTCTAACACTTCCATTTGATATTTCCATCACTTTATTATAAGCAAGTTCAGTGAAAAGGTTTGTCTTATTTGTCAGGTCAATATTAGAGAAATGAAGTGATTTCTTTCCAAGGATGTACATCTAATAATCTTGGTTAAAGCTTCAATCTTGTTTTAAATGCTTTTCCATTGAAAATGATACCTCTCTTTCAGCTCCCCCATTTCTGAGAAGTATAAAATCTTATAATTTATTATTACCAAAGGGGAAAGGTGGGAGGAGGGATAAATTAACAGTTTGGAATTAACACATACACACTGCTATGTATAAAATAGATCATCAACAAGGAACTACTGTATAGCACAGGGAACTACACTCAATATTGTGCAATAACCTATAAGGGGAAATAATCGGAAAAAGAACAGATATTTTTATTGACATCATCTATCAATGACAGTTAAAGTGTAACCTAAGGGAAGCCGGTGGTGAGTGCTTCTGACCCTGAAGACTTCAGTCATCTAAAGTTTGCACTCTGCCTACTTCCCAAGGCCCTTAATGAACATATGTGTAGCCGTAGCTTAAAAAACTCCCCAGTTTGGGTTTCGGGGAGACACTGATTTTGAAAAAGCCCTGGTGTTCTCCTTACATGAATGGGACTCTTCCTACTGCTAAAACATGTCTGTCACATCCAGAGGATGGTATACCGTCTGATCGGGAAGAGTTTGGAAAAGGCATCTCATCTCCTCATCTCCTGGTGCTCGGGTTCACCCCTCCAGCGTCTTTACTAACAGTCTCCCCACTTGGAGATGTCAACACTGTCAACATCCTGTTGCGTACAGTTTGGAATTTGTCCAGAGGATGAAGCGGAAGGATGAGGAACAATGAGAGACAAGTCCTAGGTGTTCAGACAGGCACATGTCACTCTAATTTCCAATCAGGAAGATGAATTGACCAAAGGCTAGGGTTGCCCATGGAAACAGTATAGGGCTTGAGGAAATCCCACTGCTTTGTGGCCAGTTCCCATAAACACAAGTTGAACAATGGAACTCAGGGGCAGTAAAATTCACGAAACTGCAGAGTTGAAAATATCTATCACTGAAAAATGTCTTGAGGAAAGTCAGAGAAAAGGATTGGCAAGCAAGGGAGAATGGCAGGAAAGGGATTTGAGGAGGTAGAAAGGACTCGCCATTAAGCACAAGAAAAGGGGCTGAACATTGCCAACATTGCAGTTGGCCAAAAAGGCTGTATGCGTTTTTTTCTGTATATATTCAAGAAAAGGGCATACACTTTTTTAGCCAACCAAACAGGTGGGCACTGGAAATCAATACTACAAAAGATATCACTTCGCATCAGTCAGAAGAGCCATCCTCATAAAGTGTAAACGCCAGAAATGCAGGACAGGGCAAGGAGAAGAGGGAGCCCTGTGAGGCTTATAGTGGAAATGTATATTGCCAACGGCCATTCTGGAGAAGTGTATTGTGTTTACTAAAGCATCTAAAAAATGAGCTACAGAGCATAGGGCACTTGCACTCATGGGCGTATATCTTGGGAAAAACAAAAATCGAGAGGACACAGGCACCCCAATGTTTACTGCCTCTCTGTTTAAAAGATCCTCGACTAGGATATAACTTAAATGTCTCTGGAGGGAAAAAATGGATAGAGATGTGGTACTTATGTAGAGTGGAATATTACTCAGCCTGGAAATCAATGAAATATGGCCAGTTGTAACAACTCCGGAGGAGTTACGTATGATCATTCTAAGTGACATAATTCAAAAAGAAAAAGACACATATCATAAGATATCACTTAAAGGTGGAATCCAAAATGGCTACACATGAAATAAATTACAAAACAAAAACATAGTCAAATATGTAGAAAATACGCGTGAGGCTGCTAAACGGGAAAGGTGGGGAGGGGTGAGGCATCATCCAGGAGGTTGAAATTAGCAAAGATACCATTCCAAATACCAAACTGATAATCAACAAGGCCTACACGGTAGCTAAAAGAACTGCACTCAGCACACTCAAGTCACCGGAAAAGAATATCTATGACTGGTAAGAATCTGAAAAAGAATTTATTGATGTCTCTCTGTACGTGAATCAAGTGGATGTACAGCAGCAAGAAACAGAGCTTTGAAAATCAGATGTAACCAATATAGTAATAAATTGAAAAAAATAAACAACAGAGAGACAGAGAAAACCTCTTACAACTTTTCCTCAGGGACGGTGATGCAACATGGATTGAACACATCTAGACCCACAGCAGGATGAGACATAAGGCTGGAAACTGTTCGCGCTAAGAGAAATGTGAGGTTGGGTGAGGAAATGCACACCCTTTAAAGTAATATTACCTGGTACCCATTCAATGGGTCCCAAATCTGCAGGTTCAAGGAATCTTCCTACAGCTAAAACATGCATGGAAAACCCAGAGGACTGTACACCATGTGATCGGGAGATGTGTCTAAAATGCACCTCATTTATCCTCTCCTGGTGCTCCTGTTCATCATTCCAGCCACGTTACTTAGAATCTCCCCACTTAGAGAATCAGCACATTTAAACTTCTGTTTCACACATTTTGCAAATTGTGAGGAGGATGAACAGGAACAGGGGGAAACAATGAGAGAATAGTTGTAGGGGTTTGGACGGGCACATGTCACTCTAATTTCCCATTAAGAATAAGAATTAAAAAAAGGCTCAGCCCGCCTCGCCGGAGCCAAAATAGGGCCTGAAGCAATCCTGCGGTTTTGAGGCCAGCTCACAAAAGAGCAACTTAAAAAATGGAGCTCAGGGTCACTGCAATTCACAAACCTGCAGAGTTATAAATGAAAACTAACGTCCAAAAATATGTTGAGGTAAGGCAAAGAAGAGGATCTGAATGCAAGACAGAATTGCAAGAAACAGATTTCAAGAGATAGATTGGACTCGCCTTTAAAGCACATGAAAAGCGGCAGAATTTCGACAACGATGCAGTTGGCCCAAAAGGGAGTATGCGTTTTTTCCTGAATATATCCAGGAAAAAACGCATACGCACTTTATGGGCAACCAAGCAAGCAAGCAATGCAAATGTGCACAACAAAGAAGTCTCATTTCCCACCGGTCAAAAGGGCCATCCGAAAAAATTGTAAAAACCAGAAATGCAGGACAGGCCATGGAGAACAGGGAGCCTTTATACGCTGATGGACAGTGTGTGAACTGCCGAGAGCCACTCTGGAGAAGTGTATGGTGGTTCCTAAATCATCTAAAAAACAGAGCGACAGAGCATAGGGCACTTCCAATCACGGGAGTATATCTAGGGAAGTCTAAAAATCAACAAGACACAAGCACACCACAGTTTAGGGCTACTCTGTTTACAAGAACCTCAACTTCAGTACACCTTAAATATCCCAGGAAAGAGAACAATGGATAAAGAAAATGTGGTACTTATGTACAATGGAATATCTCTTCACCATGAAATCAATGTAATAAGGCTAGTAGAAGGATAAAGAGTGGATTTAGGTCCGATAATACTACTTAAAATAAGTCAAACAGAAAAAGAAACATATCATAAGATATCACTTATAGAGGGAGGATAAATATGGCTGCACAAAAAATGAATTACAAAACAGAACAGTGTCTCACATTTAGAAAACACACTTATGTCAGCTTAAGGGGAAAGGAGAGGTGGGGTGATGCATAAAACCAGAGTTTGAAATTAGCACAGATACCGTTCAATAAACCAAATAGGTATCAGACAAGATCTACACCTTGCTCAATGAACTGGCCTCAACACACCGTATACACCGCAGAGAAATATATCTGAGTAATAAGAATCTTAAAACCCATGTATTGATATCTCTCCATAAGGGAATCAAGTGTGCGCAGAGCGGCACAAACACAGCAGTGAAAATGAGCTAAACCCCATTATAGAAATAAATTTTAAAACCAAAATGCAGAAACAATGAAAGAGAGAAAAATTCTTACAAAATTCGCTCAGGGGCTGTGATGCAACCTGGAATGACCACATATAAACCCACAGCTGGATAAGACATAAGGCTGGACACTTGGGGCTGAAAGGATTGGTGAGCTTTGGTGAGCAACTGCCGAAAGTTTAATGCAATACTTCATGCTACTTATTCCAAGGGTCCCAACACTCCAAGTTGAAGGGAATCTTCCTAGAGCTAAACCATGCATGGGAAATCCAGCGGATGGTATACCATATGATCGGGAAAGGTTTCTAAAATGCACCTCATTTTCCTCTCCTGGGGCTCCGGATCAACATTCCAGCCACTTTACTAACAACATCTCCACATGGAGAGTCAATGCCTTTAAGTTCCGGAATCGCACAGTCTGCAGTTAGTGCGGAAAATGAATGGGAATAGGGGGAACCAGTGAGAAAATAGCTGTAGCGGTTTCAATGGGCACATGTCACTCTAATTTCACATCAGGAAGAAGAATTAACCAAAGGCAGAGCAAGGCGCCCCAGAAGAAGAATAGGGCCTGAAGAAATCCTGTGGATATGAGGCAAGATCACAAAAATAAGAGCTGAAAAATGGAGCTAAGGGCCATTGCAATTCAAAAACCTGCAGAGTTATGAAGGCCAACTATTTTCCAAAAGTATATTGAGGTAAGGCTATGAAGAGGCACTGAGAGCAAGGCAGAACTGCAGGAAACCGATTTCAGGAGGTAGACTGGAATTGCATGTAAAGCATAGGAAAAGAGGCAGAATGTCCACAATGATGCACTTGGCCAAAAAGGGCGTATGCGTTTGTTCCTGAATATATTCAGGAAGAAAGGCATACGCACTTTCTGGCCAACCAAGCAAACTCGCAAAGGAAATCTGCACTACAATGAAGTCTCACTTCACCCTGGTCAAAGGGCCATCTGAAAAAAGTGTAAAATCCAGAAAGGCAGGACAGGCCATGGAGAACTGGGAGCCTTGTTATGCTGATGGGCGGGATGTAAATTGCCAACAGCCACTCTGGAGAAGTGTATGGTGTTTCCTGAAACATCCAAAAAACCAAGCAACAGAGCCTAGGGCATTTCCACTTATGGTCGTATAGCTTAGGGAAATAATTATCAAAAAGACACAGCCTCCCCAAAGTTTGGGACGGCTCTGTTTACAAGAACCTCGTTTACGGTACAGGTTCAATATCGCAGAAAGCGAAAAATGGATAAAGAAATTGTGGTACTTACGTACAATGCAATATCACTCAGCAATGAAATCTATGTCATCAGGCCCGTGACAGCATAATGAGTGGATTCAGGTATGATGATTCTAAGAGAAATAAGTCACACAGAAAAAGAAACATCATAAGATATCACTACTACACGGAATGTAAACTTGGCTACACAGAAACTGAATTACAAAACAGAACAGCGTCTCAAATGTAGAAAACCAACTTATGCTTGCTTAAGGGGAAAGGTGAGTTGGGGTGCGGCATAAAACCACAGATTGAAATTAGCACAGATACCGTTCCATAAGCCAAATATGTAATAGACAAGAGCTACTCCTTGCTCAACGATGTGGACTCAACACCCAATATTAAACGCCTAAGAATATACCTGACTAGTAAGAATCTTAAAACCTATGGATTTATATGTCTCCGAAAGAGAATCAAGCGTGTATACAGTGGCATAAACGCAGCAGTGATAGGATTGGTGAGGTTTGGTGAGCAAATGCAGACCCTTTGAAGTCATATTGCATGGTACCCATTCCATGGGTCTCAACTCTCCAGGTTTAAGGGATTCTTCCTTCAGCTAAAACATGCATGTGGAACCCAGAGTATGATCCACCGTGTGATCGGGAAACGTGTTCAAATGTGTCTCAGTTTTCGTCCCCTGGTACTCGGGTGCAACATTCCAGACGCTTTACTAACACTCTCCCCACTTGGAGAGTCAGTGCCTTTAACCTTTTGTGTGGCCCAGTTTGCAATTTCTACGTAAGATAAACAGAAAGAGGGAGAACCAATGAGAGACTAGCTGGAGGTGTCTGGACGGGCAAATTTAACTCTCATTTCCCACCAGGAAGAGGAATTAACCAAAGGCTCAGCATGCGATGCCGGAACCAAACTAGGGCCTGAAGCAATCCTGCGGTGTTGCGGCCAGCTCACAAGAAAGCGAGTTGAAGAAAGGAGCTCAGGGGCACTGTAATTCACAAACCTGCAGTTATAAATGACAGCTATCGTCCAAAATATATTGAAGGAAGGCTGCCAAGAGGAGTTGAAAGCGGGGCAGAATTGCAGGAAACCGATTTCAGGAGGTAGACTGGAATTGCATGTAAAGCATAGGAAAACAGGCAGAACGTCCACAATGATGCACTTGGCCAAAAAGGGCGTATGCGTTTTTTCCTGAATATATTCAGGAAAAAACGCATACGCCCTTTTTGGCCAACCAAGCAAGCTTGCAAAGGAAATCTGCACTACAATGAAGTCTCACTGCCCCCCGGTCAAAAGGGCCATCTGAAAAAAGTGTAAAATCCAGAAAGGCAGGACAGGGTATGGAGAACTGGGAGCCTTGTTATGCTGATGGGCGGGATGTAAATTGCCAACAGCCACTCTGGAGAAGTGTATGGTGTTTCCTGAAACATCCAAAAAACCAAGCAACAGAGCCTAGGGCATTTCCACTTATGGTCGTATAGCTTAGGAAAATTAAAATAAAAAGACACAGCCACCCCAAAGTTTGGGACGGCTCTGTTTACAAGAACCTCATTTACGGTACAAGTTCAATATCACAGAAAGTGAAAAATGGATAAAGAAGTTGTGGTACATACGTACAATGCAATATCACTCAGCAATGAAATCTATGTCATCAGTCCCGTATCAGCATAATGAGTGGATTCAGGTACGATGATTGTAAGTGAAATAAGTCACACAGAAAAAGAAGCATCATAAGATATCACTAATACACGGAATGTAAACTTGGCTACAAAGGAACTGAATTACAAAACAGAACAGGATCTCAAATGTAGAATACCAACTTATGCTTGCTTAAGGGGAAAGGTGAGTTGGGGTGCTGCATAAAACCAGAGATTGAAATTAGCACAGATACTCTTCCATAAGCCAAATATGTAATAGACAAGAGCTACTCCTTGCTCAACGAAGTGGACTCAACACCCCATATTAAACGCCTAAGAATATACCTGACTAGTAAGAATCTTAAAACCTATGTATTTATATGTCTCCGAAAGAGAATCAAACGTGTGTACAGCGGCATAAACGCAGCAGTGATAGGATTGGTGAGGTTCGGTGAGCAAATGCAGACCCTTTGAAGTCATATTGCATGGTACCCATTCCATGGGTCTCAACTCTCCAGGTTTAAGGGATTCTTCCTTCAGCTAAAACATGCATGTGGAACCCAGAGTATGATCCACGGTGTGATTGGGAAACGTGTTCAAATGTGTCTCAGTTTTCGTCCCCTGGTACTCGGGTGCAACATTCCAGACGCTTAACTAACACTCTCCCCACTTGGAGGGTCAGTGCCTTTAACCTTCTGTTTGGCCAGTTTGCAATTTCTGTGGAAAATGAACAGGAATAAGGAGAACCAATGAGAGACTAGGTGGAGGTGTCTGGACGGGTAAATTTAACTCTCATTTCCCACCAGGAAGAGGAATTAACCAAAGGTTCAGCATGGCATGCCAGAAGCACACTAGGGCCTGAAATAATCCTGCGGTGTTGTGGCCAGCTCACAAGAAAGCGAGTTGAAGGAAGGAAATCAGGGGCACTGTAATTCACAAACCTGCAGAGTTATAAATGACAGCTATCGTCCAAAAATATATTGAAGGAAGGCTGCCAAGAGGACTTGAAAGCGGGGCAGAATTGCAGGAAACCGATTTCAGGAGGTAGACTGGAATTGCATGTAAAGCATAGGAAAAGAGGTAGAACGTCCACAATGATGCACTTGGCCAAAAAGTGCGTATGCGTTTTTTCCTCAATATATTCAGGAAAATACGCATACGCTCTTTTTGGCCAACCAAGCAAGCTTGCAAAGGAAATCTGCACTACAATGAAGGCTCACTGCCCCCCGGTCAAAAGGGCCATCTGGAAAAAGTGTAATATCCAGAAAGGCAGGGCAGGCCATGGAGAACTGGGAGCCTTGTTATACTGATGGGCGGGATGTAAATTGCCAGCAGCCACTCTGGAGAAGTGTATGGTGTTTCCTGAAACATCTAAAAAACAAAGCAACAGAGCCTAGGGCACTTGAACTTATGGTCCTATAGCTTAGGGAAATTAAAATCAAAAAGACACAGCCACCCCAAAGATTCGGCCGGCTCTGTTTACAAGAACCTCATTTTCGGTACAAGTTCAATATCGCAGAAATGGAAAAATGGATAAAGAAGTTGTGGTACTTACGTACAATGCAATATCACTCAGCAATGAAATCTATGTCATCAGGCCCGTAGAAGCATAATGAGTGGATTCAGGTACGATGATTCTAAGTGAAATAAGTCACACAGAAAAAGAAACATCATAAGATATCACTACTACACGGAATGTAAACTTGGCTACACAGGAACTGAATTACAAAACGGAACAGGGTCTCAAATGTAGAAAACCAACTTATGCTTGCTTAAGGGGAAAGGTGACTTGTGGTGCGGCATAAAACCAGAGATTGAAATTAGCACAGATACCGTTCCATAAGCCAAATATGTAATAGACAAGATCTACTCCTTGCTCAACGAAGTGGACTCAACACCCCATATTAAACACCTAAGAATATACCTGACTAGTAATAATCTTAAAACCTAAGGATTTATATGTCTCCAAAAGAGAATCAAGCATGTGTACAGCGGCATAAACGCAGCAGTGATAGTATTGGTGAGGTTTGGTGAGCAATGCAGACCCTTTGAAGTCATATTGCATGGTACCCATTCCATGGGTCTCAACTCTCCATGTTTAAGGGATTCTTCCTTCAGCTAAAACATGCATGTGGAACCCAGAATATGATCCACCGTGTGATCGGGAAACGTGTTCAAATGTGTCTCAGTTTTCGTCCCCTGGTACTCGGGTGCAACATTCCAGACGCTTTACTAACACTCTCCCCACTTGGAGAGTCAGTGCCTTTAACTTCCTGTTTGGCCCAGTTTGCAATTTCTGTGGAACATGAACAGGAATAGGGAGAACCAATGAGAGACAAGGTGGAGGTGTCCAGAAGGGCAAATTTAACTCTCATTTCCCACGAGGAAGAGGAATTAACCAAAGGCTCAGCGTGCCATGCCGGAACCACACTAAGGCCTGAAGCAATCCTGCGGTGTTGCGGCCAGCTCACAAGAAAGTAAGTTGAAGAAAGGAGCTCAGGGGCACTGTAATTCACAAACCTGCAGAGTTATAAATGACAGCTATCGTCCAAAAATATTTTGAAGGAAGGCTGCCAAGAGGACTTGAAAGCGGGGCAGAATTGCAGGAAACCGATTTCAGGAGGTAGACTGGAATTGCATGTAAAGCATAGGAAAACAGGCAGAACGTCCACAATGATGCACTTGGCCAAAAAGGGCATATGCGTTTTTTCCTGAATATATACAGGAAAAAACGCATACGCCCGTTTTGGCCAACCAAGCAAGCTTGCAAAGGCAATCTGTACTACAATGAAGTCTCACTGCCCCCCGGTCAAAAGGGCCATCTGAAAAAAGTGTAAAATCCAGAAAGGCAGGACAGGCCATGGAGAACTGGGAGCCTTGTTATGCTGATGGGCGGCATGTAAATTGCCAACAGCCACTCTGGAGAAGTGTATGGTGTTTCCTGAAACATCCAAAAAACAAAGCAACAGAGCCTAGGGCACCTCCACTTATGGTCCTATAGCTTAGGGAAATTAAAATCAAAAAGTCACAGCCACCCCAAAGTTTGGGCCGGCTCTATTTACAACAACCTCGTTTACGGTACAAGTTCAATATCACAGAAAGCGAAAAATGGATAAAGAAGTTGTGGTACTTACGTACAATGCAATAACACTCAGCAATGAAATCTATGTCATCAGGCCCGTAGCAGCATAATGAGTGGATTCAGGTACTATGATTCTAAGTGAAATAAGTCACACAGAAAAAGAAACATCATAAGATATCACTACTACACGGAATGTAAACTTGGATACACAGGAACTGAATTACAAAACAGAACAGGGTGTCAAATGTAGAAAACCAACTTATGCTTGCTTAAGGGGAAAGGTGAGTTGGGGTATGGCATAAAACCAGAGATTGAAATTAGCACAGATACCGTTCCATAAGCCAAATATGTAATAGACAAGAGCTACTCCTTGCTCAACGAAGTGGACTCAACACCCCATATTAAACGCCTAAGAATATACCTGACTAGTAAGAATCTTAAAACCTATGGATTTATATGTCTCCGAAAGAGAATCAAGCGTGTGTACAGCGGCATAAACGCAGCAGTGATAGGATTGGTGAGGTTTGGTGAGCAAATACAGACTCTTTGAAGTCATATTGCATGGTACCCATTCCATGGGTCTCAACTCTCCAGTTTTAAGGGATTCTTCCTTCAGCTAAAACATGCATGTGGAACCCAGAGTATGATCCACCGTGTGATCGGGAAACGTGTTCAAATGTGTCTCAGTTTTCGTCCCCTGGTACTCGGGTGCAACATTCCAGACGCTTTACTAACACTCTCCCCACTTGGAGAGTCAGTGCCTTTAACCTCCTGTTTGGCCCAGTTTGCAATTTCTGCGGAAGATGAACAGGAAGAGGGAGAACAAATGAAAGACCTGCTGGAGGCGTCTGGACGGGCAAATTTAACTCTCATTTCCCACCAGGAAGAGGAATTAACCAAAGGCTCAGCATGCGATGCCGGAACCAAACTAGGGCCTGAAGCAATCCTGCGGTGTTGCGGCCAGCTCACAAGAAAGCGAGTTGAAGAAAGGAGCTCAGGGGCACTGTAATTCACAAACCTGCAGTTATAAATGACATCTATCGCCCAAAAATATATTGAATGAAGGCTGCCAAGAGGACTTGAAAGCGGGGCAGAATTGCAGGAAACCGATTTCAGGAGGTAGACTGGAACTGCATGTAAAGCGTAGGAAAAGGGGCAGAACGTCCACAATGATGCACTTGGCCAAAAAGGGCATATGCGTTTTTTCCTGAATATATACAGAAAAAAACGCATACACCCGTTTTGGCCAACCAAGCAAGCTTGCAAAGGAAATCTGTACTAAAATGAAGTCTCACTGCCCCCCGGTCAAAAGGGCCATCTGAAAAAAGTGTAAAATCCAGAAAGGCAGGACAGGCCATGGAGAACTGGGAGCCTCGTTATGCTGATGGGCGGCATGTAAATTGCCAACAGCCACTCTGGAGAAGTGTATGGTGTTTCCTGAAACATCAAAAAAACAAAGCAACAGAGCCTAGGGCACTTCCACTTATGGTCCTATAGCTTAGGGAAATTAAAATCAAAAAGTCACAGCCACCCCAAAGTTTGGGCCGGCTCTGTTTACAAGAACCTCGTTTATGGTACAAGTTGAATATCACAGAAAGCGAAAAATGGATAAAGAAGTTGTGGTACGTACGTACAATGCAATATCACTCAGCAATGAAATCTATGTCATCAGGCCCATAGCAGCATAATGAGTGGATTCAGGTACGATGATTCTAAGTGAAATAAGTCACACAGAAAAAGAAACATCATAAGATATCACTACTACACGGAATGTAAACTTGGCTACACAGGAACTGAATTACAAAACAGAACAGGGTGTCAAATGTAGAAAACCAACTTATGCTTGCTTAAGGGGAAAGGTGACTTGGGGTGCGGCATAAAACCAGAGATTGAAATTAGCACAGATACCGTTTCGTAAGCCAAATATGTAATAGACAAGAGCTTCTCCTTGCTCAACGAACTGGACTCAACACCCCATATTAAACGCCTAAGAATATACCTGACTAGTAAGAATCTTAAAACCTATGGATTTATATGTCTCCGAAAGAGAATCAAGCGTGTGTACAGTGGCATAAACGCAGCAGTGATAGGATTGGTGAGGTTTGGTGAGCAAATGCAGACTCTTTGAAGTCATATTGCATGGTAACCATTCCATGGGTCTCAACTCTCCAGGTTTAAGGGATTCTTTCTTCAGCCAAAACATGCATGTGGAACCCAGAGTATGATCCACCATGTGATCGGGAAACGTGTTCATATGTGTCTCAGTTTTCATCCCCTGGTACTCGGGTGCAACATTCCAGACGCTTTACTAACACTCTCCCCACTTGGAGAGTCCGTGCCTTTAACCTCCTGTTTGGCCCAGTTTGCAATTTCTGCGTAAGATGAACAGGAAGTGGGAGAACCAATGAGAGACTAGCTGGAGGTGTCTGGACGGACAAATTTAACTCTCATTTCCCACCAGGAAGAGGAATTAACCAAAGGCTCAGCATGCAATGCCAGAACCAAACTAGGGCCTGAAGCAATCATGCGGTGTTGCGGCCAGCTCACAAGAAAGCGAGTTGAAGAAAGGAGCTCAGGGGCACTGTAATTCACAAACCTGCAGAGTTATAAATGACAGCTATCTTCCAAAAATATATTGAAGTAAGGCTGCCAAGAGGAGTTGAAAGCGGGGCAGAATTGCAGGAAACCCGATTTCAGGAGGTAGACTGGAATTGCATGTAAAGCATAGGAAAAGAGGCAGAACGTCCAAAATGATGCACTTGGCCAAAAAGGGCGTATGCGTTTTTTCCTGAATATATTCAGGAAAAAATGCATACGCCCTTTTTGGCCAACCAAGCAAGCTTGCAAAGGAAATCTGCACTACAATGAAGTCTCACTGCCCCCGGTAAAAGGGCCATCTGAAAAAAGTGTAAAATCCAGAAAGGCAGGACAGGCCATGGAGAACTGGGAGCCTTGTTATGCTGATGGGCGGGATGTAAATTGCCAGCAGCCACTCTGGAGAAGTGTATGGTGTTTCCTGAAACATCCAAAAAACAAAGCAACAGAGCCTAGGGCACTTCCACTTATGGTCCTATAGCTTAGGGAAAATAAAATCAAAAAGACACAGCCACCCCAAAGTTTGGGATGGCTCTGTTTACAAGAACCTCGTTTACGGTACAAGTTCAATATCACAGAAAGCGAAAAATGGATAAAGAAGTTGTGGTACTTACGTACAATGCAATATCACTCAGCAATGAAATCTATGTCATCAGGCCCGTAGCAGCATAATGAGTGGATTCAGGTACGATGATTCTAAGTGAAATAAGTCACACAGAAAAAGAAACATCATAAGATATCACTACTACACGGAATGTAAACTTGGCTACACAAGAACTGAATTACAAAACAGAACAGGGTGTCAAATGTAGAAAACCAACTTATGCTTGTTAAGGGGAAAGGTGACTTGGGGTGCTGCATAAAACCAGAGATTGAAATTAGCACAGATACCGTTCCATAAGCCAAATATGTAATAGACAAGAGCTACTCCTTGCTCAATGAAGTGGACTCAACACCCCATATTAAACGCCTAACAATATACCTGACTAGTAAGAATCTTAAAACCTATGGATTTATATGTCTCCAAAAGAGAATCAAGCGTGTGTACAGCGGCATAAACGCAGCAGTGATAAGATTGGTGAGGTTCGGTGAGCAAATGCAGACCCTTTGAAGTCATATTGCATGGTACCCATTCCATGGTTCTCAACTCTCCAGGTTTAAGGGATTCTTCCTTCAGCTAAAACATGCATGTGGAACCCAGAGTATGATCCACCGTGTGATCGGGAAACGTGTTCAAATGTGTCTCAGTTTTCGTCCCCTGGTACTCGGGTGCAACATTCCAGACGCTTTACTAACACTCTGCCCACTTGGAGAGTCAGTGCCTTTAACCTCCTGTTTGGCCCAGTTTGCAATTTCTGCGGAAGATGAACAGGAAGAGGGAGAACCAATGTGAGACTAGCTGGAGGTGTCTGGACAGGCAAATTTAACTCTCATTTCCCACCAGGAAGAGGAATTAACCAAAGGCTCAGCGTGCCATGCCGGAACCACACTAGGGCCTGAAGCAATCCTGCGGTGTTGCGGCCAGCTCACAAGAAAGCGAGTTGAAGAAAGGAGCTCAGGGGCACTGTAATTCACAAACCTGCAGAGTTATAAATGACAGCTATCTTTCAAAAATATATTGAAGTAAAGCTGCCAAGAGGAGTTGAAAGCGGGGCAGAATTGCAGGAAACCGATTTCAGGAGGTAGACTGGAATTGCATGTAAAGCATAGGAAAAGAGGCAGAAAGTCCACAATGATGCACTTCGTCAAAAAGGGCGTATGCGTTTTTTCCTGAATATATTCAGAAAAAAACGCATACGCACTTTTTGGCCAACCAAGAAAGCTTGCAAAGGAAATCTGCACTACAATGAAGTCTCACTGCCCCCCGGTCAAAATGGCATCTGAAAAAAGTGTAAAATCCAGAAAGGCAGGACAGGCCATGGAGAACTGGGAGCCTTGTTATGCTGATGGGCGGGATGTAAGTTGCCAGCAGCCACTCTGGAGAAGTGTATGGTGTTTCCTGAAACATCCAAAAAACAAAGCAACAGAGCCTAGGGCACTTCCACTTATGGTCCTATAGCTTAGTGAAATTAAAATTAAAAGACACAGCCACCCCAAAGTTTGGGACGGCTCTCTTTACAAGAACCTCGTTTACGGTACAAGTTCAATATCACAGAAAGCAAAAAATCGATAAAGAAGTTGCGGTACTTACATACAATGCAATATTACTCAGCAATGAAATCTATGTCATCAGGCCCATAGCAGCATAATGAGTGGATTCAGGTACGAAGATTCTAAGAGAAATAAGTCACACAGAAAAAGAAACATCATAAGATATCACTACTACACGGAATGTAAACTTGGCTACACAGGAACTGAATTACAAAACAGAACAGGGTGTCAAATGTAGAAAACCAACTCATGCTTGCTTAAGGGGAAAGGTGAGTTGGGGGCTGCATACAACAACAGATTGAAATTAGCACAGATACCGTTCCATAAGCCAAATATGTAATAGACAAGAGCTACTCCTTGCTCAACGAAGTGGACTCAACACCCCATATTAAACGCCTAACAATATACCTGACTAGTAAGAATCTTAAAACCTATGGATTTATATGTCTGCGAAAGAGAATCAAGCGTGTGTACAGCGGCATAAACGCAGCAGTGATAGGATTGGTGAGGTTCGGTGAGCAAATGCAGACCCTTTGAAGTCATATTGCATGGTACCCATTCCATGGGTCTCAACTCTCCATGTTTAAGGGATTCTTCCTTCAGCTAAAACATGCATGTGGAACCCAGAGTATGATCCACCGTGTGATCGGAAAACGTGTTGAAATGTTTCTCAGTTTTCGTCCCCTGGTACTCTGGTGCAACATTCCACACGCTTTACTAAAACTCTCCCCACTTGGAGAGTGAGTGCCTTTAACCTCCTGTTTGGCCCAGTTTGCAATTTCTGTGGAAAATGAACAGGAATAGGGAGAACCAATGAGAGACTAGGTGGAGGTGTCCAGACGGGCAAATTTAACTCTCATTTCCCACCAGGAAGAGGAATTAACCAAAGGCTCAGTGTGCCATTCCGAAACCACACTAGGGCCAGAAGCATTCCTGCGGTGTTGCGGCCACCTCACAAGAAAGCCAGTTGAAGAAAGGAGCTCAGGGGCACTGTAATTCACAAACCTGCAGAGTTATAATTGACAGCTATCTTTCAAAAATATATTGAAGTAAAGCTGCCAAGAGGAGTTGAAAGCGGGGCAGAATTTCAGGAAACCGATTTCAGGAGGTAGACTGGAATTGCATGTAAAGCATAGGAAAAGAGGCAGAAAGTCCACAATGATGCACTTCATCAAAAAGGGCGTATGCGTTTTTTCCTGAATATATTCAGGAAAAAACGCATACGCCCTTTTTGGCCAACCAAGAAAGCTTGCAAAGGAATTCTGCACTACAATGAAGTCTCACTGCCCCCCGGTCAAAAGAGCATCTGAAAAAAGTGTAAAATCCAGAAAGGCAGGACAGGCCATGGAGAACTGGGAGCCTTGTTATGCTGATGGGCGGGATGTAAATCGCCAGCAGCCACTCTGGAGAAGTGTATGGTGTTTCCTGAAACATCCAAAAAACAAAGCAACAGAGCCTAGGGCACTTCCACTTATGGTCGTATAGCTTAGTGAAATTAAAATTAAAAGACACAGCCACCCCAAAGTTTGGGACGCCTCTGTTTACAAGAACCTCGTTTATGGTACAAGTTCAATATCACAGAAAGCAAAAAATGGATAAAGAAGTTGTGGTACTTACGTACAATGCAATATCACTCAGCAATGAAATCTATGTCATCAGGCCCGTAGCAGCATAATGAGTGGATTCAGGTACGATGATTCTAAGAGAAATAAGTCACACAGAAAAAGAAACATCATAAGATATCACTACTACACGGAATGTAAACTTGGCTACACAGGAACTGAATTACAAAACAGAACAGGGTGTCAAATGTAGAAAACCAACTCATGCTTGCTTAAGGGGAAAGGTGAGTTGGGGGGCTGCATACAACAACAGATTGAAATTAGCACACATACCGTTCCATAAGCCAAATATGTAATAGACAAGAGCTACTCCTTGCTCAACGAAGTGGACTCAACACCCCATATTAAACGCCTAAGAATATACCTGACTAGTAAGAATCTTAAAACCTATGGATTTATATGTCTCCGAAAGAGAATCAAGCGTGTGTACAGCGGCATAAACGCAGCAGTGATAGGATTGGTGAGGTTCGGTGAGCAAATGCAGACCCTTTGAAGTCATATTGCATGGTACCCATTCCATGGGTCTCAACTCTCCATGTTTAAGGGATTCTTCCTTCAGCTAAAATATGCATGTGGAACCCAGAGTATGATCCACCGAGTGATCGGAAAACGTGTTCAAATATGTCTCAGTTTTCGTCCCCTGGTACTCGGGTGCAACATTCCAGACGCTTTACTAACACTCTCCCCACTTGGAGAGTCAGTGCCTTTAACCTCCTGTTTGGCCCAGTTTGCAATTTCTGTGGAAAATGAACAGGAATAGGGAGAACCAATGAGAGACTAGGTGGAGGTGTCCGGACGGGCAAATTTAACTCTCATTTCCCACCAGGAAGAGGAATTAACCAAAGGCTCAGCGTGCCATTCCGAAACCACACTAGGGCCAGAAGCAATCCTGCGGTTTTCGGCCATCTCACAAGAAAGCGAGTTGAAGAAAGGAGCTCAGGGGCACTGTAATTCACAAACCTGCAGAGTTATAAATGACAGCTATCTTCCAAAAATATATTGAAGTAAGGCTGCCAAGAGGAGTTGAAAGCGGGGCAGAATTGCAGGAAACCCGATTTCAGGAGGTAGACTGGAATTGCATGTAAAGCATAGGAAAAGAGGCAGAACGTCCACAATGATGCACTTGGTCAAAAAGGGCGTATGCGTTTTTTCCTGAATATATTCAGGAAAAAACGCATACGCCCTTTTTGGCCAACCAAGCAAACTTGCAAAGGAAATCTGCACTACAATGAAGTCTCACTGCCCCCCGGTCAAAAGGGCCATCTGAAAAAAGTGTAAAATCCAGAAAGGCAGGACAGTCCATGGAGAACTGGGAGCCTTGTTATGCTGATGGGCGGGATGTAAACTGCCAGCAGCCACTCTGGAGAAGTGTATGGTGTTTCCTGAAACATCCAAAAAACAAAGCAACAGAGCCTAGGGCACTTCCACTTATGGTCCTATAGCTTAGGGAAAATAAAATCAAAAAAACACAGCCACCCCAAATTTTGGAACGGCTCTGTTTACAAGAACCTCGTTTACGGTACAAGTACAATATCACAGAAAGCGAAAAATGGATAAAGAAGTTGTGGTACTTACGTACAATGCAATATCACTCAGCAATGAAATCTATGTCATCAGGCCTGTAGCAGCATAATGAGTGGATTCAGGTACGATGATTCTAAGTGAAATAAGTCACACAGAAAAAGAAACATCATAAGATATCACTACTACACGGAATGTAAACTTGGCTACACAAGAACTGAATTACAAAACAGAACAGGGTGTCAAATGTAGAAAACCAACTTATGCTTGTTAAGGGGAAAGGTGACTTGGGGTGCTGCATAAAACCAGAAATTGAAATTAGCACAGATACCGTTCCAAAAGCCAAATATGTAATAGACAAGAGCTACTCCTTGCTCAACGAAGTGGACTCAACACCCCATATTAAACGCCTAACAATATACCTGACTAGTAAGAATCTTAAAACCTATGGATTTATATGTCTCCGAAAGAGAATCAAGCGTGTGTACAGCGGCATAAACGCAGCAGTGATAAGATTGGTGAGGTTCGGTGAGCAAATGCAGACCCTTTGAAGTCGTATTGCATGGTACCCATTCCATGGGTCTCAACTCTCCAGGTTTAAGGGATTCTTCCTTCAGCTAAAACATGCATGTGGAACCCAGAGTATGATCCACCGTGTGATCGGGAAACGTGTTCAAATGTGTCTCAGTTTTCGTCCCCTGGTACTCGGGTGCAACATGCCAGACGCTTTACTAACACTCTCCCCACTTGGAGAGTCAGTGCCTTTAACCTCCTGTTTGACCCAGTTTGCAATTTCTGTGGAAAATGAACAGGAATAGGGAGAACCAATGAGAGACTAGGTGGAGGTGTCCAGACGGGCAAATTTAACTCTCATTTCCCACCAGGAAGAGGAATTAACCAAAGGCTCAGTGTGCCATTCCGAAACCACACTAGGGCCAGAAGCAATCCTGCGGTGTTGCGGCCAACTCACAAGAAAGCGAGTTGAAGAAAGGAGCTCAGGGGCACTGTAATTCACAAACCTGCAGAGTTATAATTGACAGCTATCTTTCAAAAATATATTGAAGTAAAGCTGCCAAGAGGAGTTGAAAGCGGGACAGAATTGCAGGAAACCGATTTCAGGAGGTAGACTGGAATTGCATGTAAAGCATAGGAAAAGAGGCAGAAAGTCCACAATGATGCACTTCGTCAAAAAGGGCGTATGAGTTTTTTCCTGAATATATTCAGGAAAAAACGCATATGCCCTTTTTGGCCAACCAAGAAAGCTTGCAAAGGAAATCTGCACTACAATGAAGTCTCACTGCCCCCCGGTCAAAAGAGCATCTGAAAAAAGTGTAAAATCCAGAAAGGCAGGACAGGCCATGGAGAACTGGGAGCCTTGTTATGCTGATGGGCGGGATGTAAATCGCCAGCAGCCACTCTGGAGAAGTGTATGGTGTTTCCTGAAACATCCAAAAAACAAAGCAACAGAGCCTAGGGCACTTCCACTTATGGTCCTATAGCTTAGGGAAATTAAAATTAAAAGACACAGCCACCCCAAAGTTTGGGACGGCTCTCTTTACAAGATCCTCGTTTAGGGTACAAGTTCAATATCACAGAAAGCAAAACATGGATAAAGAAGTTGTGGTACTTACGTACAATGCAATATCACTCATCAATGAAATCTATGTCATCAGGCCCGTAGCAGCATAATGAGTGGATTCAGGTACGATGATTCTAAGAGAAATAAGTCACACAGAAAAAGAAACATCATAAGATATCACTACTACACGGAATGTAAACTTGGCTACACAGGAACTGAATTACAAAACAGAACAGGGTGTCAAATGTAGAAAACCAACTCATGCTTGCTTAAGGGGAAAGGTGAGTTGGGGGGCTGCATACAACAACAGATTGAAATTAGCACAGATACCGTTCCATAAGCCAAATATGTAATAGACAAGAGCTACTCCTTGCTCAACGAAGTGGACTCAACACCCCATATTAAACGCCTAAGAATATACCTGACTAGTAAGAATCTTAAAACCTATGGATTTATATGTCTCCGAAAGAGAATCAAGCGTGTGTACAGCGGCATAAACGCAGCAGTGATAGGATTGGTGAGGTTCGGTGAGCAAATGCAGACCCTTTGAAGTCATATTGCATGGTACCCATTCCATGGGTCTCAACTCTCCATGTTTAAGGGATTCTTCCTTCAGCTAAAACATGCATGTGGAACCCAGAGTATGATCCACCGTGTGATCGGGAAACCTGTTCAAATGTGTCTCAGTTTTCGTCCCCTGGTACTCGGGTGCAACATTCCAGACGCTTTACTAACACTCTCCCCACTTGGAGAGTCAGTGCCTTTAACCTCCTGTTTGGCCCAGTTTGCAATTTCTGTGGAAAATGAACAGGAATAGGGAGAACCAATGAGAGACTAGGTGGAGGTGTCCGGACGGGCAAATTTAACTCTCATTTCCCACCAGGAAGAGGAATTAACCAAAGGCTCAGCGTGCCATTCCGAAACCACACTAGGGCCAGAAGCAATCCTGCGGTTCGCGACCATCTCAGAAGAAAGCGAGTTGAAGAAAGGAGCTCAGGGGCACTGTAATTCACAAACCTGCAGAGTTATAAATGACAGCTATCTTCCAAAAATATATTGAAGTAAGGCTGCCAAGAGGAGTTGAAAGCGGGGCAGAATTGCAGGAAACCCGATTTCAGGAGGTAGACTGGAATTGCATGTAAAGCATAGGAAAAGAGGCAGAACGTCCACAATGATGCACTTGGTCAAAAAGGGCATATGCGTATTTTCCTGAATATATTCAGGAAAAAACGCATACGCCCTTTTTGGCCAACCAAGCAAACTTGCAAAGGAAATCTGCACTACAATGAAGTCTCACTGCCCCCCGGTCAAAAGGGCCATCTGAAAAAAGTGTAAAATCCAGAAAGGCAGGACAGGCCATGGAGAACTGGGAGCCTTGTTATGCTGATGGGCGGGATGTAAACTGCCAGCAGCCACTCTGGAGAAGTGTATGGTGTTTCCTGAAACATCCAAAAAACAAAGCAACAGAGCCTAGGGCACTTCCACTTATGGTCCTATAGCTTAGGGAAAATAAAATCAAAAAGACACAGCCACCCCAAAGTTTGGGACGGCTCTGTTTACAAGAACCTCATTGACGGTACAAGTTCAATATCACAGAAAGCGAAAAATGGATAAAGAAGTTGTGGTACTTACGTACAATGCAATATCACTCAGGAATGAAATCTATGTCATCAGGCCCATAGCAGCGTAATGAGTGGATTCAGGTACGATGATTCTAAGTGAAATAAGTCACACAGAAAAAGAAACATCATAAGATATCACTACTACACGGAATGTAAACTTGGCTACACAAGAACTGAATTACTAAACAGAACAGGGTGTCAAATGTAGAAAACCAACTTATGCTTGCTTAAGGGGAAAGGTGAGTTGGGGTGCTGCATAAACCAGAGATTGAAATTAGCACAGATACCGTTCCATAAGCCAAATATGTAATAGACAAGAGCTACTCCTTGCTCAACGAAGTGGACTCAACACCCCATATTAAACGCCTAAGAATATACCTGACTAGTAAGAATCTTAAAACCTATGGATTTATATGTCTCCGAAAGAGAATCAAACGTGTGTACAACGGCATAAACGCAGCAGTGATAGGATTGGTGAGGTTCGGTGAGCAAATGCAGACCCTTTGAAGTCATATTGCATGGTACCCATTCCATGGGTCTCAACTCTCCAGGTTTAAGGGATTCTTCCTTCAGCTAAAACATGCATGTGGAACCCAGAGTATGATCCACCGTGTGATCGGGAAACGTGTTCAAATGTGTCTCAGTTTTCGTCCCCTGGTACTCGGGTGCAACATTCCAGATGCTTTACTAACACTCTCCCCACTTGGAGAGTCAGTGCCTTTAACCTCCTGTTTGACCCAGTTTGCAATTTCTGTGGCAAATGAACAGGAATAGGGAGAACCAATGAGAGACTAGGTGGAGGTGTCCAGACGGGCAAATTTAACTCTCATTTCCCACCAGGAAGAGGAATTAACAAAATGCTAAGCGTGCCATGCCGGAACCACTGTAGGGCCAGACGGAATCCTGTGGTGTTGTGGCCAGCTCACAAGAAAGCGAGTTGAAGAAAGGAGCTCAGGGGCACTGTAATTCACAAACCTGCAGAGTTATAATTGACAGCTATCTTTCAAAAATATATTGAAGTAAAGCTGCCAAGAGGAGTTGAATGCGGGGCAGAATTGCAGGAAACCGATTTCAGGAGGTAGACTGGAATTGCATGTAGAGCATAGGAAAAGAGGCAGAAAGTCCACAATGATACACTTCGTCAAAAAGGGCGTATGCGTTTTTTCCTGAATATATTCAGGAAAAAACCATACGCCCTTTTTGGCCAACCAAGCAAGCTTGCAAAGGAAAGCTGCACTGCAATGAAGTCTCACTGTCCCCCGGTCAAAAGGGCCATGTGAAAAAAGTGTAAAATCCAGAAAGGCAGGACAGGCCATGGAGAACTGGGAGCCTTGTTATGCTGAAGGGCGGGATGTAAATTGCCAGCAGCCACTCTGGAGAAGTGTATGGTGTTTCCTGAAACATCCAAAAAACAAAGCAACAGATCCTAGGGCACTTCCACTTATGGTCCTATAGCTTAGGGAAATTAAAATCAAAAAGACACAGCCACCCCAAAGTTTGGGACGGCTCTGTTTACAAGAACCTCGTTTACCGTACAAGTTCAATATCACAGAAAGCGAAAAATGGATAAAGAAGTTGTGGTACTTACGTAAAATGCAATATCACTCAGCAATGAAATCTATGTCATCAGGCCCGTAGCAGCATAATGAGTGGATTCAGGTACGATGATTCTAAGTGAAATAAGTCACACAGAAAAAGAAACATCATAAGATATCACTACTACACGGAATGTAAACTTGGCTACACAAGAACTGAATTACAAAACAGAACAGGGTGTCAAATGTAGAAAACCAACTTATGCTTGCTTAAGGGGAAAGGTGAGTTGGGGTGCTGCATAAAACCAGAGATTGAAATTAGCACAGATACCGTTCCATAAGCCAAATATATAATAGACAAGAGCTACTCCTTGCTCAACGAAGTGGACTCAACACCCCATATTAAACGCCTAAGATTATACTTGACTAGTAATAATCTTAAAACCTATGGATTTATATGTCTCCGAAAGAGAATCAAGCGTGTGTACAGCGGCATAAACGCAGCAGTGATAGGATTGGTGAGGTTCGGTGAGCAAATGCAGACCCTTTGAAGTCATATTGCATGGTACCCATTCCATGGGTCTCAACTCTCCATGTTTAAGGGATTCTTCCTTCAGCTAAAACATGCATGTGGAACCCAGAGTATGATCCACCGTGTGATCGGGAAACGTGTTCAAATGTGTCTCAGTTTTCGTCCCCTGGTACTCGGGTGCAACATTCCAGACGCTTTACTAACACTCTCCCCACTTGGAGAGTCAGTACCTTTAACCTCCTGTTTGGCCCAGTTTGCAATTTCTGTGGAAAATGAACAGGAATAGGGAGAACCAATGAGAGACTAGGTGGAGGTGTCCGGACGGGCAAATTTAACTCTCATTTCCCAGCAGGAATGGGAATTAACCAAAGGCTCAGCGTGCCATGCCGGAACCACAGTAGGGTTAGAAGCAATCCTGCGGTGTTGCGGCCAGCTCACAAGAAAGCGAGTTGAAGAAAGGAGCTCAGGGGCACTGTAATTCACAAACCTGCAGAGTTATAAAAGACAGCTATCTTCCAAAAATATATTGAAGTAAGGCCGCCAAGAGGAGTTGAAAGCGGGGCAGAATTGCAGGAAACTGATTTCAGCCGGTACACAGGAATTGCATGTAAAGCATAGGAAAAGAAGCAGAACGTCGACAATGATGCACTTGGCCAAAAAGGGCATATGCGTTTTTTCCTGAATATATTCAGGAAAAAACGCATATGCCCTTTTAGGCCAACCAAGCAAGCTTACAAAGGAAATCTGCACTACAATGAAGTCTCACTGCCCCCCGGTCAAAAGGGCCATCTGAAAAAAGTGTAAAATCCAGAAAGGCAGGACAGGCCATGGAGAACTGGGAGCCTAGTTATGCTGATGGGCGGGATGTAAACTGCCAGCAGCCACACTGGAGAAGTGTATGGTGTTTCCTGAAACATCCAAAAAACAAAGCAACAGAGCCTAGGGCACTTCCACTTATGGTCCTATAGCTTAGGGAAATTAAAATCAAAAAGACACAGCCACCCCAAAGTTTGGGACGGCTCTGTTTACAAGAACCTCGTTTACCGTACAAGTTCAATATCACAGAAAGCGAAAAATGGATAAAGACGTTGTGGTACTTACGTACAATGCAATATCACTCAGCAATGAAATCTATGTCATCAGGCCCGTAGCAGCATAATGAGTGGATTCAGGTACGATGATTCTAAGTGAAATAAGTCACACAGAAAAAGAAACATCATAAGATATCACTAATACACGGAATGTAAACTTGGCTACACCGGAACTGAATTACAAAACAGAACAGGGTGTCAAATGTAGAAAACCAACTTATGCTTGCTTAAGGGGAAAGGTGAGTTGGGGTGCTGCATAAAACCAGAGATTGAAATTAGCACAGATACCGTTCAAGAAGCCAAATATGTAATAGACAAGAGCTACTCCTTGCTCAACGAAGTGGACTCAACACCCCATATTAAACGCCTAACAATATACCTGACTAGTAAGAATCTTAAAACCTATGGATTTATATGTCTCCGGAAGAGAATGAAGCATGTGTACAGTGGCATAAACGCAGCAGTGATAGGATTGGTGAGGTTCGGTGAGCAAATGCAGACCCTTTGAATTCATATTGCATGGTACCCATTCCATGGTTCTCAACTCTCCAGGTTTAAGGGATTCTTCCTTCAGCTAAAACATGCATGTGGAACCCAGAGTATGATCCACCGTGTCATCGGGAAACGTGTTCAAATGTGTCTCAGTTTTCGTCCGCTGGTACTCGGGTGCAACATTCCAGACGCTTTACTAACACTCTCCCCACTTGGAGAGTCAGTGCCTTTAACCTCCTGTTTGGCCCAGTTTGCAATTTCTTCGGAAGATGAACAGGAATAAGGAGAAGCAATGGGAGACTATCTGTAGGTGTCTGGACGGGCAAATTTAACTCTCATTTCCCACCAGGAAGGTAAATGAACCAAAGGCTCCGCGTGCCATGCTGGAACTAGATTAGGGCCTGAGGAGATCCTGCGGTGTTGCGGCCAGCTCACAAGAAAGCGAGTTGAAGAAAGGAGCTCAGGGGCACTGTAATTCAGAAACCTGCGGAGTTATAAATGACAGATATCATCCAAAATTATACTGAAGTAAGGCTGCGAAGAGGACTTGAATGCGGGGCAGAATTGCTGGAAACTGATTTCAGAACGTACACGGGAGTAGCTCTTAAAGCATAGGAAAAGAGACAGAACTTGGAAAATAATGCACTTGGCAAAAAAGGGCATATGTGTTTTATCCAGAGCTCTCATAACTGAGGGGAGGAGATTCCCAGCAGGCTCCAACTGCCACCTGAGGGCTCACATTGCCAAGGCAACGTGAGCATGCCAGGCAGGAGTTACCTCACAGCAGAGGTCCCACCTCACAGAAGGGTGAGAAACCCAGCCAACATCAGACTCTCACCAGAGGGCCCACATCACCAAGGGGATGGGAACCAGGCAGGAGTGTCTTCACATCAGTGGGGCCACATCATCGAAAGCTGAGGTACTCAGCACATGTGTCCTCAAACCAGAGGACCCACATCACCAAGGACCTCGGAGTGAGGCAGGCAGGAGTAGCCTCACAACACTGGGCACATAGAATAAAAAAGTGAGGAATCCAGCAGTTGGAACCTCCCAGCAGGCGGCCCAGAGCACCGAGGCTATGGGATCCAGGCCACAGTGAACTCACAGAAGAGGGCCCATGTCATGAAACTGAGCAACCCAGCCATTGGGACCTCAGAGCAGGAGGCCCACATCCCCATGGGGATGGAATTCTGGTAGGAGTGTCCTCGCACCACTGAGAACGTATCAGAAAATTTTGGGCGACCAGCAGTTAGGGCCTGACGCCAGAGGACCCTCATCACCAAGGGAAGGAGGCTCCCAGCAGGCTCCAACTGCCACCAGAGGGCTGACGTCGCCAAGGCGATGTGTGCCAACCAGGCACGAATGACCTCACAGCAGAGGGCCCACCTCAGAGAAGTGTGACGAACCCAGTCAGGATCAGACTCGCACCAGAGGGCCCACATCACCAAATGGATTGGAACCAGGCAGGAGTGTCCTCACATGAGTAGGGCCACATCATCTAAAGGTGAGGAACCCAGAACATGTGGCTTCAAACCATAGGACACCCATCACCAAGGGGCTGGGAGTGAGGCAGGCAGGAGGAGCCTCATAACAGAGGGCCCAAAAATAAGAAAGGTGAGGAATCCAGCAGTTGGAACCTCCCAGCAGGCAGCCCAGAGCACAGAGGCTAGAGGAACCAGGCCAGAGTGAACTAACACCAGACAGCCCACATCATGAAACTGTGAGTAACCCAGACATTGGGACCTCAGAGCAGATGGCCCACATCCCCATGGTGATAGGAACATGACAGGAGTGTCCTGGCATCACTGGGCTCACATCAGAAAACGTGGGGTGCTCAGAAGTTAGGGCCTGACGCTAGAGGGCACTCATCACCGAGAGGAGGAGGCTCCCAGCAGGCTCCAGCTGCCACCAGAGGGCCAACGTCTCCAAGGCGATGTTTGCCAGCCTGGCAGGAGTGACCTCACAGCAGAGGGCCCACCTCACAGAAGGGTGAGGAACACAGCCAGGATCAGACTCTCACCAGAGGGCCCACATCACCAAGGGGATGGGAACCAGGCAGGAGTGTCCCCACACCAGTGGGACAACATCATCGAAAGGTGAGGATCCCAGCACATGTGTCCTCATACCAGAGGAACCACATCACCAAGGGGTTCGGAATGAGGCTGGCAGGACTGGCCTCACAACACAGGGTCCATAGAATATAAAAGTTGAGGAATCCAGCAGTTGGAACCTCCCAGCAAGTGGCCCAGAGCACCGAGGCTATGGGATCCAGGCCGCAGTGAACTCACAGCAGAGGGCCCACATCATGAACCTGTGAGCAGCCCAGCTGTTGGGACCTCAGAACAGAAGGCCCACATCCCCATTGGGATGGGAACCTGGCAGGAGTGGCTTTGCACCACTTAGCACATATCAGAAAATGTTAGGAGCCCAGCAGTTAGGGCCTGACGCCAGGGGGCCCTCATAACTGAGGGGAGGAGACTCCCAGCAGGTTCCAACTGCCAACAGAGGGCCCACGTCTACAAGGTGGCATGCGCCAGCCAGGCAGTAGTGACCTCACAGCAGAGGGCCTATCTCACAGAAGGGTGAGGAACCGAGGCAGGATGAGACTCTCACCAGAGGGCCCACAACACCAAGGGGATGGGAACCAGTCAGGACTGTCCTCCCACCAGTGGGGCCACATCATCGAAAGGTGAGGAACCCAGCACATGTGGCCTCATATCAGAGGACATACATCACAAAGGGGATGGGAGTGAGGCAGGTAGGAGTAGCCTAAAAACAGAGGGCCCAAAGAATAAAAAAAGTGAGGAATCCAGCATTTGGAACCTCCCAGCAGGCGGCCGAGAGCACAGAAGCTATGGGATGCAGGCAGGAGTTAACTAACACCAGAGAGCCCACATCATGAAACTGTGAGCAACCCAGGCATTGGGACCTCAGAGCAGAAAGCCCACATCCCCATGGGGATGGGAACCTGACAGGAGTGTCCTGGCATCACTGGGCTCACATCAGAAAACGTGGGGAGCCCAGCAGTTAGAGCCTGATGCTAGAGGGCCGTCATCACCGAGGGCAGGAGGCTCCCAGCAGGTTCCATGTGCCAACAGAGGGCCCACGTCGCCAAGGTGATGTGTGCAAGTCAGGCAGGATTGACCTCACAGCAGAGGGCCTACCTCACAGAAGAGTGAGGAACCCAGCCAGGATAAGACTGTCACCAGAAGGCCCACATCACCAAGGGGATGGGAACCAGGCAGGAGTGTCCTCACACCAGTGGGGCCACATCATTGAAAGTTGCCTAACCCAGCACATGTGGCCTCAAACCAGAAGACCCACATCACGAAGGGGTTGCGAGTGAGGCAGGCAGGAGGAGCATCACAACACAGGACCCATAGAATACAAAAGTTGAGGAATCGAGCAGTTGGAACCTCCCAGCAGGCAGCCAAGACCACAGAGGCTATGGGATCCAGGCCACAGTGAACTAACACCAGAGAGCCCACATCATGAAATTGTGATCAACCCAGCCGTTGGAACCTCAGAGCAGAAGGCCCACATCCCCATGGGGATGGGAACCTAAGAGGAGTGCTTGAGCAACACTGGGCTCACTAAGAAAAGTTGGGGAGCCCAGTAGCTAGGGCCTGACGTCAGAGGGCCCTCATCACAGAGCTGAGGAGGCTCCCAGCAGGGTCCAATTGCCACCAGAGGGCTCATGTCAACAAGGCGAGGTGAGCAACCCAGGCAAGAGTTACCTGATAGTAGAGGGCCCACCTCACAGATGGGTGAGGAACCCAGCCAGGATCAGACTCTCACCAGAGGGCCCACATCACAAAGGGGATGGGACCCAGTCAGGATTATCCTCACACCAGTGGGGCCTCATCATCTTAAGGTGAGGAACCCAGCACATGTGTCCTCAAACCAGAGGACCCACATCACCAAGGGCCTTGGAGTGAGGCAGGCAGGAGTAGCCTCACAACACAGGGCACATAATATAAAAAACGTGAGGATTCCAGCATTTAGACCTTCCAGCAGGCGGCCCAGAACACCGAGGCTATGGGATCCAGGCCACAGTGAACTCACAGCAGAGGGCCCACATCACAAAACTGTGAGCAACCCAGGAGTTGAGACCTCAGCGCAGAAGGACCACATTCCCATGGGAATGGGAACCTGGCTGGAGTGTCCTCGCACCACTGGGCGCACATCAGAAAATGTGGGGAGCCCACCATTTAGGGCCTGACGTCAGAGGGCCGTCATCACCGAGAGGAGGAGGCGCCCTGCACGCTCCAACTGCCACCAGAGGGCTCACGTCTCCAAGGTGACGTGTGCCAGCCAGGCAGGAGTGACCTCACAGCAGAGGGCCTACCTCACAGAACGTTGAGGAACCCAGCCAGGATTAGACTCTCGCCAGAGGGCCCACCTCACCAAGGGGATGGGAACCAGGCAGGAGTGTCCTCACACGAGTGGGGTCACATCATCGAAAGGTGAGGAACGCAGCACATGTGGCCTCAAGCCATAGGACAGTCATCACCAAGGGGCTGGCAGTGAGGCAGGCAGGAGGAGCCTCACAACAGAGGGCACATAGAATAAAAAAGTTGAGGAATCCAGCAGTTGGAACCTCCCAGCAGGCGGCTCAGAGCACCGATGATAAGGGATCCTTGCCGGAGTGAACTCACAGCAGAGGGCCCACATCATGGTACTGTGAGCAAGCCAGCCGTTTTGACCTCAGAGCAGAAGGCCCATATCGCCATGGGGATGGGAACCTGGCAAGAGTCTCCTCACTCACTTGGCGCACATCAGAAAATGTGGGGAGCCCAGCAGTTATGGCCTAAGGCAAGAGGGCCCTCATCACCGAGGGGAGGAGGATCCCAGCACACTCCAACTGCCACCAGAGGGCCCACGTCGCCAAGGTGACGTGTGCCAGACAGGCATGATTGACCTCACAGCAGAGGGTCCACCTCACAGAAGGGTGAGGAACCCAGCCAGGATCAGACTCTCACCTGAGGGCCCACATCAGCAAGGGGATGGGAACCAGTCAGGACTGTCTTCCCTCCAGTGGGGTCACATCATTGAAAGGTGCGGAACCCAGCACATGTGGCCTCAAATCAGAGGACACATATCACAAAGGGAATGGGAGTGAGGCAGGCAGGAGTAGCCTATAAACAGAGGGCCCAAAGAATAAGAAAGGTGAGGAATCCAGCAGTTGGAACCTCCCAGCAGGCGGCCCAGAGCACAGAAGCTATGGGATGCAGGCAGGAGTGAACTAACAGCAGAGAGCCCACATCATGAAACTGTGAGCAACCCAGGCTTTGGGACCTCAGAGCAGAAGGCCCACATCCCAATGGGGATGTGAACCTGGCTGGAGTGTCCTCGCACCACTGGGCGCACATCACAAAATGTGGGGAGCCCAGCAGTTAGGGCCTGATGCCAGAGGGCCCTCATCACCGAGGAGAGGAGGCTCCCAGCAGGCTCCAAGTGCCACCAGAGGGCTCATGTCCACAAGGCGAGGTGAGCAAGCCAGGCAAGAGTGACCTCACATCAGACGGCCCACCTCACAGATGGGTGAGGAACCCAGCCAGGATCAGACTCTCAACAGAGGGCCCACATCACCAAGGGGATGTGAACCAGGCAGGAGTCTCCTAAGACCATTGGTCCCACATCATCGAAAGGTGAGGAACCCAGCACATGTGGCCTCAAACCAGACGACACACATCACGAAGGGGCTGGGAGTGAGGCAGGCAGGAGGATCCTCACAACAGAGGGCCCAAAAAATTAAAAAAGTGAGGAATCCAGCAGTTGGAACCTCCCAGCAGGCAGCCAAGAGCACAGAGGCTATGGGATCCAGGCTTCTGTGAACTAACACCAGAGAGCCCACATCATGAAAATGTGAACAACCCAGCCGTTGGGACCTCAGAGCAGAAGGCCCACATCCCCATGGAGATGGGATCCTAAGAGGAGTGCCAAAGCATCACTGGGCTCACTAAGAAAAGTTGGTGAGCCCAGCAGTTAGGGCCTGACGCAAGAGGGCCCTCATCACCGGGGGGAAGAGATTCCCAGCACGCTCCAACTGCCACCACACGGCTGACTTCACCAAGGCAATGTGTGCCAGCCATGCAGGAGTGACCTATCAGCAGAGGGTCTCCCTCACAGGTGGGTGAGGAACAAAGCCAGGAACAGACTCTCACCAGGGGGTCCACATAACCACGTGGATGAGAACCAAGCAGGAGTGTCCTCACACTAGTGGGGCCACATCATCGAAAGGTGAGGAACCCAGCAAAAGTGGCCACAAACCAGAGGACCCACATCACCAAGGGGTTGAGAGTGAGGTAGGTGTCTGGACGGGCATATTTAACACTCATTTCCCACCAGGAAGAGGAATTAACCAAAGGCTCAGCGTGCCCTGCCAGAAGCAGATTAGGGCCTGAAGCAGTCTTGCGGGTTTGCGGCCAGCTCACAAGAAAGCGAGTTGAAGAAAGGAGCTCAGGGGCCCTGTAATTCACAAACCTGCAGAGTTATAAATGACAGATAACGTCCAAAAATATATTGAAGTAAGGCTGCGAAGAGGACTTGAAAGCGGGGCAGAATTGCAGGAAACCGATTTCAGGAGGTAGACTGGATTTGCATTTAAAGCATAGGAAAAGAGGCAGAACATCGACAATGATGCACTTGGCAACAAAGGGCGTATGAGTTTGTTCCTGAATATATTCAGGAACAAACACATACGCCCTTTTTGGCAAACCAAGCAAGCTTGCAATGGAAATCCGAACTACTATGAAGTGTCACTTCCCCCCGGTCTAAAGGGCCATCTGAGAAAAGTGTAAAATCCAGAAAGGCAAGACAGGCCATGGGGAAAAAGGAGCCTTGTTATGCTGATGGGCGGGATGTACATTGCCAACAGCCACTCTGGAGAAGTGTATGGTGTTTCCTGATACATCTGAAAAACAAAGCAACAGAGTCTAGGGCATTTCCACTTATGGTCCTATAGCTTAGGGAAATTAAAATCAAAAAGACACAGCCACCCCAAAATTTACAACGGCTCTGTTTACAGGAGCCTCTTCTACAGTACAAGTTAAATATCCCAGAGAACAAATAATTGATAAAGAAGTTGCGGTACTTATGTACAACAGAATACCACTCAGCAATGAAATCTGTGTCACCAGGCCTGTACCAGCATAATGAGTGGATTGAGGCATGATGATTCTAAGTGAAATAAGTCACACAGAAAAAGAAACATCATAAGGTATCACTAATGCACGGAATGTAAACTTGGCTACACATGAACTGAATTACAAAACAGAACAGGGTCTCAAGTTTAGAAAACCAACTTATGCTTGCTTAAGGGGAAAGGTGAGTTGGGGTGCTGCATAAAACCAGAGTTTGAAATTAGCACAGATACCGTTCCATAAGCCAAATATGTAATAGACAAGACCTACCCCTTGCTCAACGAAATGGACTCAACAATGAGGTATCACCTCACACCTGTTAGAATGGGCATCATCTGAAAATCTACAAACAACAAATGCTGGAAAGGGTGTGGAGAAAAGGAAGCCTCTTCCACTATTGTTGGGAATATAAATTGATACAGTCACTATGGAGAACAATATGGAGTTTCTTAAGAAACTAATAATAGAATTACCATATGATACAGCAATCCCAGTACTGGACATATACTCAGACAAAACCATAAATCAAAAAGAGACATTCACCGCAATGTTCATTGCATCACTATTTACAATATCGAGGTAATGGAAGCAACCTAAATGCCCACAGACAGACGAATGCATAAAGCTGTGGTACATATATAAAATGGAATATTACTAAGCCATGAAAGGAATGAAATTGGGTCATTTGTAGAGACGTCGATGGATCTAGAGACTGTCATACAGAGTGAAGTAAGTCAGAAAGAGAAAAACAAATCTTGTATATTCATGCATATATGTGGAACCTAGAAAAACTGTACAGATTAACCGTTTTGCAAGGCATAAATAGAGCAACAGATGTAGACAACAATCGTATGGACAACAAGGGGGGAAAGCTCTTGGAGGGGTGGTGGTGGGAGGAGTTGAGAGATTGGGATTGGCATGTAAACATTTATATGTATAAAATAGATAACCAATGAGAACCTGCTGTATAAAAATATAAAATAAAATTCAAAATTAAAAAGAAATAAAATTTAAAAAATAAAACAGAAAAAACAATTATTCCCTTCACATACATGTATTTATATGAATAAATTATTTCCATGCTTATATCTGTAAATACAAAAAAGAGGAATAAAATCTACCTTGAACCAAAAACGAAAAAGAGAAAAAAAAAAAACAGAAGCCACCAGTTACTCAGAGGAAAACCGTATCAGGGCACTTGCTCCAGTTGTAAACAATTCTGAAGTTGGTCAGTGGTGGGGAATCGTCTCCCATTCAGCCAGCAGCCCCCACACAACAAGCGTCCTCATTGCAAAGCTGGGGCACCGTGCCGAGGCATCTGTGAGTAAACGTGAGCTGAGCCCCAGGCCAGTTGCTGCTGAACTGTTCCCACCCTTCCCAGGTAAAACACCTGAATATATACAAGGACTTGAAAGCCTAGAGGAAGGGCCATGGAGCCACACGAGTGACAGCATGCCAGCTGACTTGGTGCCTGCAGGCCAGCCAGGATGGTCCTGGCCCTGGGTGCTCTTCTGGAAGATTTCCATTTCCCTGCCTGAGATACCCGTCCTGTCCCTGCCCCCACTGCTTTTTTCCTTCCTCACCTCTGCCCAGGGAGAAATTCCAGCAGCAGGTATGGGTGACACATCCTCTTCTTTAGCAGGTGGCAGCCTGGCAACTGCTGCAGAAAGTCCAGCAGAGCCCCACTCACACTGGGCCACCCACAAAGCCGTGGCCTCTCACTCCCTCCCACCAGCCCAGCCCCGAGACTGCTGACAGGGCAGAGAAAATGGCGTCAGGCACAGCTGCAGGGGCTTTTGCTGCCTGGAGTGGTATTTATATTGATCTCAACCCAGGCACACCTGGGGAGGGCTGGCCGGCATGGTAAGGCTGCCCAGGTAGCCAATCATCACCCCTCAGGGGCTCACAGTTGCAGAAAATGGAACTTGCTGAACGGGCCAGGTCCAAGGAACAGGTGTGGGCTCCTGAGAGTCAGGATAGACAAGGGGCTGCAGCTTTGGCTTGTTTTCTAATCATTTTATCTGGCCCATGAGTGGGAGACAACTTCAAGAAAACCCTCTCCTAATGAGAGGAACCCAGGAGTCAGGGAGAGGAGGGGTGGGTGGTGGTTGGAGACAGAGGCCTGGTGCCCTGGGTGCAGTGGAAGTCTCTGGAAGACCAGGTGGAGGGAGGCCACACAGAGTGATGCCCAGGGTCACAGACCTGTCGGAGCTGCTGTTTGTTAGTTCAAGTCCTGCTCTGAGGTGCTCTGTGTCAGCTCTGAGCGACAGGTGAGCTGGGGGTGCTCTTCAATGAGGGCTATGTGCACGGTTCCTGTGTGCCCAGCCCTGCCACGGTACCTGCAAGGGTAGCTCTGTATCCTGGGAGGGGCCTGACCATGAGAGCCCCGTGGGCTGGGTTGGGGGTGGGGTACCTGCCCAGGAGAGCTTCATATCCTGGGATTGGCCTGACCACGAGAGCCCCATGGGCTGCTGGGGACCTGGTAAAGGATGTCAGGACAGTCAGTGAAGCCACCGAGGATATACCTCCAGTTACTCCTGATTCCTACACCCTGCTGGTCATTCTACCAACCACCAGGACATGGTATTCTGTATTAGTCTTCAATGATGCCTTCTTTTGTATTCCATTAGTCCCAGAGTCACAAGAAATTTTGGCTTGTGAGTGGCAGGACTCAACATACAACTAAAACAATACTTCCGGGCCGTCTTGCCCCAAGGGTTCAAAAATTCCCACACCATCTTTGGGGAAAGCTTAGCTAACGACCGAAAAGTTCTACCTCTGGAAAAGGAAACCCTCCTTCAATATGCAGACGACATTCTGATCGCCAGCCCTACTAAGGAGGCCTCTGAACTACCAAGCCAATAAAGGATAGAAGTTGTCCAAGAAAAAGCTCAAATATCACAGACTGCGGTGACCTGCCTGGGCTTCATTCTCACACAAGGTCAGAGAAGCCCATCCCAGGAAAGGGAAGAAACCATTTGCAGCCTTACCCCTTTCTAAAACTAGAAGACAGCTTAGGGGTTCCTGGGGAGGCCAGGTTTTGCTGCTTCTGGATCCCTAACTACAGTCTACTAGCTGGGCCTCTATATGAAACACTGAAAGGAAAAGATGATGATCCTTTTGAACAGAATCCAGAAGTGGCCTTTCAAGAATGGAAAGAGCAGTCAATTCAGACCCTTGCCCTGGAACTCCCTAATTGAGCTAAACCCTTTGACCTTTCCATTCCCGGTGAAAGGTGAATCGCCATTGGAGAATTAGTGCAAAAACTGGGACCACTTGAAATGGAACAACGCAAGAATGCCATCCAGGTAGGATAAACTACAGTCACCAAGGGGCTTGGCCCACTGCCACATCTGGCCAAGATACTGGCGGTATCTAAAAACCTGGAAATCAGCAGCCCAAAAGGCCACCTCCCTCCTAAGGGAAAAGGACCCCCCGTGGTGATCCTAATCACCAACCATGCCCTGAAGTTGCAGGGTTCGCTCCGTGGGCACACCGACCTCGAGTGAGGAGGCCCTCCAACTCCAACATCCAGAGAGATAACCGGGGGCAACAGGGCACCATGACGACTCATGTGAACATCACTTGACCTGGAGTTTCTCTCATAAAACAACAATAGTGTGTCCCGAAGGAGTAGACTACTGCTTGCAGGACTTCCTGCACCTGGAGGGGAGCTAATAATCTTGGCGGGGGAACCGTATATCACACTGTCACCATAGAAAAGCCTACAGACACCGTGATGATGGTGGCCAATAAGACCGGCTGGACTCCTGTTTACTTCAAAAGGCTGTTGACTCAGTGGCCATCATGGTCCTTGATCACCACTGACCCTGGACTGTCTGGGAGTTGAGCGGGCAGGGCTCTGACACCTGGTGCTGTTTTTACGTTAATTCAGGGGCCTAATTGAAGAAAGAGCAGACTACTGGTCAGAGCATCTAGGCTGGCACAAACGGTCAGCCTAAGGTGGCCGAACAAATGTGGGGCGGGGTGAAACCGGCCCCCACAGCGTCTCTGCACATCTCTTTCCTGGACCCTTAAAGGTCATTAGAATCTATAACACTTCCAATGCTGGTGCTCAGGCGGACGAGCAGGGAGGCAGGGGTCCTGGGGCCAATCAACGTCACCTGGAGGCTGCTGGGGAGAAGTTCTGACCCTCGTCCCCTGGTATGAGGGCTCCCAACTCAGCACTCAGCAGTTACAGAAGAAGGGTCTGCACCCTCAGCACTCCAAGAATGAGGAACGGGACAAAAGGCAGAGGAGGGGTTTGTCCCCAGCAAAGCCCATTAAAAATCCCTGGGAGATAAAAATAGAATCTGGGCAATAAAGTCAAGTCTGACCTTTTTTATCCTTTGTGCTTTGTCTAATTTCACGTGCTCCTAGGGTCCCGCATGCAGAGGTTCCACACCCGGCACTTCAGACCAGATTTCCTGGTGCAGAATGGCTGGGTCGACACCTCAGCTCCTGGGGCCCAGTGCAGACTCCGAGATATAGAGCCTGAGCTGCAGCCAACCCGGCCCTTGAGAGCTCCGCCCCCTCCCTCCCACTGACTCTGACAGGATCTCTACACAGCAGCCCAGCCCACAGCCCACGGGGTAGTGCATGCTCTCACCTCTCCATTCTCTGATGAAAATATAAAGTTTCCTTTGCTTGGGAACCAAACTCAGTCTCGATCTGTTGGCCCCAATGACACTGGGCAGGGGGACCCTTGTTGGGGTCCACTCTGGAGGATCAGTAACAGAAATTGAGACTATTGTAACTTCAATGAACAGATGTGTGAGCCAAACTGTAGTTAACATAGAACAGTTTATAAGGCTCGGGTAAAATAAGATGTTTCTAACACTTCCATTTGATATTTCCATCACTTTATTATAAGCAAGTTCAGTGAAAAGGTTTGTCTTATTTGTCAGGTCAATATTAGAGAAATGAAGTGATTTCTTTCCAAGGATGTACATCTAATAATCTTGGTTAAAGCTTCAATCTTGTTTTAAATGCTTTTCCATTGAAAATGATACCTCTCTTTCAGCTCCCCCATTTCTGAGAAGTATAAAATCTTATAATTTATTATTACCAAAGGGGAAAGGTGGGAGGAGGGATAAATTAACAGTTTGGAATTAACACATACACACTGCTATGTATAAAATAGATCATCAACAAGGAACTACTGTATAGCACAGGGAACTACACTCAATATTGTGCAATAACCTATAAGGGGAAATAATCGGAAAAAGAACAGATATTTTTATTGACATCATCTATCAATGACAGTTAAAGTGTAACCTAAGGGAAGCCGGTGGTGAGTGCTTCTGACCCTGAAGACTTCAGTCATCTAAAGTTTGCACTCTGCCTACTTCCCAAGGCCCTTAATGAACATATGTGTAGCCGTAGCTTAAAAAACTCCCCAGTTTGGGTTTCGGGGAGACACTGATTTTGAAAAAGCCCTGGTGTTCTCCTTACATGAATGGGACTCTTCCTACTGCTAAAACATGTCTGTCACATCCAGAGGATGGTATACCGTCTGATCGGGAAGAGTTTGGAAAAGGCATCTCATCTCCTCATCTCCTGGTGCTCGGGTTCACCCCTCCAGCGTCTTTACTAACAGTCTCCCCACTTGGAGATGTCAACACTGTCAACATCCTGTTGCGTACAGTTTGGAATTTGTCCAGAGGATGAAGCGGAAGGATGAGGAACAATGAGAGACAAGTCCTAGGTGTTCAGACAGGCACATGTCACTCTAATTTCCAATCAGGAAGATGAATTGACCAAAGGCTAGGGTTGCCCATGGAAACAGTATAGGGCTTGAGGAAATCCCACTGCTTTGTGGCCAGTTCCCATAAACACAAGTTGAACAATGGAACTCAGGGGCAGTAAAATTCACGAAACTGCAGAGTTGAAAATATCTATCACTGAAAAATGTCTTGAGGAAAGTCAAAGAAAAGGATTGGCAAGCAACGGAGAATGGCAGGAAAGGGATTTGAGGAGGTAGAAAGGACTCGCCATTAAGCACAAGAAAAGGGGCTGAACATTTCCGACATTGCAGTTGGCCAAAAAGGCTGTATGCGTTTTTTTCTGTATATATTCAAGAAAAGGGCATACACTTTTTTAGCCAACCAAACAGGTGGGCACTGGAAATCAATACTACAAAAGATATCACTTCGCATCAGTCAGAAGAGCCATCCTCATAAAGTGTAAACGCCAGAAATGCAGGACAGGGCAAGGAGAAGAGGGAGCCCTGTGAGGCTTATAGTGGAAATGTATATTGCCAACGGCCATTCTGGAGAAGTGTATTGTGTTTACTAAAGCATCTAAAAAATGAGCTACAGAGCATAGGGCACTTGCACTCATGGGCGTATATCTTGGGAAAAACAAAAATCGAGAGGACACAGGCACCCCAATGTTTACTGCCTCTCTGTTTAAAAGATCCTCGACTAGGATATAACTTAAATGTCTCTGGAGGGAAAAAATGGATAGAGATGTGGTACTTATGTAGAGTGGAATATTACTCAGCCTGGGAATCAATGAAATATGGCCAGTTGTAACAACTCCGGAGGAGTTACGTATGATCATTCTAAGTGACATAATTCAAAAAGAAAAAGACACATATCATAAGATATCACTTAAAGGTGGAATCCAAAATGGCTACACATGAAATAAATTACAAAACAAAAACATAGTCAAATATGTAGAAAACACGCGTAAGGCTGCTAAACGGGAAAGGTGGGGAGGGGTGAGGCATCATCCAGGAGGTTGAGATTAGCAAAGATACCATTCCAAATACCAAACTGATAATCAACAAGGCCTACACGGTAGCTAAAAGAACTGCACTCAGCACACTCAAGTCACCGGAAAAGAATATCTATGACTGGTAAGAATCTGAAAAAGAATTTATTGATGTCTCTCTGTACGTGAATCAAGTGGATGTACAGCAGCAAGAAACAGAGCTTTGAAAATCAGCTGTAACCAATATAGTAATAAATTGAAAAAAATAAACGACAGAGAGACAGAGAAAACCTCTTACAACTTTTCCTCAGGGACGGTGATGCAACATGGATTGAACACATCTAGACCCACAGCAGGATGAGACATAAGGCTGGAAACTGTTCGCGCTAAGAGAAATGTGAGGTTGGGTGAGGAAATGCACACCCTTTAAAGTAATACTACCTGGTACCCATTCAATGGGTCCCAAATCTGCAGGTTCAAGGAATCTTCCTACAGCTAAAACATGCATGGAAAACCCAGAGGACTGTACACCATGTGATCGGGAGATGTGTCTAAAATGCACCTCATTTATCCTCTCCTGGTGCTCCTGTTCATCATTCCAGCCACGTTACTTAGAATCTCCCCACTTAGAGAATCAGCACATTTAAACTTCTGTTTCACACATTTTGCAAATTGTGAGGAGGATGAACGGGAACAGGGGGAAACAATGAGAGAATAGTTGTAGGGGTTTGGACGGGCACATGTCACTCTAATTTCCCATTAAGAATAAGAATTAAAAAAAGGCTCAGCCCGCCTCGCCGGAGCCAAAATAGGGCCTGAAGCAATCCTGCGGTTTTGAGGCCAGCTCACAAAAGAGCAACTTAAAAAATGGAGCTCAGGGTCACTGCAATTCACAAACCTGCAGAGTTATAAATGAAAACTAACGTCCAAAAATATGTTGAGGTAAGGCAAAGAAGAGGATCTGAATGCAAGACAGAATTGCAAGAAACAGATTTCAAGAGATAGATTGGACTTGCCTTTAAAGCACATGAAAAGCGGCAGAATTTCGACAATGATGCAGTTGGCCCAAAAGGGAGTATGCGTTTTTTCCTGAATATATCCAGGAAAAAACGCATACGCACTTTATGGGCAACCAAGCAAGCAAGCAATGCAAATGTGCACAACAAAGAAGTCTCATTTCCCACCGGTCAAAAGGGCCATCCGAAAAAATTGTAAAAACCAGAAATGCAGGACAGGCCATGGAGAACAGGGAGCCTTTATACGCTGATGGACAGTGTGTGAACTGCCGAGAGCCACTCTGGAGAAGTGTATGGTGGTTCCTAAATCATCTAAAAAACAGAGCGACAGAGCATAGGGCACTTCCAATCACGGGAGTATATCTAGGGAAGTCTAAAAATCAACAAGACACAAGCACACCACAGTTTAGGGCTACTCTGTTTACAAGAACCTCAACTTCAGTACACCTTAAATATCCCAGGAAAGAGAACAATGGATAAAGAAAATGTGGTACTTATGTACAATGGAATATCTCTTCACCATGAAATCAATGTAATAAGGCTAGTAGAAGGATAAAGAGTGGATTTAGGTCCGATAATACTACTTAAAATAAGTCAAACAGAAAAAGAAACATATCATAAGATATCACTTATAGAGGGAGGATAAATATGGCTGCACAAAAAATGAATTACAAAACAGAACAGTGTCTCACATTTAGAAAACACACTTATGTCAGCTTAAGGGGAAAGGAGAGGTGGGGTGATGCATAAAACCAGAGTTTGAAATTAGCACAGATACCGTTCAATAAACCAAATAGGTATCAGACAAGATCTACACCTCGCTCAATGAACTGGCCTCAACACACCCTATACACCGCAGAGAAATATATCTGAGTAATAAGAATCTTAAAACCCATGTATTGATATATCTCCATAAGGGAATCAAGTGTGCGCAGAGCGGCACAAACACAGCAGTGAAAATGAGCTAAACCCCATTATAGAAATAAATTTTAAAACCAAAACGCAGAAACAATGAAAGAGAGAAAAATTCTTACAAAATTCGCTCAGGGGCTGTGATGCAACCTGGAATGACCACATATAAACCCACAGCTGGATAAGACATAAGGCTGGACACTTGGGGCTGAAAGGATTGGAGAGCTTTGGTGAGCAACTGCCGAAAGTTTAATGCAATACTTCATGCTACTTATTCCAAGGGTCCCAACACTCCAAGTTGAAGGGAATCTTCCTACAGCTAAACCATGCATGGGAAATCCAGCGGATGGTACACCATATGATCGGGAAAGGTTTCTAAAATGCACCTCATTTTCCTCTCCTGGGGCTCCGGATCAACATTCCAGCCACTTTACTAACAACATCTCCACATGGAGAGTCAATGCCTTTAAGTTCCGGTATCGCACAGTCTGCAGTTAGTGCGGAGGATGAATGGGAATAGGGGGAACCAGTGAGAAAATAGCTGTAGCGGTTTCAATGGGCACATGTCACTCTAATTTCACATCAGGAGGAAGAATTAACCAAAGGCAGAGCAAGGCGTCCCAGAAGAAGAATAGGTCCTGAAGAAATCCTGTGGATATGAGGCAAGATCGCAAAAATAAGAGCTGAAAAATGGAGCTAAGGGCCACTGCAATTCAAAAACCTGCAGCGTTATAAAGGCCAACTATTTTCCAAAAGTATATTGAGGTAAGGCTATGAAGAGGCACTGAGAGCAAGGCAGAACTGCAGGAAACCGATTTCAGGAGGTAGACAGGAATTGCACTGAAAACATATGAAAACACTCAGAACGTCGACAATGATGCACTTGGCCAAAAAGGGCGTATGCGTTTTTTCCTGAATATATTCAGGAAAAAACGCATACGCCCTTTTTGGCCAACCAAGCAAGCTTGCAAAGGAAATCTGCACTACAATGAAGTCTCACTGCCCCTCGGTCAAAAGGGCCATCTGAAAAAAGTGTAAAATCCAGAAAGGCAGGACAGGCCATGGAGAACTGGGAGCCTTGTTATGCTGATGGGCGGGATGTAAATTGCCAGCAGCCACTCTGGAGAAGTGTATGGTGTTTCCTGAAACATCCAAAAAACAAAGCAACAGAGCCTAGGGCACTTCCACTTATGGTCCTATAGCTTAGGGAAATTAAAATCAAAAAGACAAAGCCACCCCAAAGTTTGGGACGGCTCTGTTTACAAGAAACTCTTTTACCATACAAGTTCAATATCACAGAAAGCGAAAAATGGATAAAGAAGTTGTGGTACTTACGTACAATGCAATATCACTCAGCAATGAAATCTATGTCATCAGGCCCGTAGCAGCATAATGAGTGGATTCAGGTACGATGATTCTAAGTGAAATAAGTCACACAGAAAAAGAAACATCATAAGATATCACTAATACACGGAATGTAATCTTGGCTACACAAGAACTGAATTACAAAACAGAACAGGGTGTCAAATGTAGAAAACCAACTTATGCTTGCTTAAGGGGAAAGGTGAGTTGGGGTGCGGCATAAAACCAGAGATTGAAATTAGCACAGATACCGTTCCATTAGCCAAATATGTAATAGACAAGAGATACTCTTTGCTCAACGAAGTGGACTCAACACCCCATATTAAACGCCTAAGAATATACCTGACTAGTAAGAATCTTAAAACCTATGGATATTTATGTCTCCGAAAGTGAATGAAGCGTGTGTACAGCGGCATAAACGCAGCAGTGATAGGATTGGTGAGGTTCGGTGAGTAAATGCAGACCCTTTGAAGTCATATTGCATGGTACCCATTCCATGGGTCTCAACTCTCCACGTTTAAGAGATTCTTCCTTCAGCTAAAACATGCATGTGGAACCCAGAGTATGATCCACCGTGTGATCGGGAAACGTGTTCAAATGTGTCTCAGTTTTCGTTCCCTGGTACTCAGGTGCAACATTCCAGACGCTTTACTAACACTCTCCCCACTTGGAGAGTCAGTGCCTTTAACCTCCTGTTTGGCCCAGTTTGCAATTTCTGTGGAAAATGAACAGGAATAGGGAGAACCAATGAGAGACTAGGTGGAGGTGTCTGGATGGGCAAATTTAACTCTCATTACCCACCAGGAAGAGGAATTAACCAAAGGCTCAGTGTTCTGTGCCGGAACCAAACTAGGGCCTGAAGCAATCCTGCGGTGTTGCGGCCAGCTCACAAGAAAGCGAGTTGAAGAAAGGAGCTCAGGGGCACTGTAATTCACAAACCTGCAGAGTTAAAAATGACAGCTATCTTCCAAAAATATATTGAAGTAAGGCTGCCAAGAGGAGTTGAAAGCGGGGCAGAATTGCAGGAAACCGATTTCAGGAGGTAGACAGGAATTGCATGTAAAGCATAGGAAAAGAGGCAGAACGTCCACAATGATGCACTTGGCCAAAAAGGGCGTATGCGTTTTTTCCTGAATATATTCAGGAAAAAACGCATACGCCCTTTTTGGCCAACCAAGCAAGCTTGCAAAGGAAATCTGCACTACAATGAAGTCTCACTGCCCCCCGGTCAAAAGGGCCATCTGAAAAAAGTGTAAAATCCAGAAAGGCAGGACAGGCCATGGAGAACTGGGAGCCTTGTTATGCTGAAGGGCGGGATGTAAATTGCCAGCAGCCACTCTGGAGAAGTGTATGGTGTTTCCTGAAACATTCAAAAAACAAAGCAACAGAGCCTAGGGCACTTCCACTTATGGTCCTATAGCTTAGGGAAATTAAAATCAAAAAGACACAGCCACCCCAAAGTTTGGGCCGGCTCTGTTTACAAGAACCTCTTTTACGGTACAAGTTCAATATCACAGAAAGCGAAAAATGGATAAAGAAGTTGTGGTACTTACGTACAATGCAATATCACTCAGCAATGAAATCTATGTCATCAGGCCCGTAGCAGCGTAATGCGTGGATTCAGGTACGATGATTCTAAGTGAAATAAGTCACACAGAAAAAGAATCATCATAAGATATCACTACTACACGGAATGTAAACTTGGCTACACAAGAACTGAATTACAAAACAGAACAGGGTGTCAAATGTAGAAAACCAACTTATGCTTGCTTAAGGGGAAAGGTGAGTTGGGGTGCGGCATAAAACCAGAGATTGAAATTAGCACAGATACCGTTCCAGAAGCCAAATATGTAATAGACAAGAGCTACTCCTTGCTCAACGAAGTGGACTCAACACCCCATATTAAACGCCTAACAATATACCTGACTAGTAAGAATCTTAAAACCTATGGATTTATATGTCTCCGGAAGAGAATGAAGCGTGTGTACAGTGGCATTAACGCAGCAGTGATAGGATTGGTGAGGTTCGGTGAGCAAATGCAGACCCTTTGAAGTCATATTGCATGGTACCCATTCCATGGGTCTCAACTCTCCAGGTTTAAGGGATTCTTCCTTCAGCTAAAACATGCATGTGGAACCCAGAGTATGATCCACCGTGTCATCGGGAAACGTGTTCAAATGTGTCTCAGTTTTCGTCCCCTGGTACTCGGGTGCAACATTCCAGACGCTTTACTAACACTCTCCCCACTTGGAGAGTCAGTGCCTTTAACCTCCTGTTTGGCCCAGTTTGCAATTTCTTCGGAAGATGAACAGGAATAAGGAGAAGCAATGGGAGACTATCTGTAGGTGTCTGGACGGGCAAATTTAACTCTCATTTCCCACCAGGAAGGTAAATGAACCAAAGGCTACGCGTGCCATGCTGGAACTAGATTAGGGCCTGAGGAGATCCTGAGGTGTTGCGGCCAGCTCACAAGAAAGCGAGTTGAAGAAAGGAGCTCAGGGGCACTGTAATTCAGAAACCTGCGGAGTTATAAATGACAGCTATCATCCAAAATTATACTGAAGTAAGGCTGCGAAGAGGACTTGAATGCGGGCAGAATTGCTGGAAACTGATTTCAGAACGTACACGGGAGTAGCTCTTAAAGCATAGGAAAAGAGACAGAACTTGGAAAATAATGCACTTGGCAAAAAAGGGCATATGTGTTTTATCCAGAGCTCTCATAACTGAGGGGAGGAGATTCCCAGCAGGCTCCAACTGCCACCTGAGGGCTCACATTGCCAAGGCAACGTGAGCATGCCAGGCAGGAGTTACCTCACAGCAGAGGTCCCACCTCACAGAAGGGTGAGAAACCCAGCCAACATCAGACTCTCACCAGAGGGCCCACATCACCAAGGGGATGGGAACCAGGCAGGAGTGTCTTCACATCAGTGGGGCCACATCATCGAAAGCTGAGGTACTCAGCACATGTGTCCTCAAACCAGAGGACCCACATCACCAAGGACCTCGGAGTGAGGCAGGCAGGAGTAGCCTCACAACACTGGGCACATAGAATAAAAAAGTGAGGAATCCAGCAGTTGGAACCTCCCAGCAGGCGGCCCAGAGCACCGAGGCTATGGGATCCAGGCCACAGTGAACTCACAGAAGAGGGCCCATGTCATGAAACTGAGCAACCCAGCCATTGGGACCTCAGAGCAGGAGGCCCACATCCCCATGGGGATGGAATTCTGGTAGGAGTGTCCTCGCACCACTGAGAACGTATCAGAAAATTTTGGGCGACCAGCAGTTAGGGCCTGACGCCAGAGGACCCTCATCACCAAGGGAAGGAGGCTCCCAGCAGGCTCCAACTGCCACCAGAGGGCTGACGTCGCCAAGGCGATGTGTGCCAACCAGGCATGAATGACCTCACAGCAGAGGGCCCACCTCAGAGAAGTGTGACGAACCCAGTCAGGATCAGACTCGCACCAGAGGGCCCACATCACCAAATGGATTGGAACCAGGCAGGAGTGTCCTCACATGAGTAGGGCCACATCATCTAAAGGTGAGGAACCCAGAACATGTGGCTTCAAACCATAGGACACCCATCACCAAGGGGCTGGGAGTGAGGCAGGCAGGAGGAGCCTCATAACAGAGGGCCCAAAAATAAGAAAGGTGAGGAATCCAGCAGTTGGAACCTCCCAGCAGGCAGCCCAGAGCACAGAGGCTAGAGGAACCAGGCCAGAGTGAACTAACACCAGACAGCCCACATCATGAAACTGTGAGTAACCCAGACATTGGGACCTCAGAGCAGAAGGCCCACATCCCCATGGTGATAGGAACATGACAGGAGTGTCCTGGCATCACTGGGCTCACATCAGAAAACGTGGGGTGCTCAGAAGTTAGGGCCTGACGCTAGAGGGCACTCATCACCGAGAGGAGGAGGCTCCCAGCAGGCTCCAGCTGCTACCAGAGGGCCAACGTCTCCAAGGCGATGTTTGCCAGCCTGGCAGGAGTGACCTCACAGCAGAGGGTCCACCTCACAGAAGGGTGAGGAACACAGCCAGGATCAGACTCTCACCAGAGGGCCCACATCACCAAGGGGATGGGAACCAGGCAGGAGTGTCCCCACACCAGTGGGACAACATCATCGAAAGGTGAGGATCCCAGCACATGTGTCCTCAAACCAGAGGAACCACATCACCAAGGGGTTCGGAATGAGGCTGGCAGGACTGGCCTCACAACACAGGGTCCATAGAATATAAAAGTTGAGGAATCCAGCAGTTGGAACCTCCCAGCAAGTGGCCCAGAGCACCGAGGCTATGGGATCCAGGCCGCAGTGAACTCACAGCAGAGGGCCCACATCATGAACCTGTGAGCAGCCCAGCTGTTGGGACCTCAGAACAGAAGGCCCACATCCCCATTGGGATGGGAACCTGGCAGGAGTGGCTTTGCACCACTTAGCACATATCAGAAAATGTTAGGAGCCCAGCAGTTAGGGCCTGACGCCAGGGGGCCCTCATAACTGAGGGGAGGAGACTCCCAGCAGGTTCCAACTGCCAACAGAGGGCCCACGTCTACAAGGTGGCATGCGCCAGCCAGGCAGTAGTGACCTCACAGCAGAGGGCCTATCTCACAGAAGGGTGAGGAACCGAGGCAGGATGAGACTCTCACCAGAGGGCCCACAACACCAAGGGGATGGGAACCAGTCAGGACTGTCCTCCCACCAGTGGGGCCACATCATCGAAAGGTGAGGAACCCAGCACATGTGGCCTCATATCAGAGGACATACATCACAAAGGGGATGGGAGTGAGGCAGGTAGGAGTAGCCTAAAAACAGAGGGCCCAAAGAATAAAAAAAGTGAGGAATCCAGCATTTGGAACCTCCCAGCAGGTGGCCGAGAGCACAGAAGCTATGGGATGCAGGCAGGAGTTAACTAACACCAGAGAGCCCACATCATGAAACTGTGAGCAACCCAGGCATTGGGACCTCAGAGCAGAAAGCCCACATCCCCATGGGGATGGGAACCTGACAGGAGTGTCCTGGCATCACTGGGCTCACATCAGAAAACGTGGGGAGCCCAGCAGTTAGAGCCTGATGCTAGAGGGCCGTCATCACCGAGGGCAGGAGGCTCCCAGCAGGTTCCATGTGCCAACAGAGGGCCCACGTCGCCAAGGTGATGTGTGCAAGTCAGGCAGGATTGACCTCACAGCAGAGGGCCTACCTCACAGAAGAGTGAGGAACCCAGCCAGGATAAGACTGTCACCAGAAGGCCCACATCACCAAGGGGATGGGAACCAGGCAGGAGTGTCCTCACACCAGTGGGGCCACATCATTGAAAGTTGCCTAACCCAGCACATGTGGCCTCAAACCAGAAGACCCACATCACGAAGGGGTTGCGAGTGAGGCAGGCAGGAGGAGCATCACAACACAGGACCCATAGAATACAAAAGTTGAGGAATCGAGCAGTTGGAACCTCCCAGCAGGCAGCCAAGACCACAGAGGCTATGGGATCCAGGCCACAGTGAACTAACACCAGAGAGCCCACATCATGAAATTGTGATCAACCCAGCCGTTGGAACCTCAGAGCAGAAGGCCCACATCCCCATGGGGATGGGAACCTAAGAGGAGTGCTTGAGCAACACTGGGCTCACTAAGAAAAGTTGGGGAGCCCAGCAGTTAGGGCCTGACGTCAGAGGGCCCTCATCACAGAGCTGAGGAGGCTCCCAGCAGGGTCCAATTGCCACCAGAGGGCTCATGTCAACAAGGCGAGGTGAGCAACCCAGGCAAGAGTTACCTGATAGTAGAGGGCCCACCTCACAGATGGGTGAGGAACCCAGCCAGGATCAGACTCTCACCAGAGAGCCCACATCACAAAGGGGATGGGACCCAGTCAGGATTATCCTCACACCAGTGGGGCCTCATCATCTTAAGGTGAGGAACCCAGCACATGTGTCCTCAAACCAGAGGACCCACATCACCAAGGGCCTTGGAGTGAGGCAGGCAGGAGTAGCCTCACAACACAGGGCACATAATATAAAAAACGTGAGGATTCCAGCATTTAGACCTTCCAGCAGGCGGCCCAGAACACCGAGGCTATGGGATCCAGGCCACAGTGAACTCACAGCAGAGGGCCCACATCACAAAACTGTGAGCAACCCAGGAGTTGAGATCTCAGCGCAGAAGGACCACATCCCCATGGGAATGGGAACCTGGCTGGAGTGTCCTCGCACCACTGGGCGCACATCAGAAAATGTGGGGAGCCCACCATTTAGGGCCTGACGCCAGAGGGCCGTCATCACCGAGGGGAGGAGGCGCCCTGCACGCTCCAACTGCCACCAGAGGGCTCACGTCTCCAAGGTGACGTGTGCCAGCCAGGCAGGAGTGACCTCATAGCAGAGGGCCTACCTCACAGAACGTTGAGGAACCCAGCCAGGATTAGACTCTCGCCAGAGGGCCCACCTCACCAAGGGGATGGGAACCAGGCAGGAGTGTCCTCACACGAGTGGGGTCACATCATCGAAAGGTGAGGAACGCAGCACATGTGGCCTCAAGCCATAGGACAGTCATCACCAAGGGGCTGGCAGTGAGGCAGGCAGGAGGAGCCTCACAACAGAGGGCACATAGAATAAAAAAGTTGAGGAATCCAGCAGTTGGAACCTCCCAGCAGGCGGCTCAGAGCACCGATGATAAGGGATCCTTGCCGGAGTGAACTCACAGCAGAGGGCCCACATCATGGTACTGTGAGCAAGCCAGCCGTTTTGACCTCAGAGCAGAAGGCCCATATCGCCATGGGGATGGGAACCTGGCAAGAGTCTCCTCACTCACTTGGCGCACATCAGAAAATGTGGGGAGCCCAGCAGTTATGGCCTAAGGCAAGAGGGCCCTCATCACCGAGGGGAGGAGGATCCCAGCACACTCCAACTGCCACCAGAGGGCCCACGTCGCCAAGGTGACGTGTGCCAGACAGGCATGATTGACCTCACAGCAGAGGGCCCACCTCACAGAAGGGTGAGGAACCCAGCCAGGATCAGACTCTCACCTGAGGGCCCACATCAGCAAGGGGATGGGAACCAGTCAGGACTGTCTTCCCTCCAGTGGGGTCACATCATCGAAAGGTGCGGAACCCAGCACATGTGGCCTCAAATCAGAGGACACATATCACAAAGGGAATGGGAGTGAGGCAGGCAGGAGTAGCCTAAAAACAGAGGGCCCAAAGAATAAGAAAGGTGAGGAATCCAGCAGTTGGAACCTCCTAGCAGGCGGCCCAGAGCACAGAAGCTATGGGATGCAGGCAGGAGTGAACTAACAGCAGAGAGCCCACATCATGAAACTGTGAGCAACCCAGGCTTTGGGACCTCAGAGCAGAAGGCCCACACCCCAATGGGGATGTGAACCTGGCTGGAGTGTCCTCGCACCACTGGGCGCACATCACAAAATGTGGGGAGCCCAGCAGTTAGGGCCTGATGCCAGAGGGCCCTCATCACCGAGGAGAGGAGGCTCCCAGCAGGCTCCAAGTGCCACCAGAGGGCTCATGTCCACAAGGCGAGGTGAGCAAGCCAGGCAAGAGTGACCTCACAGCAGACGGCCTACCTCACAGATGGGTGAGGAACCCAGCCAGGATCAGACTCTCAACAGAGGGCCCACATCACCAAGGGGATGTGAACCAGGCAGGAGTCTCCTAAGACCATTGGTCCCACATCATCGAAAGGTGAGGAACCCAGCACATGTGGCCTCAAACCAGACGACACACATCACGAAGGGGCTGGGAGTGAGGCAGGCAGGAGGATCCTCACAACAGAGGGCCCAAAAAATTAAAAAAGTGAGGAATCCAGCAGTTGGAACCTCCCAGCAGGCAGCCAAGAGCACAGAGGCTATGGGATCCAGGCTTCTGTGAACTAACACCAGAGAGCCCACATCATGAAAATGTGAACAACCCAGCCGTTGGGACCTCAGAGCAGAAGGCCCACATCCCCATGGAGATGGGATCCTAAGAGGAGTGCCAAAGCATCACTGGGCTCACTAAGGAAAGTTGGTGAGCCCAGCAGTTAGGGCCTGACGCAAGAGGGCCCTCATCACCGGGGGGAAGAGATTCCCAGCACGCTCCAACTGCCACCACACGGCTGACTTCACCAAGGCAATGTGTGCCAGCCATGCAGGAGTGACCTATCAGCAGAGGGTCTCCCTCACAGGTGGGTGAGGAACAAAGCCAGGAACAGACTCTCACCAGGGGGTCCACATAACCACGTGGATGAGAACCAAGCAGGAGTGTCCTCACACTAGTGGGGCCACATCATCGAAAGGTGAGGAACCCAGCAAAAGTGGCCACAAACCAGAGGACCCACATCACCAAGGGGTTGAGAGTGAGGTAGGTGTCTGGACGGGCATATTTAACACTCATTTCCCACCAGGAAGAGGAATTAACCAAAGGCTCAGCGTGCCCTGCCAGAAGCAGATTAGGGCCTGAAGCAGTCTTGCGGGTTTGCGGCCAGCTCACAAGAAAGCGAGTTGAAGAAAGGAGCTCAGGGGCCCTGTAATTCACAAACCTGCAGAGTTATAAATGACAGATAACGTCCAAAAATATATTGAAGTAAGGCTGCGAAGAGGACTTGAAAGCGGGGCAGAATTGCAGGAAACCGATTTCAGGAGGTAGACTGGATTTGCATTTAAAGCATAGGAAAAGAGGCAGAACATCGACAATGATGCACTTGGCAACAAAGGGTGTATGAGTTTGTTCCTGAATATATTCAGGAACAAACACATACGCCCTTTTTGGCAAACCAAGCAAGCTTGCAATGGAAATCCGAACTACTATGAAGTGTCACTTCCCCCCGGTCTAAAGGGCCATCTGAGAAAAGTGTAAAATCCAGAAAGGCAAGACAGGCCATGGGGAAAAAGGAGCCTTGTTATGCTGATGGGCGGGATGTACATTGCCAACAGCCACTCTGGAGAAGTGTATGGTGTTTCCTGATACATCTGAAAAACAAAGCAACAGAGTCTAGGGCATTTCCACTTATGGTCCTATAGTTTAGGGAAATTAAAATCAAAAAGACGCAGCCACCCCAAAATTTACAACGGCTCTGTTTACAGGAGCCTCTTCTACAGTACAAGTTAAATATCCCAGAGAACAAATAATTGATAAAGAAGTTGCGGTACTTATGTACAACAGAATACCACTCAGCAATGAAATCTGTGTCACCAGGCCTGTACCAGCATAATGAGTGGATTGAGGCATGATGATTCTAATTGAAATAAGTCACACAGAAAAAGAAACATCATAAGGTATCACTAATGCACGGAATGTAAACTTGGCTACACATGAACTGAATTACAAAACAGAACAGGGTCTCAAGTTTAGAAAACCAACTTATGCTTGCTTAAGGGGAAAGGTGAGTTGGGGTGCTGCATAAAACCAGAGTTTGAAATTAGCACAGATACCGTTCCATAAGCCAAATATGTAATAGACAAGACCTACCCCTTGCTCAACGAAATGGACTCAACAAAGAGGTATCACCTCACACCTGTTAGAATGGGCATCATCTGAAAATCTGCAAACAACAAATGCTGGAAAGGGTGTGGAGAAAAGGAAGCCTCTTCCACTATTGTTGGGAATATAAATTGATACAGTCACTATGGAGAACAATATGGAGTTTCTTAAGAAACTAATAATAGAATTACCATATGATACAGCAATCCCAGTACTGGACATATACTCAGACAAAACCATAAATCAAAAAGAGACATTCACCGCAATGTTCATTGCATCACTATTTACAATATCGAGGTAATGGAAGCAACCTAAATGCCCACAGACAGACGAATGCATAAAGCTGTGGTACATATATAAAATGGAATATTACTAAGCCATGAAAGGAATGAAATTGGGTCATTTGTAGAGACGTCGATGGATCTAGAGACTGTCATACAGAGTGAAGTAAGTCAGAAAGAGAAAAACAAATCTTGTATATTCATGCATATATGTGGAACCTAGAAAAACTGTACAGATTAACCGTTTTGCAAGGCATAAATAGAGCAACAGATGTAGACAACAATCGTATGGACAACAAGGGGGGAAAGCTCTTGGAGGGGTGGTGGTGGGAGGAGTTGAGAGATTGGGATTGGCATGTAAACATTTATATGTATAAAATAGATAACCAATGAGAACCTGCTGTATAAAAATATAAAATAAAATTCAAAATTAAAAAGAAATAAAATTTAAAAAATAAAACAGCAAAAACAATTATTCCCTTCACATACATGTATTTATATGAATAAATTATTTCCATGCTTATATCTGTAAATACAAAAAAGAGGAATAAAATCTACCTTGAACCAAAAACGAAAAAGAGAAAAAAAAAAAAAACAGAACCCACCAGTTACTCAGAGGAAAACCGTATCAGGGCACTTGCTCCAGTTGTAAACAATTCTGAAGTTGGTCAGTGGTGGGGAATCGTCTCCCATTCAGCCAGCAGCCCCCACACAACAAGCGTCCTCATTGCAAAGCTGGGGCACCGTGCCGAGGCATCTGTGAGTAAACGTGAGCTGAGCCCCAGGCCAGTTGCTGCTGAACTGTTCCCACCCTTCCCAGGTAAAACACCTGAATATATACAAGGACTTGAAAGCCTAGAGGAAGGGCCATGGAGCCACACGAGTGACAGCATGCCAGCTGACTTGGTGCCTGCAGGCCAGCCAGGATGGTCCTGGCCCTGGGTGCTCTTCTGGAAGATTTCCATTTCCCTGCCTGAGATACCCGTCCTGTCCCTGCCCCCACTGCTTTTTTCCTTCCTCACCTCTGCCCAGGGAGAAATTCCAGCAGCAGGTATGGGTGACACATCCTCTTCTTTAGCAGGTGGCAGCCTGGCAACTGCTGCAGAAAGTCCAGCAGAGCCCCACTCACACTGGGCCACCCACAAAGCCGTGGCCTCTCATTCCCTCCCACCAGCCCAGCCCCGAGACTGCTGACAGGGCAGAGAAAATGGCGTCAGGCACAGCTGCAGGGGCTTTTGCTGCCTGGAGTGGTATTTATATTGATCTCAACCCAGGCACACCTGGGGAGGGCTGGCCGGCATGGTAAGGCTGCCCAGGTAGCCAATCATCACCCCTCAGGGGCTCACAGTTGCAGAAAATGGAACTTGCTGAACGGGCCAGGTCCAAGGAACAGGTGTGGGCTCCTGAGAGTCAGGATAGACAAGGGGCTGCAGCTTTGGCTTGTTTTCTAATCATTTTATCTGGCCCATGAGTGGGAGACAACTTCAAGAAAACCCTCTCCTAATGAGAGGAACCCAGGAGTCAGGGAGAGGAGGGGTGGGTGGTGGTTGGAGACAGAGGCCTGGTGCCCTGGGTGCAGTGGAAGTCTCTGGAAGACCAGGTGGAGGGAGGCCACACAGAGTGATGCCCAGGGTCACAGACCTGTCGGAGCTGCTGTTTGTTAGTTCAAGTCCTGCTCTGAGGTGCTCTGTGTCAGCTCTGAGCGACAGGTGAGCTGGGGGTGCTCTTCAATGAGGGCTATGTGCACGGTTCCTGTGTGCCCAGCCCTGCCACGGTACCTGCAAGGGTAGCTCTGTATCCTGGGAGGGGCCTGACCATGAGAGCCCCGTGGGCTGGGTTGGGGGTGGGGTACCTGCCCAGGAGAGCTTCATATCCTGGGATTGGCCTGACCACGAGAGCCCCATGGGCTGCTGGGGACCTGGTAAAGGATGTCAGGACAGTCAGTGAAGCCACCGAGGATATACCTCCAGTTACTCCTGATTCCTACACCCTGCTGGTCATTCTACCAACCACCAGGACATGGTATTCTGTATTAGTCTTCAATGATGCCTTCTTTTGTATTCCATTAGTCCCAGAGTCACAAGAAATTTTGGCTTGTGAGTGGCAGGACTCAACATACAACTAAAACAATACTTCCGGGCCGTCTTGCCCCAAGGGTTCAAAAATTCCCACACCATCTTTGGGGAAAGCTTAGCTAACGACCGAAAAGTTCTACCTCTGGAAAAGGAAACCCTCCTTCAATATGCAGACGACATTCTGATCGCCAGCCCTACTAAGGAGGCCTCTGAACTACCAAGCCAATAAAGGATAGAAGTTGTCCAAGAAAAAGCTCAAATATCACAGACTGCGGTGACCTGCCTGGGCTTCATTCTCACACAAGGTCAGAGAAGCCCATCCCAGGAAAGGGAAGAAACCATTTGCAGCCTTACCCCTTTCTAAAACTAGAAGACAGCTTAGGGGTTCCTGGGGAGGCCAGGGTTTGCTGCTTCTGGATCCCTAACTACAGTCTACTAGCTGGGCCTCTATATGAAACACTGAAAGGAAAAGATGATGATCCTTTTGAACAGAATCCAGAAGTGGCCTTTCAAGAATGGAAAGAGCAGTCAATTCAGACCCTTGCCCTGGAACTCCCTAATTGAGCTAAACCCTTTGACCTTTCCATTCCCGGTGAAAGGTGAATCGCCATTGGAGAATTAGTGCAAAAACTGGGACCACTTGAAATGGAACAACGCAAGAATGCCATCCAGGTAGGATAAACTACAGTCACCAAGGGGCTTGGCCCACTGCCACATCTGGCCAAGATACTGGCGGTATCTAAAAACCTGGAAATCAGCAGCCCAAAAGGCCACCTCCCTCCTAAGGGAAAAGGACCCCCCGTGGTGATCCTAATCACCAACCATGCCCTGAAGTTGCAGGGTTCGCTCCGTGGGCACACCGACCTCGAGTGAGGAGGCCCTCCAACTCCAACATCCAGAGAGATAACCGGGGGCAACAGGGCACCATGACGACTCGTGTGAACATCACTTGACCTGGAGTTTCTCTCATAAAACAACAATAGTGTGTCCCGAAGGAGTAGACTACTGCTTGCAGGACTTCCTGCACCCGGAGGGGAGCTAATAATCTTGGCGGGGGAACCGTATATCACACTGTCACCATAGAAAAGCCTACAGACACCGTGATGATGGTGGCCAATAAGACCGGCTGGACTCCTGTTTACTTCAAAAGGCTGTTGACTCAGTGGCCATCATGGTCCTTGATCACCACTGACCCTGGACTGTCTGGGAGTTGAGCGGGCAGGGCTCTGACACCTGGTGCTGTTTTTACGTTAATTCAGGGGCCTAATTGAAGAAAGAGCAGACTACTGGTCAGAGCATCTAGGCTGGCACAAACGGTCAGCCTAAGGTGGCCGAACAAATGTGGGGCGGGGTGAAACCGACCCCCACAGCGTCTCTGCACATCTCTTTCCTGGACCCTTAAAGGTCATTAGAATCTATAACACTTCCAATGCTGGTGCTCAGGCGGACGAGCAGGGAGGCAGGGGTCCTGGGGCCAATCAACGTCACCTGGAGGCTGCTGGGGAGAAGTTCTGACCCTCGTCCCCTGGTATGAGGGCTCCCAACTCAGCACTCAGCAGTTACAGAAGAAGGGTCTGCACCCTCAGCACTCCAAGAATGAGGAACGGGACAAAAGGCAGAGGAGGGGTTTGTCCCCAGCAAAGCCCATTAAAAATCCCTGGGAGATAAAAATAGAATCTGGGCAATAAAGTCAAGTCTGACCTTTTTTATCCTTTGTGCTTTGTCTAATTTCACGTGCTCCTAGGGTCCCGCATGCAGAGGTTCCACACCCGGCACTTCAGACCAGATTTCCTGGTGCAGAATGGCTGGGTCGACACCTCAGCTCCTGGGGCCCAGTGCAGACTCCGAGATATAGAGCCTGAGCTGCAGCCAACCCGGCCCTTGAGAGCTCCGCCCCCTCCCTCTCACTGACTCTGACAGGATCTCTACACAGCAGCCCAGCCCACAGCCCACGGGGTAGTGCATGCTCTCACCTCTCCATTCTCTGATGAAAATATAAAGTTTCCTTTGCTTGGGAACCAAACTCAGTCTCGATCTGTTGGCCCCAATGACACTGGGCAGGGGGACCCTTGTTGGGGTCCACTCTGGAGGATCAGTAACAGAAATTGAGACTATTGTAACTTCAATGAACAGATGTGTGAGCCAAACTGTAGTTAACATAGAACAGTTTATAAGGCTCGGGTAAAATAAGATGTTTCTAACACTTCCATTTGATATTTCCATCACTTTATTATAAGCAAGTTCAGTGAAAAGGTTTGTCTTATTTGTCAGGTCAATATTAGAGAAATGAAGTGATTTCTTTCCAAGGATGTACATCTAATAATCTTGGTTAAAGCTTCAATCTTGTTTTAAATGCTTTTCCATTGAAAATGATACCTCTCTTTCAGCTCCCCCATTTCTGAGAAGTATAAAATCTTATAATTTATTATTACCAAAGGGGAAAGGTGGGAGGAGGGATAAATTAACAGTTTGGAATTAACACATACACACTGCTATGTATAAAATAGATCATCAACAAGGAACTACTGTATAGCACAGGGAACTACACTCAATATTGTGCAATAACCTATAAGGGGAAATAATCGGAAAAAGAACATATTTTTATTGACATCATCTATCAATGACAGTTAAAGTGTAACCTAAGGGAAGCCGGTGGTGAGTGCTTCTGACCCTGAAGACTTCAGTCATCTAAAGTTTGCACTCTGCCTACTTCCCAAGGCCCTTAATGAACATATGTGTAGCCGTAGCTTAAAAAACTCCCCAGTTTGGGTTTCGGGGAGACACTGATTTTGAAAAAGCCCTGGTGTTCTCCTTACATGAATGGGACTCTTCCTACTGCTAAAACATGTCTGTCACATCCAGAGGATGGTATACCGTCTGATCGGGAAGAGTTTGGAAAAGGCATCTCATCTCCTCATCTCCTGGTGCTCGGGTTCACCCCTCCAGCGTCTTTACTAACAGTCTCCCCACTTGGAGATGTCAACACTGTCAACATCCTGTTGCGTACAGTTTGGAATTTGTCCAGAGGATGAAGCGGAAGGATGAGGAACAATGAGAGACAAGTCCTAGGTGTTCAGACAGGCACATGTCACTCTAATTTCCAATCAGGAAGATGAATTGACCAAAGGCTAGGGTTGCCCATGGAAACAGTATAGGGCTTGAGGAAATCCCACTGCTTTGTGGCCAGTTCCCATAAACACAAGTTGAACAATGGAACTCAGGGGCAGTAAAATTCACGAAACTGCAGAGTTGAAAATATCTATCACTGAAAAATGTCTTGAGGAAAGTCAAAGAAAAGGATTGGCAAGCAACGGAGAATGGCAGGAAAGGGATTTGAGGAGGTAGAAAGGACTCGCCATTAAGCACAAGAAAAGGGGCTGAACATTTCCGACATTGCAGTTGGCCAAAAAGGCTGTATGCGTTTTTTTCTGTATATATTCAAGAAAAGGGCATACACTTTTTTAGCCAACCAAACAGGTGGGCACTGGAAATCAATACTACAAAAGATATCACTTCGCATCAGTCAGAAGAGCCATCCTCATAAAGTGTAAATGCCAGAAATGCAGGACAGGGCAAGGAGAAGAGGGAGCCCTGTGAGGCTTATAGTGGAAATGTATATTGCCAACGGCCATTCTGGAGAAGTGTATTGTGTTTACTAAAGCATCTAAAAAATGAGCTACAGAGCATAGGGCACTTGCACTCATGGGCGTATATCTTGGGAAAAACAAAAATCGAGAGGACACAGGCACCCCAATGTTTACTGCCTCTCTGTTTAAAAGATCCTCGACTAGGATATAACTTAAATGTCTCTGGAGGGAAAAAATGGATAGAGATGTGGTACTTATGTAGAGTGGAATATTACTCAGCCTGGAAATCAATGAAATATGGCCAGTTGTAACAACTCCGGAGGAGTTACGTATGATCATTCTAAGTGACATAATTCAAAAAGAAAAAGACACATATCATAAGATATCACTTAAAGGTGGAATCCAAAATGGCTACACATGAAATAAATTACAAAACAAAAACATAGTCAAATATGTAGAAAACACGCGTGAGGCTGCTAAACGGGAAAGGTGGGGAGGGGTGAGGCATCATCCAGGAGGTTGAGATTAGCAAAGATACCATTCCAAATACCAAACTGATAATCAACAAGGCCTACACGGTAGCTAAAAGAACTGCACTCAGCACACTCAAGTCACCGGAAAAGAATATCTATGACTGGTAAGAATCTGAAAAAGAATTTATTGATGTCTCTCTGTACGTGAATCAAGTGGATGTACAGCAGCAAGAAACAGAGCTTTGAAAATCAGCTGTAACCAATATAGTAATAAATTGAAAAAAATAAACGACAGAGAGACAGAGAAAACCTCTTACAACTTTTCCTCAGGGACGGTGATGCAACATGGATTGAACACATCTAGACCCACAGCAGGATGAGACATAAGGCTGGAAACTGTTCGCGCTAAGAGAAATGTGAGGTTGGGTGAGGAAATGCACACCCTTTAAAGTAATACTACCTGGTACCCATTCAATGGGTCCCAAATCTGCAGGTTCAAGGAATCTTCCTACAGCTAAAACATGCATGGAAAACCCAGAGGACTGTACACCATGTGATCGGGAGATGTGTCTAAAATGCACCTCATTTATCCTCTCCTGGTGCTCCTGTTCATCATTCCAGCCACGTTACTTAGAATCTCCCCACTTAGAGAATCAGCACATTTAAACTTCTGTTTCACACATTTTGCAAATTGTGAGGAGGATGAACGGGAACAGGGGGAAACAATGAGAGAATAGTTGTAGGGGTTTGGACGGGCACATGTCACTCTAATTTCCCATTAAGAATAAGAATTAAAAAAAGGCTCAGCCCGCCTCGCCGGAGCCAAAATAGGGCCTGAAGCAATCCTGTGGTTTTGAGGCCAGCTCACAAAAGAGCAACTTAAAAAATGGAGCTCAGGGTCACTGCAATTCACAAACCTGCAGAGTTATAAATGAAAACTAACGTCCAAAAATATGTTGAGGTAAGGCAAAGAAGAGGATCTGAATGCAAGACAGAATTGCAAGAAACAGATTTCAAGAGATAGATTGGACTCGCCTTTAAAGCACATGAAAAGCGGCAGAATTTCGACAATGATGCAGTTGGCCCAAAAGGGAGTATGCGTTTTTTCCTGAATATATCCAGGAAAAAACGCATACGCACTTTATGGGCAACCAAGCAAGCAAGCAATGCAAATGTGCACAACAAAGAAGTCTCATTTCCCACCGGTCAAAAGGGCCATCCGAAAAAATTGTAAAAACCAGAAATGCAGGACAGGCCATGGAGAACAGGGAGCCTTTATACGCTGATGGACAGTGTGTGAACTGCCGAGAGCCACTCTGGAGAAGTGTATGGTGGTTCCTAAATCATCTAAAAAACAGAGCGATAGGGCACTTCCAATCACGGGAGTATATCTAGGGAAGTCTAAAAATCAACAAGACACAAGCACACCACAGTTTAGGGCTACTCTGTTTACAAGAACCTCAACTTCAGTACACCTTAAATATCCCAGGAAAGAGAACAATGGATAAAGAAAATGTGGTACTTATGTACAATGGAATATCTCTTCACCATGAAATCAATGTAATAAGGCTAGTAGAAGGATAAAGAGTGGATTGAGGTCCGATAATACTACTTGAAATAAGTCAAACAGAAAAAGAAACATATCATAAGATATCACTTATAGAGGGAGGATAAATATGGCTGCACAAAAAATGAATTACAAAACAGAACAGTGTCTCACATTTAGAAAACACACTTATGTCAGCTTAAGGGGAAAGGAGAGGTGGGGTGATGCATAAAACCAGAGTTTGAAATTAGCACAGATACCGTTCAATAAACCAAATAGGTATCAGACAAGATCTACACCTCGCTCAATGAACTGGCCTCAACACACCCTATACACCGCAGAGAAATATATCTGAGTAATAAGAATCTTAAAACCCATGTATTGATATATCTCCATAAGGGAATCAAGTGTGCGCAGAGCGGCACAAACACAGCAGTGAAAATGAGCTAAACCCCATTATAGAAATAAATTTTAAAACCAAAACGCAGAAACAATGAAAGAGAGAAAAATTCTTACAAAATTCGCTCAGGGGCTGTGATGCAACCTGGAATGACCACATATAAACCCACAGCTGGATAAGACATAAGGCTGGACACTTGGGGCTGAAAGGATTGGAGAGCTTTGGTGAGCAACTGCCGAAAGTTTAATGCAATACTTCATGCTACTTATTCCAAGGGTCCCAACACTCCAAGTTGAAGGGAATCTTCCTACAGCTAAACCATGCATGGGAAATCCAGCGGATGGTACACCATATGATCGGGAAAGGTTTCTAAAATGCACCTCATTTTCCTCTCCTGGGGCTCCGGATCAACATTCCAGCCACTTTACTAACAACATCTCCACATGGAGAGTCAATGCCTTTAAGTTCCGGTATCGCACAGTCTGCAGTTAGTGCGGAGGATGAATGGGAATAGGGGGAACCAGTGAGAAAATAGCTGTAGCGGTTTCAATGGGCACATGTCACTCTAATTTCACATCAGGAGGAAGAATTAACCAAAGGCAGAGCAAGGCGTCCCAGAAGAAGAATAGGTCCTGAAGAAATCCTGTGGATATGAGGCAAGATCTCAAAAATAAGAGCTGAAAAATGGAGCTAAGGGCCACTGCAATTCAAAAACCTGCAGCGTTATAAAGGCCAACTATTTTCCAAAAGTATATTGAGGTAAGGCTATGAAGAGGCACTGAGAGCAAGGCAGAACTGCAGGAAACCGATTTCAGGAGGTAGACAGGAATTGCACTGAAAACATATGAAAACACTCAGAACGTCGACAATGATGCACTTGGCCAAAAAGGGCATATGCGTTTTTTCCTGAATATATTCAGGAAAAAACGCATATGCCCTTTTTGGCCAACCAAGCAAGCTTGCAAAGGAAATCTGCACTACAATGAAGTCTCACTGCCCCTCGGTCAAAAGGGCCATCTGAAAAAAGTGTAAAATCCAGAAAGGCAGGACAGGCCATGGAGAACTGGGAGCCTTGTTATGCTGATGGGTGGGATGTAAATTGCCAGCAGCCACTCTGGAGAAGTGTATGGTGTTTCCTGAAACATCCAAAAAACAAAGCAACAGAGCCTAGGGCACTTCCACTTATGGTCCTATAGCTTAGGGAAATTAAAATCAAAAAGACACAGCCACCCCAAAGTTTGGGACGGCTCTGTTTACAAGAACCTCATTTACGGTACAAGTTCAATATCACAGAAAGCGAAAAATGGATAAAGAAGTTGTGGTACTTACGTACAATGCAATATCACTCAGCAATGAAATCTATGTCATCAGGCCCGTAGCAGCATAATGAGTGGATTCAGGTACGATGATTCTAAGTGAAATAAGTCACACAGAAAAAGAAACATCATAAGGTATCACTAATACACGGAATGTAAACTTGGCTACACAGGAACTGAATTACAAAACAGAACAGGGTCTCAAATGTAGAAAACCAACTTATGCTTGCTTAAGGGGAAAGGTGAGTTGGGGGGCTGCATAAAACCAGAGATTGAAATTAGCACAGATACCATTCCGTAAGCCAAATATGTAATAGACAAGAGCTACTCCTTGCTCAACGAAGTGGACTCAACACCCCATATTAAACGCCTAAGAATATACCTGACTAGTAAGAATCTTAAAACCTATGGATTTATATGTCTCCGAAAGAGAATCAAGCGTGTGTACAGTGGCATAAACGCAGCAGTGATAGGATTGGTGAGGTTCGGTGAGCAAATGCAGACCCTTTGAAGTCATATTGCATGGTACCCATTCCATGGGTCTCAACTCTCCAGGTTTAAGGGATTCTTCCTTCAGCTAAAACATGCATGTGGAACCCAGAGTATGATCCACCGTGTCATCGGGAAACGTGTTCAAATGTGTCTCAGTTTTCGTCCCCTGGTACTCGGGTGCAACATTCCAGACGCTTTACTAACACTCTCCCCACTTGGAGAGTCAGTGCCTTTAACCTCCTGTTTGGCCCAGTTTGCAATTTATTCGGAAGATGAACAGGAATAAGGAGAAACAATGGGAAACTATCTGTAGGTGTCTGGACGGGCAAATTTAACTCTCATTTTCACCAGGAAGACAAATGAACCAAAGGCTCCGCGTGCCCTGCTGGAACTAGATTAGGGCCTGAGGAGATCCTGCGGTGTTGCGGCCAGCTCACAAGAAAGCGAGTTGAAGAAAGGAGCTTAGGGGCACTGTAATTCAGAAACCTGCGGACTTATAAATGACAGCTATCATCCAAAATTATACTGAAGTAAGGCTGCGAAGAGGACTTGAATGCGGGGCAGAATTGCTGGAAACTGATTTCAGAACGTACACGGGAGTAGCTCTTAAAGCATAGGAAAAGAGACAGAACTTGGAAAATAATGCACTTGGCAAAAAAGGGCATATGTGTTTTATCCAGAGCTCTCATAACTGAGGGGAGGAGATTCCCAGCAGGCTCCAACTGCCACCTGAGGGCTCACATTGCCAAGGCAACGTGAGCATGCCAGGCAGGAGTTACCTCACAGCAGAGGTCCCACCTCATAGAAGGGTGAGAAACCCAGCCAACATCAGACTCTCACCAGAAGGCCCACATCACCAAGGGGATGGGAACCAGGCAGGAGTGTCTTCACATCAGTGGGGCCACATCATCGAAAGCTGAGGTACTCAGCACATGTGTCCTCAAACCAGAAGACCCACATCACCAAGGACCTCGGAGTGAGGCAGGCAGGAGTAGCCTCACAACACTGGGCACATAGAATAAAAAAGTGAGGAATCCAGCAGTTGGAACCTCCCAGCAGGCGGCCCAGAGCACCGAGGCTATGGGATCCAGGCCACAGTGAACTCACAGAAGAGGGCCCATGTCATGAAACTGAGCAGCCCAGCCATTGGGACCTCAGAGCAGGAGGCCCACATCCCCATGGGGATGGAATTCTGGTAGGAGTGTCCTCGCACCACTGAGAACGTATCAGAAAATTTTGAGCGACCAGCAGTTAGGGCCTGACGCCAGAGGACCCTCATCACCAAGGGAAGGAGGCTCCCAGCAGGCTCCAACTGCCACCAGAGGGCTGACGTCGCCAAGGCGATGTGTGCCAACCAGGCACGAATGACCTCACAGCAGAGGGCCCACCTCAGAGAAGTGTGACGAACCCAGTCAGGATCAGACTCGCACCAGAGGGCCCACATCACCAAATGGATTGGAACCAGGCAGGAGTGTCCTCACATGAGTAGGGCCACATCATCTAAAGGTGAGGAACCCAGAACATGTGGCTTCAAACCATAGGACACCCATCACCAAGGGGCTGGGAGTGAGGCAGGCAGGAGGAGCCTCATAACAGAGGGCCCAAAAATAAGAAAGGTGAGGAATCCAGCAGTTGGAACCTCCCAGCAGGCGGCCCAGAGCACAGAGGCTAGAGGAACCAGGCCAGAGTGAACTAACACCAGACAGCCCACATCATGAAACTGTGAGCAACCCAGACATTGGGACCTCAGAGCAGAAGGCCCACATCCCCATGGTGATAGGAACATGACAGGAGTGTCCTGGCATCACTGGGCTCACATCAGAAAACGTGGGGTGCTCAGAAGTTAGGGCCTGACGCTAGAGGGCATTCATCACCGAGAGGAGGAGGCTCCCAGCAGGCTCCAGCTGCCACCAGAGGGCCAACATCACCAAGGTGATGTGTGCCAGCCTGGCAGGAGTGACCTCACAGCAGAGGGCCCACCTCACAGAAGGGTGAGGAACACAGCCAGGATCAGACTCTCACCAGAGGGCCCACATCACCAAGGGGATGGGAACCAGGCAGGAGTGTCCCCACACCAGTGGGACAACATCATCGAAAGGTGAGGATCCCAGCACATGTGTCCTCAAACCAGAGGAACCACATCACCAAGGGGTTCGGAATGAGGCTGGCAGGACTGGCCTCACAACACAGGGTCCATAGAATATAAAAGTTGAGGAATCCAGCAGTTGGAACCTCCCAGCAAGTGACCCAGAGCACTGAGGCTATGGGATCCAGGCCGCAGTGAACTCACAGCAGAGGGCCCACATCATGAACCTGTGAGCAGCCCAGCTGTTGGGACCTCAGAACAGAAGGCCCACATCCCCATTGGGATGGGAACCTGGCAGGAGTGGCTTTGCACCACTTAGCACATATCAGAAAATGTTAGGAGCCCAGCAGTTAGGGCCTGATGCCAGGGAGCCCTCATAACTGAGGGGAGGAGACTCCCAGCAGGTTCCAACTGCCAACAGAGGGCCCACGTCTACAAGGTGGCATGCACCAGCCAGGCAGTAGTGACCTCACAGCAGAGGGCCTATCTCACAGAAGGGTGAGGAACCGAGGCAGGATGAGACTCTCACCAGAGGGCCCACAACACCAAGGGGATGGGAACCAGTCAGGACTGTCCTCCCACCAGTGGGGCCACATCATCGAAAGGTGAGGAACCCAGCACATGTGGCCTCATATCAGAGGACATACATCACAAAGGGGATGGGAGTGAGGCAGGTAGGAGTAGCCTAAAAACAGAGGGCCCAAAGAATAAAAAAAGTGAGGAATCCAGCATTTGGAACCTCCCAGCAGGCGGCCGAGAGCACAGAAGCTATGGGATGCAGGCAGGAGTTAACTAACACCAGAGAGCCCACATCATGAAACTGTGAGCAACCCAGGCATTGGGACCTCAGAGCAGAAAGCCCACATCCCCATGGGGATGGGAACCTGACAGGAGTGTCCTGGCATCACTGGGCTCACATCAGAAAACGTGGGGAGCCCAGCAGTTAGAGCCTGATGCTAGAGGGCCGTCATCACCGAGGGCAGGAGGCTCCCAGCAGGTTCCATGTGCCAACAGAGGGCCCACGTCGCCAAGGTGATGTGTGCAAGTCAGGCAGGATTGACCTCACAGCAGAGGGCCTACCTCACAGAAGAGTGAGGAACCCAGCCAGGATAAGACTGTCACCAGAAGGCCCACATCACCAAGGGGATGGGAACCAGGCAGGAGTGTCCTCACACCAGTGGGGCCACATCATTGAAAGTTGCCTAACCCAGCACATGTGGCCTCAAACCAGAAGACCCACATCACGAAGGGGTTGCGAGTGAGGCAGGCAGGAGGAGCATCACAACACAGGACCCATAGAATACAAAAGTTGAGGAATCGAGCAGTTGGAACCTCCCAGCAGGCAGCCAAGACCACAGAGGCTATGGGATCCAGGCCACAGTGAACTAACACCAGAGAGCCCACATCATGAAATTGTGATCAACCCAGCCGTTGGAACCTCAGAGCAGAAGGCCCACATCCCCATGGGGATGGGAACCTAAGAGGAGTGCTTGAGCAACACTGGGCTCACTAAGAAAAGTTGGGGAGCCCAGCAGTTAGGGCCTGACGTCAGAGGGCCCTCATCACAGAGCTGAGGAGGCTCCCAGCAGGGTCCAATTGCCACCAGAGGGCTCATGTCAACAAGGCGAGGTGAGCAACCCAGGCAAGAGTTACCTGATAGTAGAGGGCCCACCTCACAGATGGGTGAGGAACCCAGCCAGGATCAGACTCTCACCAGAGGGCCCACATCACAAAGGGGATGGGACCCAGTCAGGATTATCCTCACACCAGTGGGGCCTCATCATCTTAAGGTGAGGAACCCAGCACATGTGTCCTCAAACCAGAGGACCCACATCACCAAGGGCCTTGGAGTGAGGCAGGCAGGAGTAGCCTCACAACACAGGGCACATAATATAAAAAACGTGAGGATTCCAGCATTTAGACCTTCCAGCAGGCGGCCCAGAACACCGAGGCTATGGGATCCAGGCCACAGTGAACTCACAGCAGAGGGCCCACATCACAAAACTGTGAGCAACCCAGGAGTTGAGATCTCAGCGCAGAAGGACCACATCCCCATGGGAATGGGAACCTGGCTGGAGTGTCCTCGCACCACTGGGCGCACATCAGAAAATGTGGGGAGCCCACCATTTAGGGCCTGACGCCAGAGGGCCGTCATCACCGAGGGGAGGAGGCGCCCTGCACGCTCCAACTGCCACCAGAGGGCTCACGTCTCCAAGGTGACGTGTGCCAGCCAGGCAGGAGTGACCTCATAGCAGAGGGCCTACCTCACAGAACGTTGAGGAACCCAGCCAGGATTAGACTCTCGCCAGAGGGCCCACCTCACCAAGGGGATGGGAACCAGGCAGGAGTGTCCTCACACGAGTGGGGTCACATCATCGAAAGGTGAGGAACGCAGCACATGTGGCCTCAAGCCATAGGACAGTCATCACCAAGGGGCTGGCAGTGAGGCAGGCAGGAGGAGCCTCACAACAGAGGGCACATAGAATAAAAAAGTTGAGGAATCCAGCAGTTGGAACCTCCCAGCAGGCGGCTCAGAGCACCGATGATAAGGGATCCTTGCCGGAGTGAACTCACAGCAGAGGGCCCACATCATGGTACTGTGAGCAAGCCAGCCGTTTTGACCTCAGAGCAGAAGGCCCATATCGCCATGGGGATGGGAACCTGGCAAGAGTCTCCTCACTCACTTGGCGCACATCAGAAAATGTGGGGAGCCCAGCAGTTATGGCCTAAGGCAAGAGGGCCCTCATCACCGAGGGGAGGAGGATCCCAGCACACTCCAACTGCCACCAGAGGGCCCACGTCGCCAAGGTGACGTGTGCCAGACAGGCATGATTGACCTCACAGCAGAGGGCCCACCTCACAGAAGGGTGAGGAACCCAGCCAGGATCAGACTCTCACCTGAGGGCCCACATCAGCAAGGGGATGGGAACCAGTCAGGACTGTCTTCCCTCCAGTGGGGTCACATCATCGAAAGGTGCGGAACCCAGCACATGTGGCCTCAAATCAGAGGACACATATCACAAAGGGAATGGGAGTGAGGCAGGCAGGAGTAGCCTAAAAACAGAGGGCCCAAAGAATAAGAAAGGTGAGGAATCCAGCAGTTGGAACCTCCTAGCAGGCGGCCCAGAGCACAGAAGCTATGGGATGCAGGCAGGAGTGAACTAACAGCAGAGAGCCCACATCATGAAACTGTGAGCAACCCAGGCTTTGGGACCTCAGAGCAGAAGGCCCACACCCCAATGGGGATGTGAACCTGGCTGGAGTGTCCTCGCACCACTGGGCGCACATCACAAAATGTGGGGAGCCCAGCAGTTAGGGCCTGATGCCAGAGGGCCCTCATCACCGAGGAGAGGAGGCTCCCAGCAGGCTCCAAGTGCCACCAGAGGGCTCATGTCCACAAGGCGAGGTGAGCAAGCCAGGCAAGAGTGACCTCACATCAGACGGCCTACCTCACAGATGGGTGAGGAACCCAGCCAGGATCAGACTCTCAACAGAGGGCCCACATCACCAAGGGGATGTGAACCAGGCAGGAGTCTCCTAAGACCATTGGTCCCACATCATCGAAAGGTGAGGAACCCAGCACATGTGGCCTCAAACCAGACGACACACATCACGAAGGGGCTGGGAGTGAGGCAGGCAGGAGGATCCTCACAACAGAGGGCCCAAAAAATTAAAAAAGTGAGGAATCCAGCAGTTGGAACCTCCCAGCAGGCAGCCAAGAGCACAGAGGCTATGGGATCCAGGCTTCTGTGAACTAACACCAGAGAGCCCACATCATGAAAATGTGAACAACACAGCCGTTGGGACCTCAGAGCAGAAGGCCCACATCCCCATGGAGATGGGATCCTAAGAGGAGTGCCAAAGCATCACTGGGCTCACTAAGAAAAGTTGGTGAGCCCAGCAGTTAGGGCCTGACGCAAGAGGGCCCTCATCACTGGGGGGAAGAGATTCCCAGCACGCTCCAACTGCCACCACACGGCTGACTTCACCAAGGCAATGTGTGCCAGCCATGCAGGAGTGACCTATCAGCAGAGGGTCTCCCTCACAGGTGGGTGAGGAACAAAGCCAGGAACAGACTCTCACCAGGGGGTCCACATAACCACGTGGATGAGAACCAAGCAGGAGTGTCCTCACACTAGTGGGGCCACATCATCGAAAGGTGAGGAACCCAGCAAAAGTGGCCACAAACCAGAGGACCCACATCACCAAGGGGTTGAGAGTGAGGTAGGTGTCTGGACGGGCATATTTAACACTCATTTTCCACCAGGAAGAGGAATTAACCAAAGGCTCAGCGTGCCCTGCCAGAAGCAGATTAGGGCCTGAAGCAGTCTTGCGGGTTTGCGGCCAGCTCACAAGAAAGCGAGTTGAAGAAAGGAGCTCAGGGGCCCTGTAATTCACAAACCTGCAGAGTTATAAATGACAGATAACGTCCAAAAATATATTGAAGTAAGGCTGCGAAGAGGACTTGAAAGCGGGGCAGAATTGCAGGAAACCGATTTCAGGAGGTAGACTGGATTTGCATTTAAAGCATAGGAAAAGAGGCAGAACATCGACAATGATGCACTTGGCAACAAAGGGCGTATGAGTTTGTTCCTGAATATATTCAGGAACAAACACATACGCCCTTTTTGGCAAACCAAGCAAGCTTGCAATGGAAATCCGAACTACTATGAAGTGTCACTTCCCCCCGGTCTAAAGGGCCATCTGAGAAAAGTGTAAAATCCAGAAAGGCAAGACAGGCCATGGGGAAAAAGGAGCCTTGTTATGCTGATGGGCGGGATGTACATTGCCAACAGCCACTCTGGAGAAGTGTATGGTGTTTCCTGATACATCTGAAAAACAAAGCAACAGAGCCTAGGGCATTTCCACTTATGGTCCTATAGCTTAGGGAAATTAAAATCAAAAAGACACAGCCACCCCAAAATTTACAATGGCTCTGTTTACAGGAGCCTCTTCTACAGTACAAGTTAAATATCCCAGAGAACAAATAATTGATAAAGAAGTTGCGGTACTTATGTACAACAGAATACCACTCAGCAATGAAATCTGTGTCACCAGGCCTGTACCAGCATAATGAGTGGATTGAGGCATGATGATTCTAAGTGAAATAAGTCACACAGAAAAAGAAACATCATAAGGTATCACTAATGCACGGAATGTAAACTTGGCTACACATGAACTGAATTACAAAACAGAACAGGGTCTCAAGTTTAGAAAACCAACTTATGCTTGCTTAAGGGGAAAGGTGAGTTGGGGTGCTGCATAAAACCAGAGTTTGAAATTAGCACAGATACCATTCCATAAGCCAAATATGTAATAGACAAGACCTACCCCTTGCTCAACGAAATGGACTCAACAAAGAGGTATCACCTCACACCTGTTAGAATGGGCATCATCTGAAAATCTACAAACAACAAATGCTGGAAAGGGTGTGGAGAAAAGGAAGCCTCTTCCACTATTGTTGGGAATATAAATTGATACAGTCACTATGGAGAACAATATGGAGTTTCTTAAGAAACTAATAATAGAATTACCATATGATACAGCAATCCCAGTACTGGACATATACTCAGACAAAACCATAAATCAAAAAGAGACATTCACCGCAATGTTCATTGCATCACTATTTACAATATCGAGGTAATGGAAGCAACCTAAATGCCCACAGACAGACGAATGCATAAAGCTGTGGTACATATATAAAATGGAATATTACTAAGCCATGAAAGGAATGAAATTGGGTCATTTGTAGAGACGTCGATGGATCTAGAGACTGTCATACAGAGTGAAGTAAGTCAGAAAGAGAAAAACAAATCTTGTATATTCATGCATATATGTGGAACCTAGAAAAACTGTACAGATTAACCGTTTTGCAAGGCATAAATAGAGCAACAGATGTAGACAACAATCGTATGGACAACAAGGGGGGAAAGCTCTTGGAGGGGTGGTGGTGGGAGGAGTTGAGAGATTGGGATTGGCATGTAAACATTTATATGTATAAAATAGATAACCAATGAGAACCTGCTGTATAAAAATATAAAATAAAATTCAAAATTAAAAAGAAATAAAATTTAAAAAATAAAACAGAAAAAACAATTATTCCCTTCACATACATGTATTTATATGAATAAATTATTTCCATGCTTATATCTGTAAATACAAAAAAGAGGAATAAAATCTACCTTGAACCAAAAACGAAAAAGAGAAAAAAAAAAAACAGAAGCCACCAGTTACTCAGAGGAAAACCGTATCAGGGCACTTGCTCCAGTTGTAAACAATTCTGAAGTTGGTCAGTGGTGGGGAATCGTCTCCCATTCAGCCAGCAGCCCCCACACAACAAGCGTCCTCATTGCAAAGCTGGGGCACCGTGCCGAGGCATCTGTGAGTAAACGTGAGCTGAGCCCCAGGCCAGTTGCTGCTGAACTGTTCCCACCCTTCCCAGGTAAAACACCTGAATATATACAAGGACTTGAAAGCCTAGAGGAAGGGCCATGGAGCCACACGAGTGACAGCATGCCAGCTGACTTGGTGCCTGCAGGCCAGCCAGGATGGTCCTGGCCCTGGGTGCTCTTCTGGAAGATTTCCATTTCCCTGCCTGAGATACCCGTCCTGTCCCTGCCCCCACTGCTTTTTTCCTTCCTCACCTCTGCCCAGGGAGAAATTCCAGCAGCAGGTATGGGTGACACATCCTCTTCTTTAGCAGGTGGCAGCCTGGCAACTGCTGCAGAAAGTCCAGCAGAGCCCCACTCACACTGGGCCACCCACAAAGCCGTGGCCTCTCACTCCCTCCCACCAGCCCAGCCCCGAGACTGCTGACAGGGCAGAGAAAATGGCGTCAGGCACAGCTGCAGGGGCTTTTGCTGCCTGGAGTGGTATTTATATTGATCTCAACCCAGGCACACCTGGGGAGGGCTGGCCGGCATGGTAAGGCTGCCCAGGTAGCCAATCATCACCCCTCAGGGGCTCACAGTTGCAGAAAATGGAACTTGCTGAACGGGCCAGGTCCAAGGAACAGGTGTGGGCTCCTGAGAGTCAGGATAGACAAGGGGCTGCAGCTTTGGCTTGTTTTCTAATCATTTTATCTGGCCCATGAGTGGGAGACAACTTCAAGAAAACCCTCTCCTAATGAGAGGAACCCAGGAGTCAGGGAGAGGAGGGGTGGGTGGTGGTTGGAGACAGAGGCCTGGTGCCCTGGGTGCAGTGGAAGTCTCTGGAAGACCAGGTGGAGGGAGGCCACACAGAGTGATGCCCAGGGTCACAGACCTGTCGGAGCTGCTGTTTGTTAGTTCAAGTCCTGCTCTGAGGTGCTCTGTGTCAGCTCTGAGCGACAGGTGAGCTGGGGGTGCTCTTCAATGAGGGCTATGTGCACGGTTCCTGTGTGCCCAGCCCTGCCACGGTACCTGCAAGGGTAGCTCTGTATCCTGGGAGGGGCCTGACCATGAGAGCCCCGTGGGCTGGGTTGGGGGTGGGGTACCTGCCCAGGAGAGCTTCATATCCTGGGATTGGCCTGACCACGAGAGCCCCATGGGCTGCTGGGGACCTGGTAAAGGATGTCAGGACAGTCAGTGAAGCCACCGAGGATATACCTCCAGTTACTCCTGATTCCTACACCCTGCTGGTCATTCTACCAACCACCAGGACATGGTATTCTGTATTAGTCTTCAATGATGCCTTCTTTTGTATTCCATTAGTCCCAGAGTCACAAGAAATTTTGGCTTGTGAGTGGCAGGACTCAACATACAACTAAAACAATACTTCCGGGCCGTCTTGCCCCAAGGGTTCAAAAATTCCCACACCATCTTTGGGGAAAGCTTAGCTAACGACCGAAAAGTTCTACCTCTGGAAAAGGAAACCCTCCTTCAATATGCAGACGACATTCTGATCGCCAGCCCTACTAAGGAGGCCTCTGAACTACCAAGCCAATAAAGGATAGAAGTTGTCCAAGAAAAAGCTCAAATATCACAGACTGCGGTGACCTGCCTGGGCTTCATTCTCACACAAGGTCAGAGAAGCCCATCCCAGGAAAGGGAAGAAACCATTTGCAGCCTTACCCCTTTCTAAAACTAGAAGACAGCTTAGGGGTTCCTGGGGAGGCCAGGGTTTGCTGCTTCTGGATCCCTAACTACAGTCTACTAGCTGGGCCTCTATATGAAACACTGAAAGGAAAAGATGATGATCCTTTTGAACAGAATCCAGAAGTGGCCTTTCAAGAATGGAAAGAGCAGTCAATTCAGACCCTTGCCCTGGAACTCCCTAATTGAGCTAAACCCTTTGACCTTTCCATTCCCGGTGAAAGGTGAATCGCCATTGGAGAATTAGTGCAAAAACTGGGACCACTTGAAATGGAACAACGCAAGAATGCCATCCAGGTAGGATAAACTACAGTCACCAAGGGGCTTGGCCCACTGCCACATCTGGCCAAGATACTGGCGGTATCTAAAAACCTGGAAATCAGCAGCCCAAAAGGCCACCTCCCTCCTAAGGGAAAAGGACCCCCCGTGGTGATCCTAATCACCAACCATGCCCTGAAGTTGCAGGGTTCGCTCCGTGGGCACACCGACCTCGAGTGAGGAGGCCCTCCAACTCCAACATCCAGAGAGATAACCGGGGGCAACAGGGCACCATGACGACTCGTGTGAACATCACTTGACCTGGAGTTTCTCTCATAAAACAACAATAGTGTGTCCCGAAGGAGTAGACTACTGCTTGCAGGACTTCCTGCACCCGGAGGGGAGCTAATAATCTTGGCGGGGGAACCGTATATCACACTGTCACCATAGAAAAGCCTACAGACACCGTGATGATGGTGGCCAATAAGACCGGCTGGACTCCTGTTTACTTCAAAAGGCTGTTGACTCAGTGGCCATCATGGTCCTTGATCACCACTGACCCTGGACTGTCTGGGAGTTGAGCGGGCAGGGCTCTGACACCTGGTGCTGTTTTTACGTTAATTCAGGGGCCTAATTGAAGAAAGAGCAGACTACTGGTCAGAGCATCTAGGCTGGCACAAACGGTCAGCCTAAGGTGGCCGAACAAATGTGGGGCGGGGTGAAACCGACCCCCACAGCGTCTCTGCACATCTCTTTCCTGGACCCTTAAAGGTCATTAGAATCTATAACACTTCCAATGCTGGTGCTCAGGCGGACGAGCAGGGAGGCAGGGGTCCTGGGGCCAATCAACGTCACCTGGAGGCTGCTGGGGAGAAGTTCTGACCCTCGTCCCCTGGTATGAGGGCTCCCAACTCAGCACTCAGCAGTTACAGAAGAAGGGTCTGCACCCTCAGCACTCCAAGAATGAGGAACGGGACAAAAGGCAGAGGAGGGGTTTGTCCCCAGCAAAGCCCATTAAAAATCCCTGGGAGATAAAAATAGAATCTGGGCAATAAAGTCAAGTCTGACCTTTTTTATCCTTTGTGCTTTGTCTAATTTCACGTGCTCCTAGGGTCCCGCATGCAGAGGTTCCACACCCGGCACTTCAGACCAGATTTCCTGGTGCAGAATGGCTGTGTCGACACCTCAGCTCCTGGGGCCCAGTGCAGACTCCGAGATATAGAGCCTGAGCTGCAGCCAACCCGGCCCTTGAGAGCTCCGCCCCCTCCCTCTCACTGACTCTGACAGGATCTCTACACAGCAGCCCAGCCCACAGCCCACGGGGTAGTGCATGCTCTCACCTCTCCATTCTCTGATGAAAATATAAAGTTTCCTTTGCTTGGGAACCAAACTCAGTCTCGATCTGTTGGCCCCAATGACACTGGGCAGGGGGACCCTTGTTGGGGTCCACTCTGGAGGATCAGTAACAGAAATTGAGACTATTGTAACTTCAATGAACAGATGTGTGAGCCAAACTGTAGTTAACATAGAACAGTTTATAAGGCTCGGGTAAAATAAGATGTTTCTAACACTTCCATTTGATATTTCCATCACTTTATTATAAGCAAGTTCAGTGAAAAGGTTTGTCTTATTTGTCAGGTCAATATTAGAGAAATGAAGTGATTTCTTTCCAAGGATGTACATCTAATAATCTTGGTTAAAGCTTCAATCTTGTTTTAAATGCTTTTCCATTGAAAATGATACCTCTCTTTCAGCTCCCCCATTTCTGAGAAGTATAAAATCTTATAATTTATTATTACCAAAGGGGAAAGGGGGGAGGAGGGATAAATTAACAGTTTGGAATTAACACATACACACTGCTATGTATAAAATAGATCATCAACAAGGAACTACTGTATAGCACAGGGAACTACACTCAATATTGTGCAATAACCTATAAGGGGAAATAATCGGAAAAAGAACAGATATTTTTATTGACATCATCTATCAATGACAGTTAAAGTGTAACCTAAGGGAAGCCGGTGGTGAGTGCTTCTGACCCTGAAGACTTCAGTCATCTAAAGTTTGCACTCTGCCTACTTCCCAAGGCCCTTAATGAACATATGTGTAGCCGTAGCTTAAAAAACTCCCCAGTTTGGGTTTCGGGGAGACACTGATTTTGAAAAAGCCCTGGTGTTCTCCTTACATGAATGGGACTCTTCCTACTGCTAAAACATGTCTGTCACATCCAGAGGATGGTATACCGTCTGATCGGGAAGAGTTTGGAAAAGGCATCTCATCTCCTCATCTCCTGGTGCTCGGGTTCACCCCTCCAGCGTCTTTACTAACAGTCTCCCCACTTGGAGATGTCAACACTGTCAACATCCTGTTGCGTACAGTTTGGAATTTGTCCAGAGGATGAAGCGGAAGGATGAGGAACAATGAGAGACAAGTCCTAGGTGTTCAGACAGGCACATGTCACTCTAATTTCCAATCAGGAAGATGAATTGACCAAAGGCTAGGGTTGCCCATGGAAACAGTATAGGGCTTGAGGAAATCCCACTGCTTTGTGGCCAGTTCCCATAAACACAAGTTGAACAATGGAACTCAGGGGCAGTAAAATTCACGAAACTGCAGAGTTGAAAATATCTATCACTGAAAAATGTCTTGAGGAAAGTCAAAGAAAAGGATTGGCAAGCAACGGAGAATGGCAGGAAAGGGATTTGAGGAGGTAGAAAGGACTCGCCATTAAGCACAAGAAAAGGGGCTGAACATTTCCGACATTGCAGTTGGCCAAAAAGGCTGTATGCGTTTTTTTCTGTATATATTCAAGAAAAGGGCATACACTTTTTTAGCCAACCAAACAGGTGGGCACTGGAAATCAATACTACAAAAGATATCACTTCGCATCAGTCAGAAGAGCCATCCTCATAAAGTGTAAACGCCAGAAATGCAGGACAGGGCAAGGAGAAGAGGGAGCCCTGTGAGGCTTATAGTGGAAATGTATATTGCCAACGGCCATTCTGGAGAAGTGTATTGTGTTTACTAAAGCATCTAAAAAATGAGCTACAGAGCATAGGGCACTTGCACTCATGGGCGTATATCTTGGGAAAAACAAAAATCGAGAGGACACAGGCACCCCAATGTTTACTGCCTCTCTGTTTAAAAGATCCTCGACTAGGATATAACTTAAATGTCTCTGGAGGGAAAAAATGGATAGAGATGTGGTACTTATGTAGAGTGGAATATTACTCAGCCTGGAAATCAATGAAATATGGCCAGTTGTAACAACTCCGGAGGAGTTACGTATGATCATTCTAAGTGACATAATTCAAAAAGAAAAAGACACATATCATAAGATATCACTTAAAGGTGGAATCCAAAATGGCTACACATGAAATAAATTACAAAACAAAAACATAGTCAAATATGTAGAAAACACGCGTAAGGCTGCTAAACGGGAAAGGTGGGGAGGGGTGAGGCATCATCCAGGAGGTTGAGATTAGCAAAGATACCATTCCAAATACCAAACTGATAATCAACAAGGCCTACACGGTAGCTAAAAGAACTGCACTCAGCACACTCAAGTCACCGGAAAAGAATATCTATGACTGGTAAGAATCTGAAAAAGAATTTATTGATGTCTCTCTGTACGTGAATCAAGTGGATGTACAGCAGCAAGAAACAGAGCTTTGAAAATCAGCTGTAACCAATATAGTAATAAATTGAAAAAAATAAACGACAGAGAGACAGAGAAAACCTCTTACAACTTTTCCTCAGGGACGGTGATGCAACATGGATTGAACACATCTAGACCCACAGCAGGATGAGACATAAGGCTGGAAACTGTTCGCGCTAAGAGAAATGTGAGGTTGGGTGAGGAAATGCACACCCTTTAAAGTAATACTACCTGGTACCCATTCAATGGGTCCCAAATCTGCAGGTTCAAGGAATCTTCCTACAGCTAAAACATGCATGGAAAACCCAGAGGACTGTACACCATGTGATCGGGAGATGTGTCTAAAATGCACCTCATTTATCCTCTCCTGGTGCTCCTGTTCATCATTCCAGCCACGTTACTTAGAATCTCCCCACTTAGAGAATCAGCACATTTAAACTTCTGTTTCACACATTTTGCAAATTGTGAGGAGGATGAACGGGAACAGGGGGAAACAATGAGAGAATAGTTGTAGGGGTTTGGACGGGCACATGTCACTCTAATTTCCCATTAAGAATAAGAATTAAAAAAAGGCTCAGCCCGCCTCGCCGGAGCCAAAATAGGGCCTGAAGCAATCCTGCGGTTTTGAGGCCAGCTCACAAAAGAGCAACTTAAAAAATGGAGCTCAGGGTCACTGCAATTCACAAACCTGCAGAGTTATAAATGAAAACTAACGTCCAAAAATATGTTGAGGTAAGGCAAAGAAGAGGATCTGAATGCAAGACAGAATTGCAAGAAACAGATTTCAAGAGATAGATTGGACTCGCCTTTAAAGCACATGAAAAGCGGCAGAATTTCGACAATGATGCAGTTGGCCCAAAAGGGAGTATGCGTTTTTTCCTGAATATATCCAGGAAAAAACGCATACGCACTTTATGGGCAACCAAGCAAGCAAGCAATGCAAATGTGCACAACAAAGAAGTCTCATTTCCCACCGGTCAAAAGGGCCATCCGAAAAAATTGTAAAAACCAGAAATGCAGGACAGGCCATGGAGAACAGGGAGCCTTTATACGCTGATGGACAGTGTGTGAACTGCCGAGAGCCACTCTGGAGAAGTGTATGGTGGTTCCTAAATCATCTAAGAAACAGAGCGACAGAGCATAGGGCACTTCCAATCACGGGAGTATATCTAGGGAAGTCTAAAAATCAACAAGACACAAGCACACCACAGTTTAGGGCTACTCTGTTTACAAGAACCTCAACTTCAGTACACCTTAAATATCCCAGGAAAGAGAACAATGGATAAAGAAAATGTGGTACTTATGTACAATGGAATATCTCTTCACCATGAAATCAATGTAATAAGGCTAGTAGAAGGATAAAGAGTGGATTGAGGTCCGATAATACTACTTGAAATAAGTCAAACAGAAAAAGAAACATATCATAAGATATCACTTATAGAGGGAGGATAAATATGGCTGCACAAAAAATGAATTACAAAACAGAACAGTGTCTCACATTTAGAAAACACACTTATGTCAGCTTAAGGGGAAAGGAGAGGTGGGGTGATGCATAAAACCAGAGTTTGAAATTAGCACAGATACCGTTCAATAAACCAAATAGGTATCAGACAAGATCTACACCTCGCTCAATGAACTGGCCTCAACACACCCTATACACCGCAGAGAAATATATCTGAGTAATAAGAATCTTAAAACCCATGTATTGATATATCTCCATAAGGGAATCAAGTGTGCGCAGAGCGGCACAAACACAGCAGTGAAAATGAGCTAAACCCCATTATAGAAATAAATTTTAAAACCAAAACGCAGAAACAATGAAAGAGAGAAAAATTCTTACAAAATTCGCTCAGGGGCTGTGATGCAACCTGGAATGACCACATATAAACCCACAGCTGGATAAGACATAAGGCTGGACACTTGGGGCTGAAAGGATTGGAGAGCTTTGGTGAGCAACTGCCGAAAGTTTAATGCAATACTTCATGCTACTTATTCCAAGGGTCCCAACACTCCAAGTTGAAGGGAATCTTCCTACAGCTAAACCATGCATGGGAAATCCAGCGGATGGTATACCATATGATCGGGAAAGGTTTCTAAAATGCACCTCATTTTCCTCTCCTGGGGCTCCGGATCAACATTCCAGCCACTTTACTAACAACATCTCCACATGGAGAGTCAATGCCTTTAAGTTCCGGTATCGCACAGTCTGCAGTTAGTGCGGAGGATGAATGGGAATAGGGGGAACCAGTGAGAAAATAGCTGTAGCGGTTTCAATGGGCACATGTCACTCTAATTTCACATCAGGAGGAAGAATTAACCAAAGGCAGAGCAAGGCGTCCCAGAAGAAGAATAGGTCCTGAAGAAATCCTGTGGATATGAGGCAAGATCTCAAAAATAAGAGCTGAAAAATGGAGCTAAGGGCCACTGCAATTCAAAAACCTGCAGCGTTATAAAGGCCAACTATTTTCCAAAAGTATATTGAGGTAAGGCTATGAAGAGGCACTGAGAGCAAGGCAGAACTGCAGGAAACCGATTTCAGGAGGTAGACAGGAATTGCACTGAAAACATATGAAAACACTCAGAACGTCGACAATGATGCACTTGGCCAAAAAGGGCGTATGCGTTTTTTCCTGAATATATTCAGGAAAAAACGCATACGCCCTTTTTGGCCAACCAAGCAAGCTTGCAAAGGAAATCTGCACTACAATGAAGTCTCACTGCCCCTCGGTCAAAAGGGCCATCTGAAAAAAGTGTAAAATCCAGAAAGGCAGGACAGGCCATGGAGAACTGGGAGCCTTGTTATGCTGATGGGTGGGATGTAAATTGCCAGCAGCCACTCTGGAGAAGTGTATGGTGTTTCCTGAAACATCCAAAAACCAAAGCAACAGAGCCTAGGGCACTTCCACTTATGGTCCTATAGCTTAGGGAAATTAAAATCAAAAAGACACAGCCACCCCAAAGTTTGGGACGGCTCTGTTTACAAGAACCTCATTTACGGTACAAGTTCAATATCACAGAAAGCGAAAAATGGATAAAGAAGTTGTGGTACTTACGTACAATGCAATATCACTCAGCAATGAAATCTATGTCATCAGGCCCGTAGCAGCATAATGAGTGGATTCAGGTACGATGATTCTAAGTGAAATAAGTCACACAGAAAAAGAAACATCATAAGGTATCACTAATACACGGAATGTAAACTTGGCTACACAGGAACTGAATTACAAAACAGAACAGGGTCTCAAATGTAGAAAACCAACTTATGCTTGCTTAAGGGGAAAGGTGAGTTGGGGGGCTGCATAAAACCAGAGATTGAAATTAGCACAGATACCATTCCGTAAGCCAAATATGTAATAGACAAGAGCTACTCCTTGCTCAACGAAGTGGACTCAACACCCCATATTAAACGCCTAAGAATATACCTGACTAGTAAGAATCTTAAAACCTATGGATTTATATGTCTCCGAAAGAGAATCAAGCGTGTGTACAGTGGCATAAACGCAGCAGTGATAGGATTGGTGAGGTTCGGTGAGCAAATGCAGACCCTTTGAAGTCATATTGCATGGTACCCATTCCTTGGGTCTCAACTCTCCAGGTGTAAGGGATTCTTCCTTCAGCTAAAACATGCATGTGGAACCCAGAGTATGATCCACCGTGTGATCGGGAAACGTGTTCAAATGTGTCTCAGTTTTCGTCCCCTGGTACTCGGGTGCAACATTCCAGACGCTTTACTAACACTCTCCCCACTTGGAGAGTCAGTGCCTTTAACCTCCTGTTTGGCCCAGTTTGCAATTTATTCGGAAGATGAACAGGAATAAGGAGAAACAATGGGAGACTATCTGTAGGTGTCTGGACGGGCAAATTTAACTCTCATTTTCACCAGGAAGACAAATGAACCAAAGGCTCCGCGTGCCCTGCTGGAACTAGATTAGGGCCTGAGGAGATCCTGCGGTGTTGCGGCCAGCTCACAAGAAAGCGAGTTGAAGAAAGGAGCTTAGGGGCACTGTAATTCAGAAACCTGCGGACTTATAAATGACAGCTATCATCCAAAATTATACTGAAGTAAGGCTGCGAAGAGGACTTGAATGTGGGGCAGAATTGCTGGAAACTGATTTCAGAACGTACACGGGAGTAGCTCTTAAAGCATAGGAAAAGAGACAGAACTTGGAAAATAATGCACTTGGCAAAAAAGGGCATATGTGTTTTATCCAGAGCTCTCATAACTGAGGGGAGGAGATTCCCAGCAGGCTCCAACTGCCACCTGAGGGCTCACATTGCCAAGGCAACGTGAGCATGCCAGGCAGGAGTTACCTCACAGCAGAGGTCCCACCTCATAGAAGGGTGAGAAACCCAGCCAACATCAGACTCTCACCAGAGGGCCCACATCACCAAGGGGATGGGAACCAGGCAGGAGTGTCTTCACATCAGTGGGGCCACATCATCGAAAGCTGAGGTACTCAGCACATGTGTCCTCAAACCAGAGGACCCACATCACCAAGGACCTCGGAGTGAGGCAGGCAGGAGTAGCCTCACAACACTGGGCACATAGAATAAAAAAGTGAGGAATCCAGCAGTTGGAACCTCCCAGCAGGCGGCCCAGAGCACCGAGGCTATGGGATCCAGGCCACAGTGAACTCACAGAAGAGGGCCCATGTCATGAAACTGAGCAACCCAGCCATTGGGACCTCAGAGCAGGAGGCCCACATCCCCATGGGGATGGAATTCTGGTAGGAGTGTCCTCGCACCACTGAGAACGTATCAGAAAATTTTGGGCGACCAGCAGTTAGGGCCTGACGCCAGAGGACCCTCATCACCAAGGGAAGGAGGCTCCCAGCAGGCTCCAACTGCCACCAGAGGGCTGACGTCGCCAAGGCGATGTGTGCCAACCAGGCACGAATGACCTCACAGCAGAGGGCCCACCTCAGAGAAGTGTGACGAACCCAGTCAGGATCAGACTCGCACCAGAGGGCCCACATCACCAAATGGATTGGAACCAGGCAGGAGTGTCCTCACATGAGTAGGGCCACATCATCTAAAGGTGAGGAACCCAGAACATGTGGCTTCAAACCATAGGACACCCATCACCAAGGGGCTGGGAGTGAGGCAGGCAGGAGGAGCCTCATAACAGAGGGCCCAAAAATAAGAAAGGTGAGGAATCCAGCAGTTGGAACCTCCCAGCAGGCGGCCCAGAGCACAGAGGCTAGAGGAACCAGGCCAGAGTGAACTAACACCAGACAGCCCACATCATGAAACTGTGAGCAACCCAGACATTGGGACCTCAGAGCAGAAGGCCCACATCCCCATGGTGATAGGAACATGACAGGAGTGTCCTGGCATCACTGGGCTCACATCAGAAAACGTGGGGTGCTCAGAAGTTAGGGCCTGACGCTAGAGGGCACTCATCACCGAGAGGAGGAGGCTCCCAGCAGGCTCCAGCTGCCACCAGAGGGCCAACATCACCAAGGTGATGTGTGCCAGCCTGGCAGGAGTGACCTCACAGCAGAGGGCCCACCTCACAGAAGGGTGAGGAACACAGCCAGGATCAGACTCTCACCAGAGGGCCCACATCACCAAGGGGATGGGAACCAGGCAGGAGTGTCCCCACACCAGTGGGACAACATCATCGAAAGGTGAGGATCCCAGCACATGTGTCCTCAAACCAGAGGAACCACATCACCAAGGGGTTCGGAATGAGGCTGGCAGGACTGGCCTCACAACACAGGGTCCATAGAATATAAAAGTTGAGGAATCCAGCAGTTGGAACCTCCCAGCAAGTGGCCCAGAGCACCGAGGCTATGGGATCCAGGCCGCAGTGAACTCACAACAGAGGGCCCACATCATGAACCTGTGAGCAGCCCAGCTGTTGGGACCTCAGAACAGAAGGCCCACATCCCCATTGGGATGGGAACCTGGCAGGAGTGGTTTTGCACCACTTAGCACATATCAGAAAATGTTAGGAGCCCAGCAGTTAGGGCCTGATGCCAGGGGGCCCTCATAACTGAGGGGAGGAGACTCCCAGCAGGTTCCAACTGCCAACAGAGGGCCCACGTCTACAAGGTGGCATGCACCAGCCAGGCAGTAGTGACCTCACAGCAGAGGGCCTATCTCACAGAAGGGTGAGGAACCGAGGCAGGATGAGACTCTCACCAGAGGGCCCACAACACCAAGGGGATGGGAACCAGTCAGGACTGTCCTCCCACCAGTGGGGCCACATCATCGAAAGGTGAGGAACCCAGCACATGTGGCCTCATATCAGAGGACATACATCACAAAGGGGATGGGAGTGAGGCAGGTAGGAGTAGCCTAAAAACAGAGGGCCCAAAGAATAAAAAAAGTGAGGAATCCAGCATTTGGAACCTCCCAGCAGGCGGCCGAGAGCACAGAAGCTATGGGATGCAGGCAGGAGTTAACTAACACCAGAGAGCCCACATCATGAAACTGTGAGCAACCCAGGCATTGGGACCTCAGAGCAGAAAGCCCACATCCCCATGGGGATGGGAACCTGACAGGAGTGTCCTGGCATCACTGGGCTCACATCAGAAAACGTGGGGAGCCCAGCAGTTAGAACCTGATGCTAGAGGGCCGTCATCACCGAGGGCAGGAGGCTCCCAGCAGGTTCCATGTGCCAACAGAGGGCCCACGTCGCCAAGGTGATGTGTGCAAGTCAGGCAGGATTGACCTCACAGCAGAGGGCCTACCTCACAGAAGAGTGAGGAACCCAGCCAGGATAAGACTGTCACCAGAAGGCCCACATCACCAAGGGGATGGGAACCAGGCAGGAGTGTCCTCACACCAGTGGGGCCACATCATTGAAAGTTGCCTAACCCAGCACATGTGGCCTCAAACCAGAAGACCCACATCACGAAGGGGTTGCGAGTGAGGCAGGCAGGAGGAGCATCACAACACAGGACCCATAGAATACAAAAGTTGAGGAATCGAGCAGTTGGAACCTCCCAGCAGGCAGCCAAGACCACAGAGGCTATGGGATCCAGGCCACAGTGAACTAACACCAGAGAGCCCACATCATGAAATTGTGATCAACCCAGCCGTTGGAACCTCAGAGCAGAAGGCCCACATCCCCATGGGGATGGGAACCTAAGAGGAGTGCTTGAGCAACACTGGGCTCACTAAGAAAAGTTGGGGAGCCCAGCAGTTAGGGCCTGATGTCAGAGGGCCCTCATCACAGAGCTGAGGAGGCTCCCAGCAGGGTCCAATTGCCACCAGAGGGCTCATGTCAACAAGGCGAGGTGAGCAACCCAGGCAAGAGTTACCTGATAGTAGAGGGCCCACCTCACAGATGGGTGAGGAACCCAGCCAGGATCAGACTCTCACCAGAGAGCCCACATCACAAAGGGGATGGGACCCAGTCAGGATTATCCTCACACCAGTGGGGCCTCATCATCTTAAGGTGAGGAACCCAGCACATGTGTCCTCAAACCAGAGGACCCACATCACCAAGGGCCTTGGAGTGAGGCAGGCAGGAGTAGCCTCACAACACAGGGCACATAATATAAAAAACGTGAGGATTCCAGCATTTAGACCTTCCAGCAGGCGGCCCAGAACACCGAGGCTATGGGATCCAGGCCACAGTGAACTCACAGCAGAGGGCCCACATCACAAAACTGTGAGCAACCCAGGAGTTGAGATCTCAGCGCAGAAGGACCACATCCCCATGGGAATGGGAACCTGGCTGGAGTGTCCTCGCACCACTGGGCGCACATCAGAAAATGTGGGGAGCCCACCATTTAGGGCCTGACGCCAGAGGGCCGTCATCACCGAGGGGAGGAGGCGCCCTGCACGCTCCAACTGCCACCAGAGGGCTCACGTCTCCAAGGTGACGTGTGCCAGCCAGGCAGGAGTGACCTCATAGCAGAGGGCCTACCTCACAGAACGTTGAGGAACCCAGCCAGGATTAGACTCTCGCCAGAGGGCCCACCTCACCAAGGGGATGGGAACCAGGCAGGAGTGTCCTCACACGAGTGGGGTCACATCATCGAAAGGTGAGGAACGCAGCACATGTGGCCTCAAGCCATAGGACAGTCATCACCAAGGGGCTGGCAGTGAGGCAGGCAGGAGGAGCCTCACAACAGAGGGCACATAGAATAAAAAAGTTGAGGAATCCAGCAGTTGGAACCTCCCAGCAGGCGGCTCAGAGCACCGATGATAAGGGATCCTTGCCGGAGTGAACTCACAGCAGAGGGCCCACATCATGGTACTGTGAGCAAGCCAGCCGTTTTGACCTCAGAGCAGAAGGCCCATATCGCCATGGGGATGGGAACCTGGCAAGAGTCTCCTCACTCACTTGGCGCACATCAGAAAATGTGGGGAGCCCAGCAGTTATGGCCTAAGGCAAGAGGGCCCTCATCACCGAGGGGAGGAGGATCCCAGCACACTCCAACTGCCACCAGAGGGCCCACGTCGCCAAGGTGACGTGTGCCAGACAGGCATGATTGACCTCACAGCAGAGGGCCCACCTCACAGAAGGGTGAGGAACCCAGCCAGGATCAGACTCTCACCTGAGGGCCCACATCAGCAAGGGGATGGGAACCAGTCAGGACTGTCTTCCCTCCAGTGGGGTCACATCATCGAAAGGTGCGGAACCCAGCACATGTGGCCTCAAATCAGAGGACACATATCACAAAGGGAATGGGAGTGAGGCAGGCAGGAGTAGCCTAAAAACAGAGGGCCCAAAGAATAAGAAAGGTGAGGAATCCAGCAGTTGGAACCTCCTAGCAGGCGGCCCAGAGCACAGAAGCTATGGGATGCAGGCAGGAGTGAACTAACAGCAGAGAGCCCACATCATGAAACTGTGAGCAACCCAGGCTTTGGGACCTCAGAGCAGAAGGCCCACACCCCAATGGGGATGTGAACCTGGCTGGAGTGTCCTCGCACCACTGGGCGCACATCACAAAATGTGGGGAGCCCAGCAGTTAGGGCCTGATGCCAGAGGGCCCTCATCACCGAGGAGAGGAGGCTCCCAGCAGGCTCCAAGTGCCACCAGAGGGCTCATGTCCACAAGGCGAGGTGAGCAAGCCAGGCAAGAGTGACCTCACATCAGACGGCCTACCTCACAGATGGGTGAGGAACCCAGCCAGGATCAGACTCTCAACAGAGGGCCCACATCACCAAGGGGATGTGAACCAGGCAGGAGTCTCCTAAGACCATTGGTCCCACATCATCGAAAGGTGAGGAACCCAGCACATGTGGCCTCAAACCAGACGACACACATCACGAAGGGGCTGGGAGTGAGGCAGGCAGGAGAATCCTCACAACAGAGGGCCCAAAAAATTAAAAAAGTGAGGAATCCAGCAGTTGGAACCTCCCAGCAGGCAGCCAAGAGCACAGAGGCTATGGGATCCAGGCTTCTGTGAACTAACACCAGAGAGCCCACATCATGAAAATGTGAACAACCCAGCCGTTGGGACCTCAGAGCAGAAGGCCCACATCCCCATGGAGATGGGATCCTAAGAGGAGTGCCAAAGCATCACTGGGCTCACTAAGAAAAGTTGGTGAGCCCAGCAGTTAGGGCCTGATGCAAGAGGGCCCTCATCACTGGGGGGAAGAGATTCCCAGCACGCTCCAACTGCCACCACACGGCTGACTTCACCAAGGCAATGTGTGCCAGCCATGCAGGAGTGACCTATCAGCAGAGGGTCTCCCTCACAGGTGGGTGAGGAACAAAGCCAGGAACAGACTCTCACCAGGGGGTCCACATAACCACGTGGATGAGAACCAAGCAGGAGTGTCCTCACACTAGTGGGGCCACATCATCGAAAGGTGAGGAACCCAGCAAAAGTGGCCACAAACCAGAGGACCCACATCACCAAGGGGTTGAGAGTGAGGTAGGTGTCTGGACGGGCATATTTAACACTCATTTCCCACCAGGAAGAGGAATTAACCAAAGGCTCAGCGTGCCCTGCCAGAAGCAGATTAGGGCCTGAAGCAGTCTTGCGGGTTTGCGGCCAGCTCACAAGAAAGCGAGTTGAAGAAAGGAGCTCAGGGGCCCTGTAATTCACAAACCTGCAGAGTTATAAATGACAGATAACGTCCAAAAATATATTGAAGTAAGGCTGCGAAGAGGACTTGAAAGCGGGGCAGAATTGCAGGAAACCGATTTCAGGAGGTAGACTGGATTTGCATTTAAAGCATAGGAAAAGAGGCAGAACATCGACAATGATGCACTTGGCAACAAAGGGCGTATGAGTTTGTTCCTGAATATATTCAGGAACAAACACATACGCCCTTTTTGGCAAACCAAGCAAGCTTGCAATGGAAATCCGAACTACTATGAAGTGTCACTTCCCCCCGGTCTAAAGGGCCATCTGAGAAAAGTGTAAAATCCAGAAAGGCAAGACAGGCCATGGGGAAAAAGGAGCCTTGTTATGCTGATGGGCGGGATGTACATTGCCAACAGCCACTCTGGAGAAGTGTATGGTGTTTCCTGATACATCTGAAAAACAAAGCAACAGAGCCTAGGGCATTTCCACTTATGGTCCTATAGCTTAGGGAAATTAAAATCAAAAAGACACAGCCACCCCAAAATTTACAATGGCTCTGTTTACAGGAGCCTCTTCTACAGTACAAGTTAAATATCCCAGAGAACAAATAATTGATAAAGAAGTTGCGGTACTTATGTACAACAGAATACCACTCAGCAATGAAATCTGTGTCACCAGGCCTGTACCAGCATAATGAGTGGATTGAGGCATGATGATTCTAAGTGAAATAAGTCACACAGAAAAAGAAACATCATAAGGTATCACTAATGCACGGAATGTAAACTTGGCTACACATGAACTGAATTACAAAACAGAACAGGGTCTCAAGTTTAGAAAACCAACTTATGCTTGCTTAAGGGGAAAGGTGAGTTGGGGTGCTGCATAAAACCAGAGTTTGAAATTAGCACAGATACCGTTCCATAAGCCAAATATGTAATAGACAAGACCTACCCCTTGCTCAACGAAATGGACTCAACAATGAGGTATCACCTCACACCTGTTAGAATGGGCATCATCTGAAAATCTACAAACAACAAATGCTGGAAAGGGTGTGGAGAAAAGGAAGCCTCTTCCACTATTGTTGGGAATATAAATTGATACAGTCACTATGGAGAACAATATGGAGTTTCTTAAGAAACTAATAATAGAATTACCATATGATACAGCAATCCCAGTACTGGACATATACTCAGACAAAACCATAAATCAAAAAGAGACATTCACCGCAATGTTCATTGCATCACTATTTACAATATCGAGGTAATGGAAGCAACCTAAATGCCCACAGACAGACGAATGCATAAAGCTGTGGTACATATATAAAATGGAATATTACTAAGCCATGAAAGGAATGAAATTGGGTCATTTGTAGAGACGTCGATGGATCTAGAGACTGTCATACAGAGTGAAGTAAGTCAGAAAGAGAAAAACAAATCTTGTATATTCATGCATATATGTGGAACCTAGAAAAACTGTACAGATTAACCGTTTTGCAAGGCATAAATAGAGCAACAGATGTAGACAACAATCGTATGGACAACAAGGGGGGAAAGCTCTTGGAGGGGTGGTGGTGGGAGGAGTTGAGAGATTGGGATTGGCATGTAAACATTTATATGTATAAAATTGAGAACCTGCTGTATAAAAATATAAAATAAAATTCAAAATTAAAAAGAAATAAAATTTAAAAAATAAAACAGAAAAAACAATTATTCCCTTCACATACATGTATTTATATGAATAAATTATTTCCATGCTTATATCTGTAAATACAAAAAAGAGGAATAAAATCTACCTTGAACCAAAAACGAAAAAGAGAAAAAAAAAAACAGAACCCACCAGTTACTCAGAGGAAAACCGTATCAGGGCACTTGCTCCAGTTGTAAACAATTCTGAAGTTGGTCAGTGGTGGGGAATCGTCTCCCATTCAGCCAGCAGCCCCCACACAACAAGCGTCCTCATTGCAAAGCTGGGGCACCGTGCCGAGGCATCTGTGAGTAAACGTGAGCTGAGCCCCAGGCCAGTTGCTGCTGAACTGTTCCCACCCTTCCCAGGTAAAACACCTGAATATATACAAGGACTTGAAAGCCTAGAGGAAGGGCCATGGAGCCACACGAGTGACAGCATGCCAGCTGACTTGGTGCCTGCAGGCCAGCCAGGATGGTCCTGGCCCTGGGTGCTCTTCTGGAAGATTTCCATTTCCCTGCCTGAGATACCCGTCCTGTCCCTGCCCCCACTGCTTTTTTCCTTCCTCACTTCTGCCCAGGGAGAAATTCCAGCAGCAGGTATGGGTGACACATCCTCTTCTTTAGCAGGTGGCAGCCTGGCAACTGCTGCAGAAAGTCCAGCAGAGCCCCACTCACACTGGGCCACCCACAAAGCCGTGGCCTCTCACTCCCTCCCACCAGCCCAGCCCCGAGACTGCTGACAGGGCAGAGAAAATGGCGTCAGGCACAGCTGCAGGGGCTTTTGCTGCCTGGAGTGGTATTTATATTGATCTCAACCCAGGCACACCTGGGGAGGGCTGGCCGGCATGGTAAGGCTGCCCAGGTAGCCAATCATCACCCCTCAGGGGCTCACAGTTGCAGAAAATGGAACTTGCTGAACGGGCCAGGTCCAAGGAACAGGTGTGGGCTCCTGAGAGTCAGGATAGACAAGGGGCTGCAGCTTTGGCTTGTTTTCTAATCATTTTATCTGGCCCATGAGTGGGAGACAACTTCAAGAAAACCCTCTCCTAATGAGAGGAACCCAGGAGTCAGGGAGAGGAGGGGTGGGTGGTGGTTGGAGACAGAGGCCTGGTGCCCTGGGTGCAGTGGAAGTCTCTGGAAGACCAGGTGGAGGGAGGCCACACAGAGTGATGCCCAGGGTCACAGACCTGTCGGAGCTGCTGTTTGTTAGTTCAAGTCCTGCTCTGAGGTGCTCTGTGTCAGCTCTGAGCGACAGGTGAGCTGGGGGTGCTCTTCAATGAGGGCTATGTGCACGGTTCCTGTGTGCCCAGCCCTGCCACGGTACCTGCAAGGGTAGCTCTGTATCCTGGGAGGGGCCTGACCATGAGAGCCCCGTGGGCTGGGTTGGGGGTGGGGTACCTGCCCAGGAGAGCTTCATATCCTGGGATTGGCCTGACCACGAGAGCCCCATGGGCTGCTGGGGACCTGGTAAAGGATGTCAGGACAGTCAGTGAAGCCACCGAGGATATACCTCCAGTTACTCCTGATTCCTACACCCTGCTGGTCATTCTACCAACCACCAGGACATGGTATTCTGTATTAGTCTTCAATGATGCCTTCTTTTGTATTCCATTAGTCCCAGAGTCACAAGAAATTTTGGCTTGTGAGTGGCAGGACTCAACATACAACTAAAACAATACTTCCGGGCCGTCTTGCCCCAAGGGTTCAAAAATTCCCACACCATCTTTGGGGAAAGCTTAGCTAACGACCGAAAAGTTCTACCTCTGGAAAAGGAAACCCTCCTTCAATATGCAGACGACATTCTGATCGCCAGCCCTACTAAGGAGGCCTCTGAACTACCAAGCCAATAAAGGATAGAAGTTGTCCAAGAAAAAGCTCAAATATCACAGACTGCGGTGACCTGCCTGGGCTTCATTCTCACACAAGGTCAGAGAAGCCCATCCCAGGAAAGGGAAGAAACCATTTGCAGCCTTACCCCTTTCTAAAACTAGAAGACAGCTTAGGGGTTCCTGGGGAGGCCAGGGTTTGCTGCTTCTGGATCCCTAACTACAGTCTACTAGCTGGGCCTCTATATGAAACACTGAAAGGAAAAGATGATGATCCTTTTGAACAGAATCCAGAAGTGGCCTTTCAAGAATGGAAAGAGCAGTCAATTCAGACCCTTGCCCTGGAACTCCCTAATTGAGCTAAACCCTTTGACCTTTCCATTCCCGGTGAAAGGTGAATCGCCATTGGAGAATTAGTGCAAAAACTGGGACCACTTGAAATGGAACAACGCAAGAATGCCATCCAGGTAGGATAAACTACAGTCACCAAGGGGCTTGGCCCACTGCCACATCTGGCCAAGATACTGGCGGTATCTAAAAACCTGGAAATCAGCAGCCCAAAAGGCCACCTCCCTCCTAAGGGAAAAGGACCCCCCGTGGTGATCCTAATCACCAACCATGCCCTGAAGTTGCAGGGTTCGCTCCGTGGGCACACCGACCTCGAGTGAGGAGGCCCTCCAACTCCAACATCCAGAGAGATAACCGGGGGCAACAGGGCACCATGACGACTCGTGTGAACATCACTTGACCTGGAGTTTCTCTCATAAAACAACAATAGTGTGTCCCGAAGGAGTAGACTACTGCTTGCAGGACTTCCTGCACCCGGAGGGGAGCTAATAATCTTGGCGGGGGAACCGTATATCACACTGTCACCATAGAAAAGCCTACAGACACCGTGATGATGGTGGCCAATAAGACCGGCTGGACTCCTGTTTACTTCAAAAGGCTGTTGACTCAGTGGCCATCATGGTCCTTGATCACCACTGACCCTGGACTGTCTGGGAGTTGAGCGGGCAGGGCTCTGACACCTGGTGCTGTTTTTACGTTAATTCAGGGGCCTAATTGAAGAAAGAGCAGACTACTGGTCAGAGCATCTAGGCTGGCACAAACGGTCAGCCTAAGGTGGCCGAACAAATGTGGGGCGGGGTGAAACCGACCCCCACAGCGTCTCTGCACATCTCTTTCCTGGACCCTTAAAGGTCATTAGAATCTATAACACTTCCAATGCTGGTGCTCAGGCGGACGAGCAGGGAGGCAGGGGTCCTGGGGCCAATCAACGTCACCTGGAGGCTGCTGGGGAGAAGTTCTGACCCTCGTCCCCTGGTATGAGGGCTCCCAACTCAGCACTCAGCAGTTACAGAAGAAGGGTCTGCACCCTCAGCACTCCAAGAATGAGGAACGGGACAAAAGGCAGAGGAGGGGTTTGTCCCCAGCAAAGCCCATTAAAAATCCCTGGGAGATAAAAATAGAATCTGGGCAATAAAGTCAAGTCTGACCTTTTTTATCCTTTGTGCTTTGTCTAATTTCACGTGCTCCTAGGGTCCCGCATGCAGAGGTTCCACACCCGGCACTTCAGACCAGATTTCCTGGTGCAGAATGGCTGGGTCGACACCTCAGCTCCTGGGGCCCAGTGCAGACTCCGAGATATAGAGCCTGAGCTGCAGCCAACCCGGCCCTTGAGAGCTCCGCCCCCTCCCTCTCACTGACTCTGACAGGATCTCTACACAGCAGCCCAGCCCACAGCCCACGGGGTAGTGCATGCTCTCACCTCTCCATTCTCTGATGAAAATATAAAGTTTCCTTGCTTGGGAACCAAACTCAGTCTCGATCTGTTGGCCCCAATGACACTGGGCAGGGGGACCCTTGTTGGGGTCCACTCTGGAGGATCAGTAACAGAAATTGAGACTATTGTAACTTCAATGAACAGATGTGTGAGCCAAACTGTAGTTAACATAGAACAGTTTATAAGGCTCGGGTAAAATAAGATGTTTCTAACACTTCCATTTGATATTTCCATCACTTTATTATAAGCAAGTTCAGTGAAAAGGTTTGTCTTATTTGTCAGGTCAATATTAGAGAAATGAAGTGATTTCTTTCCAAGGATGTACATCTAATAATCTTGGTTAAAGCTTCAATCTTGTTTTAAATGCTTTTCCATTGAAAATGATACCTCTCTTTCAGCTCCCCCATTTCTGAGAAGTATAAAATCTTATAATTTATTATTACCAAAGGGGAAAGGTGGGAGGAGGGATAAATTAACAGTTTGGAATTAACACATACACACTGTTATGTATAAAATAGATCATCAACAAGGAACTACTGTATAGCACAGGGAACTACACTCAATATTGTGCAATAACCTATAAGGGGAAATAATCGGAAAAAGAACAGATATTTTTATTGACATCATCTATCAATGACAGTTAAAGTGTAACCTAAGGGAAGCCGGTGGTGAGTGCTTCTGACCCTGAAGACTTCAGTCATCTAAAGTTTGCACTCTGCCTACTTCCCAAGGCCCTTAATGAACATATGTGTAGCCGTAGCTTAAAAAACTCCCCAGTTTGGGTTTCGGGGAGACACTGATTTTGAAAAAGCCCTGGTGTTCTCCTTACATGAATGGGACTCTTCCTACTGCTAAAACATGTCTGTCACATCCAGAGGATGGTATACCGTCTGATCGGGAAGAGTTTGGAAAAGGCATCTCATCTCCTCATCTCCTGGTGCTCGGGTTCACCCCTCCAGCGTCTTTACTAACAGTCTCCCCACTTGGAGATGTCAACACTGTCAACATCCTGTTGCGTACAGTTTGGAATTTGTCCAGAGGATGAAGCGGAAGGATGAGGAACAATGAGAGACAAGTCCTAGGTGTTCAGACAGGCACATGTCACTCTAATTTCCAATCAGGAAGATGAATTGACCAAAGGCTAGGGTTGCCCATGGAAACAGTATAGGGCTTGAGGAAATCCCACTGCTTTGTGGCCAGTTCCCATAAACACAAGTTGAACAATGGAACTCAGGGGCAGTAAAATTCACGAAACTGCAGAGTTGAAAATATCTATCACTGAAAAATGTCTTGAGGAAAGTCAAAGAAAAGGATTGGCAAGCAACGGAGAATGGCAGGAAAGGGATTTGAGGAGGTAGAAAGGACTCGCCATTAAGCACAAGAAAAGGGGCTGAACATTTCCGACATTGCAGTTGGCCAAAAAGGCTGTATGCGTTTTTTTCTGTATATATTCAAGAAAAGGGCATACACTTTTTTAGCCAACCAAACAGGTGGGCACTGGAAATCAATACTACAAAAGATATCACTTCGCATCAGTCAGAAGAGCCATCCTCATAAAGTGTAAACGCCAGAAATGCAGGACAGGGCAAGGAGAAGAGGGAGCCCTGTGAGGCTTATAGTGGAAATGTATATTGCCAACGGCCATTCTGGAGAAGTGTATTGTGTTTACTAAAGCATCTAAAAAATGAGCTACAGAGCATAGGGCACTTGCACTCATGGGCGTATATCTTGGGAAAAACAAAAATCGAGAGGACACAGGCACCCCAATGTTTACTGCCTCTCTGTTTAAAAGATCCTCGACTAGGATATAACTTAAATGTCTCTGGAGGGAAAAAATGGATAGAGATGTGGTACTTATGTAGAGTGGAATATTACTCAGCCTGGAAATCAATGAAATATGGCCAGTTGTAACAACTCCGGAGGAGTTACGTATGATCATTCTAAGTGACATAATTCAAAAAGAAAAAGACACATATCATAAGATATCACTTAAAGGTGGAATCCAAAATGGCTACACATGAAATAAATTACAAAACAAAAACATAGTCAAATATGTAGAAAACACGCGTAAGGCTGCTAAACGGGAAAGGTGGGGAGGGGTGAGGCATCATCCAGGAGGTTGAGATTAGCAAAGATACCATTCCAAATACCAAACTGATAATCAACAAGGCCTACACGGTAGCTAAAAGAACTGCACTCAGCACACTCAAGTCACCGGAAAAGAATATCTATGACTGGTAAGAATCTGAAAAAGAATTTATTGATGTCTCTCTGTACGTGAATCAAGTGGATGTACAGCAGCAAGAAACAGAGCTTTGAAAATCAGCTGTAACCAATATAGTAATAAATTGAAAAAAATAAACGACAGAGAGACAGAGAAAACCTCTTACAACTTTTCCTCAGGGACGGTGATGCAACATGGATTGAACACATCTAGACCCACAGCAGGATGAGACATAAGGCTGGAAACTGTTCGCGCTAAGAGAAATGTGAGGTTGGGTGAGGAAATGCACACCCTTTAAAGTAATACTACCTGGTACCCATTCAATGGGTCCCAAATCTGCAGGTTCAAGGAATCTTCCTACAGCTAAAACATGCATGGAAAACCCAGAGGACTGTACACCATGTGATCGGGAGATGTGTCTAAAATGCACCTCATTTATCCTCTCCTGGTGCTCCTGTTCATCATTCCAGCCACGTTACTTAGAATCTCCCCACTTAGAGAATCAGCACATTTAAACTTCTGTTTCACACATTTTGCAAATTGTGAGGAGGATGAACGGGAACAGGGGGAAACAATGAGAGAATAGTTGTAGGGGTTTGGACGGGCACATGTCACTCTAATTTCCCATTAAGAATAAGAATTAAAAAAAGGCTCAGCCCGCCTCGCCGGAGCCAAAATAGGGCCTGAAGCAATCCTGCGGTTTTGAGGCCAGCTCACAAAAGAGCAACTTAAAAAATGGAGCTCAGGGTCACTGCAATTCACAAACCTGCAGAGTTATAAATGAAAACTAACGTCCAAAAATATGTTGAGGTAAGGCAAAGAAGAGGATCTGAATGCAAGACAGAATTGCAAGAAACAGATTTCAAGAGATAGATTGGACTCGCCTTTAAAGCACATGAAAAGCGGCAGAATTTCGACAATGATGCAGTTGGCCCAAAAGGGAGTATGCGTTTTTTCCTGAATATATCCAGGAAAAAACGCATACGCACTTTATGGGCAACCAAGCAAGCAAGCAATGCAAATGTGCACAACAAAGAAGTCTCATTTCCCACCGGTCAAAAGGGCCATCCGAAAAAATTGTAAAAACCAGAAATGCAGGACAGGCCATGGAGAACAGGGAGCCTTTATACGCTGATGGACAGTGTGTGAACTGCCGAGAGCCACTCTGGAGAAGTGTATGGTGGTTCCTAAATCATCTAAGAAACAGAGCGACAGAGCATAGGGCACTTCCAATCACGGGAGTATATCTAGGGAAGTCTAAAAATCAACAAGACACAAGCACACCACAGTTTAGGGCTACTCTGTTTACAAGAACCTCAACTTCAGTACACCTTAAATATCCCAGGAAAGAGAACAATGGATAAAGAAAATGTGGTACTTATGTACAATGGAATATCTCTTCACCATGAAATCAATGTAATAAGGCTAGTAGAAGGATAAAGAGTGGATTGAGGTCCGATAATACTACTTGAAATAAGTCAAACAGAAAAAGAAACATATCATAAGATATCACTTATAGAGGGAGGATAAATATGGCTGCACAAAAAATGAATTACAAAACAGAACAGTGTCTCACATTTAGAAAACACACTTATGTCAGCTTAAGGGGAAAGGAGAGGTGGGGTGATGCATAAAACCAGAGTTTGAAATTAGCACAGATACCGTTCAATAAACCAAATAGGTATCAGACAAGATCTACACCTCGCTCAATGAACTGGCCTCAACACACCCTATACACCGCAGAGAAATATATCTGAGTAATAAGAATCTTAAAACCCATGTATTGATATATCTCCATAAGGGAATCAAGTGTGCGCAGAGCGGCACAAACACAGCAGTGAAAATGAGCTAAACCCCATTATAGAAATAAATTTTAAAACCAAAACGCAGAAACAATGAAAGAGAGAAAAATTCTTACAAAATTCGCTCAGGGGCTGTGATGCAACCTGGAATGACCACATATAAACCCACAGCTGGATAAGACATAAGGCTGGACACTTGGGGCTGAAAGGATTGGAGAGCTTTGGTGAGCAACTGCCGAAAGTTTAATGCAATACTTCATGCTACTTATTCCAAGGGTCCCAACACTCCAAGTTGAAGGGAATCTTCCTACAGCTAAACCATGCATGGGAAATCCAGCGGATGGTATACCATATGATCGGGAAAGGTTTCTAAAATGCACCTCATTTTCCTCTCCTGGGGCTCCGGATCAACATTCCAGCCACTTTACTAACAACATCTCCACATGGAGAGTCAATGCCTTTAAGTTCCGGTATCGCACAGTCTGCAGTTAGTGCGGAGGATGAATGGGAATAGGGGGAACCAGTGAGAAAATAGCTGTAGCGGTTTCAATGGGCACATGTCACTCTAATTTCACATCAGGAGGAAGAATTAACCAAAGGCAGAGCAAGGCGTCCCAGAAGAAGAATAGGTCCTGAAGAAATCCTGTGGATATGAGGCAAGATCTCAAAAATAAGAGCTGAAAAATGGAGCTAAGGGCCACTGCAATTCAAAAACCTGCAGCGTTATAAAGGCCAACTATTTTCCAAAAGTATATTGAGGTAAGGCTATGAAGAGGCACTGAGAGCAAGGCAGAACTGCAGGAAACCGATTTCAGGAGGTAGACAGGAATTGCACTGAAAACATATGAAAACACTCAGAACGTCGACAATGATGCACTTGGCCAAAAAGGGCGTATGCGTTTTTTCCTGAATATATTCAGGAAAAAACGCATACGCCCTTTTTGGCCAACCAAGCAAGCTTGCAAAGGAAATCTGCACTACAATGAAGTCTCACTGCCCCTCGGTCAAAAGGGCCATCTGAAAAAAGTGTAAAATCCAGAAAGGCAGGACAGGCCATGGAGAACTGGGAGCCTTGTTATGCTGATGGGTGGGATGTAAATTGCCAGCAGCCACTCTGGAGAAGTGTATGGTGTTTCCTGAAACATCCAAAAACCAAAGCAACAGAGCCTAGGGCACTTCCACTTATGGTCCTATAGCTTAGGGAAATTAAAATCAAAAAGACACAGCCACCCCAAAGTTTGGGACGGCTCTGTTTACAAGAACCTCATTTACGGTACAAGTTCAATATCACAGAAAGCGAAAAATGGATAAAGAAGTTGTGGTACTTACGTACAATGCAATATCACTCAGCAATGAAATCTATGTCATCAGGCCCGTAGCAGCATAATGAGTGGATTCAGGTACGATGATTCTAAGTGAAATAAGTCACACAGAAAAAGAAACATCATAAGGTATCACTAATACACGGAATGTAAACTTGGCTACACAGGAACTGAATTACAAAACAGAACAGGGTCTCAAATGTAGAAAACCAACTTATGCTTGCTTAAGGGGAAAGATGAGTTGGGGGGCTGCATAAAACCAGAGATTGAAATTAGCACAGATACCATTCCGTAAGCCAAATATGTAATAGACAAGAGCTACTCCTTGCTCAACGAAGTGGACTCAACACCCCATATTAAACGCCTAAGAATATACCTGACTAGTAAGAATCTTAAAACCTATGGATTTATATGTCTCCGAAAGAGAATCAAGCGTGTGTACAGTGGCATAAACGCAGCAGTGATAGGATTGGTGAGGTTCGGTGAGCAAATGCAGACCCTTTGAAGTCATATTGCATGGTACCCATTCCTTGGGTCTCAACTCTCCAGGTGTAAGGGATTCTTCCTTCAGCTAAAACATGCATGTGGAACCCAGAGTATGATCCACCGTGTGATCGGGAAACGTGTTCAAATGTGTCTCAGTTTTCGTCCCCTGGTACTCGGGTGCAACATTCCAGACGCTTTACTAACACTCTCCCCACTTGGAGAGTCAGTGCCTTTAACCTCCTGTTTGGCCCAGTTTGCAATTTATTCGGAAGATGAACAGGAATAAGGAGAAACAATGGGAGACTATCTGTAGGTGTCTGGACGGGCAAATTTAACTCTCATTTTCACCAGGAAGACAAATGAACCAAAGGCTCCGCGTGCCCTGCTGGAACTAGATTAGGGCCTGAGGAGATCCTGCGGTGTTGCGGCCAGCTCACAAGAAAGCGAGTTGAAGAAAGGAGCTTAGGGGCACTGTAATTCAGAAACCTGCGGACTTATAAATGACAGCTATCATCCAAAATTATACTGAAGTAAGGCTGCGAAGAGGACTTGAATGTGGGGCAGAATTGCTGGAAACTGATTTCAGAACGTACACGGGAGTAGCTCTTAAAGCATAGGAAAAGAGACAGAACTTGGAAAATAATGCACTTGGCAAAAAAGGGCATATGTGTTTTATCCAGAGCTCTCATAACTGAGGGGAGGAGATTCCCAGCAGGCTCCAACTGCCACCTGAGGGCTCACATTGCCAAGGCAACGTGAGCATGCCAGGCAGGAGTTACCTCACAGCAGAGGTCCCACCTCATAGAAGGGTGAGAAACCCAGCCAACATCAGACTCTCACCAGAGGGCCCACATCACCAAGGGGATGGGAACCAGGCAGGAGTGTCTTCACATCAGTGGGGCCACATCATCGAAAGCTGAGGTACTCAGCACATGTGTCCTCAAACCAGAGGACCCACATCACCAAGGACCTCGGAGTGAGGCAGGCAGGAGTAGCCTCACAACACTGGGCACATAGAATAAAAAAGTGAGGAATCCAGCAGTTGGAACCTCCCAGCAGGCGGCCCAGAGCACCGAGGCTATGGGATCCAGGCCACAGTGAACTCACAGAAGAGGGCCCATGTCATGAAACTGAGCAACCCAGCCATTGGGACCTCAGAGCAGGAGGCCCACATCCCCATGGGGATGGAATTCTGGTAGGAGTGTCCTCGCACCACTGAGAACGTATCAGAAAATTTTGAGCGACCAGCAGTTAGGGCCTGACGCCAGAGGACCCTCATCACCAAGGGAAGGAGGCTCCCAGCAGGCTCCAACTGCCACCAGAGGGCTGACGTCGCCAAGGCGATGTGTGCCAACCAGGCACGAATGACCTCACAGCAGAGGGCCCACCTCAGAGAAGTGTGACGAACCCAGTCAGGATCAGACTCGCACCAGAGGGCCCACATCACCAAATGGATTGGAACCAGGCAGGAGTGTCCTCACATGAGTAGGGCCACATCATCTAAAGGTGAGGAACCCAGAACATGTGGCTTCAAACCATAGGACACCCATCACCAAGGGGCTGGGAGTGAGGCAGGCAGGAGGAGCCTCATAACAGAGGGCCCAAAAATAAGAAAGGTGAGGAATCCAGCAGTTGGAACCTCCCAGCAGGCGGCCCAGAGCACAGAGGCTAGAGGAACCAGGCCAGAGTGAACTAACACCAGACAGCCCACATCATGAAACTGTGAGCAACCCAGACATTGGGACCTCAGAGCAGAAGGCCCACATCCCCATGGTGATAGGAACATGACAGGAGTGTCCTGGCATCACTGGGCTCACATCAGAAAACGTGGGGTGCTCAGAAGTTAGGGCCTGACGCTAGAGGGCACTCATCACCGAGAGGAGGAGGCTCCCAGCAGGCTCCAGCTGCCACCAGAGGGCCAACATCACCAAGGTGATGTGTGCCAGCCTGGCAGGAGTGACCTCACAGCAGAGGGCCCACCTCACAGAAGGGTGAGGAACACAGCCAGGATCAGACTCTCACCAGAGGGCCCACATCACCAAGGGGATGGGAACCAGGCAGGAGTGTCCCCACACCAGTGGGACAACATCATCGAAAGGTGAGGATCCCAGCACATGTGTCCTCAAACCAGAGGAACCACATCACCAAGGGGTTCGGAATGAGGCTGGCAGGACTGGCCTCACAACACAGGGTCCATAGAATATAAAAGTTGAGGAATCCAGCAGTTGGAACCTCCCAGCAAGTGGCCCAGAGCACCGAGGCTATGGGATCCAGGCCGCAGTGAACTCACAACAGAGGGCCCACATCATGAACCTGTGAGCAGCCCAGCTGTTGGGACCTCAGAACAGAAGGCCCACATCCCCATTGGGATGGGAACCTGGCAGGAGTGGTTTTGCACCACTTAGCACATATCAGAAAATGTTAGGAGCCCAGCAGTTAGGGCCTGATGCCAGGGGGCCCTCATAACTGAGGGGAGGAGACTCCCAGCAGGTTCCAACTGCCAACAGAGGGCCCACGTCTACAAGGTGGCATGCACCAGCCAGGCAGTAGTGACCTCACAGCAGAGGGCCTATCTCACAGAAGGGTGAGGAACCGAGGCAGGATGAGACTCTCACCAGAGGGCCCACAACACCAAGGGGATGGGAACCAGTCAGGACTGTCCTCCCACCAGTGGGGCCACATCATCGAAAGGTGAGGAACCCAGCACATGTGGCCTCATATCAGAGGACATACATCACAAAGGGGATGGGAGTGAGGCAGGTAGGAGTAGCCTAAAAACAGAGGGCCCAAAGAATAAAAAAAGTGAGGAATCCAGCATTTGGAACCTCCCAGCAGGCGGCCGAGAGCACAGAAGCTATGGGATGCAGGCAGGAGTTAACTAACACCAGAGAGCCCACATCATGAAACTGTGAGCAACCCAGGCATTGGGACCTCAGAGCAGAAAGCCCACATCCCCATGGGGATGGGAACCTGACAGGAGTGTCCTGGCATCACTGGGCTCACATCAGAAAACGTGGGGAGCCCAGCAGTTAGAACCTGATGCTAGAGGGCCGTCATCACCGAGGGCAGGAGGCTCCCAGCAGGTTCCATGTGCCAACAGAGGGCCCACGTCGCCAAGGTGATGTGTGCAAGTCAGGCAGGATTGACCTCACAGCAGAGGGCCTACCTCACAGAAGAGTGAGGAACCCAGCCAGGATAAGACTGTCACCAGAAGGCCCACATCACCAAGGGGATGGGAACCAGGCAGGAGTGTCCTCACACCAGTGGGGCCACATCATTGAAAGTTGCCTAACCCAGCACATGTGGCCTCAAACCAGAAGACCCACATCACGAAGGGGTTGCGAGTGAGGCAGGCAGGAGGAGCATCACAACACAGGACCCATAGAATACAAAAGTTGAGGAATCGAGCAGTTGGAACCTCCCAGCAGGCAGCCAAGACCACAGAGGCTATGGGATCCAGGCCACAGTGAACTAACACCAGAGAGCCCACATCATGAAATTGTGATCAACCCAGCCGTTGGAACCTCAGAGCAGAAGGCCCACATCCCCATGGGGATGGGAACCTAAGAGGAGTGCTTGAGCAACACTGGGCTCACTAAGAAAAGTTGGGGAGCCCAGCAGTTAGGGCCTGATGTCAGAGGGCCCTCATCACAGAGCTGAGGAGGCTCCCAGCAGGGTCCAATTGCCACCAGAGGGCTCATGTCAACAAGGCGAGGTGAGCAACCCAGGCAAGAGTTACCTGATAGTAGAGGGCCCACCTCACAGATGGGTGAGGAACCCAGCCAGGATCAGACTCTCACCAGAGAGCCCACATCACAAAGGGGATGGGACCCAGTCAGGATTATCCTCACACCAGTGGGGCCTCATCATCTTAAGGTGAGGAACCCAGCACATGTGTCCTCAAACCAGAGGACCCACATCACCAAGGGCCTTGGAGTGAGGCAGGCAGGAGTAGCCTCACAACACAGGGCACATAATATAAAAAACGTGAGGATTCCAGCATTTAGACCTTCCAGCAGGCGGCCCAGAACACCGAGGCTATGGGATCCAGGCCACAGTGAACTCACAGCAGAGGGCCCACATCACAAAACTGTGAGCAACCCAGGAGTTGAGATCTCAGCGCAGAAGGACCACATCCCCATGGGAATGGGAACCTGGCTGGAGTGTCCTCGCACCACTGGGCGCACATCAGAAAATGTGGGGAGCCCACCATTTAGGGCCTGACGCCAGAGGGCCGTCATCACCGAGGGGAGGAGGCGCCCTGCACGCTCCAACTGCCACCAGAGGGCTCACGTCTCCAAGGTGACGTGTGCCAGCCAGGCAGGAGTGACCTCATAGCAGAGGGCCTACCTCACAGAACGTTGAGGAACCCAGCCAGGATTAGACTCTCGCCAGAGGGCCCACCTCACCAAGGGGATGGGAACCAGGCAGGAGTGTCCTCACACGAGTGGGGTCACATCATCGAAAGGTGAGGAACGCAGCACATGTGGCCTCAAGCCATAGGACAGTCATCACCAAGGGGCTGGCAGTGAGGCAGGCAGGAGGAGCCTCACAACAGAGGGCACATAGAATAAAAAAGTTGAGGAATCCAGCAGTTGGAACCTCCCAGCAGGCGGCTCAGAGCACCGATGATAAGGGATCCTTGCCGGAGTGAACTCACAGCAGAGGGCCCACATCATGGTACTGTGAGCAAGCCAGCCGTTTTGACCTCAGAGCAGAAGGCCCATATCGCCATGGGGATGGGAACCTGGCAAGAGTCTCCTCACTCACTTGGCGCACATCAGAAAATGTGGGGAGCCCAGCAGTTATGGCCTAAGGCAAGAGGGCCCTCATCACCGAGGGGAGGAGGATCCCAGCACACTCCAACTGCCACCAGAGGGCCCACGTCGCCAAGGTGACGTGTGCCAGACAGGCATGATTGACCTCACAGCAGAGGGCCCACCTCACAGAAGGGTGAGGAACCCAGCCAGGATCAGACTCTCACCTGAGGGCCCACATCAGCAAGGGGATGGGAACCAGTCAGGACTGTCTTCCCTCCAGTGGGGTCACATCATCGAAAGGTGCGGAACCCAGCACATGTGGCCTCAAATCAGAGGACACATATCACAAAGGGAATGGGAGTGAGGCAGGCAGGAGTAGCCTAAAAACAGAGGGCCCAAAGAATAAGAAAGGTGAGGAATCCAGCAGTTGGAACCTCCTAGCAGGCGGCCCAGAGCACAGAAGCTATGGGATGCAGGCAGGAGTGAACTAACAGCAGAGAGCCCACATCATGAAACTGTGAGCAACCCAGGCTTTGGGACCTCAGAGCAGAAGGCCCACACCCCAATGGGGATGTGAACCTGGCTGGAGTGTCCTCGCACCACTGGGCGCACATCACAAAATGTGGGGAGCCCAGCAGTTAGGGCCTGATGCCAGAGGGCCCTCATCACCGAGGAGAGGAGGCTCCCAGCAGGCTCCAAGTGCCACCAGAGGGCTCATGTCCACAAGGCGAGGTGAGCAAGCCAGGCAAGAGTGACCTCACATCAGACGGCCTACCTCACAGATGGGTGAGGAACCCAGCCAGGATCAGACTCTCAACAGAGGGCCCACATCACCAAGGGGATGTGAACCAGGCAGGAGTCTCCTAAGACCATTGGTCCCACATCATCGAAAGGTGAGGAACCCAGCACATGTGGCCTCAAACCAGACGACACACATCACGAAGGGGCTGGGAGTGAGGCAGGCAGGAGGATCCTCACAACAGAGGGCCCAAAAAATTAAAAAAGTGAGGAATCCAGCAGTTGGAACCTCCCAGCAGGCAGCCAAGAGCACAGAGGCTATGGGATCCAGGCTTCTGTGAACTAACACCAGAGAGCCCACATCATGAAAATGTGAACAACCCAGCCGTTGGGACCTCAGAGCAGAAGGCCCACATCCCCATGGAGATGGGATCCTAAGAGGAGTGCCAAAGCATCACTGGGCTCACTAAGAAAAGTTGGTGAGCCCAGCAGTTAGGGCCTGATGCAAGAGGGCCCTCATCACTGGGGGGAAGAGATTCCCAGCACGCTCCAACTGCCACCACACGGCTGACTTCACCAAGGCAATGTGTGCCAGCCATGCAGGAGTGACCTATCAGCAGAGGGTCTCCCTCACAGGTGGGTGAGGAACAAAGCCAGGAACAGACTCTCACCAGGGGGTCCACATAACCACGTGGATGAGAACCAAGCAGGAGTGTCCTCACACTAGTGGGGCCACATCATCGAAAGGTGAGGAACCCAGCAAAAGTGGCCACAAACCAGAGGACCCACATCACCAAGGGGTTGAGAGTGAGGTAGGTGTCTGGACGGGCATATTTAACACTCATTTCCCACCAGGAAGAGGAATTAACCAAAGGCTCAGCGTGCCCTGCCAGAAGCAGATTAGGGCCTGAAGCAGTCTTGCGGGTTTGCGGCCAGCTCACAAGAAAGCGAGTTGAAGAAAGGAGCTCAGGGGCCCTGTAATTCACAAACCTGCAGAGTTATAAATGACAGATAACGTCCAAAAATATATTGAAGTAAGGCTGCGAAGAGGACTTGAAAGCGGGGCAGAATTGCAGGAAACCGATTTCAGGAGGTAGACTGGATTTGCATTTAAAGCATAGGAAAAGAGGCAGAACATCGACAATGATGCACTTGGCAACAAAGGGCGTATGAGTTTGTTCCTGAATATATTCAGGAACAAACACATACGCCCTTTTTGGCAAACCAAGCAAGCTTGCAATGGAAATCCGAACTACTATGAAGTGTCACTTCCCCCCGGTCTAAAGGGCCATCTGAGAAAAGTGTAAAATCCAGAAAGGCAAGACAGGCCATGGGGAAAAAGGAGCCTTGTTATGCTGATGGGCGGGATGTACATTGCCAACAGCCACTCTGGAGAAGTGTATGGTGTTTCCTGATACATCTGAAAAACAAAGCAACAGAGCCTAGGGCATTTCCACTTATGGTCCTATAGCTTAGGGAAATTAAAATCAAAAAGACACAGCCACCCCAAAATTTACAATGGCTCTGTTTACAGGAGCCTCTTCTACAGTACAAGTTAAATATCCCAGAGAACAAATAATTGATAAAGAAGTTGCGGTACTTATGTACAACAGAATACCACTCAGCAATGAAATCTGTGTCACCAGGCCTGTACCAGCATAATGAGTGGATTGAGGCATGATGATTCTAAGTGAAATAAGTCACACAGAAAAAGAAACATCATAAGGTATCACTAATGCACGGAATGTAAACTTGGCTACACATGAACTGAATTACAAAACAGAACAGGGTCTCAAGTTTAGAAAACCAACTTATGCTTGCTTAAGGGGAAAGGTGAGTTGGGGTGCTGCATAAAACCAGAGTTTGAAATTAGCACAGATACCGTTCCATAAGCCAAATATGTAATAGACAAGACCTACCCCTTGCTCAACGAAATGGACTCAACAATGAGGTATCACCTCACACCTGTTAGAATGGGCATCATCTGAAAATCTACAAACAACAAATGCTGGAAAGGGTGTGGAGAAAAGGAAGCCTCTTCCACTATTGTTGGGAATATAAATTGATACAGTCACTATGGAGAACAATATGGAGTTTCTTAAGAAACTAATAATAGAATTACCATATGATACAGCAATCCCAGTACTGGACATATACTCAGACAAAACCATAAATCAAAAAGAGACATTCACCGCAATGTTCATTGCATCACTATTTACAATATCGAGGTAATGGAAGCAACCTAAATGCCCACAGACAGACGAATGCATAAAGCTGTGGTACATATATAAAATGGAATATTACTAAGCCATGAAAGGAATGAAATTGGGTCATTTGTAGAGACGTCGATGGATCTAGAGACTGTCATACAGAGTGAAGTAAGTCAGAAAGAGAAAAACAAATCTTGTATATTCATGCATATATGTGGAACCTAGAAAAACTGTACAGATTAACCGTTTTGCAAGGCATAAATAGAGCAACAGATGTAGACAACAATCGTATGGACAACAAGGGGGGAAAGCTCTTGGAGGGGTGGTGGTGGGAGGAGTTGAGAGATTGGGATTGGCATGTAAACATTTATATGTATAAAATTGAGAACCTGCTGTATAAAAATATAAAATAAAATTCAAAATTAAAAAGAAATAAAATTTAAAAAATAAAACAGAAAAAACAATTATTCCCTTCACATACATGTATTTATATGAATAAATTATTTCCATGCTTATATCTGTAAATACAAAAAAGAGGAATAAAATCTACCTTGAACCAAAAACGAAAAAGAGAAAAAAAAAAACAGAACCCACCAGTTACTCAGAGGAAAACCGTATCAGGGCACTTGCTCCAGTTGTAAACAATTCTGAAGTTGGTCAGTGGTGGGGAATCGTCTCCCATTCAGCCAGCAGCCCCCACACAACAAGCGTCCTCATTGCAAAGCTGGGGCACCGTGCCGAGGCATCTGTGAGTAAACGTGAGCTGAGCCCCAGGCCAGTTGCTGCTGAACTGTTCCCACCCTTCCCAGGTAAAACACCTGAATATATACAAGGACTTGAAAGCCTAGAGGAAGGGCCATGGAGCCACACGAGTGACAGCATGCCAGCTGACTTGGTGCCTGCAGGCCAGCCAGGATGGTCCTGGCCCTGGGTGCTCTTCTGGAAGATTTCCATTTCCCTGCCTGAGATACCCGTCCTGTCCCTGCCCCCACTGCTTTTTTCCTTCCTCACTTCTGCCCAGGGAGAAATTCCAGCAGCAGGTATGGGTGACACATCCTCTTCTTTAGCAGGTGGCAGCCTGGCAACTGCTGCAGAAAGTCCAGCAGAGCCCCACTCACACTGGGCCACCCACAAAGCCGTGGCCTCTCACTCCCTCCCACCAGCCCAGCCCCGAGACTGCTGACAGGGCAGAGAAAATGGCGTCAGGCACAGCTGCAGGGGCTTTTGCTGCCTGGAGTGGTATTTATATTGATCTCAACCCAGGCACACCTGGGGAGGGCTGGCCGGCATGGTAAGGCTGCCCAGGTAGCCAATCATCACCCCTCAGGGGCTCACAGTTGCAGAAAATGGAACTTGCTGAACGGGCCAGGTCCAAGGAACAGGTGTGGGCTCCTGAGAGTCAGGATAGACAAGGGGCTGCAGCTTTGGCTTGTTTTCTAATCATTTTATCTGGCCCATGAGTGGGAGACAACTTCAAGAAAACCCTCTCCTAATGAGAGGAACCCAGGAGTCAGGGAGAGGAGGGGTGGGTGGTGGTTGGAGACAGAGGCCTGGTGCCCTGGGTGCAGTGGAAGTCTCTGGAAGACCAGGTGGAGGGAGGCCACACAGAGTGATGCCCAGGGTCACAGACCTGTCGGAGCTGCTGTTTGTTAGTTCAAGTCCTGCTCTGAGGTGCTCTGTGTCAGCTCTGAGCGACAGGTGAGATGGGGGTGCTCTTCAATGAGGGCTATGTGCACGGTTCCTGTGTGCCCAGCCCTGCCACGGTACCTGCAAGGGTAGCTCTGTATCCTGGGAGGGGCCTGACCATGAGAGCCCCGTGGGCTGGGTTGGGGGTGGGGTACCTGCCCAGGAGAGCTTCATATCCTGGGATTGGCCTGACCACGAGAGCCCCATGGGCTGCTGGGGACCTGGTAAAGGATGTCAGGACAGTCAGTGAAGCCACCGAGGATATACCTCCAGTTACTCCTGATTCCTACACCCTGCTGGTCATTCTACCAACCACCAGGACATGGTATTCTGTATTAGTCTTCAATGATGCCTTCTTTTGTATTCCATTAGTCCCAGAGTCACAAGAAATTTTGGCTTGTGAGTGGCAGGACTCAACATACAACTAAAACAATACTTCCGGGCCGTCTTGCCCCAAGGGTTCAAAAATTCCCACACCATCTTTGGGGAAAGCTTAGCTAACGACCGAAAAGTTCTACCTCTGGAAAAGGAAACCCTCCTTCAATATGCAGACGACATTCTGATCGCCAGCCCTACTAAGGAGGCCTCTGAACTACCAAGCCAATAAAGGATAGAAGTTGTCCAAGAAAAAGCTCAAATATCACAGACTGCGGTGACCTGCCTGGGCTTCATTCTCACACAAGGTCAGAGAAGCCCATCCCAGGAAAGGGAAGAAACCATTTGCAGCCTTACCCCTTTCTAAAACTAGAAGACAGCTTAGGGGTTCCTGGGGAGGCCAGGGTTTGCTGCTTCTGGATCCCTAACTACAGTCTACTAGCTGGGCCTCTATATGAAACACTGAAAGGAAAAGATGATGATCCTTTTGAACAGAATCCAGAAGTGGCCTTTCAAGAATGGAAAGAGCAGTCAATTCAGACCCTTGCCCTGGAACTCCCTAATTGAGCTAAACCCTTTGACCTTTCCATTCCCGGTGAAAGGTGAATCGCCATTGGAGAATTAGTGCAAAAACTGGGACCACTTGAAATGGAACAACGCAAGAATGCCATCCAGGTAGGATAAACTACAGTCACCAAGGGGCTTGGCCCACTGCCACATCTGGCCAAGATACTGGCGGTATCTAAAAACCTGGAAATCAGCAGCCCAAAAGGCCACCTCCCTCCTAAGGGAAAAGGACCCCCCGTGGTGATCCTAATCACCAACCATGCCCTGAAGTTGCAGGGTTCGCTCCGTGGGCACACCGACCTCGAGTGAGGAGGCCCTCCAACTCCAACATCCAGAGAGATAACCGGGGGCAACAGGGCACCATGACGACTCGTGTGAACATCACTTGACCTGGAGTTTCTCTCATAAAACAACAATAGTGTGTCCCGAAGGAGTAGACTACTGCTTGCAGGACTTCCTGCACCCGGAGGGGAGCTAATAATCTTGGCGGGGGAACCGTATATCACACTGTCACCATAGAAAAGCCTACAGACACCGTGATGATGGTGGCCAATAAGACCGGCTGGACTCCTGTTTACTTCAAAAGGCTGTTGACTCAGTGGCCATCATGGTCCTTGATCACCACTGACCCTGGACTGTCTGGGAGTTGAGCGGGCAGGGCTCTGACACCTGGTGCTGTTTTTACGTTAATTCAGGGGCCTAATTGAAGAAAGAGCAGACTACTGGTCAGAGCATCTAGGCTGGCACAAACGGTCAGCCTAAGGTGGCCGAACAAATGTGGGGCGGGGTGAAACCGGCCCCCACAGCGTCTCTGCACATCTCTTTCCTGGACCCTTAAAGGTCATTAGAATCTATAACACTTCCAATGCTGGTGCTCAGGCGGACGAGCAGGGAGGCAGGGGTCCTGGGGCCAATCAACGTCACCTGGAGGCTGCTGGGGAGAAGTTCTGACCCTCGTCCCCTGGTATGAGGGCTCCCAACTCAGCACTCAGCAGTTACAGAAGAAGGGTCTGCACCCTCAGCACTCCAAGAATGAGGAACGGGACAAAAGGCAGAGGAGGGGTTTGTCCCCAGCAAAGCCCATTAAAAATCCCTGGGAGATAAAAATAGAATCTGGGCAATAAAGTCAAGTCTGACCTTTTTTATCCTTTGTGCTTTGTCTAATTTCACGTGCTCCTAGGGTCCCGCATGCAGAGGTTCCACACCCGGCACTTCAGACCAGATTTCCTGGTGCAGAATGGCTGGGTCGACACCTCAGCTCCTGGGGCCCAGTGCAGACTCCGAGATATAGAGCCTGAGCTGCAGCCAACCCGGCCCTTGAGAGCTCCGCCCCCTCCCTCTCACTGACTCTGACAGGATCTCTACACAGCAGCCCAGCCCACAGCCCACGGGGTAGTGCATGCTCTCACCTCTCCATTCTCTGATGAAAATATAAAGTTTCCTTGCTTGGGAACCAAACTCAGTCTCGATCTGTTGGCCCCAATGACACTGGGCAGGGGGACCCTTGTTGGGGTCCACTCTGGAGGATCAGTAACAGAAATTGAGACTATTGTAACTTCAATGAACAGATGTGTGAGCCAAACTGTAGTTAACATAGAACAGTTTATAAGGCTCGGGTAAAATAAGATGTTTCTAACACTTCCATTTGATATTTCCATCACTTTATTATAAGCAAGTTCAGTGAAAAGGTTTGTCTTATTTGTCAGGTCAATATTAGAGAAATGAAGTGATTTCTTTCCAAGGATGTACATCTAATAATCTTGGTTAAAGCTTCAATCTTGTTTTAAATGCTTTTCCATTGAAAATGATACCTCTCTTTCAGCTCCCCCATTTCTGAGAAGTATAAAATCTTATAATTTATTATTACCAAAGGGGAAAGGTGGGAGGAGGGATAAATTAACAGTTTGGAATTAACACATACACACTGTTATGTATAAAATAGATCATCAACAAGGAACTACTGTATAGCACAGGGAACTACACTCAATATTGTGCAATAACCTATAAGGGGAAATAATCGGAAAAAGAACAGATATTTTTATTGACATCATCTATCAATGACAGTTAAAGTGTAACCTAAGGGAAGCCGGTGGTGAGTGCTTCTGACCCTGAAGACTTCAGTCATCTAAAGTTTGCACTCTGCCTACTTCCCAAGGCCCTTAATGAACATATGTGTAGCCGTAGCTTAAAAAACTCCCCAGTTTGGGTTTCGGGGAGACACTGATTTTGAAAAAGCCCTGGTGTTCTCCTTACATGAATGGGACTCTTCCTACTGCTAAAACATGTCTGTCACATCCAGAGGATGGTATACCGTCTGATCGGGAAGAGTTTGGAAAAGGCATCTCATCTCCTCATCTCCTGGTGCTCGGGTTCACCCCTCCAGCGTCTTTACTAACAGTCTCCCCACTTGGAGATGTCAACACTGTCAACATCCTGTTGCGTACAGTTTGGAATTTGTCCAGAGGATGAAGCGGAAGGATGAGGAACAATGAGAGACAAGTCCTAGGTGTTCAGACAGGCACATGTCACTCTAATTTCCAATCAGGAAGATGAATTGACCAAAGGCTAGGGTTGCCCATGGAAACAGTATAGGGCTTGAGGAAATCCCACTGCTTTGTGGCCAGTTCCCATAAACACAAGTTGAACAATGGAACTCAGGGGCAGTAAAATTCACGAAACTGCAGAGTTGAAAATATCTATCACTGAAAAATGTCTTGAGGAAAGTCAAAGAAAAGGATTGGCAAGCAACGGAGAATGGCAGGAAAGGGATTTGAGGAGGTAGAAAGGACTCGCCATTAAGCACAAGAAAAGGGGCTGAACATTTCCGACATTGCAGTTGGCCAAAAAGGCTGTATGCGTTTTTTTCTGTATATATTCAAGAAAAGGGCATACACTTTTTTAGCCAACCAAACAGGTGGGCACTGGAAATCAATACTACAAAAGATATCACTTCGCATCAGTCAGAAGAGCCATCCTCATAAAGTGTAAACGCCAGAAATGCAGGACAGGGCAAGGAGAAGAGGGAGCCCTGTGAGGCTTATAGTGGAAATGTATATTGCCAACGGCCATTCTGGAGAAGTGTATTGTGTTTACTAAAGCATCTAAAAAATGAGCTACAGAGCATAGGGCACTTGCACTCATGGGCGTATATCTTGGGAAAAACAAAAATCGAGAGGACACAGGCACCCCAATGTTTACTGCCTCTCTGTTTAAAAGATCCTCGACTAGGATATAACTTAAATGTCTCTGGAGGGAAAAAATGGATAGAGATGTGGTACTTATGTAGAGTGGAATATTACTCAGCCTGGAAATCAATGAAATATGGCCAGTTGTAACAACTCCGGAGGAGTTACGTATGATCATTCTAAGTGACATAATTCAAAAAGAAAAAGACACATATCATAAGATATCACTTAAAGGTGGAATCCAAAATGGCTACACATGAAATAAATTACAAAACAAAAACATAGTCAAATATGTAGAAAACACGCGTGAGGCTGCTAAACGGGAAAGGTGGGGAGGGGTGAGGCATCATCCAGGAGGTTGAGATTAGCAAAGATACCATTCCAAATACCAAACTGATAATCAACAAGGCCTACACGGTAGCTAAAAGAACTGCACTCAGCACACTCAAGTCACCGGAAAAGAATATCTATGACTGGTAAGAATCTGAAAAAGAATTTATTGATGTCTCTCTGTACGTGAATCAAGTGGATGTACAGCAGCAAGAAACAGAGCTTTGAAAATCAGCTGTAACCAATATAGTAATAAATTGAAAAAAATAAACGACAGAGAGACAGAGAAAACCTCTTACAACTTTTCCTCAGGGACGGTGATGCAACATGGATTGAACACATCTAGACCCACAGCAGGATGAGACATAAGGCTGGAAACTGTTCGCGCTAAGAGAAATGTGAGGTTGGGTGAGGAAATGCACACCCTTTAAAGTAATACTACCTGGTACCCATTCAATGGGTCCCAAATCTGCAGGTTCAAGGAATCTTCCTACAGCTAAAACATGCATGGAAAACCCAGAGGACTGTACACCATGTGATCGGGAGATGTGTCTAAAATGCACCTCATTTATCCTCTCCTGGTGCTCCTGTTCATCATTCCAGCCACGTTACTTAGAATCTCCCCACTTAGAGAATCAGCACATTTAAACTTCTGTTTCACACATTTTGCAAATTGTGAGGAGGATGAACGGGAACAGGGGGAAACAATGAGAGAATAGTTGTAGGGGTTTGGACGGGCACATGTCACTCTAATTTCCCATTAAGAATAAGAATTAAAAAAAGGCTCAGCCCGCCTCGCCGGAGCCAAAATAGGGCCTGAAGCAATCCTGCGGTTTTGAGGCCAGCTCACAAAAGAGCAACTTAAAAAATGGAGCTCAGGGTCACTGCAATTCACAAACCTGCAGAGTTATAAATGAAAACTAACGTCCAAAAATATGTTGAGGTAAGGCAAAGAAGAGGATCTGAATGCAAGACAGAATTGCAAGAAACAGATTTCAAGAGATAGATTGGACTCGCCTTTAAAGCACATGAAAAGCGGCAGAATTTCGACAATGATGCAGTTGGCCCAAAAGGGAGTATGCGTTTTTTCCTGAATATATCCAGGAAAAAACGCATACGCACTTTATGGGCAACCAAGCAAGCAAGCAATGCAAATGTGCACAACAAAGAAGTCTCATTTCCCACCGGTCAAAAGGGCCATCCGAAAAAATTGTAAAAACCAGAAATGCAGGACAGGCCATGGAGAACAGGGAGCCTTTATACGCTGATGGACAGTGTGTGAACTGCCGAGAGCCACTCTGGAGAAGTGTATGGTGGTTCCTAAATCATCTAAGAAACAGAGCGACAGAGCATAGGGCACTTCCAATCACGGGAGTATATCTAGGGAAGTCTAAAAATCAACAAGACACAAGCACACCACAGTTTAGGGCTACTCTGTTTACAAGAACCTCAACTTCAGTACACCTTAAATATCCCAGGAAAGAGAACAATGGATAAAGAAAATGTGGTACTTATGTACAATGGAATATCTCTTCACCATGAAATCAATGTAATAAGGCTAGTAGAAGGATAAAGAGTGGATTGAGGTCCGATAATACTACTTGAAATAAGTCAAACAGAAAAAGAAACATATCATAAGATATCACTTATAGAGGGAGGATAAATATGGCTGCACAAAAAATGAATTACAAAACAGAACAGTGTCTCACATTTAGAAAACACACTTATGTCAGCTTAAGGGGAAAGGAGAGGTGGGGTGATGCATAAAACCAGAGTTTGAAATTAGCACAGATACCGTTCAATAAACCAAATAGGTATCAGACAAGATCTACACCTCGCTCAATGAACTGGCCTCAACACACCCTATACACCGCAGAGAAATATATCTGAGTAATAAGAATCTTAAAACCCATGTATTGATATATCTCCATAAGGGAATCAAGTGTGCGCAGAGCGGCACAAACACAGCAGTGAAAATGAGCTAAACCCCATTATAGAAATAAATTTTAAAACCAAAACGCAGAAACAATGAAAGAGAGAAAAATTCTTACAAAATTCGCTCAGGGGCTGTGATGCAACCTGGAATGACCACATATAAACCCACAGCTGGATAAGACATAAGGCTGGACACTTGGGGCTGAAAGGATTGGAGAGCTTTGGTGAGCAACTGCCGAAAGTTTAATGCAATACTTCATGCTACTTATTCCAAGGGTCCCAACACTCCAAGTTGAAGGGAATCTTCCTACAGCTAAACCATGCATGGGAAATCCAGCGGATGGTACACCATATGATCGGGAAAGGTTTCTAAAATGCACCTCATTTTCCTCTCCTGGGGCTCCGGATCAACATTCCAGCCACTTTACTAACAACATCTCCACATGGAGAGTCAATGCCTTTAAGTTCCGGTATCGCACAGTCTGCAGTTAGTGCGGAGGATGAATGGGAATAGGGGGAACCAGTGAGAAAATAGCTGTAGCGGTTTCAATGGGCACATGTCACTCTAATTTCACATCAGGAGGAAGAATTAACCAAAGGCAGAGCAAGGCGTCCCAGAAGAAGAATAGGTCCTGAAGAAATCCTGTGGATATGAGGCAAGATCTCAAAAATAAGAGCTGAAAAATGGAGCTAAGGGCCACTGCAATTCAAAAACCTGCAGCGTTATAAAGGCCAACTATTTTCCAAAAGTATATTGAGGTAAGGCTATGAAGAGGCACTGAGAGCAAGGCAGAACTGCAGGAAACCGATTTCAGGAGGTAGACAGGAATTGCACTGAAAACATATGAAAACACTCAGAACGTCGACAATGATGCACTTGGCCAGAAAGGGCGTATGCGTTTTTTCCTGAATATATTCAGGAAAAAACGCATACGCCCTTTTTGGCCAACCAAGCAAGCTTGCAAAGGAAATCTGCACTACAATGAAGTCTCACTGCCCCCCGGTCAAAAGGGCCATCTGAAAAAAGTGTAAAATCCAGAAAGGCAGGACAGGCCATGGAGAACTGGGAGCCTTGTTATGCTGAAGGGCGGGATGTAAATTGCCAGCAGCCACTCTGGAGAAGTGTATGGTGTTTCCTGAAACATTCAAAAAACAAAGCAACAGAGCCTAGGGCACTTCCACTTATGGTCCTATAGCTTAGGGAAATTAAAATCAAAAAGACACAGCCACCCCAAAGTTTGGGCCGGCTCTGTTTACAAGATCCTCTTTTACGGTACAAGTTCAATATCACAGAAAGCGAAAAATGGATAAAGAAGTTGTGGTACTTACGTACAATGCAATATCACTCAGCAATGAAATCTATGTCATCAGGCCCGTAGCAGCGTAATGAGTGGATTCAGGTACGATGATTCTAAGTGAAATAAGTCACACAGAAAAAGAATCATCATAAGATATCACTACTACACGGAATGTAAACTTGGCTACACAAGAACTGAATTACAAAACAGAACAGGGTGTCAAATGTAGAAAACCAACTTATGCTTGCTTAAGGGGAAAGGTGAGTTGGGGTGCGGCATAAAACCAGAGATTGAAATTAGCACAGATACCGTTCCAGAAGCCAAATATGTAATAGACAAGAGCTACTCCTTGCTCAACGAAATGGACTCAACACCCCATATTAAACGCCTAACAATATACCTGACTAGTAAGAATCTTAAAACCTATGGATTTATATGTCTCCGGAAGAGAATGAAGCGTGTGTACAGTGGCATTAACGCAGCAGTGATAGGATTGGTGAGGTTCGGTGAGCAAATGCAGACCCTTTGAAGTCATATTGCATGGAACCCATTCCATGGGTCTCAACTCTCCAGGTTTAAGGGATTCTTCCTTCAGCTAAAACATGCATGTGGAACCCAGAGTATGATCCACCGTGTCATCGGGAAACGTGTTCAAATGTGTCTCAGTTTTCGTCCCCTGGTACTCGGGTGCAACATTCCAGACGCTTTACTAACACTCTCCCCACTTGGAGAGTCAGTGCCTTTAACCTCCTGTTTGGCCCAGTTTGCAATTTATTCGGAAGATGAACAGGAATAAGGAGAAACAATGGGAGACTATCTGTAGGTGTCTGGACGGGCAAATTTAACTCTCATTTCCCACCAGGAAGGTAAATGAACCAAAGGCTCCGCGTGCCATGCTGGAACTAGATTAGGGCCTGAGGAGATCCTGAGGTGTTGCGGCCAGCTCACAAGAAAGCGAGTTGAAGAAAGGAGCTCAGGGACACTGTAATTCAGAAACCTGCGGAGTTATAAATGACAGCTATCATCCAAAATTATACTGAAGTAAGGCTGCGAAGAGGACTTGAATGTGGGCAGAATTGCTGGAAACTGATTTCAGAACGTACACGGGAGTAGCTCTTAAAGCATAGGAAAAGAGACAGAACTTGGAAAATAATGCACTTGGCAAAAAAGGGCATATGTGTTTTATCCAGAGCTCTCATAACTGAGGGGAGGAGATTCCCAGCAGGCTCCAACTGCCACCTGAGGGCTCACATTGCCAAGGCAACGTGAGCATGCCAGGCAGGAGTTACCTCACAGCAGAGGTCCCACCTCACAGAAGGGTGAGAAACCCAGCCAACATCAGACTCTCACCAGAGGGCCCACATCACCAAGGGGATGGGAACCAGGCAGGAGTGTCTTCACATCAGTGGGGCCACATCATCGAAAGCTGAGGTACTCAGCACATGTGTCCTCAAACCAGAGGACCCACATCACCAAGGACCTCGGAGTGAGGCAGGCAGGAGTAGCCTCACAACACTGGGCACATAGAATAAAAAAGTGAGGAATCCAGCAGTTGGAACCTCCCAGCAGGCGGCCCAGAGCACCGAGGCTATGGGATCCAGGCCACAGTGAACTCACAGAAGAGGGCCCATGTCATGAAACTGAGCAACCCAGCCATTGGGACCTCAGAGCAGGAGGCCCACATCCCCATGGGGATGGAATTCTGGTAGGAGTGTCCTCGCACCACTGAGAACGTATCAGAAAATTTTGGGCGACCAGCAGTTAGGGCCTGACGCCAGAGGACCCTCATCACCAAGGGAAGGAGGCTCCCAGCAGGCTCCAACTGCCACCAGAGGGCTGACGTCGCCAAGGCGATGTGTGCCAACCAGGCATGAATGACCTCACAGCAGAGGGCCCACCTCAGAGAAGTGTGACGAACCCAGTCAGGATCAGACTCGCACCAGAGGGCCCACATCACCAAATGGATTGGAACCAGGCAGGAGTGTCCTCACATGAGTAGGGCCACATCATCTAAAGGTGAGGAACCCAGAACATGTGGCTTCAAACCATAGGACACCCATCACCAAGGGGCTGGGAGTGAGGCAGGCAGGAGGAGCCTCATAACAGAGGGCCCAAAAATAAGAAAGGTGAGGAATCCAGCAGTTGGAACCTCCCAGCAGGCGGCCCAGAGCACAGAGGCTAGAGGAACCAGGCCAGAGTGAACTAACACCAGACAGCCCACATCATGAAACTGTGAGCAACCCAGACATTGGGACCTCAGAGCAGAAGGCCCACATCCCCATGGTGATAGGAACATGACAGGAGTGTCCTGGCATCACTGGGCTCACATCAGAAAACGTGGGGTGCTCAGAAGTTAGGGCCTGACGCTAGAGGGCACTCATCACCGAGAGGAGGAGGCTCCCAGCAGGCTCCAGCTGCTACCAGAGGGCCAACGTCTCCAAGGCGATGTTTGCCAGCCTGGCAGGAGTGACCTCACAGCAGAGGGTCCACCTCACAGAAGGGTGAGGAACACAGCCAGGATCAGACTCTCACCAGAGGGCCCACATCACCAAGGGGATGGGAACCAGGCAGGAGTGTCCCCACACCAGTGGGACAACATCATCGAAAGGTGAGGATCCCAGCACATGTGTCCTCAAACCAGAGGAACCACATCACCAAGGGGTTCGGAATGAGGCTGGCAGGACTGGCCTCACAACACAGGGTCCATAGAATATAAAAGTTGAGGAATCCAGCAGTTGGAACCTCCCAGCAAGTGGCCCAGAGCACCGAGGCTATGGGATCCAGGCCGCAGTGAACTCACAGCAGAGGGCCCACATCATGAACCTGTGAGCAGCCCAGCTGTTGGGACCTCAGAACAGAAGGCCCACATCCCCATTGGGATGGGAACCTGGCAGGAGTGGCTTTGCACCACTTAGCACATATCAGAAAATGTTAGGAGCCCAGCAGTTAGGGCCTGACGCCAGGGGGCCCTCATAACTGAGGGGAGGAGACTCCCAGCAGGTTCCAACTGCCAACAGAGGGCCCACGTCTACAAGGTGGCATGCGCCAGCCAGGCAGTAGTGACCTCACAGCAGAGGGCCTATCTCACAGAAGGGTGAGGAACCGAGGCAGGATGAGACTCTCACCAGAGGGCCCACAACACCAAGGGGATGGGAACCAGTCAGGACTGTCCTCCCACCAGTGGGGCCACATCATCGAAAGGTGAGGAACCCAGCACATGTGGCCTCATATCAGAGGACATACATCACAAAGGGGATGGGAGTGAGGCAGGTAGGAGTAGCCTAAAAACAGAGGGCCCAAAGAATAAAAAAAGTGAGGAATCCAGCATTTGGAACCTCCCAGCAGGTGGCCGAGAGCACAGAAGCTATGGGATGCAGGCAGGAGTTAACTAACACCAGAGAGCCCACATCATGAAACTGTGAGCAACCCAGGCATTGGGACCTCAGAGCAGAAAGCCCACATCCCCATGGGGATGGGAACCTGACAGGAGTGTCCTGGCATCACTGGGCTCACATCAGAAAACGTGGGGAGCCCAGCAGTTAGAGCCTGATGCTAGAGGGCCGTCATCACCGAGGGCAGGAGGCTCCCAGCAGGTTCCATGTGCCAACAGAGGGCCCACGTCGCCAAGGTGATGTGTGCAAGTCAGGCAGGATTGACCTCACAGCAGAGGGCCTACCTCACAGAAGAGTGAGGAACCCAGCCAGGATAAGACTGTCACCAGAAGGCCCACATCACCAAGGGGATGGGAACCAGGCAGGAGTGTCCTCACACCAGTGGGGCCACATCATTGAAAGTTGCCTAACCCAGCACATGTGGCCTCAAACCAGAAGACCCACATCACGAAGGGGTTGCGAGTGAGGCAGGCAGGAGGAGCATCACAACACAGGACCCATAGAATACAAAAGTTGAGGAATCGAGCAGTTGGAACCTCCCAGCAGGCAGCCAAGACCACAGAGGCTATGGGATCCAGGCCACAGTGAACTAACACCAGAGAGCCCACATCATGAAATTGTGATCAACCCAGCCGTTGGAACCTCAGAGCAGAAGGCCCACATCCCCATGGGGATGGGAACCTAAGAGGAGTGCTTGAGCAACACTGGGCTCACTAAGAAAAGTTGGGGAGCCCAGTAGCTAGGGCCTGACGTCAGAGGGCCCTCATCACAGAGCTGAGGAGGCTCCCAGCAGGGTCCAATTGCCACCAGAGGGCTCATGTCAACAAGGCGAGGTGAGCAACCCAGGCAAGAGTTACCTGATAGTAGAGGGCCCACCTCACAGATGGGTGAGGAACCCAGCCAGGATCAGACTCTCACCAGAGGGCCCACATCACAAAGGGGATGGGACCCAGTCAGGATTATCCTCACACCAGTGGGGCCTCATCATCTTAAGGTGAGGAACCCAGCACATGTGTCCTCAAACCAGAGGACCCACATCACCAAGGGCCTTGGAGTGAGGCAGGCAGGAGTAGCCTCACAACACAGGGCACATAATATAAAAAACGTGAGGATTCCAGCATTTAGACCTTCCAGCAGGCGGCCCAGAACACCGAGGCTATGGGATCCAGGCCACAGTGAACTCACAGCAGAGGGCCCACATCACAAAACTGTGAGCAACCCAGGAGTTGAGATCTCAGCGCAGAAGGACCACATCCCCATGGGAATGGGAACCTGGCTGGAGTGTCCTCGCACCACTGGGCGCACATCAGAAAATGTGGGGAGCCCACCATTTAGGGCCTGACGCCAGAGGGCCGTCATCACCGAGGGGAGGAGGCGCCCTGCACGCTCCAACTGCCACCAGAGGGCTCACGTCTCCAAGGTGACGTGTGCCAGCCAGGCAGGAGTGACCTCACAGCAGAGGGCCTACCTCACAGAATGTTGAGGAACCCAGCCAGGATTAGACTCTCGCCAGAGGGCCCACCTCACCAAGGGGATGGGAACCAGGCAGGAGTGTCCTCACACGAGTGGGGTCACATCATCGAAAGGTGAGGAACGCAGCACATGTGGCCTCAAGCCATAGGACAGTCATCACCAAGGGGCTGGCAGTGAGGCAGGCAGGAGGAGCCTCACAACAGAGGGCACATAGAATAAAAAAGTTGAGGAATCCAGCAGTTGGAACCTCCCAGCAGGCGGCTCAGAGCACCGAAGATAAGGGATCCTTGCCGGAGTGAACTCACAGCAGAGGGCCCACATCATGGTACTGTGAGCAAGCCAGCCGTTTTGACCTCAGAGCAGAAGGCCCATATCGCCATGGGGATGGGAACCTGGCAAGAGTCTCCTCACTCACTTGGCGCACATCAGAAAATGTGGGGAGCCCAGCAGTTATGGCCTAAGGCAAGAGGGCCCTCATCACCGAGGGGAGGAGGATCCCAGCACACTCCAACTGCCACCAGAGGGCCCACGTCGCCAAGGTGACGTGTGCCAGACAGGCATGATTGACCTCACAGCAGAGGGCCCACCTCACAGAAGGGTGAGGAACCCAGCCAGGATCAGACTCTCACCTGAGGGCCCACATCAGCAAGGGGATGGGAACCAGTCAGGACTGTCTTCCCTCCAGTGGGGTCACATCATCGAAAGGTGCGGAACCCAGCACATGTGGCCTCAAATCAGAGGACACATATCACAAAGGGAATGGGAGTGAGGCAGGCAGGAGTAGCCTAAAAACAGAGGGCCCAAAGAATAAGAAAGGTGAGGAATCCAGCAGTTGGAACCTCCTAGCAGGCGGCCCAGAGCACAGAAGCTATGGGATGCAGGCAGGAGTGAACTAACAGCAGAGAGCCCACATCATGAAACTGTGAGCAACCCAGGCTTTGGGACCTCAGAGCAGAAGGCCCACACCCCAATGGGGATGTGAACCTGGCTGGAGTGTCCTCGCACCACTGGGCGCACATCACAAAATGTGGGGAGCCCAGCAGTTAGGGCCTGATGCCAGAGGGCCCTCATCACCGAGGAGAGGAGGCTCCCAGCAGGCTCCAAGTGCCACCAGAGGGCTCATGTCCACAAGGCGAGGTGAGCAAGCCAGGCAAGAGTGACCTCACAGCAGACGGCCCACCTCACAGATGGGTGAGGAACCCAGCCAGGATCAGACTCTCAACAGAGGGCCCACATCACCAAGGGGATGTGAACCAGGCAGGAGTCTCCTAAGACCATTGGTCCCACATCATCGAAAGGTGAGGAACCCAGCACATGTGGCCTCAAACCAGACGACACACATCACGAACGGGCTGGGAGTGAGGCAGGCAGGAGGATCCTCACAACAGAGGGCCCAAAAAATTAAAAAAGTGAGGAATCCAGCAGTTGGAACCTCCCAGCAGGCAGCCAAGAGCACAGAGGCTATGGGATCCAGGCTTCTGTGAACTAACACCAGAGAGCCCACATCATGAAAATGTGAACAACCCAGCCGTTGGGACCTCAGAGCAGAAGGCCCACATCCCCATGGAGATGGGATCCTAAGAGGAGTGCCAAAGCATCACTGGGCTCACTAAGGAAAGTTGGTGAGCCCAGCAGTTAGGGCCTGACGCAAGAGGGCCCTCATCACCGGGGGGAAGAGATTCCCAGCACGCTCCAACTGCCACCACACGGCTGACTTCACCAAGGCAATGTGTGCCAGCCATGCAGGAGTGACCTATCAGCAGAGGGTCTCCCTCACAGGTGGGTGAGGAACAAAGCCAGGAACAGACTCTCACCAGGGGGTCCACATAACCACATGGATGAGAACCAAGCAGGAGTGTCCTCACACTAGTGGGGCCACATCATCGAAAGGTGAGGAACCCAGCAAAAGTGGCCACAAACCAGAGGACCCACATCACCAAGGGGTTGAGAGTGAGGTAGGTGTCTGGACGGGCATATTTAACACTCATTTCCCACCAGGAAGAGGAATTAACCAAAGGCTCAGCGTGCCCTGCCAGAAGCAGATTAGGGCTGAAGCAGTCTTGCGGGTTTGCGGCCAGCTCACAAGAAAGCGAGTTGAAGAAAGGAGCTCAGGGGCCCTGTAATTCACAAACCTGCAGAGTTATAAATGACAGATAACGTCCAAAAATATATTGAAGTAAGGCTGCGAAGAGGACTTGAAAGCGGGGCAGAATTGCAGGAAACCGATTTCAGGAGGTAGACTGGATTTGCATTTAAAGCATAGGAAAAGAGGCAGAACATCGACAATGATGCACTTGGCAACAAAGGGCGTATGAGTTTGTTCCTGAATATATTCAGGAACAAACACATACGCCCTTTTTGGCAAACCAAGCAAGCTTGCAATGGAAATCCGAACTACTATGAAGTGTCACTTCCCCCCGGTCTAAAGGGCCATCTGAGAAAAGTGTAAAATCCAGAAAGGCAAGACAGGCCATGGGGAAAAAGGAGCCTTGTTATGCTGATGGGCGGGATGTACATTGCCAACAGCCACTCTGGAGAAGTGTATGGTGTTTCCTGATACATCTGAAAAACAAAGCAACAGAGTCTAGGGCATTTCCACTTATGGTCCTATAGTTTAGGGAAATTAAAATCAAAAAGACACAGCCACCCCAAAATTTACAACGGCTCTGTTTACAGGAGCCTCTTCTACAGTACAAGTTAAATATCCCAGAGAACAAATAATTGATAAAGAAGTTGCGGTACTTATGTACAACAGAATACCACTCAGCAATGAAATCTGTGTCACCAGGCCTGTACCAGCATAATGAGTGGATTGAGGCATGATGATTCTAAGTGAAATAAGTCACACAGAAAAAGAAACATCATAAGGTATCACTAATGCACGGAATGTAAACTTGGCTACACATGAACTGAATTACAAAACAGAACAGGGTCTCAAGTTTAGAAAACCAACTTATGCTTGCTTAAGGGGAAAGGTGAGTTGGGGTGCTGCATAAAACCAGAGTTTGAAATTAGCACAGATACCGTTCCATAAGCCAAATATGTAATAGACAAGACCTACCCCTTGCTCAACGAAATGGACTCAACAAAGAGGTATCACCTCACACCTGTTAGAATGGGCATCATCTGAAAATCTACAAACAACAAATGCTGGAAAGGGTGTGGAGAAAAGGAAGCCTCTTCCACTATTGTTGGGAATATAAATTGATACAGTCACTATGGAGAACAATATGGAGTTTCTTAAGAAACTAATAATAGAATTACCATATGATACAGCAATCCCAGTACTGGACATATACTCAGACAAAACCATAAATCAAAAAGAGACATTCACCGCAATGTTCATTGCATCACTATTTACAATATCGAGGTAATGGAAGCAACCTAAATGCCCACAGACAGACGAATGCATAAAGCTGTGGTACATATATAAAATGGAATATTACTAAGCCATGAAAGGAATGAAATTGGGTCATTTGTAGAGACGTCGATGGATCTAGAGACTGTCATACAGAGTGAAGTAAGTCAGAAAGAGAAAAACAAATCTTGTATATTCATGCATATATGTGGAACCTAGAAAAACTGTACAGATTAACCGTTTTGCAAGGCATAAATAGAGCAACAGATGTAGACAACAATCGTATGGACAACAAGGGGGGAAAGCTCTTGGAGGGGTGGTGGTGGGAGGAGTTGAGAGATTGGGATTGGCATGTAAACATTTATATGTATAAAATAGATAACCAATGAGAACCTGCTGTATAAAAATATAAAATAAAATTCAAAATTAAAAAGAAATAAAATTTAAAAAATAAAACAGAAAAAACAATTATTCCCTTCACATACATGTATTTATATGAATAAATTATTTCCATGCTTATATCTGTAAATACAAAAAAGAGGAATAAAATCTACCTTGAACCAAAAACGAAAAAGAGAAAAAAAAAAAACAGAACCCACCAGTTACTCAGAGGAAAACCGTATCAGGGCACTTGCTCCAGTTGTAAACAATTCTGAAGTTGGTCAGTGGTGGGGAATCGTCTCCCATTCAGCCAGCAGCCCCCACACAACAAGCGTCCTCATTGCAAAGCTGGGGCACCGTGCCGAGGCATCTGTGAGTAAACGTGAGCTGAGCCCCAGGCCAGTTGCTGCTGAACTGTTCCCACCCTTCCCAGGTAAAACACCTGAATATATACAAGGACTTGAAAGCCTAGAGGAAGGGCCATGGAGCCACACGAGTGACAGCATGCCAGCTGACTTGGTGCCTGCAGGCCAGCCAGGTTGGTCCTGGCCCTGGGTGCTCTTCTGGAAGATTTCCATTTCCCTGCCTGAGATACCCGTCCTGTCCCTGCCCCCACTGCTTTTTTCCTTCCTCACCTCTGCCCAGGGAGAAATTCCAGCAGCAGGTATGGGTGACACATCCTCTTCTTTAGCAGGTGGCAGCCTGGCAACTGCTGCAGAAAGTCCAGCAGAGCCCCACTCACACTGGGCCACCCACAAAGCCGTGGCCTCTCACTCCCTCCCACCAGCCCAGCCCCGAGACTGCTGACAGGGCAGAGAAAATGGCGTCAGGCACAGCTGCAGGGGCTTTTGCTGCCTGGAGTGGTATTTATATTGATCTCAACCCAGGCACACCTGGGGAGGGCTGGCCGGCATGGTAAGGCTGCCCAGGTAGCCAATCATCACCCCTCAGGGGCTCACAGTTGCAGAAAATGGAACTTGCTGAACGGGCCAGGTCCAAGGAACAGGTGTGGGCTCCTGAGAGTCAGGATAGACAAGGGGCTGCAGCTTTGGCTTGTTTTCTAATCATTTTATCTGGCCCATGAGTGGGAGACAACTTCAAGAAAACCCTCTCCTAATGAGAGGAACCCAGGAGTCAGGGAGAGGAGGGGTGGGTGGTGGTTGGAGACAGAGGCCTGGTGCCCTGGGTGCAGTGGAAGTCTCTGGAAGACCAGGTGGAGGGAGGCCACACAGAGTGATGCCCAGGGTCACAGACCTGTCGGAGCTGCTGTTTGTTAGTTCAAGTCCTGCTCTGAGGTGCTCTGTGTCAGCTCTGAGCGACAGGTGAGCTGGGGGTGCTCTTCAATGAGGGCTATGTGCACGGTTCCTGTGTGCCCAGCCCTGCCACGGTACCTGCAAGGGTAGCTCTGTATCCTGGGAGGGGCCTGACCATGAGAGCCCCGTGGGCTGGGTTGGGGGTGGGGTACCTGCCCAGGAGAGCTTCATATCCTGGGATTGGCCTGACCACGAGAGCCCCATGGGCTGCTGGGGACCTGGTAAAGGATGTCAGGACAGTCAGTGAAGCCACCGAGGATATACCTCCAGTTACTCCTGATTCCTACACCCTGCTGGTCATTCTACCAACCACCAGGACATGGTATTCTGTATTAGTCTTCAATGATGCCTTCTTTTGTATTCCATTAGTCCCAGAGTCACAAGAAATTTTGGCTTGTGAGTGGCAGGACTCAACATACAACTAAAACAATACTTCCGGGCCGTCTTGCCCCAAGGGTTCAAAAATTCCCACACCATCTTTGGGGAAAGCTTAGCTAACGACCGAAAAGTTCTACCTCTGGAAAAGGAAACCCTCCTTCAATATGCAGACGACATTCTGATCGCCAGCCCTACTAAGGAGGCCTCTGAACTACCAAGCCAATAAAGGATAGAAGTTGTCCAAGAAAAAGCTCAAATATCACAGACTGCGGTGACCTGCCTGGGCTTCATTCTCACACAAGGTCAGAGAAGCCCATCCCAGGAAAGGGAAGAAACCATTTGCAGCCTTACCCCTTTCTAAAACTAGAAGACAGCTTAGGGGTTCCTGGGGAGGCCAGGTTTTGCTGCTTCTGGATCCCTAACTACAGTCTACTAGCTGGGCCTCTATATGAAACACTGAAAGGAAAAGATGATGATCCTTTTGAACAGAATCCAGAAGTGGCCTTTCAAGAATGGAAAGAGCAGTCAATTCAGACCCTTGCCCTGGAACTCCCTAATTGAGCTAAACCCTTTGACCTTTCCATTCCCGGTGAAAGGTGAATCGCCATTGGAGAATTAGTGCAAAAACTGGGACCACTTGAAATGGAACAACGCAAGAATGCCATCCAGGTAGGATAAACTACAGTCACCAAGGGGCTTGGCCCACTGCCACATCTGGCCAAGATACTGGCGGTATCTAAAAACCTGGAAATCAGCAGCCCAAAAGGCCACCTCCCTCCTAAGGGAAAAGGACCCCCCGTGGTGATCCTAATCACCAACCATGCCCTGAAGTTGCAGGGTTCGCTCCGTGGGCACACCGACCTCGAGTGAGGAGGCCCTCCAACTCCAACATCCAGAGAGATAACCGGGGGCAACAGGGCACCATGACGACTCGTGTGAACATCACTTGACCTGGAGTTTCTCTCATAAAACAACAATAGTGTGTCCCGAAGGAGTAGACTACTGCTTGCAGGACTTCCTGCACCCGGAGGGGAGCTAATAATCTTGGCGGGGGAACCGTATATCACACTGTCACCATAGAAAAGCCTACAGACACCGTGATGATGGTGGCCAATAAGACCGGCTGGACTCCTGTTTACTTCAAAAGGCTGTTGACTCAGTGGCCATCATGGTCCTTGATCACCACTGACCCTGGACTGTCTGGGAGTTGAGCGGGCAGGGCTCTGACACCTGGTGCTGTTTTTACGTTAATTCAGGGGCCTAATTGAAGAAAGAGCAGACTACTGGTCAGAGCATCTAGGCTGGCACAAACGGTCAGCCTAAGGTGGCCGAACAAATGTGGGGCGGGGTGAAACCGACCCCCACAGCGTCTCTGCACATCTCTTTCCTGGACCCTTAAAGGTCATTAGAATCTATAACACTTCCAATGCTGGTGCTCAGGCGGACGAGCAGGGAGGCAGGGGTCCTGGGGCCAATCAACGTCACCTGGAGGCTGCTGGGGAGAAGTTCTGACCCTCGTCCCCTGGTATGAGGGCTCCCAACTCAGCACTCAGCAGTTACAGAAGAAGGGTCTGCACCCTCAGCACTCCAAGAATGAGGAACGGGACAAAAGGCAGAGGAGGGGTTTGTCCCCAGCAAAGCCCATTAAAAATCCCTGGGAGATAAAAATAGAATCTGGGCAATAAAGTCAAGTCTGACCTTTTTTATCCTTTGTGCTTTGTCTAATTTCACGTGCTCCTAGGGTCCCGCATGCAGAGGTTCCACACCCGGCACTTCAGACCAGATTTCCTGGTGCAGAATGGCTGGGTCGACACCTCAGCTCCTGGGGCCCAGTGCAGACTCCGAGATATAGAGCCTGAGCTGCAGCCAACCCGGCCCTTGAGAGCTCCGCCCCCTCCCTCTCACTGACTCTGACAGGATCTCTACACAGCAGCCCAGCCCACAGCCCACGGGGTAGTGCATGCTCTCACCTCTCCATTCTCTGATGAAAATATAAAGTTTCCTTTGCTTGGGAACCAAACTCAGTCTCGATCTGTTGGCCCCAATGACACTGGGCAGGGGGACCCTTGTTGGGGTCCACTCTGGAGGATCAGTAACAGAAATTGAGACTATTGTAACTTCAATGAACAGATGTGTGAGCCAAACTGTAGTTAACATAGAACAGTTTATAAGGCTCGGGTAAAATAAGATGTTTCTAACACTTCCATTTGATATTTCCATCACTTTATTATAAGCAAGTTCAGTGAAAAGGTTTGTCTTATTTGTCAGGTCAATATTAGAGAAATGAAGTGATTTCTTTCCAAGGATGTACATCTAATAATCTTGGTTAAAGCTTCAATCTTGTTTTAAATGCTTTTCCATTGAAAATGATACCTCTCTTTCAGCTCCCCCATTTCTGAGAAGTATAAAATCTTATAATTTATTATTACCAAAGGGGAAAGGGGGGAGGAGGGATAAATTAACAGTTTGGAATTAACACATACACACTGCTATGTATAAAATAGATCATCAACAAGGAACTACTGTATAGCACAGGGAACTACACTCAATATTGTGCAATAACCTATAAGGGGAAATAATCGGAAAAAGAACAGATATTTTTATTGACATCATCTATCAATGACAGTTAAAGTGTAACCTAAGGGAAGCCGGTGGTGAGTGCTTCTGACCCTGAAGACTTCAGTCATCTAAAGTTTGCACTCTGCCTACTTCCCAAGGCCCTTAATGAACATATGTGTAGCCGTAGCTTAAAAAACTCCCCAGTTTGGGTTTCGGGGAGACACTGATTTTGAAAAAGCCCTGGTGTTCTCCTTACATGAATGGGACTCTTCCTACTGCTAAAACATGTCTGTCACATCCAGAGGATGGTATACCGTCTGATCGGGAAGAGTTTGGAAAAGGCATCTCATCTCCTCATCTCCTGGTGCTCGGGTTCACCCCTCCAGCGTCTTTACTAACAGTCTCCCCACTTGGAGATGTCAACACTGTCAACATCCTGTTGCGTACAGTTTGGAATTTGTCCAGAGGATGAAGCGGAAGGATGAGGAACAATGAGAGACAAGTCCTAGGTGTTCAGACAGGCACATGTCACTCTAATTTCCAATCAGGAAGATGAATTGACCAAAGGCTAGGGTTGCCCATGGAAACAGTATAGGGCTTGAGGAAATCCCACTGCTTTGTAGCCAGTTCCCATAAACACAAGTTGAACAATGGAACTCAGGGGCAGTAAAATTCACGAAACTGCAGAGTTGAAAATATCTATCACTGAAAAATGTCTTGAGGAAAGTCAAAGAAAAGGATTGGCAAGCAACGGAGAATGGCAGGAAAGGGATTTGAGGAGGTAGAAAGGACTCGCCATTAAGCACAAGAAAAGGGGCTGAACATTTCCGACATTGCAGTTGGCCAAAAAGGCTGTATGCGTTTTTTTCTGTATATATTCAAGAAAAGGGCATACACTTTTTTAGCCAACCAAACAGGTGGGCACTGGAAATCAATACTACAAAAGATATCACTTCGCATCAGTCAGAAGAGCCATCCTCATAAAGTGTAAACGCCAGAAATGCAGGACAGGGCAAGGAGAAGAGGGAGCCCTGTGAGGCTTATAGTGGAAATGTATATTGCCAACGGCCATTCTGGAGAAGTGTATTGTGTTTACTAAAGCATCTAAAAAATGAGCTACAGAGCATAGGGCACTTGCACTCATGGGCGTATATCTTGGGAAAAACAAAAATCGAGAGGACACAGGCACCCCAATGTTTACTGCCTCTCTGTTTAAAAGATCCTCGACTAGGATATAACTTAAATGTCTCTGGAGGGAAAAAATGGATAGAGATGTGGTACTTATGTAGAGTGGAATATTACTCAGCCTGGAAATCAATGAAATATGGCCAGTTGTAACAACTCCGGAGGAGTTACGTATGATCATTCTAAGTGACATAATTCAAAAAGAAAAAGACACATATCATAAGATATCACTTAAAGGTGGAATCCAAAATGGCTACACATGAAATAAATTACAAAACAAAAACATAGTCAAATATGTAGAAAACACGCGTAAGGCTGCTAAACGGGAAAGGTGGGGAGGGGTGAGGCATCATCCAGGAGGTTGAGATTAGCAAAGATACCATTCCAAATACCAAACTGATAATCAACAAGGCCTACACGGTAGCTAAAAGAACTGCACTCAGCACACTCAAGTCACCGGAAAAGAATATCTATGACTGGTAAGAATCTGAAAAAGAATTTATTGATGTCTCTCTGTACGTGAATCAAGTGGATGTACAGCAGCAAGAAACAGAGCTTTGAAAATCAGCTGTAACCAATATAGTAATAAATTGAAAAAAATAAACGACAGAGAGACAGAGAAAACCTCTTACAACTTTTCCTCAGGGACGGTGATGCAACATGGATTGAACACATCTAGACCCACAGCAGGATGAGACATAAGGCTGGAAACTGTTCGCGCTAAGAGAAATGTGAGGTTGGGTGAGGAAATGCACACCCTTTAAAGTAATACTACCTGGTACCCATTCAATGGGTCCCAAATCTGCAGGTTCAAGGAATCTTCCTACAGCTAAAACATGCATGGAAAACCCAGAGGACTGTACACCATGTGATCGGGAGATGTGTCTAAAATGCACCTCATTTATCCTCTCCTGGTGCTCCTGTTCATCATTCCAGCCACGTTACTTAGAATCTCCCCACTTAGAGAATCAGCACATTTAAACTTCTGTTTCACACATTTTGCAAATTGTGAGGAGGATGAACGGGAACAGGGGGAAACAATGAGAGAATAGTTGTAGGGGTTTGGACGGGCACATGTCACTCTAATTTCCCATTAAGAATAAGAATTAAAAAAAGGCTCAGCCCGCCTCGCCGGAGCCAAAATAGGGCCTGAAGCAATCCTGCGGTTTTGAGGCCAGCTCACAAAAGAGCAACTTAAAAAATGGAGCTCAGGGTCACTGCAATTCACAAACCTGCAGAGTTATAAATGAAAACTAACGTCCAAAAATATGTTGAGGTAAGGCAAAGAAGAGGATCTGAATGCAAGACAGAATTGCAAGAAACAGATTTCAAGAGATAGATTGGACTCGCCTTTAAAGCACATGAAAAGCGGCAGAATTTCGACAATGATGCAGTTGGCCCAAAAGGGAGTATGCGTTTTTTCCTGAATATATCCAGGAAAAAACGCATACGCACTTTATGGGCAACCAAGCAAGCAAGCAATGCAAATGTGCACAACAAAGAAGTCTCATTTCCCACCGGTCAAAAGGGCCATCCGAAAAAATTGTAAAAACCAGAAATGCAGGACAGGCCATGGAGAACAGGGAGCCTTTATACGCTGATGGACAGTGTGTGAACTGCCGAGAGCCACTCTGGAGAAGTGTATGGTGGTTCCTAAATCATCTAAAAAACAGAGCGACAGAGCATAGGGCACTTCCAATCACAGGAGTATATCTAGGGAAGTCTAAAAATCAACAAGACACAAGCACACCACAGTTTAGGGCTACTCTGTTTACAAGAACCTCAACTTCAGTACACCTTAAATATCCCAGGAAAGAGAACAATGGATAAAGAAAATGTGGTACTTATGTACAATGGAATATCTCTTCACCATGAAATCAATGTAATAAGGCTAGTAGAAGGATAAAGAGTGGATTGAGGTCCGATAATACTACTTGAAATAAGTCAAACAGAAAAAGAAACATATCATAAGATATCACTTATAGAGGGAGGATAAATATGGCTGCACAAAAAATGAATTACAAAACAGAACAGTGTCTCACATTTAGAAAACACACTTATGTCAGCTTAAGGGGAAAGGAGAGGTGGGGTGATGCATAAAACCAGAGTTTGAAATTAGCACAGATACCGTTCAATAAACCAAATAGGTATCAGACAAGATCTACACCTCGCTCAATGAACTGGCCTCAACACACCCTATACACCGCAGAGAAATATATCTGAGTAATAAGAATCTTAAAACCCATGTATTGATATATCTCCATAAGGGAATCAAGTGTGCGCAGAGCGGCACAAACACAGCAGTGAAAATGAGCTAAACCCCATTATAGAAATAAATTTTAAAACCAAAACGCAGAAACAATGAAAGAGAGAAAAATTCTTACAAAATTCGCTCAGGGGCTGTGATGCAACCTGGAATGACCACATATAAACCCACAGCTGGATAAGACATAAGGCTGGACACTTGGGGCTGAAAGGATTGGAGAGCTTTGGTGAGCAACTGCCGAAAGTTTAATGCAATACTTCATGCTACTTATTCCAAGGGTCCCAACACTCCAAGTTGAAGGGAATCTTCCTACAGCTAAACCATGCATGGGAAATCCAGCGGATGGTACACCATATGATCGGGAAAGGTTTCTAAAATGCACCTCATTTTCCTCTCCTGGGGCTCCGGATCAACATTCCAGCCACTTTACTAACAACATCTCCACATGGAGAGTCAATGCCTTTAAGTTCCGGTATCGCACAGTCTGCAGTTAGTGCGGAGGATGAATGGGAATAGGGGGAACCAGTGAGAAAATAGCTGTAGCGGTTTCAATGGGCACATGTCACTCTAATTTCACATCAGGAGGAAGAATTAACCAAAGGCAGAGCAAGGCGTCCCAGAAGAAGAATAGGTCCTGAAGAAATCCTGTGGATATGAGGCAAGATCTCAAAAATAAGAGCTGAAAAATGGAGCTAAGGGCCACTGCAATTCAAAAACCTGCAGCGTTATAAAGGCCAACTATTTTCCAAAAGTATATTGAGGTAAGGCTATGAAGAGGCACTGAGAGCAAGGCAGAACTGCAGGAAACCGATTTCAGGAGGTAGACAGGAATTGCACTGAAAACATATGAAAACACTCAGAACGTCGACAATGATGCACTTGGCCAAAAAGGGCGTATGCGTTTTTTCCTGAATATATTCAGGAAAAAACGCATACGCCCTTTTTGGCCAACCAAGCAAGCTTGCAAAGGAAATCTGCACTACAATGAAGTCTCACTGCCCCCCGGTCAAAAGGGCCATCTGAAAAAAGTGTAAAATCCAGAAAGGCAGGACAGGCCAAGGAGAACTAGGAGCCTTCTTATGCTGATGGGCGGAATGTAAATTGCCAGCAGCCACTCTGGAGAAGTGTATGGAGTTTCCTGAAACATCCAAAAAACAAAGCAACAGAGCCTAGGGCACTTCCACTTATGGTCCTATAGCTTAGGGAAATTAAAATCAAAAAGACACAGCCACCCCAAAGTTTGGGACGGCTCTGTTTACAAGAACCTCATTTACGGTACAAGTTCAATATCACAGAAAGCGAAAAATGGATAAAGAAGTTGTGGTACTTACGTACAATGCAATATCACTCAGCAATGAAATCTATGTCATCAGGCCCGTAGCAGCATAATGAGTGGATTCAGGTACGATGATTCTAAGTGAAATAAGTCACACAGGAAAAGAAACATCATAAGATATCACTAATACACGGAATGTAAACTTGGCTACACAAGAACTGAATTACAAAACAGAACTGGGTGTCAAATGTAGAAAACCAACTTATGCTTGCTTAAGGGGAAAGGTGAGTTGGGGTGCGGCATAAAACCAGAGATTGAAATTAGCACAGATACCGTTCCATAAGCCAAATATATAATAGACAAGAGCTACTGCTTGCTCAACGAAGTGGACTCAACACCCCATATTAAACGCCTAAGAATATACCTGACTAGTAAGAATCTTAAAACCTATGGATTTATATGTCTCCGAAAGAGAATCAAGCGTGTGTACAGCGGCATAAACGCAGCAGTGATAGGACTGGTGAGGTTCGGTGAGCAAATGCAGACCCTTTGAAGTCATATTGCATGGTACCCATTCCATGGGTCTCAACTCTCCAGGTTTAAGGGATTCTTCCTTCAGCTAAAACATGCATGTGGAACCCAGAGTATGATCTACCATGTGATCGGGAAACGTGTTCAAATGTGTCTCAGTTTTCGTCCCCTGGTACTCGGGTGAAACATTCCAGACGCTTTACTAACACTCTCCCCACTTGGAGAGTCGGTGCCTTTAACCTCCTGTTTGGCCCAGTTTGCAATTTCTGTGGAAAATGAACAGGAATAGGGAGAACCAATGAGAGACTAGGTGGAGGTGTCTGGACGGGCAAATTTAACTCTCATTTCCCACCAGGAAGAGGAATTAACCAAAGGCTCAACATGCCATGCCGGAACCAAACTAGGGCCTGAAGCAATCCTGCGGTGTTGCTGCCAGCTCACAAGAAAGCGAGTTGAAGAAAGGAGCTCAGGGGCACTCTAATTCACAAACCTGCAGAGTTATAAATGACAGCTATCTTCCAAAAATATATTGAAGTAAGGCAGCCAAGAATAGTTGAAAGCGGGGCAGAATTGCAGGAAACCGATTTCAGGAGGTAGACTGGAATTGCATGTAAAGCATAGGAAAAGAGGCAGAACGTCCACAATGATGCACTTGGCCAAAAAGGGCGTATGCGTTTTTTCCTGAATATATTCAGGAAAAAACGCATATGCCCTTTTTGGCCAACCAAGCAAGCTTGCAAAGGAAATCTGCACTACAATGAAGTCTCACTGCCCCCCGGTCAAAAGGGCCATCTCAAAAAAGTGTAAAATCCAGAAAGGCAGGACAGGCCAAGGAGAACTAGGAGCCTTCTTATGCTGATGGGCGGGATGTAAATTGCCAGCAGCCACTCTGGAGAAGTGTATGGTGTTTCCTGAAACATCCAAAAAACAAAGCAACAGAGCCTAGGGCACTTCCACTTATGGTCCTATAGCTTAGGGAAATTAAAATCAAAAAGACACAGCCACCCCAAAGTTTGGGACGGCTCTGTTTACAAGAACCTCGTTTACGGTACAAGTTCAATATCACAGAAAGCGAAAAATGGATAAAGAAGTTGTGGTACTTACGTACAATGCAATATCACTCAGCAATGAAATCTATGTCATCAGGCCCGTAGCAGCATAATGAGTGGATTCAGGTACGATGATTCTAAGTGAAATAAGTCACACAGAAAAAGAAACATCATAAGATATCACTACTACACGGAATGTAAACTTGGCTACACAAGAACTGAATTACAAAACAGAACTGGGTGTCAAATGTAGAAAACCAACTTATGCTTGCTTAAGGGGAAAGGTGAGTTGGGGTGCGGCATAAAACCAGAGATTGAAATTAGCACAGATACCGTTCCATAAGCCAAATATGTTATAGACAAGAGCTACTGCTTGCTCAACGAAGTGGACTCAACACCCCATATTAAACGCCTAAGAATATACCTGACTAGTAAGAATCTTAAAACCTATGGATTTATATGTCTCCGAAAGAGAATCAAGCGTGTGTACAGCGGCATAAACGCAGCAGTGATAGGATTGGTGAGGTTCGGTGAGCAAATGCAGACCCTTTGAAGTCATATTGCATGGAACCCATTCCATGGGTCTCAACTCTCCATGTTTAAGGGATTCTTCCTTCAGCTAAAACATGCATGTGGAACCCAGAGTATGATCCACCGTGTGATCGGGAAACGTGTTCAAATGTGTCTCAGTTTTCGTCCCCTGGTACTCGGGTGCAACATTCCAGACGCTTTACTAACACTCTCCCCACTTGGAGAGTCGGTGCCTTTAACCTCCTGTTTGGCCCAGTTTGCAATTTCTGTGGAAAATGAACAGGAATAGGGAGAACCAATGAGAGACTAGGTGGAGGTGTCTGGACGGGCAAATTTAACTCTCATTTCCCACCAGGAAGAGGAATTAACCAAAGGCTCAACATGCCATGCCGGAACCAAACTAGGGCCTGAAGCAATCCTGCGGTGTTGCTGCCAGCTCACAAGAAAGCAAGTTGAAGAAAGGAGCTCAGGGGCACTGTAATTCACAAACCTGCAGAGTTATAAATGACAGCTATCTTCCAAAAATATATTGAAGTAAGGCAGCCAAGAGGAATTGAAAGTGGGGCAGAATTGCAGGAAACCGATTTCAGGAGGTAGACTGGAATTGCATGTAAAGCATAGGAAAAGAGGCAGAACGTCCACAATGATGCACTTGGCCAAAAAGGGCGTATGCGTTTTTTCCTGAATATATTCAGGAAAAAACGCATACGCCCTTTTTGGCCAACCAAGCAAGCTTGCAAAGGAAATCTGCACTACAATGAAGTCTCACTGCCCCCCGGTCAAAAGGGCCATCTGAAAAAAGTGTAAAATCCAGAAAGGCAGGACAGGCCAAGGAGAACTAGGAGCCTTCTTATGCTGATGGGCGGGATGTAAATTGCCAGCAGCCACTCTGGAGAAGTGTATGGTGTTTCCTGAAACATCCAAAAAACAAAGCAACAGAGCCTAGGGCACTTCCACTTATGGTCCTATAGCTTAGGGAAATTAAAATCAAAAAGACACAGCCACCCCAAAGTTTGGGACGGCTCTGTTTACAAGAACCTCGTTTACGGTACAAGTTCAATATCACAGAAAGCGAAAAATGGATAAAGAAGTTGTGGTACTTACGTACAATGCAATATCACTCAGCAATGAAATCTATGTCATCAGGCCCGTAGCAGCATAATGAGTGGATTCAGGTACGATGATTCTAAGTGAAATAAGTCACACAGAAAAAGAAACATCATAAGATATCACTACTACACGGAATGTAAACTTGGCTACACAAGAACTGAATTACAAAACAGAACTGGGTGTCAAATGTAGAAAACCAACTTATGCTTGCTTAAGGGGAAAGGTGAGTTGGGGTGCGGCATAAAACCAGAGATTGAAATTAGCACAGATACCGTTCCATAAGCCAAATATGTTATAGACAAGAGCTACTGCTTGCTCAACGAAGTGGACTCAACACCCCATATTAAACGCCTAAGAATATACCTGACTAGTAAGAATCTTAAAACCTATGGATTTATATGTCTCCGAAAGAGAATCAAGCGTGTGTACAGCAGCATAAACGCAGCAGTGATAGGATTGGTGAGGTTCGGTGAGCAAATGCAGACCCTTTGAAGTCATATTGCATGTAACCCATTCCATGGGTCTCAACTCTCCATGTTTAAGGGATTCTTCCTTCAGCTAAAACATGCATGTGGAACCCAGAGTATGATCCACCGTGTGATCGGGAAACGTGTTCAAATGTGTCTCAGTTTTCGTCCCCTGGTACTCGGGTGCAACATTCCAGACGCTTTACTAACACTCTCCCCACTTGGAGAGTCGGTGCCTTTAACCTCCTGTTTGGCCCAGTTTGCAATTTCTGTGGAAAATGAACAGGAATAGGGAGAACCAATGAGAGACTAGGTGGAGGTGTCTGGACGGGCAAATTTAACTCTCATTTCCCACCAGGAAGAGGAATTAACCAAAGGCTCAACATGCCATGCCGGAACCAAACTAGGGCCTGAAGCAATCCTGCGGTGTTGCTGCCAGCTCACAAGAAAGCAAGTTGAAGAAAGGAGCTCAGGGGCACTGTAATTCACAAACCTGCAGAGTTATAAATGACAGCTATCTTCCAAAAATATATTGAAGTAAGGCAGCCAAGAGGAATTGAAAGTGGGGCAGAATTGCAGGAAACCGATTTCAGGAGGTAGACTGGAATTGCATGTAAAGCATAGGAAAAGAGGCAGAACGTCCACAATGATGCACTTGGCCAAAAAGGGCGTATGCGTTTTTTCCTGAATATATTCAGGAAAAAACGCATACGCCCTTTTTGGCCAACCAAGCAAGCTTGCAAAGGAAATCTGCACTACAATGAAGTCTCACTGCCCCCCGGTCAAAAGGGCCATCTCAAAAAAGTGTAAAATCCAGAAAGGCAGGACAGGCCAAGGAGAACTAGGAGCCTTCTTATGCTGATGGGCGGGATGTAAATTGCCAGAAGCCACTCTGGAGAAGTGTATGGTGTTTCCTGAAACATCCAAAAAACAAAGCAACAGAGCCTAGGGCACTTCCACTTATGGTCCTATAGCTTAGGGAAATTAAAATCAAAAAGACACAGCCACCCCAAAGTTTGGGATGGCTCTGTTTACAAGAACCTCGTTTACGGTACAAGTTCAATATCACAGAAAGCGAAAAATGGATAAAGAAGTTGTGGTACTTACGTACAATGCAATATCACTCAGCAATGAAATCTATGTCATCAGGCCCGTAGCAGCATAATGAGTGGATTCAGGTACGATGATTCTAAGTGAAATGAGTCACACAGAAAAAGAAACATCATAAGTTATCACTACTACACGGAATGTAAACTTGGCTACACAGGAACTGAATTACAAAACAGAAAAGGGTGTCAAATGTAGAAAACCCACTTATGCTTTCTTAAGGGGAAAGGTGAGTTGGGGTGCTACATACAACAAGAGATTGAAATTAGCACAGATACCGTTCCATAAGCCAAATATGTAATAGACAAGAACTACTCCTTGCTCAACGAAGTGGACTCAACACCCCATATTAAACGCCTAAGAATATACCTGACTAGTAAGAATCTTAAAACCTATGGATTTATATGTCTCCGAAAGAGAATCAAGCGTGTGTACAGCGGCATAAACGCAGCAGTGATAGGATTGGTGAGGTTCGGTGAGCAAATGCAGACCCTTTGAAGTCATATTGCATGGTACCCATTCCATGGGTCTCAACTCTCCATGTTTAAGGGATTCTTCCTTCAGCTAAAACATGCATGTGGAACCCAGAGTATGATCCACCGTGTGATCGGGAAACGTGTTCAAATGTGTCTCAGTTTTCGTCCCCTGGTACTCGGGTGCAACATTCCAGACGCTTTACTAACACTCTCCCCACTTGGAGAGTCGGTGCCTTTAACCTCCTGTTTGGCCCAGTTTGCAATTTCTGTGGAAAATGAACAGGAATAGGGAGAACCAATGAGAGACTAGGTGGAGGTGTCTGGATGGGCAAATTTAACTCTCATTTCCCACCAGGAAGAGGAATTAACCAAAGGCTCAACATGCCATGCCGGAACCAAACTAGGGCCTGAAGCAATCCTGCGGTGTTGCTGCCAGCTCACAAGAAAGCAAGTTGAAGAAAGGAGCTCAGGGGCACTGTAATTCACAAACCTGCAGAGTTATAAATGACAGCTATCTTCCAAAAATATATTGAAGTAAGGCAGCCAAGAGGAATTGAAAGTGGGGCAGAATTGCAGGAAACCGATTTCAGGAGGTAGACTGGAATTGCATGTAAAGCATAGGAAAAGAGGCAGAACGTCCACAATGATGCACTTGGCCAAAAAGGGCGTATGCGTTTTTTCCTGAATATATTCAGGAAAAAACGCATACGCCCTTTTTGGCCAACCAAGCAAGCTTGCAAAGGAAATCTGCACTACAATGAAGTCTCACTGCCCCCCGGTCAAAAGGGCCATCTGAAAAAAGTGTAAAATCCAGAAAGGCAGGACAGGCCAAGGAGAACTAGGAGCCTTCTTATGCTGATGGGCGGGATGTAAATTGCCAGCAGCCACTCTGGAGAAGTGTATGGTGTTTCCTGAAACATCCAAAAAACAAAGCAACAGAGCCTAGGGCACTTCCACTTATGGTCCTATAGCTTAGGGAAATTAAAATCAAAAAGACACAGCCACCCCAAAGTTTGGGATGGCTCTGTTTACAAGAACCTCGTTTACGGTACAAGTTCAATATCACAGAAAGCGAAAAATGGATAAAGAAGTTGTGGTACTTACGTACAATGCAATATCACTCAGCAATGAAATCTATGTCATCAGGCCCGTAGCAGCATAATGAGTGGATTCAGGTACGATGATTCTAAGTGAAATGAGTCACACAGAAAAAGAAACATCATAAGTTATCACTACTACACGGAATGTAAACTTGGCTACACAGGAATTGAATTACAAAACAGAAAAGGGTGTCAAATGTAGAAAACCCACTTATGCTTGCTTAAGGGGAAAGGTGAGTTGGGGTGCTACATACAACAAGAGATTGAAATTAGCACAGATACCGTTCCATAAGCCAAATATGTAATAGACAAGAGCTACTCCTTCCTCAACGAAGTGGACTCAACACCCCATATTAAACGCCTAAGAATATACCTGATTGGTAAGAATCTTAAAACCTATGGATTTATATGTCTCCGAAAGAGAATCAAGCGTGTGTACAGCGGCATAAACGCAGCAGTGATAGGATTGGTGAGGTTCGGTGCGCAAATGCAGACCCTTTGAAGTCATATTGCATGGTACCCATTCCATGGGTCTCAACTCTCCATGTTTAAGGGATTCTTCCTTCAGCTAAAACATGCATGTGGAACCCAGAGTACGATCCACCGTGTGATCGGGAAACGTGTTCAAATGTGTCTCAGTTTTCGTCCCCTGGTACTCAGGTGCAACATTCCAGATGCTTTACTAACACTCTCCCCACTTGGAGAGTCGGTGCCTTTAAACTCCTGTTTGGCCCAGTTTGCAATTTCTGTGGAAAATGAACAGGAATAGGGAGAACCAATGAGAGACTAGGTGGAGGTGTCTGGACGGGCAAATTTAACTCTCATTTCCCACCAGGAAGAGGAATTAACCAAAGGCTCAACATGCCATGCCGGAACCAAACTAGGGCCTGAAGCAATCCTGCGGTGTTGCTGCCAGCTCACAAGAAAGCGAGTTGAAGAAAGGAGCTCAGGGGCACTGTAATTCACAAACCTGCAGAGTTATAAATGACAGCTATCTTCCAAAAATATATTGAAGTAAGGCAGCCAAGAATAGTTGAAAGCGGGGCAGAATTGCAGGAAACCGATTTCAGGAGGTAGACTGGAATTGCATGTAAAGCATAGGAAAAGAGGCAGAACGTCCACAATGATGCACTTGGCCAAAAAGGGCGTATGCGTTTTTTCCTGAATATATTCAGGAAAAAACGCATACGCCCTTTTTGGCCAACCAAGCAAGCTTGCAAAGGAAATCTGCACTACAATGAAGTCTCACTGCCCCCCGGTCAAAAGGGCCATCTGAAAAAAGTGTAAAATCCAGAAAGGCAGGACAGGCCAAGGAGAACTAGGAGCCTTCTTATGCTGATGGGCGGGATGTAAATTGCCAGCAGCCACTCTGGAGAAGTGTATGGTGTTTCCTGAAACATCCAAAAAACAAAGCAACAGAGCCTAGGGCACTTCCACTTATGGTCCTATAGCTTAGGGAAATTAAAATCAAAAAGACACAGCCACCCCAAAGTTTGGGATGGCTCTGTTTACAAGAACCTCATTTACGGTACAAGTTCAATATCACAGAAAGCGAAAAATGGATAAAGAAGTTGTGGTACTTACGTACAATGCAATATCACTCAGCAATGAAATCTATGTCATCAGGCCCGTAGCAGCATAATGAGTGGATTCAGGTACGATGATTCTAAGTGAAATAAGTCACACAGAAAAAGAAACATCATAAGTTATCACTACTACACGGAATGTAAACTTGGCTACACAGGAACTGAATTACAAAACAGAACAGGGCCTCAAATGTAGAAAACCCACTTATGCTTTCTTAAGGGGAAAGGTGAGTTGGGGTGCTACATACAACAAGAGATTGAAATTAGCACAGATACCGTTCCATAAGCCAAATATGTAATAGACAAGAACTACTCCTTGCTCAACGAAGTGGACTCAACACCCCATATTAAACGCCTAAGAATATACCTGACTAGTAAGAATCTTAAAACCTATGGATTTATATGTCTCCGAAAGAGAATCAAGCGTGTGTACAGCGGCATAAACGCAGCAGTGATAGGATTGGTGAGGTTCGGTGAGCAAATGCAGACCCTTTGAAGTCATATTGCATGGTACCCATTCCATGGGTCTCAACTCTCCATGTTTAAGGGATTCTTCCTTCAGCTAAAACATGCATGTGGAACCCAGAGTATGATCCACCGTGTGATCGGGAAACGTGTTCAAATGTGTCTCAGTTTTCGTCCCCTGGTACTCGGGTGCAACATTCCAGACGCTTTACTAACACTCTCCCCACTTGGAGAGTCGGTGCCTTTAACCTCCTGTTTGGCCCAGTTTGCAATTTCTGTGGAAAATGAACAGGAATAGGGAGAACCAATGAGAGACTAGGTGGAGGTGTCTGGACGGGCAAATTTAACTCTCATTTCCCACCAGGAAGAGGAATTAACCAAAGGCTCAACATGCCATGCCGGAACCAAACTAGGGCCTGAAGCAATCCTGCGGTGTTGCTGCCAGCTCACAAGAAAGCGAGTTGAAGAAAGGAGCTCAGGGGCACTGTAATTCACAAACCTGCAGAGTTATAAATGACAGCTATCTTCCAAAAATATATTGAAGTAAGGCAGCCAAGAGGAATTGAAAGTGGGGCAGAATTGCAGGAAACCGATTTCAGGAGGTAGACTGGAATTGCATGTAAAGCATAGGAAAAGAGGCAGAACGTCCACAATGATGCACTTGGCCAAAAAGGGTGTATGCGTTTTTTCCTGAATATATTCAGGAAAAAACGCATACGCCCTTTTTGGCCAACCAAGCAAGCTTGCAAAGGAAATCTGCACTACAATGAAGTCTCACTGCCCCCCGGTCAAAAGGGCCATCCCAAAAAAGTGTAAAATCCAGAAAGGCAGGACAGGCCAAGGAGAACTAGGAGCCTTCTTATGCTGATGGGCGGGATGTAAATTGCCAGCAGCAACTCTGGAGAAGTGTATGGTGTTTCCTGAAACATCCAAAAAACAAAGCAACAGAGCCTAGGGCACTTCCACTTATGGTCCTATAGCTTAGGGAAATTAAAATCAAAAAGACACAGCCACCCCAAAGTTTGGGATGGCTCTGTTTACAAGAACCTCGTTTACGGTACAAGTTCAATATCACAGAAAGCGAAAAATGGATAAAGAAGTTGTGGTACTTACGTACAATGCAATATCACTCAGCAATGAAATCTATGTCATCAGGCCCGTAGCAGCATAATGAGTGGATTCAGGTACGATGATTCTAAGTGAAATGAGTCACACAGAAAAAGAAACATCATAAGTTATCACTACTACACGGAATGTAAACTTGGCTACACAGGAATTGAATTACAAAACAGAACAGGGTGTCAAATGTAGAAAACCCACTTATGCTTGCTTAAGGGGAAAGGTGAGTTGGGGTGCTGCATACAACAAGAGATTGAAATTAGCACAGATACCGTTCCATAAGCCAAATATGTAATAGACAAGAGCTACTCCTTGCTCAACGAAGTGGACTCAACACCCCATATTAAATGCCTAAGAATATACCTGACTAGTAAGAATCTTAAAACCTATGGATTTATATGTCTCCGAAAGAGAATCAAGCGTGTGTACAGCGGCATAAATGCAGCAGTGATAGGATTGGTGAGGTTCGGTGATCAAATGCAGACCCTTTGAAGTTATATTGCATGGTACCCATTCCATGGTTCTCAACTCTCCAGGTTTAAGGGATTCTTCCTTCAGCCAAAACATGCATGTGGACCCCAGAGTATGATCCACCGTGTGATCGGGAAACGTGTTCAAATGTGTCTCAGTTTTCGTCCCCTGGTACTCGGGTGCAACATTCCAGACGCTTTACTAACACTCTCCCCACTTGGAGAGTCAGTGCCTTTAACCTCCTGTTTGGCCCAGTGTGCAATTTCTATGGAAAATGAACAGGAATAGGGAGAACCAATGAGAGACTAGCTGGAGGTGTCCGGACGGGCAAATTTAACTCTCATTTCCCACCAGGAAGAGGAATTAACCAAAGGCTCAGTGTGCCATGCCGGAACCACACTAGGGCCAGACGGAATCCTGCGGTGTTGCGGCCAGCTCACAAGAAAGCGAGTTGAAGAAAGGAGCTCAGGGGCACTGTAATTCACAAACCTGCAGAGTTATAAATGACAGCTATCTTCCAAAAATATATTGAAGTAAGGCAGCCAAGAATAGTTGAAAGCGGGGCAGAATTGCAGGAAACCGATTTCAGGAGGTAGACTGGAATTGCATGTAAAGCATAGGAAAAGAGGCAGAACGTCCACAATGATGCACTTGGCCAAAAAGGGCGTATGCGTTTTTTCCTGAATATATTCAGGAAAAAACGCATACGCCCTTTTTGGCCAAACAAGCAAGCTTGCAAAGGAAATCTGCACTAAAATGAAGTCTCACTGCCCCCCGGTCAAAAGGGCCATCTGAAAAAAGTGTAAAATCCAGAAAGGCAGGACAGGCCATGGAGAACTGGGAGCCTTGTTATGCTGATGGGCGGGATGTAAATTGCCAGCAGCCACTCTGGAGAAGTGTATGGTGTTTCCTGAAACATCCAAAAAACAAAGCAACAGAGCCTAGGGCACTTCCACTTATGGTCCTATAGCTTAGGGAAATTAAAATCAAAAAGACACAGCCACCCCAAAGTTTGGGACGGCTCTGTTTACAAGAACCTCGTTTACGGTACAAGTTCAAGATCACAGAAAGCGAAAAATGGATAAAGAAGTTGTGGTACTTACGTACAATGCAATATCACTCAGCAATGAAATCTATGTCATCAGGCCTGTAGCAGCATAATGAGTGGATTCAGGTACGATGATTCTAAGTGAAATAAGTCACACAGAAAAAGAAACATCATAAGATATCACTACTACACGGAATGTAAACTTGGCCACACAAGAACTGGATTACAAAACAGAACAGGGTCTCAAATGTAGAATACCAACTTATGCTTGCTTAAGGGGAAAGGTGAGTTGGGGTGCGGCATAAAACCAGAGATTGAAATTAGCACAGATACCGTTCCCTAAGCCAAATATGTAATAGACAAGAGCTACTCCTTGCTCAACGAAGTGGACTCAACACCCCATATTAAACGCCTAAGAATATACCTGACTAGTAAGAATCTTAAAACCTATGGATTTATATGTCTCCGAAAGAGAATCAAGCGTGTGTACAGTGGCATAAACGCAGCAGTGATAGGATTGGTGAGGTTCGGTGAGCAAATGCAGACCCTTTGAAGTCATATTGCATGGTACCCATTCCATGGGTCTCAACTCTCCAGGTTTAAGGGATTCTTCCTTCAGCTAAAACATGCATGTGGAACCCAGAGTATGATCCACCGTGTGAACGGGAAACGTGTTCAAATGTGTCTCAGTTTTCGTCCCCTGGTACTCGGGTGCAACATTCCAGACGCTTTACTAACACTCTCCCCACTTGGAGAGTCGGTGCCTTTAACCTCCTGTTTGGCCCAGTTTGCAATTTCTGTGGAAAATGAACAGGAATAGGGAGAACCAATGAGAGACTAGGTGGAGGTGTCTGGACGGGCAAATTTAACTCTCATTTCCCACCAGGAAGAGGAATTAACCAAAGGCTCAACATGCCATGCCGGAACCAAACTAGGGCCTGAAGCAATCCTGCGGTGTTGCTGCCAGCTCACAAGAAAGCAAGTTGAAGAAAGGAGCTCAGGGGCACTGTAATTCACAAACCTGCAGAGTTATAAATGACAGCTATCTTCCAAAAATATATTGAAGTAAGGCAGCCAAGAGGAATTGAAAGTGGGGCAGAATTGCAGGAAACCGATTTCAGGAGGTAGACTGGAATTGCATGTAAAGCATAGGAAAAGAGGCAGAACGTCCACAATGATGCACTTGGCCAAAAAGGGCGTATGCGTTTTTTCCTGAATATATTCAGGAAAAAACGCATACGCCCTTTTTGGCCAACCAAGCAAGCTTGCAAAGGAAATCTGCACTACAATGAAGTCTCACTGCCCCCCGGTCAAAAGGGCCATCTGAAAAAAGTGTAAAATCCAGAAAGGCAGGACAGGCCAAGGAGAACTAGGAGCCTTCTTATGCTGATGGGCGGGATGTAAATTGCCAGCAGCCACTCTGGAGAAGTGTATGGTGTTTCCTGAAACATCCAAAAAACAAAGTAACAGAGCCTAGGGCACTTCCACTTATGGTCCTATAGCTTAGGGAAATTAAAATCAAAAAGACACAGCCACCCCAAAGTTTGGGACGGCTCTGTTTACAAGAACCTCGTTTACGGTACAAGTTCAATATCACAGAAAGCGAAAAATGGATAAAGAAGTTGTGGTACTTACGTACAATGCAATATCACTCAGCAATGAAATCTATGTCATCAGGCCCGTAGCAGCATAATGAGTGGATTCAGGTACGATGATTCTAAGTGAAATTGGTCACACAGAAAAAGAAACATCATAAGATATCACTACTACACGGAATGTAAACTTGGCTACACAAGAACTGAATTACAAAACAGAACTGGGTGTCAAATGTAGAAAACCAACTTATGCTTGCTTAAGGGGAAAGGTGAGTTGGGGTGCGGCATAAAACCAGAGATTGAAATTAGCACAGATACCGTTCCATAAGCCAAATATATAATAGACAAGAGCTACTGCTTGCTCAACGAAGTGGACTCAACACCCCATATTAAACGCCTAAGAATATACCTGACTAGTAAGAATCTTAAAACCTATGGATTTATATGTCTCCGAAAGAGAATCAAGCGTGTGTACAGCGGCATAAACGCAGCAGTGATAGGACTGGTGAGGTTCGGTGAGCAAATGCAGATCCTTTGAAGTCATATTGCATGGTACCCATTCCATGGGTCTCAACTCTCCAGGTTTAAGGGATTCTTCCTTCAGCTAAAACATGCATGTGGAACCCAGAGTATGATCTACCATGTGATCGGGAAACGTGTTCAAATGTGTCTCAGTTTTCGTCCCCTGGTACTCGGGTGCAACATTCCAGACGCTTTACTAACACTCTCCCCACTTGGAGAGTCGGTGCCTTTAACCTCCTGTTTGGCCCAGTTTGCAATTTCTGTGGAAAATGAACAGGAATAGGGAGAACCAATGAGAGACTAGGTGGAGGTGTCTGGACGGGCAAATTTAACTCTCATTTCCCACCAGGAAGAGGAATTAACCAAAGGCTCAACATGCCATGCCGGAACCAAACTAGGGCCTGAAGCAATCCTGCGGTGTTGCTGCCAGCTCACAAGAAAGCGAGTTGAAGAAAGGAGCTCAGGGGCACTCTAATTCACAAACCTGCAGAGTTATAAATGACAGCTATCTTCCAAAAATATATTGAAGTAAGGCAGCCAAGAATAGTTGAAAGCGGGGCAGAATTGCAGGAAACCGATTTCAGGAGGTAGACTGGAATTGCATGTAAAGCATAGGAAAAGAGGCAGAACGTCCACAATGATGCACTTGGCAAAAAAGGGCGTATGCGTTTTTTCCTGAATATATTCAGGAAAAAACGCATACGCCCTTTTTGGCCAAACAAGTAAGCTTGCAAAGGAAATCTGCACTAAAATGAAGTCTCACTGCCCCCCGGTCAAAAGGGCCATCTGAAAAAAGTGTAAAATCCAGAAAGGCAGGACAGGCCATGGAGAACTGGGAGCCTTGTTATGCTGATGGGCGGGATGTAAATTGCCAGCAGCCACTCTGGAGAAGTGTATGGTGTTTCCTGAAACATCCAAAAAACAAAGCAACAGAGCCTAGGGCACTTCCACTTATGGTCCTATAGCTTAGGGAAATTAAAATCAAAAAGACACAGCCACCCCAAAGTTTGGGACGGCTCTGTTTACAAGAACCTCGTTTACGGTACAAGTTGAATATCACAGAAAGCGAAAAATGGATAAAGAAGTTGTGGTACTTACGTACAATGCAATATCACTCAGCAATGAAATCTATGTCATCAGGCCCGTAGCAGCATAATGAGTGGATTCAGGTACGATGATTCTAAGTGAAATAAGTCACACAGAAAAAGAAACATCATAAGATATCACTACTACACGGAATGTAAACTTGGCTACACAAGAACTGAATTACAAAACAGAACTGGGTCTCAAATGTAGAAAACCAACTTATGCTTGCTTAAGGGGAAAGGTGAGTTGGGGTGCGGCATAAAACCAGAGATTGAAATTAGCACAGATACCGTTCCATAAGCCAAATATATAATAGACAAGAGCTACTGCTTGCTCAACGAAGTGGACTCAACACCCCATATTAAACGCCTAAGAATATACCTGACTAGTAAAAATCTTAAAACCTATGGATTTATATGTCTCCGAAAGAGAATCAAGCGTGTGTACAGCGGCATAAACGCAGCAGTGATAGGATTGGTGAGGTTCGGTGAGCAAATGCAGACCCTTTGAAGTCATATTGCATGGTACCCATTCCATGTGTCTCAAATCTCCAGGTTTAAGGGATTCTTCCTTCAGCTAAAACATGCATGTGGAACCCAGAGTATGATCCACCGTGTGATCGGGAAACGTGTTCAAATGTGTCTCAGTTTTCGTCCCCTGGTACTCGGGTGCAACATTCCAGACGCTTTACTAACACTCTCCCCACTTGGAGAGTCGGTGCCTTTAACCTCCTGTTTGGCCCAGTTTGCAATTTCTGTGGAAAATGAACAGGAATAGGGAGAACCAATGAGAGACTAGGTGGAGGTGTCTGGACGGGCAAATTTAACTCTCATTTCCCACCAGGAAGAGGAATTAACCAAAGGCTCAACATGCCATGCCGGAACCAATCTAGGGCCTGAAGCAATCCTGCGGTGTTGCTGCCAGCTCACAAGAAAGCAAGTTGAAGAAAGGAGCTCAGGGGCACTGTAATTCACAAACCTGCAGAGTTATAAATGACAGCTATCTTCCAAAAATATATTGAAGTAAGGCAGCCAAGAGGAATTGAAAGTGGGGCAGAATTGCAGGAAACCGATTTCAGGAGGTAGACTGGAATTGCATGTAAAGCATAGGAAAAGAGGCAGAACGTCCACAATGATGCACTTGGCCAAAAAGGGCGTATGCGTTTTTTCCTGAATATATTCAGGAAAAAACGCATACGCCCTTTTTGGCCAACCAAGCAAGCTTGCAAAGGAAATCTGCACTACAATGAAGTCTCACTGCCCCCCGGTCAAAAGGGCCATCTGAAAAAAGTGTAAAATCCAGAAAGGCAGGACAGGCCAAGGAGAACTAGGAGCCTTCTTATGCTGATGGGCGGAATGTAAATTGCCAGCAGCCACTCTGGAGAAGTGTATGGAGTTTCCTGAAACATCCAAAAAACAAAGCAACAGAGCCTAGGGCACTTCCACTTATGGTCCTATAGCTTAGGGAAATTAAAATCAAAAAGACACAGCCACCCCAAAGTTTGGGACGGCTCTGTTTACAAGAACCTCATTTACGGTACAAGTTCAATATCACAGAAAGCGAAAAATGGATAAAGAAGTTGTGGTACTTACGTACAATGCAATATCACTCAGCAATGAAATCTATGTCATCAGGCCCGTAGCAGCATAATGAGTGGATTCAGGTACGATGATTCTAAGTGAAATAAGTCACACAGAAAAAGAAACATCATAAGATATCACTAATACACGGAATGTAAACTTGGCTACACAAGAACTGAATTACAAAACAGAACTGGGTGTCAAATGTAGAAAACCAACTTATGCTTGCTTAAGGGGAAAGGTGAGTTGGGGTGCGGCATAAAACCAGAGATTGAAATTAGCACAGATACCGTTCCATAAGCCAAATATATAATAGACAAGAGCTACTGCTTGCTCAACGAAGTGGACTCAACACCCCATATTAAACGCCTAAGAATATACCTGACTAGTAAGAATCTTAAAACCTATGGATTTATATGTCTCCGAAAGAGAATCAAGCGTGTGTACAGCGGCATAAACGCAGCAGTGATAGGACTGGTGAGGTTCGGTGAGCAAATGCAGACCCTTTGAAGTCATATTGCATGGTACCCATTCCATGGGTCTCAACTCTCCAGGTTTAAGGGATTCTTCCTTCAGCTAAAACATGCATGTGGAACCCAGAGTATGATCTACCATGTGATCGGGAAACGTGTTCAAATGTGTCTCAGTTTTCGTCCCCTGGTACTCGGGTGAAACATTCCAGACGCTTTACTAACACTCTCCCCACTTGGAGAGTCGGTGCCTTTAACCTCCTGTTTGGCCCAGTTTGCAATTTCTGTGGAAAATGAACAGGAATAGGGAGAACCAATGAGAGACTAGGTGGAGGTGTCTGGACGGGCAAATTTAACTCTCATTTCCCACCAGGAAGAGGAATTAACCAAAGGCTCAACATGCCATGCCGGAACCAAACTAGGGCCTGAAGCAATCCTGCGGTGTTGCTGCCAGCTCACAAGAAAGCGAGTTGAAGAAAGGAGCTCAGGGGCACTCTAATTCACAAACCTGCAGAGTTATAAATGACAGCTATCTTCCAAAAATATATTGAAGTAAGGCAGCCAAGAATAGTTGAAAGCGGGGCAGAATTGCAGGAAACCGATTTCAGGAGGTAGACTGGAATTGCATGTAAAGCATAGGAAAAGAGGCAGAACGTCCACAATGATGCACTTGGCCAAAAAGGGCGTATGCGTTTTTTCCTGAATATATTCAGGAAAAAACGCATACGCCCTTTTTGGCCAACCAAGCAAGCTTGCAAAGGAAATCTGCACTACAATGAAGTCTCACTGCCCCCCGGTCAAAAGGGCCATCTGAAAAAAGTGTAAAATCCAGAAAGGCAGGACAGGCCAAGGAGAACTAGGAGCCTTCTTATGCTGATGGGCGGGATGTAAATTGCCAGCAGCCACTCTGGAGAAGTGTATGGTGTTTCCTGAAACATCCAAAAAACAAAGCAACAGAGCCTAGGGCACTTCCACTTATGGTCCTATAGCTTAGGGAAATTAAAATCAAAAAGACACAGCCACCCCAAAGTTTGGGACGGCTCTGTTTACAAGAACCTCGTTTACGGTACAAGTTCAATATCACAGAAAGCGAAAAATGGATAAAGAAGTTGTGGTACTTACGTACAATGCAATATCACTCAGCAATGAAATCTATGTCATCAGGCCCGTAGCAGCATAATGAGTGGATTCAGGTACGATGATTCTAAGTGAAATAAGTCACACAGAAAAAGAAACATCATAAGATATCACTACTACACGGAATGTAAACTTGGCTACACAAGAACTGAATTACAAAACAGAACTGGGTGTCAAATGTAGAAAACCAACTTATGCTTGCTTAAGGGGAAAGGTGAGTTGGGGTGCGGCATAAAACCAGAGATTGAAATTAGCACAGATACCGTTCCATAAGCCAAATATGTTATAGACAAGAGCTACTGCTTGCTCAACGAAGTGGACTCAACACCCCATATTAAACGCCTAAGAATATACCTGACTAGTAAGAATCTTAAAACCTATGGATTTATATGTCTCCGAAAGAGAATCAAGCGTGTGTACAGCGGCATAAACGCAGCAGTGATAGGATTGGTGAGGTTCGGTGAGCAAATGCAGACCCTTTGAAGTCATATTGCATGGAACCCATTCCATGGGTCTCAACTCTCCATGTTTAAGGGATTCTTCCTTCAGCTAAAACATGCATGTGGAACCCAGAGTATGATCCACCGTGTGATCGGGAAACGTGTTCAAATGTGTCTCAGTTTTCGTCCCCTGGTACTCGGGTGCAACATTCCAGACGCTTTACTAACACTCTCCCCACTTGGAGAGTCGGTGCCTTTAACCTCCTGTTTGGCCCAGTTTGCAATTTCTGTGGAAAATGAACAGGAATAGGGAGAACCAATGAGAGACTAGGTGGAGGTGTCTGGACGGGCAAATTTAACTCTCATTTCCCACCAGGAAGAGGAATTAACCAAAGGCTCAACATGCCATGCCGGAACCAAACTAGGGCCTGAAGCAATCCTGCGGTGTTGCTGCCAGCTCACAAGAAAGCAAGTTGAAGAAAGGAGCTCAGGGGCACTGTAATTCACAAACCTGCAGAGTTATAAATGACAGCTATCTTCCAAAAATATATTGAAGTAAGGCAGCCAAGAGGAATTGAAAGTGGGGCAGAATTGCAGGAAACCGATTTCAGGAGGTAGACTGGAATTGCATGTAAAGCATAGGAAAAGAGGCAGAACGTCCACAATGATGCACTTGGCCAAAAAGGGCGTATGCGTTTTTTCCTGAATATATTCAGGAAAAAACGCATACGCCCTTTTTGGCCAACCAAGCAAGCTTGCAAAGGAAATCTGCACTACAATGAAGTCTCACTGCCCCCCGGTCAAAAGGGCCATCTGAAAAAAGTGTAAAATCCAGAAAGGCAGGACAGGCCAAGGAGAACTAGGAGCCTTCTTATGCTGATGGGCGGGATGTAAATTGCCAGCAGCCACTCTGGAGAAGTGTATGGTGTTTCCTGAAACATCCAAAAAACAAAGCAACAGAGCCTAGGGCACTTCCACTTATGGTCCTATAGCTTAGGGAAATTAAAATCAAAAAGACACAGCCACCCCAAAGTTTGGGACGGCTCTGTTTACAAGAACCTCGTTTACGGTACAAGTTCAATATCACAGAAAGCGAAAAATGGATAAAGAAGTTGTGGTACTTACGTACAATGCAATATCACTCAGCAATGAAATCTATGTCATCAGGCCCGTAGCAGCATAATGAGTGGATTCAGGTACGATGATTCTAAGTGAAATAAGTCACACAGAAAAAGAAACATCATAAGATATCACTACTACACGGAATGTAAACTTGGCTACACAAGAACTGAATTACAAAACAGAACTGGGTGTCAAATGTAGAAAACCAACTTATGCTTGCTTAAGGGGAAAGGTGAGTTGGGGTGCGGCATAAAACCAGAGATTGAAATTAGCACAGATACCGTTCCATAAGCCAAATATGTTATAGACAAGAGCTACTGCTTGCTCAACGAAGTGGACTCAACACCCCATATTAAACGCCTAAGAATATACCTGACTAGTAAGAATCTTAAAACCTATGGATTTATATGTCTCCGAAAGAGAATCAAGCGTGTGTACAGCAGCATAAACGCAGCAGTGATAGGATTGGTGAGGTTCGGTGAGCAAATGCAGACCCTTTGAAGTCATATTGCATGTAACCCATTCCATGGGTCTCAACTCTCCATGTTTAAGGGATTCTTCCTTCAGCTAAAACATGCATGTGGAACCCAGAGTATGATCCACCGTGTGATCGGGAAACGTGTTCAAATGTGTCTCAGTTTTCGTCCCCTGGTACTCGGGTGCAACATTCCAGACGCTTTACTAACACTCTCCCCACTTGGAGAGTCGGTGCCTTTAACCTCCTGTTTGGCCCAGTTTGCAATTTCTGTGGAAAATGAACAGGAATAGGGAGAACCAATGAGAGACTAGGTGGAGGTGTCTGGATGGGCAAATTTAACTCTCATTTCCCACCAGGAAGAGGAATTAACCAAAGGCTCAACATGCCATGCCGGAACCAAACTAGGGCCTGAAGCAATCCTGCGGTGTTGCTGCCAGCTCACAAGAAAGCAAGTTGAAGAAAGGAGCTCAGGGGCACTGTAATTCACAAACCTGCAGAGTTATAAATGACAGCTATCTTCCAAAAATATATTGAAGTAAGGCAGCCAAGAGGAATTGAAAGTGGGGCAGAATTGCAGGAAACCGATTTCAGGAGGTAGACTGGAATTGCATGTAAAGCATAGGAAAAGAGGCAGAACGTCCACAATGATGCACTTGGCCAAAAAGGGCGTATGCGTTTTTTCCTGAATATATTCAGGAAAAAACGCATACGCCCTTTTTGGCCAACCAAGCAAGCTTGCAAAGGAAATCTGCACTACAATGAAGTCTCACTGCCCCCCGGTCAAAAGGGCCATCTGAAAAAAGTGTAAAATCCAGAAAGGCAGGACAGGCCAAGGAGAACTAGGAGCCTTCTTATGCTGATGGGCGGGATGTAAATTGCCAGCAGCCACTCTGGAGAAGTGTATGGTGTTTCCTGAAACATCCAAAAAACAAAGCAACAGAGCCTAGGGCACTTCCACTTATGGTCCTATAGCTTAGGGAAATTAAAATCAAAAAGACACAGCCACCCCAAAGTTTGGGATGGCTCTGTTTACAAGAACCTCGTTTACGGTACAAGTTCAATATCACAGAAAGCGAAAAATGGATAAAGAAGTTGTGGTACTTACGTACAATGCAATATCACTCAGCAATGAAATCTATGTCATCAGGCCCGTAGCAGCATAATGAGTGGATTCAGGTACGATGATTCTAAGTGAAATGAGTCACACAGAAAAAGAAACATCATAAGTTATCACTACTACACGGAATGTAAACTTGGCTACACAGGAATTGAATTACAAAACAGAAAAGGGTGTCAAATGTAGAAAACCCACTTATGCTTGCTTAAGGGGAAAGGTGAGTTGGGGTGCTACATACAACAAGAGATTGAAATTAGCACAGATACCATTCCATAAGCCAAATATGTAATAGACAAGAGCTACTCCTTCCTCAACGAAGTGGACTCAACACCCCATATTAAACGCCTAAGAATATACCTGATTGGTAAGAATCTTAAAACCTATGGATTTATATGTCTCCGAAAGAGAATCAAGCGTGTGTACAGCGGCATAAACGCAGCAGTGATAGGATTGGTGAGGTTCGGTGCGCAAATGCAGACCCTTTGAAGTCATATTGCATGGTACCCATTCCATGGGTCTCAACTCTCCATGTTTAAGGGATTCTTCCTTCAGCTAAAACATGCATGTGGAACCCAGAGTACGATCCACCGTGTGATCGGGAAACGTGTTCAAATGTGTCTCAGTTTTCGTCCCCTGGTACTCAGGTGCAACATTCCAGATGCTTTACTAACACTCTCCCCACTTGGAGAGTCGGTGCCTTTAAACTCCTGTTTGGCCCAGTTTGCAATTTCTGTGGAAAATGAACAGGAATAGGGAGAACCAATGAGAGACTAGGTGGAGGTGTCTGGACGGGCAAATTTAACTCTCATTTCCCACCAGGAAGAGGAATTAACCAAAGGCTCAACATGCCATGCCGGAACCAAACTAGGGCCTGAAGCAATCCTGCGGTGTTGCTGCCAGCTCACAAGAAAGCGAGTTGAAGAAAGGAGCTCAGGGGCACTGTAATTCACAAACCTGCAGAGTTATAAATGACAGCTATCTTCCAAAAATATATTGAAGTAAGGCAGCCAAGAATAGTTGAAAGCGGGGCAGAATTGCAGGAAACCGATTTCAGGAGGTAGACTGGAATTGCATGTAAAGCATAGGAAAAGAGGCAGAACGTCCACAATGATGCACTTGGCCAAAAAGGGCGTATGCGTTTTTTCCTGAATATATTCAGGAAAAAACGCATACGCCCTTTTTGGCCAACCAAGCAAGCTTGCAAAGGAAATCTGCACTACAATGAAGTCTCACTGCCCCCCGGTCAAAAGGGCCATCTGAAAAAAGTGTAAAATCCAGAAAGGCAGGACAGGCCAAGGAGAACTAGGAGCCTTCTTATGCTGATGGGCGGGATGTAAATTGCCAGCAGCCACTCTGGAGAAGTGTATGGTGTTTCCTGAAACATCCAAAAAACAAAGCAACAGAGCCTAGGGCACTTCCACTTATGGTCCTATAGCTTAGGGAAATTAAAATCAAAAAGACACAGCCACCCCAAAGTTTGGGATGGCTCTGTTTACAAGAACCTCATTTACGGTACAAGTTCAATATCACAGAAAGCGAAAAATGGATAAAGAAGTTGTGGTACTTACGTACAATGCAATATCACTCAGCAATGAAATCTATGTCATCAGGCCCGTAGCAGCATAATGAGTGGATTCAGGTACGATGATTCTAAGTGAAATAAGTCACACAGAAAAAGAAACATCATAAGTTATCACTACTACACGGAATGTAAACTTGGCTACACAGGAACTGAATTACAAAACAGAACAGGGCCTCAAATGTAGAAAACCCACTTATGCTTTCTTAAGGGGAAAGGTGAGTTGGGGTGCTACATACAACAAGAGATTGAAATTAGCACAGATACCGTTCCATAAGCCAAATATGTAATAGACAAGAACTACTCCTTGCTCAACGAAGTGGACTCAACACCCCATATTAAACGCCTAAGAATATACCTGACTAGTAAGAATCTTAAAACCTATGGATTTATATGTCTCCGAAAGAGAATCAAGCGTGTGTACAGCGGCATAAACGCAGCAGTGATAGGATTGGTGAGGTTCGGTGAGCAAATGCAGACCCTTTGAAGTCATATTGCATGGTACCCATTCCATGGGTCTCAACTCTCCATGTTTAAGGGATTCTTCCTTCAGCTAAAACATGCATGTGGAACCCAGAGTATGATCCACCGTGTGATCGGGAAACGTGTTCAAATGTGTCTCAGTTTTCGTCCCCTGGTACTCGGGTGCAACATTCCAGACGCTTTACTAACACTCTCCCCACTTGGAGAGTCGGTGCCTTTAACCTCCTGTTTGGCCCAGTTTGCAATTTCTGTGGAAAATGAACAGGAATAGGGAGAACCAATGAGAGACTAGGTGGAGGTGTCTGGACGGGCAAATTTAACTCTCATTTCCCACCAGGAAGAGGAATTAACCAAAGGCTCAACATGCCATGCCGGAACCAAACTAGGGCCTGAAGCAATCCTGCGGTGTTGCTGCCAGCTCACAAGAAAGCGAGTTGAAGAAAGGAGCTCAGGGGCACTGTAATTCACAAACCTGCAGAGTTATAAATGACAGCTATCTTCCAAAAATATATTGAAGTAAGGCAGCCAAGAGGAATTGAAAGTGGGGCAGAATTGCAGGAAACCGATTTCAGGAGGTAGACTGGAATTGCATGTAAAGCATAGGAAAAGAGGCAGAACGTCCACAATGATGCACTTGGCCAAAAAGGGCGTATGCGTTTTTTCCTGAATATATTCAGGAAAAAACGCATACGCCCTTTTTGGCCAACCAAGCAAGCTTGCAAAGGAAATCTGCACTACAATGAAGTCTCACTGCCCCCCGGTCAAAAGGGCCATCTCAAAAAAGTGTAAAATCCAGAAAGGCAGGACAGGCCAAGGAGAACTAGGAGCCTTCTTATGCTGATGGGCGGGATGTAAATTGCCAGCAGCCACTCTGGAGAAGTGTATGGTGTTTCCTGAAACATCCAAAAAACAAAGCAACAGAGCCTAGGGCACTTCCACTTATGGTCCTATAGCTTAGGGAAATTAAAATCAAAAAGACACAGCCACCCCAAAGTTTGGGATGGCTCTGTTTACAAGAACCTCGTTTACGGTACAAGTTCAATATCACAGAAAGCGAAAAATGGATAAAGAAGTTGTGGTACTTACGTACAATGCAATATCACTCAGCAATGAAATCTATGTCATCAGGCCCGTAGCAGCATAATGAGTGGATTCAGGTACGATGATTCTAAGTGAAATGAGTCACACAGAAAAAGAAACATCATAAGTTATCACTACTACACGGAATGTAAACTTGGCTACACAGGAATTGAATTACAAAACAGAAAAGGGTGTCAAATGTAGAAAACCCACTTATGCTTGCTTAAGGGGAAAGGTGAGTTGGGGTGCTACATACAACAAGAGATTGAAATTAGCACAGATACCGTTCCATAAGCCAAATATGTAATAGACAAGAGCTACTCCTTCCTCAACGAAGTGGACTCAACACCCCATATTAAACGCCTAAGAATATACCTGACTAGTAAGAATCTTAAAACCTATGGATTTATATGTCTCCGAAAGAGAATCAAGCGTGTGTACAGCGGCATAAACGCAGCAGTGATAGGATTGGTGAGGTTCGGTGCGCAAATGCAGACCCTTTGAAGTCATATTGCATGGTACCCATTCCATGGGTCTCAACTCTCCATGTTTAAGGGATTCTTCCTTCAGCTAAAACATGCATGTGGAACCCAGAGTACGATCCACCGTGTGATCGGGAAACGTGTTCAAATGTGTCTCAGTTTTCGTCCCCTGGTACTCGGGTGCAACATTCCAGATGCTTTACTAACACTCTCCCCACTTGGAGAGTCGGTGCCTTTAAACTCCTGTTTGGCCCAGTTTGCAATTTCTGTGGAAAATGAACAGGAATAGGGAGAACCAATGAGAGACTAGGTGGAGGTGTCTGGACGGGCAAATTTAACTCTCATTTCCCACCAGGAAGAGGAATTAACCAAAGGCTCAACATGCCATGCCGGAACCAAACTAGGGCCTGAAGCAATCCTGCGGTGTTGCTGCCAGCTCACAAGAAAGCGAGTTGAAGAAAGGAGCTCAGGGGCACTGTAATTCACAAACCTGCAGAGTTATAAATGACAGCTATCTTCCAAAAATATATTGAAGTAAGGCAGCCAAGAATAGTTGAAAGCGGGGCAGAATTGCAGGAAACCGATTTCAGGAGGTAGACTGGAATTGCATGTAAAGCATAGGAAAAGAGGCAGAACGTCCACAATGATGCACTTGGCCAAAAAGGGCGTATGCGTTTTTTCCTGAATATATTCAGGAAAAAACGCATACGCCCTTTTTGGCCAACCAAGCAAGCTTGCAAAGGAAATCTGCACTACAATGAAGTCTCACTGCCCCCCGGTCAAAAGGGCCATCTGAAAAAAGTGTAAAATCCAGAAAGGCAGGACAGGCCAAGGAGAACTAGGAGCCTTCTTATGCTGATGGGCGGGATGTAAATTGCCAGCAGCCACTCTGGAGAAGTGTATGGTGTTTCCTGAAACATCCAAAAAACAAAGCAACAGAGCCTAGGGCACTTCCACTTATGGTCCTATAGCTTAGGGAAATTAAAATCAAAAAGACACAGCCACCCCAAAGTTTGGGATGGCTCTGTTTACAAGAACCTCATTTACGGTACAAGTTCAATATCACAGAAAGCGAAAAATGGATAAAGAAGTTGTGGTACTTACGTACAATGCAATATCACTCAGCAATGAAATCTATGTCATCAGGCCCGTAGCAGCATAATGAGTGGATTCAGGTACGATGATTCTAAGTGAAATAAGTCACACAGAAAAAGAAACATCATAAGTTATCACTACTACACGGAATGTAAACTTGGCTACACAGGAACTGAATTACAAAACAGAAAAGGGTGTCAAATGTAGAAAACCCACTTATGCTTGCTTAAGGGGAAAGGTGAGTTGGGGTGCTACATACAACAAGAGATTGAAATTAGCACAGATACCGTTCCATAAGCCAAATATGTAATAGACAAGAACTACTACTTGCTCAACAAAGTGGAATCAACACCCCATATTAAAAGCCTAAGAATATACCTGACTAGTAAGAATCTTAAAACCTATGGATTTATATGTCTCTGAAAGAGAATCAAGCGTGTGTACAACGGCATAAATGCAGCAGTGATAGGACTGGTGAGGTTCGGTGAGCAAATGCAGACCCTTTGAAGTCATATTGCATGGTACCCATTCCATGGGTCTCAACTCTCCATGTTTAAGGGATTCTTCCTTCAGCTAAAACATGCATGTGGAACCCAGAGTATGATCCACCGTGTGATCGGGAAACGTGTTCAAATGTGTCTCAGTTTTCGTCCCCTGGTACTCGGGTGCAACATTCCAGACTCTTTACTAACACTCTCCCCACTTGGAGAGTCGGTGCCTTTAACCTCCTGTTTGGGCCAGTTTGCAATTTCTGTGGAAAATGAACAGGAATAGGGAGAACCAATGAGAGACTAGGTGGAGGTGTCTGGACGGGCAAATTTAACTCTCATTTCCCACCAGGAAGAGGAATTAACCAAAGGCTCAACATGCCATGCCGGAACCAAACTAGGGCCTGAAGCAATCCTGCGGTGTTGCTGCCAGCTCACAAGAAAGCAAGTTGAAGAAAGGAGCTCAGGGGCACTGTAATTCACAAACCTGCAGAGTTATAAATGACAGCTATCTTCCAAAAATATATTGAAGTAAGGCAGCCAAGAGGAATTGAAAGTGGGGCAGAATTGCAGGAAACCGATTTCAGGAGGTAGACTGGAATTGCATGTAAAGCATAGGAAAAGAGGCAGAACGTCCACAATGATGCACTTGGCCAAAAAGGGCGTATGCGTTTTTTCCTGAATATATTCAGGAAAAAACGCATACGCCCTTTTTGGCCAACCAAGCAAGCTTGCAAAGGAAATCGGCACTACAATGAAGTCTCACTGCCCCCCGGTCAAAAGGGCCATCTGAAAAAATTGTAAAATCCAGAAAGGCAGGACAGGCCAAGGAGAACTAGGAGCCTTCTTATGCTGATGGGCGGGATGTAAATTGCCAGCAGCCACTGTGGAGAAGTGTATGGTGTTTCCTGAAACATCCAAAAAACAAAGCAACAGAGCCTAGGGCACTTCCACTTATGGTCCTATAGCTTAGGGAAATTAAAATCAAAAAGACACAGCCACCCCAAAGTTTGGGATGGCTCTGTTTACAAGAACCTCGTTTACGGTACAAGTTCAATATCACAGAAAGCGAAAAATGGATAAAGAAGTTGTGGTACTTACGTACAATGCAATATCACTCAGCAATGAAATCTATGTCATCAGGCCCGTAGCAGCATAATGAGTGGATTCAGGTACGATGATTCTAAGTGAAATGAGTCACACAGAAAAAGAAACATCATAAGTTATCACTACTACACGGAATGTAAACTTGGCTACACAGGAACTGAATTACAAAACAGAAAAGGGTGTCAAATGTAGAAAACCCACTTATGCTTTCTTAAGGGGAAAGGTGAGTTGGGGTGCTACATACAACAAGAGATTGAAATTAGCACAGATACCGTTCCATAAGCCAAATATGTAATAGAGAAGAACTACTCCTTGCTCAACGAAGTGGACTCAACACCCCATATTAAACGCCTAAGAATATACCTGACTAGTAAGAATCTTAAAACCTATGGATTTATATGTCTCCGAAAGAGAATCAAGCGTGTGTACAGCGGCATAAACGCAGCAGTGATAGGATTGGTGAGGTTCGGTGAGCAAATGCAGACCCTTTGAAGTCATATTGCATGGTACCCATTCCATGGGTCTCAACTCTCCATGTTTAAGGGATTCTTCCTTCAGCTAAAACATGCATGTGGAACCCAGAGTATGATCCACCGTGTGATCGGGAAACGTGTTCAAATGTGTCTCAGTTTTCGTCCCCTGGTACTCGGGTGCAACATTCCAGACGCTTTACTAACACTCTCCCCACTTGGAGAGTCGGTGCCTTTAACCTCCTGTTTGGCCCAGTTTGCAATTTCTGTGGAAAATGAACAGGAATAGGGAGAACCAATGAGAGACTAGGTGGAGGTGTCTGGACGGGCAAATTTAACTCTCATTTCCCACCAGGAAGAGGAATTAACCAAAGGCTCAACATGCCATGCCGGAACCAAACTAGGGCCTGAAGCAATCCTGCGGTGTTGCTGCCAGCTCACAAGAAAGCGAGTTGAAGAAAGGAGCTCAGGGGCACTGTAATTCACAAACCTGCAGAGTTATAAATGACAGCTATCTTCCAAAAATATATTGAAGTAAGGCAGCCAAGAGGAATTGAAAGTGGGGCAGAATTGCAGGAAACCGATTTCAGGAGGTAGACTGGAATTGCATGTAAAGCATATGAAAAGAGGCAGAACGTCCACAATGATGCACTTGGCCAAAAAGGGCGTATGCGTTTTTTCCTGAATATATTCAGGAAAAAACGCATACGCCCTTTTTGGCCAACCAAGCAAGCTTGCAAAGGAAATCTGCACTACAATGAAGTCTCACTGCCCCCCGGTCAAAAGGGCCATCTGAAAAAATTGTAAAATCCAGAAAGGCAGGACAGGCCAAGGAGAACTAGGAGCCTTCTTATGCTGATGGGCGGGATGTAAATTGCCAGCAGCCACTCTGGAGAAGTGTATGGTGTTTCCTGAAACATCCAAAAAACAAAGCAACAGAGCCTAGGGCACTTCCACTTATGGTCCTATAGCTTAGGGAAATTAAAATCAAAAAGACACAGCCACCCCAAAGTTTGGGATGGCTCTGTTTACAAGAACCTCGTTTACGGTACAAGTTCAATATCACAGAAAGCGAAAAATGGATAAAGAAGTTGTGGTACTTACGTACAATGCAATATCACTCAGCAATGAAATCTATGTCATCAGGCCCGTAGCAGCATAATGAGTGGATTCAGGTACGATGATTCTAAGTGAAATGAGTCACACAGAAAAAGAAACATCATAAGTTATCACTACTACACGGAATGTAAACTTGGCTACACAGGAATTGAATTACAAAACAGAAAAGGGTGTCAAATGTAGAAAACCCACTTATGCTTGCTTAAGGGGAAAGGTGAGTTGGGGTGCTACATACAACAAGAGATTGAAATTAGCACAGATACCGTTCCATAAGCCAAATATGTAATAGACAAGAGCTACTCCTTCCTCAACGAAGTGGACTCAACACCCCATATTAAACGCCTAAGAATATACCTGATTGGTAAGAATCTTAAAACCTATGGATTTATATGTCTCCGAAAGAGAATCAAGCGTGTGTACAGCGGCATAAACGCAGCAGTGATAGGATTGGTGAGGTTCGGTGCGCAAATGCAGACCCTTTGAAGTCATATTGCATGGTACCCATTCCATGGGTCTCAACTCTCCATGTTTAAGGGATTCTTCCTTCAGCTAAAACATGCATGTGGAACCCAGAGTACGATCCACCGTGTGATCGGGAAACGTGTTCAAATGTGTCTCAGTTTTCGTCCCCTGGTACTCAGGTGCAACATTCCAGATGCTTTACTAACACTCTCCCCACTTGGAGAGTCGGTGCCTTTAAACTCCTGTTTGGCCCAGTTTGCAATTTCTGTGGAAAATGAACAGGAATAGGGAGAACCAATGAGAGACTAGGTGGAGGTGTCTGGACGGGCAAATTTAACTCTCATTTCCCACCAGGAAGAGGAATTAACCAAAGGCTCAACATGCCATGCCGGAACCAAACTAGGGCCTGAAGCAATCCTGCGGTGTTGCTGCCAGCTCACAAGAAAGCGAGTTGAAGAAAGGAGCTCAGGGGCACTGTAATTCACAAACCTGCAGAGTTATAAATGACAGCTATCTTCCAAAAATATATTGAAGTAAGGCAGCCAAGAATAGTTGAAAGCGGGGCAGAATTGCAGGAAACCGATTTCAGGAGGTAGACTGGAATTGCATGTAAAGCATAGGAAAAGAGGCAGAACGTCCACAATGATGCACTTGGCCAAAAAGGGCGTATGCGTTTTTTCCTGAATATATTCAGGAAAAAACGCATACGCCCTTTTTGGCCAACCAAGCAAGCTTGCAAAGGAAATCTGCACTACAATGAAGTCTCACTGCCCCCCGGTCAAAAGGGCCATCTGAAAAAAGTGTAAAATCCAGAAAGGCAGGACAGGCCAAGGAGAACTAGGAGCCTTCTTATGCTGATGGGCGGGATGTAAATTGCCAGCAGCCACTCTGGAGAAGTGTATGGTGTTTCCTGAAACATCCAAAAAACAAAGCAACAGAGCCTAGGGCACTTCCACTTATGGTCCTATAGCTTAGGGAAATTAAAATCAAAAAGACACAGCCACCCCAAAGTTTGGGATGGCTCTGTTTACAAGAACCTCATTTACGGTACAAGTTCAATATCACAGAAAGCGAAAAATGGATAAAGAAGTTGTGGTACTTACGTACAATGCAATATCACTCAGCAATGAAATCTATGTCATCAGGCCCGTAGCAGCATAATGAGTGGATTCAGGTACGATGATTCTAAGTGAAATAAGTCACACAGAAAAAGAAACATCATAAGTTATCACTACTACACGGAATGTAAACTTGGCTACACAGGAACTGAATTACAAAACAGAACAGGGCCTCAAATGTAGAAAACCCACTTATGCTTTCTTAAGGGGAAAGGTGAGTTGGGGTGCTACATACAACAAGAGATTGAAATTAGCACAGATACCGTTCCATAAGCCAAATATGTAATAGACAAGAACTACTCCTTGCTCAACGAAGTGGACTCAACACCCCATATTAAACGCCTAAGAATATACCTGACTAGTAAGAATCTTAAAACCTATGGATTTATATGTCTCCGAAAGAGAATCAAGCGTGTGTACAGCGGCATAAACGCAGCAGTGATAGGATTGGTGAGGTTCGGTGAGCAAATGCAGACCCTTTGAAGTCATATTGCATGGTACCCATTCCATGGGTCTCAACTCTCCATGTTTAAGGGATTCTTCCTTCAGCTAAAACATGCATGTGGAACCCAGAGTATGATCCACCGTGTGATCGGGAAACGTGTTCAAATGTGTCTCAGTTTTCGTCCCCTGGTACTCGGGTGCAACATTCCAGACGCTTTACTAACACTCTCCCCACTTGGAGAGTCGGTGCCTTTAACCTCCTGTTTGGCCCAGTTTGCAATTTCTGTGGAAAATGAACAGGAATAGGGAGAACCAATGAGAGACTAGGTGGAGGTGTCTGGACGGGCAAATTTAACTCTCATTTCCCACCAGGAAGAGGAATTAACCAAAGGCTCAACATGCCATGCCGGAACCAAACTAGGGCCTGAAGCAATCCTGCGGTGTTGCTGCCAGCTCACAAGAAAGCGAGTTGAAGAAAGGAGCTCAGGGGCACTGTAATTCACAAACCTGCAGAGTTATAAATGACAGCTATCTTCCAAAAATATATTGAAGTAAGGCAGCCAAGAGGAATTGAAAGTGGGGCAGAATTGCAGGAAACCGATTTCAGGAGGTAGACTGGAATTGCATGTAAAGCATAGGAAAAGAGGCAGAACGTCCACAATGATGCACTTGGCCAAAAAGGGCGTATGCGTTTTTTCCTGAATATATTCAGGAAAAAACGCATACGCCCTTTTTGGCCAACCAAGCAAGCTTGCAAAGGAAATCTGCACTACAATGAAGTCTCACTGCCCCCCGGTCAAAAGGGCCATCTCAAAAAAGTGTAAAATCCAGAAAGGCAGGACAGGCCAAGGAGAACTAGGAGCCTTCTTATGCTGATGGGCGGGATGTAAATTGCCAGCAGCCACTCTGGAGAAGTGTATGGTGTTTCCTGAAACATCCAAAAAACAAAGCAACAGAGCCTAGGGCACTTCCACTTATGGTCCTATAGCTTAGGGAAATTAAAATCAAAAAGACACAGCCACCCCAAAGTTTGGGATGGCTCTGTTTACAAGAACCTCGTTTACGGTACAAGTTCAATATCACAGAAAGCGAAAAATGGATAAAGAAGTTGTGGTACTTACGTACAATGCAATATCACTCAGCAATGAAATCTATGTCATCAGGCCCGTAGCAGCATAATGAGTGGATTCAGGTACGATGATTCTAAGTGAAATGAGTCACACAGAAAAAGAAACATCATAAGTTATCACTACTACACGGAATGTAAACTTGGCTACACAGGAATTGAATTACAAAACAGAAAAGGGTGTCAAATGTAGAAAACCCACTTATGCTTGCTTAAGGGGAAAGGTGAGTTGGGGTGCTACATACAACAAGAGATTGAAATTAGCACAGATACCGTTCCATAAGCCAAATATGTAATAGACAAGAGCTACTCCTTCCTCAACGAAGTGGACTCAACACCCCATATTAAACGCCTAAGAATATACCTGACTAGTAAGAATCTTAAAACCTATGGATTTATATGTCTCCGAAAGAGAATCAAGCGTGTGTACAGCGGCATAAACGCAGCAGTGATAGGATTGGTGAGGTTCGGTGCGCAAATGCAGACCCTTTGAAGTCATATTGCATGGTACCCATTCCATGGGTCTCAACTCTCCATGTTTAAGGGATTCTTCCTTCAGCTAAAACATGCATGTGGAACCCAGAGTACGATCCACCGTGTGATCGGGAAACGTGTTCAAATGTGTCTCAGTTTTCGTCCCCTGGTACTCGGGTGCAACATTCCAGATGCTTTACTAACACTCTCCCCACTTGGAGAGTCGGTGCCTTTAAACTCCTGTTTGGCCCAGTTTGCAATTTCTGTGGAAAATGAACAGGAATAGGGAGAACCAATGAGAGACTAGGTGGAGGTGTCTGGACGGGCAAATTTAACTCTCATTTCCCACCAGGAAGAGGAATTAACCAAAGGCTCAACATGCCATGCCGGAACCAAACTAGGGCCTGAAGCAATCCTGCGGTGTTGCTGCCAGCTCACAAGAAAGCGAGTTGAAGAAAGGAGCTCAGGGGCACTGTAATTCACAAACCTGCAGAGTTATAAATGACAGCTATCTTCCAAAAATATATTGAAGTAAGGCAGCCAAGAATAGTTGAAAGCGGGGCAGAATTGCAGGAAACCGATTTCAGGAGGTAGACTGGAATTGCATGTAAAGCATAGGAAAAGAGGCAGAACGTCCACAATGATGCACTTGGCCAAAAAGGGCGTATGCGTTTTTTCCTGAATATATTCAGGAAAAAACGCATACGCCCTTTTTGGCCAACCAAGCAAGCTTGCAAAGGAAATCTGCACTACAATGAAGTCTCACTGCCCCCCGGTCAAAAGGGCCATCTGAAAAAAGTGTAAAATCCAGAAAGGCAGGACAGGCCAAGGAGAACTAGGAGCCTTCTTATGCTGATGGGCGGGATGTAAATTGCCAGCAGCCACTGTGGAGAAGTGTATGGTGTTTCCTGAAACATCCAAAAAACAAAGCAACAGAGCCTAGGGCACTTCCACTTATGGTCCTATAGCTTAGGGAAATTAAAATCAAAAAGACACAGCCACCCCAAAGTTTGGGATGGCTCTGTTTACAAGAACCTCATTTACGGTACAAGTTCAATATCACAGAAAGCGAAAAATGGATAAAGAAGTTGTGGTACTTACGTACAATGCAATATCACTCAGCAATGAAATCTATGTCATCAGGCCCGTAGCAGCATAATGAGTGGATTCAGGTACGATGATTCTAAGTGAAATAAGTCACACAGAAAAAGAAACATCATAAGTTATCACTACTACACGGAATGTAAACTTGGCTACACAGGAACTGAATTACAAAACAGAAAAGGGTGTCAAATGTAGAAAACCCACTTATGCTTGCTTAAGGGGAAAGGTGAGTTGGGGTGCTACATACAACAAGAGATTGAAATTAGCACAGATACCGTTCCATAAGCCAAATATGTAATAGACAAGAACTACTACTTGCTCAACGAAGTGGACTCAACACCCCATATTAAAAGCCTAAGAATATACCTGACTAGTAAGAATCTTAAAACCTATGGATTTATATGTCTCTGAAAGAGAATCAAGCGTGTGTACAACGGCATAAACGCAGCAGTGATAGGACTGGTGAGGTTCGGTGAGCAAATGCAGACCCTTTGAAGTCATATTGCATGGTACCCATTCCATGGGTCTCAACTCTCCATGTTTAAGGTATTCTTCCTTCAGCTAAAACATGCATGTGGAACCCAGAGTATGATCCACCGTGTGATCGGGAAACGTGTTCAAATGTGTCTCAGTTTTCGTCCCCTGGTACTCGGGTGCAACATTCCAGACTCTTTACTAACACTCTCCCCACTTGGAGAGTCGGTGCCTTTAACCTCCTGTTTGGCCCAGTTTGCAATTTCTGTGGAAAATGAACAGGAATAGGGAGAACCAATGAGAGACTAGGTGGAGGTGTCTGGACGGGCAAATTTAACTCTCATTTCCCACCAGGAAGAGGAATTAACCAAAGGCTCAACATGCCATGCCGGAACCAAACTAGGGCCTGAAGCAATCCTGCGGTGTTGCTGCCAGCTCACAAGAAAGCAAGTTGAAGAAAGGAGCTCAGGGGCACTGTAATTCACAAACCTGCAGAGTTATAAATGACAGCTATCTTCCAAAAATATATTGAAGTAAGGCAGCCAAGAGGAATTGAAAGTGGGGCAGAATTGCAGGAAACCGATTTCAGGAGGTAGACTGGAATTGCATGTAAAGCATAGGAAAAGAGGCAGAACGTCCACAATGATGCACTTGGCCAAAAAGGGCGTATGCGTTTTTTCCTGAATATATTCAGGAAAAAACGCATACGCCCTTTTTGGCCAACCAAGCAAGCTTGCAAAGGAAATCGGCACTACAATGAAGTCTCACTGCCCCCCGGTCAAAAGGGCCATCTGAAAAAAGTGTAAAATCCAGAAAGGCAGGACAGGCCAAGGAGAACTAGGAGCCTTCTTATGCTGATGGGCGGGATGTAAATTGCCAGCAGCCACTCTGGAGAAGTGTATGGTGTTTCCTGAAACATCCAAAAAACAAAGCAACAGAGCCTAGGGCACTTCCACTTATGGTCCTATAGCTTAGGGAAATTAAAATCAAAAAGACACAGCCACCCCAAAGTTTGGGATGGCTCTGTTTACAAGAACCTCGTTTACGGTACAAGTTCAATATCACAGAAAGCGAAAAATGGATAAAGAAGTTGTGGTACTTACATACAATGCAATATCACTCAGCAATGAAATCTATGTCATCAGGCCCGTAGCAGCATAATGAGTGGATTCAGGTACGATGATTCTAAGTGAAATGAGTCACACAGAAAAAGAAACATCATAAGTTATCACTACTACACAGAATGTAAACTTGGCTACAGAGGAACTGAATTACAAAACAGAAAAGGGTGTCAAATGTAGAAAACCCACTTATGCTTGCTTAAGGGGAAAGGTGAGTTGGAGTGCTACATACAACAAGAGATTGAAATTAGCACAGATACCGTTCCATAAACCAAATATGTAATAGACAAGAACTACTACTTGCTCAACGAAGTGGACTCAACACCCCATATTAAAAGCCTAAGAATATACCTGACTAGTAAGAATCTTAAAACCTATGGATTTATATGTCTCTGAAAGAGAATCAAGCGTGTGTACAACGGCATAAACGCAGCAGTGATAGGACTGGTGAGGTTCGGTGAGCAAATGCAGACCCTTTGAAGTCATATTGCATGGTACCCATTCCATGGGTCTCAACTCTCCATGTTTAAGGGATTCTTCCTTCAGCTAAAACATGCAGGTGGAACCCAGTGTATGATCCACTGTGTGATCGGAAAACGTGTTCAAATGTGTCTCAGTTTTCGTCCCCTGGTACTCGGGTGCAACATTCCAGATGCTTTACTAACACACTCCCCACTTGGAGAGTCAGTGCCTTTAACCTCCTGTTTGGCCCAGTTTGCAATTTCTGTGGAAAATGAACAGGAATAGGGAGAACCAATGAGAGACTAGGTGGAGGTGTCCGGACGGGCAAATTTAACTCTCATTTCCCACCAGGAAGAGGAATTAACCAAAGGCTCAGCGTGCCATGCCGGAACCGCACTAGGGCCCGAAGCAATCCTGCGGTGTTGCGGCCAGCTCACAAGACAGCGAGTTGAAGAAAGGAGCTCAGGGGAACTGTAATTCACAAACCTGCAGAGTTATAAATGACAGCCATCTTCCAAAAATATATTAAAGTAAGGCTGCCAAGAGGAGTTGAAAGCGGGGCAGAATTGCAGGAAACCGATTTCAGGAGGTAGACTGGAATTGCATGTAAAGCATAGGAAAAGAGGCAGAACGTCCACAATGATGCACTTGGCCAAAAAGGGCGTATGCGTTTTTTCCTGAATATATACAGGAAAAAACGCACATGTCCTTTTTGGCCAACCAAGCAAGCTTGCAAAGGAAATCTGCACTACAATGAAGTCTCACTGCCCCCCAGTCAAAAGGGCTATCTGAAAAAAGTGTAAAATCCAGAAAGGCAGGACAGGCCATGGAGAACTGGGAGCCTTGTTATGCTGATGGGCAGGATGTAAATTGCCAACAGCCACTCTGGAGAAGTGTATGGTGTTTCCTGAAACATCAAAAAAACAAAGCAACAGAGCCTAGGGCACTTCCACTTATGGTCCTATAGCTTAGGTAAATTAAAATCAAAAAGACACAGCCACCCCAAAGTTTGGGACGGCTCTGTTTACAAGAACCTCGTTTACGGTACAATTTATATATCACAGAAAGCGAAAAATGGATAAAGAAGTTGTGGTACTTACGTACAATGCAATATCACTCAGCAATGAAATCTATGTCATCAGGCCCATAGCAGCATAATGAGTGGATTCAGGTACGATGATTCTAAGTGAAATAAGTCACACAGAAAAAGAAACATCATAAGATATCACTACTACACGGAATGTAAACTTGGCTACACAAGAACTGAATTACAAACAGAACAGGGCCTCAAATGTAGAAAACCAACTTATGCTTGCTTAAGGGGAAAGGTGAGTTGGGGTGCTTCATAAAACCAGAGATTGAAATTAGCACAGATACCGTTCCATAAGCCAAATATGTAATAGACAAGAGCTACTCCTTGCTCAACGAAGTGGACTCAACACCCCATATTAAACGCCTAAGAATATACCTGACCAGTAAGAATCTTACAACCTATGGATTTATATGTCTCCGAAAGAGAATCAAGCGTGTGTACAGCGGCATAAACGCAGCAGTGATAGGATTGGTGAGGTTCGGTGAGCAAATGCAGACCCTTTGAAGTCATATTGCATGGTACCCTTTCCATGGGTCTCAACTCTCCAGGTTTAAGGGATTCTTCCTTCAGCTAAAACATGCATGTGGAACCCAGAGTATGATCCACCGTGTGATCGGGAAACGTGTTCAAATGTGTCTCAGTTTTCGTCCCCTGGTACTCGGGTGCAACATTGCAGACGCTTTACTAACACTCTCCCCACTTGGAGAGTCAGTGCCTTTAACCTCCTATTTGGCCCAGTTTGCAATTTCTGCGTAAGATAAACAGGAAGAGGGAGAACCAATGAGAGACTAGCTGGAGGTGTCTGGACGGGCAAATTTAACTCTCATTTCCCACCAGGAAGAGGAATTAACCAAAGGCTCAGCATGCGATGCCGCAACCAAACTAGGGCCTGAAGCAATCCTGCGGTGTTGCGGCCAGCTCACAAGAAAGCGAGTTGAAGAAAGGAGCTCAGGGGCACTGTAATTCACAAACCTGCAGTTATAAATGACAGCTATCGTCCAAAATATATTGAAGGAAGGCTGCCAAGAGGACTTGAAAGCGGGGCAGAATTGCAGGAAACCGATTTCAGGAGGTAGACTGGAATTGCATGTAAAGCATAGGAAAAGAGGCAGAACGTCCACAATGATGCACTTGGCCAAAAAGGGCGTATGCGTTTTTTCCTGAATATATTCAGGAAAAAACGCATACGCACTTTTTGGCCAACCAAGCAAGCTTGCAAAGGAAATCTGCACTACAATGAAGTCTCACTGTCCCCCGGTCAAAAGGGCTATCTGAAAAAAGTGTAAAATCCAGAAAGGCAGGACAGGCCATGGAGAACTGGGAGCCTTGTTATGCTGATGGGCAGGATGTAAATTGCCAACAGCCACTCTGGAGAAGTGTATGGTGTTTCCTGAAACATCCAAAAAACAAAGCAACAGAGCCTAGGGCACTTCCACTTATGGTCCTATAGCTTAGGGAAATTAAAATCAAAAAGACACAGCCACCCCAAAGTTTGGGATGGCTCTGTTTACAAGAAGCTCGTTTACGGTACAAGTTCAATATCACAGAAAGCGAAAAATGGATAAAGAAGTTGTGGTACTTACGTACAATGCAATATCACTCAGCAATGAAATCTATGTCATCAGGCCCGTAGCAGCATAATGAGTGGATTCAGGTACGATGATTCTAAGTGAAATAAGTCACACAGAAAAAGAAACATCATAAGATATCACTACTACACGGAATGTAAACTTGGCTACACAGGAACTGAATTACAAAACAGAACAGGGTGTCAAATGTAGAAAACCAACTTATGCTTGCTTAAGGGGAAAGGTGAGTTGGGGTGCGGCATAAAACCACAGATTGCAATTAGCACAGATACCGTTCCATAAGCCAAATATGTAATAGACAAGAGCTACTCCTTGCTCAACGAAGTGGACTCAACACCCCATATTAAACGCCTAACAATATACCTGACTAGTAAGAATCTTAAAACCTATGGATTTATATGTCTCCGAAAGAGAATCAAGCGTGTGTACAGTGTCATAAACGCAGCAGTGATAGGATTGGTGAGGTTCGGTTAGCAAATGCAGACTCTTTGAAGTCATATTGCATGGCACCCATTCCATGGGTCTCAACTCTCCAGGTTTAAGGGATTCTTCCTTCAGCTAAAACATGCATGTGGAACCCAGAGTATGATCCACCGTGTGATTGGGAAACGTGTTCAAATGTGTCTCAGTTTTCGTCCCCTGGTACTCGGGTGCAACATTCCAGACGCTTTACTAACACTCTCCCCACTTGGAGAGTCAGTGCCTTTAACCTCCTGTTTGGCCCAGTTTGCAATTTCTTCGGAAGATGAACAGGAATAAGGAGAAGCAATGGGAGACTATCTGTAGGTGTCTGGACGGGCAAATTTAACTCTCATTTCCCACCAGGAAGATAAATGAACCGAAGGCTCCGTGTGCCATGCTGGAATTAGATTAGGGCCTGAGGAGATCCTGCGGTGTTGCGGCCAGCTCACAAGAAAGCGAGTTGAAGAAAGGAGCTCAGGGGCACTGTAATTCAGAAACCTGCGGAGTTATAAATGACAGCTATCATCCAAAATTATACTGAAGTAAGGCTGCGAAGAGGACTTGAATGCGGGGCAGAATTGCTGGAAACTGATTTCAGAACGTACACGGGAGTAGCTCTTAAAGCATAGGAAAAGAGACAAAACTTGTAAAATAATGCACTTGGCAAAAAAGGGCATATGTGTTTTATCCAGAGCTCTCATAACTGAGGGGAGGAGATTCCCAGCAGGCTCCAACTGCCACCTGAGGGCTCACATTGCCAAGGCAACGTGAGCATGCCAGGCAGGAGTTACCTCACAGCAGAGGTCCCACCTCACAGAAGGGTGAGAAACCCAGCCAACATCAGACTCTCACCAGAGGGCCCACATCACCAAGGGGATGGGAACCAGGCAGGAGTGTCTTCACATCAGTGGGGCCACATCATCGAAAGCTGAGGTACTCAGCACATGTGTCCTCAAACCAGAGGACCCACATCACCAAGGACCTCGGAGTGAGGCAGGCAGGAGTAGCCTCACAACACTGGGCACATAGAATAAAAAAGTGAGGAATCCAGCAGTTGGAACCTCCCAGCAGGCGGCCCAGAGCACCGAGGCTATGGGATCCAGGCCACAGTGAACTCACAGAAGAGGGCCCATGTCATGAAACTGAGCAACCCAGCCATTGGGACCTCAGAGCAGGAGGCCCACATCCCCATGGGGATGGAATTCTGGTAGGAGTGTCCTCGCACCACTGAGAACGTATCAGAAAATTTTGGGCGACCAGCAGTTAGGGCCTGACGCCAGAGGACCCTCATCACCAAGGGAAGGAGGCTCCCAGCAGGCTCCAACTGCCACCAGAGGGCTGACGTCGCCAAGGCGATGTGTGCCAACCAGGCACGAATGACCTCACAGCAGAGGGCCCACCTCAGAGAAGTGTGACGAACCCAGTCAGGATCAGACTCGCACCAGAGGGCCCACATCACCAAATGGATTGGAACCAGGCAGGAGTGTCCTCACATGAGTAGGGCCACATCATCTAAAGGTGAGGAACCCAGAACATGTGGCTTCAAACCATAGGACACCCATCACCAAGGGGCTGGGAGTGAGGCAGGCAGGAGGAGCCTCATAACAGAGGGCCCAAAAATAAGAAAGGTGAGGAATCCAGCAGTTGGAACCTCCCAGCAGGCGGCCCAGAGCACAGAGGCTAGAGGAACCAGGCCAGAGTGAACTAACACCAGACAGCCCACATCATGAAACTGTGAGCAACCCAGACATTGGGACCTCAGAGCAGAAGGCCCACATCCCCATGGTGATGGGAACATGACAGGAGTGTCCTGGCATCACTGGGCTCACATCAGAAAACGTGGGGTGCTCAGAAGTTAGGGCCTGACGCTAGAGGGCACTCATCACCGAGAGGAGGAGGCTCCCAGCAGGCTCCAGCTGCCACCAGAGGGCCAACGTCACCAAGGCGATGTGTGCCAGCCTGGCAGGAGTGACCTCACAGCAGAGGGCCCACCTCACAGAAGGGTGAGGAACACAGCCAGGATCAGACTCTCACCAGAGGGCCCACAACACCAAGGGGATGGGAACCAGTCAGGACTGTCCTCCCACCAGTGGGACAACATCATCGAAAGGTGAGGATCCCAGCACATGTGTCCTCAAACCAGAGGAACCACATCACCAAGGGGTTCGGAATGAGGCTGGCAGGACTGGCCTCACAACACAGGGTCCATAGAATATAAAAGTTGAGGAATCCAGCAGTTGGAACCTCCCAGCAAGTGGCCCAGAGCACCGAGGCTATGGGATCCAGGCCGCAGTGAACTCACAGCAGAGGGCCCACATCATGAACCTGTGAGCAGCCCAGCTGTTGGGACCTCAGAACAGAAGACCCACATCCCCATTGGGATGGGAACCTGGCAGGAGTGGCTTTGCACCACTTAGCACATATCAGAAAATGTTAGGAGCCCAGCAGTTAGGGCCTGATGCCAGGGGGCCCTCATAACTGAGGGGAGGAGACTCCCAGCAGGTTCCAACTGCCAACAGAGGGCCCACGTCTACAAGGTGGCATGCACCAGCCAGGCAGTAGTGACCTCACAGCAGAGGGCCTATCTCACAGAAGGGTGAGGAACCGAGGCAGGATGAGACTCTCACCAGAGGGCCCACAACACCAAGGGGATGGGAACCAGTCAGGACTGTCCTCCCACCAGTGGGGCCACATCATCAAAAGGTGAGGAACCCAGCACATGTGGCCTCATATCAGAGGACATACATCACAAAGGGGATGGGAGTGAGGCAGGTAGGAGTAGCCTAAAAACAGAGGGCCCAAAGAATAAAAAAAGTGAGGAATCCAGCATTTGGAACCTCCCAGCAGGCGGCCGAGAGCACAGAAGCTATGGGATGCAGGCAGGAGTTAACTAACACCAGAGAGCCCACATCATGAAACTGTGAGCAACCCAGGCATTGGGACCTCAGAGCAGAAAGCCCACATCCCCATGGGGATGGGAACCTGACAGGAGTGTCCTGGCATCACTGGGCTCACATCAGAAAACGTGGGGAGCCCAGCAGTTAGAGCCTGATGCTAGAGGGCCATCATCACCGAGGGCAGGAGGCTCCCAGCAGGTTCCATGTGCCAACAGAGGGCCCACGTCGCCAAGGTGATGTGTGCAAGTCAGGCAGGATTGACCTCACAGCAGAGGGCCTACCTCACAGAAGAGTGAGGAACCCAGCCAGGATAAGACTGTCACCAGAAGGCCCACATCACCAAGGGGATGGGAACCAGGCAGGAGTGTCCTCACACCAGTGGGGCCACATCATTGAAAGTTGCCTAACCCAGCACATGTGGCCTCAAACCAGAAGACCCACATCACGAAGGGGTTGCGAGTGAGGCAGGCAGGAGGAGCATCACAACACAGGACCCATAGAATACAAAAGTTGAGGAATCGAGCAGTTGGAACCTCCCAGCAGGCAGCCAAGACCACAGAGGCTATGGGATCCAGGCCACAGTGAACTAACACCAGAGAGCCCACATCATGAAATTGTGATCAACCCAGCCGTTGGAACCTCAGAGCAGAAGGCCCACATCCCCATGGGGATGGGAACCTAAGAGGAGTGCTTGAGCAACACTGGGCTCACTAAGAAAAGTTGGGGAGCCCAGCAGTTAGGGCCTGACGTCAGAGGGCCCTCATCACAGAGCTGAGGAGGCTCCCAGCAGGGTCCAATTGCCACCAGAGGGCTCATGTCAACAAGGCGAGGTGAGCAACCCAGGCAAGAGTTACCTGATAGTAGAGGGCCCACCTCACAGATGGGTGAGGAACCCAGCCAGGATCAGACTCTCACCAGAGCGCCCACATCACAAAGGGGATGGGACCCAGTCAGGATTATCCTCACACCAGTGGGGCCTCATCATCTTAAGGTGAGGAACCCAGCACATGTGTCCTCAAACCAGAGGACCCACATCACCAAGGGCCTTGGAGTGAGGCAGGCAGGAGTAGCCTCACAACACAGGGCACATAATATAAAAAACGTGAGGATTCCAGCATTTAGACCTTCCAGCAGGTGGCCCAGAACACCGAGGCTATGGGATCCAGGCCACAGTGAACTCACAGCAGAGGGCCCACATCACAAAACTGTGAGCAACCCAGGAGTTGAGACCTCAGCGCAGAAGGACCACATCCCCATGGGAATGGGAACCTGGCTGGAGTGTCCTCGCACCACTGGGCGCACATCACAAAATGTGGGGAGCCCACCATTTAGGGCCTGACGCCAGAGGGCCGTCATCACCGAGAGGAGGAGGCGCCCTGCACGCTCCAACTGCCACCAGAGGGCTCACGTCTCCAAGGTGACGTGTGCCAGCCAGGCAGGAGTGACCTCACAGCAGAGGGCCTACCTCACAGAACGTTGAGGAACCCAGCCAGGATTAGACTCTCGCCAGAGGGCCCACCTCACCAAGGGGATGGGAACCAGGCAGGAGTGTCCTCACACGAGTGGGGTCACATCATCGAAAGGTGAGGAACGCAGCACATGTGGCCTCAAGCCATAGGACAGTCATCACCAAGGGGCTGGCAGTGAGGCAGGCAGGAGGAGCCTCACAACAGAGGGCACATAGAATAAAAATGTTGAGGAATCCAGCAGTTGGAACCTCCCAGCAGGCGGCTCAGAGCACCGATGATAAGGGATCCTTGCCGGAGTGAACTCACAGCAGAGGGCCCACATCATGGTACTGTGAGCAAGCCAGCCGTTTTGACCTCAGAGCAGAAGGCCCATATCGCCATGGGGATGGGAACCTGGCAAGAGTCTCCTCACTCACTTGGCGCACATCAGAAAATGTGGGGAGCCCAGCAGTTATGGCCTAAGGCAAGAGGGCCCTCATCACCGAGGGGAGGAGGATCCCAGCACACTCCAACTGCCACCAGAGGGCCCACGTCGCCAAGGTGACGTGTGCCAGACAGGCATGATTGACCTCACAGCAGAGGGCCCACCTCACAGAAGGGTGAGGAACCCAGCCAGGATCAGACTCTCACCTGAGGGCCCACATCAGCAAGGGGATGGGAACCAGTCAGGACTGTCTTCCCTCCAGTGGGGTCACATCATCGAAAGGTGCGGAACCCAGCACATGTGGCCTCAAATCAGAGGACACATATCACAAAGGGAATGGGAGTGAGGCAGGCAGGAGTAGCCTAAAAACAAAGGGCCCAAAGAATAAGAAAGGTGAGGAATCCAGGAGTTGGAACCTCCTAGCAGGCGGCCCAGAGCACAGAAGCTATGGGATACAGGCAGGAGTGAACTAACAGCAGAGAGCCCACATCATGAAACTGTGAGCAACCCAGGCTTTGGGACCTCAGAGCAGAAGGCCCACATCCCAATGGGGATGTGAACCTGGCTGGAGTGTCCTCGCACCATTGGGCGCACATCACAAAATGTAGGGAGCCCAGCAGTTAGGGCCTGATGCCAGAGGGCCCTCATCACCGAGGAGAGGAGGCTCCCAGCAGGCTCCAAGTGCCACCAGAGGGCTCATGTCCACAAGGCGAGGTGAGCAAGCCAGGCAAGAGTGACCTCACATCAGACGGCCTACCTCACAGATGGGTGAGGAACCCAGCCAGGATCAGACTCTCAACAGAGGGCCCACATCACCAAGGGGATGTGAACCAGGCAGGAGTCTCCTAAGACCATTGGTCCCACATCATCGAAAGGTGAGGAACCCAGCACATGTGGCCTCAAACCAGACGACACACATCACGAAGGGGCTGGGAGTGAGGCAGGCAGGAGGATCCTCACAACAGAGGGCCCAAAAAATTAAAAAAGTGAGGAATCCAGCAGTTGGAACCTCCCAGCAGGCAGCCAAGAGCACAGAGGCTATGGGATCCAGGCTTCTGTGAACTAACACCAGAGAGCCCACATCATGAAAATGTGAACAACCCAGCCGTTGGGACCTCAGAGCAGAAGGCCCACATCCCCATGGAGATGGGATCCTAAGAGGAGTGCCAAAGCATCACTGGGCTCACTAAGAAAAGTTGGTGAGCCCAGCAGTTAGGGCCTGACGCAAGAGGGCCCTCATCACCGGGGGGAAGAGATTCCCAGCACGCTCCAACTGCCACTACACGGCTGACTTCACCAAGGCAATGTGTGCCAGCCATGCAGGAGTGACCTATCAGCAGAGGGTATCCCTCACAGGTGGGTGAGGAACAAAGCCAGGAACAGACTCTCACCAGGGGGTCCACATAACCACGTGGATGAGAACCAAGCAGGAGTGTCCTCACACTAGTGGGGCCACATCATCGAAAGGTGAGGAACCCAGCAAAAGTGGCCACAAACCAGAGGACCCACATCACCAAGGGGTTGAGAGTGAGGTAGGTGTCTGGACGGGCATATTTAACACTCATTTCCCACCAGGAAGAGGAATTAACCAAAGGCTCAGCGTGCCCTGCCAGAAGCAGATTAGGGCCTGAAGCAGTCTTGCGGGTTTGCGGCCAGCTCACAAGAAAGCGAGTTGAAGAAAGGAGCTCAGGGGCCCTGTAATTCACAAACCTGCAGAGTTATAAATGACAGATAACGTCCAAAAATATATTGAAGTAAGGCTGCGAAGAGGACTTGAAAGTGGGGCAGAATTGCAGGAAACCGATTTCAGGAGGTAGACTGGATTTGCATTTAAAGCATAGGAAAAGAGGCAGAACATCGACAATGATGCACTTGGCAACAAAGGGCGTATGAGTTTGTTCCTGAATATATTCAGGAAAAAACACATACGCCCTTTTTGGCAAACCAAGCAAGCTTGCAATGGAAATCCGAACTACTATGAAGTGTCACTTCCCCCCGGTCTAAAGGGCCATCTGAGAAAAGTGTAAAATCCAGAAAGGCAAGACAGGCCATGGGGAAAAAGGAGCCTTGTTATGCTGATGGGCGGGATGTACATTGCCAACAGCCACTCTGGAGAAGTGTATGGTGTTTCCTGATACATCTGAAAAACAAAGCAACAGAGTCTAGGGCATTTCCACTTATGGTCCTATAGCTTAGGGAAATTAAAATCAAAAAGACACAGCCACCCCAAAATTTACAACGGCTCTGTTTACAGGAGCCTCTTCTACAGTACAAGTTAAATATCCCAGAGAACAAATAATTGATAAAGAAGTTGCGGTACTTATGTACAACAGAATACCACTCAGCAATGAAATCTGTGTCACCAGGCCTGTACCAGCATAATGAGTGGATTGAGGCATGATGATTCTAAGTGAAATAAGTCACACAGAAAAAGAAACATCATAAGGTATCACTAATGCACGGAATGTAAACTTGGCTACACATGAACTGAATTACAAAACAGAACAGGGTCTCAAGTTTAGAAAACCAACTTATGCTTGCTTAAGGGGAAAGGTGAGTTGGGGTGCTGCATAAAACCAGAGTTTGAAATTAGCACAGATACCGTTCCATAAGCCAAATATGTAATAGACAAGACCTACCCCTTGCTCAACGAAATGGACTCAACAATGAGGTATCACCTCACACCTGTTAGAATGGGCATCATCTGAAAATCTACAAACAACAAATGCTGGAAAGGGTGTGGAGAAAAGGAAGCCTCTTCCACTATTGTTGGGAATATAAATTGATACAGTCACTATGGAGAACAATATGGAGTTTCTTAAGAAACTAATAATAGAATTACCATATGATACAGCAATCCCAGGACTGGACATATACTCAGACAAAACCATAAATCAAAAAGAGACATTCACCGCAATGTTCATTGCATCACTATTTACAATATCGAGGTAATGGAAGCAACCTAAATGCCCACAGACAGACGAATGCATAAAGCTGTGGTACATATATAAAATGGAATATTACTAAGCCATGAAAGGAATGAAATTGGGTCATTTGTAGAGACGTCGATGGATCTAGAGACTGTCATACAGAGTGAAGTAAGTCAGAAAGAGAAAAACAAATCTTGTATATTCATGCATATATGTGGAACCTAGAAAAACTGTACAGATTAACCATTTTGCAAGGCATAAATAGAGCAACAGATGTAGACAACAATCGTATGGACAACAAGGGGGGAAAGCTCTTGGAGGGGTGGTGGTGGGAGGAGTTGAGAGATTGGGATTGGCATGTAAACATTTATATGTATAAAATAGATAACCAATGAGAACCTGCTGTATAAAAATATAAAATAAAATTCAAAATTAAAAAGAAATAAAATTTAAAAAAATAAAACAGAAAAAACAATTATTCCCTTCACATACATGTATTTATATGAATAAATTATTTCCATGCTTATATCTGTAAATACAAAAAAGAGGAATAAAATCTACCTTGAACCAAAAACAAAAAAGAGAAAAAAAAAACAGAACCCACCAGTTACTCAGAGGAAAACCGTATCAGGGCACTTGCTCCAGTTGTAAACAATTCTGAAGTTGGTCAGTGGTGGGGAATCGTCTCCCATTCAGCCAGCAGCCCCCACACAACAAGCGTCCTCATTGCAAAGCTGGGGCACCGTGCCGAGGCATCTGTGAGTAAACGTGAGCTGAGCCCCAGGCCAGTTGCTGCTGAACTGTTCCCACCCTTCCCAGGTAAAACACCTGAATATATACAAGGACTTGAAAGCCTAGAGGAAGGGCCATGGAGCCACACGAGTGACAGCATGCCAGCTGACTTGGTGCCTGCAGGCCAGCCAGGATGGTCCTGGCCCTGGGTGCTCTTCTGGAAGATTTCCATTTCCCTGCCTGAGATACCCGTCCTGTCCCTGCCCCCACTGCTTTTTTCCTTCCTCACCTCTGCCCAGGGAGAAATTCCAGCAGCAGGTATGGGTGACACATCCTCTTCTTTAGCAGGTGGCAGCCTGGCAACTGCTGCAGAAAGTCCAGCAGAGCCCCACTCACACTGGGCCACCCACAAAGCCGTGGCCTCTCACTCCCTCCCACCAGCCCAGCCCCGAGACTGCTGACAGGGCAGAGAAAATGGCGTCAGGCACAGCTGCAGGGGCTTTTGCTGCCTGGAGTGGTATTTATATTGATCTCAACCCAGGCACACCTGGGGAGGGCTGGCCGGCATGGTAAGGCTGCCCAGGTAGCCAATCATCACCCCTCAGGGGCTCACAGTTGCAGAAAATGGAACTTGCTGAACCGGCCAGGTCCAAGGAACAGGTGTGGGCTCCTGAGAGTCAGGATAGACAAGGGGCTGCAGCTTTGGCTTGTTTTCTAATCATTTTATCTGGCCCATGAGTGGGAGACAACTTCAAGAAAACCCTCTCCTAATGAGAGGAACCCAGGAGTCAGGGAGAGGAGGGGTGGGTGGTGGTTGGAGACAGAGGCCTGGTGCCCTGGGTGCAGTGGAAGTCTCTGGAAGACCAGGTGGAGGGAGGCCACACAGAGTGACGCCCAGGGTCACAGACCTGTCGGAGCTGCTGTTTGTTAGTTCAAGTCCTGCTCTGAGGTGCTCTGTGTCAGCTCTGAGCGACAGGTGAGCTGGGGGTGCTCTTCAATGAGGGCTATGTGCACGGTTCCTGTGTGCCCAGCCCTGCCACGGTACCTGCAAGGGTAGCTCTGTATCCTGGGAGGGGCCTGACCATGAGAGCCCCGTGGGCTGGGTTGGGGGTGGGGTACCTGCCCAGGAGAGCTTCATATCCTGGGATTGGCCTGACCACGAGAGCCCCATGGGCTGCTGGGGACCTGGTAAAGGATGTCAGGACAGTCAGTGAAGCCACCGAGGATATACCTCCAGTTGCTCCTGATTCCTACACCCTGCTGGTCATTCTACCAACCACCAGGACATGGTATTCTGTATTAGTCTTCAATGATGCCTTCTTTTGTATTCCATTAGTCCCAGAGTCACAAGAAATTTTGGCTTGTGAGTGGCAGGACTCAACATACAACTAAAACAATACTTCCGGGCCGTCTTGCCCCAAGGGTTCAAAAATTCCCACACCATCTTTGGGGAAAGCTTAGCTAACGACCGAAAAGTTCTACCTCTGGAAAAGGAAACCCTCCTTCAATATGCAGACGACATTCTGATCGCCAGCCCTACTAAGGAGGCCTCTGAACTACCAAGCCAATAAAGGATAGAAGTTGTCCAAGAAAAAGCTCAAATATCACAGACTGCGGTGACCTGCCTGGGCTTCATTCTCACACAAGGTCAGAGAAGCCCATCCCAGGAAAGGGAAGAAACCATTTGCAGCCTTACCCCTTTCTAAAACTAGAAGACAGCTTAGGGGTTCCTGGGGAGGCCAGGTTTTGCTGCTTCTGGATCCCTAACTACAGTCTACTAGCTGGGCCTCTATATGAAACACTGAAAGGAAAAGATGATGATCCTTTTGAACAGAATCCAGAAGTGGCCTTTCAAGAATGGAAAGAGCAGTCAATTCAGACCCTTGCCCTGGAACTCCCTAATTGAGCTAAACCCTTTGACCTTTCCATTCCCGGTGAAAGGTGAATCGCCATTGGAGAATTAGTGCAAAAACTGGGACCACTTGAAATGGAACAACGCAAGAATGCCATCCAGGTAGGATAAACTACAGTCACCAAGGGGCTTGGCCCACTGCCACATCTGGCCAAGATACTGGCGGTATCTAAAAACCTGGAAATCAGCAGCCCAAAAGGCCACCTCCCTCCTAAGGGAAAAGGACCCCCCGTGGTGATCCTAATCACCAACCATGCCCTGAAGTTGCAGGGTTCGCTCCGTGGGCACACCGACCTCGAGTGAGGAGGCCCTCCAACTCCAACATCCAGAGAGATAACCGGAGGCAACAGGGCACCATGACGACTCGTGTGAACATCACTTGACCTGGAGTTTCTCTCATAAAACAACAATAGTGTGTCCCGAAGGAGTAGACTACTGCTTGCAGGACTTCCTGCACCCGGAGGGGAGCTAATAATCTTGGCGGGGGAACCGTATATCACACTGTCACCATAGAAAAGCCTACAGACACCGTGATGATGGTGGCCAATAAGACTGGCTGGACTCCTGTTTACTTCAAAAGGCTGTTGACTCAGTGGCCATCATGGTCCTTGATCACCACTGACCCTGGACTGTCTGGGAGTTGAGTGGGCAGGGCTCTGACACCTGGTGCTGTTTTTACGTTAATTCAGGGGCCTAATTGAAGAAAGAGCAGACTACTGGTCAGAGCATCTAGGCTGGCAGAAACGGTCAGCCTAAGGTGGCCGAACAAATGTGGGGCGGGGTGAAACCGGCCCCCACAGCGTCTCTGCACATCTCTTTCCTGGACCCTTAAAGGTCATTAGAATCTATAACACTTCCAATGCTGGTGCTCAGGCGGACGAGCAGGGAGGCAGGGGTCCTGGGGCCAATCAACGTCACCTGGAGGCTGCTGGGGAGAAGTTCTGACCCTCGTCCCCTGGTATGAGGGCTCCCAACTCAGCACTCAGCAGTTACAGAAGAAGGGTCTGCACCCTCAGCACTCCAAGAATGAGGAACGGGACAAAAGGCAGAGGAGGGGTTTGTCCCCAGCAAAGCCCATTAAAAATCCCTGGGAGATAAAAATAGAATGTGGGCAATAAAGTCAAGTCTGACCTTTTTTATCCTTTGTGCTTTGTCTAATTTCATGTGCTCCTAGGGTCCCGCATGCAGAGGTTCCACACCCGGCACTTCAGACCAGATTTCCTGGTGCAGAATGGCTGGGTCGACACCTCAGCTCCTGGGGCCCAGTGCAGACTCCGAGATATAGAGCCTGAGCTGCAGCCAACCCGGCCCTTGAGAGCTCCGCCCCCTCCCTCTCACTGACTCTGACAGGATCTCTACACAGCAGCCCAGCCCACAGCCCACGGGGTAGTGCATGCTCTCACCTCTCCATTCTCTGATGAAAATATAAAGTTTCCTTTGCTTGGGAACCAAACTCAGTCTCGATCTGTTGGTCCCAATGACACTGGGCAGGGGGACCCTTGTTGGGGTCCACTCTGGAGGATCAGTAACAGAAATTGAGACTATTGTAACTTCAATGAACAGATGTGTGAGCCAAACTGTAGTTAACATAGAACAGTTTATAAGGCTCGGGTAAAATAAGATGTTTCTAACACTTCCATTTGATATTTCCATCACTTTATTATAAGCAAGTTCAGTGAGAAGGTTTGTCCTATTTGTCAGGTCAATATTAGAGAAATGAAGTGATTTCTTTCCAAGGATGTACATCTAATAATCTTGGTTAAAGCTTCAATCTTGTTTTAAATGCTTTTCCATTGAAAATGATACCTCTCTTTCAGCTCCCCCATTTCTGAGAAGTATAAAATCTTATAATTTATTATTACCAAAGGGGAAAGGTGGGAGGAGGGATAAATTAACAGTTTGGAATTAACACATACACACTTCTATGTATAAAATAGATCATCAACAAGGAACTACTGTATAGCACAGGGAACTACACTCAATATTGTGCAATAACCTATAAGGGGAAATAATCGGAAAAAGAATAGATATTTTTATTGACATCATCTATCAATGACAGTTAAAGTGTAACCTAAGGGAAGCCGGTGGTGAGTGCTTCTGACCCTGAAGACTTCAGTCATCTAAAGTTTGCACTCTGCCTACTTCCCAAGGCCCTTAATGAACATATGTGTAGCCGTAGCTTAAAAAACTCCCCAGTTTGGGTTTCGGGGAGACACTGATTTTGAAAAAGCCCTGGTGTTCTCCTTACATGAATGGGACTCTTCCTACTGCTAAAACATGTCTGTCACATCCAGAGGATGGTATACCGTCTGATCGGGAAGAGTTTGGAAAAGGCATCTCATCTCCTCATCTCCTGGTGCTCGGGTTCACCCCTCCAGCGTCTTTACTAACAGTCTCCCCACTTGGAGATGTCAACACTGTCAACATCCTGTTGCGTACAGTTTGGAATTTGTCCAGAGGATGAAGCGGAAGGATGAGGAACAATGAGAGACAAGTCCTAGGTGTTCAGACAGGCACATGTCACTCTAATTTCCAATCAGGAAGATGAATTGACCAAAGGCTAGGGTTGCCCATGGAAACAGTATAGGGCTTGAGGAAATCCCACTGCTTTGTGGCCAGTTCCCATAAACACAAGTTGAACAATGGAACTCAGGGGCAGTAAAATTCACGAAACTGCAGAGTTGAAAATATCTATCACTGAAAAATGTCTTGAGGAAAGTCAGAGAAAAGGATTGGCAAGCAACGGAGAATGGCAGGAAAGGGATTTGAGGAGGTAGAAAGGACTCGCCATTAAGCACAAGAAAAGGGGCTGAACATTTCCGACATTGCAGTTGGCCAAAAAGGCTGTATGCGTTTTTTTCTGTATATATTCAAGAAAAGGGCATACACTTTTTTAGCCAACCAAACAGGTGGGCACTGGAAATCAATACTACAAAAGATATCACTTCACATCAGTCAGAAGAGCCATCCTCATAAAGTGTAAACGCCAGAAATGCAGGACAGGACAAGGAGAAGAGGGAGCCCTGTGAGGCTTATAGTGGAAATGTATATTGCCAATGGCCATTCTGGAGAAGTGTATTGTGTTTACTAAAGCATCTAAAAAATGAGCTACAGAGCATAGGGCACTTGCACTCATGGGCGTATATCTTGGGAAAAACAAAAATCGAGAGGACACAGGCACCCCAATGTTTACTGCCTCTCTGTTTAAAAGATCCTCGACTAAGATATAACTTAAATGTCTCTGGAGGGAAAAAATGGATAGAGATGTGGTACTTATGTAGAGTGGAATATTACTCAGCCTGGAAATCAATGAAATATGGCCAGTTGTAACAACTCCGGAGGAGTTACGTATGATCATTCTAAGTGACATAAATATGTAGAAAACATGCGTAAGGCTGCTAAACGGGAAAGGTGGGGAGGGGTGAGGCATCATCCAGGAGGTTGAGATTAGCAAAGATACCATTCCAAATACCAAACTGATAATCAACAAGGCCTACACGGTAGCTAAAAGAACTGCACTCAGCACACTCAAGTCACCGGAAAAGAATATCTATGACTGGTAAGAATCTGAAAAAGAAATTATTGATGTCTCTCTGTACGTGAATCAAGTGGATGTACAGCAGCAAGAAACAGAGTTCTGAAAATCAGCTGTAAACAACATAGTAATAAATTGAAAAAAATAAACGACAGAGAGACAGAGAAAACCTCTTACAACTTTTCCTCAGGGACGGTGATGCAACATGGATTGAACACATCTAGACCCACAGCAGGATGAGACATAAGGCTGGAAACTGTTCGCGCTAAGAGAAATGTGAGGTTGGGTGAGGAAATGCACACCCTTTAAAGTAATACTACCTGGTACCCATTCAATGGGTCCCAAATCTGCAGGTTCAAGGAATCTTCCTACAGCTAAAACATGCATGGAAAACCCAGAGGACTGTACACCATGTGATCGGGAGATGTGTCTAAAATGCACCTCATTTATCCTCTCCTGGTGCTCCTGTTCATCATTCCAGCCACGTTACTTAGAATCTCCCCACTTAGAGAATCAGCACATTTAAACTTCTGTTTCACACATTTTGCAAATTGTGAGGAGGATGAACGGGAACAGGGGGAAACAATGAGAGAATAGTTGTAGGGGTTTGGACGGGCACATGTCACTCTAATTTCCCATTAAGAATAAGAATTAAAAAAAGGCTCAGCCCGCCTCGCCGGAGCCAAAATAGGGCCTGAAGCAATCCTGCGGTTTTGAGGCCAGCTCACAAAAGAGCAACTTAAAAAATGGAGCTCAGGGTCACTGCAATTCACAAACCTGCAGAGTTATAAATGAAAACTAACGTCCAAAAATATGTTGAGGTAAGGCAAAGAAGAGGATCTGAATGCAAGACAGAATTGCAAGAAACAGATTTCAAGAGATAGATTGGACTCGCCTTTAAAGCACATGAAAAGCGGCAGAATTTCGACAATGATGCAGTTGGCCCAAAAGGGAGTATGCGTTTTTTCCTGAATATATCCAGGAAAAAACGCATACGCACTTTATGGGCAACCAAGCAAGCAAGCAATGCAAATGTGCACAACAAAGAAGTCTCATTTCCCACCGGTCAAAAGGGCCATCCGAAAAAATTGTAAAAACCAGAAATGCAGGACAGGCCATGGAGAACAGGGAGCCTTTATACGCTGATGGACAGTGTGTGAACTGCCGAGAGCCACTCTGGAGAAGTGTATGGTGGTTCCTAAATCATCTAAAAAACAGAGCGACAGAGCATAGGGCACTTCCAATCACGGGAGTATATCTAGGGAAGTCTAAAAATCAACAAGACACAAGCACACCACAGTTTAGGGCTACTCTGTTTACAAGAACCTCAACTTCAGTACACCTTAAATATCCCAGGAAAGAGAACAATGGATAAAGAAAATGTGGTACTTATGTACAATGGAATATCTCTTCACCATGAAATCAATGTAATAAGGCTAGTAGAAGGATAAAGAGTGGATTGAGGTCCGATAATACTACTTGAAATAAGTCAAACAGAAAAAGAAACATATCATAAGATATCACTTATAGAGGGAGGATAAATATGGCTGCACAAAAAATGAATTACAAAACAGAACAGTGTCTCACATTTAGAAAACACACTTATGTCAGCTTAAGGGGAAAGGAGAGGTGGGGTGATGCATAAAACCAGAGTTTGAAATTAGCACAGATACCGTTCAATAAACCAAATAGGTATCAGACAAGATCTACACCTCGCTCAATGAACTGGCCTCAACACACCCTATACACCGCAGAGAAATATATCTGAGTAATAAGAATCTTAAAACCCATGTATTGATATATCTCCATAAGGGAATCAAGTGTGCGCAGAGCGGCACAAACACAGCAGTGAAAATGAGCTAAACCCCGTTATAGAAATAAATTTTAAAACCAAAACGCAGAAACAATGAAAGAGAGAAAACTTCTTACAAAATTCGCTCAGGGGCTGTGATGCAACCTGGAATGACCACATATAAACCCACAGCTGGATAAGACATAAGGCTGGACACTTGGGGCTGAAAGGATTGGTGAGCTTTGGTGAGCAACTGCCGAAAGTTTAATGCAATACTTCATGCTACTTATTCCAAGGGTCCCAACACTCCAAGTTGAAGGGAATCTTCCTACAGCTAAACCATGCATGGGAAATCCAGCAGATGGTATACCATATGATCGGGAAAGGTTTCTAAAATGCACCTCATTTTCCTCTCCTGGGGCTCCGGATCAACATTCCAGCCACTTTACTAACAACATCTCCACATGGAGAGTCAATGCCTTTAAGTTCCGGTATCGCACAGTCTGCAGTTAGTGCGGAGGATGAATGGGAATAGGGGGAACCAGTGAGAAAATAGCTGTAGCGGTTTCAATGGGCACATGTCACTCTAATTTCACATCAGGAAGAAGAATTAACCAAAGGCAGAGCAAGGCGCCCCAGAAGAAGAATAGGGCCTGAAGAAATCCTGTGGATATGAGGCAAGATCACAAAAATAAGAGCTGAAAAATGGAGCTAAGGGCCACTGCAATTCAAAAACCTGCAGAGTTATAAAGGCCAACTATTTTCCAAAAGTATATTGAGGTAAGGCTATGAAGAGGCACTGAGAGCAAGGCAGAACTGCAGGAAACCGATTTCAGGAGGTAGACAGGAATTGCACTGAAAACATATGAAAACACTCAGAACGTCGACAATGATGCACTTGGCCAGAAAGGGCGTATGCGTTTTTTCCTGAATATATTCAGGAAAAAACGCATACGCCCTTTTTGGCCAACCAAGCAAGCTTGCAAAGGAAATCTGCACTACAATGAAGTGTCACTGCCCCCCGGTCAAAAGGGCCATCTGAAAAAAGTGTAAAATCCAGAAAGGCAGGACAGGCCAAGGAGAACTAGGAGCCTTGTTATGCTGATGGGCGGGATGTAAATTGCCAGCAGCCACTCTGGAGAAGTGTATGGTGTTTCCTGAAACATCCAAAAAACAAAGCAACAGAGCCTAGGGCACTTCCACTTATGGTCCTATAGCTTAGGGAAATTAAAATCAAAAAGACACAGCCACCCCAAAGTTTGGGATGGCTCTGTTTACAAGAACCTCGTTTACGGTACAAGTTCAATATCACAGAAAGCGAAAAATGGATAAAGAAGTTGTGGTACTTACGTACAATGCAATATCACTCAGCAATGAAATCTATGTCATCAGGCCCGTAGCAGCATAATGAGTGGATTCAGGTACGATGATTCTAAGTGAAATAAGTCACACAGAAAAAGAAACATCATAAGATATCACTACTACACGGAATGTAAACTTGGCTACACAAGAACTGAATTACAAAACAGAACAGTGCCTCAAATGTAGAAAACCAACTTATGCTTGCTTAAGGGGAAAGGTGAGTTGGGGTGCTTCATAATACCAGAGATTGAAATTAGCACAGATACCGTTCCATAAGCCAAATATGTAATAGACAAGAGCTACTCCTTGCTCAACGAAGTGGACTCAACACCCCATATTAAACGCCTAAGAATCTACCTGACTAGTAAGAATCTTAAAACCTATGGATTTATATGTCTCTGAAAGAGAATCAAGCGTGTGTACAGTGGAATAAACGCAGCAGTGATAGGATTGCTGAGGTGCGGTGAGCAAACGCAGACCCTTTGAAGACATATTGCATGGTACCCATTCCATGGGTCTCAACTCTCCAGGTTTAAGGGATTCTTCCTTCAGCTAAAACATGCATGTGGAACCCAGATTATGATCCACCGTGTGATCGGGAAACGTGTTCAAATGTGTCTCAGTTTTCGTCCCCTGGTACTCGGGTGCAACATTCCAGACGCTTTACTAACACTCTCCCCACTAGGAGAGTCAGTGCCCTTAACCTCCTGTTTGGCCCAGTTTGCAATTTCTGTGGAAAATGAACAGGAATAGGGAGAACCAATGAGAGACTAGGTGGAGGTGTCCGGATGGACAAATTTAACTCTCATTTCCCACCAGGAAGAGGAATTACCCAAAGGCTCAGCGTGCCATGCCGGAACCACACTAGGGCCAGAAGCAATCCTGCGGTGTTGCGGCCAGCTCACAAGAAAGCGAGTTGAAGAAAGGAGCTCAGGGGCACTGTAATTCACAATCCTGCAGAGTTATAAATAACAGCTATCTTCCAAAAATATATTGAAGTAAGGCTGCCAAGAGGAGTTGAAAGCAGGGCAGAATTCCAGGAAACCGATTTCAGGAGGTAGTCTGGAATTGCATGTAAAGCAGAGGAAAAGAGGCAGAACGTCGACAATGATGCACTTGGCCAAAAAGGACTTATGCGTTTTTTCCTGAATATATTCAGGAAAAAACGCATACGCACTTTTTGGCCAACCAAACAAGCTTGCAAAGGAAATCTGCACTACAATGAAGTCTCACTGCCCCCCGGTCAAAAGGGCCATCTCAAAAAAGTGTAAAATCCAGAAAGGCAGGACAGGCCATGGAGAACTGGGAGCCTTGTTATGCTGATGGGCGGGATGTAAATTGCCAGCAGCCACTGTGGAGAAGTGTATGGTGTTTCCTGAAACATCCAAAAAACAAAGCAACAGAGCCTAGGGCACTTCCACTTATGGTCCTATAGCTTAGGGAAATTAAAATCAAAAAGACACAGCCACCCCAAAGTTTGGGCCGGCTCTGTTTATAAGAACCTCGTTTACGGTACAAGTTCAATATCACAGAAAGCGAAAAATGGATAAAGAAGTTGTGGTACTTACGTACAATGCAATATCACTCAGCAATGAAATCTATGTCATCAGGCCCGTAGCAGCATAATGAGTGGATTCAGGTACGATGATTCTAAGTGAAATAAGTCACACAGAAAAAGAAACATCATAAGATATCACTACTACACGGAATGTAAACTTGGCTACACAGGAACTGAATTACAAAACAGAACAGGGTGTCAAATGTAGAAAACCAACTTATGCTTGCTTAAGGGGAAAGGTGAGTTGGGGTGCTGCATAAAACCAGAGATTGAAATTAGCACAGATACCGTTCCATAAGCCAAATATGTAATAGACAAGAGCTACTCCTTGCTCAACGAAGTGGACTCAACACCCCATATTAAACCCCTAAGAATATACCTGACTAGTAAAAATCTACCTGACTAGTAAGAATCTTAAATCCTATGGATTTATATGTCTCCGAAAAAGAATCAAGCGTGTGTACAGCGGCATAAACGCAGCAGTGATAGGATTGGTGAGGTTCGGTGAGCAAATGCAGACCCTTTGAAGTCATATTGCATGGTACCCATTCCATGGGTCTCAAAACTCCAGGTTTAAGGGATTCTTCCTTCAGCTAAAACATGCATGTGGAACCCAGAGTATGATCCACCGTGTGATCGGGTAACGTGTTCAAATGTGTCTCAGTTTTCGTCCCCTGGTACTCGGGTGCAACATTCCAGACGCTTTACTAACACTCTCCCCAGTTGGAGAGTCGGTGCCTTTAACCTCCAGTTTGGCGCAGTTTGCAATTTCTGCGGAAGATGAACAGGAAGAGGGAGAACCAAGGAGAGACTAGCTGGAGGTGTCTGGACGGGCAAATTTAACTCTCATTTTCCACCAGGAAGAGGAATTAACCAAAGGCTCAGCATGCCATGCCAGAAGCACACTAGGGCCTGAAGCAATCCAGCGGTGTTGCGGCCAGCTCACAATAAAGCGAGTTGAAGAAAGGAGCTCAGGGGCACTGTAATTCACAAACCTGCAGAGTTATAAATAACAGTTATCGTCCAAAAATATACTGAAGTAAGGCAGCCAAGAGGACTTGAAAGCGGGGCAGAATTGCAGGAAACCGATTTCAGGAGGTAGACTGGAATTGCATGTAAAGCATAGGAAAAAAGGCAGAACGTCCGCAATGATGCACTTGGCCAAAAAGGGCGTATGCGTTTTTTCCTGAATATATTCGGAAAAAACGCATACACCCTTTTTGGCCAACCAAGCAAGCTTGAAAAGGAAATCTGCACTACAATGAAGTCTCACAGCCCCCTGGTCAAAAGGGCCATCTGAAGAAAGTGTAAAATCCAGAAAGGCAGGACAGGCCATGGAGAACTGGGAGCCTTGTTATGCTGATAGGCGGGATGTAAATTGCCAGCAGCCACTCTGGAGAAGTGTATGGTGTTTCCTGAAACATCCAAAAAACAAAGCAACAGAGCCTAGGGCACTTCCACTTATGGTCCTATAGCTTAGGGAAATTAAAATCAAAAAGACACAGCCACCCCAAAATTTGGGACGGCTCTGTTTACAAGAATCTCGTTTACTGTACAAGTTCAATATCACAGAAAGCGAAAAATGGATAAAGAGGTTGTGGTACTTACGTACAATGCAATATCACTCAGCAATGAAATCTATGTCATCAGGCCCGTAGCAGCATAATGAGTGGATTCAGGTACGATGATTCTAAGTGAAATAAGTCACACAGAAAAAGAAACATCATAAGATATCACTACTACACGGAATGTAAACTTGGCTACACAAGAACTGAATTACAAAACAGAAGAGGGTGTCAAATGTAGAAATCCAACTTATGCTTGCTTAAGGGGAAAGGTGAGTTGGGGTGCTGCATAAAACCAGAGATTGAAATTAGCACAGATACTGTTCCATAAGCCAAATATATAATAGACGAGAGCTACTCTTTGCTCAACGAAGTGGACTCAACACCCCATATTAAACGCCTAAGAATATACCTGACTAGTAAGAATCTTAAAACCTATGGATTTATATGTCTCCGAAAGAGAATCAAGCGTGTGTACAGCGGCATAAACGCAGCAGTGATAGGATTGGTGAGGTTCGGTGAGCAAATGCAGACCCTATGAAGTCATATTGCATGGTACCCATTCCATGGGTCTCAACTCTCCAGGTTTAATGGATTCTTCCTTCAGCTAAAACATGCATGTGGAACCCAGAGTATGATCCACCGTGTGATCGGAAAACGTGTTCAAATGTGTCTCAGTTTTCGTACCCTGGTACTCGGGTGCAACATTCCACACGCTTTACTAACACTCTCCCCACTTGGAGAGTCAGTGCCTTTAACCTCCTGTTTGGCCCAGTTTGCAATTTCTGTGGAAAATGAACAGGAATAGGGAGAACCAATGAGAGACTAGGTGGAGGGGTCTGGACGGGCAAATTTAACTCTCATTTCCCACCAGGAAGAGCAATTAACCAAAGGCTCAGCGTGCCATGCCGGAACCACACTAGGGCCAGAAGCAATCCTGCGGTGTTGCGGCCAGCTCACAAGAAAACGAGTTGAAGAAAGGAGCTCAGGGGCACTGTAATTCACAAACCTGCAGAGTTATAAATGACAGCTATCTTCCAAAAATATATTGAAGTAAGGCTGCCAAGAGGAGTTGAAAGCGGGGCAGAATTGCAGGAAACCGATTTCAGGAGGTAGACTGGAATTGCATGTAAAGCATAGGAAAAGAGGCAGAACGTCCACAATGATGCACTTGGCCAAAAAGGGCGTATGCGTTTTTTCCTGAATATATTCAGGAAAAAACGCATACGCCCTTTTTGGCCCACCAAGCAAGCTTGCAAAGGAAATATGCACTACAATGAAGTCTCACTGCCCCCCGGTCAAAAGGGCCATCTCAAAAAAGTGTAAAATCCAGAAAGGAAGGACAGGCCATGGAGAACTGGGAGCCTTGTTATGCTGATGGGCGGGATGTAAATTGCCAGCAGCCACTCTGCAGAAGTGTATGGTGTTTCCTGAAACATCCAAAAAACAAAGCAACAGAGCCTAGGGCACTTCCACTTATGGTCCTATAGCTTAGGGAAATTAAAATCAAAAAGACACAGCCACCCCAAAGTTTGGGCCGGGTCTGTTTACAAGAACCTCGTTTACGGTACAAGTTCAATATCACAGAAAGCGAAAAATGGATAAAGAAGATATGGTACTTACGTACAATGCAATATCACTCAGCAATGAAATCTATGTCATCAGGCCCGTAGCAGCATAATGAGTGGATTCAGGTACGATGATTCTAAGTGAAATGAGTCACACAGAAAAAGAAACATCATAAGATATCACTACTACACGGAATGTAAACTTGGCAACACAGGAACTGAATTACAAAACAGAACAGTGTGTCAAATGTAGACAACCAACTTATGCTTGCTTAAGGGGAAAGGTGAGTTGGGGTGCTGCATAAAACCAGAGATTGAAATTAGCCCAGATACCGTTCCATAAGCCAAATATGTAATAGACAAGAGCTACTCCTTGCTCAACGAAGTGGACTCAACACCCCATATTAAACCCCTAAGAATATACCTGACTAGTAAAAATCTACCTGACTAGTAAGAATCTTAAATCCTATGGATTTATATGTCTCCGAAAAAGAATCAAGCGTGTGTACAGCGGCATAAACGCAGCAGTGATAGGATTGGTGAGGTTCGGTGAGCAAATGCAGACCCTTTGAAGTCATATTGCATGGTACCCATTCCATGGGTCTCAACTCTCCAGGTTTAAGGGATTCTTCCTTCAGCTAAAACATGCATGTGGAACCCAGAGTATGATCCACCGTGTGATCGGGAAACGTGTTCAAATGTGTCTCAGTTTTCGTCCCCTGGTACTCGGGTGCAACATTCCAGACGCTTTACTAACACTCTCCCCAGTTGGAGAGTCGGTGCCTTTAACCTCCAGTTTGGCGCAGTTTGCAATTTCTGCGGAAGATGAACAGGAAGAGGGAGAACCAAGGAGAGACTAGCTGGAGGTGTCTGGACGGGCAAATTTAACTCTCATTTTCCACCAGGAAGAGGAATTAACCAAAGGCTCAGCATGCCATGCCAGAAGCACACTAGGGCCTGAAGCAATCCAGCGGTGTTGCGGCCAGCTCACAATAAAGCGAGTTGAAGAAAGGAACTCAGGGGCACTGTAATTCACAAACCTGCAGAGTTATAAATAACAGTTATCGTCCAAAAATATACTGAAGTAAGGCAGCCAAGAGGACTTGAAAGCGGGGCAGAATTGCAGGAAACCGATTTCAGGAGGTAGACTGGAATTGCATGTAAAGCATAGGAAAAAAGGCAGAACGTCCGCAATGATGCACTTGGCCAAAAAGGGCGTATGCGTTTTTTCCTGAATATATTCGGAAAAAACGCATACACCCTTTTTGGCCAACCAAGCAAGCTTGAAAAGGAAATCTGCACTACAATGAAGTCTCACAGCCCCCTGGTCAAAAGGGCCATCTGAAAAAAGTGTAAAATCCAGAAAGGCAGGACAGGCCATGGAGAACTGGGAGCCTTGTTATGCTGATAGGCGGGATGTAAATTGCCAGCAGCCACTCTGGAGAAGTGTATGGTGTTTCCTGAAACATCCAAAAACAAAGCAACAGAGCCTAGGGCACTTCCACTTATGGTCCTATAGCTTAGGGAAATTAAAATCAAAAATACACAGCCACCCCAAAATTTGGGACGGCTCTGTTTACAAGAATCTCGTTTACTGTACAAGTTCAATATCACAGAAAGCGAAAAATGGATAAAGAGGTTGTGGTACTTACGTACAATGCAATATCACTCAGCAATGAAATCTATGTCATCAGGCCCGTAGCAGCATAATGAGTGGATTCAGGTACGATGATTCTAAGTGAAATAAGTCACACAGAAAAAGAAACATCATAAGATATCACGACTACACGGAATGTAAACTTGGCTACACAAGAACTGAATTACAAAACAGAAGAGGGTGTCAAATGTAAAAAACCAACTTATGCTTGCTTAAGGGGAAAGGTGAGTTGGGGTGCTGCATAAAACCAGAGATTGAAATTAGCACAGATACTGTTCCATAAGCCAAATATATAATAGACGAGAGCTACTCTTTGCTCAACGAAGTGGACTCAACACCCCATATTAAACGCCTAAGAATATACCTGACTAGTAAGAATCTTAAAACCTATGGATTTATATGTCTCCGAAAGAGAATCAAGCGTGTGTACAGCGGCATAAACGCAGCAGTGATAGGATTGGTGAGGTTCGGTGAGCAAATGCAGACCCTATGAAGTCATATTGCATGGTACCCATTCCATGGGTCTCAACTCTCCAGGTTTAATGGATTCTTCCTTCAGCTAAAATATGCATGTGGAACCCAGAGTATGATCCACCGTGTGATCGGAAAACGTGTTCAAATGTGTCTCAGTTTTCGTACCCTGGTACTCGGGTGCAACATTCCACACGCTTTACTAACACTCTCCCCACTTGGAGAGTCAGTGCCTTTAACCTCCTGTTTGGCCCAGTTTGCAATTTCTGTGGAAAATGAACAGGAATAGGGAGAACCAATGAGAGACTAGGTGGAGGGGTCTGGACGGGCAAATTTAACTCTCATTTCCCACCAGGAAGAGGAATTAACCAAAGGCTCAGTGTGCCATGCCGGAACCACACTAGGGCCAGAAGCAATCCTGCGGTGTTGCGGCCAGCTCACAAGAAAGCGAGTTGAAGAAAGGAGCTCAGGGGCACTGTAATTCACAAACCTGCAGAGTTATAAATGACAGCTATCTTCCAAAAATATATTGAAGTAAGGCTGCCAAGAGGAGTTGAAAGCGGGGCAGAATTGCAGGAAACCGATTTCAGGAGGTAGACTGGAATTGCATGTAAAGCATAGGAAAAGAGGCAGAACGTCCACAATGATGCACTTGGCCAAAAAGGGCGTATGCGTTTTTTCCTGAATATATTCAGGAAAAAACGCATACGCCCTTTTTGGCCCACCAAGCAAGCTTGCAAAGGAAATATGCACTACAATGAAGTCTCACTGCCCCCTGGTCAAAAGGGCCATCTCAAACAAGTGTAAAATCCAGAAAGGAAGGACAGGCCATGGAGAACTGGGAGCCTTGTTATGCTGATGGGCGGGATGTAAATTGCCAGCAGCCACTCTGGAGAAGTGTATGGTGTTTCCTGAAACATCCAAAAAACAAAGCAACAGAGCCTAGGGCACTTCCACTTATGGTCCTATAGCTTAGGGAAATTAAAATCAAAAAGACACAGCCACCCCAAAGTTTGGGACGGCTCTGTTTACAAGAACCTCGTTTACCGTACAAGTTCAATATCACAGAAAGCGAAAAATGGATAAAGAAGTTGTGGTACTTACGTACAATGCAATATCACTCAGCAATGAAATCTATGTCATCAGGCCCATAGCAGCATAATGAGTGGATTCAGGTACGATGATTCTAAGTGAAATAAGTCACACAGAAAAAGAAACATCATAAGATATCACTACTACACGGAATGTAAACTTGGCTACACAAGAACTGAATTACAAAACAGAACAGGGTGTCAAATGTAGAAAACCAACTTATGCTTGGTTAAGGGGAAGGGTGAGTTGGGGTGCTGCATAAAACCAGAGATTGAAATTAGCACAGATACCGTTCCATAAGCCAAATATGTAATAGACAAGAGCTACTCCTTGCTCAACGAAGTGGACTCAACACCCCATATTAAACGCCTAAGAATATACCTGACTAGTAAGAATCTACCTGACTAGTAAGAATCTTAAAACCTATGGATTTATATGTCTCCGAAAGAGAATCAAGCGTGTGTACAGCAGCATAAACGCAGCAGTGATAGGATTGGTGAGGTTCGGTGAGCAAATGCAGACCCTTTGAAGTCATATTGCATGGTACCCATTCCATGGGTCTCAACTCTCCAGGTTTAAGGGATTCTTCCTTCAGCTAAAACATGCATGTGGAACCCAGAGTATGATCCACCGTGTGATCGGGCAACGTGTTCAAATGTGTCTCAGTTTTCGTCCCCTGGTACTCGGGTGCAACATTCCAGACGCTTTACTAACACTCTCCCCACTTGGAGAGTCAGTGCATTTAACCTCTTGTTTGGCCCAGTTTGCAATTTCTGCGTAAGATAAACAGGAAGAGGGAGAACCAATGAGAGACTAGGTGGAGGTGTCTGGACGGGCAAATTTAACTCTCATTTCCCACCAGGAAGAGGAATTAACCAAAGGCTCGGCATGTGATGCCGGAACTAAACTAGGGCCTGAAGCAATCCTGCGGTGTTGCGGCCAGCTCACAAGAAAGCGAGTTGAAGAAAGGAGCTCAGGGGCACTGTAATTCACAAACCTGCAGTTATAAATGACAGCTATCGTCCAAAATATATTGAAGGAAGGCTGCCAAGAGGACTTGAAAGCGGGGCAGAATTGCAGGAAACCGATTTCAGGAGGTAGACTGGAATTGCATGTAAAGCATAGGAAAAGAGGCAGAACGTCCACAATGATGCACTTGGCCAAAAAGGGCGTATGCGTTTTTTCCTGAATATATACAGGAAAAAACGCATATGTCCTTTTTGGCCAACCAAGCAAGCTTGCAAAGGAAATCTGCACTACAATGAAGTCTCACTGCCCCCCAGTCAAAAGGGCTATCTGAAAAAAGTGTAAAATCCAGAAAGGCTGGACAGGTCATGGAGAACTGGGAGCCTTGTTATACTGATGGGCAGGATGTAAATTGCCAACAGCCACTCTGGAGAAGTGTATGGTGTTTCCTGAAACATCCAAAAAACAAAGCAACAGAGCCTAGGGCACTTCCACTTATGGTCCTATAGCTTAGGGAAATTAAAATCAAAAAGACACAGCCACCCCAAAGTTTGGGACGGCTCTGTTTACAAGAACCTCGTTTACGGTACAAGTTCAATATCACAGAAAGCGAAAAATGGATAAAGAAGTTGTGGTACTTACGTACAATGCAATATCACTCAGCAATGAAATCTATGTCATCAGGCCCGTAGTATCATAATGAGTGGATTCAGGTACGATGATTCTAAGTGAAATAAGTCACACAGAAAAAGAAACATCATAAGATATCACTACTACACGGAATGTAAACTTGGCTACACAAGAACTGAATTACAAAACAGAACAGGGCCTCAAATGTAGAAAACCAATTTATGCTTGCTTAAGGGGAAAGGTGAGTTGGGGTGCTTCATAAAACCAGAGATTGAAATTAGCACAGATACCGTTCCATAACCCAAATATGTAATAGACAAGAGCTACTCCTTGCTCAACGAAGTGGACTCAACACCCCATATTAAACGCCTAAGAATATACCTGACCAGTAAGAATCTTACAACCTATGGATTTATATGTCTCCGAAAGAGAATCAATCGTGTGTACAGCGGCATAAACGCAGCAGTGATAGGATTGGTGAGGTTCGGTGAGCAAATGCAGACCCTTTGAAGTCATATTGCATGGTACCCTTTCCATGGGTCTCAACTCTCCAGGTTTAAGGGATTCTTCCTTCAGCTAAAACATGCATGTGGAACCCAGAGTATGATCCACCGTGTGATTGGGAAACGTGTTCAAATGAGTCTCAGTTTTCGTCCCCTGGTACTCGGGTGCAACATTGCAGACGCTTTACTAACACACTCCCCACTTGGAGAGTCAGTGCCTTTAGCCTCCTATTTGGCCCAGTTTGCAATTTCTGCGTAAGATAAACAGGAAGAGGGAGAACCAATGAGAGACTAGGTGGAGGTGTCTGGACGGGCAAATTTAACTCTCATTTCCCACCAGGAAGAGGAATTAACCAAAGGCTCAGCATGCGATGCCGGAACCAAACTAGGGCCTGAAGCAATCCTGCGGTGTTGCCGCCAGCTCACAAGAAAGCGAGTTGAAGAAAGGAGCTCAGGGGCACTGTAATTCACAAACCTGCAGTTATAAATGACAGCTATCGTCCAAAATATATTGAAGGAAGGCTGCCAAGAGGACTTGAAAGCGGGGCAGAATTGCAGGAAACCGATTTCAGGAGGTAGACTGGAATTGCATGTAAAGCATAGGAAAAGAGGCAGAACGTCCACAATGATGCACTTGGCCAAAAAGGGCGTATGCGTTTTTTCCTGAATATATTCAGGAAAAAACGCATACGCCCTTTTTGGCCAACCAAGCAAGCTTGCAAAGGAAATCTGCACTACAATGAAGTCTCACTGTCCCCCGGTCAAAAGGGCTATCTGAAAAAAGTGTAAAATCCAGAAAGGCAGGACAGGCCATGGAGAACTGGGAGCCTTGTTATGCTGATGGGCAGGATGTAAATTGCCAACAGCCACTCTGGAGAAGTGTATGGTGTTTCCTGAAACATCCAAAAAACAAAGCAACAGAGCCTAGGGCACTTCCACTTATGGTCCTATAGCTTAGGGAAATTAAAATCAAAAAGACACAGCCATCCCAAAGTTTGGGATGGCTCTGTTTACAAGAACCTCGTTTACGGTACAAGTTCAATATCACAGAAAGCGAAGAATGGATAAAGAAGTTGTGGTACTTACGTACAATGCAATATCACTCAGCAATGAAATCTATGTCATCAGGCCCGTAGCAGCATAATGAGTGGATTCAGGTACGATGATTCTAAGTGAAATAAGTCACACAGAAAAAGAAACATCATAAGATATCACTACTACACGGAATGTAAACTTGGCTACACAGGAACTGAATTACAAAACAGAACAGGGTCTCAAATGTAGAAAACCAACTTATGCTTGCTTAAGGGGAAAGGTGAGTTGGGGTGCGGCATAAAACCACAGATTGCAATTAGCACAGATACCGTCCCATAAGCCAAATATGTAATAGACAAGAGCTACTCCTTGCTCAACGAAGTGGACTCAACACCCCATATTAAACGCCTAAGAATATACCTGACTAGTAAGAATCTTAAAACCTATGGATTTATATGTCTCCGAAAGAGAATCAAGCGTGTGTACAGTGTCATAAACGCAGCAGTGATAGGATTGGTGAGGTTCGGTTAGCAAATGCAGACTCTTTGAAGTCATATTGCATGACACCCATTCCATGGGTCTCAACTCTCCAGGTTTAAGGGATTCTTCCTTCAGCTAAAACATGCATGTGGAACCCAGAGTATGATCCACCGTGTGATCGGGAAACGTGTTCAAATGTGTCTCAGTTTTCGTCCCCTGGTACTCGGGTGCAACATTCCAGACGCTTTACTAACACTCTCCCCACTTGGAGAGTCAGTGCCTTTAACCTCCTGTTTGGCCCAGTTTGCAATTTCTTCGGAAGATGAACAGGAATAAGGAGAAGCAATGGGAGACTATCTGTAGGTGTCTGGATGGGCAAATTTAACTCTCATTTCCCACCAGGAAGATAAATGAACCGAAGGCTCCGTGTGCCATGCTGGAATTAGATTAGGGCCTGAGGAGATCCTGCGGTGTTGCGGCCAGCTCACAAGAAAGCGAGTTGAAGAAAGGAGCTCAGGGGCACTGTAATTCAGAAACCTGCGGAGTTATAAATGACAGCTATCATCCAAAATTATACTGAAGTAAGGCTGCGAAGAGGACTTGAATGCGGGGCAGAATTGCTGGAAACTGATTTCAGAACGTACACGGGAGTAGCTCTTAAAGCATAGGAAAAGAGACAAAACTTGTAAAATAATGCACTTGGCAAAAAAGGGCATATGTGTTTTATCCAGAGCTCTCATAACTGAGGGGAGGAGATTCCCAGCAGGCTCCAACTGCCACCTGAGGGCTCACATTGCCAAGGCAACGTGAGCATGCCAGGCAGGAGTTACCTCACAGCAGAGGTCCCACCTCACAGAAGGGTGAGAAACCCAGCCAACATCAGACTCTCACCAGAGGGCCCACATCACCAAGGGGATGGGAACCAGGCAGGAGTGTCTTCACATCAGTGGGGCCACATCAGCGAAAGCTGAGGTACTCAGCACATGTGTCCTCAAACCAGAGGACCCACATCACCAAGGACCTCGGAGTGAGGCAGGCAGGAGTAGCCTCACAACACTGGGCACATAGAATAAAAAAGTGAGGAATCCAGCAGTTGGAACCTCCCAGCAGGCGGCCCAGAGCACCGAGGCTATGGGATCCAGGCCACAGTGAACTCACAGAAGAGGGCCCATGTCATGAAACTGAGCAACCCAGCCATTGGGACCTCAGAGCAGGAGGCCCACATCCCCATGGGGATGGAATTCTGGTAGGAGTGTCCTCGCACCACTGAGAACGTATCAGAAAATTTTGGGCGACCAGCAGTTAGGGCCTGACGCCAGAGGACCCTCATCACCAAGGGAAGGAGGCTCCCAGCAGGCTCCAACTGCCACCAGAGGGCTGACGTCGCCAAGGCGATGTGTGCCAACCAGGCACGAATGACCTCACAGCAGAGGGCCCACCTCAGAGAAGTGTGACGAACCCAGTCAGGATCAGACTCACACCAGAGGGCCCACATCACCAAATGGATTGGAACCAGGCAGGAGTGTCCTCACATGAGTAGGGCCACATCATCTAAAGGTGAGGAACCCAGAACATGTGGCTTCAAACCATAGGACACCCATCACCAAGGGGCTGGGAGTGAGGCAGGCAGGAGGAGCCTCATAACAGAGGGCCCAAAAATAAGAAAGGTGAGGAATCCAGCAGTTGGAACCTCCCAGCAGGCGGCCCAGAGCACAGAGGCTAGAGGAACCAGGCCAGAGTGAACTAACACCAGACAGCCCACATCATGAAACTGTGAGCAACCCAGACATTGGGACCTCAGAGCAGAAGGCCCACATCCCCATGGTGATGGGAACATGACAGGAGTGTCCTGGCATCACTGGGCTCACATCAGAAAACGTGGGGTGCTCAGAAGTTAGGGCCTGACGCTAGAGGGCACTCATCACCGAGAGGAGGAGGCTCCCAGCAGGCTCCAGCTGTCACCAGAGGGCCAACGTCGCCAAGGCGATGTGTGCCAGCCTGGCAGGAGTGACCTCACAGCAGAGGGCCCACCTCACAGAAGGGTGAGGAACACAGCCAGGATCAGACTCTCACCAGAGGGCCCACAACACCAAGGGGATGGGAACCAGTCAGGACTGTCCTCCCACCAGTGGGACAACATCATCGAAAGGTGAGGATCCCAGCACATGTGTCCTCAAACCAGAGGAACCACATCACCAAGGGGTTCGGAATGAGGCTGGCAGGACTGGCCTCACAACACAGGGTCCATAGAATATAAAAGTTGAGGAATCCAGCAGTTGGAACCTCCCAGCAAGTGGCCCAGAGCACCGAGGCTATGGGATCCAGGCCGCAGTGAACTCACAGCAGAGGGCCCACATCATGAACCTGTGAGCAGCCCAGCTGTTGGGACCTCAGAACAGAAGACCCACATCCCCATTGGGATGGGAACCTGGCAGGAGTGGCTTTGCACCACTTAGCACATATCAGAAAATGTTAGGAGCCCAGCAGTTAGGGCCTGATGCCAGGGGGCCCTCATAACTGAGGGGAGGAGACTCCCAGCAGGTTCCAACTGCCAACAGAGGGCCCACGTCTACAAGGTGGCATGCACCAGCCAGGCAGTAGTGACCTCACAGCAGAGGGCCTATCTCACAGAAGGGTGAGGAACCGAGGCAGGATGAGACTCTCACCAGAGGGCCCACAACACCAAGGGGATGGGAACCAGTCAGGACTGTCCTCCCACCAGTGGGGCCACATCATCGAAAGGTGAGGAACCCAGCACATGTGGCCTCATATCAGAGGACATACATCACAAAGGGGATGGGAGTGAGGCAGGTAGGAGTAGCCTAAAAACAGAGGGCCCAAAGAATAAAAAAAGTGAGGAATCCAGCATTTGGAACCTCCCAGCAGGCGGCCGAGAGCACAGAAGCTATGGGATGCAGGCAGGAGTTAACTAACACCAGAGAGCCCACATCATGAAACTGTGAGCAACCCAGGCATTGGGACCTCAGAGCAGAAAGCCCACATCCCCATGGGGATGGGAACCTGACAGGAGTGTCCTGGCATCACTGGGCTCACATCAGAAAACGTGGGGAGCCCAGCAGTTAGAGCCTGATGCTAGAGGGCCATCATCACCGAGGGCAGGAGGCTCCCAGCAGGTTCCATGTGCCAACAGAGGGCCCACGTCGCCAAGGTGATGTGTGCAAGTCAGGCAGGATTGACCTCACAGCAGAGGGCCTACCTCACAGAAGAGTGAGGAACCCAGCCAGGATAAGACTGTCACCAGAAGGCCCACATCACCAAGGGGATGGGAACCAGGCAGGAGTGTCCTCACACCAGTGGGGCCACATCATTGAAAGTTGCCTAACCCAGCACATGTGGCCTCAAACCAGAAGACCCACATCACGAAGGGGTTGCGAGTGAGGCAGGCAGGAGGAGCATCACAACACAGGACCCATAGAATACAAAAGTTGAGGAATCGAGCAGTTGGAACCTCCCAGCAGGCAGCCAAGACCACAGAGGCTATGGGATCCAGGCCACAGTGAACTAACACCAGAGAGCCCACATCATGAAATTGTGATCAACCCAGCCGTTGGAACCTCAGAGCAGAAGGCCCACATCCCCATGGGGATGGGAACCTAAGAGGAGTGCTTGAGCAACACTGGGCTCACTAAGAAAAGTTGGGGAGCCCAGCAGTTAGGGCCTGACGTCAGAGGGCCCTCATCACAGAGCTGAGGAGGCTCCCAGCAGGGTCCAATTGCCACCAGAGGGCTCATGTCAACAAGGCGAGGTGAGCAACCCAGGCAAGAGTTACCTGATAGTAGAGGGCCCACCTCACAGATGGGTGAGGAACCCAGCCAGGATCAGACTCTCACCAGAGCGCCCACATCACAAAGGGGATGGGACCCAGTCAGGATTATCCTCACACCAGTGGGGCCTCATCATCTTAAGGTGAGGAACCCAGCACATGTGTCCTCAAACCAGAGGACCCACATCACCAAGGGCCTTGGAGTGAGGCAGGCAGGAGTAGCCTCACAACACAGGGCACATAATATAAAAAACGTGAGGATTCCAGCATTTAGACCTTCCAGCAGGTGGCCCAGAACACCGAGGCTATGGGATCCAGGCCACAGTGAACTCACAGCAGAGGGCCCACATCACAAAACTGTGAGCAACCCAGGAGTTGAGACCTCAGCGCAGAAGGACCACATCCCCATGGGAATGGGAACCTGGCTGGAGTGTCCTCGCACCACTGGGCGCACATCACAAAATGTGGGGAGCCCACCATTTAGGGCCTGACGCCAGAGGGCCGTCATCACCGAGAGGAGGAGGCGCCCTGCACGCTCCAACTGCCACCAGAGGGCTCACGTCTCCAAGGTGACGTGTGCCAGCCAGGCAGGAGTGACCTCACAGCAGAGGGCCTACCTCACAGAACGTTGAGGAACCCAGCCAGGATTAGACTCTCGCCAGAGGGCCCACCTCACCAAGGGGATGGGAACCAGGCAGGAGTGTCCTCACACGAGTGGGGTCACATCATCGAAAGGTGAGGAACGCAGCACATGTGGCCTCAAGCCATAGGACAGTCATCACCAAGGGGCTGGCAGTGAGGCAGGCAGGAGGAGCCTCACAACAGAGGGCACATAGAATAAAAAAGTTGAGGAATCCAGCAGTTGGAACCTCCCAGCAGGCGGCTCAGAGCACCGATGATAAGGGATCCTTGCCGGAGTGAACTCACAGCAGAGGGCCCACATCATGGTACTGTGAGCAAGCCAGCCGTTTTGACCTCAGAGCAGAAGGCCCATATCGCCATGGGGATGGGAACCTGGCAAGAGTCTCCTCACTCACTTGGCGCACATCAGAAAATGTGGGGAGCCCAGCAGTTATGGCCTAAGGCAAGAGGGCCCTCATCACCGAGGGGAGGAGGATCCCAGCACACTCCAACTGCCACCAGAGGGCCCACATCGCCAAGGTGACGTGTGCCAGACAGGCATGACTGACCTCACAGCAGAGGGCCCACCTCACAGAAGGGTGAGGAACCCAGCCAGGATCAGACTCTCACCTGAGGGCCCACATCAGCAAGGGGATGTGAACCAGGCAGGAGTCTCCTAAGACCATTGGTCCCACATCATCGAAAGGTGAGGAACCCAGCACATGTGGCCTCAAACCAGACGACACACATCACGAACGGGCTGGGAGTGAGGCAGGCAGGAGGATCCTCACAACAGAGGGCCCAAAAAATTAAAAAAGTGAGGAATCCAGCAGTTGGAACCTCCCAGCAGGCAGCCAAGAGCACAGAGGCTATGGGATCCAGGCTTCTGTGAACTAACACCAGAGAGCCCACATCATGAAAATGTGAACAACCCAGCCGTTGGGACCTCAGAGCAGAAGGCCCACATCCCCATGGAGATGGGATCCTAAGAGGAGTGCCAAAGCATCACTGGGCTCACTAAGAAAAGTTGGTGAGCCCAGCAGTTAGGGCCTGACGCAAGAGGGCCCTCATCACCGGGGGGAAGAGATTCCCAGCACGCTCCAACTGCCACCACACGGCTGACTTCACCAAGGCAATGTGTGCCAGCCATGCAGGAGTGACCTATCAGCAGAGGGTCTCCCTCACAGGTGGGTGAGGAACAAAGCCAGGAACAGACTCTCACCAGGGGGTCCACATAACCACGTGGATGAGAACCAAGCAGGAGTGTCCTCACACTAGTGGGGCCACATCATCGAAAGGTGAGGAACCCAGCAAAAGTGGCCACAAACCAGAGGACCCACATCACCAAGGGGTTGAGAGTGAGGTAGGTGTCTGGACGGGCATATTTAACACTCATTTCCCACCAGGAAGAGGAATTAACCAAAGGCTCAGCGTGCCCTGCCAGAAGCAGATTAGGGCCTGAAGCAGTCTTGCGGGTTTGCGGCCAGCTCACAAGAAAGCGAGTTGAAGAAAGGAGCTCAGGGGCCCTGTAATTCACAAACCTGCAGAGTTATAAATGACAGATAACGTCCAAAAATATATTGAAGTAAGGCTGCGAAGAGGACTTGAAAGTGGGGCAGAATTGCAGGAAACCGATTTCAGGAGGTAGACTGGATTTGCATTTAAAGCATAGGAAAAGAGGCAGAACATCGACAATGATGCACTTGGCAACAAAGGGCGTATGAGTTTGTTCCTGAATATATTCAGGAAAAAACACATACGCCCTTTTTGGCAAACCAAGCAAGCTTGCAATGGAAATCCGAACTACTATGAAGTGTCACTTCCCCCCGGTCTAAAGGGCCATCTGAGAAAAGTGTAAAATCCAGAAAGGCAAGACAGGCCATGGGGAAAAAGGAGCCTTGTTATGCTGATGGGCGGGATGTATATTGCCAACAGCCACTCTGGAGAAGTGTATGGTGTTTCCTGATACATCTGAAAAACAAAGCAACAGAGTCTAGGGCATTTCCACTTATGGTCTTATAGCTTAGGGAAATTAAAATCAAAAAGACACAGCCACCCCAAAATTTACAATGGCTCTGTTTACAGGAGCCTCTTCTACAGTACAAGTTAAATATCCCAGAGAACAAATAATTGATAAAGAAGTTGCGGTACTTATGTACAACAGAATACCACTCAGCAATGAAATCTGTGTCACCAGGCCTGTACCAGCATAATGAGTGGATTGAGGCATGATGATTCTAAGTGAAATAAGTCACACAGAAAAAGAAACATCATAAGATATCACTACTACACGGAATGTAAACTTGGCTACACAGGAACTGAATTACAAAACAGAACAGTGTGTCAAATGTAGACAACCAACTTATGCTTGCTTAAGGGGAAAGGTGAGTTGGGGTGCTGCATAAAACCAGAGATTGAAATTAGCACAGATACCGTTCCATAAGCCAAATATGTAATAGACAAGAGCTACTCCTTGCTCAACGAAGTGGACTCAACACCCCATATTAAACCCCTAAGAATATACCTGACTAGTAAAAATCTACCTGACTAGTAAGAATCTTAAATCCTATGGATTTATATGTCTCCGAAAAAGAATCAAGCGTGTGTACAGCGGCATAAACGCAGCAGTGATAGGATTGGTGAGGTTCGGTGAGCAAATGCAGACCCTTTGAAGTCATATTGCATGGTACCCATTCCATGGGTCTCAACTCTCCAGGTTTAAGGGATTCTTCCTTCAGCTAAAACATGCATGTGGAACCCAGAGTATGATCCACCGTGTGATCGGGAAACGTGTTCAAATGTGTCTCAGTTTTCGTCCCCTGGTACTCGGGTGCAACATTCCAGACGCTTTACTAACACTCTCCCCAGTTGGAGAGTCGGTGCCTTTAACCTCCAGTTTGGCGCAGTTTGCAATTTCTGCGGAAGATGAACAGGAAGAGGGAGAACCAAGGAGAGACTAGCTGGAGGTGTCTGGACGGGCAAATTTAACTCTCATTTTCAACCAGGAAGAGGAATTAACCAAAGGCTCAGCGTGCCATGCCGGAAGCACACTAGGGCCTGAAGCAATCCAGCGGTGTTGCGGCCAGCTCACAATAAAGCGAGTTGAAGAAAGGAACTCAGGGGCACTGTAATTCACAAACCTGCAGAGTTATAAATAACAGTTATCGTCCAAAAATATACTGAAGTAAGGCAGCCAAGAGGACTTGAAAGCGGGGCAGAATTGCAGGAAACCGATTTCAGGAGGTAGACTGGAATTGCATGTAAAGCATAGGAAAAAAGGCAGAACGTCCGCAATGATGCACTTGGCCAAAAAGGGCGTATGCGTTTTTTCCTGAATATATTCAGGAAAAAATGCATACGCCCTTTTTGGCCAACCAAGCAAGCTTGAAAAGGAAATCTGCACTACAATGAAGTCTCACAGCCCCCTGGTCAAAAGGGCCATCTGAAAAAAGTGTAAAATCCAGAAAGGCAGGACAGGCCATGGAGAACTGGGAGCCTTGTTATGCTGATAGGCGGGATGTAAATTGCCAGCAGCCACTCTGGAGAAGTGTATGGTGTTTCCTGAAACATCCAAAAAACAAAGCAACAGAGCCTAGGACACTTCCACTTATGGTCCTATAGCTTAGGGAAATTAAAATCAAAAAGACACAGCCACTCCAACGTTTGGGACGGCTCTGTTTACAAGAACCTCGTTTAGGGTACAAGTTCAATATCACAGAAAGCGAAAAATGGATAAAGAAGTTGTGGTACTTACGTACAATGCAATATCACTCAGCAATGAAATCTATGTCATCAGGCCCGTAGCAGCATAATGAGTGGATTCAGGTACGATGATTCTAAGTGAAATAAGTCACACAGAAAAAGAAACATCATAAGATATCACTACTACACGGAATGTAAACTTGGCTACACAAGAACTGAATTACAAAACAGAACAGGGTGTCAAATGTAGAAAACCAACTTATGCTTGCTTAAGGGGAAGGGTGAGTTGGGGTGCTGCATAAAACCAGAGATTGAAATTAGCACAGATACCGTTCCATAAGCCAAATATGTAATAGACAAGACCTACTCCTTGCTCAACGAAGTGGACTCAACACCCCATATTAAACCCCTGAGAATATACCTGACTAGTAAGAATCTACCTGACTAGTAAGAATCTTAAAACCTATGGATTTATATGTCTCCGAAAGAGAATCAAGCGTGTGTACAGCGGCATAAACGCAGCAGTGATAGGATTGGTGAGGTTCGGTGAGCAAATGCAGGCCCTTTGAAGTCATATTGCATGGTACCCATTCCATGGGTCTCAACTCTCCAGGTTTAAGGGATTCTTCCTTCAGCTAAAACATGCATGTGGAACCCAGAATATGATCCACCGTGTGATCGGGAAACGTGTTCAAATGTGTCTCAGTTTTCGTCCCCTGGTACTCGGGTGCAACATTCCAGGCGCTTTACTAACACTCTCCCCACTTGGATAGTCAGTGCCTTTAACCTCCTGTTTGGTCCAGTTTGCAATTTCTGCGTAAGATGAACAGGAATAGGGAGAACCAATGAGAGACTAGCTGGAGGTGTCTGGACGGACAAATTTAACTCTCATTTCCCACCAGGAAGAGGAATTAACCAAAGGCTCAGCGTGCCATGCCGGAACCACACTAGGGCCAGAAGCAATCCTGCGGTGTTGCGGCCAGCTCACAAGAAAGCGAGTTGAAGAAAGGAGCTCAGGGGCACTGTAATTCACAAACCTGCAGAGTTATAAATGACAGCTATCTTCCAAAAATATATTGAAGTAAGGCTGCCAAGAGGATTTGAAAGCGGGGCAGAATTGCAAGAAACCAATTTCAGGAGGTAGACTGGAATTGCATGTAAAGAATAGGATAAGAGGCAGAACGTCCACAATGATGCACTTGGCCAAAATGGGCGTATGCGTTTTTTCCTGAATATATTCAGGAAAAAACGCATACGCACTTTTTGGCCAACCAAGCAAGCTTGCAAAGGAAATCTGCACTACAATGAAGTCTCACTGCCCCCCGGTCAAAAGGGCCATCTGAAAAAAGTGTAAAATCCAGAAAGGCAGGACAGGCCAAGGAGAACTAGGAGCCTTCTTATGCTGATGGGCGGGATGTAAATTGCCAGCAGCCACTCTGGAGCAGTGTATGGTGTTTCCTGAAACATCCAAAAAACAAAGCAACAGAGCCTAGGGCACTTCCACTTATGGTCCTATAGCTTAGGGAAATTAAACTAAAAAGACACAGCCACCCCAAAGTTTGGGACGGCTCTGTTTACAAGAACCTCGTTTACGGTACAACTTCAATATCACAGAAAGCGAAAAATGGATAAAGAAATTGTGGTACTTACGTACAATACAATATAACTCAGCAATGAAATCTATGTCATCAGGCCCGTAGCAGCATAATGAGTGGATTCAGGTACGATGATTCTAAGTGAAATAAGTCACACAGAAAAAGAAACATCATAAGATATCACTAATACACGGAATGTAAACTTGGCTACACAGGAACTGAATTACAAAACAGAACAGGGTGTCAAATGTAGAAAACCAACTTATGCTTGCTTAAGGGGAAAGGTGAGTTGGGGTGCTGCATAAAACCAGAGATTGAAATTAGCACAGATACCGTTCCATAAGCCAAATATGTAATAGACAAGAGCCACTCCTTGCTCAACGAAGTGGACTCAACACCCCATATTAAACGCCTAAGAATATACCTGACTAGTAAGAATCTTAAAACCTATGGATTTATATGTCTCCGAAAGAGCATCAAGCGTGTGTACAGCAGCATAAACGCAGCAGTGATAGGATTGGTGAGGTTCGGTGAGCAAATGCAGACCCTTTGAAGTCATATTGCATGGTACCCATTCCATGGGTCTCAACCCTCCATGTTTAAGGGATTCTTCCTTCAGCTAAAACATGCATGTGGAACCCAGAGTATGATCCACCGTGTGATCGGGAAACGTGTTCAAATGTGTCTCAGTTTTCGTCCCCTGGTACTCGGGTGCAACATTCCAGACGCTTTACTAACACTCTCCCCACTTGGAGAGTCGGTGCCTTTAACCTCCTGTTTGGCCCAGTTTGCAATTTCTGCGGAAGATGAACAGGAAGAGGGAGAACCAAGGAGAGACTAGCTGGAGGTGTCTGGACGGGCAAATTTAACTCTCATTTTCCACCAGGAAGAGGAATTAACCAAAGGCTCAGCGTGCCATGCCGGAAACAAACTAGGGCCTGAAGCAATCCAGCGGTGTTGCGGCCAGCTCACAAGAAAGCGAGTTGAAGAAAGGAGCTCAGGGGCACTATAATTCACAAACCTGCAGAGTTATAAATGACAGCTATCTTCCAAAAATATATTGAAGTAACCTGCGAAGAGGAGTTGAAAGCGGGGCAGAATTGCAGGAAACCGATTTCAGGAGGTAGACTGGAATTGCATGTAAAGCATAGGAAAAGAGGCAGAACGTCCACAATGATGCACTTGGCCAAAAAGGGCGTATGCGTTTTCTCCTGAATATATTCAGGAAAAAACGCATACGCCCTTTTTGGCCAACCAAGCAAGCTTGCAAAGGAAATCTGCACTACAATGAAGTCTCACTGCACCCGTGGTCAAAAGGGCCATCTGAAAAAAGTGTAAAATCCAGAAAGTCAGGACAGGCCATGGAGAATGGCAGCCTTGTTATGCTGATGGGCGGGATGTAAATTGCCAGCAGCCACTCTGGAGAAGTGTATGGTGTTTCCTGAAACATCCAAAAAACAAAGCAACAGAGCCTAGGGCACTTCCACTTATGGTCCTATAGCTTAGGGAAATTAAAATCAAAAACACACACCCATCCCAAAGTTTGGGACGGCTCTGTTTACAAGAACCTCATTTACGGTACAAGTTCAATATCACAGAAAGCGAAAAATGGATAAAGAAGTTGTGGTACTTACGTACAATGCAATATCACTCAGCAATGAAATCTATGTCATCAGGCCCGTAGCAGCATAATGAGTGGATTCAGGTACGATGATTCTAAGTGAAATAAGTCACACAGAAAAAGAAACATCATAAGATATCACTAATACACGGAATGTAAACTTGACTACACAAGAACTGAATTACAAAACAGAACAGGGTGTCAAATGTAGAAAACCAACTTATGCTTGCTTAAGGGGAAAGGTGAGTTGGGGTGCTGCATAAAACCAGAGATTGAAATTAGCACAGATACCGTTCCATAAGCCAAATATGTAATAGACAAGAGCTACTCCTTGCTCAACGAAGTGGACTCAACACCCCATATTAAACGCCTAAGAATATACCTGACTAGTAAGAATCTTAAAACCTATGGATTTATATGTCTCCGAAAGAGAATCAAGCGTGTGTATAGCAGCATAAACGCAGCAGTGATAGGACTGGTGAGGTTCGGTGAGCAAATGCAGACCCTTTGAAGTCATATTGCATGGTACCCATTCCATGGGTCTCAACTCTCCAGGTTTAATGGATTCTTCCTTCAGCTAAAACATGCATGTGGAACCCAGAGTATGATCCACCGTGTGATCGGGAAACGTGTTCAAATGTGTCTCAGTTTTCGTCCCCTGGTACTCGGGTGCAACATTCCAGACGCTTTACTAACACTCTCCCCACTTGGAGAGTCAGTGCCTTTAACCTCCTGTTTGGCCCAGTTTGCAATTTCTGTGGAAAATGAACAGGAATAGGGAGAACCAATGAGAGACTAGGTGGAGGTGTCCGGACGGGCAAATTTAACTCTCATTTCCCACCAGGAAGAGGAATTAACCAAAGGCTCAGCGTGCCATGCCGGAACCACACTAGGGCCAGAAGCAATCCTGCGATGTTGCGGCCAGCTCACAAGAAAGCGAGTTGAAGAAAGGAGCTCAGGGGCACTGTAATTCACAAACCTGCAGAGTTATAAATGACAGCTATCTTCCAAAAATATATTGAAGTAAGGCTGCCAAGAGGAGTTGAAAGCGGGGCAGAATTGCAGGAAACCGATTTCAGGAGGTAGACTGGAATTGCATGTAAAGCATAGGAAAAGAGGCAGAACGTCCACAATGATGCACTTAGCCAAAAAGGGCGTATGCGTTTTCTCCTGAATATATTCAGGAAAAAACGCATACGCCCTTTTTGGCCAACCAAGCAAGCTTGCAAAGGAAATCTGCACTACAATGAAGTCTCACTGCCCCCGTGGTCAAAAGGGCCATCTGAAAAAAGTGTAAAATCCAGAATGTCAGGACAGGCCATGGAGAATGGGAGCCTTGTTATGCTAATGGGCGGGATGTAAATTGCCAGCAGCCACTCTGTAGAAGTGTATGGTGTTTCCTGAAACATCCAAAAAACAAAGCAACAGAGTCTAGGGCACTTCCACTTATGGTCCTATAGCTTAGGGAAATTAAAATCAAAAACACAGCCACCCCAAAGTTTGGGCCGGCTCTGTTTACAAGAACCTTGTTTACGGTACAAGTTCAATATCACAGAAAGCGAAAAATGGATAAAGAAGTTGTGGTACTTACGTACAATGCAATATCACTCAGCAATAAAATCTATGTCATCAGGCCCGTAGCAGCATAATGAGTGGATTCAGGTACGATGATTCTAAGTGAAATAAGTCACACAGAAAAAGAAACATCATAAGATATCACTACTACACGGAATGTAAACTTGGCTACACAGGAACTGAATTACAAAACAGAACAGGGTGTCAAATGTAGAAAACCAACTTATGCTTGCTTAAGGGGAAAGGTGAGTTGGAGTGCTGCATACAACAAGAGATTGAAATTAGCACAGATACCGTTCCATAAGCCAAATATGTAATAGACAAGAGCTACTCCTTGCTCAACGAAGTGGACTCAACACCCCATATTAAACGCCTAAGAATATACCTGACTAGTAAGAATCTTAAAACCTATGGATTTATATGTCTCCGAAAGAGAATCAAGCGTGTGTATAGCGGCATAAACGCAGCAGTGATAGGACTGGTGAGGTTCGGTGAGCAAATGCAGACCCTTTGAAGTCATATTGCATGGTACCCATTCCATGGGTCTCAACTCTCCAGGTTTAATGGATTCTTCCTTCAGCTAAAACATGCATGTGGAACCCAGAGTATGATCCACCGTGTGATCGGGAAACGTGTTCAAATGTGTCTCAGTTTTCGTCCCCTGGTACTCGGGTGCAACATTCCAGACGCTTTACTAACACTCTCCCCACTTGGAGAGTCAGTGCCTTTAACCTCCTGTTTGGCCCAGTTTGCAATTTCTGTGGAAAATGAACAGGAATAGGGAGAACCAATGAGAGACTAGGTGGAGGTGTCCGGACGGGCAAATTTAACTCTCATTTCCCACCAGGAAGAGGAATTAACCAAAGGCTCAGCGTGCCATGCCGGAACCACACTAGGGCCAGAAGCAATCCTGCGGTGTTGCGGCCAGCTCACAAGAAAGCGAGTTGAAGAAAGGAGCTCAGGGGCACTGTAATTCACAAACCTGCAGAGTTATAAATGACAGCTATCTTCCAAAAATATATTGAAGTAAGGAAGCCAAGAGGAGTTGAAAGCGGGGCAGAATTGCAGGAAACCGATTTCAGGAGGTAGACTGGAATTGCATGTAAAGCATAGGAAAAGAGGCAGAACGTCCACAATGATGCACTTGGCCAAAAAGGGCGTATGGGTTTTTTCCTAAATATATTCAGGAAAAAACGCATACGCCCTTTTTGGCCAACCAAGCAAGCTTGCAAAGGAAATCTGCACTACAATGAAGTCTCACTGCCCCCGTGTTCAAAAGGGCCATCTGAAAAAAGTGTAAAATCCAGAAAGGCAGGACAGGCCATGGAGAATGGCAGCCTTGTTATGCTGATGGGCGGGATGTAAATTGCCAGCAGCCACTCTGGAGAAGTGTATGGTGTTTCCTGAAACATCCAAAAAACAAAGCAACAGAGCCTAGGGCACTTCCACTTATGGTCCTATAGCTTAGGGAAATTAAAATCAAAAAGACACACCCATCCCAAAGTTTGGGACGGCTCTGTTTACAAGAACCTCGTTTACGGTACAAGTTCAATATCACAGAAAGCGAAAAATGGATAAAGAAGTTGTGGTACTTACGTACAATGCAATATCACTCAGCAATGAAATCTATGTCATCAGGCCCGTAGCAGCATAATGAGTGGATTCAGGTACGATGATTCTAAGTGAAATAAGTCACACAGAAAAAGAAACATCATAAGATATCACTAATACACGGAATGTAAACTTGACTACACAAGAACTGAATTACAAAACAGAACAGGGTGTCAAATGTAGAAAACCAACTTATGCTTGCTTAAGGGGAAAGGTGAGTTGGGGTGCTGCATAAAACCAGAGATTGAAATTAGCACAGATACCGTTCCATAAGCCAAATATGTAATAGACAAGAGCTACTCCTTGCTCAACGAAGTGGACTCAACACCCCATATTAAACGCCTAAGAATATACCTGACTAGTAAGAATCTTAAAACCTATGGATTTATATGTCTCCGAAAGAGAATCAAGCGTGTGTATAGCGGCATAAACGCAGCAGTGATAGGACTGGTGAGGTTCGGTGAGCAAATGCAGACCCTTTGAAGTCATATTGCATGGTACCCATTCCATGGGTCTCTACTCTCCATGTTTAAGGGATTCTTCCTTCAGCTAAAACATGCATGTGGAACCCAGAGTATGATCCACCGTGTGATCGGAAAACGTGTTCAAATGTGTCTCAGTTTTCGTCCCCTGGTACTCGGGTGCAACATTCCAGACGCTTTACTAACACTCTCCCCACTTGGAGAGTCAGTGCCTTTAACCTCCTGTTTGGCCCAGTTTGCAATTTCTGTGGAAAATGAACAGGAATAGGGAGAACCAATGAGAGACTAGGTGGAGGTGTCGGAACGGGCAAATTTAACTCTCATTTCCCACCAGGAAGAGGAATTAACCAAAGGCTCAACATGCCATGCCAGAACCAAACTAGGGCCTGAAGCAATCCTGCGGTGTTGCGGCCAGCTCACAAGAAAGAGAGTTGAAGAAAGGAGCTCAGGGGCACTGTAATTCACAAACCTGCAGAGTTATAAATGACAGCTATCTTCCAAAAATATATTGAAGTAAGGCTGCCAAGAGGAGTTGAAAGCGGGGCAGAATTGCAGGAAACCGATTTCAGGAGGTAGACTGGAATTGCATGTAAAGCATAGGAAAAGAGGCAGAACGTCCACAATGATGCACTTGGCCAAAAAGGGCGTATGCGTTTTCTCCTGAATATATTCAGGAAAAAACGCATACGCCCTTTTTGGCCAACCAAGCAAGCTTGCAAAGGAAATCTGCACTACAATGAAGTCTCACTGCCCCCGTGGTCAAAAGGGCCATCTGAAAAAAGTGTAAAATCCAGAAAGGCAGGACAGGCCATGGAGAATGGCAGCCTTGTTATGCTGATGGGCGGGATGTAAATTGCCAGCAGCCACTCTGGAGAAGTGTATGGTGTTTCCTGAAACATCCAAAAAACAAAGGAACAGAGCCTAGGGCACTTCCACTTATGGTCCTATAGCTTAGGGAAATTAAAATCAAAAAGACACAGCCACCCCAAAGTTTGGGATGGCTCTGTTTACAAGAACCTCGTTTACGGTACAAGTTCAATATCACAGAAAGCGAAAAATGGATAAAGAAGTTGTGGTACTTACGTACAATGCAATATCACTCAGCAATGAAATCTATGTCATCAGGCTCGTAGCAGCATAATGAGTGGATTCAGGTACGATGATTCTAAGTGAAATAAGTCACACAGAAAAAGAAACATCATAAGATATCACTAGTACACGGAATGTAAACTTGGCTACACAAGAACTGAATTACAAAACAGAACAGGGTGTCAAATGTAGAAAACCAACTTATGCTTGCTTAAGGGGAAAGGTGAGTTGGGGTGCTGCATAAAACCAGAGATTGAAATTAGCACAGATACCGTTCCATAAGCCAAATATGTAATAGACAAGAGCTACTCCTTGCTCAACGAAGTGGACTCAACACCCCATATTAAACGCCTAAGAATATACCTGACTAGTAAGAATCTTAAAACCTATGGATTTATATGTCTCCGAAAGAGAATCAAGCGTGTGTACAGCGGCATAAACGCAGCAGTGATAGGACTGGTGAGGTTCGGTGAGCAAATGCAGACCCTTTGAAGTCATATTGCATGGTACCCATTCCATGGGTCTCTACTCTCCATGTTTAAGGGATTCTTCCTTCAGCTAAAACATGCATGTGGAACCCAGAGTATGATCCACCGTGTGATCGGAAAACGTGTTCAAATGTGTCTCAGTTTTCGTCCCCTGGTACTCGGGTGCAACATTCCAGACGCTTTACTAACACTCTCCCCACTTGGAGAGTCAGTGCCTTTAACCTCCTGTTTGGCCCAGTTTGCAATTTCTGTGGAAAATGAACAGGAATAGGGAGAACCAATGAGAGACTAGGTGGAGGTGTCGGAACGGGCAAATTTAACTCTCATTTCCCACCAGGAAGAGGAATTAACCAAAGGCTCAACATGCCATGCCAGAACCAAACTAGGGCCTGAAGCAATCCTGCGGTGTTGCGGCCAGCTCACAAGAAAGAGAGTTGAAGAAAGGAGCTCAGGGGCACTGTAATTCACAAACCTGCAGAGTTATAAATGACAGCTATCTTCCAAAAATATATTGAAGTAAGGCAGCCAAGAGGAGTTGAAAGCGGGGCAGAATTACAGGAAACCGATTTCAGGAGGTAGACAGGAATTGCATGTAAAGCATAGGAAAAGAGACAGAACGTCGACAATGATGCACTTGGCCAAAAAGGGCGTATGCGTTTTTTCCTGAATATATTCAGGAAAAAAGGCATACGCCCTTTTTGGCCAACCAAGCAAGCTTGCAAAGGAAATCTGCACTACAATGAAGTCTCACTGCCCCTTGGTCAAAAGGGCCATCTGAATAAAGTGTAAAATCCAGAAAGGCAGGACAGGCCATGGAGAACTGGGAGACTTGTTTTGCTGATGGGCGGGATGTAAATTGCCAGCAGCCACTCTGGAGAAGTGTATGGTGTTTCCTGAAACATCTAAAAAACAAAGCAACAGAGCCTAGGGCACTTCCACTTATGGTCCTATAGCTTAGGGAAATTAAAATCAAAAAGACACAGCCACCCCAAAGTTTGGGACGGCTCTTTTTACAAGAACCTCCTTTACGGTACAAGTTCAATATCGCAGAAAGCGAAAAATGGATAAAGAAGTTGTGGTAATTACATACAATGCAATATCACTCAGCAATGAAATCTATGTCATCAGGCCCATAGCAGCATAATGAGTGGATTCAGGTACGATGATTGTAAGTGATATAAGTCACACAGAAAAAGAAACATCATAAGATATCACTACTACACGGAATGTAAACTTGGCTACACAGGAACTGAATTACAAAACAGAACAGGGTCTCAAATGTAGAAAACCAACTTATGCTTGCTTAAGGGGAAAGGTGAGTTGGGGTGCTGCATAAAACCAGAGATTGAAATTAGCACAGATACCGTTCCATAAGCCAAATATGTAATAGACAAGAGCTACTCCTTGCTCAACGAAGTGGACTCAACACCCCATATTAAACGCCTAAGAATATACCTGACTAGTAAGAATCTTAAAACCTATGGATTTATATGTCTCCGAAAGAGAATCAAGCGTGTGTATAGCGGCATAAACGCAGCAGTGATAGGACTGGTGAGGTTCGGTGAGCAAATGCAGACCCTTTGAAGTCATATTGCATGGTACCCATTCCATGGGTCTCAACTCTCCAGGTTTAATGGATTCTTCCTTCAGCTAAAACATGCATGTGGAACCCAGAGTATGATCCACCGTGTGATCGGGAAACGTGTTCAAATGTGTCTCAGTTTTCATCCCCTGGTACTCGGGTGCAACATTCCAGACGCTTTACTAACACTCTCCCCACTTGGAGAGTCAGTGCCTTTAACCTCCTGTTTGGCCCAGTTTGCAATTTCTGTGGAAAATGAACAGGAATAGGGAGAACCAATGAGAGACTAGGTGGAGGTGTCCGGACGGGCAAATTTAACTCTCATTTCCCACCAGGAAGAGGAATTAACCAAAGGCTCAGCGTGCCATGCCGGAACCACACTAGGGCCAGAAGCAATCCTGCGGTGTTGCGGCCAGCTCACAAGAAAGCGAGTTGAAGAAAGGAGCTCAGGGGCACTGTAATTCACAAACCTGCAGAGTTATAAATGACAGCTATCTTCCAAAAATATATTGAAGTAAGGCTGCCAAGAGGAGTTGAAAGCGGGGCAGAATTGCAGGAAACCGATTTCAGGAGGTAGACTGGAATTGCATGTAAAGCATAGGAAAAGAGGCAGAACGTCCACAATGATGCACTTGGCCAAAAAGGGCGTATGCGTTTTCTCCTGAATATATTCAGGAAAAAACGCATACGCCCTTTTTGGCCAACCAAGCAAGCTTGCAAAGGAAATCTGCACTAAAATGAAGTCTCACTGCCCCCGTGGTCAAAAGGGCCATCTGAAAAAAGTGTAAAATCCAGAAAGGCAGGACAGGCCATGGAGAATGGCAGCCTTGTTATGCTGATGGGCGGGATGTAAATTGCCAGCAGCCACTCTGGAGAAGTGTATGGTGTTTCCTGAAACATCCAAAAAACAAAGGAACAGAGCCTAGGGCACTTCCACTTATGGTCCTATAGCTTAGGGAAATTAAAATCAAAAAGACACAGCCACCCCAAAGTTTGGGATGGCTCTGTTTACAAGAACCTCGTTTACGGTACAAGTTCAATATCACAGAAAGCGAAAAATGGATAAAGAAGTTGTGGTACTTACGTACAATGCAATATCACTCAGCAATGAAATCTATGTCATCAGGCTCGTAGCAGCATAATGAGTGGATTCAGGTACGATGATTCTAAGTGAAATAAGTCACACAGAAAAAGAAACATCATAAGATATCACTAATACACGGAATGTAAACTTGGCTACACAAGAACTGAATTACAAAACAGAACAGGGTGTCAAATGTAGAAAACCAACTTATGCTTGCTTAAGGGGAAAGGTGAGTTGGGGTGCTGCATAAAACCAGAGATTGAAATTAGCACAGATACCGTTCCATAAGCCAAATATGTAATAGACAAGAGCTACTCCTTGCTCAACGAAGTGGACTCAACACCCCATATTAAACGCCTAAGAATATACCTGACTAGTAAGAATCTTAAAACCTATGGATTTATATGTCTCCGAAAGAGAATCAAGCGTGTGTACAGCGGCATAAACGCAGCAGTGATAGGACTGGTGAGGTTCGGTGAGCAAATGCAGACCCTTTGAAGTCATATTGCATGGTACCCATTCCATGGGTCTCTACTCTCCATGTTTAAGGGATTCTTCCTTCAGCTAAAACATGCATGTGGAACCCAGAGTATGATCCACCGTGTGATCGGAAAACGTGTTCAAATGTGTCTCAGTTTTCGTCCCCTGGTACTCGGGTGCAACATTCCAGACGCTTTACTAACACTCTCCCCACTTGGAGAGTCAGTGCCTTTAACCTCCTGTTTGGCCCAGTTTGCAATTTCTGTGGAAAATGAACAGGAATAGGGAGAACCAATGAGAGACTAGGTGGAGGTGTCGGAACGGGCAAATTTAACTCTCATTTCCCACCAGGAAGAGGAATTAACCAAAGGCTCAACATGCCATGCCAGAACCAAACTAGGGCCTGAAGCAATCCTGCGGTGTTGCGGCCAGCTCACAAGAAAGAGAGTTGAAGAAAGGAGCTCAGGGGCACTGTAATTCACAAACCTGCAGAGTTATAAATGACAGCTATCTTCCAAAAATATATTGAAGTAAGGCAGCCAAGAGGAGTTGAAAGCGGGGCAGAATTACAGGAAACCGATTTCAGGAGGTAGACAGGAATTGCATGTAAAGCATAGGAAAAGAGACAGAACGTCGACAATGATGCACTTGGCCAAAAAGGGCGTATGCGTTTTTTCCTGAATATATTCAGGAAAAAAGGCATACGCCCTTTTTGGCCAACCAAGCAAGCTTGCAAAGGAAATCTGCACTACAATGAAGTCTCACTGCCCCTTGGTCAAAAGGGCCATCTGAAAAAAGTGTAAAATCCAGAAAGGCAGGACAGGCCATGGAGAACTGGGAGACTTGTTTTGCTGATGGGCGGGATGTAAATTGCCAGCAGCCACTCTGGAGAAGTGTATGGTGTTTCCTGAAACATCTAAAAAACAAAGCAACAGAGCCTAGGGCACTTCCACTTATGGTCCTATAGCTTAGGGAAATTAAAATCAAAAAGACACAGCCACCCCAAAGTTTGGGACGGCTCTTTTTACAAGAACCTCCTTTACGGTACAAGTTCAATATCGCAGAAAGCGAAAAATGGATAAAGAAGTTGTGGTAATTACATACAATGCAATATCACTCAGCAATGAAATCTATGTCATCAGGCCCATAGCAGCATAATGAGTGGATTCAGGTACGATGATTGTAAGTGATATAAGTCACACAGAAAAAGAAACATCATAAGATATCACTACTACACGGAATGTAAACTTGGCTACACAGGAACTGAATTACAAAACAGAACAGGGTCTCAAATGTAGAAAACCAACTTATGCTTGCTTAAGGGGAAAGGTGAGTTGGGGTGCTGCATAAAACCAGAGATTGAAATTAGCACAGATACCGTTCCATAAGCCAAATATGTAATAGACAAGAGCTACTCCTTGGTCAACGAAGAGGACACAACATCCCATATTAAAGGCCTAAGAATATACCTGACTAGTAAGAATCTTAAAACCTATGGATTGGGGCTTCCCTGGTGGCGCAGTGGTTGAGAGTCTGCCTGCCGATGCAGGGGACGCGGGTTCGTGCCCCAGTCCGGGAGGATCCCGTGTGCCGCCGAGCGGCTGGGCCCGTGACCCATGGCCGCTGGGCCTGCGCGTGCGGAGCCTGTGCTCCGCAACGGGAGAGGCCACAACAGTGAGAGGCCCGCATACAGAAAAAAAAAAAAAAACAGAACAAAACAAAAAACCGATGGATTTATATGTTTCCGAAAGAGAATCAAGCGTGTGTACAGCAGCATAAACGTAGCAGTGATAGGATTGGTGAGTTTCGGTGAGCAAATGCAGACCCTTTGAAGTCATATTGCATGGTACCCATTCCATGGGTCTCAACTCTCCAAGTTTAATGGATTCTTCCTTCAGCTAAAACATGCATGTGGATCCCAGAGTATGATCCACCATGTGATCGGGAAACGTGTTCAAATGTGTCTTAGTTTTCGTCCCCTGGTAATCGGGTGCAACATTCCAGACGCTTTACTAACACTCTCCCCACTTGGAGAGTCAGTGCTTTTAACCTCCTGTTTTGTCCAGTTTGCATTTTCTGCGGAAAATGAACAGGAATAGGGAGAACCAATGAGAGATTAGCTGGAGGTGTCTGGACGGGCAAATTTAACTCTCATTTCCCACCAGGAAGTGGAATTAACCAAAGGCTCATCATGCCATGCCGGAACCACACTAGGGCCTGAAGCAATCCTGCGATGTTGCGGCCAGCTCACAAGGAAGCGAGTTGAAGAAAGGAGCTCAGGGGCACTGTAATTCACAAACCTGCAGAGTTATAAATGACAGATATCCTCCAAAAATATATTGAAGTAAGGTTGCCAAGAGCACTTGAAAGCCGGGCAGAATTGCAGGAAACCGATTTCAGGAGGTAGACTGGAATTGCATGTAAAGCGTAGGAAAAGAGGCAGAATGTCCACAATGACGCACTTGGCCAAAAACGGCGTATGCGATTTTTCCTGAATATATTCAGGAAAAAACGCATACGCCCTTTTTGGCCAACCAAGCAAGTTTGCAAAGGAAATCTGCACTACAATGAAGTCTCACTTCCCCCCAGTCAAAAGGGCCATCTGAAAAAAGTGTAAAATCCAGAAAGGCAGGACAGGCCATGGAGAACTGGGGGCCTTGTTATGCTGATGGGCGGGATGTAAATTGCCAACAGCCACTCTGGAGAAGTGTATGGTGTTTCCTGAAACATCCAAAAAACAAAGCAACAGAGCCTAGGGCACTTCCACTTATGGTCCTATAGCTTAGGGAAATTAAAATCCAAAAGACACAGCCACCCCAAAGTTTGGGATGGCTCTGTTTACAAGAACCTCGTTTAAGGTACAAGTTCAATATCGCAGAAAGCGAAAAATGGATAAAGAAGTTGTGGTACTTACGTACAATGCAATATCACTCAGCAATGAAATCTATGTCATCAGGCCCGTAGCAGCATAATGAGTGGATTCAGGTACGATGATTCTAAGTGAAATAAGTCACACAGAAAAAGAAACATCATAAGATATCACTAATACAATGAATGTAAACTTGGCTACAAAAGAACTGAATTACAAAACAGAACAGGGTCTCAAATGTAGAAATCCAACTTATGCTTGCTTAAGGTGAAAGGTGACTTGGGTTGCTGCATAAAACCAGAGATTGAAATTAGCACAGATACCGTTCCATAAGCCAAATATGTAATAGACAAGAGCTACTCCTTGCTCAACGAAGATGACACAACACCACATATTAAACGCCTAAGAATATACCTGACTAGTAAGAATCTTAAAACCTATGGATTTATATGTCTCTGAAAAGAATCAAGCGTGTGTACAGCGGCATAAATGCAGCAGGGATAGGATTGGTGAGGTTCGGTGAGCAAATGCAGGCCCTTTGAAGTCATATTGCATGGTACCCATTCCATGGGTCTCAACTATCCAAGTTTAAGGGATTCTTCCTTCAGCTAAAACATGTATGTGGAACCCAGATATGATCCACCGTGTGATCGGGAAACGTGTTCAAATGTGTCTCAGTTTTCGTCCCCTGGTACTCGGGTGCAACATTCCAGACGCTTTACTAACACTCTCCCCACTTGGAGAGTCAGTGCCTTTAACCTCTTGTTTGGCCCAGTTTGCAATTTCTGCGTAAGATGAACAGGATTAGGCAGAACCAATAAGAGACTAGCTGGAGGTGTGTGGACGTGCAAATTTAACTCTCATTTCCCAACAGGAAGAGGAATTAACCAAAGGCTCAGCGTGCCATGCCAGAACCACACTAGGGCCTGAAGCAATTCTGCGGTGTTGCGGGTAGCTCACAAGAAAACGAGTTGAAGAAAGTAGTTAAGGGGCACTGTCATTCACAAACCTGCAGAGTTTTAAATGACAGATATCGTCCAAAAATATACTGAAGTAAGGCGGCCAAGAGGAATTGAATGCGGGCGAATTGCAGGAAACCGATTTCAGGAGGTAGACTGGAATTGCATTTAAAGCATAGGAAAAGAGGCAGAACGTCCACAATGATGCACTTGGCCAAAAAGGGCGTATGCGATTTTTCCTGAATATATTCAGGAAAAAACGCATACGCCCTTTTTGGCCAACCAAGCAAGGAAATCTGCACTACAATGAAGTCTCACTGTCCCCAGGTCAAAAGGGCCATCTGAAAAAAGTGTGAAATCCAGAAAGGCAGGACAGGCGATGGAGAACTGGGAGACTTGTTATGCTGATGGGCGGGATGTAAATTGCCAACAGCCACTCTGGAGAAGTGTATGGTGTTTCCTGAAACATCTAAAAAACAAAGCAACAGAGCCTAGGGCACTTCCACTTATGGTCCTATAGCTTAGGGAAATTAAAATCAAAAAGACACAGCCACCTCAAGATTGGGACGGCTCTGTTTACAAGAACCTCGTATACAGTACAAGTTCAATACCGCAGAAAGCGAAAAATGGATAAAGAAGTTGTGGTACTTACGTCCAATGCAATATCACTCAGCAATGAAATCTATGTCATCAGGCCCATAGCAGCATAATGAGTGGATTCAGGTATGATGATTCTAAGTGAAATACGTCACACAGAAAAAGAAACATCATAAGATATCACTACTACACGGAATGTAAACTTGGCTACACAGGAACTGAATTACAAAACAGAATACGTTCTCAAGTTTAGAAAACCAACTTATGCTTGCTTAAGCAGAAAGGTGAGTTGGGGTGCTGCATAAACCAGAAATTGAAATTAGCACAGATACCGTTCCATAAGCCAAATATGTAATAGACAAGAGCTACTACTTGCTCAACGAAGTGGACTCAAAACGCCATATTAAACGCTTAAGAATATACCTGACTAGTAAGAATCTTAAAACCTATGGATTTATATGTCTCCGAAAGGGAATCAAGCGTGTGTACAGCAACATAAATGCAGCAGTGATAGGATTGCTGAGGTTCTGTGAGCAAATACCGACCCGTTGAAGTCATATTGCATGGTACCCATTCCATGGGTCTCAACTCTCCAGGTTTAAGGGATTCTTCCTTCAGCTAAAACATGCATGTGGAACCCAGAGTATGATCCACCGTGTGATCGGGAAACGTGTTCAAATGTGTCTCAGTTTTCGTCCCCTGGTATTCGGGTGCAACATTCCAGACGCTTTACTAACACTCTCCCCACTTGGAGAGTCAGTGCCTTTAACCTCCTGTTTGGCCCAGTTTGCAATTTCTGCGGAAAATGAACAGGAATAGGGAGAACCCATGAGAGACTAGCTGGAGGTGTGCGGACGGGCAAATTTAACTCTCATTTCCCACCAGGAAGGGGAATTAACCAAAGGCTCAGCGTGCCATGCCGGAACCACACTAGGGCCAGAAGCAATCCTGCGGTGTTGCGGCCAGCTCACAAGAAAGCGAGTTGAAGAAATGAGCTCAGGGGCAGTGTAATTCACAAACCTGCAGAGTTATAAATGACAGCTATCTTCCAAAAATATATTGAAGTAAGGCTGCCAAGAGGAGTTGAAAGCGGGGCAGAATTGCAGGAAACCGATTTCAGGAGGTAGACTGGAATTGCATGTAAAGCATAGGAAAAGAGGCAGAACGTCCACAATGATGCACTTGGCCAAAAAGGGCGTATGCGTTTTCTCCTGAATATATTCAGGAAAAAACGCATACGCCCTTTTTGGCCAACCAAGCAAGCTTGCAAAGGAAATCTGCACTACAATGAAGTCTCACTGCCCCCGTGGTCAAAAGGGCCATCTGAAAAAAGTGTAAAATCCAGAAAGGCAGGACAGGCCATGGAGAATGGCAGCCTTGTTATGCTGATGGGCGGGATGTAAATTGCCAGCAGCCACTCTGGAGAAGTGTATGGTGTTTCCTGAAACATCCAAAAAACAAAGCAACAGAGCCTAGGGCACTTCCACTTATGGTCCTATAGCTTAGGGAAATTAAAATCAAAAAGACACAGCCACCCCAAAGTTTGGGATGGCTCTGTTTACAAGAACCTCGTTTACGGTACAAGTTCAATATCACAGAAAGCGAAAAATGGATAAAGAAGTTGTGGTACTTACGTACAATGCAATATCACTCAGCAATGAAATCTATGTCATCAGGCTCGTAGCAGCATAATGAGTGGATTCAGGTACGATGATTCTAAGTGAAATAAGTCACACAGAAAAAGAAACATCATAAGATATCACTAATACACGGAATGTAAACTTGGCTACACAAGAACTGAATTACAAAACAGAACAGGGTGTCAAATGTAGAAAACCAACTTATGCTTGCTTAAGGGGAAAGGTGAGTTGGGGTGCTGCATAAAACCAGAGATTGAAATTAGCACAGATACCGTTCCATAAGCCAAATATGTAATAGACAAGAGCTACTCCTTGCTCAACGAAGTGGACTCAACACCCCATATTAAACGCCTAAGAATATACCTGACTAGTAAGAATCTAAAAACCTATGGATTTATATGTCTCCGAAAGAGAATCAAGCGTGTGTACAGCGGCATAAACGCAGCAGTGATAGGACTGGTGAGGTTCGGTGAGCAAATGCAGACCCTTTGAAGTCATATTGCATGGTACCCATTCCATGGGTCTCTACTCTCCATGTTTAAGGGATTCTTCCTTCAGCTAAAACATGCATGTGGAACCCAGAGTATGATCCACCGTGTGATCGGAAAACGTGTTCAAATGTGTCTCAGTTTTCGTCCCCTGGTACTCGGGTGCAACATTCCAGACGCTTTACTAACACTCTCCCCACTTGGAGAGTCAGTGCCTTTAACCTCCTGTTTGGCCCAGTTTGCAATTTCTGTGGAAAATGAACAGGAATAGGGAGAACCAATGAGAGACTAGGTGGAGGTGTCGGAACGGGCAAATTTAACTCTCATTTCCCACCAGGAAGAGGAATTAACCAAAGGCTCAACATGCCATGCCAGAACCAAACTAGGGCCTGAAGCAATCCTGCGGTGTTGCGGCCAGCTCACAAGAAAGAGAGTTGAAGAAAGGAGCTCAGGGGCACTGTAATTCACAAACCTGCAGAGTTATAAATGACAGCTATCTTCCAAAAATATATTGAAGTAAGGCAGCCAAGAGGAATTGAAAGCGGGGCAGAATTACAGGAAACCGATTTCAGGAGGTAGACTGGAATTGCATGTAAAGCATAGGAAAAGAGACAGAACGTCGACAATGATGCACTTGGCCAAAAAGGGCGTATGCGTTTTTTCCTGAATATATTCAGGAAAAAAGGCATACGCCCTTTTTGGCCAACCAAGCAAGCTTGCAAAGGAAATCTGCACTACAATGAAGTCTCACTGCCCCTTGGTCAAAAGGGCCATCTGAAAAAAGTGTAAAATCCAGAAAGGCAGGACAGGCCATGGAGAACTGGGAGACTTGTTTTGCTGATGGGCGGGATGTAAATTGCCAGCAGCCACTCTGGAGAAGTGTATGGTGTTTCCTGAAACATCTAAAAAACAAAGCAACAGAGCCTAGGGCACTTCCACTTATGGTCCTATAGCTTAGGGAAATTAAAATCAAAAAGACACAGCCACCCCAAAGTTTGGGACGGCTCTTTTTACAAAAACCTCCTTTACGGTACAAGTTCAATATCGCAGAAAGCGAAAAATGGATAAAGAAGTTGTGGTACTTACATACAATGCAATATCACTCAGCAATGAAATCTATGTCATCAGGCCCATAGCAGCATAATGAGTGGATTCAGGTACGATGATTGTAAGTGATATAAGTCACACAGAAAAAGAAACATCATAAGATATCACTACTACACGGAATGTAAACTTGGCTACACAGGAACTGAATTACAAAACAGAACAGGGTCTCAAATGTAGAAAACCAACTTATGCTTGCTTAAGGGGAAAGGTGAGTTGGGGTGCTGCATAAAACCAGAGATTGAAATTAGCACAGATACCGTTCCATAAGCCAAATATGTAATAGACAAGAGCTACTCCTTGGTCAACGAAGAGGACACAACATCCCATATTAAAGGCCTAAGAATATACCTGACTAGTAAGAATCTTAAAACCTATGGATTGGGGCTTCCCTGGTGGCGCAGTGGTTGAGAGTCTGCCTGCCGATGCAGGGGACGCGGGTTCGTGCCCCAGTCCGGGAGGATCCCGTGTGCCGCCGAGCGGCTGGGCCCGTGACCCATGGCCGCTGGGCCTGCGCGTGCGGAGCCTGTGCTCCGCAACGGGAGAGGCCACAACAGTGAGAGGCCCGCATACAGAAAAAAGAAAAAAACAGAACAAAACAAAAAACCGATGGATTTATATGTTTCCGAAAGAGAATCAAGCGTGTGTACAGCAGCATAAACGTAGCAGTGATAGGATTGGTGAGTTTCGGTGAGCAAATGCAGACCCTTTGAAGTCATATTGCATGGTACCCATTCCATGGGTCTCAACTCTCCAAGTTTAATGGATTCTTCCTTCAGCTAAAACATGCATGTGGATCCCAGAGTATGATCCACCATGTGATCGGGAAACGTGTTCAAATGTGTCTTAGTTTTCGTCCCCTGGTAATCGGGTGCAACATTCCAGACGCTTTACTAACACTCTCCCCACTTGGAGAGTCAGTGCTTTTAACCTCCTGTTTTGTCCAGTTTGCATTTTCTGCGGAAAATGAACAGGAATAGGGAGAACCAATGAGAGATTAGCTGGAGGTGTCTGGACGGGCAAATTTAACTCTCATTTCCCACCAGGAAGTGGAATTAACCAAAGGCTCATCATGCCATGCCGGAACCACACTAGGGCCTGAAGCAATCCTGCGATGTTGCGGCCAGCTCACAAGGAAGCGAGTTGAAGAAAGGAGCTCAGGGGCACTGTAATTCACAAACCTGCAGAGTTATAAATGACAGATATCCTCCAAAAATATATTGAAGTAAGGTTGCCAAGAGCACTTGAAAGCCGGGCAGAATTGCAGGAAACCGATTTCAGGAGGTAGACTGGAATTGCATGTAAAGCGTAGGAAAAGAGGCAGAATGTCCACAATGACGCACTTGGCCAAAAACGGCGTATGCGATTTTTCCTGAATATATTCAGGAAAAAACGCATACGCCCTTTTTGGCCAACCAAGCAAGTTTGCAAAGGAAATCTGCACTACAATGAAGTCTCACTTCCCCCCAGTCAAAAGGGCCATCTGAAAAAAGTGTAAAATCCAGAAAGGCAGGACAGGCCATGGAGAACTGGGGGCCTTGTTATGCTGACGGGCGGGATGTAAATTGCCAACAGCCACTCTGGAGAAGTGTATGGTGTTTCCTGAAACATCCAAAAAACAAAGCAACAGAGCCTAGGGCACTTCCACTTATGGTCCTATAGCTTAGGGAAATTAAAATCCAAAAGACACAGCCACCCCAAAGTTTGGGATGGCTCTGTTTACAAGAACCTCGTTTAAGGTACAAGTTCAATATCGCAGAAAGCGAAAAATGGATAAAGAAGTTGTGGTACTTACGTACAATGCAATATCACTCAGCAATGAAATCTATGTCATCAGGCCCGTAGCAGCATAATGAGTGGATTCAGGTACGATGATTCTAAGTGAAATAAGTCACACAGAAAAAGAAACATCATAAGATATCACTAATACAGGGAATGTAAACTTGGCTACAAAAGAACTGAATTACAAAACAGAACAGGGTCTCAAATGTAGAAATCCAACTTATGCTTGCTTAAGGTGAAAGGTGACTTGGGTTGCTGCATAAAACCAGAGATTGAAATTAGCACAGATACCGTTCCATAAGCCAAATATGTAATAGACAAGAGCTACTCCTTGCTCAACGAAGATGACACAACACCACATATTAAACGCCTAAGAATATACCTGACTAATAAGAATCTTAAAACCTATGGATTTATATGTCTCTGAAAAGAATCAAGCGTGTGTACAGCAGCATAAATGCAGCAGGGATAGGATTGGTGAGGTTCGGTGAGCAAATGCAGGCCCTTTGAAGTCATATTGCATGGTACCCATTCCATGGGTCTCAACTATCCAAGTTTAAGGGATTCTTCCTTCAGCTAAAACATGTATGTGGAACCCAGATATGATCCACCGTGTGATCGGGAAACGTGTTCAAATGTGTCTCAGTTTTCGTCCCCTGGTACTCGGGTGCAACATTCCAGACGCTTTACTAACACTCTCCCCACTTGGAGAGTCAGTGCCTTTAACCTCTTGTTTGGCCCAGTTTGCAATTTCTGCGTAAGATGAACAGGATTAGGCAGAACCAATAAGAGACTAGCTGGAGGTGTGTGGACGTGCAAATTTAACTCTCATTTCCCAACAGGAAGAGGAATTAACCAAAGGCTCAGCGTGCCATGCCAGAACCACACTAGGGCCTGAAGCAATTCTGCGGTGTTGCGGGTAGCTCACAAGAAAACGAGTTGAAGAAAGTAGTTAAGGGGCACTGTCATTCACAAACCTGCAGAGTTTTAAATGACAGATATCGTCCAAAAATATACTGAAGTAAGGCGGCCAAGAGGAATTGAATGCGGGCGAATTGCAGGAAACCGATTTCAGGAGGTAGACTGGAATTGCATTTAAAGCATAGGAAAAGAGGCAGAACGTCCACAATGATGCACTTGGCCAAAAAGGGCATATGCGATTTTTCCTGAATATATTCAGGAAAAAACGCATACGCCCTTTTTGGCCAACCAAGCAAGGAAATCTGCACTACAATGAAGTCTCACTGTCCCCAGGTCAAAAGGGCCATCTGAAAAAAGTGTGAAATCCAGAAAGGCAGGACAGGCGATGGAGAACTGGGAGACTTGTTATGCTGATGGGCGGGATGTAAATTGCCAACAGCCACTCTGGAGAAGTGTATGGTGTTTCCTGAAACATCTAAAAAACAAAGCAACAGAGCCTAGGGCACTTCCACTTATGGTCCTATAGCTTAGGGAAATTAAAATCAAAAAGACACAGCCACCTCAAGATTGGGACGGCTCTGTTTACAAGAACCTCGTATACAGTACAAGTTCAATACCGCAGAAAGCGAAAAATGGATAAAGAAGTTGTGGTACTTACGTCCAATGCAATATCACTCAGCAATGAAATCTATGTCATCAGGCCCATAGCAGCATAATGAGTGGATTCAGGTATGATGATTCTAAGTGAAATACGTCACACAGAAAAAGAAACATCATAAGATATCACTACTACACGGAATGTAAACTTGGCTACACAGGAACTGAATTACAAAACAGAATACGTTCTCAAGTTTAGAAAACCAACTTATGCTTGCTTAAGCAGAAAGGTGAGTTGGGGTGCTGCATAAACCAGAAATTGAAATTAGCACAGATACCGTTCCATAAGCCAAATATGTAATAGACAAGAGCTACTACTTGCTCAACGAAGTGGACTCAAAACGCCATATTAAACGCTTAAGAATATACCTGACTAGTAAGAATCTTAAAACCTATGGATTTATATGTCTCCGAAAGGGAATCAAGCGTGTGTACAGCAACATAAATGCAGCAGTGATAGGATTGCTGAGGTTCTGTGAGCAAATACAGACCCGTTGAAGTCATATTGCATGGTACCCATTCCATGGGTCTCAACTCTCCAGGTTTAAGGGATTCTTCCTTCAGCTAAAACATGCATGTGGAACCCAGAGTATGATCCACCGTGTGATCGGGAAACGTGTTCAAATGTGTCTCAGTTTTCGTCCCCTGGTATTCGGGTGCAACATTCCAGACGCTTTACTAACACTCTCCCCACTTGGAGAGTCAGTGCCTTTAACCTCCTGTTTGGCCCAGTTTGCAATTTCTGCGGAAAATGAACAGGAATAGGGAGAACCCATGAGAGACTAGCTGGAGGTGTGCGGACGGGCAAATTTAACTCTCATTTCCCACCAGGAAGGGGAATTAACCAAAGGCTCAGCGTGCCATGCCGGAACCACACTAGGGCCAGAAGCAATCCTGCGGTGTTGCGGCCAGCTCACAAGAAAGCGAGTTGAAGAAAGGAGCTCAGGGGCACTGTAATTCACAAACCTGCAGAGTTATAAATGACAGCTATCTTCCAAAAATATATTGAAGTAAGGCTGCCAAGAGGAGTTGAAAGCGGGGCAGAATTGCAGGAAACCGATTTCAGGAGGTAGACTGGAATTGCATGTAAAGCATAGGAAAAGAGGCAGAACGTCCACAATGATGCACTTGGCCAAAAAGGGCGTATGCGTTTTCTCCTGAATATATTCAGGAAAAAACGCATACGCCCTTTTTGGCCAACCAAGCAAGCTTGCAAAGGAAATCTGCACTACAATGAAGTCTCACTGCCCCCGTGGTCAAAAGGGCCATCTGAAAAAAGTGTAAAATCCAGAAAGGCAGGACAGGCCATGGAGAATGGCAGCCTTGTTATGCTGATGGGCGGGATGTAAATTGCCAGCAGCCACTCTGGAGAAGTGTATGGTGTTTCCTGAAACATCCAAAAAACAAAGCAACAGAGCCTAGGGCACTTCCACTTATGGTCCTATAGCTTAGGGAAATTAAAATCAAAAAGACACAGCCACCCCAAAGTTTGGGATGGCTCTGTTTACAAGAACCTCGTTTACGGTACAAGTTCAATATCACAGAAAGCGAAAAATGGATAAAGAAGTTGTGGTACTTACGTACAATGCAATATCACTCAGCAATGAAATCTATGTCATCAGGCTCGTAGCAGCATAATGAGTGGATTCAGGTACGATGATTCTAAGTGAAATAAGTCACACAGAAAAAGAAACATCATAAGATATCACTAATACACGGAATGTAAACTTGGCTACACAAGAACTGAATTACAAAACAGAACAGGGTGTCAAATGTAGAAAACCAACTTATGCTTGCTTAAGGGGAAAGGTGAGTTGGGGTGCTGCATAAAACCAGAGATTGAAATTAGCACAGATACCGTTCCATAAGCCAAATATGTAATAGACAAGAGCTACTCCTTGCTCAACGAAGTGGACTCAACACCCCATATTAAACGCCTAAGAATATACCTGACTAGTAAGAATCTAAAAACCTATGGATTTATATGTCTCCGAAAGAGAATCAAGCGTGTGTACAGCGGCATAAACGCAGCAGTGATAGGACTGGTGAGGTTCGGTGAGCAAATGCAGACCCTTTGAAGTCATATTGCATGGTACCCATTCCATGGGTCTCTACTCTCCATGTTTAAGGGATTCTTCCTTCAGCTAAAACATGCATGTGGAACCCAGAGTATGATCCACCGTGTGATCGGAAAACGTGTTCAAATGTGTCTCAGTTTTCGTCCCCTGGTACTCGGGTGCAACATTCCAGACGCTTTACTAACACTCTCCCCACTTGGAGAGTCAGTGCCTTTAACCTCCTGTTTGGCCCAGTTTGCAATTTCTGTGGAAAATGAACAGGAATAGGGAGAACCAATGAGAGACTAGGTGGAGGTGTCGGAACGGGCAAATTTAACTCTCATTTCCCACCAGGAAGAGGAATTAACCAAAGGCTCAACATGCCATGCCAGAACCAAACTAGGGCCTGAAGCAATCCTGCGGTGTTGCGGCCAGCTCACAAGAAAGAGAGTTGAAGAAAGGAGCTCAGGGGCACTGTAATTCACAAACCTGCAGAGTTATAAATGACAGCTATCTTCCAAAAATATATTGAAGTAAGGCAGCCAAGAGGAGTTGAAAGCGGGGCAGAATTACAGGAAACCGATTTCAGGAGGTAGACTGGAATTGCATGTAAAGCATAGGAAAAGAGACAGAACGTCGACAATGATGCACTTGGCCAAAAAGGGCGTATGCGTTTTTTCCTGAATATATTCAGGAAAAAAGGCATACGCCCTTTTTGGCCAACCAAGCAAGCTTGCAAAGGAAATCTGCACTACAATGAAGTCTCACTGCCCCTTGGTCAAAAGGGCCATCTGAAAAAAGTGTAAAATCCAGAAAGGCAGGACAGGCCATGGAGAACTGGGAGACTTGTTTTGCTGATGGGCGGGATGTAAATTGCCAGCAGCCACTCTGGAGAAGTGTATGGTGTTTCCTGAAACATCTAAAAAACAAAGCAACAGAGCCTAGGGCACTTCCACTTATGGTCCTATAGCTTAGGGAAATTAAAATCAAAAAGACACAGCCACCCCAAAGTTTGGGACGGCTCTTTTTACAAGAACCTCCTTTACGGTACAAGTTCAATATCGCAGAAAGCGAAAAATGGATAAAGAAGTTGTGGTACTTACATACAATGCAATATCACTCAGCAATGAAATCTATGTCATCAGGCCCATAGCAGCATAATGAGTGGATTCAGGTACGATGATTGTAAGTGATATAAGTCACACAGAAAAAGAAACATCATAAGATATCACTACTACACGGAATGTAAACTTGGCTACACAGGAACTGAATTACAAAACAGAACAGGGTCTCAAATGTAGAAAACCAACTTATGCTTGCTTAAGGGGAAAGGTGAGTTGGGGTGCTGCATAAAACCAGAGATTGAAATTAGCACAGATACCGTTCCATAAGCCAAATATGTAATAGACAAGAGCTACTCCTTGGTCAACTAAGAGGACACAACATCCCATATTAAAGGCCTAAGAATATACCTGACTAGTAAGAATCTTAAAACCTATGGATTGGGGCTTCCCTGGTGGCGCAGTGGTTGAGAGTCTGCCTGCTGATGCAGGGGACGCGGGTTCGTGCCCCAGTCCGGGAGGATCCCGTGTGCCGCCGAGCGGCTGGGCCCGTGACCCATGGCCGCTGGGCCTGCGCGTGCGGAGCCTGTGCTCCGCAACGGGAGAGGCCACAACAGTGAGAGGCCCGCATACAGAAAAAAAAAAAAAAACAGAACAAAACAAAAAACCGATGGATTTATATGTTTCCGAAAGAGAATCAAGCGTGTGTACAGCAGCATAAACGTAGCAGTGATAGGATTGGTGAGTTTCGGTGAGCAAATGCAGACCCTTTGAAGTCATATTGCATGGTACCCATTCCATGGGTCTCAACTCTCCAAGTTTAATGGATTCTTCCTTCAGCTAAAACATGCATGTGGATCCCAGAGTATGATCCACCATGTGATCGGGAAACGTGTTCAAATGTGTCTTAGTTTTCGTCCCCTGGTAATCGGGTGCAACATTCCAGACGCTTTACTAACACTCTCCCCACTTGGAGAGTCAGTGCTTTTAACCTCCTGTTTTGTCCAGTTTGCATTTTCTGCGGAAAATGAACAGGAATAGGGAGAACCAATGAGAGATTAGCTGGAGGTGTCTGGACGGGCAAATTTAACTCTCATTTCCCACCAGGAAGTGGAATTAACCAAAGGCTCATCATGCCATGCCGGAACCACACTAGGGCCTGAAGCAATCCTGCGATGTTGCGGCCAGCTCACAAGGAAGCGAGTTGAAGAAAGGAGCTCAGGGGCACTGTAATTCACAAACCTGCAGAGTTATAAATGACAGATATCCTCCAAAAATATATTGAAGTAAGGTTGCCAAGAGCACTTGAAAGCCGGGCAGAATTGCAGGAAACCGATTTCAGGAGGTAGACTGGAATTGCATGTAAAGCGTAGGAAAAGAGGCAGAATGTCCACAATGACGCACTTGGCCAAAAACGGCGTATGCGATTTTTCCTGAATATATTCAGGAAAAAACGCATACGCCCTTTTTGGCCAACCAAGCAAGTTTGCAAAGGAAATCTGCACTACAATGAAGTCTCACTTCCCCCCAGTCAAAAGGGCCATCTGAAAAAAGTGTAAAATCCAGAAAGGCAGGACAGGCCATGGAGAACTGGGGGCCTTGTTATGCTGATGGGCGGGATGTAAATTGCCAACAGCCACTCTGGAGAAGTGTATGGTGTTTCCTGAAACATCCAAAAAACAAAGCAACAGAGCCTAGGGCACTTCCACTTATGGTCCTATAGCTTAGGGAAATTAAAATCCAAAAGACACAGCCACCCCAAAGTTTGGGATGGCTCTGTTTACAAGAACCTCGTTTAAGGTACAAGTTCAATATCGCAGAAAGCGAAAAATGGATAAAGAAGTTGTGGTACTTACGTACAATGCAATATCACTCAGCAATGAAATCTATGTCATCAGGCCCGTAGCAGCATAATGAGTGGATTCAGGTACGATGATTCTAAGTGAAATAAGTCACACAGAAAAAGAAACATCATAAGATATCACTAATACAGGGAATGTAAACTTGGCTACAAAAGAACTGAATTACAAAACAGAACAGGGTCTCAAATGTAGAAATCCAACTTATGCTTGCTTAAGGTGAAAGGTGACTTGGGTTGCTGCATAAAACCAGAGATTGAAATTAGCACAGATACCGTTCCATAAGCCAAATATGTAATAGACAAGAGCTACTCCTTGCTCAACGAAGATGACACAACACCACATATTAAACGCCTAAGAATATACCTGACTAATAAGAATCTTAAAACCTATGGATTTATATGTCTCTGAAAAGAATCAAGCGTGTGTACAGCAGCATAAATGCAGCAGGGATAGGATTGGTGAGGTTCGGTGAGCAAATGCAGGCCCTTTGAAGTCATATTGCATGGTACCCATTCCATGGGTCTCAACTATCCAAGTTTAAGGGATTCTTCCTTCAGCTAAAACATGTATGTGGAACCCAGATATGATCCACCGTGTGATCGGGAAACGTGTTCAAATGTGTCTCAGTTTTCGTCCCCTGGTACTCGGGTGCAACATTCCAGACGCTTTACTAACACTCTCCCCACTTGGAGAGTCAGTGCCTTTAACCTCTTGTTTGGCCCAGTTTGCAATTTCTGCGTAAGATGAACAGGATTAGGCAGAACCAATAAGAGACTAGCTGGAGGTGTGTGGACGTGCAAATTTAACTCTCATTTCCCAACAGGAAGAGGAATTAACCAAAGGCTCAGCGTGCCATGCCAGAACCACACTAGGGCCTGAAGCAATTCTGCGGTGTTGCGGGTAGCTCACAAGAAAACGAGTTGAAGAAAGTAGTTAAGGGGCACTGTCATTCACAACCTGCAGAGTTTTAAATGACAGATATCGTCCAAAAATATACTGAAGTAAGGCGGCCAAGAGGAATTGAATGCGGGCGAATTGCAGGAAACCGATTTCAGGAGGTAGACTGGAATTGCATTTAAAGCATAGGAAAAGAGGCAGAACGTCCACAATGATGCACTTGGCCAAAAAGGGCATATGCGATTTTCCCTGAATATATTCAGGAAAAAACGCATACGCCCTTTTTGGCCAACCAAGCAAGGAAATCTGCACTACAATGAAGTCTCACTGTCCCCAGGTCAAAAGGGCCATCTGAAAAAAGTGTGAAATCCAGAAAGGCAGGACAGGCGATGGAGAACTGGGAGACTTGTTATGCTGATGGGCGGGATGTAAATTGCCAACAGCCACTCTGGAGAAGTGTATGGTGTTTCCTGAAACATCTAAAAAACAAAGCAACAGAGCCTAGGGCACTTCCACTTATGGTCCTATAGCTTAGGGAAATTAAAATCAAAAAGACACAGCCACCTCAAGATTGGGACGGCTCTGTTTACAAGAACCTCGTATACAGTACAAGTTCAATACCGCAGAAAGCGAAAAATGGATAAAGAAGTTGTGGTACTTACGTCCAATGCAATATCACTCAGCAATGAAATCTATGTCATCAGGCCCATAGCAGCATAATGAGTGGATTCAGGTATGATGATTCTAAGTGAAATACGTCACACAGAAAAAGAAACATCATAAGATATCACTACTACACGGAATGTAAACTTGGCTACACAGGAACTGAATTACAAAACAGAATACGTTCTCAAGTTTAGAAAACCAACTTATGCTTGCTTAAGCAGAAAGGTGAGTTGGGGTGCTGCATAAACCAGAAATTGAAATTAGCACAGATACCGTTCCATAAGCCAAATATGTAATAGACAAGAGCTACTACTTGCTCAACGAAGTGGACTCAAAACGCCATATTAAACGCTTAAGAATATACCTGACTAGTAAGAATCTTAAAACCTATGGATTTATATGTCTCCGAAAGGGAATCAAGCGTGTGTACAGCAACATAAATGCAGCAGTGATAGGATTGCTGAGGTTCTGTGAGCAAATACAGACCCGTTGAAGTCATATTGCATGGTACCCATTCCATGGGTCTCAACTCTCCAGGTTTAAGGGATTCTTCCTTCAGCTAAAACATGCATGTGGAACCCAGAGTATGATCCACCGTGTGATCGGGAAACGTGTTCAAATGTGTCTCAGTTTTCGTCCCCTGGTATTCGGGTGCAACATTCCAGACGCTTTACTAACACTCTCCCCACTTGGAGAGTCAGTGCCTTTAACCTCCTGTTTGGCCCAGTTTGCAATTTCTGCGGAAAATGAACAGGAATAGGGAGAACCCATGAGAGACTAGCTGGAGGTGTGCGGACGGGCAAATTTAACTCTCATTTCCCACCAGGAAGGGGAATTAACCAAAGGCTCAGCGTGCCATGCCGGAACCACACTAGGGCCAGAAGCAATCCTGCGGTGTTGCGGCCAGCTCACAAGAAAGCGAGTTGAAGAAAGGAGCTCAGGGGCACTGTAATTCACAAACCTGCAGAGTTATAAATGACAGCTATCTTCCAAAAATATATTGAAGTAAGGCTGCCAAGAGGAGTTGAAAGCGGGGCAGAATTGCAGGAAACCGATTTCAGGAGGTAGACTGGAATTGCATGTAAAGCATAGGAAAAGAGGCAGAACGTCCACAATGATGCACTTGGCCAAAAAGGGCGTATGCGTTTTCTCCTGAATATATTCAGGAAAAAACGCATACGCCCTTTTTGGCCAACCAAGCAAGCTTGCAAAGGAAATCTGCACTACAATGAAGTCTCACTGCCCCCGTGGTCAAAAGGGCCATCTGAAAAAAGTGTAAAATCCAGAAAGGCAGGACAGGCCATGGAGAATGGCAGCCTTGTTATGCTGATGGGCGGGATGTAAATTGCCAGCAGCCACTCTGGAGAAGTGTATGGTGTTTCCTGAAACATCCAAAAAACAAAGCAACAGAGCCTAGGGCACTTCCACTTATGGTCCTATAGCTTAGGGAAATTAAAATCAAAAAGACACAGCCACCCCAAAGTTTGGGATGGCTCTGTTTACAAGAACCTCGTTTACGGTACAAGTTCAATATCACAGAAAGCGAAAAATGGATAAAGAAGTTGTGGTACTTACGTACAATGCAATATCACTCAGCAATGAAATCTATGTCATCAGGCTCGTAGCAGCATAATGAGTGGATTCAGGTACGATGATTCTAAGTGAAATAAGTCACACAGAAAAAGAAACATCATAAGATATCACTAATACACGGAATGTAAACTTGGCTACACAAGAACTGAATTACAAAACAGAACAGGGTGTCAAATGTAGAAAACCAACTTATGCTTGCTTAAGGGGAAAGGTGAGTTGGGGTGCTGCATAAAACCAGAGATTGAAATTAGCACAGATACCGTTCCATAAGCCAAATATGTAATAGACAAGAGCTACTCCTTGCTCAACGAAGTGGACTCAACACCCCATATTAAACGCCTAAGAATATACCTGACTAGTAAGAATCTAAAAACCTATGGATTTATATGTCTCCGAAAGAGAATCAAGCGTGTGTACAGCGGCATAAACGCAGCAGTGATAGGACTGGTGAGGTTCGGTGAGCAAATGCAGACCCTTTGAAGTCATATTGCATGGTACCCATTCCATGGGTCTCTACTCTCCATGTTTAAGGGATTCTTCCTTCAGCTAAAACATGCATGTGGAACCCAGAGTATGATCCACCGTGTGATCGGAAAACGTGTTCAAATGTGTCTCAGTTTTCGTCCCCTGGTACTCGGGTGCAACATTCCAGACGCTTTACTAACACTCTCCCCACTTGGAGAGTCAGTGCCTTTAACCTCCTGTTTGGCCCAGTTTGCAATTTCTGTGGAAAATGAACAGGAATAGGGAGAACCAATGAGAGACTAGGTGGAGGTGTCGGAACGGGCAAATTTAACTCTCATTTCCCACCAGGAAGAGGAATTAACCAAAGGCTCAACATGCCATGCCAGAACCAAACTAGGGCCTGAAGCAATCCTGCGGTGTTGCGGCCAGCTCACAAGAAAGAGAGTTGAAGAAAGGAGCTCAGGGGCACTGTAATTCACAAACCTGCAGAGTTATAAATGACAGCTATCTTCCAAAAATATATTGAAGTAAGGCAGCCAAGAGGAGTTGAAAGCGGGGCAGAATTACAGGAAACCGATTTCAGGAGGTAGACTGGAATTGCATGTAAAGCATAGGAAAAGAGACAGAACGTCGACAATGATGCACTTGGCCAAAAAGGGCGTATGCGTTTTTTCCTGAATATATTCAGGAAAAAAGGCATACGCCCTTTTTGGCCAACCAAGCAAGCTTGCAAAGGAAATCTGCACTACAATGAAGTCTCACTGCCCCTTGGTCAAAAGGGCCATCTGAAAAAAGTGTAAAATCCAGAAAGGCAGGACAGGCCATGGAGAACTGGGAGACTTGTTTTGCTGATGGGCGGGATGTAAATTGCCAGCAGCCACTCTGGAGAAGTGTATGGTGTTTCCTGAAACATCTAAAAAACAAAGCAACAGAGCCTAGGGCACTTCCACTTATGGTCCTATAGCTTAGGGAAATTAAAATCAAAAAGACACAGCCACCCCAAAGTTTGGGACGGCTCTTTTTACAAGAACCTCCTTTACGGTACAAGTTCAATATCGCAGAAAGCGAAAAATGGATAAAGAAGTTGTGGTACTTACATACAATGCAATATCACTCAGCAATGAAATCTATGTCATCAGGCCCATAGCAGCATAATGAGTGGATTCAGGTACGATGATTGTAAGTGATATAAGTCACACAGAAAAAGAAACATCATAAGATATCACTACTACACGGAATGTAAACTTGGCTACACAGGAACTGAATTACAAAACAGAACAGGGTCTCAAATGTAGAAAACCAACTTATGCTTGCTTAAGGGGAAAGGTGAGTTGGGGTGCTGCATAAAACCAGAGATTGAAATTAGCACAGATACCGTTCCATAAGCCAAATATGTAATAGACAAGAGCTACTCCTTGGTCAACTAAGAGGACACAACATCCCATATTAAAGGCCTAAGAATATACCTGACTAGTAAGAATCTTAAAACCTATGGATTGGGGCTTCCCTGGTGGCGCAGTGGTTGAGAGTCTGCCTGCTGATGCAGGGGACGCGGGTTCGTGCCCCAGTCCGGGAGGATCCCGTGTGCCGCCGAGCGGCTGGGCCCGTGACCCATGGCCGCTGGGCCTGCGCGTGCGGAGCCTGTGCTCCGCAACGGGAGAGGCCACAACAGTGAGAGGCCCGCATACAGAAAAAAAAAAAAAAACAGAACAAAACAAAAAACCGATGGATTTATATGTTTCCGAAAGAGAATCAAGCGTGTGTACAGCAGCATAAACGTAGCAGTGATAGGATTGGTGAGTTTCGGTGAGCAAATGCAGACCCTTTGAAGTCATATTGCATGGTACCCATTCCATGGGTCTCAACTCTCCAAGTTTAATGGATTCTTCCTTCAGCTAAAACATGCATGTGGATCCCAGAGTATGATCCACCATGTGATCGGGAAACGTGTTCAAATGTGTCTTAGTTTTCGTCCCCTGGTAATCGGGTGCAACATTCCAGACGCTTTACTAACACTCTCCCCACTTGGAGAGTCAGTGCTTTTAACCTCCTGTTTTGTCCAGTTTGCATTTTCTGCGGAAAATGAACAGGAATAGGGAGAACCAATGAGAGATTAGCTGGAGGTGTCTGGACGGGCAAATTTAACTCTCATTTCCCACCAGGAAGTGGAATTAACCAAAGGCTCATCATGCCATGCCGGAACCACACTAGGGCCTGAAGCAATCCTGCGATGTTGCGGCCAGCTCACAAGGAAGCGAGTTGAAGAAAGGAGCTCAGGGGCACTGTAATTCACAAACCTGCAGAGTTATAAATGACAGATATCCTCCAAAAATATATTGAAGTAAGGTTGCCAAGAGCACTTGAAAGCCGGGCAGAATTGCAGGAAACCGATTTCAGGAGGTAGACTGGAATTGCATGTAAAGCGTAGGAAAAGAGGCAGAATGTCCACAATGACGCACTTGGCCAAAAACGGCGTATGCGATTTTTCCTGAATATATTCAGGAAAAAACGCATACGCCCTTTTTGGCCAACCAAGCAAGTTTGCAAAGGAAATCTGCACTACAATGAAGTCTCACTTCCCCCCAGTCAAAAGGGCCATCTGAAAAAAGTGTAAAATCCAGAAAGGCAGGACAGGCCATGGAGAACTGGGGGCCTTGTTATGCTGATGGGCGGGATGTAAATTGCCAACAGCCACTCTGGAGAAGTGTATGGTGTTTCCTGAAACATCCAAAAAACAAAGCAACAGAGCCTAGGGCACTTCCACTTATGGTCCTATAGCTTAGGGAAATTAAAATCCAAAAGACACAGCCACCCCAAAGTTTGGGATGGCTCTGTTTACAAGAACCTCGTTTAAGGTACAAGTTCAATATCGCAGAAAGCGAAAAATGGATAAAGAAGTTGTGGTACTTACGTACAATGCAATATCACTCAGCAATGAAATCTATGTCATCAGGCCCGTAGCAGCATAATGAGTGGATTCAGGTACGATGATTCTAAGTGAAATAAGTCACACAGAAAAAGAAACATCATAAGATATCACTAATACAGGGAATGTAAACTTGGCTACAAAAGAACTGAATTACAAAACAGAACAGGGTCTCAAATGTAGAAATCCAACTTATGCTTGCTTAAGGTGAAAGGTGACTTGGGTTGCTGCATAAAACCAGAGATTGAAATTAGCACAGATACCGTTCCATAAGCCAAATATGTAATAGACAAGAGCTACTCCTTGCTCAACGAAGATGACACAACACCACATATTAAACGCCTAAGAATATACCTGACTAATAAGAATCTTAAAACCTATGGATTTATATGTCTCTGAAAAGAATCAAGCGTGTGTACAGCAGCATAAATGCAGCAGGGATAGGATTGGTGAGGTTCGGTGAGCAAATGCAGGCCCTTTGAAGTCATATTGCATGGTACCCATTCCATGGGTCTCAACTATCCAAGTTTAAGGGATTCTTCCTTCAGCTAAAACATGTATGTGGAACCCAGATATGATCCACCGTGTGATCGGGAAACGTGTTCAAATGTGTCTCAGTTTTCGTCCCCTGGTACTCGGGTGCAACATTCCAGACGCTTTACTAACACTCTCCCCACTTGGAGAGTCAGTGCCTTTAACCTCTTGTTTGGCCCAGTTTGCAATTTCTGCGTAAGATGAACAGGATTAGGCAGAACCAATAAGAGACTAGCTGGAGGTGTGTGGACGTGCAAATTTAACTCTCATTTCCCAACAGGAAGAGGAATTAACCAAAGGCTCAGCGTGCCATGCCAGAACCACACTAGGGCCTGAAGCAATTCTGCGGTGTTGCGGGTAGCTCACAAGAAAACGAGTTGAAGAAAGTAGTTAAGGGGCACTGTCATTCACAACCTGCAGAGTTTTAAATGACAGATATCGTCCAAAAATATACTGAAGTAAGGCGGCCAAGAGGAATTGAATGCGGGCGAATTGCAGGAAACCGATTTCAGGAGGTAGACTGGAATTGCATTTAAAGCATAGGAAAAGAGGCAGAACGTCCACAATGATGCACTTGGCCAAAAAGGGCATATGCGATTTTCCCTGAATATATTCAGGAAAAAACGCATACGCCCTTTTTGGCCAACCAAGCAAGGAAATCTGCACTACAATGAAGTCTCACTGTCCCCAGGTCAAAAGGGCCATCTGAAAAAAGTGTGAAATCCAGAAAGGCAGGACAGGCGATGGAGAACTGGGAGACTTGTTATGCTGATGGGCGGGATGTAAATTGCCAACAGCCACTCTGGAGAAGTGTATGGTGTTTCCTGAAACATCTAAAAAACAAAGCAACAGAGCCTAGGGCACTTCCACTTATGGTCCTATAGCTTAGGGAAATTAAAATCAAAAAGACACAGCCACCTCAAGATTGGGACGGCTCTGTTTACAAGAACCTCGTATACAGTACAAGTTCAATACCGCAGAAAGCGAAAAATGGATAAAGAAGTTGTGGTACTTACGTCCAATGCAATATCACTCAGCAATGAAATCTATGTCATCAGGCCCATAGCAGCATAATGAGTGGATTCAGGTATGATGATTCTAAGTGAAATACGTCACACAGAAAAAGAAACATCATAAGATATCACTACTACACGGAATGTAAACTTGGCTACACAGGAACTGAATTACAAAACAGAATACGTTCTCAAGTTTAGAAAACCAACTTATGCTTGCTTAAGCAGAAAGGTGAGTTGGGGTGCTGCATAAACCAGAAATTGAAATTAGCACAGATACCGTTCCATAAGCCAAATATGTAATAGACAAGAGCTACTACTTGCTCAACGAAGTGGACTCAAAACGCCATATTAAACGCTTAAGAATATACCTGACTAGTAAGAATCTTAAAACCTATGGATTTATATGTCTCCGAAAGGGAATCAAGCGTGTGTACAGCAACATAAATGCAGCAGTGATAGGATTGCTGAGGTTCTGTGAGCAAATACAGACCCGTTGAAGTCATATTGCATGGTACCCATTCCATGGGTCTCAACTCTCCAGGTTTAAGGGATTCTTCCTTCAGCTAAAACATGCATGTGGAACCCAGAGTATGATCCACCGTGTGATCGGGAAACGTGTTCAAATGTGTCTCAGTTTTCGTCCCCTGGTATTCGGGTGCAACATTCCAGACGCTTTACTAACACTCTCCCCACTTGGAGAGTCAGTGCCTTTAACCTCCTGTTTGGCCCAGTTTGCAATTTCTGCGGAAAATGAACAGGAATAGGGAGAACCCATGAGAGACTAGCTGGAGGTGTGCGGACGGGCAAATTTAACTCTCATTTCCCACCAGGAAGGGGAATTAACCAAAGGCTCAGCGTGCCATGCCGGAACCACACTAGGGCCAGAAGCAATCCTGCGGTGTTGCGGCCAGCTCACAAGAAAGCGAGTTGAAGAAAGGAGCTCAGGGGCACTGTAATTCACAAACCTGCAGAGTTATAAATGACAGCTATCTTCCAAAAATATATTGAAGTAAGGCTGCCAAGAGGAGTTGAAAGCGGGGCAGAATTGCAGGAAACCGATTTCAGGAGGTAGACTGGAATTGCATGTAAAGCATAGGAAAAGAGGCAGAACGTCCACAATGATGCACTTGGCCAAAAAGGGCGTATGCGTTTTCTCCTGAATATATTCAGGAAAAAACGCATACGCCCTTTTTGGCCAACCAAGCAAGCTTGCAAAGGAAATCTGCACTACAATGAAGTCTCACTGCCCCCGTGGTCAAAAGGGCCATCTGAAAAAAGTGTAAAATCCAGAAAGGCAGGACAGGCCATGGAGAATGGCAGCCTTGTTATGCTGATGGGCGGGATGTAAATTGCCAGCAGCCACTCTGGAGAAGTGTATGGTGTTTCCTGAAACATCCAAAAAACAAAGCAACAGAGCCTAGGGCACTTCCACTTATGGTCCTATAGCTTAGGGAAATTAAAATCAAAAAGACACAGCCACCCCAAAGTTTGGGATGGCTCTGTTTACAAGAACCTCGTTTACGGTACAAGTTCAATATCACAGAAAGCGAAAAATGGATAAAGAAGTTGTGGTACTTACGTACAATGCAATATCACTCAGCAATGAAATCTATGTCATCAGGCTCGTAGCAGCATAATGAGTGGATTCAGGTACGATGATTCTAAGTGAAATAAGTCACACAGAAAAAGAAACATCATAAGATATCACTAATACACGGAATGTAAACTTGGCTACACAAGAACTGAATTACAAAACAGAACAGGGTGTCAAATGTAGAAAACCAACTTATGCTTGCTTAAGGGGAAAGGTGAGTTGGGGTGCTGCATAAAACCAGAGATTGAAATTAGCACAGATACCGTTCCATAAGCCAAATATGTAATAGACAAGAGCTACTCCTTGCTCAACGAAGTGGACTCAACACCCCATATTAAACGCCTAAGAATATACCTGACTAGTAAGAATCTAAAAACCTATGGATTTATATGTCTCCGAAAGAGAATCAAGCGTGTGTACAGCGGCATAAACGCAGCAGTGATAGGACTGGTGAGGTTCGGTGAGCAAATGCAGACCCTTTGAAGTCATATTGCATGGTACCCATTCCATGGGTCTCTACTCTCCATGTTTAAGGGATTCTTCCTTCAGCTAAAACATGCATGTGGAACCCAGAGTATGATCCACCGTGTGATCGGAAAACGTGTTCAAATGTGTCTCAGTTTTCGTCCCCTGGTACTCGGGTGCAACATTCCAGACGCTTTACTAACACTCTCCCCACTTGGAGAGTCAGTGCCTTTAACCTCCTGTTTGGCCCAGTTTGCAATTTCTGTGGAAAATGAACAGGAATAGGGAGAACCAATGAGAGACTAGGTGGAGGTGTCGGAACGGGCAAATTTAACTCTCATTTCCCACCAGGAAGAGGAATTAACCAAAGGCTCAACATGCCATGCCAGAACCAAACTAGGGCCTGAAGCAATCCTGCGGTGTTGCGGCCAGCTCACAAGAAAGAGAGTTGAAGAAAGGAGCTCAGGGGCACTGTAATTCACAAACCTGCAGAGTTATAAATGACAGCTATCTTCCAAAAATATATTGAAGTAAGGCAGCCAAGAGGAGTTGAAAGCGGGGCAGAATTACAGGAAACCGATTTCAGGAGGTAGACTGGAATTGCATGTAAAGCATAGGAAAAGAGACAGAACGTCGACAATGATGCACTTGGCCAAAAAGGGCGTATGCGTTTTTTCCTGAATATATTCAGGAAAAAAGGCATACGCCCTTTTTGGCCAACCAAGCAAGCTTGCAAAGGAAATCTGCACTACAATGAAGTCTCACTGCCCCTTGGTCAAAAGGGCCATCTGAAAAAAGTGTAAAATCCAGAAAGGCAGGACAGGCCATGGAGAACTGGGAGACTTGTTTTGCTGATGGGCGGGATGTAAATTGCCAGCAGCCACTCTGGAGAAGTGTATGGTGTTTCCTGAAACATCTAAAAAACAAAGCAACAGAGCCTAGGGCACTTCCACTTATGGTCCTATAGCTTAGGGAAATTAAAATCAAAAAGACACAGCCACCCCAAAGTTTGGGACGGCTCTTTTTACAAGAACCTCCTTTACGGTACAAGTTCAATATCGCAGAAAGCGAAAAATGGATAAAGAAGTTGTGGTACTTACATACAATGCAATATCACTCAGCAATGAAATCTATGTCATCAGGCCCATAGCAGCATAATGAGTGGATTCAGGTACGATGATTGTAAGTGATATAAGTCACACAGAAAAAGAAACATCATAAGATATCACTACTACACGGAATGTAAACTTGGCTACACAGGAACTGAATTACAAAACAGAACAGGGTCTCAAATGTAGAAAACCAACTTATGCTTGCTTAAGGGGAAAGGTGAGTTGGGGTGCTGCATAAAACCAGAGATTGAAATTAGCACAGATACCGTTCCATAAGCCAAATATGTAATAGACAAGAGCTACTCCTTGGTCAACGAAGAGGACACAACATCCCATATTAAAGGCCTAAGAATATACCTGACTAGTAAGAATCTTAAAACCTATGGATTGGGGCTTCCCTGGTGGCGCAGTGGTTGAGAGTCTGCCTGCTGATGCAGGGGACGCGGGTTCGTGCCCCAGTCCGGGAGGATCCCGTGTGCCGCCGAGCGGCTGGGCCCGTGACCCATGGCCGCTGGGCCTGCGCGTGCGGAGCCTGTGCTCCGCAACGGGAGAGGCCACAACAGTGAGAGGCCCGCATACAGAAAAAAAAAAAAACAGAACAAAACAAAAAACCGATGGATTTATATGTTTCCGAAAGAGAATCAAGCGTGTGTACAGCAGCATAAACGTAGCAGTGATAGGATTGGTGAGTTTCGGTGAGCAAATGCAGACCCTTTGAAGTCATATTGCATGGTACCCATTCCATGGGTCTCAACTCTCCAAGTTTAATGGATTCTTCCTTCAGCTAAAACATGCATGTGGATCCCAGAGTATGATCCACCATGTGATCGGGAAACGTGTTCAAATGTGTCTTAGTTTTCGTCCCCTGGTAATCGGGTGCAACATTCCAGACGCTTTACTAACACTCTCCCCACTTGGAGAGTCAGTGCTTTTAACCTCCTGTTTTGTCCAGTTTGCATTTTCTGCGGAAAATGAACAGGAATAGGGAGAACCAATGAGAGATTAGCTGGAGGTGTCTGGACGGGCAAATTTAACTCTCATTTCCCACCAGGAAGTGGAATTAACCAAAGGCTCATCATGCCATGCCGGAACCACACTAGGGCCTGAAGCAATCCTGCGATGTTGCGGCCAGCTCACAAGGAAGCGAGTTGAAGAAAGGAGCTCAGGGGCACTGTAATTCACAAACCTGCAGAGTTATAAATGACAGATATCCTCCAAAAATATATTGAAGTAAGGTTGCCAAGAGCACTTGAAAGCCGGGCAGAATTGCAGGAAACTGATTTCAGGAGGTAGACTGGAATTGCATGTAAAGCGTAGGAAAAGAGGCAGAATGTCCACAATGACGCACTTGGCCAAAAACGGCGTATGCGATTTTTCCTGAATATATTCAGGAAAAAACGCATACGCCCTTTTTGGCCAACCAAGCAAGTTTGCAAAGGAAATCTGCACTACAATGAAGTCTCACTTCCCCCCAGTCAAAAGGGCCATCTGAAAAAAGTGTAAAATCCAGAAAGGCAGGACAGGCCATGGAGAACTGGGGGCCTTGTTATGCTGATGGGCGGGATGTAAATTGCCAACAGCCACTCTGGAGAAGTGTATGGTGTTTCCTGAAACATCCAAAAAACAAAGCAACAGAGCCTAGGGCACTTCCACTTATGGTCCTATAGCTTAGGGAAATTAAAATCCAAAAGACACAGCCACCCCAAAGTTTGGGATGGCTCTGTTTACAAGAACCTCGTTTAAGGTACAAGTTCAATATCGCAGAAAGCGAAAAATGGATAAAGAAGTTGTGGTACTTACGTACAATGCAATATCACTCAGCAATGAAATCTATGTCATCAGGCCTGTAGCAGCATAATGAGTGGATTCAGGTACGATGATTCTAAGTGAAATAAGTCACACAGAAAAAGAAACATCATAAGATATCACTAATACAGGGAATGTAAACTTGGCTACAAAAGAACTGAATTACAAAACAGAACAGGGTCTCAAATGTAGAAATCCAACTTATGCTTGCTTAAGGTGAAAGGTGACTTGGGTTGCTGCATAAAACCAGAGATTGAAATTAGCACAGATACCGTTCCATAAGCCAAATATGTAATAGACAAGAGCTACTCCTTGCTCAACGAAGATGACACAACACCACATATTAAACGCCTAAGAATATACCTGACTAATAAGAATCTTAAAACCTATGGATTTATATGTCTCTGAAAAGAATCAAGCGTGTGTACAGCAGCATAAATGCAGCAGGGATAGGATTGGTGAGGTTCGGTGAGCAAATGCAGGCCCTTTGAAGTCATATTGCATGGTACCCATTCCATGGGTCTCAACTATCCAAGTTTAAGGGATTCTTCCTTCAGCTAAAACATGTATGTGGAACCCAGATATGATCCACCGTGTGATCGGGAAACGTGTTCAAATGTGTCTCAGTTTTCGTCCCCTGGTACTCGGGTGCAACATTCCAGACGCTTTACTAACACTCTCCCCACTTGGAGAGTCAGTGCCTTTAACCTCTTGTTTGGCCCAGTTTGCAATTTCTGCGTAAGATGAACAGGATTAGGCAGAACCAATAAGAGACTAGCTGGAGGTGTGTGGACGTGCAAATTTAACTCTCATTTCCCAACAGGAAGAGGAATTAACCAAAGGCTCAGCGTGCCATGCCAGAACCACACTAGGGCCTGAAGCAATTCTGCGGTGTTGCGGGTAGCTCACAAGAAAACGAGTTGAAGAAAGTAGTTAAGGGGCACTGTCATTCACAAACCTGCAGAGTTTTAAATGACAGATATCGTCCAAAAATATACTGAAGTAAGGCGGCCAAGAGGAATTGAATGCGGGCGAATTGCAGGAAACCGATTTCAGGAGGTAGACTGGAATTGCATTTAAAGCATAGGAAAAGAGGCAGAACGTCCACAATGATGCACTTGGCCAAAAAGGGCATATGCGATTTTCCCTGAATATATTCAGGAAAAAACGCATACGCCCTTTTTGGCCAACCAAGCAAGGAAATCTGCACTACAATGAAGTCTCACTGACCCCAGGTCAAAAGGGCCATCTGAAAAAAGTGTGAAATCCAGAAAGGCAGGACAGGCGATGGAGAACTGGGAGACTTGTTATGCTGAATGGCGGGATGTAAATTGCCAACAGCCACTCTGGAGAAGTGTATGGTGTTTCCTGAAACATCTAAAAAACAAAGCAACAGAGCCTAGGGCACTTCCACTTATGGTCCTATAGCTTAGGGAAATTAAAATCAAAAAGACACAGCCACCTCAAGATTGGGACGGCTCTGTTTACAAGAACCTCGTATACAGTACAAGTTCAATACCGCAGAAAGCGAAAAATGGATAAAGAAGTTGTGGTACTTACGTCCAATGCAATATCACTCAGCAATGAAATCTATGTCATCAGGCCCATAGCAGCATAATGAGTGGATTCAGGTATGATGATTCTAAGTGAAATACGTCACACAGAAAAAGAAACATCATAAGATATCACTACTACACGGAATGTAAACTTGGCTACACAGGAACTGAATTACAAAACAGAATACGTTCTCAAGTTTAGAAAACCAACTTATGCTTGCTTAAGCAGAAAGGTGAGTTGGGGTGCTGCATAAACCAGAAATTGAAATTAGCACAGATACCGTTCCATAAGCCAAATATGTAATAGACAAGAGCTACTACTTGCTCAACGAAGTGGACTCAAAACGCCATATTAAACGCTTAAGAATATACCTGACTAGTAAGAATCTTAAAACCTATGGATTTATATGTCTCCGAAAGGGAATCAAGCGTGTGTACAGCAACATAAATGCAGCAGTGATAGGATTGCTGAGGTTCTGTGAGCAAATACAGACCCGTTGAAGTCATATTGCATGGTACCCATTCCATGGGTCTCAACTCTCCAGGTTTAAGGGATTCTTCCTTCAGCTAAAACATGCATGTGGAACCCAGAGTATGATCCACCGTGTGATCGGGAAACGTGGTCAAATGTGTCTCAGTTTTCGTCCCCTGGTATTCGGGTGCAACATTCCAGACGCTTTACTAACACTCTCCCCACTTGGAGAGTCAGTGCCTTTAACCTCCTGTTTGGCCCAGTTTGCAATTTCTGCGGAAAATGAACAGGAATAGGGAGAACCCATGAGAGACTAGCTGGAGGTGTGCGGACGGGCAAATTTAACTCTCATTTCCCACCAGGAAGGGGAATTAACCAAAGGTTCAGCGTGCCATACCGGAACCACACTAGGGCCTGAAGAAATCCTGCGGTGTTGCGGCCAGATCAAAAGGAAGCGAGTTGAAGAAATGAGCTCAGGGGCAGTGTTATTCACAAACCTGCAGAGTTATAAATGACAGCTATCGTCCAAAAATATATTGAAGTAAGGATGCTGAGAGGACTTGAAAGCGGGGCATAATTGCAGGAAACCGATTTCAGGGGGTAGACTGGAATTGCACTTAAAGCATAGGAAAAGAGACAGAACGTCCACAATGATGCACTTGGCCAAAAAGTGCGTATGCGTTTTTTCCTGCATATATTCACAAAAAAACGCATACGCCCTTTTTGGCCAACCAAGCAAGCTTGCAAACGAAATCTGCACTACAATGAAGTCTCACAGCCCCCTGGTCAAAAGGGCCATCTGAAAAAAGTGTAAAATCCAGAAAGGCAGGACAGGCCATGGAGAACTGGGAGCCTAGTTATGCTGATGGGCGGGATGTAAATTGCCAACAGCCACTCTGGAGAAGTGTATGGTGTTTCCTGAAACATGTAAAAAACAAAGCAACAGAGCCTAGGGCACTTCCACTTATGGTCCTATAGCTTAGGGAAACTAAAATCAAAAAGACACAGCCACCCCAAAGTTTGGGACGGCTTAGTTTACAAAAACCTAGTTTATGGTCCAAGTTCAATATCCCAGAAAGCGAAAAATGGATAAAGAAGTTGTGGTACTTATGTCCAATGCAATATCACTCAGCAATGAAATCTATGTCATGAGGCCCGTAGCAGTATAATGAGTGGATTCAGGTACGATGATTCTACGTGAAATAAGTCACACAGAAGGAGAAAGATCATAAGATATCACTAATACACGGAATGTAAACTTGGCTACACAGGAACTGAATTACAAAACAGAATAGGTTCTCATGTTTAGAAAACCAACTTATGCTTGCTTAAGCAGAAAGGTGAGTTGGGGTGCTGCATAAACCAGAAATTGAAATTAGCACAGATACCGTTCCATAAGCCAAATATGTAATAGACAAGACCTACTCCTTGTTCAACGAAATGGACTCAACACTCCATATTCACCGCCTAGGAATATACCTGACTACTAGGAATCTTAGAACCTATGGATTTATATGTCTCTGTAAGAGAATCAAGCGTGTGTACATTGGCATAAACGCAGCAGTGAAAATCAGCTAAATCCCATTATAAAAATAAATTTCTTAAACAAAACACAATGACAGTGAAACAGAGAGCAATTCTTAAATAATTCATTCAGGGCTTGTGATGCAACGTGGATTTACCACATCTACACCCAGAGCTGGGTGACACATAAAGCTGGACACTTGGGGCTGATAGGATTGGTGAGGTTCGGTGAGCAAATGCAGACCCTTAGAAATCATATTGCATGGTACCCATTCCATGGGTCCCCACTCTCCAGGTTTAAGGGATTCTTCCTTTAGCTAAATCATGCATGGGGAACACAGGGTACGGTCCACCATGTGATCGGGAAACCTTTTTAAATGCATCTCAGTTTTCTTCCCCTGGTACTCGGGTTCAACATTCCAGACGCATTACTAACACTCTCCACACTTGGAGAGTCAGTGCTTTAACCTCCTGTTTGGCCCAGTTTGCAATTTCTGCAGAAGATGTACAGGAATAGGGACAACCAATGAGAGACGAGCTTTAGTTGTGTGGACGGGCTAACTTAACTGTCATTTCCCACCAGGAAGAGGAATTAACAAAAGGCTCAGCGTGCCGTGCCGACACTCTGATTAGGACGTGAAGCAATCCCTCTGTTTTGTGGACAGCTCACAAAAAACGAGCTGAAGAAAGGAGCTCAGGGACCCTGTAATTCATAAACCTGCAGAGTTATAAATGACAGCTATCGTCCAAAATTTTATGGAAGTAAGGCTACGAAGAGGACTTGAAAGTGGGGCATAATTGCTTGAAACCGATTTCAGAAGGTAGATGGGAATTGCTCTTAAAGCATAAGAAAAGAGGCAGAACCTGGACAATAATGCACTTGGCCAAAAAGGGCATATGAGTTTTATCCAGGGCTGTCATAACTGAGGGGAGGAGTCTCCCAGCAGGCTCCATCTGCTACCAGAGGGCTCATGTCCCCAGGGCAACGTGAGAAATCCAGGCAGGCATTACCTCACAACAGAGGTCCCACCTCACAGAAGGGTGAGGAACCCAGCCAACATCAGACTCTCACCAGAGGGCCCACATCACCAAGGCGATGGGAACCAGGCAGGAGTGTCCTCACACCAGTGGGGCCACATCATCGATAGGTGAGGAACTCAGCACATGTAGCCTCAAACCAGAAGACCCACATCACCAAGGGGCGGGGAGTGAGGCACACAGGAGGAAGCTCACAACAGAGGGCCCAAAGAATAAATAAGTTGAGGAATCCAGCAGTTGGATCCTGCCAGCAGGCGACTGAGAGCACAGAGGCTATGGGATCCAGGCCCGAGTGAACTAACACCAGAGACCCCACATCATGAAAATGTGAGCAACCCAGCCGTTGGGACCTCAGAGCAGAAGGCCCATATCCCCATGGGGATGGGAACCTGGCTGGAGTGTCCTCGCACCACTGGGTGCACATCAGAAAATGTGGGGAGCCCACCATTTAGGGCCTAATGCCAGAGGGCCGTCATCACCGAGAGGAGGAGGCACCCAGCACACTCCAACTGCCACCAGAGGGCTCACGTCGCCAAGGTGTCCTGTGCCAGCCAGGCAGGAGTGACCTCACAGCAGAGGGCCTACCTGACAGAACGTTGAGGAACCCAGCCAGGATTAGACTCTCGCCAGAGGGCCCACCTCACCAAGGGGATGGGAACCAGGCAGGAGTGTCCTCACACGAGTGGGGCCACATCATCGAAAGGTGAGGAACCCAGCACATGTGGCCTCAAACCAGAGGACCCACATCATGAAGGGGCATGGAGTGAGGCAGGCAGGAGTAGCCTCACAACAGAGGGCCCATAGAATAAAAAAGTTGAGGAATCCAGCAGTTGGAACCTCCCAGCAAGTGGCCCAGAGCACCGATGATAAGGGATCCTTGCCGGAGTGAATACACAGCAGAGGGCCCACATCATGCTACTGTGAGCAACCCAGCCGTTTTGACCTCAGAGCAGAAAGCCCACATCCCCATGGGGATGGGAACCTGGCAAGAGTGTCCTCGCTCACTTGGTGCACATCAGAAAATGTGGGGAGCCCAGCACTTATGGCCTAATGCAAGAGGGCCCTCATCACCGAGGGGAGGAGGATCCCAGCACACCCCAACTGCCACCAGAAGGCCCACGTCGCCAAAGTGACGTCTGCCAGACAGGCATGATTGACCTCACAGCAGAGGGCCCACCTCTCAGAAGGGTGAGGAACCCAGCCCGGATCTGACTCTCACCAGAGGGCCCACATCACCAAGGGGATGGGAACCAGTCAGGACTGTCCTCCCACCAGTGGGGCCACATCATCGAAAGGTGAGGAACCCAGCACATGTGGCCTCAAATCAGAGGACACATATCACAAAGGGAATGGGAGTGAGGCAGGCAGGAGGAGCCTAAAAACAGAAGGCCCAAAGAATAAGAAAGGTGAGTAATCCAGCAGATGGAACCTCCCAGCAGGCGGCAGAGAGCACAGAAGCTATGGGATGCAGGCAGGAGTGAACTAACACCAGAGAGCCAACATCATAAAACTGTGAGCAACCCAGGCGTTGGGACCTCAGAGCAGAAAGCCCACATCCCCATGGGGATGGGAACCTGACAGGAGTGTCCTGGCATCACTGGGCTCACATCAGAAAACGTGGGGAGCCCAGCCGTTAGGTCCTGACGCTAGACGGCCATCATCACCGAGGGGAGGAGGCTCCCAGCAGGTTCCATGTGCCAACAGAGGGCCCACGTCGCCAAGGTGATGTGTGCAAGCCAGGCAGGATTGACCTCACAGCTGAGGGCCTACCTCACAAAAGGTTGAGGAACCCAGCCAGGATAAGACTGTCACCAGAAGGCCCACATCACCAAGGGGATGGGAACCAGGGAGGAGTGTCCTCAGACCAGTGGGGCCACATCACCGTAAGTTGCGGAACCCAGCACATGTGGCCTCAAACCAGAGGACCCACATCACGAAGGGGTTGCGAGTGAGGCAGGCAGGAGGAGCATCACAACACAGGGCCCATAGAATACAAAAGGTGAGGATCCAGCAGTTGGAACCTCCCAGCAGAGGCCCAGAGCACAGAGGCTATGGCATCCAGACCAGAGTGAACTAACAGCAGAGAGTCCACATCATGAAACTGTGAACAACCCAGGCGTTGGGACCTCAGACCAGAAGGCCCACAGCCCAATGGGGATGTGAACCTGGCTGGAGTGTACTCGCACCACTGGGCACACATCAGAAAATGTGGGGATCCCAGCAGTTAGGGTCTGACGCCAGAGGGCCCTCATCACGGAGGGGAGGAGATTCCCAGCACGCTCCAACTACCACAAGGCTGACTTCGCCAAGGCAATGTGTGCCAGCCATGCAGGAGTGACCTAGCAGCAGAGGGTCTCCCTCACAGAAGGGTGAGGGACACAGCCAGGATCAGTCTCTCACCAGGGGGTCCACATAACCACGTGGATGAGAACCAGGCAGGAGTGTCCTCACACCAGTGGGGCCACATCATCGAAAGGTGAGGAACCCAGCAAAGGTGGCCACAAACCAGAGGACCCACATCACCAAGGGGCTGAGAGTGAGGTAGGTGTCTGGACAGGCACATTTAACTCTAATTTCCCACCAGGAAGAGGAATTAACCAAAGGCTCAGCATGCCCTGCCAGAACCAGATTAGGGCCTGAAGCAATCTTGCGGGTTTGCGGCCAGCTCACAAGAAAGCGAGTTGAAGAAAGGAGTTCAGGGGCCCTGTAATTCACAAACCTGCAGAGTTATAAATGACAGCTAACGTCTAAAAATATATTGAACTAATGCTGTGAAGAGGACTTGAAAGTGGGGCAGAATTGCAGGAAACCGAATTCAGGAGGTAGACTGGATTTGCATTTAAAGCATAGGAAAAGAGGCAGAACGTCGACAATGATGCACTTAGCAAAAAAGGGCGTATGCGATTTTTCTTGAATATATTCAGGAAAAAACGCATACGCCCTTTTTTGGCCAAGCAAGTAAGCTTGCAATGGAAATCCAGACTACTATGAAGTGTCACTTCCCCCCGGTCTAAAGAGCCATCTGAAAAAAGTGTAAAATCCTGAAACGCAAGACAGGCCATGGATCAAAAGGAGCCTTGTTATGCTGATGGGTGTGATGTAAATTGCCAAGAGCCACTCTGGAGAAGTGTATGGTGTTTCCTGAAACATCCAAAAAACAAAGCAACAGAGCCTAGGGCACTTCCACTTATGGTCCTATAGCTTAGGGAAATTAAAATCAAAAAGACACAGCCACCCCAAAGTTTGGGATGGCTCTGTTTACAAGAACCTCGTTTACGGTACAAGTTCAATATCACAGAAAGCGAAAAATGGATAAAGAAGTTGTGGTACTTAAGTACAATGCAATATCACTCAGCAATGAAATCTATGTCATCAGGCCCGTAACAGTATAATGAGTGGATTCAGGTGCGATGATTCTAAGTGAAATAAGTCACACAGAAAAAGAAACATCATAAGATATCACTACTACACGGAATGTAAACTTGGCTACACAGGAACTGAATTACAAAACAGAACAGGGTCTCAAATGTAGAAAACCAACTTATGCTTGCTTAAGGGGAAAGGTGAGTTGGGGTGCTGCATAAAAGCAGAGATTAAAATGAGCACAGATACCGTTCCATAAGCCCAATATGTAATAGACAAGAGCTACTCCTTGCTCAACGAAGAGGACACAACACCCCATATTAAACGCCTAAGAATATACCTGACTAGTAAGAATCTTAAAACCTATGGATTGGGGCTTCCCTGGTGGCGCAGTGGTTGAGAGTCTGCCTGCTGATGCAGGGGACGCGGGTTCGTGCCCCAGTCCGGGAGGATCCCGCGTGCCGCCGAGCGGCTGGGCCCGTGAACCATGGCCGCTGGGCCTGCGCGTGCGGAGCCTGTGCTCCACAACGGGAGAGGCCACAACAGTGAGAGGCCCGCATACAGGAAAAAAAAAAAACAGAACAAAACAAAAAACCGATGGATTTATATGTTTCCGAAAGAGAATCAAGCGTGTGTACAGCAGCATAAACGTAGCAGTGATAGGATTGGTGAGTTTCGGTGAGCAAATGCAGACCCTTTGAAGTCATATTGCATGGTACCCATTCCATGGGTCTCAACTCTCCAAGTTTAAGGGATTCTTCCTTCAGCTAAAACATGCATGTGGATCCCAGAGTATGATCCACCATGTGATCGGGAAACGTGTTCAAATGTGTCTTAGTTTTCGTCCCCTGGTACTCGGGTGCAACATTCCAGACGCTTTACTAACACTCTCCCCACTTGGAGAGTCAGTGCTTTTAACCTCCTGTTTTGTCCAGTTTGCATTTTCTGCGGAAAATGAACAGGAATAGGGAAAACCAATGAGAGATTAGCTGGAGGTGTCTGGACGGGCAAATTTAACTCTCATTTCCCACCAGGAAGTGGAATTAACCAAAGGCTCATCATGCCATGCCGGAACCACACTAGGGCCTGAAGCAATCCTGCGGTGTTGCGGCCAGCTCACAAGGAAGCAAGTTGAAGAAAGGAGCTCAGGGGCACTGTAATTCACAAACCTGCAGAGTTATAAATGACAGATATCCTCCAAAAATATATTGAAGTAAGGTTGCCAAGAGCACTTGAAAGCCGGGCAGAATTGCAGGAAACCGATTTCAGGAGGTAGACTGGAATTGCATGTAAAGCGTAGGAAAAGAGGCAGAATGTCCACAATGATGCACTTGGCCAAAAACGGCGTATGCGTTTTTTCCTGAATATATTCAGGAAAAAACGCATACGCCGTTTTTGGCCAACCAAGCAAGTTTGCAAAGGAAATCTGCACTACAATGAAGTCTCACTTCCCCCCAGTCAAAAGGGCCATCTGAAAAAAGTGTAAAATCCAGAAAGGCAGGACAGGCCATGGAGAACTGGGGGCCTTGTTATGCTGATGGGCGGGATGTAAATTGCCAACAGCCACTCTGGAGAAGTGTATGGTGTTTCCTGAAACATCCAAAAAACAAAGCAACAGAGCCTAGGGCACTTCCACTTATGGTCCTATAGCTTAGGGAAATTAAAATCCAAAAGACACAGCCACCCCAAAGTTTGGGATGGCTCTGTTTACAAGAACCTCATTTAAGGTACAAGTTCAATATCGCAGAAAGCGAAAAATGGATAAAGAAGTTGTGGTACTTACGTACAATGCAATATCACTCAGCAATGAAATCTATGTCATCAGGCCCGTAGCAGCATAATGAGTGGATTCAGGTACGATGATTCTAAGTGAAATAAGTCACACAGAAAAAGAAACATCATAAGATATCACTAATACAGGGAATGTAAACTTGGCTACAAAGGAACTGAATTACAAAACAGAACAGGGTCTCAAATGTAGAAATCCAACGTATGCTTGCATAAGGTGAAAGGTGACTTGGGTTGCTGCATAAAACCAGAGATTGAAATTAGCACAGATACCGTTCCATAAGCCAAATATGTAATAGACAAGAGCTACTCCTTGCTCAACGAAGATGACACAACACCACATATTAAACGCCTAAGAATATACCTGACTAGTAAGAATCTTAAAACCTATGGATTTATATGTCTCTGAAAGAGAATCAAGCGTGTGTACAGCGGCATAAATGCAGCAGGGATAGGATTGGTGAGGTTCGGTGAGCAAATGCAGGCCCTTTGAAGTCATATTGCATGGTACCCATTCCATGGGTCTCAACTATCCAAGTTTAAGGGATTCTTCCTTCAGCTAAAACATGTATGTGGAACCCAGATATGATCCACCGTGTGATCGGGAAACGTGTTCAAATGTGTCTCAGTTTTCGTCCCCTGGTACTCGGGTGCAACATTCCAGACGCTTTACTAACACTCTCCCCACTTGGAAAGTCAGTGCCTTTAACCTCTTGTTTGGCCCAGTTTGCAATTTCTGCGTAAGATGAACAGGATTAGGCAGAACCAATAAGAGACTAGCTGGAGGTGTGTGGACGTGCAAATTTAACTCTCATTTCCCAACAGGAAGAGGAATTAACCAAAGGCTCAGCGTGCCATGCCAGAACCACCCTAGGGCCTGAAGCAATTCTGCGGTGTTGCGGGCAGCTCACAAGAAAACGAGTTGAAGAAAGTAGCTAAGGGGCACTGTCATTCACAAACCTGCAGAGTTTTAAATGACAGATATCGTCCAAAAATATACTGAAGTAAGGCGGCCAAGAGGAATTGAATGCGGGAGAATTGCAGGAAACCGATTTCAGGAGGTAGACTGGAATTGCATTTAAAGCATAGGAAAAGAGGCAGAACGTCCACAATGATGCACTTGGCCAAAAAGGGCGTATGCGATTTTTCCTGAATATATTCAGGAAAAAACACATACGCCCTTTTTGGCCAACCAAGCAAGGAAATCTGCACTACAATGAAGTCTCACTGCCCCCCGGTCAAAAGGGCCATCTGAAAAAAGTGTGAAATCCAGAAAGGCAGGACAGGCCATGGAGAACTGGGAGACTTGTTATGCTGATGGGCGGGATGTAAATTGCCAGCAGCCACTCTGGAGAAGTGTATGGTGTTTCCTGAAACATGTAAAAAACAAAGCAACAGAGCCTAGGGCACTTCCACTTATGGTCCTATAGCTTAGGGAAATTAAAATCAAAAAGACACAGCCACCTCAAGATTGGGACGGCTCTGTTTACAAGAACCTCGTATACAGTACAAGTTCAATATCCCAGAAAGCGAAAAATGGATAAAGAAGTTGTGGTACTTATGTCCAATGCAATATCACTCAGCAATGAAATCTATGTCATGAGGCCCGTAGCAGTATAATGAGTGGATTCAGGTACGATGATTCTACGTGAAATAAGTCACACAGAAGGAGAAAGATCATAAGATATCACTAATACACGGAATGTAAACTTGGCTACACAGGAACTGAATTACAAAACAGAATAGGTTCTCATGTTTAGAAAACCAACTTATGCTTGCTTAAGCAGAAAGGTGAGTTGGGGTGCTGCATAAACCAGAAATTGAAATTAGCACAGATACCGTTCCATAAGCCAAATATGTAATAGACAAGACCTACTCCTTGTTCAACGAAATGGACTCAACACTCCATATTCACCGCCTAGGAATATACCTGACTACTAAGAATCTTAGAACCTATGGATTTATATGTCTCTGTAAGAGAATCAAGCGTGTGTACATTGGCATAAACGCAGCAGTGAAAATCAGCTAAATCCCATTATAAAAATAAATTTCTTAAACAAAACACAATGACAGTGAAACAGAGAGCAATTCTTAAATAATTCATTCAGGGCTTGTGATGCAACGTGGATTTACCACATCTACACCCAGAGCTGGGTGACACATAAAGCTGGACACTTGGGGCTGATAGGATTGGTGAGGTTCGGTGAGCAAATGCAGACCCTTAGAAATCATATTGCATGGTACCCATTCCATGGGTCCCAACTCTCCAGGTTTAAGGGATTCTTCCTTTAGCTAAATCATGCATGGGGAACACAGAGTACGGTCCACCATGTGATCGGGAAACCTTTTTAAATGCATCTCAGTTTTCTTCCCCTGGTACTCGGGTTCAACATTCCAGACGCATTACTAACACTCTCCACACTTGGAGAGTCAGTGCTTTAACCTCCTGTTTGGCCCAGTTTGCAATTTCTGCAGAAGATGTACAGGAATAGGGACAACCAATGAGAGACGAGCTTTAGTTGTGTGGACGGGCTAACTTAACTGTCATTTCCCACCAGGAAGAGGAATTAACAAAAGGCTCAGCGTGCCGTGCCGACACTCTGATTAGGACGTGAAGCAATCCCTCTGTTTTGTGGACAGCTCACAAAAAACGAGCTGAAGAAAGGAGCTCAGGGACCCTGTAATTCATAAACCTGCAGAGTTATAAATGACAGCTATCGTCCAAAATTTTATGGAAGTAAGGCTACGAAGAGGACTTGAAAGTGGGGCATAATTGCTTGAAACCGATTTCAGAAGGTAGATGGGAATTGCTCTTAAAGCATAAGAAAAGAGGCAGAACCTGGACAATAATGCACTTGGCCAAAAAGGGCATATGAGTTTTATCCAGGGCTGTCATAACTGAGGGGAGGAGTCTCCCAGCAGGCTCCAACTGCTACCAGAGGGCTCATGTCCCCAGGGCAACGTGAGAAATCCAGGCAGGCATTACCTCACAACAGAGGTCCCACCTCACAGAAGGGTGAGGAACCCAGCCAACATCAGACTCTCACCAGAGGGCCCACATCACCAAGGCGATGGGAACCAGGCAGGAGTGTCCTCACACCAGTGGGGCCACATCATCGATAGGTGAGGAACTCAGCACATGTAGCCTCAAACCAGAAGACCCACATCACCAAGGGGCGGGGAGTGAGGCACACAGGAGGAAGCTCACAACAGAGGGCCCAAAGAATAAATAAGTTGAGGAATCCAGCAGTTGGATCCTGCCAGCAGGCGACCGAGAGCACAGAGGCTATGGGATCCAGGCCCGAGTGAACTAACACCAGAGACCCCACATCATGAAAATGTGAGCAACCCAGCCGTTGGGACCTCAGAGCAGAAGGCCCATATCCCCATGGGGATGGGAACCTGGCTGGAGTGTCCTCGCACCACTGGGTGCACATCAGAAAATGTGGGGAGCCCACCATTTAGGGCCTAATGCCAGAGGGCCGTCATCACCGAGAGGAGGAGGCACCCAGCACACTCCAACTGCCACCAGAGGGCTCACGTCGCCAAGGTGTCCTGTGCCAGCCAGGCAGGAGTGACCTCACAGCAGAGGGCCTACCTGACAGAACGTTGAGGAACCCAGCCAGGATTAGACTCTCGCCAGAGGGCCCACCTCACCAAGGGGATGGGAACCAGGCAGGAGTGTCCTCACACGAGTGGGGCCGCATCATCGAAAGGTGAGGAACCCAGCACATGTGGCCTCAAACCAGAGGACCCACATCATGAAGGGGCATGGAGTGAGGCAGGCAGGAGTAGCCTCACAACAGAGGGCCCATAGAATAAAAAAGTTGAGGAATCCAGCAGTTGGAACCTCCCAGCAAGTGGCCCAGAGCACCGATGATAAGGGATCCTTGCCGGAGTGAATACACAGCAGAGGGCCCACATCATGCTACTGTGAGCAACCCAGCCGTTTTGACCTCAGAGCAGAAAGCCCACATCCCCATGGGGATGGGAACCTGGCAAGAGTGTCCTCGCTCACTTGGTGCACATCAGAAAATGTGGGGAGCCCAGCACTTATGGCCTAATGCAAGAGGGCCCTCATCACCGAGGGGAGGAGGATCCCAGCACACCCCAACTGCCACCAGAAGGCCCACGTCGCCAAAGTGACGTCTGCCAGACAGGCATGATTGACCTCACAGCAGAGGGCCCACCTCTCAGAAGGGTGAGGAACCCAGCCCGGATCTGACTCTCACCAGAGGGCCCACATCACCAAGGGGATGGGAACCAGTCAGGACTGTCCTCCCACCAGTGGGGCCACATCATCGAAAGGTGAGGAACCCAGCACATGTGGCCTCAAATCAGAGGACACATATCACAAAGGGAATGGGAGTGAGGCAGGCAGGAGGAGCCTAAAAACAGAAGGCCCAAAGAATAAGAAAGGTGAGTAATCCAGCAGATGGAACCTCCCAGCAGGCGGCAGAGAGCACAGAAGCTATGGGATGCAGGCAGGAGTGAACTAACACCAGAGAGCCAACATCATAAAACTGTGAGCAACCCAGGCGTTGGGACCTCAGAGCAGAAAGCCCACATCCCCATGGGGATGGGAACCTGACAGGAGTGTCCTGGCATCACTGGGCTCACATCAGAAAACGTGGGGAGCCCAGCCGTTAGGTCCTGACGCTAGACGGCCATCATCACCGAGGGGAGGAGGCTCCCAGCAGGTTCCATGTGCCAACAGAGGGCCCACGTCGCCAAGGTGATGTGTGCAAGCCAGGCAGGATTGACCTCACAGCTGAGGGCCTACCTCACAAAAGGTTGAGGAACCCAGCCAGGATAAGACTGTCACCAGAAGGCCCACATCACCAAGGGGATGGGAACCAGGGAGGAGTGTCCTCAGACCAGTGGGGCCACATCACCGTAAGTTGCGGAACCCAGCACATGTGGCCTCAAACCAGAGGACCCACATCACGAAGGGGTTGCGAGTGAGGCAGGCAGGAGGAGCATCACAACACAGGGCCCATAGAATACAAAAGGTGAGGATCCAGCAGTTGGAACCTCCCAGCAGAGGCCCAGAGCACAGAGGCTATGGCATCCAGACCAGAGTGAACTAACAGCAGAGAGTCCACATCATGAAACTGTGAACAACCCAGGCGTTGGGACCTCAGACCAGAAGGCCCACAGCCCAATGGGGATGTGAACCTGGCTGGAGTGTACTCGCACCACTGGGCACACATCAGAAAATGTGGGGATCCCAGCAGTTAGGGTCTGACGCCAGAGGGCCCTCATCACGGAGGGGAGGAGATTCCCAGCACGCTCCAACTACCACAAGGCTGACTTCGCCAAGGCAATGTGTGCCAGCCATGCAGGAGTGACCTAGCAGCAGAGGGTCTCCCTCACAGAAGGGTGAGGGACACAGCCAGGATCAGTCTCTCACCAGGGGGTCCACATAACCACGTGGATGAGAACCAGGCAGGAGTGTCCTCACACCAGTGGGGCCAAATCATCGAAAGGTGAGGAACCCAGCAAAGGTGGCCACAAACCAGAGGACCCACATCACCAAGGGGCTGAGAGTGAGGTAGGTGTCTGGACAGGCACATTTAACTCTAATTTCCCACCAGGAAGAGGAATTAACCAAAGGCTCAGCATGCCCTGCCAGAACCAGATTAGGGCCTGAAGCAATCTTGCGGGTTTGCGGCCAGCTCACAAGAAAGCGAGTTGAAAAAAGGAGTTCAGGGGCCCTGTAATTCACAAACCTGCAGAGTTATAAATGACAGCTAACGTCTAAAAATATATTGAACTAATGCTGTGAAGAGGACTTGAAAGTGGGGCAGAATTGCAGGAAACCGAATTCAGGAGGTAGACTGGATTTGCATTTAAAGCATAGGAAAAGAGGCAGAACGTCGACAATGATGCACTTAGCAAAAAAGGGCGTATGCGATTTTTCTTGAATATATTCAGGAAAAAACGCATACGCCCTTTTTTGGCCAAGCAAGCAAGCTTGCAATGGAAATCCAGACTACTATGAAGTGTCACTTCCCCCCGATCTAAAGAGCCATCTGAAAAAAGTGTAAAATCCTGAAACGCAAGACAGGCCATGGATCAAAAGGAGCCTTGTTATGCTGATGGGTGTGATGTAAATTGCCAAGAGCCACTCTGGAGAAGTGTATGGTGTTTCCTGAAATATCTAAAAAACAAAGCAAGAGTCTAGGGCACTTCCACTTATGGTCCTATAGCTTAGGGAAATTAAAATCAAAAAGACACAGCCACCTCAAAATTTGGGACGGCTCTGTTTACAGGAACCTCGTCTATGGTACAAGTTAAATATCCCAGAGAGCAAATAATGGATAAAGAAGTTGCGGTAATTACGTACAACGGAATACCAGTCAGCAATGAAATCTATGTCACCAGGCCTGTACCAGCATAATGAGTGGATTCAGGCGCGATGATTCTAAGTGAAATAAGTCACACAGAAAAAGAAACATCATAAGGTATCACTAATGCACGAAATGTAAACTTGGCTACACAAGAACTGAATTACGAAACAGAACAGGGTCTGATGTTTAGAAAACCAACCTATGCTTGCTTAAGGGGAAACTTGAGTTGGGGTGCTGCATAAAACCAGAGTTTGAAATTAGTACAGATACCATTCCATAAGCCAAATATGTAATAGACAAAACCTACCACTTGCTCAACGAAATGGACTCAACAATGTGGTATCACCTCACACCTGTTAGAATGGGCATCATCAGAAAATCTACAAACAACAAATGCTGGAGAGGGTGTGGAGAAAAGGAACCCTCTTCCACTACTGTTGGGAATATAAATTGATACAGTCACTATGGAGAACAATATGGAGTTTCTTAAGAAACTAACATTAGAATTACCATATGATACAGCAATCCCAGTACTGGACATATACCCAGACAAAACCATAAATCAAAAAGAGACATTCACCGCAATGTTCATTGCATCACTATTTACATTATCGAGGTAATGGAAGCAACCTAAATGACCACAGACAGACAAATGCATAAAGATATGGTACATATATGAAATGGAATATTACTAAGCCATGAAAAGGAATGAAATTGGGTCATTTGTAGAGACGTCGATGGATCTAGAGACTGTCATACAGAGTGAAGTAAGTCAGAAAGAGAAAAACAAATCTTGTATATTCATGCATATATGTGGAACCTAGAGAAACTGTACAGATTAACCATTTTGCAAGGCATAAATAGAGCAACAGATATAGACAACAAACGTATGGACAACAAGGGAGGAATGCTGTTGGGGGGTGGTGGTGGGAGGAGTTGAGAGATTGGGATTGGCATGTATACATTTATATGTATAAAATAGATAACCAATAAGAACCTGCTGTATAAAAATATAAAATAAAATTCAAAATTAAAAAGAAATAAAATTTAAAAAATAAAACAGAAAAAACAATTATTCCCTTCACATACATGTATTTATATGAATAAATTAGTTCCATGTTTATACCTGTAAATACACAAAAGAGGAATAAAATCTACCTTGAATCAAAAACGAAAAAGAGAAAAAAAAAAAACAGAACCCACCAGTTACACAGAGGAAAACCATATCAGGGCACTTGCTCCAGTTGTAAACAATTCTGAATTTGGTCAGTGGTGGGGAATCGTCTCCCATTCAGCCAGCAGCCCCCACGCAACAAGCATCCTCACTGCAAAGCTGGGGCACCGTACCGAGGCATCTGTGAGTAAACGTGAGCTGAGCCCCAGGCCAGTTGCTGCTGAACTGTTCCCACCCTTCCCAGGTAAAACACCTGAATATATACAAAGACTTGAAAGCCTAGAGGAAGGGCCATGGAGCCACATGAGTGACAGCATGCCGGCCGACTTGGTGCCTGCAGGCCAGCCAGGATGGTCTTGGTCCTGGGTGCTCTTCTGGAAGATTTCCATTTCCCTGCCTGAGATACCGTCCTGTCCCTGCCCCCACTGCTATTTTCCTTCCTCACCTCTGCCCAGGGAGAAATTCCAGCGGCAGGTATGGGTGACACATCCTCTTCTTTAGCAGGTGGCAGCCTGGCAACTCCTGCAGAAAGTCCACCAGAGCCCCACTCACACTGGGCCACCCACAAAGCCGTAGCTTCTCACTCCCTCCCACCAGCCCAGCCCCGAGACTGCTGACAGGGCAGAGAAAATGGCGTCAGGCACAGCTGCAGGGACTCTTGCTGCCTGGAGTGGTATTTATATTGATCTCAACCCAGGCACACCTGGGGAGGGCTGGCTGGCACGGTAAGGCTGCCCAGGTCAGCCAATCATCACCCCTCAGGGGCTCACAGTTGCAGAAAATGGAACTTGCTGAACCGGCCAGGTCCAAGGAACAGGTGTGGGCTCCTGAGAGTCAGGATAGACAAGGGGCTGCAGCTTTGGCTTGTTTTCTAATCATTTTATCTGGCACATGAGTGGGAGACAACTTCAAGAAAACTCTCTCCTAATGAGAGAAACCCACGAGTCAGGGGGAGGAGGGGTGGGTGGTGGTTGGAGACAGAGGCCTGGTGCCCCGGGTGCAGTGGAAGTCCCTGGAAAACCAGGTGAAATGAGGCCACACAGAGTGATGCCCAGGGTCACAGACCTGTCAGAGCTACTGTTTGTTAGTTCAACTAATGCTCTGAGGTGCTCTGTGTCAGCTCTGAGCGACAGGTGAGCTGGGGGTGCTCTGCAATGAGGGCTCTGTGCATGGTTCCTGTGTGCCCAGCCCTGCCACGGTACCTGCAAGGGTAGCTCTGTATCCTGGAGAGGCCTGACCACGAGAGGCCTGTGGGCTGGGGTGGGAGTGGGGTACCTGCCCAGGTCAGCTCCATATCCTGGGATTGGCCTGACCAGGAGAGCCCCATGGGCCTGGGGACCTTGTAAAGTATGTCAGGACAGTCAGTGAAGCCACCGAGGATATACCTCCAGTTGCTCCTAATTCCTACACCCTGCTGGTCATTCTACCAACCACCAGGACATGGTATTCTGTATTAGTCTTCAATGATGCCTTCTTTTGTATTCCATTAGTCCCAGAGTCACAAGAAATTTTGGCTTGTGAGTGGCAGGACTCAACATACAACTAAAACAATACTTCCGGGGCGTCTTGCCCAAAGGGTTCAAAAATTCCCACACCATCTTTGGGGAAAGCTTAGCTAAAGATCTAAAAGTTCTACCTCTGGAAAAGGAAACCCTCCTTCAATATGCAGATGACATTCTGATCGCCAGCCCTACTAAGGAGGCCTCTGAACTACCAAGCCAATAAAGGATAGAAGTTGTCCAAGAAAAAGCTCAAATATCACAGACTGCGGTGACCTGCCTGGGCTTCATTCTCACAGAAGGTCACAGAAGCCCATCCCAGGAAAGGGAAGAAACCATTTGCAGCCTTACCTCTTTCTAAAACTAGAAGACAGCTTAGGGGTTCCTGGGGAGGCCAGGGTTTGCTGCTTCTGGATCCCTAAATACACTCTAATATCTGGGCCTCTATATGAAACACTGAAAGGAAAAGTTGATGATCCTTTTGAATAGAATCCAGAAGTGACCTTTCAAGGATGGAAAGAGCAGTCAATTCAGACCCTTTCCCTGGAACTCCCTAATTGAGCTAAACCCTTTGACCTTTACATTCCCGGTGAAAGGTGAATCACCATTGGAGAATTAGTGCAAAAACTGGGACCACTTGAAATGGAACAACGCAAGAATGCCATCCAGGTAGGATAAACTACAGTCACCAAGGGACTTGGCCCACTGCTACATCTGGCCAAGATACTGGCGGTATCTAAAAACCTGGAAATCAGCAGCCCAGACGGCCACCTCCCCCAAAGGGAAGAGGACCCCACGTGGTGATCCTAACCACCAACCATGCCCTGAAGTTTCAGGGTTCGCTCCATGGGCACACCAACCTCGAGTGAGGAGGCCCTCCAACTCCAACATCCAGAGAGATAACCAGGGGCAACAGGGCACCATGACGACTCATGTGAACATCACTTGACCTGGAGTTTCTCTCATAAAACAACAAGAGTGTGTCCCAAAAGAGTAGACTACTGCTTGCAGGACTTACTGCACCCAGAGGGGAGCTAATAGTCTTGGCTGGGGAACCGTATATCACACTGTCACCATAGAAAAGCCTACAGACACCGTGATGATGGTGGCCAATAAGACCGGCTGGACTCCTGTTTACTTTAAATGCTGTTGACTCAGTGGCCATCATGGTCCTTGATCACCACTGACCCTGGACTGTCTGGGAGTTGAGCAGGCAGGGCTCTGACACCTGGTGCTGTTTTTACGTTAATTCAGGGGCTTAATTGAAGAAAGTGCAGACTACTGGTCAGAGCATCTAGGCTGGCAGAAACGGTCAGCCTAAGGTGGCCAAACACATGTGGGGCGGGTTGAAACCAGCCCCCACAGCGTCTCAGCACATCTCTTTCATGGACCCTTAAAGGTCATTAGAATTTATAACACTTCCAATGCTGGTGCTCAGGCGGACGAGCAGGGAGGCAGGGGGCCTGGGGACAATCAACGTCACCTGGAGTCTGCTGAGGAGAAGTTCTGACCCTCGTCATCGGTTATGAGGGCTCCCAACTCAGCACTCAGCAGTTACAGAAGAAGGGTCTGCACCCTCAGCACTCCAAGAATGAGGAACGGGACAAAAGGCAGAGGAGGGGTTTGTCCCCAGCAAAGCCCATTAAAAATCCCTGGGAGATAAAAATAGAATCTGGGCAATAAAGTCAAGTCTAACCTTTTTTATCCTTTGTGCTTTGTCTAATTTCACGTGCTCCTAGGGTCCCGCATGCAGAGTTTCCACACCTGGCACTTCAGACCAGATTTCCTAGTGCAGAATGGCTGGGTCGACACCTCAGCTCCTGGGGCCCAGTGCAGACTCCGCGATATAGAGCCTGAGCTGCAGCCAACCCGGCCCTCGAGAGCTCCGCCCCCTCCCTCCCACTGACTCTGACAGGATCTCTACACAGCAGTCCAGCCCACAGCCCACGGGGTAGTGCATGCTCTCACCTCTCCATTCTCTAATCAAAATATAAAGTTTCCTTTGCTTGTGAACCAAACTCAGTCTCGATCTGTTGGCCCCAATGACACTGGGCAGGGGGACACTTGTTGGGGTCTACTCTGGAGGATCAGTAACAGAAATTGAGAATATTGTAACTTCAATGAACAGATGTGTGAGCCAAACTGTAATTAACATAGAACAGTGTATAAGACTTGGGTAAAATAAGATGTTTCTCACACTTCCATTTGATATTACCATTACTTTATTATAAGCAAGTTCAGTGAAAACTTGTGTCTTATTTGTCAGGTCAATATTAGAGAAACGAAGTGATTTCTTTCCAAGGATGTACATCTAATAATCTTGGTTAAAGCTTCAATCTTGTTTTAAATGCTTTTCCATTGAAAATGATACCTCTCTTTCAGCTCCCCCATTTCTGAGAAGTATAAAATCTTATAATTTATTATTACCAAGGGGGAAAGGTGGGAGGAGGGATAAATTAACAGTTTGGGATTAACACATACACACTGCTATGTATAAAATAGATCATCAACAAGGAACTACTGTATAGCACAGGGAACTACACTCAATATTTTGCAATAACCTATAAGGGGAAATAATCTGATAAAGAATAGATATTTTTATTGACATCATCTATCAATGACAGTTAAAGTGTAACCTAAGGGAAGCCGGTGGTGAGTGCTTCTGACCCTGAAGACTTCAATCATCTAAAGTTTGGACTCTGCCTACTTCCCAAGGCCATTAATGAACATATGTGTAGCCGTAGTTTAAAAAATTCCCCAGTTTGGGTTTCGGGGAGACACTGATTTTGAAAAAGCCCTGGTGTTCTCCTTACATGAATGGGACTCTTCCTACTGCTAAAACGTGTCTGTCACACCCAGAGGATGGAATACCGTCTGATCGGGAAGAGTTTGGAAAAGGCATCTCATCTCCTCAATTCCTGGTGCTCAGGTTCACCCCTCCAGCGTCTTTACTAAGAGTCTCCCCACTTGGAGATGTCAGCACTGTCAACATCCTGTTATGTACAGTTTGGAATTTGTCCAGAGGATGAAGCGGAAGGATGAGGAACAATGAAAGACAAGTCCTAGGTGTTTGAACAGGTACACATCACTCTAATTTCCAATCAGGAAGACGAATTGACCTAAGGCTAGGGTGGCCCATGGAAACAGTATAGGGCTTGAGGAAATCCCGCTGTTTTGTGGCCAGTTCCCATAAACACAAGTTGAACAATGGAACTCAGGGGCAGTAAAATTCACAAAACTGCAGAGTTGAAAATATCTATCACTGAAAAATGTCTTGAGGAAAGTCAGAGAAATGGACTTGTAAACAAGGGAGAATGGCAGGAAAGGGATTTGAGGAGGTAGAAAGGACTCGCCATTAAGCACAAGAAAAGGGGCTGAACATTGCCAACATTGCAGTTGGCCAAAAAGGCTGTATGCGTTTTTTTCTGTATATATTCAAGAAAAGGGCATACACTTTTTTAGCCAACCAAACAGGTGGGCATTGGAAATCAATACTACAAAAGATATCACTTCGCATCAGTCAGAAGAGCCATCCTTATAAAGTGTAAACACCAGAAATGCAGGACAGAGCAAGGAGAAGAGGGAGCACTGTGAGGCTTATAGTGGAAATGTATATTGCCAACGGCCATTCTGGAGAAGTGTATTGTGTTTACTAAAGCACCTTAAAAATGAGCTACAGAGCATAGGGCACTTGCACTCATGGGCGTATATCTTGGGAAAAACAAAAATCGAGAGGACACAGACACCCCAATGTTTACCGCCTCTCTGTTTAAAAGATCCTCGACTAGGATATAACTTAAATGTCTCTGGAGGGAAAAAATGGATAGAGTTGTGGTACTTATGTAGAGAGGAATATTATTCAGCCTGGAAATCAATGAAATATGGCCAGTTGTAACAACTCCGGAGGAGTTACGTATGATCATTCTAAGTGACATAATTCAAAAAGAAAAAGACACATATCATAAGATATCACTTAAAGTTGGAATCCAAAATGGCTACACATGAAATAAATTACAAAACAAAAACATAGTCAAATATGTAGAAAACACGTGTAAGGCTGCTAAACGGGAAAGGTGGGGAGGGGTGAGGCATCATCCAGGAGGTTGAAATTAGCAAAGATACCATTCCAAATACCAAACTGATAATCAACAAGGCCTACACGGTAGCTAAAAGAACTGCATTCAGCACACTCAAGTCACTGGAAAAGAATATCTATGACTGGTAAGAATCTGAAAAAGAATTTATTGATGTCTCTCTGTACGTGAATCAAATGGATGTACAGCAGCATGAAACAGAGCTTTGAAAATCAGCTGTAACCAATATAGTAATAAATTGAAAAAAATAAACAACAGAGAGACAGAGAAAACCTCTTACAACTTTTCCTCAGGGACGGTGATGCAACATGGATTGAACACATCTAGACCCACAGCAGGATGAGACATAAGGCTGGAAACTGTTCGTGCTAAGAGAAATGTGAGGTTGGGTGAGGAAATGCACACCCTTTAAAGTAATACTACCTGGTACCCATTCAATGGGTCCCAAATCTGCAGGTTCAAGGGATCTTCCTACAGCTAAAACATGCATGGAAAACCCAGAGGACTGTACATCATGTGATCGGGAGATGTGTCTAAAATGCACCTCATTTATCCTCTCCTGGTGCTCCTGTTCACCATTCCAGCCACGTTACTTAGAATCTCCCCACTTGGAGAATCAGCACATTTAAACTTCTGTTTCACACATTTTGCAAATTGTGAGGAGGATGAATGGGAAGAGGGGGAACCAATGAGAGAATAGTTGTAGGGGTTTGGACGGGCACATGTCACTCTAATTTCCCATTAAGAATAAGAATTAAAAAAAGGCTCAGCCCACCTCGCCAGAGCCAAAATAGGGCCTGAAGCAATCCTGCGGCTTTGAGACCACTCACAAAAGAGCAACTTAAAAAATGGAGCTCAGGGTCACTGCAATTCACAAACCTGCAGAGTTATAAATGAAAACTAACGTCCAAAAATATGTTGAGGTAAGGCAAAGAAAAGGATCTGAATGCAAGACAGAATTGCAAGAAACAGATTTCAAGAGATAGATTGGACTCATCTTTAAAGCACATGAAAAGCGGCAGAATTTCGACAATGATGCAGTTGGCCCAAAAGGGCGTATGCGTTTTTTCCTGAATATATCCAGGAAAAAACGCATATGCACTTTATGAGCAACCAGGCAAGCAAGCAATGCAAATGTGCACAACAAAGTAGTCTCATTTCCCACCAGTCAAAAGGGCCATCCGAAAAAATTGTAAAAACCAGAAATGCAGGACAGGCCATGTAGAACAGGGAGCCTTTATACACTGATGGGCAGTGTGTGAACTGTCGAGAGCCACTCTGGAGAAGTGTATGGTGGTTCCTAAATCATCTAAAAAACAGAGCTGCAGAGCATAGGACACTTCCAATCATGGGAGTATATCTAGGGAAGTCTAAAAATCACCAAGACACAAGCACACCACAGTTTAGGGCTACTCTGTTTACAAGAACCTCAACTTCAGGACACCTTAAATATCCCAGGAAAGAGAATAATGGATAAAGAAGATGTGGTACTTATGTACAATGGAATATCCCTTCACCATGAAATCAATGTAATAAGGCTAGTAGAAGGATAAAGAGTGAATTTAGGTCCGATAATACTACTTGAAATAAGTCAAACAGAAAAAGAAACATATCATAAGATATCACTTATAGAGGGAGGGTAAATACGGCTGCACAAAAAAAAATTACAAAACAGAACAGTGTCTCACATTTAGAAAACACACTTATGTCAGCTTAAGGGGAAAGGAGAGGTGGGGTGATGCATAAAACCAGAGTTTGCAATTAGCACAGATACCGTTCAATAAACCAAATAGGTATTAGACAAGATCTACACCTTGCTCAATGAACTGGCCTCAACACACCCTATACACCACAGAGAAATATATCTGAGTAATAAGAATCTTAAAACCCATGTATTGATATATCTCCATAAGGGAATCAAGTGTGTGCAGAGCGGCACAAACACAGCAGTGAAAATGAGCTAAACCCCATTATAGAAATAAATTTTAAAAACAAAACGCAGAAACAATGAAAGAGAGAAAAGTTCTTACAAAATTCGCTCAGGGGCTGTGATGCAACCTGGATTGACCACATATAAACCCACAGCTGGATAAGACATAAGGCTGGACACTTGGGGCTGAGAGGATTGGTGAGCTTTGGTGAGCAACTGCCGAAAGTTTAATGCAATACTTCATGCTACTCATTCCAAGGGTCCCAACGCTCCAGGTTGAAGGGAATCTTCCTACAGCTAAACCATGCATGGGAAATCCAGCAGATGTTATACCATATGATCGGGAAAGGTTTCTAAAGCAAACCTCATTTTCCTCTCCTGGGGCTCTGGATCAACATTCCAGCCACTTTACTAACAACATCCCCACATGGAGAGTCAATGCTTTTAAGTTCCGGTATCGCACCGTCTGCAGTTAGTGAGGAGGATGCATGGGAATAGGGGGAACCAGTGAGAAACTAGCTGTAGCGGTTTCAATAGGCACATGTCACTCTAATTTCACATCAGGAAGAAGAATTAACCAAAGGCACAGCAAGGTGCCCCAGAAGAAGAATAGGGCCTGAAGGAATCCTGTGGTTATGTGGCAAGATCACAAAAATAAGAGCTGAAAAATGGAGCTAAAGGCCACTGCTATTCAAAAACCTGCAGAGTTATAAAGGCCAACTATTTTCCAAAAGTACATTGAGGTAAGGCTATGAAGAGGCATTGAAAGCAAGGCAGAATTGCAGGAAACCAATTTCAGGAGGTAGACTGGAATTGCATTGAAAACATATGAAAAGAGTCAGAACGTCGACAATGATGCACTTGGCCAAAAAGGGCGTATATGTTTTTTCCTGAATATATTCAGGAAAAAAACGCATACGCCCTTTTTGGCCAACCAAGCAAGCTTGCAAAGGAAATCTGCACTACAATGAAGTCTCACTCCCCCAACCCCCCGCCCCCGGTCAAAAGGACCATCAGAAAAAAGTGTAAAATCCAGAAAGGCAGGACAGGCCATGGAGAACAGGAAAACTTGTTATGCTGATGGGCGGGATGTAAATTGCCAACAGCCACTCTGGAGAAGTGTATGGTGTTTCCTGAAACATCTAAAAAACAAAGCAAAAGAGCCTAGGGCACTTCCACTTATGTTCCTATAGCTTAGGGAAATTAAAATCAAAAAGACAAAGCCACCCCTAAGTTTGGGATGGCTCTGTTTACAAGAACCTCATTTACGGTACAAGTTCAATATCGCAGAAAGCGAAAAATGGATAAAGAAGTTGTGGTACTTACGTACAATGCAATATCACTCAGCAATGAAATCTATGTCATCAGGCCCGTAGCAGCATAATGAGTGGATTCAGGTATGATGATTCTAACTGAAATAAGTCACACAGAAAAAGAAACATCATAAGATATCACTAATAGACGAAATGTAAACTTGGCTACACAGGAACTGAATTACAAAACAGAACAGGGTCTCAAATTTAGAAAACCAACTTATGCTTGCTTAAGGACAAATGTGAGTTGGGGTGCTGCGTAAAACCAAAGAGTGAAATTAGCAGAGATACCGTTCCATAAGCCAAATATGTAAGAGACAAGACCTACTCCTTGCTCACGAAGTGGACGCAACACCCCATATCAACGCCTAGGAATATACCTGACTAGTAAGTATCTTAATACCTATGCATTTATATGTCTCCGTAAGACAATCAAGCATGTGTACATTGGTAAAAATGCAGCAGTGACAATCAGCTAAATCCCATTATAAAAATAAATTTCTTCAACAAAACACAATGACAGTGAAATAGAGAGAAATTCTTAAATAATTCACTCAGGGCTTGTGATGCAACCTGGATTTACCACATATACACCCAGAGCTGGGTGACACATAAGACCAGACACTTGGGGCTGATAGTATTGGTGAGGTTCGGTGAGCAAATGCAGACCCTTTGAAGTCATATTGCATGGTACCCATTCCATGGGTCTCAACTCTCCAGGTTTAAGGGATTCTTCCTTCAGCTAAAACATGCATGGGGAGCCCAGAGTATGGTCCACTGTGTGATCGGGAAACGTTTTTAAATGTATCTCAGTTTTCGTCCCCTGGTACTCGGGTGCAACATTCCAGACGCTTTACTAACACTCTCCCCACTTGGAGAGTCAATGCCTTTAACGTCCTGTTTGGCCCACTTTGCAATTTCTGTGTAAGATGAACAGGAATAGGGAGAACCAATTAGAGACTAGCTGGAGGTGTCTGGACCGGCAAATCTAACTCTCATTTCCCCCCAAGAAGAGGAATTAACCAAAGACTCAGCGTGCCAGGCCAGAACCAGATTAGGGCCTGAAGCAATCCTGCTGTTTTGCGACCAGCTCACAAGAAAGCTATTTGAAGAAAGGAGCTCAGGGGCACTGTAATTCACAAACCTGCAGAGTTATAAATGACAGCTATCGTCCAAAAAGATATTGGAGTAAGGCTGTGAAGAGGACTTGACAGCAGGGCAGAATTGCAGGAAACCAATTTCAGAAGGTAGACGGGAATTACTCTTAAAGCATAGGAAAAGAGGCAGAACCTTGACAATGATGCACTTGGCCAAAAAGGGAATATGCGTTTTATTCAGGGCCCTCATAACCGAGCAGGGGAGACTCCCAGCAGGCTGCAACTGCCACCATAGGGCTCATGTCACTAAGGATATATGAGCAAGCCAGGCATGAGTTACCTCACAGCAGAGGGCCTATCTCACAGAAACGTGAGGTACCCAGTCGGGATAAGACTCTTGCCAGAGGGCCCACATCACCAAGGGGATGGGAACCAGGCAGGAGTGGCCTCACACCAGTGATGTCACATCATCGAAAGGTGAGGAATCCAGCACATGTCACCTCAAATCAGAGGACACATATCACCAAGGGGCTGGGAGTGAGGCAGCCAGGAGTAGCCTCACAACAGTGGACCCATAGAATAAGAAAAGTGAGGAATCCAGCAGTTGGAACCTCCCAGCAGGTGGTCCACTGCACAGACGCTATGGGATCCAGGCCGGAGAGAACTTAAAGCAGAGGGCTCACATCATGAAACTGTGAGCAACCCAGCGGTTGGGACTTCAGAGCAGAAGGCACACATCCCCATGGAGATGGGAACCTGGCAGGAGTGTCCTCGCACCACTGCGCACACATCAGAAAATGTGGGGAGCCCAGCAGTTAGGTCCTGATGCCAGAGGGCCCTCATCACCGAGGGGAGGAGGCTCCCAGCAGGCTCCAACTGCCACCAGAGGGCCAACGTCTCAAGGTGAGGTGTGATAGCCAGGAAGGAATGATCTCAAACAGAGGGCCCACCTCACAGAAGGGTGAGGAACCCAGTCAGGATCAGACTCTCACCAGAGGGCCCACATCACCAAGGGGATGGGAACCAGACAGCCGTGTCCTCACACCAGTGGGGCCACATCATCGAAAGGTTAGGAACCCAGAACATGTGGCCTCAAACCATAGGACACCCATCAGCAAAGGACTGGGAGTGAGGCAGGCAGGAGGAGCTTCACAAAAGAGGACCCAAAGAATAAAAAAGGTGAGGAATCCATCAGTTGGAATCTCCCAGCAGGCGGCCCAGAGCACAGAGCCTAGGGGATCCAGGCTGGAGTGGACTAACACCAGACAACCCACATCATGAAACTGTGAGCAACCCGGCCGTTGGGACCTCAGAGAAAAAGGCCCACATCCCCATGGGCATGGGAACCTGGCAGGAGTGTCCTCACACCACTGGGCGCACATCAGAAAATGTGGGGAACCCAGCAGTTAGGGCCTGACGTCAGAGAGCCCTCATCACCGAGGGGAGGAGTCTCCCAGAAGGCTCCAACTGCCACCAGAGGCCTCAGGTCATCAAGGCAAAGGGAGCAAGCCACGCAGGAGTTACCTCACAGCAGTGGGCCCATCTCACAAAAGGGTGAGGAACCCAGCAAGGATCAGACTCTCACCAGACGGCCCACATCACCAAGGGGATGGGAACCAGGCAGGAGTATCCTCACAGCAGTGGGGACACACCATCAAAAGGTGAAGAACCAGGCACATGTGGACTCAAACCAGAGGACCGACATCGCCAAGGGGCTGGTAGTGATGCAGGCAGGAGTAGCCTCACAACACAGGGCCCATAGAATAAAAAAAGGTGAGGAATCCAGCAGTTGGAACTTCCCAACAGGTGGCCCAGGGCACCGAGTCTATGGGATCCAGGCCGCAGTGAACTCACAGCAGAGGGCCCACATCATGGAACTCTGAGCAACCCAGCCATTTTGACTTCAGAGCAGAAGGCCCACATCCCCATGGGGATGGGAACCTGGCAGGAATGTCCTCGCTCACTTGGCTCACATCAGAAAATGTGGGAGCCCAGCAGTTATGGCCTAATGAAAGAGGACCCTCATCACCGAGGGGAGGAGGATCCCAGCACACTCCAACTACCACCAGACAGCCCACGTCGCCAAGATGACGTGTGCCAGAGGGGCAGGATTGACCTCACAGCAGAGGGCCCACCTCACAGAAGGGTGAGGAACAGCAAGGATCAGACTCTCAGCAGAGGGTCCACATAACCAAGGGGATGGGAAGCAGGCAGGAGTGTCCTTACACCAGTGGGGCCACATCATCGAAAGGTGAGGCACCCAGCACACGTGGCCACAAAACAGGGGACCCACATCACCAAGGGGCTGGGAGTGAGATAGGTGTCTGGACAGCCACATTTAACTATAATTTCCGACAAGGAACAGGAATTAACCAAAGGCTCAGTGTGCCCTGCCAGAATGAGATTAAGGCCTGAAGCAATCTTGTGGTTTTGCGGACAGCTCACAAGAAAGCGAGTTGAAGAAAGGAGCTCAGGGGCACTGTAATTCGCAAACCTGCAGATGTGTAAATGACAGCTATGGTTCACAAATATACTGAAGTAAGGCTGCCAAGAGGACTTGAAAGCGGGGCAGAATTGCCGGAAACCGATTTCAGGAGGTAGACTGGAATTGTATTTAAAACATAGGAAAAGAGGCAGAGCGTCCACAATGATGCACTTGGCCAAATAAGGCATATGCGTTTTTTCCTGAATATATTCAGGAAAAAACGCATGTGCACTTTTTGGCCAACCAAGGAACCTTGCAAAGGAAATCTGCACTACAATGAAGTCTCACTTCCCCCTGGTCAAAAGGGCCATCTGAAAAAAGTGTAAAATCCAGAAAGGCAGGACAGGCCATGGAAAAGAGGGAGCCTTGATATGCTGATGGGCCGGATGTAAATTGCCAACAGCCACTCTGGGGAAGTGTATGGTGTTTCCTGAAATATCTAAAAAACAAAGCAACAGAGCCTAGGGCACTTCCACTTATGGTCCTATAGCTTATTGAAATTAAAATCAAAAAGACACAGCCACACCAAAGTTTTGGACGGCTCTGTTTACAAGAACCTCGTTTACGGTACCAGTTCAATATCGCAGAATGCGAAAAATGTGTAAAGACGTTGTGGTACTTACGTACAATGCAATATCACTCAGCAATGAAATCTATGTCATCAGGCCCGTAGCAGCATAATGAGTGGATTCAGGTACGATGATTCTAAGTGAAATAAGTCACACAGAAAAAGAAACATCATAAGATATCAATAATACACGGAATGTAAACTTGGCTACACAGGAACTGAATTACAAAACAGAACAGGGTCTCAAAATTAGAAAACCAACTTATGCTTCCTTAAGGGGAAAGGTGAGTTGGGGTGCTGCATAAAACCAGAGATTGAAATTAGCACAGATACCGTTCCATAAGCCACATATGTAACAGACAAGACCTACTCCTTGCTCAATCAAATGGACTCAACACCCCATATTCAACGCCTAGGAATATACCTGAGTAGTAAGAATCTTAAAACCTATGGATTTATATGTGTCCATAAGAGAATCAAGCGTGTGTACAGCGGCGTAAACGCAGCAGTGAAAATCAGCTAAATCCCATTATAAAAATAAATTTCTTAAAAAAAACACAATGACAGTGAAATAGAGAGCAATCCTTTAATAATTCATTCAGGGTTTGTTATGCAACCTGTATTTACCACATCTACATCCAGAGCTGGGTGACACATAAGGCTGGATACTTGGGGCTGATAGGATTGGTGAGGTTTGGTGAGCAAATGCAGACTGTTTGAAGTCATATTGCATGGTACCCATTCCATGGGTGACAACTCTCCAGGTTTAAGGGAATCTTACTTCAGCTAAAACATGCATGGGGAACCCAGAGTATGGACCACCGTGTGATCGGGAAACGTTTTTAAATGTATCTCAGTTTTCGTCCCCTGGTACTCGGGTTCAACATTCAGACGCTTTACTAATACTCTCCCCACTTGGAGAGTCATTGCCTTTAACGTTCTGTTTGGCTCACTTTGCAATTTCTGCGGAAGATGAACAGGAATCGGGAGAACCAATGAGAGACTAGGTGTAGGTGTCTGGACGGGCAAATTTAACTCTCATTTCCCACCAGGAAGAGGAATTAACCAAAGGCTCAGCATGCCATGCTGGAACCAGATTAGGGCCTGAAGCAATCCTGCGGTTTTGCGGCCAGCTCACAAGAAAGCGAGTTGAAGAAAGGAGCTCAGGGACCCTGTAATTTACACACCTGCAGAGTTATAAATGACAGTTATCCTCCAGAAATATATTGAAGTAAGGCTGACAAGAGGACTTGAAAGCGGGACAGAATTGCAGGAAACCGATTTCAGGAGGTACACTCGAATTGCATTTAAAGCATAGGAAAAGAGGCAGAACGTCGACAATGATGCACTTGGCCAAAAAGGGCGTATGCGTTTTTTCCTGAATATATTCAGGAAAATATATATTTTTCCTGAATATATTCAGGAAAAAACGCATACGCCCTTTTTGGCCAACCAAGCAAGCTTGCAAAGGAAATCTGCACTACAATGAAGTCTCACTTCCCCCTTGTCAAAAGGGCCACCTGAAAAAAGTGTAAAATCTAGAAAGGCAGGACAGGCCATGGAGAACTGGAAGCCTTGTTATGCTGATGGACGGGATGTAAATTGCGAATAGCACTCTGGAGAAGTGTATGGTGTTTCCTGAGACATCTAAAAAAACAAGGCATCAGACCCTAGAGTACTTCCACTTATGGTCCTATAGCTTAGGGAAATTAAAATAAAAAAGACACAGCCACCTGAAATTTTGGGATGGCTGTGTTTACAATAACCTCGTTTACTCTACAAGTTCAATATCCCAGAAAGTGAAAAGTGGATAAAGAAGTTGTGGTACTTACGTACAATGGAATATCACTCAGCAAAGAAATCTATGTCATCAGGCCCATAGCAGCATAATGAGTGTATTGAGGTACGATGATTCTAAGTGAAATAAGTCACACAGAAAAGGAAATATCATAAGATATCACTAATACACTGAATTTAATCTTCGCTACACATGAACTGAATTACAAAACAAAACAGGGTCTCATGTTTAGAAAACCAACTTATGCTTGCTTAAGGGGAAAGGTGAGTTGGGGTGCTGCATAAAACCAGAGTTTGAAATTAGCACAGATACCATTCCATAAGTCAAATATCTAGTACACAAGACCTACCCCTTACTCAATGAATTGGACTCAACAATGCGGTATCACCTCACACCTGTTAGAATGGGCATCATCAGAAAATCTACAAACAAAAAATGCTGGAAAGGGTGTAGGGAAAAGGAACCCTCTTCCACTATTGTGGGGAATATAAATTGATAACATCACTATGGAGAACAGTATGTAGTTTCTTTAAAAACTAACAATAGAATTACCATATGATACAGCAATCCCGTACTGGACATATACCCAGACAAAACCATTAAGCAAAAAGTGACATTCACCGCAATGTTCATTGCATCACTATTTACAATATCGAGGTAATGGAAGCAAACTAAATGCCCACAGACAGAAGAATGCATTAAGATGTGGTACATATATAAAATGGAATAATACTAAGCCATGAAAAGGAATGAAATTGGGTCATTTGTAGAGACGTCGATGGATCTAGAGACTGTCATACAGAGTGAAGTAAGTCAGAAAGAGAAACACAAATCTTGTATATTCATGCATATATGTGGAACCTAGAAAAGTTGTACAGATTAACCGTTTTACAAGGCATAAATAGAGCAACAGATGTAGACAACAAACGTATGGACAACAAGAGGGGAAAGCTGTTGGGGGGTGGTGGTGGGAGGAGTTGAGAGATTGGAATTGGCATGTATACATTTATATGTATAAAATAGATAACCAATAAGAACCTGCTGTATAAAAATATAAAATAAAATTCAAAAGAAATAAAATTTAAAAAAGTAAAACAGAAAAAAAATTATCCATTCACATACATATATTTATATGAATAAATTATTTCCATGCTTATATCTGTAAATACAAAAAAGAGGAATAAAATCTACCTTGAACCAAAAACGAAAAAATAAACAGAACCCACCAGTTACACAGAGGAAAACCGTATCAGGGCACTTGCTCCAGTTGTAAACAATTCTGAAGTTGGTCAGTGTTGGGGAATCGTCTCCCATTCAGCCAGAAGCCCCCACGCAACAAGCGTCCTCATTGCAAAGCTGGGGCACCGTGCCAAGGCATCTGTGAGTAAACGTGAGCTGAGCCCCAGGCCAGTTGCTGCTGAACTGTTCCCACCCTTCCCAGGTAAAACACCTGAATATATACAAGGACTTGAAAGCCTAGAGGAAGGGCCATGGAGCCACATGAGTGACAGCATGCCAGCTGACTTGGTGCCTGCAGGCCAGCCAGGATGGTCCTGGCCCTGGGTGCTCTTCTGGAAGATTTCCATTTTCCTGCCTGAAATACCCGTCCTGTCCTGGCCCCCACTGCTTTTTTCCTTCCTCACCTCTGCCCAGGGAGAAATTCCAGCAGCAGGTATGGGTGACACATCCTCTTCTTTAGCAGGTGGCAGCCTGGCAACTCCTGCAGAAAGTCCACCAGAGCCCCACTCACACTGGGCCACCCACAAAGCCGTGGTCTCTCACTCCCTCCCACCAGCCCAGCCCCGAGACTGCTGACAGGGCAGAGAAAATGGCGTCAGGCACAGCTGCAGGGGCTCTTGCTGCCTGGAGTGGTATTTATATTGATCTCAACCCAGGCACACCTGGGGAGGGCTGGCTGGCACGGTAAGGCTGCCCAGGTCAGCCAATCATCACCCCTCAGGGGCTCACAGTTGCAGAAAATGGAACTTGCTGAACTGGCCAGGTCCAAGGAACAGGTGTGGGCTCCTGAGAGTCAGGATAGACAAGGGGCTGCAGCTCTGGCTTGTTTTCTAATCATTTTATCTGGCACATGAGTGGGAGACAACTTCAAGAAAACCCTCTCCTAATGAGAGGAACGCAAGAGTCAGGGAGAGGAGGGGTGGGTGGTGGTTGGAGACAGAGGCCTGGTGCCCCGGGTGCAGTGGAAGTCTCTGGAAGACCAGGTGCAGGGAGGCCACACAGAATGATGCCCAGGGTCACAGACCTGTCGCAGCTGCTGTTTGTTAGTTCAAGTCCTGCTCTGAGGTGCTCTGTGTCAGCTCTGAGCGACAGGTGAGCTGGGGTTGCTCTGCAATGAGGGCTATGTGCACGGTTCCTGTGTGCTCAGCCCTGCCACCATACCTGCAAGGGTAGCTCTGTATCCTGGGAGGGGCCTGACCACGAGAGCCCCGTGGGCTGGGGTGGGGGTGGGGTACCTGCCCAGGTGAGCTCCATATCCTGGGATTGGCCTGACCACGAGAGCCCCATGGGCCTGGGGACCTGGTAAAGTATATCAGGACAGTCAGTGCAGCCACCGAGGATATACCTCCAGTTGCTCCTAATTCCTATACCCTGCTGGTCATTCTACGAACCACCAGGACATGGTATTCTGTATTAGTCTTCAATGATGCCTTCTTTTGTATTCCATTAGTCCCAGAGTCACAAGAAATTTTGGCTTGTGAGTGGCAGGACTCAACATACAACTAAAACAATACTTCCAGGCCATCTTGCCCCAAGGGTTCAAAAATTCCCACACCATCTTTGGGGAAAGCTTAGCTAAAGACCTAAAATTTCTATCTCTGGAAAGGGAACCCTCTTTCAATATGCAGATGATATTCTGATTTCCAGCCCTACTAAGGAGACCTCTGAACTACCAAGCCAATAAAGGATAGAAGTTATCCAAGAAACAGCTCAAATATCACAGACTACGGTGACCTGCCTGGGCTTCATTCTCACAGAAGGTCGGAGAAGCCCATCCCAGGAAAGGGAAGAAACCATTTGCAGCCTTACCCCTTTCTAAAACTAGAAGACACCTTAGGGGTTCCTGGGGAGGCCAGAGTTTGATGTTTCTGGATCCCTAAGTACAGTCTACTAGCTGGGCCTCTATATGAAACACTGAAAGGAAATGATGATGATCGTTTCGAATAGAATCCACAAGCGGCCTTTCAAGAATGGAAAGAGCAGTCAATTCAGACCCTTGCCCTGGATCTGCCTAATTTAGCTAAACCCATTGATCTTTACATTCCCAGTGAAAGGTGAATCGCCATTGGAGTATTATTGCAAAAACTGGGACCACTTGAAATGGAATAATGCAAGAATGCCCTCCAGGTAGGAGAAACTACAGTCACCAAGGGCTTGCCCGCCACCCCATCCAGCCAGGGTGCTGAGGGTATCTAAAAACCTGGAAATCAGTAGCCCGCAAGGCCAGCTCCCTCCTAAGGGAAAAGGACCCCACGAGGTGATCCTATCCACCCACCATGCCCTGAAGTTGCAGGGTTCGCTCCGTGGGCACACTGACCTCCAGTGAGGAGGCCCTCCAACTCTAACATCCAGAGAGACAACCGGGGGCAACGGGCCCCCATGATGACTCGTGTGACCATCACTTGACCTGGAGTTTCTCTCATAAAACAAGAGTGTGCCCCAAAAGAGCAGACTACTGATTGCAGGACGTACTGCACCCAGACGGAAGCTAATAAGCTTGGCGGTGTAACCGTATATCACGGTGTCACCATAGATAACTTACAGATATCACCGTGATGGCAGCCCATGAGACCAGCTGGACTCCCAGCTACTTCAAAAGGCCGTTGACTCAGTGGCCGTCATGGTCCTGGATCACCACCAGCCCTAGACTGTCTGGGAGTTAAGCAGGCAGGGCTCTGACATCTGGTGCTGTTTATACATTAATCAGAGGCCTAATTGAAGAAAGCACAGACTACTGGTCAGAGCATCTACACTGGCAGAATCCGTCAGCATAAGGTGGCCGAACAAATGTGGGGCGGGGTAAAACCGGCCCCCCCAGCATCTCTGCGTATCTCTTTCCTGGACCCTTAAAGTTCATTAGAATCTATAACACTTCCAATGCTGATGCTCAGTGGACGAGCAGTGAGGCAGGAGGCCTGGGGACAATCAACCACACCAGCAGGCTGCTGAGGAGAAGTTCTGCCCCTTCCCCCGAATATGAGGACTCCCAACTCAGCACGAAGCAGTTACAGAAGAGGGGTCTACACCCACAGTGCCCCAAGAATGAGGAATGGGACAAAAGGCATGGGAAGGATTTGTCACTGGCAAAGCCCATGAAAAATTCCTGGGAGATAAAAATAGAATCTGGGCAATAAAATAAAGTCTAACCTTTTTCTCCTTTGTGCTTTGTCTAATTTCACGGGTTCCACGTGCAGCGGTCCCACACCCGGCACTGCAGACCCGATTTCCTAGTACAGAATGGCTGGGTCGACACTTCACCTCCCGGGACCCCATGCAGACTCTGTGACATACAGCCTCAGCTGCAGCCAACTCGGCCCTCGAGAGCTCCGCCCCCTCCCTCCCACTGACACTCCTGGGATCCCTACACAGCAGCCCAGCCCACAGCCTGCGTGGGAGTGCACACTCTCACCTCTCCATTCTCTGAACAAACTATAAATTTTCCCTTGCTTCTGAACCAAACTCAGTCTCGATCTGGTGGCTCCAATGACACTGGGCAAGGGGAGCCTTGTTGCAGCCCACTCTGTTGGATCAGTAACAGAAATACAGAACATTGTAACTTCAATGAACACATATGTGAGCCAAACTGTAATTAACATACAGCAGTGTATAAGGCTCAGGTAAGATAAGATGTTTCTAACACTTCCATTTGATATTTCCATCATTTTATATGGAGCACAGGGGCACTGCTATTCACCCATTCCCTAACCCTAACCCTAACCCTCACACTAAACGGTACCCTAATCCTAACCCATACACTAACACTAACCCACAAACTAACATGTACCCTAACACGAACGTCTTGTCGAAACGTAACCTGTACCCTGAAACAAACCCATTCCCTAAACCTAACCCTGACCATAAACCTAATCCTTAATCTAAGCCTTACCCTAAACAGTACCCTAATCATAACTCATACACTAACACTCACCCATACCCTAACACATACCCTAAATCTAACCCATTGTCGTACCCTAACATGTACCCTAAACCATACCCGTTCCGTAGCCCTAACCCGTACCCTAACACGTACGCTAACCATAAACCTTTCTCGTACACTAACCTGTACCCTAAAACGTACCATTTCCCTAACACTTACCCTAACTCTAACCCTAACCCTTAACCGAAAACTTACCCTAACCCGTAACCTAATCCTAACCCATACACTAACACTATCCCATACACAAACACGTACGCTAACCCTAAACCGTTGTCGCACACTAACCTGTACCCTAAATCGTACCCATTCCCTAACCCTAACCCTTACCCGAAGCCTTACCTTAACCCGTACCAAATCGTAACCCGTACACTAACACTAACCTGTACCCTAACACGTACGCTAAGCCTAAACCGTTGTCATACCCTAACCTGTACCCTAAACCGTACCCATTCCCTAACCCGAACCCTAAACCTAACACTTATCCGAAGCCTTACCATAACCCGCACCCTACTCCTGAAGCATACACTAACACGTACGCTAACCCTAAAGCATTGTCATACCCTAACTTGTACCCTAAACTGTACCCATTCCCTAACCCGAACCCTAAACCTAACACTTACCCGAAGCCTTACCCTAACCCGTACACTAACACTAACCCGTACCCTAACATGTACACTAACCCTAAACCATTGTCGTACCCTAACCTGCACCCTAAACCGTACCCGTTCCCTAACCCGAACCCTAAACCTAACCCTTACCCGAAGCCTTACCATAACCCGCACCCTACTCCTGAAGCGTACACTAACATGTATGCTAACCCTAAAGCGTTGTCGTACCCTAACCTGGACCCTAAACCGTACCCGTTCCCTAACCCGAACCCTAAACCTTACCCGAAGTCTTTCCTTAACCCATACCCTAATCCTAACTTATACACTAACAGTAACCTGTACCCTGACATGTACGCTAATTCTAAACTGTTTTTGTACCCTAAACTGTACCCTAAATCATACACATTCCCTAACCCTAACCCTTACCAGAAGCCTTACCCTAATACATACCCTAATTCTAACCTGCACACTAACACTAACCCATACCCTAACACATATTCTAACCCTAAATCATTGTCATACCCTAACCTGTACCCGAAAATGTACCCATTCCCTAACCCTTATCCGAAGCCTTACCCTAACCCGTAACCTAATCCTAACCCGAACACAAACACTAACCCATACCCTAACTCGTATGCTAACCCTAAACCTTGGTCGTATGCTAACCTGTACTTTAGACCGTACCGGTTCCCTAAACCTTACCCAGAGCCTTACAGTAACCCCTACCCTAATCCTAACCCGAACACTAACACTAACCCATACCCTAACATGTAGGCTAAACTTAAACCGTTGTCATGCTCTAACCTGTACCCTAAACCATACCCACTCCCTAACACTAACGCTATCCCTAAACCTAACCCTTACCCGAAGCCTTGCACTAACCCATACCCTAATCCTGACCCGTACACTAACACTAACCCATACACTTAAACATACACTAACCCTAAAACTTTGTCGTACACTATCCTGTACCATAAACTGTACCCATTCCCAAACCCTAACCGTAACCCTAACCCTTATCCAAAGCCTTACCCTAACCTCTACCCTAATCCTAACATGTATGCTAACACTAAACTGTTGCCGTATCCTAAAACGTACCCATTCCCTAACCCTAACACTAACCCTAACCCTGAACTGTACCCGTTCCCTAACCCTAACTCTAACTCTAACCCTAAACCTTACCCAAAGCCTTAAACTAACCAGTATGCTAATCCAAACCCATACACTAACACTAACAAGTACCCTAACACTTACTCTAACCCTAAACCGTTGTCGTACCCTAAATTGTACCCTAAACCGTTCACGTTCCCTATCCCTATCCCTATCCTTAACCCTTACCTGAAGCCTTATCCGAACCCGTCACCCAATCCTAACCATTACACTAACACCAACCCATACTCTAACACGTACGCTAACCCGAAACCATTGTCATACCCTAACCTGTACACTAAACCGTACCCGTTCCCTAACCCTAACCCTTACCCGAAACCTTACCCTAACCCATAGCTTAATCCTAACATGTACATTAACACTATCCCGTACCCTAACACGTATGCTAACCCTAAACCGTTGTCATACCCTAACCTGTACATTAAACCGTACACGTTCCCTAAACCTAACCGTAACCCTAATCCTAACCCTAAACCTAACCCTTACATGAAGCCTTAGTCTAACCCGTACCCTAATGCTAACCTGTACACTAAGACTAAACCGTACCCTAACAGGTACACTAACCGTAAACTGTTGTCATACCCTAAACTTTACCCTAACCCTAACCCTTACCCAAAGCCTTATGCTAACCCATACCCTAATCCTAACCTATACACTAACACTACCCCGACACCTAACACATAGGCTAACCCTAAACCGTTGTCGTACCCTAAACTGTACCCTAAACCGTAACCATTCCCTAATCCTAATCCTAACCATAACACTAAACCTAATATTTATCTGAAGCCTTACCCTTACCCGTACCCTAATCCTAACCTGTACACTAACACTAACTACTGGTTACACCCTAATGGTTACACCCTAACACATACGCTAACCATAAACCACTGTTGTACCATAACCTGTACCCTAAAAGGTACCCTTTCCCTCACCCTAACCCTAATGTTAACCCAAACCCTAAGCCTAAACCTTACCCGAAGCCTTACTATAACCAATACACTAATCCTAACCCGTACACTAACATGGATACTAACACTAAACAGTTGTCGTACCCTAACCTGTACCCTAAACCGTACCCATTCCCTAAACCTAACACTAATCCTAAACCTAACCCTTACCCAGAGCATTGCAGTAACCCATTCCCTAATCCTAACCCGAATACTAACACTAACCCGTACCCTAACACATACGCTAACCTTGAACTGTTGTTGTACCCTAACCTGTACACTAAACAATGCCCGCTCCCTAACCCTAACCCTTACCCGAAGCCTTACCCTAACCCATACCCTAATCCTAACCTGTACACTAAAACTAACACATACCCTAACACGTATGCTAAACCTAAACCTTTGTCATCCCCTAACTGTACCCTAAACCGCACTCATCCCCTAACCCTAACCCATACCCTAATGCTAACCTGTACATTAACACTATCCCGTACCCGAACATGTACACTAACCCTAAACTGTTGTCGTACCCTAACCTATACCCTAAACCGTACCTGTTACCTAACCCTAACCCTAAGCCTAGACCTAATGCTAACACTTACCCGAAGACTTACCCTAACACATACGCTAACCATAAACCATTTTCGTACCCTAAACCGTACCCTTTCCCTAACCCTAACCCTAACGCTAACACAAACCCTAAACCTAAACCTTACCTGAAGCCTTAATATAACCCGTACCCTAATCCTAACCCATACACTAACACGTATGCTAACACTAAACCGTTGTCGTACACTTACCTGTACCCTAAACTGTACCCGTTCCCTAACCCTAACTGTAAACCTTACCCGAAGCCTTACACTAACCCGAACCCTAATCCTAACCTGTAAACTAACACTAACCCGTACCCTAACACGTACGTTAACCCTAAACCATTGTCATACCCTACTCTGTGCCCTAAACTGTACACGTTCCCTAACCCTAACCCTTACGCGAAGCCTTACACTAACCTGTACCCTAATCCTGACCGTACACTAACACTAACCCATACCCTAACACATACACTAACCCTAAACATTTGTCATACACTAAACTGTACCATTAACCATGCCCATTCCCAAACCCTAACCCTAACCCTTACCCAAAGCCTTACCCTAACATGTACCCTAATCCTAACACATACACTAACACTAACCCATACCCTAACACGTATGCTAACACTAAACTCTTCTCGTACCCTAACCTGTACCCTAAACCGTACCCGTTCCATAACCCTAACGCTAACTCTAAAACTAATTCTAAACCTTAACCGAAGCTTTACCCTAACCCGTACCCTAATCCTAACCCGTCCACTAACACTAACATGAACGCTAACGCAATTTATAACCCTAAAGGTTTGTTGTATCCTAACATGTACCCGAAGCCTTATCCTAACATGTACCCTAATCCTAACCAGTACACTAACACTAACCCGTACCCTAACACATACACAAACCCTGAACCGTTGTCATACCCTAAACTTTATACTAAACCATACCCGTTCCCTAACCCTAACCCTAAACCTATCCCTAACACTTACCTGAAGCCTTACCCTAACAAGTACCCTAATCCTAACCCGTACACTAACACTAACCCTTACCCTAAACTGTTGTCATACTAAAACCTGTACCTTAAACCGTATCCATTCCCTAACCCTAAACTTAACCCTTACCTGAATCTTTACCCCAACCCGTACCCTAATCCTAACACGAACACTAACACTAAATCATACCCTAACACATACGATAACCCTAAACTGTTGTGCTGCCCTAACCTGAACCCTAAACCGTACCCATTCTGTAACCCTAACCCTAACCCGAACCTTAAAACTTACCCAAAGACTTACCTTAAACTGTGCCCAAATCCTAACCCATACACTTACACTAACCTGCACTCTAAAATGTATGCTAACACTAAAGCGTTGTCGTACCCTAACCTGTACCCTAAACCATAACCGTTCCCTAACCCTAACGCTAACACTAACCCTTACCCGAAGCCTTACCCTAACCCAGACCCTAATCCTAACCCGTACCCTAATACGTATGCTAAACCTAAACCTTTGTCATCCCCTAACTGTACCCTAAAGTGCACTCGTTCCCTAACCCATACCCTAACACATACGCTAACACTAAACCATTGTCGGACCCTAACCTGTACCTAAACTGCACCCGTTCCCTAACCCTTACCCGAAGCCTTACCCTAACCCATACCCTAATCCTAAACCATACCCTAACACGTACACTAACCATAAACCTTTGTTGCACACTAACCTGTACCCTAAATCGTACCCGTTCCCTAACCCTTATCTGAAGCCTTACCTTAACCCCTAACCTAATCCTAACCCATACACTAACACTAACCCGTAGTCTAACACGTACTCTAAACCTAAACCATTGTGGTATCCTAACCTGTACCTAAACCGCACCCATTCCATAACCCTAAACCTAACCCTTACCTGAAGCTTTACCCTAACCCATACCCTAATCCTAACCCATACCCTAACACGTATGCTAACCCTAAACCTTTGTCGTACCCTAACCCTTACCCAAAGCCTTACCTTAACCCGTATCCTAATCGTAACCTGTACACTAACACTAAGCCATACCCTAACACGTATGCTAACCCTAAACCATTGGCGTACCCAGACCTGTACCCTAAACAGTACCCGTTCCCTAACCGTAACCCTTACCCGAACCCATAACCTAATCCTAACACTAACCCATACCCGTTGTCGTCCCCTGACCTGTACCCATCCCCTTACCATAACCCTAATCCTAACCCTAACCTTTACCTGGAGCCTTACCCTAACTCGTACCCTAACGCTAACCCGTACACTAACACTAAGCCATACCCTAACATGTACGCTAACCCTAAACCATTGCCGTACACTAACCTGGACTCTAAACCCTACCGGTTCCCTAAACCTAACCGTAAACCTAAACCTAACCCTTACCCAGAGCCTTACCGTAACCCATACCCTAATTGTAACCCGTACACTAACACTAAGCCATACCCTAACACGTACACTAACCCTAAACCGTTGTCGTACCCTAACCTGTACCCTAAACCATACCGGTTCCCTAACCCTAACCGTAACCCTTACCCGAACCCATAACCTAATCCTAACACTAACCCATACCCGTTGTCGTCCCCTGACCTGTACCCATCCCCTTACCGTGACCCTAATCTTAACCCTAACTTTTATCCAAAACCTTACCCTAACCTGTACCCTAATGCTAACCCGTACACTAACTGTAACCCATACCCTAACACGTACGCTAATCCTAAACCGTTGTCGTACCCTAAACTGTATCCTAAACCGTACCCATTCCCTAACCCTAACGCTAACCATAACCCTAAACCTAACACTTACCTGAAGCCTTACCCTAACCTGTAACCTAATCCTAACCCTTACACTGACACTAACCCGTACAAAAACACGTAGGCTAACTCTAAACCGTTGTCGTAACCTAACCTGTACCCTAGAACATACCCATTCCCTAACCCTAACACCAAACCTTACCCGAATCCTTACCCCAACCCATACCGTAATCCTAACCTGTACACTAAAGTTAACCAGTACCATAACACGTATGCTAACCCTAAACCGTTGTTGTAAACTAACTTGTACCCTAAACGGTACCCATTCCCTAACCCCGACCCTAAACCTTACCTGAATCCTTACCCCAACACATACCCTAATCCTAACCCGTACACTAACACTAAACCATAACCTAACACGTACGTTAATTCTAAATCTTTGTGATACCCTCACCTGTACCCTAAACTGTACCATTCCCTAACCCTAACCCTAATATTTACCCGAAGTCTTACCATAACCCGTACCCTAATCCTAACACTAAGCCATACCCTAACACATACACTAATCCTAAACCATTGTTGTACCCTGACCTGTACCCTAAATCGTACCTGTTCCCTAACCCTAACCGTAACCCTTACCCGAGCCCTTACCCTAACCCATAACCTAATCCTAACACTAACACTATCCCATACACTTTATCGTCCCCTGACCTGTACCCATCCCCTTACCCTAACCCTAACTTTATCTGAAACCTTACCTTAACCCGTACCCTAACGCTAACCCGTATACTAACAGTAACCCATACCCTAACACATACGCTAACCCTAAACCGTTGTCGTAATCTAACGTGTACCCTAGTCCATACCCATTCCCTATGCCTAACCCTAACCCTAAACCTAAACCTAACTCTTACCTGTTTCCTTGCCCTAAACCATCACGTAATCCTAACCCGTACACTAACACTAACCCATACCCTACCATGTACGCTAAACCTAAACCGTTGTCCTACTGGGACCTGTACCCTAACTGTACCCTTTCCCTAACCCTAACACTAACCCTAACCCTAACCCTTACCCAAAGCCTTACCCTAACCCGTACCCTAATATTAACCCATACACTAACCCTAACCCATACGCTAATACGTACACTAACCCTATACCGTTGTCATAACCTAACCTGTACCCTAAACCATACCCGTTCCCTAAGTCTAACCCTAACACTTAAGCGAAGCCTTACCCTAAACCGTACCCTAATCCTAACATGTACACTAACCCATACCCTAACATGTACGCTAACACTAAACTGTTGTCATACACTAACCTGTACCCTAAACTGTACCCATGCCCTAACCCAAAACGTAATCCTAACCCTAACACTTACCCGAAGCCTTAAACTAACACGTACTCTAATCCTAACCCGTACACTAACATTAACCCGAACCGTAACATGTAACACATATGCTAACCCTACATCATTGTCGTACCCTAAACTGTACCATAAACTGTACCCGTTCCCTAACCCTAACCGAAACCCTAACCCTAAACCTAACACTTACCCGAAGCCTTACCCTAAACCATACCCTAATCCTAACCCATACACTGACACTAACCCATACCCTAACATGTACGCTAACCCTAAACCGTTGTTGTACCCTAACCTGTACCCTAAAACGTACCTGTTCCCTAATCCTAACCCTGAACCTAACCCTAACACTAACCTTTACCCGAAGACTTACACTAACACGTACCCTAATCCTAACCCACACACTAACTCTAACCCGTACCCTAACATGTACCCTAACCCTAACCCTAATCTGTTGTAGGACCCTCACCTATACCCTAAACCATACCCCTTCCCTAAACGTAACCCTATCCCTAACCCTAACACTTACCCTAAGCCAACATCACTAATTATTAGAGAAACGCAAATCAAAACTACAATGAGATATCACCTCACACCAATTAGAATGGACATCATCAGGAAATCTACAAACAACAAATGCTGGAGAGGGTGTGGAGAAAAGGAACCCTCTTCCACTATTGGTGGTAATGTAAATTGATACAGTCACTATGGAGAACAGTATGGAGATTCCTTAAACTCTTAAAATAGAATTACCATATGATCCAGCAATCCCACTACTGGACATATACCTAGAGAAAATCATAAATCAAAAAGACATTCACCACAATATTCTTTGCAGCACTATTTACAATAGACAGGTAATGGAAGCAACATAAATGCCCAGAGACAGACGAATGGAGAAAGATGTGGTTCATACATAAAATCTAATATTATTCAGCCATAAATAGCAATGAAATTGGGTCATTTGTAGAGACGTCGACGGATCTAGAGACTGTACTACAGAGTGAAGTAAGTGAAAAACAAATCTCGTATATTAATGCATATATGTGGAACCTAGAAAAATGGTACAGATGAACTGGTTTGCAGGGCAGAAATAGAGACACAGATGTAGAGAACAAACGTATGGACACCAAGAGGGTAAAGCCATCGGGGGTGGGGTGAGAGGTGTTTGGAGATTGGGATTGACATGTATACATTTATATGTATAAAATAGGTAACCAATAAGGACCTGCTGTATAAAAATAGAAATAAAATTAAATTTTAAAATTTTTAAAAAATAAAATTTTAAAAAACTGAAAAAATGTTATTCCTTTCTCATACATGTATTTTTATGAATGAATGATTTCCATGCTTATATCTATAAATACAAAAAAGAGCAATAAATTCTACCTTGAACCAAAAAAGCAAAAAAAAAAAAAAGAACCCAACAGTTATACACGGGCATACCCTATCAGGGCACTTGATCCAGTGGTAAACAATTCTGAAGTTGGTCAGAGGTGGGAAATTGTCTCCCATGCAGCCAGCAGCCCCCCCCCCCCGCAAGGAGCGTCCTCATTGCAAAGCTGGGGCACTGTGCCAAGGCGTCTGTGAGTAAACGTGAGCTGAGCCCCAGGCCAGCTGCTGCTGAATTGTTCCCACCCTTCCCAGTTAAAACACCTGAATATGTACAAGCACTTGAAAGCCTAGAGGAAGGGCCATGGAGCCACACCAGCAACAGCACGCTGGCCGACTTGGTGCCTGCAGGTCAGCTAGGATTGTCCTGGCCCCGGGCACTCTTCTGGAAGCTTTCCATTTCCCTACCTGAAATACCACTCCTGCCCCGGCCCCCACTGCTTTTTTCCTTCCTCACCTCTGCCCGGGGAGAAATTCCAGCGGCAGGTATGGGTGACACATCCTCTTCTTTAGCAGGTGGCAGCCTCTAAACTCCTGCAGAAAGTCCAGCAGAGCCCCACTCACACAGGGCCACCCACAAAGCCATAGCCCCTCACTCCCACCCATCAGCCCAGCCCTGACACTGTTGACGGGGCAGAGAATATGGCGTCAGGCACTGCTGCGGGGACTATTGCTGCCTGGAGCGGTGTTTACATTGACCTCAACCCAGTCACACCTGGGGAGGGCTGGCCCGCATGGTCAGGCTGCCCAGGTCAGCCAATCCTCGCCCCTCAGGGGCTCACAGTTGCAGAAAATGAACCTTCCAAGTCCAAGGAACAGGTGTGTGTTCCTGAGAGTCAGGAGAGACAAAGGGCTGCAGCTCTGGCTTGTTTTCTAATCATTTTATCTGGCCCATGAGTGGGAGACAACCTAAAGAAGACCCTCTCCTAACGAGAGGAACCCAGGGGTAAGGGAGAGGAAGGTTGATGGGGGGGAGAGGGAGGCCTGGTGCCCCAGCTTCAGTGGAAGTCTCTGGAAGGCCAGGCAGAGGGAGGCCACACAGAGTGATGCCCAGGGTCACAGACCTGTCAGAGCTGCTGTTTGTTAGTTCAAGTCCTGCTCTGAGGCGCTCTGTGTCAGCTCTGAGTGACAGCTGAGCTGGGGGTGCTCTGCAATGAGGGCTATGTGCATGGATCCTGTGTGCCCAGCCCTGCCAGGGTACCTGCCCAGGGGAGTTCTGTATCCTGAGAGGGGCCTGACCATGAGAGCCTCATGGGCTGCTGGGTAGCTGCACAGGTGAGCTCCATACCATGGGACGGGCCTGACCACGACAGCCCTGTGGGAGGCTGGCGACCTGCCCATGTGAGCTCCATATCCTGGGCAGGGGTGACCATGAGAGCCCTGTTGGCTGCAGGGGACCTGCCAAGATGAGCTCCATATCCTGTTATTGGCCTGACCATGAGAACCCTGTGGGCTGCTGGGGACTTGGTAAAGAATGTCAGGACAGTCAGTGAAGCTACCGAAGATATATATCCAGTAGTTCATAATTCCTACACCCTGATGGTCATTCTACCATCCACCAGGACATGATATTCTGTATTAGAGTGCAATGTTGCCTTTTTCTGTATTCCATTAGTCCCAGAGTCACAAGCAATTTTGGCTTCTGAGTGGCAGACCTCAACATACAACAAAAACAATACTGCTGGGCCGGCCTCCCGCAAGGGTTCAAAAATTCCCACACGGTCTTGGGGAAACGTTAGCTAAACACCTAAAAGTTCTATCTCTGGAAAAGGGAACCTTCCTTCAATACGCAGATGACATTCTGATTGCCTGCCCCACTAAGGAGGACTCTGAACTCCCTAGGGAATAAAAGATAGAGGGTGTCCAAGTAAAAGTCTCAAATATCATAGAGTAAGGTGACCTGCCTGGGCTTCATTCTCACAGAAGATTAGAGCAGCCCTTCCCAGGAAAGAGAAGAAGCCATTTTCAGCCTTACCCTTCTAAAACTGGAAGACAGCATAGGGGTTCCTGGGGAGGCCGGGGTTTGCTGCATCTGGATCCCTAAATACACTCTAATAGCTGGGCCTCTATATGAAACACTGAAAGGAAAAGTTGATGATCCTTTCGAATAGAATCCAGAAGTGGCCTTTCAAGAATGGAAAGAGCAGTCAATTCAGACCGTTGTCCTGGAACTCCCTAATTTAGCTAAACCCATTGACCTTTACATCACCATAGAAGGTGAATCACCCTTGGAGTATTAGTACAAAAAATGGAACCACTTGAAATGGAACAACATAAGAATGCCTTTCAGGTAGGATAAACTATGATCACCAAGGGCTTGGCCCGCTGCCCCATCCTGCTAGGGTACTGGGGGTATCTAAAAACCTGGAAGTCAGCAGCCCAGAAGGCCAGCTCACTCCTAAGGGAAAAGGACCCCACGTGGTGATCCTAACCACCCACCATGCCCTGAAGTTGCAGGGGTCACTCCATGGGCACACTGACCTCGAGTGAGGAGGCCCTCCAACTCTAACATCCAGAGAGAAAACCAGGGGCAAAGGGCCTCCATGACGACTCGTGTGACCATCACTTGACCTGGAGTTTCTCTCAGAAAACAACAATAGTGTGCCCCAAAGGAGTAGACTACTGCTTGCAGGACGTACTGCACCCAGACGGGAGCTAATAAGCTTGGCGGGGTAAACGTATATCATGGTGTCCCCATAGAAAAGCCTACAGACACTGTGGTGACAGCAACCAATGAGACAGGCAGGACTCCCGGCCACTTCAAAAGGCCGTTGACTCAGTGGCCGTCATGGTCCTGGATCACCACTGACCCTGGACTGTCTTATAGTTAAGCAGGCAGGGCTCTGACATCTGGTGCTGTTTGTACGTTAAATCAGGGGCCTAACTGAAGAAAGCACAGACTACTGGTCAGAGCATCTACACTGGCAGAATCCGTCAGCCTAAGGTGGCCGGACAAATGTGGTGTGGGGTAAAAACTGCCTCCCCAGCAACTTTGTGCATCTGTTTCCTGGACCCTTAAAGGTTATTAAAATCTATAACACTTCCAATGCTGGTGCTCAGGCGAATGAGCAGTGAGGCAGGAAGCCTGGGGACCATCAACCACACCAGGAGGCTGCTGGAGAGAAGTTCTGCCCCTACCCCTGAGTATGAGGACTCCCAACTTAGCATGAAGCAGTGACAGAAGAGGTGTCTGCACCCACAGTGCCCCAATAATGAGGAATGGGACAAAAGGCAGAGGAGTGGTTTGTCATCGGCAAAGCCCATGAAAAATTCCGGGGAGATAAAAGTAGAATCTGGGCAATAAAATAAAGTCTAACCTTTTTTTCCTTTGTGCTTTTTCTAATTTCACTTTCTCCTAGGGTTCAGCGTGCAGAGGTCCCACACCCGGCACTTCAGACCTGATTACCAAGTGCAGAATGGCTGGGTCGACACTTCAGCTGCCATGGCCCCATGCAGACTCCGTGACATACAGCCTCAGCTGCAGCCAACCCGGCCCTCGAGAGCTCCACCCCCTCCTTCCTGCAGCCACTGCTGGGATCGCTACACAGCAGCCCAGCCCACAGCCCACGTGGCAGCACACGGTCTCATCTCTGCATTCTCTAATCAAAATATAAAGTTTCCCTTGCTTCTGAATGAAACTCAGTCTCGATCTGTTTGCTCCAATGACACTGGGCAAGGGAAGCCTTGTTGTGGCCCACTCTGGATTATCTGTAACAGAAATAGAGAACATTGTAACTTCAATGAACTGATGTGTGAGCCAAACTATAATTAACATACAGCAGTGTATAAGGCTCGGGTAAAATAAGATGTTTCTAACACTTCCATTTGATATTTCCATCACTTTATATGGAGAACAGGGGCACTGCAATTCACCCGTTCCCTAACCCTAACCCTAACCCTATCCCTAATCCTAACCCTAGCCCTTACCCTAATCCTTACACTAAACAATACCCTAATCCTAACCCATACACTAACACTAACCCATAAAATAACACGTACCTTTACACTAACCCGTTGTCGAACCATAACCTGTACCCTCAAAGGTACCCGTTCACTAAACCTAACCCTAAACATAACCCTAACACTTAACCAAAGCCTTACCCTAAACAGTATCCTAATCATAACTCATACACTAACACTAACTCGTACCCCAACATGTGACCTAAATCTAACCCATTATTGTACCCTAACCTGTACCCTAAACTGTACCCGTTACCTAACCCTACCCCTACCCCTAACCCTAACCCTAAACCTAGCCCTGATCCTAAGCCTGACCCTAACACATAACCTAATCCTAAAACGTACAATAACACTAACCCGTACCTTAACATGTAATCTAAACCTAACCCGTTGTTGTACTATAAACTGTAACCTAAACCGTACCCATTCCCTAACCCGAAACCTAACACTAACCCTAACCCTAATCTTCAGCCTTGCCCTAAGCTTTACCCTAACCCATACTCTAATCTTAACACGTACACTGCACTAACCCATACCCTAACACGTACCTTAACCCATTGTCATGCCCTAACCTATACCCTAAAACGCACCCATTCTCTAACCCTAACCCTAACGCTAACCCTATACCTAACTCTTGCCCTAAGCCTTACCTTAGCCCGTACCTTAATACTAAACCATACACTAACACTAACAGGTACCCTAAAATGTACAATAACCCTAACCAGTTGTCATACCCTAACCTGTACCATAAACCGTATTCATTCCCTAACCCTGACCCTAAACCTAACCCTAACCCTTACCCTAACCCTTACCCTAAGCATTACCTAAACCGTACCTTAAATTTAACCTGTACACTAACACTAACACACCCTAACACCTACGCTAACACTAAAGCATTGTCGTACACTAACCTGTACCCTAAACCGTACCTGTTCACTAAACCTAACCCTAACGCTAATGCTTACCCTAATCCTTACGGTAACCAGTACCCTAATCCTAACCTGTACACTAACACTAAGTTGTCCCCCAACATGTACGCTAACCCTAAATTGTTGTCGTACCCTAACCCTTACCTTAAAATGTACCCATTCCCTAACCCTAACGTTAACCATAAACCTAACGCTTACCCAAAATCTTACCCTAAACCGTACACTAATCCTTACCCATACACTAACACAAAACCATACCCTAACACGTATGCAACCAAAAACCGTTGTCATACCCTCACCTATACCCTAAATCCTACCTGTTCCCTAACCCTAACCCTAACCATGACCTTAATCCTAACCCTTACCGAAGCCTAACCTTAACCCGTACCCTAATCCTAACCATTACACTAACACTAACCTGTACCCTAACATGTAAGCTACCCCTAAATCTTTTTTGTACACTAACCTGTTCCCTAAACAGTACCAGTTCCCTAACCCTAATGCTAACCCTTACACGAAACCTTACCCTAACACGTACCTTAATCCTAACCTGCACATTAACACTAACACGTACTCTAACACGTACGCTAACCCAAAACCATTGTTGTACCTTAAACTGTACCATAAACTGTACCCATTCCCTAACCCTAACACTAAACCTAAACCTAACACTTACCCGAGGCCTTACCCTAATCCATACCCTAATCCTAACCCATACACTAACACTAACCAGTACCCTAACACATATGCTAAACTTAAACCATTGTCATACTCTAACCTGTTCCCTAAACCGTACCCATTCCCTAAACCTAACCCTAACCCTTACCCGAATCCTTAACCTAATCTGTACCCTAAACCTAACCCACACACTAAGACTAACCTGTACCCTAACGTGTACGCTAACCCTGAACCGTTTTGTACCCTAACCTATACCCTAAAATATACCCATTCCCTAACACTAACCCTAACAGTAACCCTAACGCTTACCTGAAACCTTACCATAACCCGTATCCTTATCCTAACCCGTACACTACCAAAAACCCGTACCCTAACACAGAGGCTAAGACTAAACCGTTGTCATACCGTAACCTGTACCCTAACCGAACCCATTCCCTACCCCTAACCCTCAGCCTAACACTAACTCTTACCCAAAGCGTTACCCTAATCCGTACCCTAACCCTAACCCATACACTAACAGTAACCCGTACCCTAACACGTACGCTAATCCATACCCATTGTTGTACCCTAACCTGTACCCTAAATCGTACCCGTTCCCTAACCATAACCCTAACCCTTACCTGAAGCCTTACCCTAACCTGTACCCTAATCCTAACCCGTACACTAACACTAACCCATACTCGAACACGTACGCTAACCCTAAACCTTTATCATACCCTAACCTGTTCCTGAAACCGTACCCATTCCCTAATCCTAACCCTAAACCTAACCCTTACCCGAAGCCTTACCCTAACCCATACCCTAATCCTAACCTGTAAACTAACACTAACCCGTACCCTAACACGTACCCTAAACCTTACCCGTTGTCGTACCCAAACCTGTACCCTAAACCACACCCATTCCCTAACCCTAAACCTAACCGTAACCCATACCCAACCTTACCCTAACCCATACACTAACACTAAACCATACCCTAACACGTACCCTAACCCTTACCCATTGTTGTACCCTGAACTTAACCGTAAACCATACCCATTACCTATCCCTATCCCTAACCCTAACCCTAACCCTAAGCCTTACCCTAACCCGTACCCTATTCCTAACATATACACTAACACTAACCCGTACCCTAACACTTACCCTTATCCTAGCACTTTGTAATATCATAACCTGTACCCTAATTCTTACCCTTTACCTAACCCTAAAGCTAAACCTAACCCTAACCCTAACACTACCCTAAGACTTACCTCAACATGTACCCTAATCCTCACCTGTACACTAACACTAACCCATACCCTAAAACGTACCCTTTCCCTTACCCTTTGTCGTACCTTAATGTGTAACCTAAGCTGTACCATTCCCCAACCCTATCCCTCTACCTAACCCTTACCCTAAGCCTTACCATAACTCGTACCCTAATCCTAACCCATACACTAACACTAACCCATATCGTAACACGTACCCTAACCCTAAACATTTGCTGTAATCTAACCTGTAACATAAACCGTACACATTACCTAACCCTAACCCTAAACCTAACCCTTACCCTAAGCCTTTCCCTAACCCATACCCTAATCCTAACCCCTACAGTAAAACTAACCTGTAACCTAACATGTTCCCTAACCCTAACCCATTGTCATTACTGAACCTGTAACCTGAACCGTACCCATTCCCTAACCCTAATCCTAAACCTAACGCTAACCCTTACCCTAAGCCTTACTCTAACCTGCACACAAACACTGACCCATAACCCTAACAGTACCCTAACCCTAACACGTTATTGTACATTAACCTGTACCCTAAACTGTACCCATTCCCTAACCCTAACCCTTACCCTAAGCCTTAGACTAACCAGTACCCTAATCCTAAACATTACACTAACACTTACCCTAACACATACCGTAACCCTAACCCGTTGTCATACCCTACCCTGTACCCTAAAACATACACGTTCCCTAAACCTTATCTTAACCTGTACCCTAACCCTAACCCATACCCTAACACTATCCGGTCCCCTGACACCTACCCTAATCTTAACGTGTTTACGTATTCTTCCCTGTACCCTAAACCAAACTCATTCCTTAACCCTAACCCTTACCCTTACCCATACTGTAAAACTAACCTGTACACTAACACTAACCTGTACCCTAACCCATACCCTAATACTAATCCATATACTAACACTAATCGGTACCCTAACATGTACCCTAACACTAACCCATAGCCATACCCTAAACAGTTCCCTAAACCTTACCTGTACTCTAACCCTAACACCTACCCTAACCCCATACCATACCCTATGCGTAACTCATACCCTAACCGTAACCAGTACCCTAACCCTAAACCGTACCCTAGCCCTAACCCAACCCCTAAACCCAAGCCTTTGCGGTACCCCAACCAGTACCCTAAACCATACCCTCACCGTAAAACTAACCCTAAACCTAACCCTAAACTGTACTCTAAACCATAACCTAATACAAACCCATATCCTAACACTAACCCGTACCTTAACCCATACCATACAATGAACTCGTAGCCATACCCTTAAAGGTACCCTCAACCTAACCCGTACCCTAACACTTACCTGTACCATAACTCTAACACATACACTAACCCTAACCCATACCCTAACCCGTAACCTCACCTGTACCCTAACCCATACACTAACCTGTACCCATAGGCATAACCTAAGCTGTACCCTAACCCTAACACGTACCTTAACCCTATGCCCTACACTAGCCCCAAATGGAACCTAAACTCGTACACTAATCCAAACTCGTACCCTAACACTAACCCATAACCTCACCTGTACCCTAACTGTAAACCACAGCTATTCCCTCAACTGTACCCTAAGTTTAACCCATACCCTAACCCTAACCCATACATTAACACGTACTCTAACCCTAACCCATAGCCATACCCTAACCTGTACCCTAACCCTAACTCTAACCCTCACCCGTACACTAATCCTAACCTGTACCCTAACACCTATGTTAAACCTTACCTATTGTCATACCCTAACCTTTACCCTAAACCGTACACTTTCTCTAATCCTAAACCTAACTCTAACCCTAATCCTTACCCTAACCCATACCCTAATCCTAACTCATACACTAACACTAACATATACCTTAACACGTACCCTAACCCTAACCCGCTGACATACCCTAACCTGTACACTAAACCGTACCTGTTTCCTAACCCTAATCCTTACCCTAAACTGTACACTAATCATAACCCGTACACTAACAGTAACCAGTACCGTAAAACGTACCCTAATCCTAACGCTTTTTTGTACCCTAAGCTGTACCCTAAACTGTAACTGTTTACTAACCCTAACCCTAACCCTAAACCTTAACCTAATCCATACCTTAATACTAACCCGTACACTAACACTAACCCATACCCTAACACGTACCCTAACCCTAACCCGTTTTCGTACCCTAGCCTGTAACCTAAACTGTACCCATTCCCCAACCGTAACCCTAACCCTAACACTTACCCTAATCTGTACTCTAAACCTAAACTGTACACTAACACTGACACATACCCTAACATGTACCCAAGTCCTAACCCATTGTCGTACTCTAACCTGTACTCTAAACCATACCTGTTCCCTATCCATAACCCTAACTCTTACCTTAAACCTTACACTAACCTGTACCCTAACCCATAACCTAACCCATATCCTAAACCCTAATCCTTACCCCTAACTTAATTTTCTTTTTAGTTTTTCTATTTTAAAAAATATTTTTCTGTGGCTAAAAAAAATTAGGAGAACAAAAAAATAAAAGAGAAAGTATCCTGAGTGTCCCTCAAAAAACTAAGTCTGAAATACTTGCTACTTCTGTTCTATGGACTGTTATGTAGCCTATAAAAAGTGTGAGAGCTAAATCTGTTTTTCTACAGTGAGAAACATGATGTTCTAGATGTATAGAACACCTGGATAAAATGAGAAATCTACACACTATGCTGGTGGTTTCTGTAAATGGGAAAGGATGGCAAGTGGTAAAATATTATCTTTTCCTTAGTCTTTTAAATTTCACTTGTTACTAAGAACTTGAATTATAATTGTACTTTAAAAAAGTAACAATGGAAATTTAAAAGAAAAAATATATATTTTGTATTCAATTACATTTCATAGAATTATGAAATGCTGCCACGCTCTGGCCGTTACCTGAAAATGCAACTTTAAACCCTATGCTAATGGTCATTTCGTATGAACAAGTACTGCAGGGCTGTAAAGGAAACCTGCCCTCATCATGTCTTGATGGAGGTAAAGGCCAAAATATTTCAAAATGTGGCACATATTTCAAGAAAACCATTTGAAGATGTAAGCTGTAATAACAGTTTGAAAAATAAAAGGACATGCCTGAAAGCTCAATTTCAAGGGAATATGAGACACATGCAAATCCAACCACACAGAGGTATCAGCTCACACCATTCAGAATAACCATCAGGAAAGAAATTACAAACGATCAATGCTGAAGAGGTTGTGCAGAAATGCATACTCTTAATTTGAAGTGGGACGTAACCTGGTAAGAGCCACTAATGGAAACAGAATGGATGTGCCTTTAAAAGGTAAACATTGAGCTACTATATGATCCAGCAGGCCCACTCCTGGGCCTATAACCTAAGAGGACAGAATTGGAAAGACACAGGCAGGCAAATCTGTACTGCAACAGTATTACTATAGCCAAGACATGGAAGCAACCAAAAGTCCATCAACAGATGGGTGGATAAAGAAGAACTGCTACATGTAGAGATGGAATATTAGCTCGGGAAAAAATGAAACAATGCCATTTGCAGCCCCATATATGAGTCTAGAGGTAATCATGAAACTTGTAGTAAGTGAGAAAGTGAAAGACACCTAACGTATGATATCACTTATAGGTGTTACCTAAAAATTGATAACAATGAAGATATTTCCACAGAGAAAGGCAATCACAGATTCATTAAACAAACTTATGGTTTCCCAAATGGAAAGGTATGAGGATTGGATCCATTATGATATTGGCATTAACAGAGATATACAAACACATGTGACATATGTAATCACCAAAGACCTATAGAATACCAAGAGAAGACTACTCAACATTGTGTCATAACCTACATGGGAAAAGGATCTGAAGAAGAATAGATATATGTGTATGTGTGAAAGAACCACATCTTGCACACCTAGAACAAACAAAACATAGTAATCAAATTTGCTGTGATAAAAAATAAAGATTAAATTAAAATAACGAACAAGAAGTAATGAGACATAATCTTAAGGGGCTTTTCCTGGCACATTCCATTCTAATTTTCAACGTAGAACAGGACTTCCATTAAGGCTCTGTTGCCCTGGTAACCAGATTTGGTAAAGGAGAAATGCTGCCGCCTTGTGGCTGTTTCACACAACAGCAGCTTTAAACCAAGCACTAATGATCACTTAATATTCAAAATATGTGCAGGACTGTAAAGGACACCAGGCCTCAAAAAATTCCTGGGGTCGTAAATCGACCAGAAAATTCAAAAGACGTCAACATTTCAAAAATACAATGTCAAGAGGCATATTTTGCGCACATTTTGTCTTTTCTTTTTTTTCTTTTTGTTTAAAAAAATGCATGGAATAATGATGAATATCAGGAACTAATAAAGCCATGCAAATCCAATCTACAAAAACTTTCACCTTACCACCGTCAGACTGATCATCAGCAAAATAGTCTGCAAAACATGAATGCTGAAAGGGTTTTAGAGAACTGTGTACCCTCAAGCTGATGCTGGGACGATAACTGGTAACAGCCAGTAGTGAGATGAGAATGGCGGTGTGTTTAAAGTTAAAAATTGAGCTCATCACTCTATAATAACCTACACGGGAAAGGAACCAAAGATGAACAGATAGATACATAGATATAATGAACCAGATTCTGTACACCTAGAACAAACATATTTTTTATCAAATTTGCTCAGATAATAAATAAAAATTAAATTTAAAAAAGAAACAAGAGGTAAGGAGATATAAGATCTTGGGGGGGGCGTGCCCTGGCACATTCCACTCTAATTTGCAGCCTACTAACACGATTTCCAGAAAGGCTTTGTTGCCCCAAAACCCAGAGTCGGAAATATGGAAATGCTGCCGCCTTGTGGCGGTTTCCCACAAGAGCGGCTTTAAACCAACTACTAATGGTCACTTAACATTCACAAGAACTCAGGGCTGTAAAGGACACCTGCCCTCAAAAAATGTCCTGAGGTGAGGAATGGCCAAAAATATTCAAAAAAGGCAAAATTTTCAAAAGGGTAGTACGAAGCGATACGTTTGACTTACTCTCTTGTTAAAAAAAGGAAAATGGATAGAAGCTCAACCTCAGGAATTATTAGACTCATGAAAATGTCATCTACAAAAAGGTTTCAACTCACATCAGTCGACTGGCCATCAACAAAAAGTCTACAAAGAATAAATGCTGAAGTGGTTTGAGAGAACTGTGTACCCTTTAGCTGCTGGGGGGATGTAAACTAGTAACTGTTAGTAGTGAGAACATAATGAAGGTGCATTTAACGGTAAAAATTGAGCTACCATGTGATCTGGTAGGTCCTTTGATGCACCTATCACCTGAGAAGACAAGAATGAAAAAAACACAGGCAGGCAATCCTGCAGTGCAGGAACATTTAAGACAGCCAAGACTTGGAATAAACCAAAATGTCCATGAACAGAAAAATGCACAAAAAGGAAGTGGTCCATGTACACAATGGAATATTAGCCACAGAAAACAGTGAAACAGTGTCGTTTGCACCACTGTATAAAGTCCTAGAGATAATCACCCAACTTGAAGTAAGAAAGAAACTGAAAGACAGATATCCTATGACATCATTTCTAGGTGTTACCTAAAAATTGATACCCATGAAATTATTTCCAAGAGAAGGAAAAGCATGGACTAAGAAAATAAAATTATGTTTAACCAAATGGAAAGGTATAAGGAATAAATGAATTACGATATGGGGGTTAACAGACATGTACTAACACATATGAAATATATAATCACAAAATACGAATGGAATACCAAGATATGTCTACTCAACACTCTGTAATAACCTACATGGGAAAGGATCCAAAGATTAATAGACAGATACATTGATATGATGAACCAGATTCTGTACACTTAGGAGAAACAACATTTCAATCAAATTTGCTCTGATACCTAATAAAAATTAAATTTAAAAAACAAACAACAAGTAAGGAGATATAAGCTCTTGGGGGTTTGCGCTGGCACATTCCTCTCTAATTTGAAGCCTACTAACACGATTTCCAGTAATGCTCTCTTGCCCAAAAACCCAGAGTTGGAAATGTAGAAATGCTGCTGCCTTGTGGTCCTTTCCCGCAAGAGCGGCCTTAAACCCACAGCTAATGGTCACTTAACATTCACAAGGACTCAGGTCTGTAAAGGACACCTGCCCTAAAAAGTTGTGCTGAGGTAGGGAATGGCCAACAAAATTCAAAACAGGCACATTTTTCAAGAAGATAATATGAAGATGTAAGTTTTACTCACTGTCTTTAAAAAAAGGAAAATGGATAAAAGCTCAAACTCAGGAATTATTACACTCATGCAAGTCTAATCTACAAAAAGGTTTCAACTCACACAGGTCGACTGACCATCAACAAAAAGTCTACAAATAATAAATTCTGAAGGGGTTTGAGAGAACTGTGTACCCTCTAGCTACTGGTGAGATGTAAAGTGGTAACAGCCAATAATGAGAACAGAAAGGAGCTGCATTTAAAAGTAAAAATTGAGCTACCATTCAATGCAGCAGGCACACCACTGTGCCTCTCACCTGAGAAGACCAGCATCCAGAAGACAGAGGCTGCAAAACCTGCACTGCAGCCTTATTCACAATAGCCAAGACATGGAAGCAACCTAAATGTCCATTAACAGATGAATGGATAAAGAAGAAATGGTCCATGTACACAATGGAATATTAGCCATGAAAAACAATGAAACACTGCTCTTTGAGGTACCATAGATGAGCCTAGAGATAAACACAGAACATGAAGTAAGTTGGAAAGCAAAACACATATATCCTATGATATCTCTTATACGTGTTACCTAACAACTGACAAAAATGGACACACTTCCACAGAGAAAGACACACACAGACTTAAAAGCACACTATGCATATCTAAAAGGAAAGGTGAGGGCAATGGGTAAATTAAGATTAGGTTTACCATACCTATACAAATACAGATTAAGTACATATATCAAAAAGCCTGACCACATAGCAAGGGAGGTCTACAGAACACTCTGTAATCCTTTACATGAGAAAAGGATCTGTACATGAATAGATATATATGATGTACAAATGAACCAGATTGTGTACACCTAGGACAAACTGTATTCTAATCATTACCCCGGTTAAAACAATTAAAAAAACGAACAAGAAGTAATGAGACATAAACTTCAGGGGCTTTTTCCTGGCACATTCAATTCTAATTTACAACCTAGTAAGAGGACTTCCAGAAAGGCTCTGCTGCCCTAGTAACCAGATTTGTGAATGGAGAAATGCTGCTGCCTTGTGGCCATTTCCCACAACACCAGCTTCAAACTCAGTGTTAAGGGTCACTAAACATTCACAATCATTGCAGGCATGTAAATGACACCTGATCTCAAAAAAAAATCCTGTGGTCGAAACTCAACCACAAAATTCAAAAGATGACAACCTTCCAAGAAGGCAATTTCAAGAGGTATATTGTACTCACACTTTTTTTTTCTAAATAAAAGAGAAAGATGTGGGGAAATTCTGAATATTAGGAATTATTAAAGGCATGCAAATCCAAATTACAAAAACCTATCAGCTCACACCAGTCAGAATGACCATGAGCAAACATTCTGCAAACAATAAATGCTGAAGGGGCTGTGGAAAAATGCGTACACTCAGTGTTAATTGGGATGTGGTAAGAGCCACTAATGAAAACACAATGCAGGTTCCTTGAAAAGGTAAACATTGTGCTACCAGTCAATGAATCATACCCACTGTTGGGCCCATCACCTGAGAAAATGAGAATCAAAAGTCACAGGCTGGGGCTTCCCTGGTGGCGCAGTGGTTGAGAGTCTGCCTGCCGATGCAGGGGACACGGGCTCATGTCCCGGTCCGGGAAGATCCCACATGCTGTGGAGCGGCTGGGCCCATGAGCCATGGCCACTGGGCCTGCACATCTGGAGCCTGTGTTCCGCAACGGGAAAGGCCACAACAGTGAGAGGCCTGCATACCACACACACACAAAAAAAGTCACAGGCTGGCAATACTGCACTCCAGCAATATTTACCATAGGCAACACTGTGAAGCAACAAAAATGTCCATCAAGAGAGGAATGCACAAAGAAGAAGTGGTCCATGTACAGAATGGAATATTACTCCACTAAAAAATATAAATTAAATTTAAAAAGCAAACATAAGTAAGGATACGTAAGCTTTTGGGGGTATATCAAGGCACATTGCACTCTAATTTATAACTGAGGAACACCACTGGCAGGAAAGTCTGTTTCTCTAGGTACCAGAGTGGGGAATGTAGAAATGCTGCCATCCTCTGGCTGATACCTGCAACAGCAGCTTTGAAATTTGTGCTAATGGGCACTTCATTTGCACAAGTACTGCAGGGCTGCAAATGAAACTTGCCCTTAAAATGTCTTGATGCAGGTAAAGGCCAAAAAATTTCACAGTGTGACACATACTTCAAGAAAACAATTTGAAGAAGTCAGCTGTAATAACAGTTTGAAAAATAAAAGGACATGCCTGAAATCTCAATTTCAAGGGAGTATGAGACACATGCAAATCCAACCACAAAGAGGTATCAGATCACACCACTCAGAATAACCATCAGCAAAAAATCTACAAACGATCAATGCTGAAGAGGTTTTGGAGAAATACATACCTTCAATTTGAAGTGGGACGTAACCTGCTAAGAGCCACTAATGAGAACACAATGGAGGTCCATTAAAAGGTAAACCTTGAGATACTATATGTTCCAGCAGGCCCACTTCTTGGGCTATATCTTAAGAAGACAGAATTGGAAAGACACAGGCAGGCAAATCTGCACTGTAGAAGTATTACAATAGCCAAGACATGGAAGCAACCAAAACGTCCATCAAGTGATGAGTGGACAAAGAACTGGTACATGTACAGATGGAATATTAGCCAAGGAAAAAAATGAAACAATGCCATTTACAGGACCATAGAGAAGTCTAGAGGTAATCATGCAACTGGTAGTAAGTGAGAAAGCAAAAGACACCTATCCTATCATATCATTTATGGGTGTTACCTAAAAATTGATACATATGAAGATATTTCCAGAGAGAAAGGCAACCACAGATTCATTAAACAAACTTATGGTTCACCAACTGGAAAGGTGTGAGGATTGGATACATTACGATATTGGGGTTAACAGAGATATACAAACACATGTGAAATATATAATCACCAAAAACCTACGGCATACCAAGAGAAGACTACTCAACATTGTGTCATAACTTACATGAGAAAAGGATCTGAAGAAGAATAGATATATGTGTATGTGTAAAAGAACCACATCTTGCACACCTAGAACAAACAAAACATTGTAATCTAATTTACTGTGATAAAGAATAAAAATTAAATTAAAATAACGAACAAGAAGTAATGAGACATAACCTTAAGGGGCTTTTCCTGGCACATTCCATTCTAATTTACAACCTACACCAAAACTTCCATTATGGCTCTGCTGCCCTATTAAGCAGATTTGGTAAGGAGAAGTGCCACCGCCTTCTGGTCATTTCACACAACAGCAGTAATGGTCACTTAATATTCAAAATAATTGCAGGCCTGTAAATGACACCTGCCATCAAAAGAAATCCTGTGGTCATAAATTGACCAGAAAATTCAAAAGACGCCAACATTTCAAGAAGACAATTTCATGAGGCATATTTTACGCACATTTTGTCTTTTCTTCTTTTTCTTTAAAATAAAAGGAAATTGAAAAGTGTGCAACATCAGCAATTAATAAAGCCATGCAAATCCAATTACAGAAATGTTCACCTCACAGCCGTCAGAATGTTCTTCAGAAAAAAGTCTACAAAGAATAAATGCTGAATGGGGTTTCAGAGAACTGTGTACCCTCTAGCTGCTGGGGGGATATAAACTGGCAACACAAAGTAGTGAGAACATAATGGAAGTGCGATTAAGGGTAAAAATTGAGCTACCATGTGATTTGGTAGGTGCTTTGATGTGCCTATCACCTGAGCAGAGCAGAATGGAAAAGACACAGGCTGGCAATCCTGCACTGCAGGAACATTTAACATAGCCAAGACTTGGAATAAACCAAAATGTCCATCAACAGAAAAATGCACAAAGAGGAAGTGGTCCATGTAAACAATTGAATATTAGCTATGGAAATTAATGAAACAGTGCAGTTTGCACCACCATATAAGGACCTAGAGATAATCACCCAAATTGAAGTAAGAAAGAAACTGAAAGACAGATATCCTATGACATCACTTATAGGTGTTACCTAAAAATTGGTATTCATGAACTTATTTCCAAGAGAAGGAAAAGCATGGATTAAGAAAAAAAATTATGTTTAACCAAATAGAAAAGTGTAAGGAATGTATGAATTATGATATGGGGGTTAACACACATGTATCAATACATATGAAATATATAATCACAAAATACCTATGGAATACCAAGAGAGGTCTACTCAACACTCTATAATGACATATACGAGAAAGGTTCCAAAGAGGAATAGACAGATACATTGATATGATGAACCAGATTCTGTACACCTAGGAGAATCTACATTTTTATCAAATTTTCTCTGATAATTAATAAAAATGAAATTAAAAAAACAAACAAGAAGTAAGGAGATATAATCTCTTTGGATGTGCCCTGGCACATTCCACTCTAATTTGAACCCTACTAACACGATTTCCAGGAAGGCTCTGCTGCCCAAAATCCCAGAGTTAGAAATGTAGAAATTCTGTCACCTTGTGGCCATTTCCCTCAAGAGCGGCTTTAAGTCCACAGCTAATGGTCTCTTAACATTCACAAGGACTCAGGCCTGTAAAGGACACCTGCCCTAAACAATTGTGCAGAGGTAGGGAATGGCCAATTAAATTCAAAACTGGAAAATTTTTCAAGAAGATAGTATGAAGAGGTAAGTTGGACTCACTCTTTTTTAAGTAAAAGGAAAATGGGTAAAAGCTCAGCCGCAGGAATTATTAGACTCATGCAAATCTAATCTACAAAAAGGTTTCAACTCACACCAATCGACTAACCATCAGCAAAAAGTCTACAAACAATAAATTCTGAAGGGGTTATAGAGAACTGTGTACCCTCTAGCTGCTGGTGAGATGCAAAGTGCTAACAGCCAATAATGAGAACAGAAAGGAACTGCGATTAAAAGTAAAAATCGAGGTACCATTCAATCCAGCAGTCACACCACTGGGCATCTCACCAGAGGCCAGAGCCAAGAAGACCCAGGCTGCAAAAGCTGCACTGCAGCCGTATTCACAATAGCCAAGACAGTGAAGCGACCAAAATGTCCATCAACAGATGAATGGATAAAGAAGAAGTGGTCCATGTACACAATAGAATATTAACCATGGAAAACAATGAAACACTGCTATTTGAGGCACCATAGATGAGCTTGGAGATAATCACAGAACATGAGGTAAGTCAGAAAGCAAAAGATCTATATCCTATTATATCACTTATAGGCGTTACTTAATAACTAACACAAATGAACATACTTCCAAAGAGAAAGACACTTACAGACTTAGAAATTAAATATGCTTATCTAAAAGGAAAGGTGGGTGGAATGGATAAATTAAGATTAGCGTTAAAAATACGTATACAAATACATATTATAAACATATATCAAAAGACCGACCATATAGCAAGGGAGGTCTATGGAACACTCTGTAATATTTCACATGGGAAGAGGATCTGAATATGAATAGACATATATATATATAAGAAATGAACCAGATTATGTACACCTGGACAACAATATCTAATCATTTCCCCGATTAAATAAATTTTAAAAACCAAGAAGTAATGAGACATAAACTTATGGGCGTTTCTCCTGGCACATTCCATTCTAACTTACAACCTAGGAACAGGACATCCAGAAAGGCTCTGCAGCCCTAGTACCCAGATTTGAGAATGGAGAAGTGCTGCTTTCTTGTGGCCATTTTCCACAACAGCAGATTTAAACCCAGTGCTAATGGTCACTAAATATTCACCAAACTTGCAGTTCTGTAATGACACCTGCCCTCCAAAAAGATCCTGGGGTTGAATATAGATCAAAAATTCAAAAGAGGACAACCTTCCAAGAAGAAAAGTTCAAGAGATATATTGTACTCACACTTTTTTTTAACAGAAAAAAAAGGCATGGAAAAATCATGAATTTTAGGAATTTTTAAAGACGTGGAAACCCAAATTACAAAAGCCTATCAGGTCACAGCAGTCAGAATGGGCAATAGTAAAAATGCTGCAAACAATAAATGCTGAAGGGATTGTGGAGAAATTCGTACCCTTGGTTTTAAGGGGGGCATGGTAAGAGCCACTAATGAAAACACAATGGAGGTGCTTTGAAAAGGTAAACATTGAGCTACTAGTCAATCAGTCACACCCACTGCTGGGCCTGTCACCTGAGAAAATGAGAATCAAAAAGTCACAGGCTGGCAATCTTGCACTCCAGCAATATTTAATATAGCTGACACTTGGAAGCAACGAAAATGTCCATCAACAGAAGAATGCATCAAGAAGTGGTCCATATACACAATGGAATATTACTCCAATAAAAATATAAATTAAATTTAAAAAACAAGCAATATTAAGGAGACATCAGTTTTTCAGGGTTTATCTGGGCACATTCCACTCTAATTTATACCCAAGGAAGACCACTGCCCAGGAGGGCTGTTTCCCTAGTACCAGCATGGGGAATGAAGAAAGACTGCCACACTCTGGCTGTTACCTGCAAAAGAAGCTTTAAAGCCTGTGCTAATGGTCACTTCATGTGAACAAGTACTGCAGGGCTGTAAGTGAAACCTTCCCTCAAAATATCTTGAGGGATGTAATGGCCAATAAATATCAAAATGTGACACATACTTTAAGAAAACACTTTGAAGAACTAAGCTGTAATCACAGTTTGAAAAATAAAAAGGACATGCCTTAAAGCTCAATTTCAAGGGATTATGAGTCACATGCAAATTCAACCACAAAGATGTATCAGCTCACACCACTCAGAATATCCATCAGCAAGAAAACTACAAACAATATATGCTGAAGGTGTTGTGGAGAAATGCATACCCTCAACTTTAAGTGGGATGTAACCTGGAAAGAGCCACTAATGAGAAGAGAATCGTGGTGCATTTAAAAGGTAAACCCTGAGATACGATATGATACAGGAGGTCCAATCCTGGGCCTATAACATAAGAAGACAGAACTGGAAAGACACAGGCAGGCAAATATGCATTGCAGCAGTATTACAATAGCCAAGACATGGAGGCAACCAAAAGGTCTATCAAGAGGTAAGTGCACAAAGAAGAACTGGTACATGTACAGATGGAATATTAGCTAGGGATAAAAATAAAACAAAGCCATTTGCAGCACTGTAGATGATTCTAGAGGTAATCAGGCAAATTGTACTAAGTCAGACAGCAAAAGACACATATCCTATAATATCACTTATAGGTGTTAGCTAAAAATTGATATCAATGAAGATATTTCCATAGAGAAAGGCAATCACAGATTCATTAAACCAAGTTATAGTTCACCAAATAAAAGGTGTGAGGATTGGATACATTAGGATATTGGTGTTAACATAGATATAGAAACACATTTGAAATATATAATCACCAGAGACCTATGGAATACCAAAAGAAGACTACTCAACATTGTGTCATAAGCTAAATGAACAAATGATCTGAAGAAGTATAGATACATGTATATGTGTAAAAGAACCACATCTTGCACACCTAGAAAAAACAAAACATTTTAATCAAATTTACTCTGATAAAAAATAAAAATTAAATTGAAAAAAGAAGTAATGAGACGTAAACTTAAGGGGCTTTTTGCTAGCACATTGCATTCTAATTTACAACCAGAACATGACTTCATTAATCCTCTGTCATCACTAATAAAGCAGCTTTATAAGCAAAGTTGAAGGTAGCTTAAAAGAAGTCTCACTAATTATTAATAGTAACAATAAAACAAACAAGAGTAAAAATATCACTGCAAAAAGTATACACAGAGTAACGGTAGGAGATCAAACACTTATTAAACTTCTGTAAAGAATAAAAGACAACAGTAGTATGTTTTGTTAAAAAGAGAGGGCCCAAATAAATCAGAAATGAAAGAGATGATATTACAACAGCCACCACAGAAATACAAAGTATCCTAAGATACACACAGGGTAACTCAGGGCTCAGATTGGACATAGCCCACTCTCCAATCCCCTGTATATGACTTATAGGAGTCTCAGGAACTGAGGAGGGGGTCCCTGAGGAGAGGCACAAAATAGAAGATGTTAGGCATTAACACGACTGCATTCATCTTAAATGTGCCTGAACTACATTCACATGAGATTTTGTCCTGTATGTACATCAGCACCTCTTATCGGAACTGAAGATCTTTGGCTTCACCACCACTACTGACAGCATTAGCTTCACCTGCTGTAGACCGTCTCCTATAGGATTTCTAGAACCACAAAACATCGAAGCTTCACAGGACCCAGGGTCTGTGCAACTCCACTATGAGTCTCAGAGTTTCAACTGCACTCAGAGACTCAGAGTCTCAACAGAGACTCCACTCTTGGAGGGCACACACAAAGCAATGGGCACATCAGGACTGAGGGGAAGGAGCAGTCACCCCATAGGTGAATGACCATACCTAACTGCTAGTGTTAGAGGGTCTCCTGCAGAGGCAGGGAGTGACTGTGGATCACCATGGGGACAACGACACTGGCAGCAGAAGTTCTGGGAAATACTCCTTGGCGTGAGCCCTCCCAGAGTCCGCCATTAGCTCCACCAAGAGCAAGGTAGGTTCCAGTGCTGGGTCGCCTCAGGCCAAGCAACCAACAGGGAGGGAACCAAGCACCATGCATCAGCAGACAAGCAGATTAAACTTTTTATTAAACTTTTATTTAATCCACAGACAAGCAGATTAAAGCTCTGCCCACCAGAGAAACACCCAGCTCTACCCACCACCAGTCCCTCCCATAAGGAAGCTTGCACAAGCCTCTAAGATAGACTCAATCACTGGAGGGCAGACAGCAGAAGCAAGAACTACAATTCTGCAGCCTGTGGAAGGAAAACCACATTCACAGAAAGATAGACAAAATAAAAAGGCAGAGGACTTTATACCAGATCAAGGAACAAGATAAATCCCCAGAAAAACAATGAAATGAGGTGGAGATATGCAACCTTCTAGTAAAAGAATTTGGAATAATGATAGTGAAGATGATCCAAGACCTTGGAAAAAGAATGGAGGCAAAGATCGAGGAGATGCAAGAAATGTGTAACAAAGACCTAGAAGAATTAAGAAACAAACACCTGGAAGAATTAAAGAACAAACAAACAGAGATGAACAATACAATAACTGAAATGAAAAATACACTAAAAGTAATCAGTAGCAGAATAACTGTGGCAGAAGAACGGATAAGTGACCTGGAAGACAGAAAGGTGGAAATCACTGCCATGGAACAGAATAAAGAAAAATAATGAAAATAAATGAAGACACCATAAGAGACTTCTGGGACAACACTAAATGCAACAGTATTCACATTATAGGGGTCCCAGATGGAGAAGAGAGAGAGAAAGGACACAAGAAAATATTTGAAGACATTATAGTCGAAAACTTCCCTAGCATGGAAAAAGAAATAGCCACCGAAGTCCATGAAGCACAGAGAGTCCCAGGCAGGATAAACCAAAGGAGAAAAATGCCGAGACACACAGTAATCAAATTGACAAAAATTAAAGACAAAGAAACATTATTGAAAGCAACAAGGGAAAAATGACAAATAACATACAACGGAACTCACATAAGTTTAACAGCTAATTTCTCAGCAGAAAATCTACAAGCCAGAAGGGAGTGGCATGATAAATTTAAAGTGATGAAAGGGAAGAACCTACCACCAAGAGTACTCCACCCAGCAAGGATCTCATTCAGATCTGGCAGAGAAATCAAAAGCTTTACAGACAAGCAAAAGCTAAGAGAATTCAGCACCACGAAACCATCTCTACAATAAATGCTAAAGGAACTTCTCTAAGTGGGAAACACAAGAGAAGAAAAGGACCCACCAAGCAAACCCATAACAATTAAGAAAATAGTAATAGGAACATACATATCGATAATTACCTTAAACTTGAAAGGATCAAGTGCTCCAACCAAAAGACACAGCCTCACTGAATGGATACAAAAACAAGATCCGTATATATGCTGTCTACAAGAGACCCATTTCAGACCTAGGGACACATACAGACTGAAAGTGAGGGGAAGGAAAAATATATTCCATGCAAATGAAAATCAAAAGAAAGCTGGAGTAGCAATACTCATATCAGATAAAATAGATTTTAAAATAAAGAATGTTACAAGAGACAAGGAAGGACACTACATAATGATCAAGGCATTAATCCAAGAAGATATAACAATTATCAGTATATATATATATACCCAATATAGGAGCACCTCAATATATAAGGCAACTGTTAACAGCTATAAAAGAGGAAATTGCCAGTAACACAGTAAGAGTGGGACACTTTAACACCACACTTACACCAATGGAGATCATCCAGACAGAAAATTAATAGGAAAACACAAGCTTTAAATGACACAAGAGACCAGATAGATTTAATGGATATTTATAGGACATTCCATCCAAAAACAGCAGATTACATGGTTCTTCTCAATGGCACACAGAACATTCTCCGGGATAGATCACATCTTCGGTCACAAATAAAGCCTCAGTAAGTTTAAGAAAACTGAAATCATATCTAGCAGCTTTTCTGACCACAATGCTATGAGATTAGAAATCAATTACAAGGAAAAAAATGTAAAAAACACAAACACATGGAGGCTAAACAATACGTTACTAAATAACCAAGAGATCACTGAAGAAATAAAAGAGGAAATCAAAAACTACCTAGAAACAAATGACAACAAAAAACATGATGATCCAAAACCTATGGGATGCAGCAAAAGCAGTTCTAAGAGGGAAGTTTATAGCAATACAAGCCTACCACAAGAAACAAGAAAAATCTCAAATAAGCAATGTAACCTCACACCTAAAGGAACTAGAGAAAGAAGAACAAAACCCAAAGTTAGTAGAAGGAAAGAAATCATAAAGATCAGAGCAGAAATAAATGAAATAAAAGCAATAGCAAAGGTCAATAAAACTAAAAGCTGGTTCTTTGAGAAGATAAACAAAAATGATAAACCTTTAGCCAGACTCAAGAAGAAGAGGGAGAGGACTCAAATCAATAAAATTAGAAATGAAAAACGATAAGTTGTAATAGACACAACAGAAATACAAAGCATCCTAAGAGACTACTACAAGCAACTCTATGCCAATAAAATGGACAACCTGGAAGAAATGGAAAAATTCTTAGAAGGGTATAACCTTCCAAGACTGGACCAGGAAGAAATAGAAAATATGTACAGACCAATCACAAGTAATGAAATTGAAACTGTGATTAAAAATCTTCCAACAAGCAAAAGCCCAGGACCAGATAGCATCAGAGATGAATTCTATCAAGCACTTAGACAAGAGCTAACACCCAACCTTCTCAAACCCTTCAGAAATTTGCAGGGAGAGGAACACCCCCAAACCAATTCTATGAGGCCACCATCACCCTGATACCAAAACCAGACAAAGATACTGCAGAAAAAGAAAATTAGAGACCAATATCACTGATAAATAGAGATGTAAAAATCCTCAACAAAATACTAGGAAACAGAATTGAACAACACATTAAAAGGATCATACACAATGATCAGGTGGGGTTTATCCCAGGGATGCAAGGATTCTTCAGTATACACAAATCAATCAATCTGTTACACCATATTAACAAATTGTAGAATAAAAATATGATCATCCCAATAGATGCAGGAAAAGCTTTTGACAAAATTCAACACCCATTTATGATAAAAAGTCGCCAAAAAGTGGGCATAGAGGGAATCTACCTCAACATAATAAAGGCCGTATATGACAAACCAACAGCAAACATCATTCTCAATGGTGAAAAAATAAAAGCATTTCCTCTAAGATCAGGAAAAAGACAAGGATATCACCTCTCACCACTACTATTCAACATAGTTTTGGAAGTCCTAGACACAGCAGTTGGAGAAGAAAAAGAAATAAAAGGAATACAAATTGGAAAAGAAGAAGTAAAATTGTCACTGTTTGCAAATGACACGATACTACATATAGTGAATCCTAAAGATGCCTCCAGAAAAGTACTTGAGCTAATCAATGAATATGGCAAAGTTGCAGGATACAAAATTAATGCACAAAAATCTCTTGCCTTCCTATACACTAACAATGAAAGATCAGAAAGAGAAATTAAGGAAACAATCCAATTCACCATTGCAACAAAAATAATAAAATACGTAGGAAAGAACCTACCTAAGGAGGTAAAAGACCTGAACTCAGAAATCTATAAGACACTGCTGAAAGAAATCAAAGATGATATAAACAGATGGAGGTACAAACCATGTTCTTGGATGAGAAGAATCAATATTGTGAAAATGACTATATTACCCAAAGCAATCTACAGATTCAATGCAATCCCTATCAAATTACCAGTGGCAGTTTGTACAGAACTGGAGTAAAAAAAATCTTAAAATCTGTATGGAGACACAAAAGACCCCCAATAGCAAAAGCAGTCTTGAGGGAAATTAAAAGAGCTGGAGGAATCAGACTTCCTGACTTCAGACTATAGTACAAATCTACAGTAATCAAGACTATATGGTACTGGCACAGAAACAGAAATATAGATTAATGGAACAGGATAGAAAGCCCAGAGTTAAACCTACGTACCTATGGCTAACTCATCTATGACAAAGGAGACAAGGATAATACAATGGAGAAAAGACAGTCTCTTCAATAAGTGGTGCTGGGAAAACTTGACAGCTACACATAAAAGAGTGAAATTAGAACACTCCATAACACCATACACAAAAATAAACTCAAAATGGATTAGAGATCTAAATGTAAGATCAGGCACTATAAAACTCCTAGAGGAAAACATAGGCAGATCATTCTATGACATAAATCATAGCAAGATACTTTTTGACCCACCTCCTTGAGAAATGGAAATAAAAACAAAAATAAACAAATGGGACCAAATGAAGCTTTTGCACAGCAAAGGAAAACATAAACAAGACCAAAGGACAACCCCCAGAATAGGAGAAAATATTTTCAAATGAAGCAAATGATAAAGGATTAATCTCCAAAATTTACAAGCAGCTCAGGTAGCTCAATATCACAAAAACAAACAACCCAATCCAAAAATGGGCAGAAGACCTAAATAGACATTTCTCCAAAGAAGATATACAGATTGCCAACAAAAACATGAAAGGATGCTGAACATCACTAATCATTAGAGAAATGCAAATCAAAACTACAATGCTTTATCACCTCACAGCAGTCAGAATGGCAATCATCAAAAAATCTAGAAAAAATAAATGCTGGAGAGGCATTTATTGGAGAAAAGGGAATGCTCTTGCACTGGTGGTGGGAATGTAAATTGATATAGCCACTAGGGAGAACAGTATGGAGGTTCCTTAAAAAACTAAAATTAGAAGTACCATACAACCCATCAATCCAAGTACTGGGCATTTACACTGAGAAAACCATAATTCAAAAAGAGTTATGTACAACAATGTTCATTGCAGCTCTATTTACAATAGCCAGGACATGGAAGCAACCTAAATGTCCATCGACAGATGAATGGATAAAGAAGATCTAGCCCATATATAAAGTGGAATATTACTCAGCCATGAAAAGAAACAAAACTGAGATATTTGTAGTGAGGTGGATGGATTTAGAGTCAGTCCTACACAGTGAAGTAAGTCAGAAAGAGAAAAAGAAATACCATATGCTAACAGAGATATATGGAATCTAAAGGGAAAAAAATGTTTATGAAAAACCTAGGGGCAGGACAGGATTAAGGACACAGATGTAGATAAAGGACTTGAGGACACGGGGAGGGGGAAGTATAAGCTGGGACGAAGTGAGAGAGTGGCATGGACATATATACATTACCAAATGTAACATCAATAACTACTGTGAAGCAGCCACATAGCACAGGGAGATCAGCTCAGTGCTTTGTGACCACTTAAAGGGGTGGGATACAAAGGGTGGGGGGGAGATGCAAGAGGGAGGGGATATGGTGATATATGTATATGCATAGCTGATTCACTTTGTTATACAGCAGAAACTAACACTCCATTGTAAAGCAATTATACTCCAATAAAGGTGCAAAAGGAAAAAAAGAAGAAAACCCAGAGATAAACCTACACACCTATGTTCAACTAATCTATGACAAAGGAGACAAGACTATACAATGGAGTAAAGACAGACTCTTCAATCAGTGGTGCTGGGAAAAATTGAGAGCTACATGTAAAAGAATGAAATTAGAACACTCCCTAACGCCATACACAAAAATAAATTCAAAATGGATCACAGACCTTAATATAAGACCAGACAGTATAAAACTCTTACAGGAAAACAGGAAGAATACTCTGACATAAATCAGAGCAATATCTGTTTTGATCCACCTCCTAGAGTAAAGCAATAAATAAGAAAACTAAACAAATGGGATCTAATGAAACATAAAAGCTTTTGCAAAGCAAAGGAAACTACAAACAAGACCAAAAGACAACCCTCAGAATAGGTGAAAATATTTGCAAACGAAACAATGAACAAAGGTTTAATCTCCAATATATATAAACAGCTCATGCAGCTCAATATTAAAGAAAAACAAACAACCCAATACAAAAATGAGCAGAAGATCTAAACAGATATTTCTTCTAAGAAGACATAGAGATGGCCAAGAAGCACATGAAAAGCTGCTCAACATCACTAATTATTAGAGAAATGCAAATCAAAACTACAATGACATATCACCTCACACCTGTTAGAATGGGCATCATCAGAAAATCTACAAACAACAAATGCTGGAGAGGGTGTGGAGAATAGGAACCCTCTTCCACTATTGGTGGGAATATAAATTGATACAGTCACTATGGAGAACAGTATGGAGGTTCCTTAAAAACCTAAAAATAGAATTACCATATGATCCAGCAATCCCACTACTGGGCATATATCCAGAGAAAACCATAAATCAAAAAGACACATTTACCACTATGTTCATTGCAGCACTATTTACAATAACCTGGTAATGGAAGCAACCTAAATGCCCACAGACAGACAAATGGATAAAGATGTGGTACATATATAAAATGTAATATTACTCAGACAAAAAAAAGGAATGAAATTGGGTCATTTGTAGAGACGTCGAACGATCTAGAGACCGTCATACAGTGTGAAGTAAGTCAGAAAGAGAAAAACAAATATTGTATATTAATGCATATATGTGGAACCTAGAAAACTGGTACAGCTGAACCAGTTTGCAGGGCAGAAATAGAGACACAGATGTAGAGAACAAACGTATGGACACCAAAGAGGAAAGCCTTGGTGGGTGGTGGTGGGATGAGTTGGGAGATTGAGATCAACATGTATATATTTATACGTATAAAATAGATAACCAATAAGAACCTGCTCTATAAAAAAATAAAATTTAAAAATGAAATAAAATTAAAAAATAATAAAACAGAAAACAAAGTTCTTCCCTTCCCATAGATGTATTTATACGAATGAATTATTTCCATGCTTATATCTATAAATACAAAGAAGAGGAATAAAATCCACCTTGAACCAAAAGAGGAAAAAAGAAAAACAACCCAGGAAACACCAGTTAAACAGAGGAAAACCTTATCAGGGCACTGGCTCCAGTGGTAAACGATTCTGAAGTTGGTCAGAGGTGGGGAATCGTCTCCCATGAAGCCAGAAGCCCCCCCCCCCCAAGGAGCGTCCTCATTGCAAAGCTGGGGGACCGTGCCGAGACATCTGTGAGTAGACGTGAGCTGAGCCCCAGGCCAGCTGCTGTTGAACTGTTCCCATCCTTCCCAGGTAAAACACCTGAATAGGTACAAGGACTTGAAAGCCTAGAGAAAGGACCATGGAGCCACACCAGCGACAGCACGCCGGCCGACTTGGTGCCTGCAGGCCAGCCAGGATGGTCCTGGCCCTGGGCTTCTTCTGGAAGCATTCCAATTCCCTGTCTGAGATATCCCTCCTGTCCCAGCCCCCGCTGCTTTTTTCCTTCCTCCCCTCTGCCTGGGGAGAAATTCCAGCAACAGATAGGGGTGACACATCCTCTTCTTTAGCAGGTGGCAGCCTGGCAACTCCTGCAGAAAGTCCAGCAGAGCCCCACTCACACCAGGCCACATACAGAGCCGTGGCCCCTCACTCCCTCCCACCAGCCCAGCTCCGACACTGCTGATGGGGCAGAGAATATGGAATCAGGCACAGCTGCAGGGGCTCTTGCTGCCTGGAGCGGTGTTTATATTGACCTCAAACCAGGCACACCTGGGGAGGACTGGCCGTTAGGGTCAGGCTGCCCAGGTCAGCCAATCCTCACGCCTCAGAGGCTCACATTGCAGAAACTGGACATTGCTGAACCGGCCAGGTCCAAGGAATAGGTGTGGGATCCTGAGAGTCAGGATAGACAAGGGGCTGCAGCTCTGCCTTGTTTTCTAATCATTTTATCTGGCCCACGAGTGGGAGACAACTTCAAGAAAACCCTCTCCTAATGAGAGGAACCCAGGAGTCAGGGAGAGGAGGGCTGATGGGTGGAGACAGAGGCCTGGGGCCCCAACTGCAGTGTAAGTCTCTTGAAGACCAGGCAGAGTGGGGCCGCACAGAGTGATGCCCAGTGTCACAGACCTGTCAGAGCTGCTGTTTGTTAGTTCAAGTCCTGTTCTGAAAGGCTCTGTGTCAGCTCTGAGCAACAGGTGAGCTGGGGTTGCTCTGAAATGAGGACTATGTGCATGGTTCCTGTGTGCCCAGCCCTGCCGGGGTACCTGCCCAGGGAAGTTCCATATCCTGGGAGGGCCCTGACCATGAGAGCCCTGTGGACTGCTGAGGACCTGCCCATATGAGCTCCATATCCTGGGAGGGGCGTGACCACGAGAGCACAGGTGGCTTCTTGGTACCTGCCCAGGTGAGCTCCATATCCTTTTATTGGCCTAACCACGAGAGCCCCGTGAGCTGCTGGGGACCTGGTAATGGATGTCAGGACAGTCAGTGAAGCCACCAAGGATATACATCCAGTAGTTCCTAATTCCTACACCCTGTTGATCATTCTACCATCCACCAGGACATGGTATGCTGTATGAGACTTCAATGATGCCTTCTTCTGTATCCCATTAGTCCCAGAGTCACAAGAAATTTTGGCTTGTGGGTGGCAGGACTCAACATACAACAGAAACATTACTATTAGGCCGTCCTTCCCCAAGGGTTCAAAAATTCCCACACCATCTTTGGGGAAACGTTAGCTAAAGACCTAAAAGTTCTACCTCTGGAAAGGGAACCCTCTTTCAATATACAGATGACATTCTGATTTCCAGCCCTACTAAGGAGACCTCTGAACTACATAGCCAATAAAGGATAGAAGGTGTCCAAGTAAAAGGCTCAAATATTACAGACTAAGGTGACCTGCTTGGGCTTCATTCTCACAGAAGGTCGGAGAAGCCCATCTCTGGAAATGGAAGAAGCCATTTGCAGCCTTACCACTTCTAAAACTAGAAGACAATTTAGGGGTTCCTGGGGAGGCCGTGGTTTGCTGCATCTGGATCCCTAAATACAGTCTAATAGCTGGGCCTCTATATGAAACACTGAAAGGAAAAGATGATGATCCTTTTGTATAGAATCCAGAAGCGAACTTTCAAGAATGGAAAGAGCAGTCAAATCAGACCCTTGCCCTGGAACTGCCTAATTTAGCTAAACCCATTGGCCTTTACATTCCTGGTGAAAGGTGAATCGCCATTGGTGTATTAGTGCAAAAACTGGGACCACTTGAAATGGAATAACACAAGAATGCTCTCCAGGTAGAATAAACTACAGTCACCAAGGGCTTGGCCCACCACCCCATCCGGCCAGGGTACTTAGGGTATCTTAAAAACCTGGAAATCAGTAGCCCGCAAGGTCAGCTCCCTCCTAAGGGAAAAGAACTCCACGTGGTGATCCTAACCACCAACCATGCCCTGCAGTTGCAGGGTTCGCTCCGTGGGCATACTGGCCTCGAGTGAGGAGGCCCTCCAACTCCAACCTTCAGAGAGACAACCAGGGGCAGCGTGTCCCCATGACGACTCATGTGACCATCACTTGACCTGGAGCTTCTCTAAGAAAACAACAAGAGTGTGCCCCAAAAGAGCAGACTACTGTTTGCAAGACTTACTGCACCCAGACGGGAGCTAATAAGCTTGGCAGGGGAACAGTGTATCATGATGTCACCATAGAAAGGCCTACAGACACCGTGGTGATGGCGGCCAATAAGACCAGCTGGACTCCTGGCTACTTCAAAAGGCCGTTGTCTCAGTGGCCGTCATGGTCCTGGATCACCACCGACCCTGGACTCTCTGGGAGTTGAGCAGGCAGGGCTCTGACACCTGATGCTGTTTGTACGTTAATTCAGGGGCCTAATTGAAGAAAGCACAGATTACTGGTCAGAGTATCTCTACTGGCAGAAACCTTCAGCCTAAGATGGCCGAACAAATGTGGGGTGGGGTAAAACCGACCCCCCCCAGCGTGTCTGAGCATCTCTTTCCTGGACCCCTAAAGATCATTAGAATCTATAACATTTCCAATGCTGGTGCTCAGGTGGACGAGCAGGGAGGCAGGAATCCTGGGGAAAATCAACCTCACCTGGTGGCTGCTGAGGAGAAGTTCTGCCCCTCACCCCAGGTATGAGGACTCCCAAGTCAGCACGAAGCAGTTACAGAAGAGGGGTCTTCACCCTCAGCACTCCAAGAATGAGGAACGGGACAAAAGAAAGAGGAGGGGTTTGTCACCGGCAAAGCCCATGAAAAATTCCTGGGAGATAAAAGTAGAATATGGGCAATAAAATAAAGTCTAACCTTTTTTCCTTTGTGCTTTGTCTAATTTCACATGCTCCTAGGGTTCCGCATGCAGAGGTCCCACACCTGGCACCTCAGACTCGATTTCCTAGTGCAGAATGGCTGGATCCACACGTCAGCTTGCAGGACCCCATGCGGACTCCGCGACATAGAGCCTGAGCTGCAGCCAACCCGGACCTCGAGAGCCCCACCCCCTCCCTCCCACTGATGCTGCTGGGATCCCTATACAGCAACCCGACCCACAGCCCGCGGAGGAGCTCTCGCTCTCACCCCTCCATTCTCTGATCAAAATATAAAGTTTCCTTTGCTTCTGAACAAAACTCAGTCTTGATCTGTTGGCTCCAATGACACTGGGCAGGCAGACCCTTGTTGGGGCCCACTCTGGAGGATCAGTAACAGAAATTGAGAACATTGTAACTTCAATGAACAGATGTGTGAGCCAAACTGTAATTAACATAGAGCAGTCTCTAAGGCTCGGGTAAAATAACGTGTTTCTAACACTTCCATTTGCTATTTCCATCACTTTATTATAAGCAATTTCAGTGAAGAGTTTTGTCTTATTTATCAGGTCAACATTAGAGAAATGAAGTGATTTCTTCCCAAGGATGTACATCTAATAATCTTGGCTGAAGCTTCAATCTTGTTTTGAATGCTTTTCCATTGAAAATGCTACCTCTCTTTCAGCTCCCCCATTTCTGAGAAGTATAAAATCTTATAATTTATTATTACCAAAGGGGAAAGGTGGGAGGAGGGATAAATTAACAGTGTGGGATTAACACATACACACTGCTATGTATAAGATAGATCATCAACAAGGAACTACATTATAGCACAGGGAACTACACTCAATATTTTGCAATAACCTATAAGGGGAAATAATCTGAAAAAGAATAGGTATTTTTATCGACATCATCTATCAACGACAGATAAAATGTAACCTAAGGGAAGCTGATGGTGAGCGCTTCTGACACTGAACACTTCAATCAACTAAAGTTCGGACTCTTCCTACTTCCAAAGGCTTTTAATGAACATACGTGTAGCCGTAGCTTAAAAATTCCCCAGTTTGGGGTTCCAGGAGACAAAGATTTGACAAAATCGCTGGTGTTCTCCTTACATGCATGGGACCCTTCCTACTGCTAAAACATGCCTGTCACACCCAGGAGATGGTACACCATTTGATCAGGAAGAGTTTGGAAATGGCATCTCATCTTCTCATCTCTTGCTGCTAGGGTTCACCCCTCCAGCATCTTTTCTAACAATCTCCCCACTTGGCGATGTAGCACCGTCAATATTTTGCAATAACCTATAACCTGTTGCATGCAGTTTGGAATTTGTCCAGAGGATGAAGCAGAAGGATGAGAAACAATGAGAGACAAGTCCTAGGTGTTCGGACAGGAACATGTCACTCTAATTTCCAATCAGGAAGACGTATTGACCAAATGCTAAGATTACCCATGGAAACAGAATAGGGCTTGATGAAATCCTGCTGTTTTGTGGCCAGTTCCCAAAAATACAAGTTGAAAAATGGAATTCAGGGACACTGAAATTCACGAAACTGAAGAGCTGAAAATATCTATCGCTGAAAAATGTCTTGAGGTAAGTCACCGAAAAGGACTTGTAAGCAAGGGAGAATGGCAGGAAAGGGATTTGAAGAGGTAGAAAGGACTCGCCATTAAAGCACAAGAAAAGGGGCTGAACATCGCCAATGATGCAGTTGGCCACAAAGGGCATAAGCGTTTTTTCTGAATATATTCAAGAAAAGGGCATAGGCCCTTTTTAGCCAACCAAACAAGTGGGCACTGGAAATCAATACTACAAAGGTATCACTTCACATCAGTCAGAAGAGCCATCCTCATAAAGTGTAAACACCAGAAATGCAGGACAGGGTGAGGAGAAAAGGGAGCCCTGTGGGGCTGATAGTAGAAATGTAAATTGCCAACGGCCACTCTGAAGAAGTGTATTGTGTTTACTAAAACATCTGAAAAATGAGCTACAGAGCATAGGGCACTTTCACTCATGGGTGTATATCTTGGGAAAAACAAAAATCGACAGGACACAGCACCCAACATTTACCGCCTCTCTGTTTAAAAGACTTTGATATAACCTAAATGTCCCTGGAAGGAAAAAAAATGGATAAAAGAGATGTGGTACTTATGTAGGGTGGAATATTACTCAGCCCGGAAATCAGTGAAATAAGGCCAGTTGCAACAACTCCAAAGGAATTATGTACAATCATTCTAAGTGACATAAGTCAAAAAGAAAAAGACACATATCATAAGATACCACTTAAATGTGGAATCAAAAATGGCTACACATGAAATAAATTACAAAAGATAAACATAGTCAAATATGTAGAAAACACACATAAGGCTGCTAAAGGGGAAAGGTAAGGAGGGGTGAGGCATTATCCAGGAGGCTGAAATTAGCAAATATACAATTCCAAATACCAAATTGATAATCGAAAAGTCCTATATGGTACCTCAAAGAACTGCACTCAGCACACTCAAGTCACCTGAAAAGAATACATATGACTGGTAAGAATCTGAAGAAGAATTTATTGATGTCTCTCTATATGTGAATCAAGTAGATGTACAGCAGCAAGAAGCAGACCATTGAAAATCAGCTGTAACCAATATAATAATAAATTTTAAAAAAAGGACAGTGAGACAGAAAAATTCTTACAACTTTTGCCCAGGGGCTGTTAATCAACATGGATTGAACACATATAGACACACAGCAGGATGAGACATAAGACTGGAAACTGATTGCGCTAAGAGAATTAGTGAGCTTGGGTGAGGAAATGCAGACCCTTTAAAGTAATACTGCCTGGTACCCATTGCACGGGTCCCAAATCTGCAGGTCCAAGGGAACTGCCTACAGGTAAAACATGCATGGGAAACCCAGAGGACTGTACACCGTGTTGTCGGGAAAGGTGTCTAAAATACACCTCATTTTTCATCTCCCAGTGTCCAGGTTCGCCATTCCAGCCACTTTACTAAAATTCTCCCCACTAGGAGAATCAGTGCCTTTAACCTCCTGTTTCGCACAGTTTGCCATTTGTGTAGAGGATGAACGGGAAGAGGGGAAAACTATGAGACACCAGCTGTGGGTGTTCTGACAGGCACATGTCAGTCAAATTTCCCATTGGGAAGAAGAATTAACCAAAGGCTCAACCTGCCGGCCTGAAATCAGAATAGGGCCTGAAGCAATCCTGTGGTTTTGCAGCCAGCTCACAAAAAAAGCGAGTTGAAAAATGGAGCTCATGGGCAGCGCACTTCACAAACCTGAAGAGTTATAAATGACACCTAACGACCAAAAATATATTGAGGTAAGACAACGAAGAGGCTCTGAATGCAAGGCAGAATTTCAGGAAACAGATTTCAAGAGGTAGATTGGTCTAGCTATTAAAGCACATGAAAAGCGTCAGAACTTAGACAATGATGCAGTTGGCCAAAAAGGGCGCATGCGCTCTTTCCTGAATATATTCAGGAGAAAATGCATATGGCCTTTTTGGCCAACCAAGCAAGCGGGCAATGCAAATCCGCACAACAAAGAAGTCTCACTTACCACCAGTCAAAAGAGCCATCTAAAAAAAAGTGTAAAAACCAGAAATGCAGGACAGGCCATAGAGAACAGGGAGCCTTATTATGGGGATGTGCATGGTGTAAATTACCGAGAGCCACTCTGTAAAAGTGGATGGTGTTTCCAGAAACATTTAAAAAACAGAGCGACAGAGCATAGGGCACTTCCACTCATGTCCTAATATCTTGGGAAGACTAAAAATCAACAAGACAAAGTCAACCCAAAATTTAGGGCTGCTGTGTTTACAAGAACCTCAATTTCAGTTGACCTTAAATATCCCAGGAAAGAAAACAATGGATAAAGAAGTTGTGGTACTTATGTACAATGGAATATCACTCAGCCATGAAATCAATGTCATAAGGCCAGCAGCAGCATAATGAGTGGATTTACTCCAACGATTCTAAGTGAAATAAGTCACACAGAAAAAGAAACTTATCATAAGATATCACTTTGAGAAGGAATGTAAACATCACTATACATTAACTAAATTACAAAACAAAGCAGAGTCACACATTTAGAAAACACATTTATGCCTGCTTAAGCAGAAAGGTGAGGTGGGGTTATGCGTAACACAAGAGTTTGAAATTAGCACAGATACCGTTATATGCATCAAATATGTAATAGGCAAGACCTACTCCTTGCTCAATGAACTAGACTCAACACCCCCTCTTCACCAAAGAAGAATATATCTGACTAGTAAGAAACTTAAAACCTATGTATTGATATGTCGCTGTAGGGGAATCAAGTGTGTGTAGAGCGGCATAAACACAGCAGTGAAACTCAGCTAAACCGCATTATGAAAATAAATTTCAACCACAAACACAAAGACAGTGAAAGAGAGAGAAATTCTTACAGAATGCATTCAGGGGCTGTGATGCAACCCGGACTGACCACATCTACAACCACAGCTGGATGAGACATAAGGCTGGACGCTCTTGTGCCTGAGACGATTGGTAGGATTGGGTGAGCAAAGGCAGAGCCTTTAAAGTAATTCTGCGTGCTACCCATTCCAAGGTTCCCAACTCTCCAGGTGTAAGGGAATCTTCCTACAGCTAAAACATCCATGGGAAACCCAGAGGATGGTACATCGTGTGATCCGGAAAGGTTTCTAAAACGCACCTCATTTTTTAATCTCCTGGTGCTCAGGTTCACCATTCCAGCTGCTTTACTAACAATTTCTTCACTTGAATAATCAGTGCCTCTAACCTCCTGTTTCCCACAGTTTGCAATTTGTCCAGAGGATAAACGGAAAGAGGGGGAACCAATGAGAGAATAGCTGTAGGTGTTTGGATGGGCACATGTCACTGTAATTTCCCATCAGGAAGAAGAATTAACCAAAGGCTAAGTCTGCCACTTCAGAACCAGAATAGGGCCTGAAGAAATCCTGCTGTTTTGCAGCCAGCTAACAAAATGTGAGTTGAAAACTGAAGATCAGGGGCACTGCAGTTCACAAACCTGCAGAGTTATAAAGGACAACTATCATCCAAAAATATATTGAGATAAGGCAATGAAGAGTATTTTAAACCAAGGCAGAATTTCAGGGAACAGATTTCAAGAGGAAGATTGGAGTTGCCTTTAAAGCACATGAAAAGCGTCAGAATTTCGACAATGATGCAGTTGGCCAAAAAGGGTGTATGCATTTTTTCCTGAATATATTCAGGAAAAAACGCATACACACGTTTTGGCCAACCAAGCAAGTGGGTATTGCAAACCTTCACAACAAAGAAGTCTCTCTTCCCACTGGTCCAAAGGGCCATGAGAAAAAGTGTAAAAACCAGAGAGGCAGGACAGGCCATGGAGAACAGGGAGCCTTGTTACCCTGATGGGTGGGATGTAAATTTCCAACAGCCACTCAGGAGAAGTGTTTGGTGTTTCCTGAAACATGTAAAAACCAGAGCTGCAAAGATTAGGGCACTACCACTCATGCGCATATATCATGGGAAAACTAAAAATGAACAAGACACAGCCACCCCAATGTTTAGGGCTGTTCTATTTACAAAACCCTCGACTTCAGTACACCTTAAATATCCCAGAAAAGAGAAAAATGGATAAAGAAGTTTTGGTACTTATGTACAATGGAATATCACTCAGCCACGAAATCAATGTCATCAGGCCAGTATCAGCATAATGAGTGGATTTAGGTGATGATCCTAACTGAAAGAAGTAACACAGAAAAAGGAACTTATCATAAGATCTCACTTATAGAGGGAATGTAAACATGGCTACACATGAGCTGAATTACAAAACAGAACAGAGTCACACATTTAGAAAATGCACTTATGCCTGCTTCAGGAGAAAGGTGAGGTGGGGTGCTGCATAAAGTCAGAGTTTGAAATTAGCACAGATACCTTTCCATAAACCAAATATGTAATAGACAAGACCTACACTTTGCTCAATGAACTGGACTCAACACCCCCTATGCACAGCAGAGGAGTATATCTGACTAGTAAGAATCTTAAAACCTATGTATTGATATGTCTCCATAAGGGAATCAAGTGTGTGTAGAGCAACATAAACACTGCAGTGAAAATCAGCTAAATCCCATTATAAAAATAAAATTTAAATATCAAGAAAAACACAAAAAGAGTGAAAGAGAGAGAAATTCTTACAAAATTCGTTCAGGAGCTGTGATGCACCCTGAATTGACCTTATCTACACCCACAGCTGGATGAGACATAAGGCTGGAGTTGGGGCTGAGAGAATTGGTGAGGTTGGGTGAGCAAATGCAGACCCTTTAAAGCAATACTGTGTGCTACCCATTCCATGGGTCCCAACTTTCCAGGTTTGAGGGAATCTTCCTACAGCTAACACATGCATGGGAAACCCAGATGATGGTACACCATGTGATCGGGAATGGTTTCTAAAATGCACCTCATTTTTCTTCTCCTTGTGCTCGGGTTCGCCGCTCCAGCCACTTTACTAACAATCTCCCCATTTGGAGAGTCAGAGCCTTTAACCTCCTGTTTCTCAGAGTCTGCAATTAGTGTGGAGGATGAACGGGATGAGGGGGAACCAATGAGAGAATAGCTGTAGGTGTTTGGACGGGCACATGTCACTCTAGTTTCCCATCAGGAGGAAGAATTAACCAAAGGCTCAGCGTGCCGCCCCAGAACCAGGATAGAGCCTGAAGCAATCCTGCAGTTTTGCGGCCAGCTCACAAAAACGCGAGTTGAAAAATGGAGCTCAGGGACACTGCAATTCACAAACCTGCAGAGTTGAAAAGGACAACTTTCGTCGAAATATATATTCAGGTAAGGCAAAGAAGAGGATTTGAAACCAAGGCAGAATTGCAGGAAACAGGTACATTGGAGTCTCCTTTAAAGTACTGGAAAAGCGGCAGAACGTCAACAATGATGCACTTGGCCAAAAAGGGTGTATGCGTTTTTCCGTGAATATATTCAGGAAAAAATGCATACGGCCTTTTTGGCCAACGAAGCAAGCGGGCAATGCAAATCTGCACAACAAAGAAGTCTCTCTTCCCACCAGTCCAAAGGACCAACCAAAAAAATTGTAAACACCAGAGAGGCAGGACAGGCCATGGAGAACAGGGAGCCTTGTTACCCTGATGGGTGGGATGTAAATTGCCAACAGCCACTCTGGAGATGTTTATGGTGTTTCCTGAGACATGTAAAACAGAGCAACAGAGCATAGGGCACATCGACTCATGGGCATACATCTTGGGAAATCTAAATATGAAAAAGACACAGCCACCCCAATGTTTAAGGCTTCTCTGTTTACAAAAACCTCCACTTTGGTACACCTTAAATATCCTAGGAAAGAGAAAAATGGATAAAGAAGTTGTGGTAATTATGTACAATGGAATATCACTCAGCCATAAAATTAATGTCATAAGGCCAGTAGCAGCATAATGAGTGGATTTAGGTACGGTGATTCTAAGTGAAATAATTCACACAGAAAAAGAAACTTATCTTAAGATATCACTAATAGAGGGAATGTAAACATGGCTGCACACGATCTGAATTACAAAACAGAACACAGTCACATATCTAGAAAACGCACTTATGCCTGCTTAAGAGGAAATGTGAGGTTGGGTGATGCATAAAACCAGAGTTTGAAGTTAGCACAGATACTGTTCCATAAACCAAATATGTAATAGACAAGACCTCCTCTTTGCTCAATGAACTGGACTCAACACCCCATATGCCCTGCAGCAGAATATATTTGACAAGTAAGAATCTTAAAATCTATGTATTGATATGTCTCCATAAGGGAATCAAGTGTGTGTAGAGTGGCATAAACACAGCAGTGAAAATCAGCTAAACCTCATTATAAAAATAAATTTCAAAAATAAACCCCACAAAGACAGCGAAAGAGAGAGAAGTTCTTACAAAATTCGTTCAGCGGCTTTGATGCACCCTGGAATGACCATATCTATACCCACAGCTGGATGAGACATAAGGTTGGACACTTGGGGCTGAGAGGATTCGTGAGGTTGGGTGAGCAAATGCAGACCCTTTAAAGCAATACTGCGTGCCACCCATTCCATGGGTCCCAACTCTCCAGGTTTAAGGGAATCTTCCTACATTTAACACATGCATGGGAAACCCAGAGGATGGTACACCATATGACCGGGAATGGTTTCTAAAATGCACCTTATTTTTCCGGTCCTGATGCTCGGGTTCACCATTCCAACCACTTTACTAACAATCTCCCCACTTGAAGAGTCAGTGCCTTTACCCTCCTCTTCTCACAGTCTGCAAATAGCGCGGAGTTTGAAAGGGATGAGGGGGAACCAATGAGAGAATAGCTGTAGGTGTTTGGACGGGCACATGTCACCATAAATTCCCATCAGGTAGAAGAATTAAACAAAGGCTCAGCCTCCTGCCCCAGAACCAGAATACGGCCTGAAACAATCCTGCGGTTTTGCGGCCAGCTCACAAAAATGCAAGTTGAAAAATGGAGCTCAGGGGTACTGCAATTCAAAAACCTGCAGAGTTATAAAGGACAACTATCATCAAAAAATATATTCAGGTAAGGCAAAGAAGAGGATTTGAAACCAAGGCAGAATTGCAGGAAACAGCATTCAAGAGGTAGATTGGAGTCTCCATTAAAGAACATGAAAAGCGGCAGAACTTCGACAATGATGCAGTTGGCCAAAAAGGGCATATGCGTTTTTTCCTGAATATATTCAGGAAAAAACGAATACGAACATTTTGGCCAACCAAGCAAGCGTGCAATGCAAATCCGCACTACAGCAAAGTCTCACTTCCCACCGGTCCGAAGGGCCATCTGAAAACAGTGTAAAAACCAGAGAGGCAGGACAAGCCATAGAGAACAGGTAGCCTTTTTACCCTGATGTGCGGGATGTTAATTGCCAACAGCCACTCTAGAGAAGTGTATGGTGTTTCCTGAAACATCTATAAAACAGAGAAACAGAGCATAGGGCACTTCCACTCATGTGCGTATATCTTAGGAAAACTTAAAAGCAACAAGACACAGCCACCCCAAAGTTTAGGGCTGCTCTGTTTTCAAAAACCTCGACATTGGTACACCTTAATATCCCAGAAAAGAGAAAAATGGATAAAGACGTTGTGGTATTTATGTACAATTGAATATCACTCAGCCATGAAATCAATGTCATAAGGCCAGCAGCAGCATAATGAGTGGATTTAGGTATGATGATTCTAAGTGAAATAATTCACACAGAAAAAGAAACTTATCATAAGATATCACTTATGGAGGGAATGTAAACAAGTCTACACATGAACTGAATTACAAAACAGAACAAACTCTCACATTTAGAAAGCACACTTATGCCTGTTTAAGTGAAAAGGTGAGGTGCGGTGATGCATAACACAAGAGTTTGAAATTAGCACAAATACCATTCCATAAAACAAATATTTAATAGACAAGACCTACTCCTTGCTCAGTGAAGTGGACTCAACATGCCCTACTCACTGCAGAAGATGATATCTGACTAGTAAGAATCTTAAAGCCTATATATTGATATCTGTCTGTAAGTGAATCATGGGTGTGTAAGTCTGCATAAACACAGCAGTGAAATCAGCTAAACCGCATTATAAGAATAAATTTCAAACACAAAACAGAAAGATAGTGAAAGAGAGAGAAAGTCTTACAAAATTCGTTCAGGGGCTGTGATGCATCATGGATTGACCACATCTACACACACAGCTGGATGAGACATAAGGCTGGACACTCTTGGGGCTGAGAATATTGGTGAGGTTGGGTGAGCAAATACAGACCCTTTAAAGAAAAACTGCCTGCTACCCATTCCATGGGTCCCAACTCTCCAGGTTCAAGGGAAAATTCCTACAGCTACAACATGCATGGAAACCCAGAGGATGGTACACTGTGTGATCGGGAATGGTTTCTACAATGCACCTAATTTTTCATCTCCTGTTGCTCGGGTTTGCCATTCCAACCGCTAATAATCTGCCCACTTGGAGAGTCAGCACCTTTAACTTCCTGTTTTGCACAGTCTGCAATTAGTGTGCTGGATGAACGGGAAGAGGGGGAACCAATGACAGACTAGCTGTAGGTGTTTCGACCTGCACATGTCAGTCTAATTTCCCATCAGGAAGAAGAATTAAACAAAGGTTCACCCTTCCCCCCTGGAACCAGCATAGGGCCTGAAGCAATCCTGCTGTTTTGCAGCCATCTTCCAAAAAGGCGATTTGAAAAATGGAGCTCAGCAGCACTGCAATTCACAAACCTGCAGGGTTATAAATTATAACTATCATCCAAAAATATATTGAGGTAAGGCAACGAAGAGGATTTGAAAGCAAATCAGAATTGCAGGAAACAGTTTTCAAGATGTAGATTGGACTGTCCTTTAAATCACATGAAAAGCGGCAGAACGTCAACAATGGTGCAGTTGGCCTAAAAGGGCGTATGCATTTTTTCCTGAATATATTCAGGAAAAAAGGCATATGCCCCCTTTTAGGCCAACCAAACAAACGGGCACTGCACATCAGCTCAAAAACTAAGTCTCACTTTGCATGATTCAAAAGGCAATCCTGATAAAATGTAAAAACCAGAAATGCAGGATAGGCCATGGAGAAAAGGGAGCCTTGTTACACTGATGGGTGGGATGTAAATTTCCAAGGGCCAGTCTGGCGTAGTATATGGTGTTTCCTAAAACATCTAAAAACACAGAGCTACAGAGTATAGGGCACTTCCACTCATAGGTGTATATCTTTAGAAAATAAAAAATCGACAGGAATTAGGCACCCCAAAGTTTAGGGCTGCTTTGTTTATAAGAACCTCAACTTCGGTACACCTTATATATCCCAGGAAAGAGAAAAATGGATAAAGAGGTTGTGGTACTTATGTACAATGGAATATCCCTCAGCCATGAAGTCATAAGACTAGTAGCAGGATAATGAGTGGATTTAGGTACGACAATTCTAAGTGAAATAAGTCACACAGAAAAAGAAACTTATCATGAGATATCACTTATAGAGGGAATGTAAACTTGGCTACACATGAACTGAATTACAAAACAGAACAGAGTCACACATTTAGAAAACACACTTATGCCTGCTTAAGGGGAAAGGTGAGGTGGAGTGACACATAAAAGTAGAGTTTGAAATTAACACAGATATCATTCCATAAACCAAATATGTAATAGTGAAGACCTAGTCATTGCTCTATGAACTGGACTCAACACAACCTATTCACCGCCGAGGAATATATATGACTATTAAAAATCTTAAAAAGTATTTATTGATATCTCTCTGTACGTGAATCAAGTGGATGTAACGCGGCATAAACACAGCAGTGGAAATCAACTAAACCCCATCATAAAAATAAATATATTCAGGAAAAACGCATATGCTCTTTTTGGCCATGCAAACAAGCGCGAATGCAAATCAGCACTGCAAAGAAGTCTCACTTCACATTCGTCAAAATTGCCATCCTGGAAAAGTTTAAAACCAGAAATGCAGCACAGACCATGGAGAAAAGGGAGCCTTATTAAGTTGATAGGGGGGGATGTAAATAGCCAAGGCCACTCTGGAGAAGTGTATGGTGTTTCCAAAACATCTAAAATGCAGAGCTACAGAGCATACGGCACTTCCACTCTTGGGCGTATATCTTGGGAAAACCAAAAATCGACAGGACACAGGTACCGCTACGTTTAGTGTTACTCTGTTTAGAAATGACTTGGGTACAACTTACATGCCCTTGGAAGTAAAAAATTGATAAAGAAGATGTGATACTTATGTACAATGGGATATTACTGAGCAATTAAATCAGTGAAATAAGGCCAGTTGCAGCAACTCGTGGAGTCTGAGGTACGATCATTCTATGTGACATAAGTCAGACATAAAAAGAGACTTATCATAAGGTATTACTTATAGATGGTATCTAAAAATGGCTACACATGAACTCAATTACAAAACAGAAACAGAGTCACATTTAGAAAACACACTTATGGCTGCTAAAGGAGAATGGTGGGATGATGCCTAAACGAGGAGGTTTAAATTAGCATAGATACAGTTCCATAAACAAAATAGGTAATCGACAGGACCTACTGTATAGCTCAAAGAGTTGGACTCAGCACACTGTTGTCACCAGAAAGGGATATATAAGACTGGTAAGAATCTGTAAAAAATTTATTGATGTCTCTCTTTTTTTTTTTTTTTTTTTTTTTTTTTTTTTTTTTTTTGCAGTATGTGGGCCTCTCACTGTTGTGGTCTCTCCCTTTGCAGAGCACAGGTTCTGGACGCGCAGGCTCAGCAGCCATGGCTCACGGGCCCAGCCGCTCCGCAGCATGTGGGATCTTCCTGGACCGGGGCACGAAGCCATGTCCCCTGCATCGGCAGGCGGACTCTCAACCACTGCGCCACCAGGGAAGCCCTGATGTCTCTCTTTAAGTGAATCAAGTGGTTAGATGTAAAGTAGGAAGGAAGACAGTATTGAAAATCAGCTATACCCCATTATAAAATTAAATAACAAGAACAAAAAAAAGACAGTGAGAGAGAGATATTCTTACAAAATTTGTTCAAGGGCTCTGATGCAACCTGGACTGAACACATCTAGACACACAGCTGGATGGGACGTAAAGTTCTACACTTGTGGTTCTGAGAGGCTTGGTGAGGATGGGACAGCAAATGCAGCACTTTTAGAGTAATACTGCCCGGCCCCCATTCCATGGGTCCCATATCTCCAGGTGCAGGGGACCCTTCCTACAGCTAAAACATGAATGGGACATCCAGAGGATGGTACACCATCTGTTCGGGAAGAATTTGAGAAAGTCACCTCATCTCCACTTCTTCTGGTATTCAGGTTCCCCAGCTCCTTTCCTTAGAGTCTCCCCACTTTGGGAAGGCAGCACACTCAAGAGCCGGTTTGGCACAGGTTGGAATTTTCCGTGTGAAGAAGGGGAATGGGGGGATGGAATGAGACACAAGCCCTAGATGTTTGGACAGGCATATGCCACTCTAGTTTCCTAATCTGGAAGAAGAATTTCCCTATCCTTCAGGTGCCCCAGTAACCGGAACGGGTCTGTAGAAATCTTGCCCCTTTGTGGCTGCTTCCCTAAACAACAAGTTGAAAACTGGTGTTCAGGGGCACTGCAATTCACAAACATGCAGGGTTGTAATTGACACCTCTAATTGAGTCATTTCTTGAGCTAAGCATTCCTAAAGGCCTTGTAAGCAAGGCAGAATTGCAGGAAAGGGATTTCAAGAGGTAGTTTGTACTCGCCATTAAAGCACATGCAAAGCTGCTGAACATCGCCAATGATGCAGTTTGCCAAAAAGGCCATATGTGTTATTCCTTAATATATTCAGGAAAAACGCTTACTCCATTTTTGGCCAACAAAACAGGCGGGCAATGTAAATTAATACTACAAAAAGGTATCACTTCACACCAGTCAGAATGGCCAAGCTCACAAAATGTAAAACCTGAAATGCAGGACAGGGCGTGGAGAAAAGGGAACCCTGACAAGCTGATGGTGGGAATGTAAATTGCTAACAGCCACTGTAGAGCAGTAGGTGGTGATTCCTTAAAAATCTCAAAAACAGAGCTTCAGAGCACATGGCGTTTCCACTCCTGGGCCTGTATCTTGGAAAAAACATAAATTGACAGGACCCAGGCATTCCAAAATTTATGCAGCCCTGTTTACAAGAGCCTCTACTTGGAAGCTACCTAAACATCCTTGGAAGGAAGACTGGATGAAAAAATTATGGTAGATATGTCCAATGGAATATTACTCAGCCATGAAATGAATGGAATAAGGCCATTTGCAGCCACTGGGAAGGACATAGATACATTCATACTAAGTGTCATAAATCAGACAATGATAAATATCATATGATATTACTTATCAGTGGAATCTAACAATTGATACAAAGGTACTATCTTACAACACAGAAACAGAGTCCCAGACTTAGAACACAAACTTATGGTTACCAAACTGGAAAGATGTGTTGGAGGCATAAATCATGAGGTTGGAGTTAGTATATATATATTTACAGAGAGAAAACTTGTAATCAACATGGACCTGCTGTAGAGCTCTTGGAACTCTTCTCAACACCCTTTAGTAACCTCCATGGGAAAATAATTCCAGAAAGAATATATAGTCATCTCTGTATAAGTGAATCATGTTGGTGTATATCAAAAATGAACACAACATGGTAAATCAACTATACCCCATTATAAATTTAAAATTAAATTATAGAAAAGAAAAATGATCACTAAATTCATTTAGTCTCAGTTAATGTGCTAGTGTCACATCCCTGGACACAGACCCAATTTGGTCCCACGGCTGGCCTATTGTGGGCCTGAGGACCTCAGGAGGATATGCCAGCTAATTTGACCCCTTGAACATGTAGTACCTGGTCCCCTCTGCATGGGATCACAATCTCCAAATCTAAGTGTGTCCTCATACTACTAAATCAACCCTCTGACACCCAAAGGATGGTGGACTCTCTGGGCTGGATGACATTTTGAAAATCACCTGGTCTCAACATATCCTGGTGTTTGGGTTCCGACCTCCCGACTCCTTCATTAGGGTCATCCCACTCTACAAGACAGCACTCTCAACAGGTGATTTTGCAGGGGTTTATACTTGTTCGGGGGATGAAGGGTAAGGGGGCAGAATGAATGGGACAGAAGCCCTTACATGTTTGGTCAGGCACATTCCACTCTAATTTAAAACCCAGGAACAGGACTTTCCCTACATCTAAGGTTGTGTCAGTAACCAGAGAGGGACAGTAGAAATCCTGCCGCCTTCTGTTTTTCCCATAACAACAATTCTAAAACTGGACCTTATAGGCATTTCATATTCACAATGCCTGGGGAGCTGTAAATGACAACAGCCCTCAAGAAATATCTTGGGGTAGGTAATCGAAATAGACTTCAAAACAAGGCAACCTTTCAATAACCCTTTTTCAAGGGGAAAATTTTACTCACACTGTTCAAAAAAAAAGCACATATGAAGATGCTCACCATTGCTTTATGTTAGACAAATGCAAATCAGATGTACAAAGAAGTATCACCTGGAACCACTCAGAATAGCCATCCTCACAATGTCTAGAAACAAGAAATGCTTCAGAGGGTGTGGAAAAAAGAGAAACCTACTACTTATTATTATTTTTTTAATCTGCGTTGGGTCTTTGTTGCTGCATGCGGATTTTCTATAGTTGCAGCAAGCGGGGTTTACTCATCATTGTGGTACGCAGCCTTCTGTGTGCAGTGGCTTCTCTTGTTGTGGAGCACAGGCTATAGGCACACAGGCTTCAGTAGTTGTGGTACGTGAGCTCAGTAGTTGTGGCTCGTGGGCTCTAGAGTGCAGACTCAGTAGTTGTGGCACACAGGCTTAGTTGCTCTGCAGCATGTGAGATCTTCCTGGGCCAGGGCTCGAGCCTGTGTCCCCTGCACTAGCAGGCAGATTCTTAACCACTGTGCCACAAATACTATGTTACTGGGGGCAATGCCAATTGGTAACAGCCACTATGGGGCACAGAATGGAGGTTACCAAATTAAGGGGAGGTGGGAGGGATAAACTGGAAATTGGGATTGACATACACACCACTATATATAAAAGAGATAACAAATAAGGGCCTACTGTATAGCACAGGGAACTTTACTCAATACTCTGTAATGACCTGTATGGGAAAGGAATCCAAAAAGGATTGGATATATGTATAACTGCTTCACTCTGCTGTGCAGCAGAAAGTAACACAACATCGTAAATCAACTCTACTCCAAAAAAATTGAAATTAAAATGAAATGAAATAAAATAAAATAAAATAGAGCTACCAGGTGATCCAGCAAGTTCACTCCTGTGTGCATATCTGGAGTAAAGCATAAATCAAAAAGACACATCTTCCCCAATGTTCACTGCAACACTCTTTACAATAGCGAAGACATGGAAGAAACCAAAATGTCCATCAACATATGAATATAGGTAAAGAATATGTGATACATATATATAATGGAATATGACTCAGCCATAAAATAGAAGAAAATAATGCCAATTGCAGTAACACGGATGGACCTAGAGATGATTGTACTAAGTGAAGTAAGTCAGACACAGTAAGACAAATATTGTATGATATCACTTCTAGGTGGAACTTAAAAATTGATACAAATGAACTAACTTACAAAACAGAGGCAGACTCACAGACTTGGAACAAAAACTTATGGTTACCAAAGGGGAAAGGTGGGGGGCAGGGATAAATCAGGAACTTGGGGGAAACATATGAATACTACTATATATAACATAGATAAGCAACAAGGACCTACTGTATAGCACAGGGAACTCTACTCAATATTCTGGGATTACTTTGTCAGAAAAGAATCTGAAAAAGAATGAATATATGCATATAACTGAATCACTTGCTGTGCAGTTGAAATGAACACAACATTGCAAATCAACTATACTCCAAGAAAATTTAAATTACAAAATAAAGAAAATCGCCTAGATTTCAAAAGAAAAAAAGAATTCCTAAATATTTTTATGGCTTGATAGCTTACTTCTTTAGTGCTCAATATTATCCCATTCCCAGAATATATTAATACTATATCATTTCATTCACATATTGGAGGACATCTTAGTTTCATTCACATTTTGGCAATATTGAATTAGGTGCTATAAATATCCATATGCAGGTTTTCGTCTGGAAGTATGTTTTAAACTACTTTCAGTAAATATCCATGAGAACACTTGCCGCATTGTAGAGTAAGGGAATGTTCAATATTATAGCAAGTGTCAATCAGACTACCAAAGTAGCTGTATTATTTTTCATTTCCACCAATAACAAATGACATTTCCTATTGTTCCACATCCCCTACAGAATTTGTTCTTGTCATTGTTAACATTTTAGCCATTCTAATGGCTAAAGTCGTATGCAATTGTATTGTTAATTTGCTTTTTGATGGCAGCATGTAATCTGAATTATTCTTCTGTATACTTATATGCATAGTGTCTATTTTCTTTGGTGAGGTGTCCATAAAGTATATTGGTCGACATTTTATTTAGACTGCTTTCATTTTTTTCTACCCAATTTGTATTTGTTTTATTTATTTTCGTGCCTTATTGCATTAGCAAGAACTTGGAGTAAAATATGGAAAAAGAGTCATGAAAGGGAAAATCCTTGCTTTTACCTGAACTTAGTGGAAAAGCTTCATGTTTTGACCATTAATCATGATGTAAGATAAAACTTTCCTGTAGATCTTTGTTATCAACTTGAGAAAGCTCCAGTCTACTTCTTTAACTGAGAGTTTTTATGAAGAATGGGTGTTAGACTTTTTCCAAGGTCTTCTGAATCTATTGATGTGCTAATGATTGTCTTTAGGGTGTTGATATGATGGATATAATTATTTGATTTTAGAATGTTGAACCAGCCTTGCATACCTGGGATTATTCCCTCTCATTCATGATATAAAATTCTCTCAAAATATTGTTGGATTCGATTTGTTAATATTTTGTTGAGGATTTTTCCATTGATGCTCCTGAGAGATATTGGTCAGTTTTCTTTACTATTCATATGTTCCTCTAAGTTTGGATTTTAGATACTCCCAGTATCATGGCCAGTTGGGGAGGCTGACCAAGCCCTTGGTGACCTTAGCTTCTCCTACCTGGATGGAATACTTGAGTTGTTCCAGTTCAAGTGGTCCCAGTTTTTGCACTAATACTCCAAGGTCAGTTCACCTTCGACCGGGAATGTAAAGGTCAAAGGGTTTAGCTAAATTAGGGAGGTCCAGGGCAAGGATCTGAATTAATTGTTCTTTCCATTCTTGAAAGACGACTTCTAGATTCTATTCAAAAGGATCATCATCTTTTCCTTTCAATGTTTCATATAGAGGCCCAGCTATTACACTGTAGTTCCAGATCCAGATGTGGCAAACCTCGACCTCCCCAGGAGCCCCTAAGCTGTCTTCTAGTTTTAGAAGGGGTAAGTCTGCAAATGGCTTCTTCCCTTTCCTGGGATGGGCTTCTCCAGCCTTCTCTGAGAATGAAGCCCAGGCAGGTCACCTTAGTCTGTGATATTTGAGCCTTTTCTTGGACACCTTGTATCCTTTATTGGCTAGGTGGTTCAGAGACCTCCTTAGTAGGGCTGGTGATCAGAATGTTGTCTGCATATTGAAGGAGGGTTACCTTCTCCAGAGGTAGATCTTTTAGGTTTTAGTTAAGTTTCCCCAAAGATGGTGTGGGAATTTTTGAGCCCTTGGGGCAGGACGGCCCCAGCAATATTGTCTTCATTGTATGTTGAGTCCTGCCAATCACAAGCCAAAATTTCTTGTGACTCTGGGACTAATGGAATACAGAAGAAGACATCATCTAACTGTAATACAGAATACCATGTGCTTGTGGATGGTAGAATTACCACCAGGGTGTAGGAATTAGGAACTACTGGACGTATATCCTCGGTGGCTTCACTGACAGTCCTGACGTCCTTTACCAGGTACCCAGTAGCCCACGGGTCTCTCGTAGTCAGGTCCCTCCCAGGACTTGGAGCTCACCTGGGCAGGCACCCAGCAAGCCTGGGCAAACAGGATCCGTGCACATGGCCCTCATTGCAGAGCACCTGCAGCTCACCTGTCGGTCAGAGCTGACACAGAGCACCTCAGAGCAGGACTTGAAATAACAAACAGCAGCTCTGACAGGTCTGTGACCCTGGGCATTACTCTGTGCAGCCTCCCTCTGCCTGGTCTTCCAGAGACTTCCACTGCACCTGGGGCACCAGGCCTCTGTCTCCACCCACCACCCCTCCTCTCCCTGACTCCTGGGTTCCTCTCATTAGAAGAGGGTCTTCTTGAATTTGTCTCCCACTCATGGGCAAGACAAAATGATTAGAAAACAAGCCAGAGCTGCAACCCCTTGTCTATCCTGACTATCAGGAGCCCACACCTGTTCCTTGGACCTGGACGGTTCAGCAATATCCATTTTCTGCAACTGTGAGCCCCTGAGGGGCGAGGATTGGCTGACCTGGGCAGCCTGACCCTGCCGGCCAGCCCTCCCCAGGTGTTCCTGCTTTGAGATCAATATAAACACTCCTCCAGGCAGCAAGATCCCCTGCAGCTGTGCCTGACGCCATATTCTCTGCCCTGTCAGCAGTCTTGGGGCTGGGCTGGTGGGAGGGAGTGAGGGGCCACGGCTCTGTGGGTGGCCCGGTGTGAGTGGGGCTCTGCTGGACTTTCTGCAGGAGTTGCCAGGCTGCCACCTGCTAAAGAAGAGGATGTGTCACACATATCTGCCACTGGAATTTCTCCCCAGGCAGAGGTGAGGAAGGAGAAAAGCACTGGGGGCTGGAACAGGAAGGGTATCTCAGGCAGGGAAATGGAAAGCTTCTAGAAGTGCACCTGGGTCTGGGACCATCCTGGTTGGCCTGCAGGCACCAAGTTGGCCTGTGTGCTGTCGCTGGTGGGGCTCCACAGCCCTTCCTCTAGGCTTTCAAGTCCTTGCACACATTCAGGTGTTTTACCTGGGAAGGGTGGGAAAAGTTCAGCAGCAGATGGCCTGGGGCTCAGCTCACATTTACTCACAGATGCCTCAGCACAGTCCCCCAGCTTTGCAATGAGGATGCTCCTCGCGGGGGTGGGGGGCTGCTGGCTGCATGGGAGATGATTCCCAACGTCCGACCAACTTCAGAATTGTTTACCACTGGAGCAAGTGCCCTGATAAGGTTTTCCTCTGTATAACTGGTGGGTTCTGTTTTTTTTTTTTTTCTTTTTTTCTTTTTTGGTTCAAGGTGGAGTTTATTCCTCTTTTTTGTATTTATAGATATAAGCATGGAAATAATTCATTCATATAAATACATCGATGTGAAGGGAAGAACTTTTTTCTGTTTTTTTTAATTTCTGAATTTTATTTTATTTATTTTTTATACAGCAGGTTCTTATTGGTTATCTATTTTATACATATAAGTGTATACATGTCAATCCCAATCTCGCAATTCATCCCACAACCATCCCCCCATGGCTTTCCCCCACTTGGTGTCCATACGTTTGCTCTCTACATCTGTGTCTCTATTTCTGCCCTACAATCCAGTTCATCTGTACCACTTTTCTAGGCTCCACATATATGCATTTATATACAATATTTGTTTTTCTCTTTCTGACTTCACTCTGTATGACAGTCTCTAGATCCATCGACGTCTCTACAAATGACCCAATTTCATTCCTTTTTATGGTTGAGTAATATTCCATTTTATATATGTACCACATCTTTATCCATTCGTCTGTCTGTGGACATTTAGGTTGCTTCCATTACCTGGCTATTGTAAATAGTGCTGCAATGAACATTGTGGTGAATGTGTCTTTTTGATTTATGGTTTTCTCTGAGTATATTCCCAGTAGTGGGATTGCTGGATCATATGATAATTCTATTTTTAGTTTTTTAAGGAACCTCCATACTGTTCTCCATAGTGACTATATCAATTTACATTCCCACCAATAGTGGAAGAGGGTTCCTTTTCTCCACAGCCCCTCCAGCATTTGTTGTTTATAGATTTTCTGATGATGCCCATTCTAACACGTGTGAGGTGATACCTCATTGTAGTTTTGATTTGCATTGCTCTAATAATTAGTGATGTTGAGCAGCTTTTTATGTGTTTCTTGGCCATCTCTCTGTCTTCTTGGAAGAAATGTCTATTTAGATCTTCTGCCCATTTTTCTATTGGGTTGTTTGTTTTTTTAATATTGAGCTGCATGAGCTGTTTTGTAAATATTTTCTCCATTCTGAGGGTTGTCTTTTGGTCTTGTTTGTAGTTTCCTTTTCTTTGCAAAAGCTTTTACGTTTCATTAGGTCCCATTTGTTTATTTTTCTTTTTTATAGTATTACACTAGGAGGTGGATCAAAAAAGATCTTGCTGTGATTTATGTCAGAGTATTCTTCCTAAATTTTCCTCTAAGAGTTTTATGCTGTCCGGTCTTACATTTAGGTCTCTAATCCATTTTGAATTTATTTTTGTGTATGGTGTTAAGGAGTGTTCTAATTTCATTCTTTTACATGTAGCTGTCCATTTTTCCCAGCACCACTGATTTAAGAGACTGTCTTTTCTCATTGTATAGTCTTGTCTCCTTTGTCATAGATTAGTTGACCATAGGTGTGTAGGTTTATCTGTGGGCTTTCTTTTTTCTTTTTTCCTTTTACACCTTTATTGGAGTATAATTGCTTTACAATGGAGTGTTAGTTTCTGCTGTATAACAAAGTGAATCAGCTATACATATACATATATCACCATATGCCCTCCCTCTTGCATCTCCCTCTCACCCTCCATATCCCTCCCCTTTGGATGGTCATAAAGCACCGTGCTGATCTCCTTGTGCTATGTGGCTTCTTCCCAGTAGCTATCGATGTTACATTTGGTAATGTATACATGTCCATGCCAGTCTCTCACTTCATCCCAGCTTACCTTTCCCCCTCCCCGTGTCCTCAAGTCCTTTATCTACGTCTGTGTTCTTAGTCCTGTGCTGCCCCTAGGTTCTTCATAAACTTTTTTTTTCTTTAGATTCCATATATCTGTATTAGCATATGGTATTTGTTTTTCTCTTTGTGACTTACTTCATTGTGTAGGACAGACTCTAAGTCCATCCACCTCACTACAAATAACTCAGTTTTGTTTCTTTTTATGGTTGAGGAATATTCCATTGTATATATGTGCCAGATCTTCTTTATCCATTCATCTGTCGATGGACACTTAGGTTGCTTCCATGTCCTGGCTATCATAAATAGAGCTGCAATGAACATTGTTGTACATAACTCTTTTTGAATTATGGTTTTCTCAGGGAAAATGCCCAGTAGTTGGATTGCTGGGTCTATGGTACTTCTATTTTTAGTTTTTTAAGGAACCTCCATATTGTTCTCCCTAGTGGCTATATCAATTTACATTCCCACCAACAGTGCAAGAGGGTTCCCTTTTCTCCAATAAATACCCCTCCAGCATTTATTGTTTGTAGATTTTTGATGATTGCCATTCTGACTGCTGTGAGGTAATAAAGCATTGTAGTTTTGATTTGCATTTCTCTAATGATTAGTGATGCTCAGCATCCTTTCATGTGTTTGTTGGTAATCTGAATATCTTCTTTGGAGAAATGTCTATTTAGGTCTTCTGCCCATTTTTGGATTGGGTTGTTTGTTTTTGTGATATTGAGCTACCTGAGCTGCTTGTAAATTTTGGAGATTAATCCTTTATCATTTGCTTCATTTGAAAATATTTTCTCCTATTCTGGGGGTTGTCTTTTGGTCTTGTTTATGTTTTCCTTTGCTGTGCAAAATCTTTTAAGTTTCATTCAGTCCCATTTGTTTATTTTTGTTTTTATTTTCATTTCTCAAGGAGGTGGGTCAAAAAGGATCTTGCTGTGATTTATGTCATAGAATGATCTGCCTGTTTTCCTGTAGGAGCTTAATAGTGTCTGATCTTACATTTAGATCTCTAATCCATTTTGAGTTTATTTTTGTGTATGGTGTTATGGAGTGTTCTAATTTCATTCTTTAACGTGTAGCTGTCCAGTTTTCCCAGCACAACTTACTGAAGAGACTGTCTTTTATCCATTGTATATCCTTGCCTTCTTTGTCATAGATGAGTTAGCCATAGGTACGTAGGTTTACCCCTGGCGTTCTATCTTGTTCCATTGATCTATATTTCTGTTTTTGTGCCAGTACCATATAATCTTGATTACTCTAGCTTTGTAGTATAATCTGAAGTCAGGAAGTCTGATTTCTCCAGCTGTTTTAATTCCCTCAAGACTGCTTTGGCTATTGGGGGTCTTTTGTTTCTCCATACAGATTTTAAGATATTTTTCTTCTAGTTCTGTAGAAAATGCCACTGGTAATTTGATAGGGATTGCATTGAATCTGTAGATTGCTTTGGGTAGTATAGTCATTTTCACAATGTTGATCCTTCTCATCCAAGAACATGGTTTATACCTCCATCTGTTTATATCATCTTTGATTTCTTTCAGCAGTGTCTTATAGTTTTTTGAGTACAGGTCTTTTACCTCTTTAGGTAGGTTCATTCCTACGTATTTTATTATTTTTGTTGCAATGGTGAATTGGATTGTTTCCTTAATTTCTCTTTCTGATCTTTCATTATTAGTGTAGTGGAATGCAAGAGATTTCTGTGCATTAATTTTGTATCCTGCAACTTTACCAAATTCATTGATTAGCTCTAGTAGTTTTCTGGTAACATTTTTAGGATTCACTATGTATAGTATCGTGTCATTTGCAAACAGTGACAATTTTACTTCTTCTTTTCCAATTTGTATTCCTTTTATTTCTTTTTCTTCTCCAACTGCTGTGTCTAGGACTTCCAAAACTATGTTGAATAATAGTGGTGAGAGTGGACATCCTTGTCTTCTTCCTGATCTTGGAGGAAATGCTTGTAATTTTTCACCATCGAGAATGATGTTTGCTGTGGGTTTGTCATATACGGCGTTTATTATGTTGAGGTACATTCCCTCTATGCCCACTTTTTAGGAGACTTTTTATCATAAATGGGTGTTGAATTTTGTCAAAAGCTTTTCCTGCATCTATTGGGATGATCATATTTTTATTGTACAATTTGTTAATATGGTGTATCAGATTGATTATTTTGTGTATATTGAAGAATCCTTGCATCCATGGGATAAACCCCACCTGATCATGTTGTGTGATCCTTTTAATGTGTTATTCAATTCTGTTTCCTAGTATTTTGTTGAGGATTTTTACATCTATATTCATCAGTGATATTGGTCTCTAATTTTCTTTTTCTGCAGTATCTTTGTCTGGTTTTCGTATCAGGGTGATGGCAGCCTCATAGAATGAGTTTGGGAGTGTTCCTTTCCCTGCAAATTTCTGAAGAGTTTGAGAAGGTTGGGTGTTAGCTTTTGTCTAAATATCTGATAGAATTCACCTCTGATGCAATCTGGTTCTGGACTTTTGTTTGTTGGAAGATTTTTAATCACAGTTTCAATTTCATTACTTGTGCTTGATCTGTTCATATTTTTTATTTCTTCCTGTTTCAGTCTTAGAAGCTTATACCTTTCTAAGGATTTGTCCACTTCTACCAGGTTGTCCATTTGATTGGCATAGAGTTGCTTGTAGTAGTCTCTTAAGATGCTTTGTATTTCTGTGGTGTCTGTTCCAACTTCTCCTTTTTCATTTCTAATTTTATTGATTTGAGTCCTCTCCCACTTTTTCTTTCTTTTGTTTTTTTTTGTGGTATGCATGCTTCTCACTGTTTTGGCCTCTCCCATTGTGGAGCACAGGCTCCAGACATGCAGTCTCAGCAGCCATGGCTCACAGGTCCAGCCGCTCTGCTGCATGTGGGATCTTCCCAGACCAGGGCACGAACCCGTGTCCCCTGCATCAGCTGGCAGACTCTCAACTAATGTGCCACCAGGGAAGCCCTCTCCCTTTTTTTCTTGAGTCTGGCTAAAGGTTTATCATTTTTTTCTCTTCTCAAAGAAGCAGCTTTTAGTTTTATTGATCTTTGCTATTGTTCTTTTTGTTTCTATTTCATTTATTTCTGCTCTGATCTTTTTGATTTCTTTCCTTCTACTAACTTTGGGTTTTGTTCTTCTTTCTCTAGTTCCTTTAGGTGTAAGGTTAGATTGTTTATTTGAGATTTTTCTTGTTTCTTGTGGTAGGCTTGTATTGCTGTAAACTTTCCTCTTAGAACTGCTTTTGCTGCATCCCATAGGTTTCAGATAATCATGTTTTTGTTGTCATTTGTCTCTAGGTAGTTTTTGATTTCCTCTTATTTCTTCAGTGATCTCTTGGTTATTTAGTAACGTATTGTTTAGCTTCCATGTGTTTGTGTTTTTTACATTTTTTCCCCCTGTAATTGATTTCTAATCTCATAGCCTTGTTGTTGCAATAGATGCTTGATATGATTTCAGTTTTCTTAAATTTACTGAGGCTTTATTTGTGACCCAAGATGTGATCTATCCTGGACAATGTTCTGTGTGCAGTTGAGAAGAACCTGTAATCTGCTGTTTTTGGATGGAATGTCTTATAAATATCAATTAAATCTCTTTGGTCTATTGTGTCATTTAAAGCTTGTGTTTCCTTATTAATTTTCTGACTGGATGATCTCCATTGATGTAAGTAAAGTGTTAAAGTCCCCTGCTATTTTTGTGTCACTGTCGATTTCCTCTTTTACAGCTGTTAACAGTTGCCTTATGTATTGAGGTGCTCCTATGTTGGGTAAATATATATTTATAATTGTTGTATCTTCTTCTTGGGTTGATGCCTTGATCATTATATAGTGTCCTTCCTTGCCTCTTGTAACATTCCTTATTTTAAAGTCTATTTTATCTGATATGAGTATTGCTACCCCAGCTTTCTTTTGATTTTCATTTGCATGGAATATCATTTTCCATCCCCTCACTTTCAGTGCGTATGTGTCCCTAGGTCTGAAATGGGTCTCTTGTAGACAGCATATATATGGATCTTGTTTTTTTATCCATTCAGCGAGCCTGTGTCTTTTAGTTGGAGCATTTAATCCATTCACATTTAAGGTAAATATCTATATGTATGTTCCTATTACCATTTTCTTAATTGTTACGGGTTTGTTTTTGTATATCCTTTTCTTCATTTGTGTTTCCCACTTAGAGAGGTTCTTTAGCATTTATTGTAGAGCTGGTTTGGTGGTGCTGAGTTCTCTTAGCTTTTGCTTGTCTGTAAGCTTTTGATTTCTCCATCAAATCTTAATGAGATCCTTGCTGGGTAGAGTTCTCTTTGTTGTAGTTTCTTCCCTTTCATCACTTTAAATATATCATGCTACTCCCTTCTGGTTTTTAGAGTTTCTGCTGAGAAATCAGCTGTTAACCTTATGGGAGTTCCCTTGTATGTTATTTGCCATTTTTCCCTTGTTGCTTTCAATAATTTTCCTTTGTCATTAATTTTTGTCAATTTGATTGCTATGTGTCTCTCCATTTTTCTCCTTGGGTTTATCCTGCGTGGGACTCTCTGTGCTTCCTGGACTTGGGTGGCTATTTCCTTTCCCATGCTAGGGAAGTTTTCAACTATAATCTCTTCAAATATTTTCTTGTGTCCTTTCTCTCTCTCTTCTCCTTCTGGGACCCCTATAATGCGATTGTTGTTGCCTTTAATGTTATCCCAGAGGTCTCTTAGGCTGTCTTCATTTCTTTTCATTCTTTTTTCTTTATTCTGTTCCACAGCAGTGAATTCCACCTTTCTCTCTTCCAGGTCACTTATCCGTTCTTCTGCCTCAGTTATTCTGCTATTGATTCCTTCTAATGTTTTTTTTGTTGTTGTTTGTTTTTTTGCAGTATGCCGGGCTCTCACTGTTGTGGCCTCTCCTGTTGCAGAGCACAGGCTCCAGATGCGCAGGCTCAATGGCCATGGCTCATGGGCCTAGACACTCCATGGCATGTGGGATCTTCCTGAACTGGGGCACGAACCCGTGTCCCTGCATTGACAGGCAGACTCTCAAGCACTGCACCACCAGGGAAGCCCTCTAGTGTATTTTTCATTTCAGTTATTGTATTGTTCATCTCTGCTTGTTTGTTCTTTAATTCTTCTAGGTCTTTGTTAAGCATTTCTTGCATCTTCTTGATCTTTGCCTCCGTTCTTTTTCCAAGGTCTTGGATCATCTTCACTATCATTATTCTGAATTATTTTTCTGGAAGGTTGCCTATCTCCACCTCATTTAGTTGTTTTTCTGGAGTTTTATCTTGTTCATTCATCTGGTACAAAGTCCTCTGCCTTTTCATTTTGTCTATCTTTCTGTGAATGTGGTTTTCCTTCCACAGGCTGCAGAATTGTAGTTCTTCTTCTGCTGTCTGCCCTCTGGTAGATGAGTCTATCTTAGAGGCTCGGGCAGCCTTCCTGATGTGAGGGACTTGTGGTGGGTAGAGCGGTGTGTTTCTCTGGTGGGCAGAGCTCAATAAAACTTTAATCCGTTTGTCTGCTGATGCATGGGGATGAGTACCCTCTCTGTTGGTTTTTGGCCTGAGGCAACCGAGCACTGGAGCCTGCCTGGTTCTTTGGTGGGGCTAATGGCCGACTCTGGGAGGGCTTATGCCAAGGAGGACTTCCCAGAACTTCTGCTGCCAGTGTCCTTATCCTCACTGTGAGCCACAGCCATCCGCCCCCTCTGCAGGAGACCCTCTAAAACTGGCAGGTAGGTCTGATCAGTCTCCTATTGGGTCACTGCTCCTTCCCTTGCCTCTTTATGTGCACACTACTGTTGTGTGCCCTCCAAGAGTGGAGTCTCTGTTGTGACTCTATGTCTCTGAGTGGAGTTGAGACTCTGGGACTGTCAGTGGAGTCTCACAGACTCTGGGTCCTGTGAAGCTTCGATGCTCTGTGGTTGTGGAAATCCTATAGGAGACGGTCCACAGCAGGTGAAGCTAATGCTATCAGTGGAGGGGGTGAAGCCAAAGATCTGTAGTTCAGACTAAAGTTGCTGATGTACATACAGGACAAAACCATCTCATGTGAATGTAGTTCAAGCACGTTTAACATAAATACAGTCATGTTAATGCCTAACAACTTCTATCTTGTGCCTCCCTTCAGCGACCCCCTCCTCAGTTCCTGAGGCTCCTGTTAACTCATGTACAGGGGAATGGACAGTGGGCTCTGTCCAGTCTGAGCCCTGAGTTACCCTGTGTGTATCTTAGGATACTTTGTATTTCTGTGGTGTCTGTTGTAACATCATCGCTTTCATTTCTGATTTATTTGGGTCCTCTCTTTTTATAAAAAACATACTACTATTGTCTTTTATTCTCTACAGAAGCTTAATAAATGTTTGATCTACTACCCTTACTCTATGTGTACTTTTTGCAATGAGATTTTTACTTTTGTTTGTTTTCTTGGTACTATCAATAATTAGTAAGACTTCTTTTAAGCTTAAGTAAATTCCTTCAACATTGCATATAAAGCTGGTTTATTAGTGATGAACTCTTTTAGCTTTTGCTAGTCTGGGAAACTCTTGATCTCTCCTTCAATTCTTTTCTTTTTCCATAAATTTATTTATTTATTTATTTTTGGCTGTGTTAGGTCTTCATTGCAGTGGATGGGCTTTTCTCTAGTTGTGGCAAGTGGAGGCTACTCTTCGTTGCTGTGCACGGGCTTCTCATTGTGGTGGCTCTTCTTGTTGTGGAACATGGGCTCTAGGTGCTCAGGCTTCAGTAGTTGTGGCTCATGGGCTCTAGAGCACAGGCTCAGTAGTTGTGGCACACAGGCTTAGTTACTCTGTGGCATGTGGGATCTTCCTGGATCAGGGATTGAACCTGTGTCCCCTACATTGGCAGGCAGATTCTCAACCACTGTGCCATCAGGGAAGCCCTCTCCTTCAATTCTGAATCATAATCTTGATGGTAGGGTATTTCTGTTGTAGACTTTTTTCTTTTCAGCCCATTGAATATATCCTATGATTCCTTCCTAGTCTGCAAATTCTGCTGAGAAGTCATCTGACAGTCTTATGGGAATACCTTGAACATAACTAGACCCTTTTATTTCACTGCTTCTGTGATCCCTCTTAAAATTTTAAATTTTTGGTGCTTTATAATTTGTCTTGGTGTGGACCTGTTTGTCTTCATCTTGTTTGGGACTCTGTGTTTCCTGGACCTGGATGTGTGTTTCCTTTCCCAGGTTAGGAAAGTTATCAGTTACTATATCCTCTAATAAGTTATCTGCCTATTTCTCTCTTCTCCTCGTTCTGGGACCCCTGTAATGCTCATGTTAATATTCTTGATATTGTCTCAGAGGTCCCTTTATCTATAGTCTTAATTGTTTTTTCTTTGTACTATTCAGTTTGGGTGATTTTCACTACTTTGTTTTCCATTTCACTGATCTGTTCTTCTGTATCATATAGTATAATGTGGCTTCTCTCGTGTGTGTGTGTGTGTGTGTGTGTGTGTGTGTGTGTGTGTGTGTTTTAGCTCTTTTATTGTATTGTTCACTGTTTGGTTCTTTTTGACATGTTATTACACTTTGTTGAAATTCTCACTATGTCCATCTATTCTTCTCCTGACTTGGGTGAGCATCTTTATAATCATTACTGTGAACACTTTTTTTATCAGGTAGAATGCTTATCCCTGGTTTATTCAGTTTTTTTTCTGATGTCATGTCTTGTTACTTCATTTGTAACATATTCCTCTATTTCCTTATGTTTCCTAATTCTCTGTGCATTTCTATTCATTAGGTTCAGGTTGTTACATTCCCAGGTCTCAGAAAAGTGGCCTTATATAGGAGATGACTGATAGGGCCCAGCAGCACATTGTCCTATGGCCAGCAGAGCCACATGCTCCAGCATTGTCCCCTGTGTGGGCTGCACAAACCTTTCTCTTACGGCAAGGCCAACTTCTGTAGAGAAGCTGGTAGGCAGTGTTGGACCCTGGCCTAAATGGCTGTGAGCCCCTGTATTTGATTGCCGTGGGTGTGCTGATAACCAAGGCAGCCCTCCATTATGGGTGGCTGTGTGGTGTTCCAGATGCACAGGTGGACAGGGTAGGGCCCCAGTGTGTCTTGTTGTGAGACCTCTGGTGCAGACTGTTATGGGTATGGTGGTAAATGGGGCATGTCCCTGATTCTAATCAGTTCCAGGGAAGACTCTAAAATGTTGCTTGCCAATGTCTCAGTTCCTAGTGGGAGTCCCAGCTGCCTCTTGCCTTTCCAAGAAGCTCTCCGAGATTAGCAAGTGGGTCTGACACACGTGTCTTTCACACTATTGTCTCTGCACAGGGACTGAGACCATATGAGATTTGTATGTGCCTGATGAGAGCAAAGTCTCAGTTTTCTTTAGCCTCCCAGCTTTCCAGAAAATAAGCCCTGCAAGTTTTCAAAGCCAGACCTGCTGTGTTCTTCCAGTGCAGGAACCCTGGGCTGAGCAGCCTGATGCCAGGCTCAGACCCTTCCCTCCATGTGGAGGACCTATGCAATTGTGATATCTTCCAGCTGTGGGTCACTGCTCCATGTGTGGGTTCCAATTAGACTGTGTTTCCAGTCCTCCTACCTGCCTTGTGGTTTGTCCTTCCTTATATCTTTAGTTGTGGAAAACGTTCCCTGCTAGTCTTCAGAGATAATTTCCATGCAAGTTATAATTTGGGTGTGTCCATGGCAGGAGGGGGGCTCAGTATCTTCCTACTCTATCATCTTGATCCCTTCTCAAGAATTCTTTGAAAATATATGCATTTATTACTGTAAACATAACTCTTTGAATTGCAGTCTTGTTCCTGTATTCCATAAATTTAGGTACTTTGTGTTTCCAATTTTGTTTGCTTTAAGATTTCTTTTAAATTTCCTTTTTGATTTATTCCTGTATGCATTGGCTATTCAGGAGTTTATTGTTCAATTTCTAAGTATTCTTGAATTTTCAATTATTCTTTCTAATATTGAATTTCAGTTTCATACCATTGTGGTTGGAAATGATCCTTGATATGATTTCAATATTCTTGGATTTTTGAAGACTTGTTTTGTGGCTTAAATAGGATCTACCCTAGGCAATGTTCTATGTGTACTTAAGAACAATGGAAAGTTTGCTGCTGTTGAGTGGAACATACTGTAGATGTATGTTAGGTTCATTTGACATCAAGTGTGTGCTCAAGTTCAGTGTTTCCTGATTGATATTCTGTCCAGATGATCTATACAGTGTTGAAAGTTGGGTATCGATGTTTCTTACCATTATTTTATTTCTGCGCATTTTCCCCTTCAGGTGGGTTAATATATTCTTTATATGTTGAGAGGCTCCAAAGCTGGATACATACATATTTATAATTGTCATGATTTCTTGATGAATTAATCCATTTATCATTATATGATAACCTTCTTTCCTTTGAGAGGTTTGACTTCAAGTCTTTTAACCTGATAATAGACTAGTCAGGCAAGTATCATTTCATGGAGTGTTTTTTTCCCAATCATTCAAGTTTATGCTATATATGGATTAGAAATTAACATGAATCTCTTGTACACAGTATAATTAAACATTCTTTAATCCATTCATCCACCCTATGGATAATTTAAATTGAAGTATAGTTGATTTACAATATTACATTTGTCTCAGGGGTACAACATATGGACTGAATATTTTTATAGAACCTGCTCCACTAAAGTGATTACAAAATAATGGCTATATTTCCCTGTGTTTGTACTATATATCCTTGTTTGTTTATTTCATACATAGGGGTATTGGATTTAGAGAAACAAACTACTGTATTTCCCTCCCCCCTTCACTCGCCTCACCGGTAACCACTAATTTGTTCTCTGTGAGTCTATTTCTGTTTTGTTATATACATTCCTTTCTTGCATTTTTAGATTCTACAGAGAAGTGAGAACATAGAGTATTTGTCTTTCTCTAAATTATTTAAGTAGGTATAAATATTCTAAGCCTATCCACGTTGTTGCAAGTGGCAGAATTTGATCCTTTGTAATGGCTGAGCAGTAGTCTATTGTGTATACATACCACATCTTCTTTATCCACTCATCTGTTGATGGACATTTAGTTTGCTTCCGTATGTTGGCAATTGTAAATAATGTTGCTATGAACAATGAGATGCATGTATCTTGTCAAATTGGTGCCTTCATTTTCTTTGGACATATACCAATCAGTGGAATTGTTGGCTAATATGATAGTTCTACTTTTAGCTTTTCTCAGGACCTCCATATTCTTTTCATAGTGGGTGTACCAATTTACAATCCCACCAACAGTGTACTAGGACTCCCTTCTCCATGTCATGAACAACATTTCATATTTGTAGACTTTGGAATAATAGCCACGTTGAGAGGTGTGACGTGACCTCTCATTATGGGTTTTCTTGTGGGTCATTCATTAAGTTTAATTTACAAAAGAAGGTGATAGGCTGGATGTGACCTCCAGGTATAGTTTGCTAATGCCTGGTATAGGTTAATTTGGGGAGAATTAATACCTTTACAGTGTTATTTATTGCTAACATTTTTCAGGTTGACATTTAATGATTGGTAACAGATTTAAAATTTTTTCTCCCTGAAGGATATCTGAAGTCTGTTGGTTTGTTTCTGTTTTATAAATTTGTTCATTTCTATCACCTTTTAGACTCCACTATAAGTGATATCATATGATATTTGTCTTTTTCTATCTGACTTACTTCACTTAGAATGAAATAATGCCATTTGCAGCAACAGGAATGGACCTAGCGATGATCATGCTTTTTCATTTCTGAGTAATATTTGATTGTGTACATGTACCACTTTTTCATTATCCATTCATCTGTTGATGGATATTTTGGTTGCCTCCATGTCTTGGCTATTGTAAATAGTGATGCAGTGAATGTTTGGGTTTGGGTGCATTTGTCTTTTTGAATTCTGGCTTTCTGCAGATGTATGCCCAGAAGTAGGACTGATGGATGATATGGTAGCTCTATTTTGACTTTTTAAAGGCATCTCCATACTGTGCTTTATAGTGGCTCTTACCAGCTTACATCTCACCAACAGTATAGGAGGGTTCCCTTTTCTCCATGTCCTTTCCAGCATTTATGGTTTGTAAACTTTTTGATGATGGCCATTCTGACTGTGCAAGGTGATACCTTGTTGTGGTTTTCATTTGCATGTGTCTAATAATTCGAGACGTTGAGCATCTTTGCATGTGTTTTTTTTAAACACTCTGAGAAAAAGTTACAGTTGACATTGGCTTTTTGAAAGTCTGACTATTTTGAATTTTTGTTCAATAACTACCACAGGACATTTGTTAAAGGGCCGGTGTCATTTACACTCTGGCAGACCTTGTGAATATTAAGTGCCCATAAGCACATGTTTTAAAGTTGCTGTTGTGGAAATGGGCACAGGCGGTAGGATTTCCTTCATGCCCCTCTCTGGTTACTTGGGTAACCAGACCCACTGTGGAAGACGGGCTCCTGGATTGTAAATTTGTGTGGGCTGTGGCAGAACAAACACCCAAAATCTTCTGTTTTGTTACTTCTTGGTTTTGTTTTAATTTAATTTTTCTTTTTTATTGAAGTAAAGTTGATTTAAAAATATTCTGTTTGTGGTAGGCATACAGAATCTTGTTCAGTTATGTATATTCATATGTCTATTTGTCTTCAGATTCTTTTTCCATATAGGTTATTAGAGAGTGTTGAATAGACTTCCCTTTGTTATACAGTAGGTCCTTGTTGATAATCTATTTTATATGTATTAGTGTGTAAATATTTTCCCCAGCCTCCTGATTTATTCCTTCTGCCCACCTTTCCCATTGGGTAACCATAAGTTTGTTTTCTAAGTCTGTTTCTCTCTTTTATTTTATTTGTTTGGCTGTGCTGCGAGGCATGTGCGATATTAGTTCTCCCAACACCAGGGATCGAACTCATGCCCTCTGAAGTGGAAGCTCAGATTCTTAACCATTGGACGACCTGGAAAGTCCCTGTTTCTCTCTTGTAAATTAGTTCATTTGTATCAATTTTTAAATTTCAGCTATAAATAGTATCATATGATATTTGACTTTCTCTTTCTGACTTACTTCACTTAGTATGATTATCTCTAATTCTATCCATGATGCTGCAAAGGGCATTCCTTCATTCTTTTTCATTTCTGAGTAATATTTCACTGTGAACATGTACCACTTCTTTATCCATCCATCTGTTGATGGATATTTGGGTTACTTCCATGTCTTAGACATTGTAAGTTGTGCTGCGGTACACATATGGGTGCACGTGTTTTCCAATTCTGGTTTTATCCTGTTATATGCCTGGGAGTGGGACTGCTGGATCATATGGTACCTCTAATTTTACCTTGGAAAGCCACCTCCATACTGTTATTTATAGTAGCTGTTACCACATTAGATCCAAACAGCAGCATAGGAGGGTTTCCTTTTTTCTACAACCTCTCAAGCATTTATTGTTTGTAGACTTTTTGATGATGACTATTCTTACTCATGTGAAGTGATCCCTCATTGGAGTTTTGATTTCCCTGAGGCTAATAATACAGGAATTAGAGCATCTTTTCAAGTGCTTTTCTTTTAAACAGTGTAAAATTTACCTATTGAAATAGGATCTTGAAAGTCTGCTCCTTTGGAATTTATTTTGCTTACATACCCCTGGACATTTCCTGATTGTGGGTGTCATTTACAGCCCAGCAGTTCTTGTGAATATTAAATACCCATAAGCATTGTTTTTAAAGTTGCAGTTGCAGTAAAGGGTAACAAGGCAGCAGAATTTATTCGTACTCAACTTGATTGCTAGGAAAAACAGAGGCTTAGTGGAATTTCTCTTCCTAGGTTGTAAATTGGAGTGTAAAGTGCCAGGACAAATACCCAAAATCTTGTGTCACATTACTTCTTGTTGAATTTACTTTTTATTTCTTATCAGAGTAAATTTGATTACAATGTTGTATTTGTTCTAGGTGTACAGAATCTGGTTCATTCATACGTATACATATATCTAAACAGGTTTAGATTATTTCCCATGTTGGTTATTAGAAAGAGTTGAGTAGACCTCCCTTGGCATCCAGTAGGTCCTTCTTGATTATATATTTTATATGAATTATTAAATGCATGTTAACCCCAACATCCTAAGTTTTCCATTCTTTTCACCTTTTTCAAAGTCTGTAGGGGTATTTCTCAGTGGAAATATGTTCATGGGTATCAATTTTTAGATAACACTAGTAAATGATATCATCGGATAGTTGTCTTTCTTTTTGTGACTTACTTTACGTAGTATGATTACCCTTAGGTTCATCAGTGGTGCTGCAAAAGGCATTGTTTCATCTTTTCCATGGCTAATATTTGATTGTGTACATGTACCATTTCTTTGTCCATTCATCTGTACTTGGACATTTTGCTTGCATCCATATCTGGCTATTGTAAGTATCACTGAAGAGCACTTTTGGTTACCTGTGTCTTTCTGAATTCTGGTGTTCTCGGGTTACAGGCCCATTAGTGGTTTGGCAGGATCACATAGTAGCTCAATTGTTAACTTTTAAAGGCACCTTCATTCTGTTGTGATTAGTGGCTATTACAAGTTTACATCCCAGCAACAGCATAGGGGTGTATCCATTCTCAGAAACCCATTCAGCATTTATTGTTTGCAGACATTTTTTTCTAATGGCCATTCAGACTACTGTGAGGTGATGCCTTTTTGTAATTTAAATTTGCATTTCCCTAATAATTCTTGATGTTGAACATTTTTTCATGTCCTTTAAACAAAAAACACTGTGAGGAAATTTACCTCTTGAACTGTCTTCTCCAGATTTCCTACTGTTTTGCATATTAATGTCTATTCCTGACCGCAGGATATTTTTTGAGGGCAGGTGTCATTTAAAGCCCTGCAGTCCTTGTGAATATTGAGTGACCAATAACACTGGGATTAAAGCTGCTGTTGCGGGAACTGGCCACAAGGTGGCAGATTTCTACATTCCCAGCTTTGGTTACAAGGGCAGGAGAGCCTTCCTGGAAGTTGTGTTCCTAGGTTGCAAATTGTAGTGGAATGTTCCAGGACAAACTCCCAAAAGCTTCTGTCTCCTACTTATGTTTGTTTTTAAATTTATTTTATGTTTTTCATCGGAATAATGTTTTTTTAAACTAGATCCTTACTCCATCTACAATTTCCCCTTTCTTCTTTTCTTCTTTGTCTTTAATATTTATTTATTTATTTATTTATTTATGGCTGTGTTGGGTCTTCATTTCTGTGCGAGGTCTTTCTCTAGTTGCGGCAAGCGGGGACCACTCTTCATTGCGGTGCACGGGCCCCTCACTATCGCGGCCTCTTTTGCTGCAGAGCACAGGCTCCAGACACTCAGGCTCAGTAGTTGTGGCTCACAGGCCTAGTTGCTCTGCGGTATGTGGGATCCTCCCAGACGAGGGCTCGAACCCGTGTCCCCTGCATTGGCAGGCAGATTCTCAACCACTGGGCCACCAGGGAAGGCCATGTTGGAGTAAATTTTATTAGAGTGTTATGATTCTCTGGGTGTACCAATTTTGATCAATTTTTCATACATATGTCTGTTCATCTTTGGATCCTGTTACCATGTAGGTTATTACAGAGTGTTGAGTAGACTTCCCTTGGTATTTGGTAGGTGTTTGGTGATTATGTAATTTACATGTATTAGTGATTATATAATTTATATATTTTATATGTTATAAGTTTATATACATATAACATACATTAGTGTATGTATGTTAACCCCATAATCCTAATTTATCCACCTTTCATTTTGGTTAACCATTAGTTTGTTTTATACGTCTCTGAGTGTCTTTTCCTTTGGAAATATGTTCATTGGTATGAATCTTAAGATAACATCTATAAATTACATTATAGGATATATATCATCCACTTTTGACCTAACATAATATGATTATTTTAGACTCACCTGTAGTCATGAGAATGGCATTGTTCATTTTTTTCGAAAGCTAATCTTCCATTAGGTACATGTACCAATTATTCTTTGTCCATTCATCTGTTGATTGACATTTTGCCTGCTTCCATATCTTGCCTATTTTGAATATTGCTGCAGGACAGCTTTGTCAGCCTGTGTCTTCTTCATTCGGCTCTTAGGTGACAGGTCCAGTGGTGGGCATGCTGGATCAAATGGCATCTCAATTTTTACTTTTAAATGCATCTCCTTTCTGTTCTCATTACTGGCTCTTACCACTTTACATCTCAGCAGCAGCTAGAGGGTACACAGTTCTCTAAAACCCTTTCAGGATTTAATGTTTGTAGACATTTTGCTAATGGTCATTCAACTGATGTGACTTGAAAACTTTTCGTAGATTAGATTTGCATGAGTCTAATAATTCCTGATGTTGAACTTTTATGCATTTCCTTTTTTGAAAAAAAGAGGGTGTAAAACTTACCTCTTCATACTATCTTTTTGAAAAATTTGCCAGGTGTGAATTTTTTTGGCCATTCCCTACCTCAGGACATTTTTTGAGGGTAGGTGTGCTTTACAGCCCTTGTGAATGTTAAGTGACCATTAGCTGTGGGTTTAAAGCCGCTCTTATGGGAAACGGCCACAAGGCGGCAGCATTTCTACATTCCCAACTCTGGGTTTTTGGGCAACAGAGCCTTCCTGAAAATCGTGTTAGTAGGCTGCAAGTTAGAGTGGAATGTGCCAGGGCAAACACCCAAGAGCTTATATCTCCGTACTTCTTGTTTGTTTTCTAAATTTAATTTTTATTTATTATCACAGCAAATTTGATAAAAATGTTGTTTGTTTTAGGTGTACAGAATCTGATTCATTATATCTATGTATCTAACTATTCATCTTTGGATCCTCTCCTGTGTAGGTTATTACAGAGTGTTGAGTACACCTCTCTTGGTATTCCATAGGTATTTTGTGATATGTATTAGTACATATCTGTTAACCCCCATATCCTAATTCATCCATTCCTTACACTTTTCCATGTGGTTAAACGTAATTTTGTTTTCTTAATCCATGCTTTTCCTTCTCTTGGAAATAATTTCATGGGTATCAATTTTTAGGTAACACCTATAAGTGATATCATAGGATATCTGTTTTTCTGTTTCTTCCTTACTTCAAATTGGATGTTTATCTGTAGGTCTTTCTATGGTGGTGCACACGACACTGTTTCATTCTTTTCCATGGTTAATATTCCATGTGTACATGGACCACTTATTCATTGTGCATTTTTCTGTTGATGGACATTTTGGTTTCTTCCAAGTCTTAGCTATGTTAAATGTTGCTGCAGAGTAGGATTGCCAGGCTGTGTCTTTTTGATTCTGGTCTGCTCAGGTGATAGGTGCATCAAAGGGCCTACCAGATCACATGGTAGCTCAATTTTTACTATTTAAACGCACCTCAATTATGTTCTCACTACTGGATGTTACCAGTTTACATCCCTCCAGAAGCTAGAGGGTACATGGTTCTCTAAAACCCCTTCAGCATTTATTCTTTGTAGACATTTTGCTGATGATCATTCTGACGGCTGTGATGTGAACGTTTCTGTAGATTGGATTTGCATGGCTTTATTAATTCCTGATGCTCAGCATTATTTCATACCCTCTTTTTAAAAAAAAAATTAAAAAGAAGGAAAAGACAAACTGTGCATAAAATGTGCCTCTTGAAATTGTGTTCTTGAAATGTGGAGGTCTTTTGAAATTCTTGGTCGATTTACAACCCCAGATTTGTTTTGAGGGCAGGTGTCATTTACAGGCCTGCAATTGTTTTGAATATTAAGTGACCATTAGTGCTGGGTTTAAAGCTGCTGTTGTGTGAAATGGCCACAAGGCGGCAGCATTTCTCCTTAAAATATTTGGTTACTAGGGCAACAGAGCCTTAAGGGAAGTCTTGTTCTAGGTTGTAAAAAAGAATGGAATGTGCCAGGAAAATGGCCCTTGAGTTTATGTCTCACTACTTCTTGTTCGTTTTATTAATTTAATTTTTATTTTTTATCACAGCATGTTTGATTACAGTGGTTTCTTGGTTCCGCCTGCGCAAGATGTGGTTCTTTTACACATATACATATATCTATTCTTCCTCGGATCCTTTTCCCATTTAGGTTATGATACAATGTTGAGTAGTATTCTCTTGGTATTCTGTAGATCTCTGGTGATTATATATTTAACCTGTGTTTGTATATCTCTGTTAATGCCAATATCCTAATGTATCCAATCCTCACACTTTTCTATTGGTGAACCATAAGTTTGTTTAATGAATCTGTGATTACCTTTCTCTGTGGAAATATCTTCACTGGTATCAATTTTTAGGTAACAGCTATAAGTGATATGATAGGATGTGTGTCTTTCGCTTTCTCACTTACTACAAGTTGCGTGATTACCTCTAGACTCATGTATGGTGCTGCAAATGGCATTGTGCTATTTTTTTCCTTGGCTAATATTCCATCTGTACATGTACCAGTTCATTGTCCATTCATCTGTTGATGGAATTTTTGGTTGCTTCCATGTCTTGGTTATTGTAATACTGCTGCAATGCAGATTTGCCTGCCTGTGTCTTTCCAATTCTGTCTTCTTAGGTTATAGGCCTAGGAGTGGACCTCCTGGATCATATCGTAGCTCAATGTTTACCTTGTAAAGACACCTCCATTGTGTTCCCATTAGTGGCTCTTACCAGGTTAAGTCCCAGTTAAAGTTGAGGGTATGCATTTCTCCACAACCCCTTTAGCATTTACTGTTTTTAGGTTTTTTTTGCTGATGGTTATTCTGACTGGTGTGAGCTGATACCTCTTTGTGGTTGCACTTCCATGCGTCTCATAATCCCTTCAAATTGAGCTTTCAGGCATGTCCTTTGTTTTCAAACAGTGAGTACAGCTTACCTCTCCAAATTGTTTTTTGAAGTCTGTGCCACATTTGGAAGTATTTTGGCCATTACCTCCCTCAAGAAAATTTGAGGGTAGGTTACATTTACAGCTCTCCAGTATTTGTGCATATGAAGTGACGATTAGCACAGGTTTTAAAGCTGCTGTTGCAGGTAACGGCCAGAGGGCGGCAGCATTTCTGCTTTCCCCACTCTGGTAACTAGGGAAAGAGACCTTCCTGCCAGTGGTTTTCCTCGGTTATAAATTAGAGTGGAATGTGCCCGGATAAACCCCCTAAAGCTAATGTCTCCTTACTTATGTTTTTCTAAAATTGAATTTATATTTTTTATTGGAGTAATATTCCATTGTGTACATGGACCACTTCTTCTTTCTGCATTCCTCTGTTGATGGACATTTTCATTGCTTTCAAGTGTTGGCTATAGTAAATATGGCTGGAGTGCAGGATTGCCAGCCTGTGTCTTTTTGATTCTTATCCTCTCAGGCGATAGGCCCAGCAGTGGGTATCCTTGATTGAATGGTAGCTCAATGTTTACCTTTTCAAGGCACCTCCATTGTGTTTTCATTACTGGCTCTTACCACGTCCTACGTCCTACTTAGAACCAATGGTGAGCATTTCTCCACAACCCCTTCAGCCTTTATTGTTTGCAGAATTTTTGCTGATGGCCATTCTGATTGGTGTGAGCTGATAGGTTTTTGTAATTTGGATTTGCATGTCTTTAATAATTCCTAATGTTCAGCATTTTTCCATGCCATTTTTTATTTCTGTTAAACAAAAAAGAAAAAATACTGTGAGTATAATAAACCTCTTGAAATCGTCTCCTTGGAAGGTTGCCCTCTTTTGAATTTTTTGGTCGATTTTCGACCCCAGGATTTTTTTTGTTTAAGAGCAGGTGTCATTTACAGGTCTGCAATGAGTGTGAATATTTAGTGACCATTAGCACTGATTTTAGCTGTTGTGGGAAACGGCCACAGGGTGAAGCATTTCTCCATTCCCAAATCTGGTTACTAGGGCAGCAGAGCCTTTCTGCAAATCGTGTTCCCAGGTTGTAAATTAGAATGGAATGAGCCAGGAAAAACCCCATAAGTTTATGTCACATTACTTCTTGTTCGTTGTTTTAATTTTATTAATCAGGGTAATGATTACAATATTGATTGTCTTAGGTGTACACAATCTGGTTCATTTGTAATATATATATATAGATAGATATAGATATAGATATATAAATGTACAGATCCTCTTCCCATGTAAATTACTGCAGAGTGTTCCGTATACCTCCCTTGCTATATGGTCGGTCTTTTTGATATATGTATTTAATATGTATTTGTACACATATGGTAAACCTGATCTTAATTTATCCATTCCCCCCATTTTTCATTTCAGATAAGCACAGTTTTTCTTCTAAGTCTGTGAGTGTCTTTCTCTGTGGAAATATGTTCATATGTGTCAGTTGTTAGATAATGCCTATAAGTGATATAATAGGATATATGTCTTCGCTCTCCGATTTACCTCGTGTTCTGTGATTATCTCTAGGCTCATTTAAGATGCCACAAAGAGCAGTGTTTCATTGTTTTCCATGGCTAATATTCCATTGTGTACATGGACCACTTCTTCTTTATCCATTCATCTGTTGATGGACATTTTGGTTGCTTCTGTGTCTTGGCTATTGTGAAAATGGCTGCAGTGCTGCTGTTGCAGCCTGTGTCTTCTCGATTCTGGTCTTCTCACGTGAGAGGCTCACCGGTGGGCCTGCTGGATGGAATGGTGGCTCAATTTTTACTTTTAAATGCAGCTCCTTTCTGTTCTCATTATTGGCTGTTACCACTTTACATCTCACCAGCAGCTAGAGGGTACACACTTCTCTAAAATTTCCTTTAGCATTTATTGTTTGTTGACTTTTTACTGATGGTAGTTGACTTGTGTGAGTTGAAACATTTTTGTAGATTAGATTTCCATGAGTGTAATAATTCCTGATGTTGAGCTTTTATCCATTTTCCTTTTTTTGAAAAAGAGTGAGTAAAACTTACTACTTCATACTATCTCCTTGAAACATTTGCCTGTTTTGAATTTTTTTGGCCATTCCCTACCTCAGGACATTTTTTGAGGGCAGGTGTCCTTTACAGCCCTGAGTCCTTGTGAATGTTATGTGACCATTAGCTGTGGGTTTAAAGCTGCTCTTGCGGGAAACGGCCACAAGGCGGCAGCATATCTACATTTCCAACTCTGGATTTTTGGGCAACAGAGCCTTCCTGGAAATCGTGTTAGTAGGCTGCAAGTTAGAGTGGAATGTGCCAAGGCAAACACCCAAGAGCTTATATCTCCGTACTTCTTGTTTGTTCTTTAAATTTAATTTTTATTTATTATCACAGCAAATTTGATAAAAATATTGTGTTTGTTCTAGGTGTGCAGAATCTGGTTCATTATATCTACGTATCGATCTATTCATCTTTGGATCCTTTCCTGTGTAGGTTATTACAGAGTGTTGAGTAAACCTCTCTTGGTCTTCCATAGGTATTTTGTGATTATATATTTCATATGTATTAGTACATGTCGGTTAACCCCCATATCCTAATTCATATATTCCTTACACCTTTCCATTTGGTTAAACATAATTTTGTTTCCTGAATCCATGTGTGTCCTTCTCTTGGCAATAATTTCATGGGTATCAATTTTTAGGTAACTCCTATAAGTGATGTCATAGGATATCTGTCTTTTGGTTTCTTTCTTACTTCAAGTTGGGTGATTATGTCTAGATCCTAGTATGGTGCTGCCAACGGCACTGTTTCATAGTTTTCCATGGCTGATATTCTATTGTGTACATCAACCACTTCTTCTTGTTGCATTTTTCTCTTGATGGACATTTTGGTTTCTTCCAAGTCTTGGCTATGGTACATGTTGCTAGAGTGCAGGATTGCCAACCTGTGTGTTTTTGATTCTGGCCAACTCAGGACATAGGCCCATCAATGGGCCTACCAAATACATGGTAGCTGAATTTCTACCTTTAAATGCACCTCCATTCTGTTCTCACTACTTGCTATTACCAGGTTACATCCCACCAGCAGCTAGAGGATATGCAGTTCTCTGAAACCCCTTCAGCATTTATTCTTTGTAGACTTTTTTTTGCTGATGATCATTCTGATGGCTGTGAGGTGAAAATTTTGTAGATTGGATATGCATGGCTTTATTAATTCTGATGTTTAGCATTTTCCATGCCCTTTTTTTTAACAAAAAATGAAAGAAAAAGAAAGAAAAGACAAAATGTGCATAAAATATGCCTCTTTAAATCGTCGTTTTGAAAGGTGCACGTTTTTTGAGTTTTTTGCTTGATTTATGACCCAAAAGTTTGTTTAAAGGGCAGGTGTCATTTACAGGCCTGGAATTATTTTGAATATCAAGTAAAGATTAGCGCTGGGTTTAGAGCTGCTGTTGTGTGAAACGGGCACAAGGTGGCAGCAGTTCTCCTTAACAAATTTGGTTACTAGGTCAACAGAGCCTTAAGGGAAGTCATGTTCTAGGTTGTAAATTAGAATGGAATGTGCCAGGAAAAAGACTCTTAAGTTTATGGCTCACTATTTCTTGTTCATTTTTTTAATTTAGTTTTTTCACAGCAACTTTGATTACTATGTTTTGCTTGTTCTAGGTGTGGGAGATGTGGTTCTTTTACACATATAAATATATCTATTCTTCTTCAGATTCTTTTCCCATGTAGGTTATGACACAATGTTGAGGAGTCTTCTCTTGGTATTCCGTAGGTCTTCGGTGATTATATATTTCACATGTGTTTGTATATCTCTGTTAACCTCAATATCCTTATGTATCCAGTTCTCACACCTTTCCATTGGTGAAACATAAGTTTGCTTAATGAATCTGTGATTGCCTTTCTCTGTGGAAATATCTTCACTGGTATCAATTTTTAGGTAACACCTATAAGTGATATCATAGGAAATGTCTCCTTCGCTTTCTGACTTACTACAAGTTGCGTGATTACCTCTAGACTCATCTACGGTGCTGCAAATGGCATTGTGTAATTTTTTTTCCTTGGCTAATATTCCATCTGTACATGTACCAGTTCTTTGTCCACTCATCTGCTGATGGAATTTTTGGTTGCTTCCATGTCTTGGCTATTGTAATACTGCTGCAATGCAGATTTGCCTGCCTGTGTCTTTCCAATTCTGTCTTCTTCAGTTATAGGCCCAGTAGTGGACCTGCTGGATCATATGGTAGCAAAATGTTTACCTTGTGAAGGAACCTCCATTCTGTTCTCATTAGTGGCTCTTACCAGGTTAAGTCCCAGTTAAAGTTGACGGTATGCACTTCTCCACAACCCCTTCAGCATTTATTGTTTGTAGTTTTTTTGCTAATGTTTATTCTGACTGGTGTGAGCTGATACCTCTTTGTAGTTGGATTTGCATGGGTCTCATAGTTCCTTGAAATTGAGCTTTCAGACATGTCCTTTTTTCCTTCAAGCTGTGAATACAGCTTACCTTTTCAAATTGTCTTCTTGAAGTATGTGCCACATTTTGAAATATTTTGGCCATTACCTCCCTCAAGACATTTTTAGGGCAGGTTTCATTTACAGTCCTCCAGTACTTATGCATATGATGTGACCCTTAGCCCAGATTTTAAAGCTGCTGTTGCAGGTAACGGCCAGAGGGCAGCAGCATTTCGGCTTTCCACACTCTGGTAACTTGGAAAACAGAACTTCCTGCCAGTGGTGTTTCTTGGTCATAAATTAGAGTGAAACGTGCCCGGATAAACCCCCAAAAGCTGATGTCTCCTTACTTACGTTTTTCTTTTAAATTGAATTTATATTTTTTTTGGCGTACTATTCCATTGTGTACGTGGACCACTTCTTCTTTCTGCATTCCTCTGTTGATGGACATTTTCATTGCTTTCAAGTGTTGACTATGGTAAATATTGCTGGAGTGCAGGATTGCCAGCCTGTGTCTTTTTGATTCTCATCCTCTCAGGCGATAGGCCCAGCAGTGGGTATGCTTCATTGAATCGTAGCTCAATATTTACCTTTTCAAGGCACCTCCATTGTGTTTTCATTACTGACTCTTACCACGTCCAACTTAGAACAGAGGGTAGGCATTTTTCCACAACCCCTTCAGCATTTTTTGTTTGCAAAACTTTTGCTCATGGCCGTTCTGACTGGTGTGAGGTGATAGTATTTTGTAATTTGGATTTGCATATCTTTAATAATTCCTAATGTTCAGCATTTTTCCACGCATTTTTTGATTTCTGTTAAACAAAAACAGAAAAAAAAAACCTGTGAGTAAAATAAACCTCTTGAAATTGTCTTCTTGGAAGGTTGCCCTCTTTTGATTTTTTTGGTCGATTTTCGATCCCAGGATTTTTTTTGAGGGCAGGTGTCATTTACAGGCGTGCAATGAGTGTGAATACTTAGTGACCATTAGCACTGGTTTTAAAGCTGCTGTTGTGGGAAACGGCCACAAGGCGGCAGCATTTCTCCATTCCCAAATCTGATTACTAGGGCAGCGGAGCCTTTCTGGAAGTCATGTTCCCAGGTTGTAAATTAGAATAGAATGTGCCAGGAAAAAACCCAATAAGTTTATGTCACATTACTTCTTGTACGTTGTTTTAATTTTTTAAATCGGGATAATGATTTGAATATTGTTTGTCTTAGGTGTACACAAACTGGTTCATTTGTACATTATATATACATTATATATATATATATATATATATATATATATATATATATATATATATAAAATGTATGTACAGATCCTCTCCCCATGTAAATTATGGAAGAGGGTTCCGTAGACCTCCCTCGCTATATGGTCGGTCTTTTGATATATGTATTTAATAGGTATTTGTACACGTATGGTAACCCTGATCTTAATTTATCCATTCCCCCCACCTTTCCTTTTAGATAAGCATAATTTGTTTTCTAAGTCTGTGAGTGTCTTTCTCTGTGGAAATATGTTCATTTGTGTCAGTTGTTAGATAATGCCTATAAGTGATATCATTGTATATGTCTTTTGCTTTCTGACTTACCTCATGTACTGTGATTATCCCTAGGCTCATCTATGGTGCCTCAAAGAGCAGTGTTTCATTGTTTTCCATGGCTAATATTCCGTTGTGTACATGGAGCACATCTTCTTTATCCACTCATCTGCTGATGGACATTTTGGTTGCTTCCGTATCTTGGCTATTGTGAAAATGGCTGCAGTGCATCTGTTGCAGACTCTGTCTTCTCGATTCTGGTCTTCTCAGTCGAGAGGCTCAGCGTTGGGTATGCTGGATGTAATGGTGGCTCGGTTTTTCTTTCTTTCTTTCTTTCTTTTTTTTTGAGGTACACGGGCCTCTCATTGTTGCAGCCTCTCCTGTTGTGGAGCACAGGCTCCGGATGTGCAGGCTCACCGGCCATGTCTCACGGGCCTAGCCGCTCCGCAGCATGTGGGATCTTCCCGGACCGGGTCACGAACCCGTGTCCCCTGCATCTGCAGGCGTACTCTCAATCACTGTGCAACCAGGGAAGGCCCAGTTTTTACTTTTAAACGCAGCTCCTTTCTGTTCTCATTATTGGCTGTTACCACTTTACATCTCACCAGCAGCTAGACGGTACAGAGTTTCTAAAACCCCTTCAGCATGTATTGTTTGTAGAACTTTTGATGATGGTAGTTGGCTTGTGTGAATTGAAACCTTTTTGTAGATTAGATTTGCATGAGTCTAGTAATTTCTGATATTGAGCTTTTATCCATTTTCCTTTCTTTTGAAGAAGAGTGTGTAAAACTTATCTCTTCATACTATCTCCTTGAAACATTTGACTGTTTTGAATTTTTTTGGCCATTCCCTAGCTCAGGACATTTTTTGACGGCAGGTGTCCTTTACAGCCCTGAGTCTTTGTGAATGTTAAGTGAGCGTTAGTTGTGGGTTTAAAGCCGCTCTTGCGGGAAACGGCCACAAGGTGGCAGCATTTCTACATTTCCAACTCTGGGTGTTTGAGCAACAGAGCCTTCCTGGAAATCCTGTTAGTAGGCTGCAAATTAGAGTGGAATGTGGCAGGCAAAACCCCCAAGGGCTTGCATCTCCTTACTTCTTGTTTGTTTCTTAAATTTAATTTTTATTTATTATCACAGCAAATTTGATAAAAATACTGTGTTTTTTCTAGGTGTACAAAATCTGGTTCATTATATCAATGTATTGATCTATTCATCTTTGGATCATTTCCAATGTAGGTTATTACAGAGTGTTGTGTAGACCTCTCTTGGTCTTCCATAGGTATTTTGTGATTATATATTTCATCTGTATTACTACATGTCTGTTAAGCCCCATATCCTAATTCATATATTCCTTACACCTTTCCATTTGGTTAAACATAATTTGGTTTTCTGAATCTATGAGTGTCCTTCTCTTGGAAATTATTTCATGGAAATGAATTTTTAGGTAACACCTATAAGTAATGTCATAGGATGTATGTCTTTCATTTTCTTTCTTCAAGCTGGGTGATTATCTCTAGATCTTTCTATGGTGGTGCCAACAGCATTGTTGTATGCTTTCCTATGGCTAATATTCCATTGTGTACATGGACCACTTCTTCTTGGTGCATTTTTCTGTTGATGGACATTTTGTTTTCTTCCAAGTCTTGGCTATGGTACATGTTGCTGCAGTGAAGGATTGCCAGCCTGTGTCTTTTTGATTCTGGTCTACTCAGGTGATAGGCCCATCAGTGGGCCTACCAGATCACATGGTAGCTCAATTTTTACCTTTGAACGCACCTCCATTGTGTTCTCACTACTGGCTGTTACCAGGTTACATCCCACCAGCATCTAGAAGGTATGCAGTTCTTTAAAACCCCTTCAGCATTTATTCTTTGTAGACCTTTTTGCTGAAGATCATTCTGACAGCTCTGAGGTGAACATTTTTGTAGACTGGATTTGCATGGCTTTATTAATTCCTGATGTTGAGCATTTTTCCTTGCCCTTTTTTTAACAAAAAAAAAGAAAGAAAGAAAAAGAAAGAGAAGAAAAAAGGTGCGAAAATTATGCCTCTTGAAATTGTCGTTTTAAAATGTGCATATCTTTTGAATTTTTTGCTTGATTTACGACCCAAGGATTTGTTTTGAGGGCAGGTGTCATTTACAGGCCTGCAATTACTTTGAATATCAAGTGACCATTAGCGCTGTGTTTAAAGCTGCTGTTTTGAGAGGCGGTCACAAGGCGGCAGCAGTTCTCCTTTACAAAATCTGGTTACTAGGGCAACAGAGCCTCAATGGAAGTCGTGTTCTAGGTTGTAAATTAGAATGCAATGTGCCAGGAAAAAGCCCCTTAAGTTTATGGCTCACTATTTCTTGTTCGTTTTTTTAAATTTTTTATCACAGCACCTTTGATTACAATGTTTTGCTTGTACTAGGTGTGCGAGATGTGGTCCTTTTACACATATACATATATCTATACTTCTTCGGATCGTTCTCCCATGTAGGTTATGACACAATGTTGGGTAGTCTTCTCTTGGTGTTCCGTAGGTCTTTGGTGATTATATACTTCACCTGTGTTTGTATATCTCTGTTAACTCTGACATCCTAATGTATCCAATCCTCACACCTTTCCATTGGTGAACGATAAGTTTGTTTAATGAATCTGTGATTGCCTTTCTCTGTGGAAATATCTTCACTGGTATCAATTTTTAGGTAACACCTATAAGTGATATCACAGGATACGTGTCTTTCGCTTTCTGGCTTACTACAAGTTGCGTGATTACTTCTAGAGTCATCTACGGTGCTGCAAATTGCATTGTGTCATTTTTTCCTTGGCTAATATTCCATCTGTACATATACCAGTTCCTCTCTGTCCACTCATCTGTTGATGGACTTTTTGGTTGCTTCCATGTCTTGCCTATTGTAATACTGCTGCAATGCACATTTGCCTGCCTGTGTCTTTCCAATTCTGTCTTCTTCAGTTACCGGCCGAGGAGTGGGCCTGCTGGATCATATGGTAGCCAAATGTTTATCTTGTAAACGCACCTCCATTCTATTCTCATTAGTGGCTCTTACCAGGTTACGTCCCACTTAAAGTTGAGGTAATGAACTTCTACCCAATCCCTTTAGCATTTATTGCTTGTAGTTTTTCTGCTAATTTTTATTCTGACTGGTGTGAGCTGATACCTCTTTGTGGTTGGATTTGCAGGCGTCTCATAATCCCTTGAAACTGAGCTTTCAGGCATGTCGTTTTTTTCTTCAAACTGTGAGTACATCTTATCTCTTCAAATGGTTTTCTTGAAGTATGTGCCATATTTTGAAATATTTTGGCCATTACCTCCCTCAAGACATTCTGAGGGCAGGTTTGATGTACAGCCCTCCAGTACTTGTGCATATGAAGTGACAATTAGCACAGGTTGTTGCTGCTGTTGCATGTAACAGCAATTGGGCGGCAGCACTTCTTCTTTCCCCACTCTGGTAACTTGGGAAACAAACCTTCCTGCCAGTGGTGTTCCTCGTTTATACACTAGAGGGGAAGGTGCCCGGATAAACCCCCAAAGGCTGATGTTGTCGTGCACTAAACTGTACACTAAACCATACCCATTCCCTAACCCTAACCCTAACCCTAACCCTAACCCTAACCCTAACACTTACCCGAAGCCTTATCCTAACCAGTACCCTAATCCTAATCCGTACACTAACACTAACCCGTACCCTGACACGTATGCTAACAATAAACCACTGTTGTACCCTAACCTGTACCCTAAATCGTACACGTTCCCTAACCCTAACAGTAACCCTTACCCGAAGCCTTACACTAACCTGTACCCTAATCGTAACCCTTACACTAACACTAACCCGTACTCAAGCATGTACGCTAAACCTAAACCGTTGTCGTACCTTAACCTGTACCCTAAACCATATGCGTTTCCTAACCCTAACTCAAACCCTAACCCTTACCCAAATCCTTACCCTAACACATACCATAATCCTAACCCGTACACAAACACAAAAACGTACACTAACACGTAAGCTAACCCTAAACCGTTGTCGTATGCTAACCTGTACCCTAAACCTTACCCGTTCCCTATCCCTAAACCTAACCCTAACCCTAACCGTAACCCCTATCCGAAGCCTTCCTCTAAGCCGTAACCTAATCCTAACCCGGACACTAATACTTACGAGTATGCTAACATGTACGTTAACCCTAAACGATTGTCGTACCCTAACCTGTACCCTAAACCGTACCCATTCCCTAACCCTAACACTAACCCTAACCCTAACCCTTACCCTAAACCATACCCTAATCCGTATCCTAATCGTAACCCACACACTAACACTAAATCTTTCCCTAACATGTACGCTAACCCTAAACTGTTGTCGTACCCTAATTTGTACCCTAAACCGTACCGGTTACATATCCCTAATCTTAACCCTAACCCTTACCCGAAGCCTTACCCTAAAAAGTACCCTAATTCTAATCCATACACGAACACTAACCCGTACACTGACACATACGTTAACCCTAAACCGTTGTTATACCACAAACTGTACCCTAAAGCATACACGTTCCCTAACCCTAATCCTAACCCTAACCCTAACCCTAACCCTTACCCGAAGCCTTACCCTAACAAGTACCCTAATGCTAACCCGTACACTAACACTAACCCATAGTCTAACACGTACGCTAACCCTAAACTGTTGTTGTACCCTAACGTGTACCCTAAACTGTACCCATTCCCTAACCCTAACCCCAACCCTAACTGTAACACTTACCCGAAGTTTTACCCTAACCTGTCCCCTAATCGTAACCAGCACACTAACACTAAGACATACCCTAACACATACACTAACCCTTAACCGTTGTTCCCTAACCTGAACCCTAAACCATACCCATTCCCTGACCGTAACTCTAACCCTAACCGTAACCCATTCCCAAAGCCTTACCCTAACCCATACCCTAATCCTAGCCTGTACACTAACAATAACCTGTAAGCTAAGACGTGCACTAACCCTAAACCGTTGTCATACACTGACCTTTACCTGAAACCGTACCCATCCCTAACCCTAAACCTAATGCAAAACTTACCCAAACCCATAACCTAACCCGTACTCTAATCGTAACCCATACACTACCACTAACCCGTACCCAAACACATACGCTATACCTAAACCGTTGTCGTACACTAATTTGTACCTAAACAGTACCCGTTTCTTAACCCTAACCCAAACCCTAACATTTATCCAAATCCTTAACCTAAAACATACCCTAAACCTAGCCCGTACCCAAACACTAACACGTACACTAACACATACGCTAAACATAAACTGTTGTCGTACCCTAACCTGTACCCTAAACCATACCCGTTCCCTATCCCTAAACCTAATCATAATCCTAACCCTAAAACTTACCTGAAGCCTTACCCTAACCCATAACCTAATCCTAACCCGTACACTAATACTAACCAATACCCTAACATGTACGTTAACCCTAAACCATTGTTGTACACTAAACCGTACCCTAAACGGTAGCCATTCCCTAACCCTAACCCTAACCCTAACACTTACCCGAAGCCTTACCCTAACCCGTACCCTAATCTGTATCCTAAACGTAACCCATACACTAACACTGAACGGTACCCTAACATGTACGCTAACCCTAAACTGTTGTCATACCCTAAGTTGTACCCTAAACAGTATCTATTCCCTAACCCTAACACTAACCCTAAACCTTACCCGAAGCCTTACCCTAAACCGTACCCCAAACCCAACCCGTACACTAACACTAAATGGTACCCTAACACGTACAATATCCTTAAACCATTGACGTACCCTAATCTGTACCCTAAACCATACCCGTTCCCTAAACCTAACCCTAACCATAACCCTAAACCGTTGTCGTACCCTAACTTGTACCCTAAACCGTATCCCTTCCCTAACCCTAACCCTTCCCTAACCCTTACCTGAAGCCTAACACTAGCCCGTACCCTAATCCTAACCCGTACACTAGCAGTAACCCATACCCTAACATGTACGCTAAACCTAAGCCATTGTCCCACACTAATCTGTACCCTAAACCGTACCAGTTCACTAACCCTAACCCTAAACCTAACACCAACCCTTACCCGAAGCCTAAACCTACCCTGTACCGTAATCCTCACCCGTACACTAACACTAACCCATACCCTAACACGTACGCTATGCCTAAACCATTGTCATACCCGAACCTATACCCTAAACTGTACCCATTCCCTAACCCTAAGCCTAACCCTAAACCTAACCCTTACCTGAAGCCTTATACTAACCCTTACCCTAATCCTAAACCGTATGCTAAAACTAAACCGTACCCTAACACCTACACTAACTCTAAACTATTGTTGTATGCTAACCTGTACCCAACACCATGCCCGTTCCCTAAACCTAACCCTAACCCTTACCCGAAGCCTTACCCTAACCTGTATCCTAATTATAACCCGTACAGTAACACTAACCCATAACAAAACATGTATGCAAAACCTAAACCGTTGTCGTACCCTAAACTGTACCCTAAACTATACCCGATCCCTAACACTAACTCCAATGTAACCCTTACACGAAGCCTTACACTAACCCATACCCTAATCCTAACCCATACACTAACACTAACCCATACGCTGACAGGTACGCTAACCCTAAACTGTTGTCGTAACCTAACCTGTACCCTAAACGGTACCCATTTCCTAACCCTACCCGAAACCCTAACCCTTACCCGAATCCTTACCCTAACACATACCCTAATCCTAACCTGTACAAAAACACAAAAACGTACACTAACACATACGCTAACCCTAAACCATTGTCGTACCCTAAACTGTACCCTAAACCGTACCTGTTCCCTATCCCTAAACCTAACCGTAACCCGAAACCTAACACTTACCCGAAGCCTTTCTCTAACCTGTAACCTAATCCTAACCTGTACACTAATACTAACGAGTACCCTAACACCTAAGCTAACCCTAAACGATTGTTGTACCCTAACCTGTACCCTAAACCGTACCCATTCCCCAACCCTAACCTAACCCTAAACCTTACCCTAAACCATACCTTAATCGGTACCCTAATCAAAACCGATACACTAACACTAAATGTTTCCCTAACACATATGGTAACCCTAAAACGTTGTCATACCCTATCTTGTACCCTAAACAGTATCGGTTCCCTAACCCTAACCCTAACCCTAACACTTACCTGAAGCCTTACCCAAAACCATAACCCAATCCCAAGCCGTACACTAACACTAAACGGTACGCTAACACGTACGATATCACTAAACCGTTGTAGTACCCTAATCTGTACCCTTCACCGTAACCGTTCACTATCCCTAACCCTAACCCTAACCCTTACCCAAAGTGATACCCTAACCCAAATCCATACACTAACACTAACCCGTACCGTGACACGTACACTAACACTAAACCGTTGTCCTACCCTAACCTGTACCCTAAACCGTACCCATTCCCTAATCCTAACCCTAACCCTAACCCTAACCCTTACCCGAAGCCTTACCCTAACATGTACCCTAATGCTAACCCATACACGAACACTAACCCAAACTCTAACACGTATGCTAACCCTAAACTGTTGTCGTACCCTAACCTATACCCTAAACCATACCCGTTTCCTAACCGTAACCCTTTCCCAAAGCCTTACACTAACCCGAACCCTAATGCTAACCTGTACACTAGCAGTAACCCATACCCTAACATGTACGGTAAACCTAAACTGTTGTCACACACTAATCTGTACACTAAACCATATCTGTTCCCTAACCCTAACCCTAACCCTAACACTTACCTGAAGCCTAACCCTAACCCAAACCCTATTGCTAACCCGTACACTAACACTATCCCATACACTAACACGTACACTATCCCTAAACCATTGTTGTACACTAAAATGTACCCTAAAACATACCCGTTCCCTAAACCTAACGCTAACCCTAACCCTAACCCTTACCCGAAGCCATACCCTAACCCGTACCCTAATCCTAACCTGTACAGTAACACTAACCTGTACCCTAACACAAATGCTAAACCTAAACCATTGTCGTACCCTAAACTCTACCTTAAACTGTACCCGTTCCCTAAGCCTAACCCTAACCCTAACCCTAACCTAACCCTTACCCAAAGCCTTAAACTAACCCATACCCAAATCTTAACCCGTACACTAACACTAACCCGTACACTAACAGGTTTGCTAACTCCAAAGTGTTGTCATACCCTAACCTGTACCCTAAACCATACCTGTTCCCTATCCCTAACCCTAACCTTAACCTAATCCTTACCCAAAGCCTTAAACTAACCCTTACCCTAATCCTAACCCATACACTAACACTAAACATTACACTAACAGGTTCACTAAATGTAAACTGTTGTCGTACCCTAACCTGAACCCTAACCATACCCGTTCCCTATCCCGAACCCTAACCCTAATCCCAACACTTACCCAAAGCCTTACCCTAACCCATACCCTAATCCTAACCCGTCCACTAATACTAAACTGTACCCTAACACGTACGCTAACCCTAAACCATTGTCATACACTAACCTCTACACTAAACCGTACCCATTCCCTAACCCTAACCCTAATCCTAACACTTACCCTAAGAAGTACCCTAATCCTACTCCGTACACTAACACTAACCCATACCCTGACACATACGATAATGCTAAACGTTTTTGTACCCTAACCAGTACCCTAAACCGTACCCATTCCCTTATCCTAACCCTAACTCTAAACCTAACCCTTACCCGAAGCCTTACCCTAACACGTACCCTATTGCTAACCTGTACACTAACACTAAACCATACTCTAACACGTAGGCTAACACTAAACTGTTGTCGTACCCTAACCTGTACCCTAAACCATACCCGTTCCCTAACCCTAACCCTTACCTGAAGCCTTACCCTAACCCGTACCCTAATCCTAACCCGTACACTAACACGTACCCTAACACGTACGCTAACCCTAAACTTTGTCGTCCCCTAACCGGTACCCTAAAACTTACCTGTGCCCTAACCCTAACCCTAACCCTTACATGAAGCCTTACCCTAACCCGTACCCTAATCTGTACCCTAATCCTAATCCATACACTAACACTAAATGATACCCTAACATGTACGCTAACCCTAAACTGTTGTTATAAACTAAAATTTACCCTAAAGAGTACGCGTTCCCTAACCCTAACCCTAACCCGAACACTTACACGAAGCCTTACTCTAAACCATACCCCAATACTAAACCAGATACTAACAGTAACCCGTAGCCTAAAACCTACGCTATCTCTAAACCGTTGTCGTATCTGAAACTATACCCTAAACCGTACCCATTCCCTAACTCTAACCCTAAACCTAAGCCTTATCTGAAGCCTTACACTAACGCATACCCAAATCCTAACCCATACACTAACACTAACCAGTACACTAACAGGTACGCTAACACTAAACTGTTGTCTTACACTAACCTGTACCCTAAACCGTACCCATTCCCTAACCCTAACCTTATCCCTAAACCTTACCCAAAACCTTACCCTAACCAGTACCCTATTCCTAACCCGTACACTAACAGTAACCCGTACACTAACAGTAACCCGTACCCTAACACATACACTAACCCTAAACCATTGTCATACCCTAAACTGTACCCTAAACCGTATCTGTTCCCTAACCCTAACCATAACCCTTACCTGAAGCCTTGCCCTAACCTGTACCATAATCGTAATGAGCACACTAACACTAAGCCGTGCCCTAACACGTACGCTAACCCTAAACTATTGCCTTACACTAACCTGTACCCTAAACTGTACCTGTTCCCTAACCCTAACCCTAACTGTAAACCTAATCCTAACCCATTTCCGAAGCCTTACCCTAACCCGTACCCTAATCCTAGCCTGTACACTAACAATAACCCGTAACCTAAAACGTACGCTAATCCTAAACTGTTGTCGTACCCTAACCTGTACACTAAACCGTACCCATTCCCTAACCCTAACCCTAACACTTACCTAAAGTCTTATCCTAACCAGTACCCTAATTCTAATCCGTACACTAACACTAACCCATACCCTGACACGTATGCTAACAATAAACCATTGTTGTACCCTAACCAGTACCCTAACTCGTACACGTTCCCTAACCCTAACACTAACCCTAACCCAAAGCCTTACCCTAACCTGTACGCTAATCGCAACCCTTACACTAACACTAACCCATACTCAAACATGTATGCTAAACCTAAAACTTTGTCATACCCTAACCTGTACCCTAAACTGTACCCGTTTCCTAACCCTAACTCAAACCCTAACCCACACCCGATTCTTAACCCTAACACATACCATAATCCTAACCCATACACAAACACAAAAACGTACACTAACACGTAAGCTAACCCTAAACCGTTGTCGTACGCTAACCTGTACCCTAAACCTTACCTGTTCCCTATCTCTAAACCTAACCCTAACCCTTATCTGAAGCCTTACTCTAACCCGTAACCTAATCCTAATCCGGACACTAATACTAATGAGTATGCTAACACATACACTAACCCTAAACGATTGTCGTACATTAACTTGTACCCTAAACTGTACCCATTCCCTAAACCTAGCCCTAACCTAACCCTCAACCTAGCCCTTACCCTAAACCATACACTAATCCATATACTAATTGTAACCCATACACTAACACTAAATGGTTCCGTAACATGTACTCTAACCCTAAACTGTTGTCGTACCCTAACATGTACCCTGAACTGTTCCAGTTCCCTATCCCTAACCTTAACCCTAACTCTAACCCTTACAAGAAGCCTTACCCCAAGCAGTACCCTAATCCTAATCTGTACACTAACACTAACCCTTACCCCGACACGTACGCTAACCCTAAACCGTTGTCGTACCCGAACCTGTACCCTAAACCATACCCGTTCCCCAACTCTAAACGTTTCCCAAAACCTTACACTAACCTGAAACCTAATCCTAACCTGCACACTAGCAGTAATCCATACTGTAACATGTATGCTAAAGCTAAACCATTGTTACACACTAATCTGTACCCTAAACCAAACCCGTTCCCTCCCCCTAACCCTAACCCTTACCCGAAGCCTAACCCTAACCCGAAACCTAATCCTAACCTGTACACTAACACAAACCCATACCCTAACACGTACGCTATCCCTAAACCGTTGTTGTACTCTAAACTGTACCCTAAACCATACCCGTTCCCTAACCCTAACCCTAAACCTAAACCTTACCCGAAGCCTTACCCTAACCCGTACCCTAATCCTAACCCATACACGAACACTAAACTGTACCCTAACACATACGCAAACAGTAAACCATTGTCATACCCTAACATGTACCCTAAACCGTACCCTTTCCCTAACCCTAACCCTAAACCTAACCCTAAACCTAGTGCTTACATGAAACCATACCATAACCTGTAACCTAATCCTAACCCGTACACTAACACTAACCCATACCCTAACACGTACACTAACCCTAAATTGTTTTCATACCCTAACCTGTACCCTAAACCGTACAGGGTCCCTAACCCTAATCCTAAACCTAACCCTTACCTGAAGCCTTAATATAACCCGAACCCTAATCCTAACTTGTACACTAATTTTAATCCGTACCCTAACACGTATGCTAACCCTAAACTGTTGTCATACCCTAACCTGTACCCTAAACCATACCTGTTCCCTAAAACTAACCCTAACCCATTCCCGAAGACTTACCCTATCCCGTACCCTAATCCTAGCCTGTACACTAACAATAACCTGTACCCTAACACATACGCTAAACCTAAACCGTTGTTGTTCCCTAATCTGTACCCTAAACAATACCGTTCCCTAACCCTAACCCTAACCCAAACCTTACCGGAAACCTTACGCTAACCCGTACTCTAATCCTAACCCGTACATTAACACTAAACCCTACCCTAACACATACACTAACCCTAAACCATTGTCGTACACTAACCTGTACCCTAAATGGTACCCGTTCCCTAACCCTAACCCTAAACCTAACACTTACCTGAGGTCTTACCCTAACCCTTACCCTAATCCTAACCTGTACACTCACACTAACATGTAACCAACACATAGGCTAAACCTAAACCATTGTGGTACCCTAACCTGTACCCTAAACTGTACCCGTTCCCTAACCCTAACACAAACCCTAACCCTCCCTTGAATTCTTACCCTAACACATACCCTAATCCTAACCCGTACCCAAAGAGTAACACGTACGCTAACACCTACGCTAACCCTAAACCATTGTCATACCCTAACCTTTACTCTGAACCGTACCCGTTTCCTATCCCTAAACCTAACCCTAACCCTAACACTTACTCGAATCCTTACCCTAACATGTAACCTAATCTTAACCCATACACTAACACTGAGCAATACCCTAACACGTACGCTAACCCTAAACCATTGTCATACCTTAACCTGTACACTCTACCGTGCGCATTCCCTAACCCTAACCCTAAACATAATGCTAACCCTCACCCGAAGCCTTACCCTAACCCATACCCTAATCCGTACCCTAATCCTAACCCATACACCAACACTAAACTGTACCCTAAAAAGTACGCTAACAATAAAGTGTTGTTGAACCCTAACTTGTACCCTAAACCATACCAGTTCCCTAACCATAATTCTAAACCTAACCCTAACCCTTACCCAAAGACTTACACTAACCTGTACCCAAATCCTAACCTGTACACTAGCAGTAACCCATAGCCTAACATGTACACTAAACCTAAACCATTGTCACACACTAATCTGTACCCTAAACCATACCTGTTCCCTAACCCTAACCCTAAACGTAACCCTAACCCTTACCCGAAGCCTTACCCTATCCCATAACCTAATCCTAACCTGTACACTAACACTAACCCGTACTCTAACACGTATGCTATCCCTAAACTGTTGTCGTACCCTAACCTTTAACCTAAACCATATCCGTTCCCTAACCCTAACCCTGACCCTAACCCTAACCTGAGGCCTCACCCTAAACCGTACCCCAAACGTAACCCGTACACTAACACTAAACGTTACCCTAACATGTACGCTAAACCTCAAGCATTGTCATACCCTAATCTGTACACTAAACCATACCCGTTCCCTAACCATGACCATAACCCTAACCCTAACTGTTAACCGAAGCCTTACCCTAACCCATACACAAATCCGAACCCGTACACTAACACTAACATGTACCCTAACACGTACACTAACAAAAACTGTTGTCTGCCCTAAACTGTACCCTAAACCATAAACGTTCCCTAACCCTAAGCCTAACCCTAACCCTAACCATTACCCAAAGCCTTACTCTAACCTGTGCCCTAATCCTAACCCATACACTAACACTAACCCATACCCTAACACGTACGTTAACAAAAAACGTTGTTGTACACTAACCTGTACCCTAAACTGTACCCGTTCCCTAAACCTAACCCTGACTCTAAGCCTAACCCTTACCTGAAGCCTTACAATAACCCATACACTAATGCTAACCCATACACTAACACTAAGCCATACCCTAAAACATACGATAACCCTAAACCATTGTTGTACCCTAACCTGTACATGAAACTGTACCCATTCCCTAACCCTAAACCTAAACCTTACCCAAAACCTTACCTTAATCCGTACACTAATCCTAACCTATACACTAACTCTAACACATACCCTAACACATGCACTAAACCTAAACCGTTGTCGTACCCTAACCTGTACCCTAAACTGTACCCGTTCCCTAACCCTAACCCTAACCCTTACCCAAGGCCTTACCCTCACCCATACCCTAATCCTAACCCATATACTTACACAAACTCATACCCTAACACGTATGCTAACTGTAAACCATTTTCGTACCCTAACCTGTACCCTAAACCGTACCCGATCCCTAAACCTAACCCTAAATCTTACCCAAAGCCTTACCCTATCCCGTAACGTAATCCTAAACTGTAAACTAACAGTAACCTGTACCCTAACACGTACAGTAACCCTAAACCGTTGTCATACGCTAATCTGTACCCTAAACCGCACATGTTCCCTAACCCAAACCCTAACCCTAACACTTACCTGAAGCCTTACCCTACCCATACCCTAATCCTAACCCGTACACTAACACTGAACTGTACCCTAACTCGTATGCTAAACCTAAACCTTTGTCGTACCCTAACCTTTACTCTAAACCATACCCTAACCCTAACCCTAAACCTTACCCGAAGCCTTACCCTAAACCGTACACCAAACCTAGCCCATACAGTAACACTAAATGGTACCCTAACAGGTACGCTAACCCTAAACCATTGTCGTACCCTAATCTGAACCCTACACCATACCCATTGCCTAACCCTAACCCTAACCCTAACCCTTACCTGAACCCTTACTCTCACCCATACCCTAATCCTAACGCACACATTAACACTAACCCGGACCCTAACACGTACTCTAAACCTAAACTATTGTCGTACCCTAACCTGTACCCTAAATCATACCCATTCCCTAACCCTAATTCTAAACCTAACCCTTACCCAAGGCTTACAGTAACCCATGCCCTAATCCTAACCCATACACTAACATTAACCCATACCCTAACACGTACGCTAACCCTAAAATATTGTCGTACCCTAAACTTTACCCCTAACCGTACCCGTTTCCTAACACTAAAGCTAACCTAACCTTAACCTGAAGCCTTACCCTAGACCGTACCCCAAACCTAACCAGTACACTAACACTAAACGTTACCCTAACATGTACAATAACCCTAAACTGTTGTCGTACCCTAATCTGTACCCTCATTAGTACCCGTTCCCTAACCCTAACCCTAACCCTTACCCTTACCCGAAGCCTTACATTAACCAGTGCCCTAATCCTAACCCATACACTAACACTAACCCATACTCTAACATGTACTCTAAACATAAACAGTTGTCGCACACTAATATGTAACCTAAACCATACCCGTTCCCTATGGATAACCCTAAACTTAACCCTAACCCGAAGCCTTACCCTAACCCGTACCCTAATCCTAACCCATACACTAACACTAAGGCATACCCTAATACGTACACTAACAAAAACTGTTGTCGTACCGTAAACTTTACTCTAAACCATAACCGTTCCCTAACCCTAAGCCTAACACTAACCCTTACCCAAAGCCTTACCCTAAACCATAACTTAATCCTAACCCGTACACTAACACTAACCCATACCCTAACACGTATGCTAACAAAAATCGTTTTTGTACCCTAAATTGTACCCTAAACTGTACCCGTTCCCTAACCCTAAATCTGACCCTAAGCCTAACCCTTACCCGAAGCCTTACCCTAACCTGTATACTAATCCTAACCCATACACTAACACTAACCCATACCCTAACACGTACACTAACCCTGAAACATTGGCATACCCTAAACTGTACCCTATACCGTAACTGTTCCCTAACCCTAACCCTAACCCTTACCCGAACTCTTACCCTAACCTGTACACTAATTCTAACCCATACACTAACTCTAACCCATACCCTAACATGTATGCTAAACCAAAACCGTTGTCGTACCCTAACCTGTACTCTAAACTGTACCTGTTCTGTAACACTAACCCTAACCCTTACCCAAGGCCTTACCCTCACCCGTACCCTAATCCTAACCCATACACTAACACAAACCTATACCCTAACACGTATGCTAACCATAAACCGTTGTCGTACACAAACCTGTACCCTAAACTGTACCTGACACCTAACCCTAACACTAAACTTTACCCAAAGCCCTACCCTGTCCTATCACATAATCCTAAACTGTACACTAACACTAATCCATACCCTAACAGGTATGCTAACCCTAAACCACTGTCATACACTAACCTGTACCCTAAACCATACCCGTTCCCTATCTCTAACCCTAACACTTACCCGAAGCCTTACCCTAACCCGTACCCTAATCCTAACCCGTACACTAACACTAAACCATACCCTATCACGTATGCTAAAAAAAACTGTTGTCGTACCCTAACCTGTACCCTAAACCATACCCGTTCCCTACCCCTAACCCTAACCCTAAAACTAACCCTTATCCGAAGCCTTACCCTAACCCGTACCCTAATCCTAACCCATACACTAACACAAACCCATACCCTAACACGTACACAAAGCGTAAATCGTTTTCATAACCTAACCTGTACCCTAAACCGTACCCGATCCTTAAACCTAACCCTAACCCTATCCCTAACACTAAACCTTTCTCGAAGCCCTACCCTATGCCGTAACGTAATCTTAAACTGTACACTAACACTAACCCGTACCCTAACACATATGCTAACCCTAAACCGTTGTCGTACACTAAACTGTTCCCTAAACTGTACCCATTCCCTAACCCTAACACTTACCCAAAGCCTTACCCTAACCCGTACCCTAATCCTAACCAGTACTCTAACACTAACCTGTAACCAAACATGTATGCTAAACCTAAACCATTGTTGTACCATAACCTGTACCCTAAACTGTACCCGTTCCATAACCCTAACGCAAACCCTAACCCTTTCCCGAATTCTTACCCTAACACATAACCTAATCCTAACCCATACACAAACACTAACACATACACTAACACCTACGCTAACCCTAAACCATTTTTGTACTCTAACTTTTACCCTAAACCGTACCCGTTCCCTATCCCTAAACCTAACCCTAACCCTAACCCTAACACTTACCTGAAGCCTTACCCTAACAAGTACCCTAATCCTAACCCGTACACTAACACTAAGCAGTATCCTAACACGTACGCTAACCCTAAACCGTTTTCGTACCTTAACCTGTACACTCTACCGTACCCATTCCCTAACCCTAACCCTAACCCTAATGCTAACCCTTACCCGAAGCCTTACCCTAACCCATACCCTAATCTGTACCCTAATCCTAACCCATACACTAACACTAAATGGTACCCTCACAATTATGCTAACAATAAACAGTTGTCGTACCCTAACTTGTACCCTAAACCATACCAGTTTCCTAACCCTAACCCTCACGCTTACCCAAAACCTTACACTAACCCGTACCCTAATCCTAACCTGTACACTAGCAGTAATCCATACCCTAACATGTACGCTAAACCCAAACCGTTGTCACACACTAATCTGTATCCTAAACCATACCCATTCCCTAACTCTAACCCTAAACCTAACCCTGACCCTTACCCGAAGACTTACCCTATCCCGTAACCTTATCCTAACCCATACACTAACACTAACCCATACCCTAACACGTACGCTATCCCTAAACCGTTGTCGTGCCCTAACCTTTACCCTAAACTGTATCCATTCCCTAACCCTAACCCTAATCCTAACCCGAGGCCTTACCCTAAACCATACCCCAAACCTAACCCGTACACTAACACTAAACGTTAGCCTAACATGTACGCTAACCCTCAAGCATTGTCGTACCCTAATCTGTTCCCTAAACCATACCTGTTCCCTAACCATAACTCTAAACCTAACCCTAACCCTTAACTGAAGCCTTACCCTAACCCGTACACTAATCCTAACCCGTACACTAACACTAACCTGTGCCCTAACACGTACACTAACAAAAACTGTTGTCGTACCCTAAACTGTACCCTAAACCATAAACTTTCCTTAACCCTAAGCCTAACCCTAACCCTTACCCATAGCCTTACCCTAACCCGTACCCTAATCCTAACCCCTACACTAACACTAAGGCGTACCCTAACACGTACGCTAACAAAAACCATTGTTGTACCCTAACCTGTACCCTAAACCGTACCCGTTCCCTAACCCTAACCCTGACCCTAAGCCTAACCCTTACCCGAAGCCTTACCCTAACCCGTACCCTAATCCTAACCCGTACACTAACACTAAGCCATACCCTAACATGTACGCTAACCCTAAACCATTGTCGTACCCTAACCTGTACCCTAAACCGTACCTGTTCCCTAACCCTAACCCTGACCCTAAGCCTAACCCTTACCTGAAGCCTTACCCTAACCCGTACCCTAATCCTAACCCGTACACTAACACTAAGCCATACCCTAACACGTACGCTAACCCTAAACCATTGTCGTACCCTAACCTGTACCCTAACCCATACCCATTCCCTAACCCTAACCCTAAACCTTACCCGAAGCCTTACCCTAATCCGTACACTAATCCTAACCCATACACTAATTCTAACCCATACCCTAAAACGTACGCTAAACTTAAACCGTTGTCGTACCCTAACCAATACCCTAAACTGTACCTTTCCCTAACCCTAACCCTAACCCTAACCCTAATCCTTACCCTTTCCCAAGGCCTTAACCTCACCCATACCCTAATCCTAACCCATACACTAAAACAAACCCATACCCTAACACGTACGCTAACCATAAGCCATTTTCGTACCATAACCTGTACCCTAAACCGTACCCGATCCCTAACCCTAACCCTAACCTTAACCCTAAACCTTACCCAAAGCCCTACCCTATCCCGTAACGTAATCCTAAACTGTACACTAACAGTAATCCATACCCTAACACGCTATCCCTAAACCGTTGTCGTACGCTAACCTGTACCCTAAACTGTACCCATTTCCTAACCCTATCCCTAACCCTAACACTTACCTGAAGCCTTACCCTAACCCGTACACTAACACTAAACCGTACCCTAACCCTAACCCTTACCTGAAGCCTTACCCTAAACCGTACGCCAAACCTAACCCGTACGCTAACACTAAACGGTCCCCTAACATGTACGCTAAAGGAATGGTTTTCTGGTGAATGGCTTATGTAATGTTGGTGGGTCATGGAAAATGATGTGGTCAGAAACTAGGAAACTAGGAATCAACTGGTAAGAAAATGGGGGCCTAACATAATGCAGAATGGGATAGGGCAGATCATGGAGAAAAAATGGAGCAAGGTCTAAAACTGACTTACAAAGATGGATGCATGTTCTGGTGGTTGGCTTATGACTTTTATGAGGAAATGGAGGTGATCTATGACTTATAGAGAAGGAATTCTTTAATGAAGGCAGTAGTCTGCTGTGACTGATGGAATCAGGCAAAATTTCCTGAAGGTTTATAGAGAGTGGGATAAAGAGTATTTTTGATTGGAAAGGATGTGTGTATGCTGTCATGAAGAAATCGCCAGCTTTGGTTAGTTTATGATTCAAGAGAGAACCCAAGGCAAAGGGAGATTTGCTTATAATATGTCAAAGACTCTATTAAAATGGTAGAAGGAGCTGATTCTATATAATATAGACAGTGGTCTGCTACCTATTGACCGTATCACCTATTCCTTGTTTCCCATTCTTCTTTGATCCTGGCCAAGGTTCTATTCAAAGAAGGTAGGACTTCTTTCAAGTAGAAAGAGGGTCCACAGAGATGACTATGTGCTTATAAAGCATTAGAAAGAAACGCTGAAGAAATGGAAGTTAGGGGGCTTCCACTGTCTCTTGGTCTAGGGTTGGATGGTCAGAGTTGTGATTCAGAAAGTACAAATCTGCTTTTGCTCCTCCACTGCAGCCAGAATTGTCTCACATACATGAGGCAGTAGTGATGCTTTAAACATATCTGTCTTATCTTTCTTGGTGGTAGCCAAAGCAGCAAGAAGATGACTTCTGCCCTATTTCTGCCTTCTAGTTCCCATGTTGATGTCTCCTGCTGGATTGAATGCAATCACGTTCAGAATACTAGCCATGTCTTGGAAATATAGTTTTTAGATTTTTTCTCCTCTGAAATGTAAGAAGTTGCATATAAATTATTGGGAATTGAAGATGAAAGGCAATAAGGCATATTATGCTCAAGTCCTTATATCAATTTTGGTTATCTATGTTAGATTATATAGTTCATTCCTGTAATATTTTCCTTGTATACTGTCATAGAACCTGTCTATGCTCAGTAACCGCAGTTAAACTTGATGGCACACTAAGAAAAAATATACAAAACACACTACTGGCTCAGCACGAAATTCCTTAAAAGGCAATATAGTGCATCTTTCAGTGTGATGTTTCAGTGTGATGCACCCCTCCCCTGTTTAAAAGGTTCAAAGGTCAGTTCTGGGTTCTGTAATAGGGTGGATTCTTCAGTTTACACTGGCTGCTGAGACCCCCCAAATTTGGCTGTGCCTGCAGGAGGAAAAAGGTAAGTACCAGGGAGCCATTCCACTCACACACTTGCACCACATTTTCTTGATCTCATTTCAAGCACATCGGTTTCCTTGCTTGTTTAGATGTTTTATAATTATACGCAGTGAAAGTGTACTTAGCCCAGTCTGAGTTATTTCTATGTCAATTTGTAAACTTGCACGAGCCTTTGTGATATGGATTAGCTCACATACAACTCCCATTCCTTGAGTAGCTCCTTTTCCCATTGAGCTTTCTGTCTTTTCCTCCTGGCAAAACTGGAATCCTGGTTAAACTCCGTCCTCCCACTTGTGCTGTTCTTGCATATATCCTGCCTTCTCAGATTCTCTACCTAGAAGTTGTATTAGCAAGTTTCTAAGCATCTTCCCTTCATGATTTTCAGCCCCTGGTTATTAAATCAAACTTGAATCTTGGTAGTATTGTAAAGGAACATTCCAAATATATTATTATGCTATAGGTCTTTCAAAAGAGGAGTTATCCTGTTATTATTTTGTATTTTATATATAAAATATATATATATTTTTATATATATATAAATATATATTTATATATATAAATATATTTATATATAAATATATATATATTTATATATATATATTTATATATATATTTTATATAGTTATTATTTTGATAGGCCCACTCTACTCACTTGAGCTCCTCAAGTAGATACATTTCTCTGGGTGGAGTCAGAGGATATAGCAGAAGAAGAGTCAGGCAAAAGAGATGGGTAGGAGAGATGATTGGGCCTTGAAACACATTCTCCACAGAGCCTCCAAAAAGGAATGTATCCTTACTGATGCCTTGATCTCAGTCTTGTGTGACTCTAAGCAGAGGAACTATTTGAACCAGGCCATTGTGTGGACTTCTGATATGTAGAACTGTGATATAATGCATTTTCCCTATTTCAGGATGCTTAGCTTGTGGTGATATGTTATGGCACTAATAAAAAAAATAATACAGAAGTTAAACAGAGACCTCAAACTTAATATTTCCCATTCAGAACTTAGTATATTCCAAATCTTTAAACGCTGATTACTCTCCAGTCTTCCCTGTCACTAAATGACATCATTTTTCACACACTTACTTGGGTCCAAAATATCAGACTTATTTCTAGATTGTTTTTTCTTTAAAACCCACATCTATCATTCATCAAATACTTTTGGATATTTTTCAGGCATTTCTATATCTGACGCCTTCTCCCCATATCCATTGATCGCACCCTAGTCTAAGCTACCATCTCTCTCATCAGAAGTTTTGAAATAGCCTCTACTTTTTATTGCCCAAACAGTATTGATTTCATAGAGCAGCCACAGACATGAAGTTTTGAAAAGACCAATCAGATAACTTTATCTCCCTATTTAAAGCTCCAGGCACCTCCCATACATTTAGTGTGAAATTCAAATCCCATATCCTTTATGATGTTGTCCGTCTGCCTTCTTAGTATTCTCTCCTTTCTTACTGAGGCTGAGCCACGTTAACATCCTCTGGTTGTGCTGCCTACAGAATTCATTGCTGCTTCTGGCCTTTCCATGTTTGATTCCTTCTGCCTTGAATGTTCTTTTACCAGATCTTTTAATATCAATACTTTATTTCTTAACATTCTTCAAGTCTTTGCTTAAATATTACTTCATCAGAGACTCTCCCAAATAAAAAGCCAATCACCAATGTTTTTAATCTCCTTACCCTTCTTTTTCTTTTCCAGAGTGCTTCTTCTTAAATTACATTTAAATGTGCCAACTTTTTTCTCGTCATATTAGAATGTAAGCTCCAAGAAGGCAGTGACGTTGCCTTCATTATTACTGTTTGCTCAATTGCTAGAACAGTCCCTATTCAAGGCAGATTCTCAACAAATATTTATGGAATAAAGATAGCATTAAACACAAAGAAACAAATTTAGGCTTACTTCAGATATCTTTGATTCATAAGTGTTTGGTTGCAATGTGGGTAGTTAAATGTCCTGAAAGAAAATGCAGTTCTATACTTCAACAGTGAAAAAAATCTGTGAAAGAAATAGCTCTCACAATGTAATGAGGCCATTTCCAAAATGTTCATAATACTTTTGATTAAAATCTTACCTAATGATAGGAAGCAATGGATACTTGGAAGTCTCAGCCAACGTTCGTTTATGATTGATGTGTGAAAGCATCATCATTTATCAAGTCCTACTTTGGTTGGAAAATGATTTTTTATATGAAATTCCAAGATTTGTGCTTTGTGTGAACCTCATTTGGATATTTAGATTTGCTGGGAAGGTGTCTCTGTTCTGGAATGAACAGATCATGTAAAAGGCTCTAAGAGATAAGATTATTTAATTTTAGTATCTATTAACGTTATTTTGTGTTTTGCAACTGTATGATGGGTTTTGATACCCAAGAAGGCATCCTGTTGCCTACTCTTCCAACTTTATCACGCTAAGATGCAAGTCCAGGTATCTCATTGTATTTTTCCCTAATTCCCTCCTCAGCTTCATGGTTTAAGGCCAGGTTTCTGGCAGCATTAATCTTCAAATGGGTGGCATAAGTGGGGACAAACTGCTGGCTCTTGTGAGGACACTGGAGGTTTCATATCATTGCTCAATTCTTTATTTTCACTTTTTTGGCATAATGTTTGTGTTTATTCCTTTAAACTTTCTTTCTAAGATTATTTCTTCCCAAAGCTCAGAGCTGTTGGAATAGCTCTTCCTCATCCAAAAAAGGAAATAAATTTATCAAAAAGTCGCTGAATAATTGAATTTTGGGTACTAGAAGATGTAGTTGTGGGGTTGGTGGAGTTCGTTTTGGTGATAAGGGGGTCTGTTTTGCTTGTAATGGTGCCCGTGTTGGTGGTAATGGGGTCTGTTGTGTCTGTAACAGAGTTCATTTTGGTGGTAATCGGTTCTGTTGTGTTTGTAATGGAGTCCATGTTGTTGGCAATGGGGTCTGTTGTGTTTGTAACAGAGTCTATGTTATTGATAATGGGGTCTGTTGTGTTTGTAATGGATTCTGTTGTGTTTGTAAAAGAGTCCAGTTTGGTGGTAATGGGTTCTGTTGTGTTTGTAATGGAGTCCATGTTGTTGGTAATGGGGTCTGTTGTGTTTGTAATGGAGTCTGTGTTATTGATAATGGGGTCTGTTGTGTTTGTAATGGATTCTGTTGTGTTTGTAAAAGAGTCCGGTTTGTTGGTAATGGGGTCTGTTGTGTTTGTAATGGAGTCTGTTTTAGTGGTGTTGGGTTCTATTGTGTTTGTATGGGAGTCCTTTGTTGTAGTTGTTTTTACTGTGGGTAGAGGTGGAAGGAAGGGAGAGTAAAGTGGACGGTATCCAGGGAACTGTGGAGGTCCAGGTAGGTAAGGTCTTGGTCGGAAAGTTGGATTTGGATAACCTGGGAAGAAAGCAGGGAAATGAGGGTGTGGTGGAATTCTCCCTGGGCCATGGGGTGGAGGAGGGGGTCGAACAAGTCCTGGGACAGAAGGAAAGCATGGTGGAGGAGGAGGAAGCAGCCGTAGTCCTAGTTGATATGTTCGCCTGTGGCCTCTGTGACTCTCACCAGACTGTGGAAAAAAAGGAGTAAACATTTTAAAATTAGATATTTCAGTGTCAAGCATAAGAATTATATTTTCTGTGGTAGACAGAATTCTTAGGTGGCTTCTAGGATTCCTGCTCCCTGCTGGCCCAGGCTGGCCTGACTTATTGGGTGAGCCCTTTTAAAATAGGTTAAACAGGTCAGAGACAGAAGAAATCAGAGAGACTTGAATGTCCTCTGTTGACTTTGAAGCAAAGTGCCATGCAAGGAGAGGATGACTTGGGGAGTAAATGGTAGATGGGTGGTAAGAGCTGGGAGTGGTCCCCATTCATAACCAGCAAGAAAGTGAGGGCCTCAGTCCTGCTAAACAAGGGACTGAATTCTGCCAACAACCATGCAAGCTTGAAAGATGACCCTGGGCTCCAGAGTGGAACACAGTCCTGTCAACACCTTTGGAAACTTCTGAAACCCTGAGCAAGAATCCAGCTGGACAAAGGCCAGAGTCTGACCAAAGAAACAGCAAGATCATAAATGTGTTTTTAAGCTACTAGTTTGTTGTAATTTGTTATACAGCAATAGAAAACTATTACATTTCTCAAAATCTCTGTCAGAGAAAAGGTGAAGTTTCTCTTTTGCCTTCTGAATGCCTAATTTCTCAATGAAAGCTGAGGTAATATTGAACAGAAAAGAAGAAGATTGTGGGTCAAATCATAGTGTTTGCTTAGAGTAAAATGTGTCCTTGCAGTCATTCCAAATGAGGAAAATGTCTCTTTCTATCTCACTCAAGAGTTTAGGATTGTTCCAGGATTTGAACACTAATAATGTGTGAAGCACATTATTGAGTGGCTGCTTTGTGCTCTACATTAATGTAGGAGCTGTAGGGACACACTCTTGCCTTTTGTGAGTCTATAGACCGAGTAGCTACAATACAAGGTGGTACAAAAATGGCCTGAAGGGAGGCGGAAAGCTAGTCTCTTGGAATTTCCTGCCCAGGTTTGAATTCTGCGTCTGTTACTTAGAGATTGTGTGGGTGTGGAATCATTTTGGAGACTCTCTTTCCTCATCTGGAAAATGACGTTCCTAAAAGTACTCACCTCCTAGGGCCATTGTGTGGCTTGTGAAATATTGTCTGTCGTGCTTGGGCTGTGCTTGGCTCAGGTATAGTGCTCAAGAAATATTCCCTGCTACTCATTTGTTATTTTAACACCTGGTATGGAGGCTGTAATTTTTGGAAACACAACTTAAAAAAAAATAACTGAAAAATAGTGCAGGAAACAAATATATTAGAGATTTAGATTGATTAGATTTCATTAGAGGGAAGATTAATAATTGTCTCACTGAGAAGGCAGCCTTTGTAAAGAGGCTTAAATAATATGAAATCAGGAAAGGGCATGCAAATGGAGGGAAAATATGGGAATGCTCTAGGGTGAGAAAGCACAAGTCCTCATCTACTGAGGGTTCCTATAGGACACACAAATGCATTCCCTCTTGCTCTCCTCAGGCCCTTCACCTATTGTTTTTTTCTGGCATTTGCCTTTCCTAACTTTAGAATTACCTTAAATAGTCTGTCTCCTTGATTCCTTATCACAAGTTCTTGAATAGTGCTGGCAGATGGCAAAAGCACTGTGCCATCACAAATTATGGTTCTTCAGTGCTGCCCTGCAATCCTTTCAAGTATTTGAGGTTTGTTTTTCACATTCCCTAGAGATCTGTGATTTTCAAAGTGAATGCCAATTTTATTAAAACTCTCTGCCTCTTCCTGAGCCTCCATCCCCCCTGCCAAGATGATTTTCCTCTGACTTCTCCAAAATGATGCAAGCAATTAGCGATGAACTATATAATTTAGTGGCCAGACAACCATAAATTCACTGATATCTAGATATTTCCTTTTCCTTTACAAGTAACATCTCAGGGCTCTGTCAGTTTTCCTTTTTCCTTCCTGCACTTCATAAGTGCCTTTCAACTGGCTTGTTTACCTCAGTAAACAACTAAGGATTATGTTCAATTTACCTCTTTAAAAAAGGTCCAATTTCAACCATGATTTCCCTTGTTGTTATCAGTCTCTTCACCTCTTTCCCTTATAGCAGATCTCTCTGAAAGGGTAGTGTAGGTTTGCTAACCACACTTCTTAATTTCTGTTCACTCTTCAACCTGGCTTCTTCCTCCAACATACCAGTATTATTGGTAGTACCAATGAAGCAGTAAAATGCCAAGGCTCTTCTCTAAACCAGTACTCTTGCTGTTTGCCCTCTATAGCTAGTGATAGTTTATTGGATTTTGCAGGACATTTGACCCATGGGCTGACAAGACAAAGGCTAGTCAGGGTGTTTGAAAAGTTTAGAATTTGATTTTTAATTGGCAAGGAAACAAATCCTTAGTGAGGGGAAAATATTTCACATCATTTTCATTGTTGACACAAACAATTAGGTAAAAGTACCCTTGCCTGCTAAGGATATCCTGATATTGATCTAAAAGTTATGTCTGAAGAAAAATCTTCATAGTAAATGTATGTTCTTTTCCTAATCTCTTAACCCAACCACAGTGATTAGCTGTTTTCCCACAACTGGGCAAAGGTAGTGAACTTGGTAAAAATGATGAAACTACTATGTCAGTAGGAAAAACTAACCTCTCACTGGGCTACGATTGGAACTGATCTCCTGCATTATTTGGTTTAGGACAAATCTACCTAATGGACACTTTGGACCTAAATTTATTTATATTTTAATAGGATTAATAGTAAATATTTGTCTTTCCTTGAGGATTAAATGAGATAATGTCTGTAAATTATTTTGCATTATGTAAAATTATGTGTAACAGAATGAACATTTAAAAGGTTTCATGCTGAATATTACTACTCACTTTGTCCATATGTGAAGGATATTCTACCCATTACATTTCTAACATTCAGTAGTTATTATGATCATGAGTCTCATATAATTAAGTTGAGGAAAGGCCTATTTCTGTTTAAAATACTTATGCTAAACTTCTTATATTATTGGAACATTCAAATGTATTTTGCAAAAAAAAAATCATTATGTAGATAAAGTCTGATCCATTAAATTAAGAAAATGTATTTCTCATATTCTGAGGACATAAACGTATTGAAAATCAGCTTTAAGATTAAGATAGTAAGATATGATATGTACTTTTATATATGTCTATATGTTTAATTGGCTTATCAAAATTTTTCATATCTATAAAACACTTAATAATATAATGCACTAATGTGCACGTAGACCAAGGTCAGACTCCCTGAATGACCTATTGAATAGCCTGGTTTTATTCAAGTTTCTGAGAGTAGGTGGAAGAAGCATTATTTGATGTTTCAGAATGATACAATTTTATGTTGCCTGTTTTGTGAAAGTCCTAACATTCTGAAAAAAAGTTTTCTTTTTCCAATTAGTATAAAAGATTTTACAGATCTTTGGTAGAAATTACTCTGGAATTAATCTCCTCTTCCCAACATTGGAATCCATCTATCCCTACTTTGAGATTGATTATCATTTCATTACTTAAAAAACCCAAAAACTTGTGGGTTTTTTATCCTTTTCAATTTAAAATATTTAGTAGCCTCTATGGTCCTTTCCACAAGATATGTTAATATAAATGTTTATAGTTTCTCAAAAGTCGCATGCATAGCTTCTCCTGAGTCCTTGGCAAAATGCATATCCCCAGGTCCTCCTCTCAGGCATTCTTATGCATTCTGGGATGAAGCATGGAAAATATAGTATATTTTAAATAAGTGAGTCAGTTTACTCTGACGTAGATGATCCATGAACACTATGTTGGCCATAACTTTTCTATTTTAACTATCTCATTTTATAGATGAGGAAAGAGTCCCAGTAAAATTAAACAACAAAATTAAATATCAAAGATATTCAAATAGTGTCTTTAAGTATATTATATTGGATCAAAAACTTGCAATCAGTTTGTTTTGCTTAGTTGTGAAATTGCTAATACATGGGGACCCACATTTGTACATGTCAGCATAAAGCAGTCTGACATTACAGATCTAAACTTTCCAAATATTGAAATTAAATTAACTTTTAAATATAAAAGTAATTTAAACACTAGAACAGTGTTTCAACAATGATTGCTAGCTACTAATATATAAGGAAGGGTGATATCGTTAATGCAAAAAGAAACCTGATGTAATAGTTGTGACAAAAATGTGAATATGTGAGTCATGAGACTTACCGAGAAACATGTTACAAGAGCCAAAAGGCCCAAGATCAAGTACAGTGGTTTCATCATTATGGTTATTCCTGAAAGTAAGCACAATGGCTGATCAGCATTGCTCTTTAACACTACAATTTGGAAAGTGTCCCAAGACTTATAAATGATTAGTACCGTAATACTACCTTAGTGTTTTAGGAATTTTGCCTAATATTATTTTGGACTCAGTATTAATATCGGTAGGCTTATAACATTCAACTATAGAATGATGAAATTAGTTTTCGCTTTTGATTTGTAAATGGCAAAATATTATTCAGAAAGAATTTATGCTATAGAAGTTTTTATGAGTAAGTTTTTGGCTTTCAGAAGTTGCTACTTTGAAATGGACACTTATTTGGATTTGAGTAACTTGGTATTTTTAAATAGTGGTTACAGGATTTTGTAGATTTCTTCAGACTTGTATTTGAGATATTAATTTTTAAAACTAGATCATACATTTTAAATTTAATTTCTTGGTATATCTCAAAAATAAGGAAAGCAAAATTATCACCCTGCTAGATACAGTTTAAAGAAAAATTATCACATAATATAAATCCTAGTTTTAACAACATTCTACTAAATTGTTTCAGTCCATGATGAGTGGTCACAAGCAACTTCAAAAAATCCACACATGGTATATCAAAGACCTGAGCAGAGAAGAGAGGTGTCCAGGTATTTTACTCTCAGTTGGATCAAAACTGACAATATATATGAAGTACATGATAGCTTGAGTGTGGGAAAGCAACTCCATGCACCCTTGTGCAGTCTAGTTTTTGGACAGTCATCTCTGCCCGTCAACTGAGTGTGTTGGCTGAACAATCTGAATATTGAAATGATCCTAGGGAAAAAAAATTCACTGAATAGTCTATTATATGTGCATATAGTTATATTTTTAAGCATCATTTTTCCTATGACACATTCTTAAAAGCTCTGAAAAACAAAGCCAAACAAATAATAAAAATATACTGTAGAATTATTCTCTCAGAGTACATCTGATAGTATTCTGGTCATTATGAAGCTCAAAACTCATTAAGGTACATCAGGGGGAAAAGTTGATTGATTGTGCAATTGATGGATTAATTGTCTTAGGGGCCCAAAATAAAAGCTTTATTCTGACATATAGAATTTCTCAAAATTTAATGCATTTTATGGCTAACCAAATTTTATGTAAGACACGTATTATTCTATTGTTGAAAATGAACGTACTAAGAAAAACCATTAAAATGATGTCTTTGAAAGTCTGAGAAAATTTTAGATTTCAAAGTAAAAATTCTTTATATTTTCATTTGCTTACCCTTGCATAAGGAGCCTTCTCAGAGCTGCTTATTCTGCTGGTCAAAATGAGTCCTGCTAGGTACTTTATGAAAGAGGTCAAACAAAGTAGGGAAAGAACACAAAATTGCAGCTTTTATATAAATGCAAGAGATATCTAGTGACAATAAGGAAAAGGCTAGTTGGAAGATTGTGTTGATGTTTTTTAAACAAAGTTAGGAAAGTTGTCCTTGCCAATTTGGCAATTTTTTCTGCATGTATTTTCTTTTCATTTCTGAGGTGCTTTGTCCTATTCAATACTTGGTATTTCCTGATGAAACATATATTATACCATGAATCACAATGTCCTCTTGTCTGGTAAATTAGTCTGGAGATTGGAATGAATTATTGCCTTTTTATTTTGAAGAAAAAGCACAAGTGTTCTATTTCAAGTAACTTTAATTGTGATATCATCATATTTACTATTTTATCTAAAATTTAAATACATTATATGGGAAATTAAAAAATCAAATTATTTTAAAATTAAACTCTAACCTAATCTGGAGAGAATTTGGGAGAATGATCTAGAATTAAAATTAGAAGTCATTGTTAAATAGATGTTGCTAAATATCACACACATTACCATAGCCAGTTAGGACCAGAGCATCTCAAATACATTGCTTGTTGTTAGAATACTAGGCTATATCTTTTGTGTTTTATGTTTCTATTGTTTTCTCCGTTGAGATAATGAAACTGTATTACTGTTTTACGCTTGGGCATTTCTCCATGTCTGATCCTATATATTTTTTCTCTTATTTATGGAATATTGGTTTAGTTGAGTCAGTTATTTTTAGAGATGAGAAAAATGAATGCTTGGAATAGAATTTTGATCTAAGTTTTGGAAATAGCAAGAGAAAAATATCTAGTGGTGGAAGAAGAATAGTTGAAAGATTCGTGCAGTTGCTGAATCTGAACTACAATTCTCTGTGTCTGTAATTTTTTCAAGATATTTACATTATTTAAAAGATTCTTAAATGGGCATTTTAGGGAAGTTTCCTTTTATTAATGAAGATATAAAACAGTAGTCTGAGACAATGTTCTAAAAGGTCATTTGGTGCTCGCCATTATTAAGCTGGGAAATCACAAGGCAGGATAGGGTGAAATGAGATCTCTTGTCATCTCTGTTTTACACATAGGCACTAATGAACCTAAGTCTGCCCATTTCAAGGCATGAATACTGAGTTAACCAGGATTCTGTGTTGCTTCTCCAATCTACATAACCTCCCTCAGCTTACAAAGATTAGGTGTCATAGTGTACTCAAGAGATTAATCAAGTGAGTTTATAGTCAGGTACTTTAACTTTAATGCCCAATATGAATATTTATTTCTTGGCTTATATCAGACTAGCTATTTCACCTCATTTGCCTCAAATTTTTCAGTTGAAAATGTGGGTATTTATAATTTTGATGCCATGGAGTTCAGTAATTCCTTTGTTCATTCATTCACTCATTAACCATTCATTGAATTCCTATTGGGTGTCCAACATAGGGTCAGTTGTTAAGACACAGAGTATTCAAATGTTTGTTCTTAAAAATATTTTGGTGGGGGGAGCGTCAAGAAGGTGGAGGAGTAAGAGGTGGAGGTCACCTTCCTCCCCACAAATACATCAAATATACATATGCATGTGGCATAACTCCTACAGAACACCTACTGAACACTGACAGAAGACAACAGACTTCCCAAAAGGCAAGAAAATCCCCATGTACCTCGGTAGGGCAAAAGAAAAAAGAAAAAACAGAGACAAAAGAATAGGGACAGGACCTGTGCCAGTGGGGGGGAGCCGTGAAGGAGGAAAGGTTTCCACACACTAGGAGCCCCTTGGTGGGTGTAGACTGCAGGTGGCAGAGGGGGGAGCTTCGGAGCCATGGAGGAGAGCGCAGCAACAGGAGTGCAGAGGGCAAAGCAGAGACATTCCCGCATTGGTGCCGACCAGCACTCACCAGCCCAAAAGGCTTGTCTGCTCACCCGCCGGGGTGGGCGGGGCTGTGAGCTGAGGCTCGGGCTTAGGTCAGAGCACAGGGAGAGGACTGGGGTTAGTGGCGTGAACACAGCCTGAAGGGGTTAGTGCACCACGGGTAGGCGGGAGGGAGTCCGGGAAAAGTCTGGAGCTGCCAAAGAGACAAGATACTTTTTCTTGCCTCTTTGTTTCCTGGTGCACGAGGAGAGGTGATTCAGAGCGCTGCTTAAAGGAGCTCCAGAGATGGGCGCAACCCACGGCTATCAGCGTGGACCCCAGAGACAGGCATGAGATGCTAAGACTGCTGCTACATCCACCAAGAAGCCTGTGTGCAAACACAGGTCACGGTCCACACCTCCCCTCCCGGGAGCCTGTGCAGCCCGCCACTGCCAGGGTCCCGTGATCCAGGGACAACTTCCCCGGTAGAACATATGGCGTGCCTCAGGCTGGTGCAACGTCATGCCGGCCTCTGGCTCCATAGGCTCGCCCTGCACTCCATACACCTCCCTCCCCCTGGCCTGAATGAGCTAGAGCCCCCGAATCAGCTGCTCCTTTAACCCCGTCCTGTCTGAGTGAGGAACAGACACCCTCAGGTGACCTATATGCAGAGGTGGGTCCAAATACAAATCTGAACCCCAGGAGCTGTAAGAACACAGACCAGAAAGGGAAATTTCTCCCAGCAGCCTCAGGAGCAGCAGATTAAATCTCCACAGTCAACTTGATGCACCCTGCATCTGTGGAATACCTGAATAGACAACGAATCATTCCAAATTGAGGAGGTGGACTTTGGGAGCAACAATATATATATATATTTTCCCCTTTTTCTCTTTTTGTGAGTGTGTATCTGTATGCATCTTTCTGTGATTTTGTCTGTATAGCTTTGTATTTACCATTTGTCCTAGGGTTCGGTCTATCCGTCTTTTTTTTTTTAGTATAGTTTTTACTGCTTGTTATTATTGGTGGATTTGTTATTTGGTTTGGTTGCTCTCTTCTTCCTTATTTTTTATTACTTTAATTTTTTTTATTTTTAATAATTAATTTTTATCTTAATAACTTTTTTATTTTATCTTACTTTTTTATTTTATCCTTTTCCTTTCTTTCTTTTTTCTCCCTTTTATTCTGAGCCGTGTGGATGACATGCTTCTGGTGCTCCAGCCAGACGTAAGGGCTGTGCCTCTGAGGTGGGAGAGCCAAGTTCAGGACACTGGTCCCCAAGAGACATCCTAACTCCACATAATATAAGATGGCAAAAATCTCTTAGAGATCATCATCTCAATGCCAAGAACCAGCTCTACTCAATGACAAGCAACCTACAGTGCTGGACACCCTATGATAAACAACTAGCACGACAGGAACACAACCCTATCCATTAGCAGAGAGGCTGCCTAAAATCATAATAAGGCCACAGACACCCCCAAATACACCACCAGATGTGGACCTGCCTACCAGAAAGAAAAGATCGAGCCTCATCCACCAGAATACAGGCACTAGTCCCCTCCACCAGGAAGCCTACACAACCCACTGAACTAACCTTAGACACTGGGGGCAGACACCAAAAAAAAAAAATGGGAGCTACGAACCTGCAGGCTGCAGAAAGGAGACCCCAACCACAGTACATTAAGCAAAATGAGAAGACAGAGAAACACACAGCAGCTGAAGGAGCAAGGTAAAAACCCACCAGACCTAACAAATGAAGAGGAAATAGGCAGTCTACCTGAAAAAAAATTCAGAGTAATGATAATAAAGATGATCCAAAATCTTGGAAATAGAATGGAGAAAATACAAGGAAACATTTAACAAGGACCTAGAAGAACTAAAGAGCAAACAAACAGTGATGAACAACACAATAAATGAAATTAAAAATTCTCTAGAAGGGATCAATAGCAGAATAACTGAGGCAGAAAAACGGATAAATGAACTGGAAGATAAAATAGTGGAAATAGGGCTTCCCTGGTGATGCAGTGGTTGAGAGTCTGCCAGCCGATGCTGGGGACACGGGTTCATGCCCTGGTCCAGGAAGATCCCACATGCCACGGAGCGCCTGGGCCCGTGAGCCATGGCCACTGAGCCTGCACGTCCGGGGGCTGTGCTCCGCAATGCGAGAGGCAACAACAGTGAGAGGCCTGCATACAGCAAAAAATGAATAAATAAATAAATAAATAGTGGAAATAACTACTGCAGAGCATAATAAAGAGAAAAGAATGAGAAGAATTGAGGACAGTCTCAGAGACCTCTGGGACAATATTAAATGCACCAACATTCGAATTATAGGGGTCCCACAAGAAGAAGAAAAAAAGAAAGGGACTGAGAAAATATATGAAGAGATTATAGTTGAAAACTTCCCTAATATGTGAAACAAAATAGTTAATCAAGTCCAGGAAGCACAGAGAGTTGCATACAGGATAAATCCAAGGAGAAACATGCCAAGACACATATTAATCAAACTATCAAAAATTAAAGACTAAGAAAAAATATTAAAAGCACAAAGGGAAAAACAACAAATAACACACAAGGGAATCCCCATAAGGTTAACAGTTGATTTTTCAGCAGAAACCCTGCTAGCCAGAAGGGAGTGGCAAGACATATTTAAAGTGATGAAAGGGAAAAACCTACAACCAAGATTACTCTACCCAACAAGGATCTCATTCAGATTTGACAGAGTAATTGAAACATTTACCAATAAGCCAAAGTTAAGAGAATTCATCACCACCAAACCAGATTTACAGCAAATACTAATGGAACTTCTCTAGGCAGGAAACACAAGAGAAGGAAAAGACCTACAATAACAAACACAAAACAATTAAGAAAATGGTAATAGGAACATACATATCGATAATTACATTAAATGTAAATGGATTAAATGCTCCAACCAAAAGACATAGACTGGCTGGATGGATACAAAAACAATACCTGTAATATGCTGTCTAAAAGAGACCCACTTCAGACCTAGGGAAACATACAGACTGAAAGTCAGGGGATGGAAAAAGATATTCCATGCAAATGGAAATCAAAAGAAAAGTGGAGTAGCAATTCTCATATCAGCCAAGATAGACTTTAAAACAAAGATTATTACAAGAGACAAAGAAGGACACTACATAATGATCAAGGGATCAATCCAAGATGAAGATATAACAATTGTAAATATTTATGCACCCAACATAGGAGCACCTCAATACATAAGGCAAATTCTAACAGCCATAAAAGGGGAAATGGACAGTAACACAATCATAGTAGGGGACTTTAACACACCACTTTCACCAATGGACAGGTCATCAAAATGAAAATAAATAAGGAAACATAAGCTTTAAATGAAATATTAAACAACATGGACTTAATTAATATTTATAGGACATTCCATCCAGAAATAACCAAATACACTTTCTTCTCAAGTGCTTACAGAATATTCTTCAGGATAGATCATATCTTTGGTCAGAAATCAAGCACTGTTAAATTTAAGAAAATTGAAATAATATCAAGTATATTTTCTGACCACAACACAATGAGACTAGATATCAATTACAGGAAAAACTTTGTAAAAAATACAAACACATGGGGGCTAAACAATATACTACTTAATAACCAAGAGATCACTGAAGAAATCAAAGAGGAAATCAAAAAAATACCTAGAAACAAATGACAATGAAAACATGATGACCCAAAACCTATGGGATGCAGCAAAAGCAGTTCTAAGAGGAAAGTTTATAGCAATACAATCCTAACTTAAGAAACAAGAAACACCTCAAATAAACAACCTAACCTTACACCTAAAGCAATTAGAGAAAGAAGAATAAATAAACCCCAAAATTAGCAGAAGGAAAGAAATCATAAAGATCAGATCAGAAATAAATGTAAAAGAAATGAAGGAAATGATAGCAAAAATCAATAAAACTAAAAGCTGGTTCTTTGAGAAGATAAACAAAAGTGATAAACCACTAGCCAGACTCATCAAGAAAATAAGGGAAAAGAGTCAAATCAATAGAATTAGAAATGAAAAAGGAGAAGTAACAACGGACACTACAGAAATACAAAGGATCATGAGAGATTACTACAAGCAACTATATGCCAATAAAATGGACAACCTGGAAGAAATGGACAAATTCTTAGAAATGTACAACCTTCCGAGACTGAACCAGGAAGAAATAGAAAATATGAACAGGCCAATCACAAGCACTGAAATTGAAACTGTGATTTTAATCTTCCAACAAACAAAAGCCCAGGACCAGATGGCTTCACAGGCGAATTCTATCAAACATTTAGAGAAGCGCTAAGACGTATCCTTCTCAAACTCTTCGAAAATATAGCAGAGGGAGGAACACTCCCAAACTCATTCTACAAGGCCACCATCACCCTGATACCAAAGCCAGACAAAGATGTCACAAAGAAAGAAAACTACAGGCCAATATCACTGATGAACATAGATGCAAAAATCCTTAAAAAAAAAACCAAGCAAACAGAATCCAACCGCACATTAAAAGGATCATAGATCATGATCAACTGGGGTTTATCCCAGGAATGCAAGGATTCTTCAATATATGCAAATCAATCAATGTGATACACTATATTAACAAAGTGATGGAGAAAAACCATATGATCATCTCAATAGATGCTGAAAAAGCTTTTGACAAAATTCAACACCCATTTATGATAAAAACTCTGCAGAAAGTAGGCATAGAGGGAACTTACCGCAACATAATAAAGGCCATATATGACAAACACACAGCCAACATCATTCTCAATGGAGAAAAACAGAAAGAATTTTCACTAAGATCAGGAACAGTACAAGGTTGCCCATTCTCACCATTATTATTCGACATAGTTTTGGAAGTTTTAGCCACAGCAATCAGAGAAGAAAAGGAATCCAAATCAGAAAAGAAGAAGTAATGCTGTGGCTGTTTGCAGGTGACTTGATACTATACATAGAGAATCCTAAAGATGCTACCAGAAAACTACTAGAACTAATAAATGAATTTAGTAAAGTAGTAGGATACAAAATTAATGCACAGATCTCTTGCATTCCTATACACTAATGATGAAAAATCTGAAAGTGAAATTAAGAAAACACTCCCATTTACCATTGCAACAAAAAGAATAAAATATCTAGGAATAAACCTATCTAAGGAGACAAAAGACCTGTATGCAGAAAATTATAAGACACTGATGAAAGAAATTAAATATGATACAAATAGATGGAGAGCTATACCATGTTCTTGGGTTGGAAGAATCATCATTGTGAAAATTACTATACTACCCAAAGCAATCTACAGATTTGATGCAATCCCTATCAAACTACCAATGGCATTTTTCACAGAACTAGAACAAAAAAATTCACAATTTGTATGGAAACACAAAAGACCCTGAATAGCCAAAGGAATCTTGAGAAAGAAAAATGGAGCTGGAGGAATCATGCTCCCGACTTCAGACTATACTACAAATTTACAGTAATTAAGACAGCATGGTACTGGCATAAAAACAGGTATATAGATCAATGGAATAGGATAGAAAGCACAGAGATAAACCCTTGCACATATGGTCACCTTATGTTTGATAAAGGAGGCAAGAATATACAATGGAGAAAAGCAGCTTCTTCAATAAGTGGTGCTCAGAAAACTGGACAGCTACATGTAAATTAATAAAAGTAGAACACTCCCTAACACCATACACAAAAATAAACTCAAAATGGATTAAAGACCTAAATGTAAGGGCAGACACTATCAAACTCTTAGAGGAAAACATAGGCAGAACACTCTATAACATAAATCACAGCAAGATCATTTTTGACCCATCTCCTACAGAAATGGAAATAAAAACAAAAATAATCAAATGGGATCTAATGAACTTCAAAGCTTTTGCACAGCAAAGGAAACCATAAACAAGACAAAAAGACAACCCTCAGAATGGGAGAAAATATTTGTAAATGAAGCAACTGACAAAGAATTAATCTCCAAAATTTACATGCAGCTCATACAGCTCAATATCAAAAAAAACAAACAACCCAATCCAAAATTGGGCAGAATACCTAAATAGACATTTCTCCAAAGAAGATATACAGATTGCCAGCAAACACATGAAACAGTTAACGATCATTAATCGTTAGAGAAATGCAAATCAAAACTACAATGAGCTATCACCTCACAGTGGTCAGAATGGCCATCATCAAAAAATCTACAAACAATAAATGCTGGAGAGGGTGTGGAGAAAAGGGAACCCTCTTTCACTATTGGTGGGAATGTAGATTGATACAGCCACTATGGAGAACAGTATGTAGGTTCCTAAAAAAAACTAAACATAGAACTACCTTACGACCCAGCATTCCCACTACTGGACATATACCCTGAGAAAACCATAATTCAAAAAGAGTCATGTACCACAAAGTTCATTGCATCTCTATTTACAATAGCCAGGACATGGAAGCAACCTTAGTGTCTATCAACAGATGAATGGATAAAGAAGATGTACCACATATATACAATGGAATATTACTCAGCCATAAATAGGAACAAAATTGTGTTATTTTTAGTGAGGTGGATGAACCTAGAGTCTCTCATACAGAGTGAAGTAAGTCAGAAAGGGAAAAACAAATGTATGCTAACACATATATATGGAATCTAAAAAACAAACAAAATAATGGTCATGAAGAACCTAGGGGCAAGACGGGAATAAAGACCCAGACCTACTAGAGAATGGACTTGAGGATACAGGGAGGGGGAAGGGTAAGCTGGGACAAAATGAGTGGCATGGACATATATACACTACCAAATGTAAAATAGATAGCTAGTGGGAAGCAGCCGCATAGCACAGGGAGATCAGCTCAGTGCTTTGTGACCACCTAGAGGGGTGGGATAGTGAGGGTGGGAGGGAGGAAGATGCAAGAGGGAAGAGATATGCGGATATATGTATATGTATAACTGATTCACTTTGTTATAAAGCAGAAACTAGTACACTACTGTATAGCAGTTATACTCCAATAAGGATGTTAAAAAGGAAAGAAAAGAAAAGTAACAGAATAAAGCAGTTATAAAAAATAAATAACCAAATAAATTGTTGGACTATAACATCTATGTTGGGTATGAAATTTGAAGGTGGACTCTGGGGAGAAGGTCAAGGAAACAGAACCTACTGAGTTTAAAGGGTTCCTATAGTGAGAATAACTAAGTGCAATATCTGGGAGTATGGGAAGTTTTGATCAAAGTTGTTTTGATCAGGTATATCTTGACTGTATAGGTGAGGAGCATCTCTGTGATGACAGCAAGGTTCAGGTTACTTGCGTAGCCGAAGGGAAATAAAGGTCGTTCAATATGATGAGATCAAGGAATAGAATAATCTGGGTTCTAAGGGATTGTCGGTGTGGACTGTGATATTTCCTGGAACTATGGTGGCACTTGGGATAAACATCATTAATGCTAAGTTATGTAGAGAGTGAAAGTGATGCCAGAGAGCTTGATTGACAGCAGCAATAGTGAAGAAGGAGGAATGGCTAAATGGCACAGATTTTATTTAAGTGGGGATTATCTTTTAGAAGACTGGAAGAGTAACCGTCTCTGTGCTGATTGGCTTTACTGTAGTAATAACAACAGCAAAACTCTGAATGACTACCTGAAAAACACCCATTTTTTTCTCTTGTGTCATGTGTTGGCAACTGTTGGCAGCATGTTTCTGCAGCTCTGTTTTATGTGTCTTCTCACTCCAGGACCCAGGTTGAAGAAAGAATCTCTATTTAAAATGTGCAGATTTTATAATATAAAGGAAAAAAGTGCAAGAGAAAGAGTGATGGAATTAGTGCTTTCAATGTGCCTATTTTAACTTGAGCCAAGCCTGCCAATGAGATAGGGAGCTATACTCTATATAGAGGGAGGGGTGCGCTGTAAACCTTATGGCAACTAGTGGAAATGTAAAGTCCTCTTTTTATAAGGAAGTGGAAGTAAATAGTTGGGAATGCTAGTACCATCTACAGTTGGGAAGCAATAGCCAAGAGAATGACAAATCCAACTATTTCCCTGAGATTGAGAGGTGAGGAACAATGAATAGCTTCCATTTGAGAGGGTACCTTTATTTCTTGTAAAGAAACAGTCTTCGTCTTTGAAAATCTAATTCCTTCTTCTTTCTGTAGGATGAAGTTTTATTAATTATCACCTTTTTAAAATTAAACATTCAATTTCTCATTTTCAACTGGATATAATTCCTAATTCATCTTTCCTAATACAAAATTATGTTCTTGGTTGCATTACCTTTTCAAGTCACCAGCCTGTCTCTTTTTGGTCTTTTTTTTTTTTTTTTTTTTGCAGTATACGGGCCTCTCACTGCTGTGGCCTCTCCCGTTGCAGAGCACAGGCTCCGGACGCGCAGGCTCAGCGGCCATGGCTCACGGGCCCAGCCGCTCCGCGGCACGTGGTGTCCTCCCAGACCGGGGCACGAACCCGTGTCCCCTGCATCGGCAGGTGGACTCTCAACCACTGCGCCACCAGGGAAGCCCTCTTTTTGGTTTTTTTAATAAAAACCTCTTTTGTTGTTTACTCACTTTTCACCCCTTAACTTTTATTTTTATATAATTTAGACCATATTGGGACTCTTATTTCCAAACATTTTGTTGTTCATATGCTCCTAGTACTTCTCACTTTTTTCTTCTTTTTCTTTTCTCTCTTTTTAAAATAGTTGAAACGTTCTTTCTTAAACTTTTTTCTCCTCTTGGCTTTTATGAAACATTTCTTAGTTCTCTCACCTCTGATTGCTCCGTTTCTATCTGCTTTCCTTGCTTTTATTTCTTCTGGTCTAAGTATGGGTTTCCCTCATGATTCTCTCTTTATCTCCCCTGCATCTCCTGCTTTTCTCTCTCAAGTTCTATTCCCCACCCCCTGAACACCACCTTTCTCATTCCTCTCTCTTCATCTTTCTTCCTCTTCTCTTTTTTTATAGTATGGTAATATACAGGACAATTTGTGTTTTGAAAATGTGCTCTAAATTATGCTGTGGAGTTTGTGCACTCCTGGTTGAAAGAGCTTTTTCTTATAAAACTCCAGGATAAGCAGAACACAAAGCTGAGTGGTCCATCACAATAGATTTTTAATTTGTTTCTCCATAATAGTGTGCTAGGCATTTGTAATGCGAGAAGTGAAAGGCATGGACTATGCTAGCCAGGTCTGAGCGCCTGCTGTTTATTCACCTACTATGTGTCCTTGGTATTGATTAACCTCTATGTACCTCAGTTTCCCTATGTCTAGAGTGTCAATAACAATGGGAATTATTTTATAGGGTTATAGTGAGTATTAAATAGTTATATGTCAAGCTCTTAGAACAGAGTTTGGCTCACGTAAGAAATCAAAATTTTTTTTATTACTTATAAGGTATATTTTCTATAATAATCTTCTGTGGTAAAATCTTCTTTAATTTTTCCCTTTTCTATAGAATTAAGCCAAACTGCTAATCCTGGTCCTTAATAATATGATTATAACTTCCCCTTTTGATATCCATTTTTCTAAGTATGTGTCATGTTCATGACTAACTTCTGGCTCAATCTGACAGTGTGGTGTGTATTTTATCCCTCTAATACTGGGATATTGTGTACACATAATAAATGTTTGGAAGACGTGAACATGAATGTCATTTGCTCTCTTAACTCCATGCATTTGTTGTGTTTTTATCCAGCAGTACACCTCCTGTTTATTTTCTACCTGTTGATATCATTCTTTTCCTTTTCATGTCTGTCAGGAAACTTTTTTTTTTAATCTTCTCAGTGAAATGTCATACTACATTCTGTGGATCTTTTTTTTTTTAATGGCCCTAATCATAGTTAGGGCCAAAGTTAGTTGAACTTTTCTTCCTACTCCTTCAGGACTAGGTTGTGTCTCGTTAGCTATTGAAGTCACTGTCAACCCTTTGATACCAAGATTTTGTGATTGTTTCTCCTGTAATAGTTTTCCCATAAATGTTTGCTATCCCTAAAGTGGAATAAATATCTCTTCCCCTATTTGCTCATTATATTTATTACAGATTCTTTATGCAGTTATTTAGAGTGAACTGCTTTGTTTCTATCTTTGCTGCTTGAACCTTTGAGGAATAATGATCGAGTCACTTATATTTGTATTCTTCTGTTCCATGTCCTAGATATAGGTAAATTTTTACTTAATCAGTTGAATGATTTATCAACTAGAAAGTGATCTAATATATTTTCAGATGAAATGATTCAGGGAATGGTATGAAGTTTCAGTTGAACATTCTCTGGAGAAACCACCTCTTTAGATGAAGGAAAGGTGTTGGAGATTTCCAAAAAAGATATCTGTAGCTCTGTAGAAATTTAACATTTATTCTTTCTATGCTTTTTGAAAATATGTCCTACTAGACTATGATCTCTTAGAGGGTAGGATTGTATTTGCATCTCTTCTTTGTAGCTTTGGTTGTAATTTTATGTACACATATATGTACATATAAAATTACATTTTATATGAATCGTATATGTAATTACTTGGTTATGACTAAGTGCACTGGTACTTTATATCAAAAAGTAATTTCTAAGCTTTATAATATTTTAATGTGGTGTTATATGGGGTGACTTCAAAAATACTTTTGCCTGTGAAGCATTTACATTTTTTTTTTCTGGACACATACTTTGGGTGTTATAGAACCAATTGAAAGAGTGAAGGTGCTGGTAATACTGCTGGCACTCTACAGAGAAGTAGAGACCAATACACATGTGATCAAATGTATAAATCAAGTTATCTTTGAAAGTTTTTACAGTATAGTGAAACTAAAAAAGCAATAAGAACCCACATCCCTATATTTTGGTATCATTTTATACATTTTTTTTAAACTAAAATGGTGAGTGATGACGATCACAAATATATCAGTATTCTGTTTTTCAGGCTTTGTAAAAACAAAACAAAACAAAATACCACACATTAATTAAAAGTACACAAGCTCTTCATTCTTCAATTGTTTTAAAACAGCCCATTCCTGCGTAGGATATTAGAAGCTGGGACCATGAGTTAAATGGATGTAAATTTGAAAACTGACCTACCACTTATACTTGTGATCTTTGGAAAGTCATATAAATTCTCATAGCCTCAGTTTCCTCATCTTCAAAAAGGAGACAGTGATATCTGCCTTTATAGGGATCCTATGATTATTGAACGAGGTTCAGTACAAGGTGTATCTGATGTAATAATAGCATCAGAATTATTCTGTGTTCTACAATCAGCATCTGTCATTGTGATTTTTATACTATATAACTGGGATAATTATTCCCATTTATATTCATAATTAGGAGTGCCTATATTCAGAAATTGGGGAAATATATGATATTCTCTTATTTAATATTCTTAAGAATCATGTCATATCATGATGTGCATGTTTCAGTCAGTGCTTATAGCAAGAGAGCTCTTCTATGGGTTGTGATTTAGTCTGTATTTCTATTCTTTAGGCTAATCATAATATTTACTAAAATATTTTGTCCTTTTTCGCTTTATTAGAGCTGGTAGGTCATGAAAGAGTGAGAGAATTCCCCTATGTCAAAGGCACACTTGTGGGATTTTATAAACGTTGAAGTATACACTAACTTTTATTTACTAAGGCCCTAATTAAAAGTGATTTTTTTTTCAGGAAACGAAAGCATTTTAGCATTAGGAGAAGAAGGTCAAAATACACGCATTTGGAGAAACTTGTTCTTTCTTTTGCAGGAATCTGTTAGCATTGAGTTTATAGATCTAACCTATATAATCAAGGAGACCAAATTTAATTTTTGAAATAAAGAGAAATAAGAGCTTCTAATCCATATGGTAGATTTCAGATTTGCAATCTTAGAAAGTTGTAGAATTTATGGAAGATGTTGTTGCTGGTTGGCAACAGGTAGTGCCAGCAGCTGGGGCAGGGGTAGTGCCAACCACTACAGCACTGGTGGTGGCCTCAGGTCGGAGGGTGCTGGAAGCCATGGTGCTGGACATAAGGCCTGTAGTTTTTCTGGTAGAGGCAGTGGAAACTGTGGTAGTTACAAATGGAGGAGCAATAGAAGTGGCTAGTGGAACTTGAGAACTGGGGTTGACAACATTCTCAGGTGGTGGAGTAGGTCTGGGTGATGGACCATGTGGTGGTGGGGGTAGAGGCATCTGTGGGTTCCATGACGACCATGGTGACCACGTGGATCTGCAGAAGCTTGTCCAAATTTTGCAAAATGCTCTCTTGACTCATAAGGATGTATATGTTTAAATGGTTTAAAATGCTTTTCAGAATTTTCACTAGACTTAAGAGAATACAAAACAATTATTTTTATGCAGATGAGATGCATAAACTAGCTTGTAATCAGGTTTTAATATGTATCTATGTTATTATTTAAATTTGTGTAAATATTCTGACTTCTTTTCAAAAGTTATTTGATGGCTGTGCCCACCAAGTAGAGAGAAATATGACCCTTGGTGAAATATAAAGTAAACTGTTATTACTGCTATTCTCAAAGCCTAATAGTTTTATTACAAATTTTCCCAAAATGTGTTCCACAATAGGTACTGTATTGAAAAGATTTTGGTAGTCAAATAACTATAGGAAAGATCTGGGTAAAGTAAAACACATTTCTTTACTACAAGGCTTATTGGAATTGTTAATATAATATGCCAATGACTATTTAGCATATCCAAAGAGATATGCAATATTTCCCAAACTTACTTCACCATGGATATGTTGTGTGTGAGTGTATGTAGCATTTCTTCATTCTAGTGTTTTAGTGTTTCATGGAGTACCTTTTGGGACATGCTGTTCTAATTTCCATCCTGGAAAAGAGCACAATGTATTCTACTGCCCTGAATAACAAGAATTAAAGGAGATTATAGAACATTGCATTTCTCCTTTTGTATATGCCTAATATGAGATGGATGGAGCATTCTATGAATCTGCATGTTTGGCATTGGCACAAAATCACAGATAGCAAAAGCTAGAAGTGTCTTAGATCAGTCAGTGTACATCTACCCAGTGAAAACCTCATGGCAGCAATGCCATGGGCAATTTTTATGGGCTTTAGTTACATGGACTTTTAACATGATATTCCCTTAGGATTTCAGTTTAGGCTCTTGTCTCTTATTTGGTCTTCAGTGGCAGAAGTTAATCCTTGGGATTCTAAATATGACACTCCTCCTGCCTCCTCGTGAAGTATTAGTTCTCAAAGTGAATAAATCCTGAGAAATAGTCAAATATCTGACTTTAAGGTGAAGGAGAAATAAGTTGCCAAAAATTGTCACAAGCTTTCAAGGTATGCTTGAAAAAAATTTTTTTCTAAATATCAGCACAATTTAGGTCATTAAACCTAGATAATGTCTATTCCATAGCATTAGAAGAAGGATAAGTTTTTTGTTTTAAAAGGATTCACTTAGAGTTCTTGTCTTAGAATGTGGAAAAGAGAGAGCAGGGGGATGTATCCTGATGATGTGACAAATATTTTCAGATAACATATCCTATCGTGAAGCCCACCTCCATTCTGACCTGGAGTGGGGACTGTGAGAATTAGAAATGGCAGAGTGAAAGGGATTTGTCATTTTGAGAAGTCTTTCCTTATGATTATGAATTTTCTTTCCTTTTCCATTGAAAACCATTGATTTTGAGAAAAGAACCTAGTTTTTGCTCTTTTGTGGGATCATAGGAAATGTTCTATATTAAAAAGGCATCGATATTGATAAGGAGAAAGACATTTACAATGAACAAACAAATGTAGATAGTTTTTGGCACTGAAGGCTGGATAAACTTTGTTTTTCATGTGCTTAGCAGTCCTACTGCTATTGTAGATGAATATGTATCTAAAAGTGAAGCAACTGGAGGCTAGGTTTTACTGCTCACAGAACTATTCTCATTGGGTTCCTAAATTTGGTAATTAGGTGACTCTGGCTCTCTTCACATTTTCTTTGGTTAGGAATAAAAGAAAATATATGTACCTTATCACCTCCTCAGATATAACTAACTTTTGATTATGAGTGAAAATGTAAAATGATAACCAGAAATATAAATAAAACATACTTCTTTGTGGGGTTTTTGCTTTTGTGCACCAACTGACTAAAATGAGATAGAGACTGAAATACAGTAAAAAAAAGACCCAGAGCATATATGGCATTTTAAGAATACTGATTATAAATTCTTTATGAGGGTAAAATGTGGTTGAGTTAGGGTGAATAGAATGGGATACAATTTTAGAATTTTGGGTGTCATCATTAAACGTGAGGGACCTTCTAACAATTTAGAGTAGATGGCTTATGAGCTAAGGGGATGATTAGTTTTTCTGGAGTTCTTTAAGCAAAAGAATTCCTCTTCTTTCACATTTCTCATGATTGTGTTACCAACCAGTCTTCAGTTTCCAGGTAGTGCTAGGTTTGGCTCCCTTTATCAAAATAGCTATCATTCACTCAGGTGCTAAACCTGGAGACCATTATGGAACCAATGTCTTTATGACTTTGATGTAAGGAAAAACCAGCCTTCTGTGGGAGAGAGAAATTGGTGACCCAAATAACTCTGGAATAGGGATATTTCAGAGAAATAGGTTATTTATCACTGAATGAAAAATACTCTTTGCTGCATTTTAGCATGGGACAAGAGGGAAAGAGGTGGTTCCCAGTTAAGAGGGCCCATAAGAAGTTGGTTGTTTATGAAATGATACTGGATCTGTTTGCTGCAATAAGCCTTACACAAGGTCCCCTTCACCTTTTAGATAATGTAACTTAGTTGCAGGCGTTAGGTAAAGAGATCTAAACATGTAAGAGGATACCAAGTACATGCCCTTGATGGGAAGTTATATATCATGTCTAGAATTTCTTAATTTATTTGACTCATGTGAAATCCTTTTTATGGTTGCAGATTTATTTTATAGTGTTCCTTATAATCAGCTCTCTTCTTCACATATCTTTCTTTTTTTTTGAGGAGGCTACACAGACTAAATGGTATCCAGGAATGATACTACAGAGGCAGAATCATAGTACAAAATTTAAAATTATGACACTACAATGTCCTACATACACATGTTGGGAATTCTAAAGACTACCAATATGTGGAAAAAATATAAAAGAAAAGTACTGATTGCATTCCAAGGTCAACAAAAGGTCACAGAGAAAATTAAATTAAGGTTTCAGGCAAAAATAAAATTAAAACAAGGTGTGTGTAGTATACAGCTATGTTGACATAAAACAATGAAATGGATGTACACTTTATGATTAAGAGCTGAGTAAGAAAATAAATATATCTAAAGATATTTGGTATTTACCGAGAAGCAAGCAGTGAAAGTCAAGATGACAGCAATCAAAATCAGAGCCTTCAAATGTAAAACAGATAGCTAGTGGAAAGCAGCCACATAGCACAGGGAGATCAGCTCAGTGCTTTGTGACCATCTAGAGAGGTGGGATAGGGAGGGTGGGAGGGAGACACAAGAGGGAGTAGATATGTGGATATATGTATATGTATAGCTGATTCACTTTGTTATAAAGCAGAAACTAACACACCATTGTAAAGCAATTATACTCCAATAAAGATATTAAAAAAAAATCAGAGCCTTCATCTTGTCTTAGGGTCTTCTAGAAGTAGGCAGCAAGAGATACTTCATTGGTGGGGGGAAAATAAAATAAATACTGATTTGTTTTTGTTAAATTTTAACCAAAGGAAAAACATTTATGCACATTGTGCTACATCCATATATTGTATATATGGCATAATAAGAACTTATCAAATTTATAAGAAAAATATCAAGCCCAACAGATATATGCAAAGGTTAAGAATAATGAATTCCAATAACATATGAGCAGTAGATAAAAATGTAGACAAAAGTCCTTGTTTCATTGTCAAGAAAACATAGAACTTTCTTTTGTCCTACTATTTTACAATTATTAGGGAGTTTTTTAAGATGGTGAAACCAAAATATGGGCAAGATTGTGGTGAGGTTGATATCCTTGCATGCAGCCATTGATTCTATTACTCGAGATAATTATTTTGAAAAGCAGGATGGCAATATGCAGAAGAAACATGAAAATATTCATACCTTTAACTTAAAGAATCTGTCATGAGGATTACTCTTGATAAATTAACCAACAGAAAAATATTTTAAAATTCATTCCAGTGTTACTTATAATTTAAAAAATATGGATACTGATATCGAAGACTTTGTAGAAATTTTACAAATGCTTATGTTATAATGATAAATGAAAAGTTTAAATATGATACTGTATGTAAATTATCCAAGTAGATGAGAACTGGAAAATATAAGCAAGAATTAAAATAAGGTTGGTATGATGTTTTAATTTATAAGTGGATTTTCTGTTATTAAAAATGTACGGTGTTTTGTTGATTTTATAATTTAAACACAAAAAAGAAATTAATAAAATGCTATTAAAATGGTCTTCTGGCTCTGATTTTGACCTTACAAATTTAAGACACTAGACAGAAAAATTTGAACATTAACTTATAACTTAAAAATGTGTATAGTTAGAAATATTAAATATTTATATTAACTTTGTCATCATATTATTTTACTATCTGCAAATGACTTTTAAAAATTTGATATTTCTGTTAAACTTTTTATTTTCTTCTGATATGATCATGATTGCTAGATTCTCTCATCCAAAGGAAATAAAAACAAACAAACAAATAAAAACCTACATCTCTCCAATTGCAATTCTTTGAGGGCTATTGTAAAATTATACCTCTTTTCATAATTTTGCATTCATATATCATATTTCAGTAATGAATCAGTTTTGGGGTGGGTCACTATTCACTTAACTAATTCCTCTCCCAAAGAAAAGTAGCAATGTAGAGGAATTAATGGCTAATTTCTTATGACTACAAAATCTCAACTTCAAGTGTGACTGCTTTCTTTAAGTTACAACATTAAAAACATGATAACCACAACATTATTGATGGAGAATTATTATCTTTTAACAATGACTTTATTCATTAGGGCATCTCCTTGTGATTTTTAAGGGAAAGACAAGCAGATCAATAATCATAAGAGTTGAACTTCAGTTGTCAAACTGTGGTCACATTCTTTAAACTATCTGAGGCCCATTTTTCTAATTTTAAAGTGATTAATTTATTTGATGAAATTGTCACATATTAATACTCCAAGAATAGAAAACCAAATAAATAAGTGTATATTTATCATGTAAAACAGTCACAGTCTCAAGCAAAATATAAGACACATTTAGATATTTATATGTCCTTCCCTTTCTAATAAAAGAAATAAACAGAATGGAAACATTCAATTAATTAAAAAATCAGGCCTATTGATTTCTTGTGTAATTTAGTAAAATATATAGACGTTTCTGTCACTGAAAACATTTTCATTTTTATAGGTGCAAAACTAAAATACTGATTCATGTCTAAAAAGGACCACTTTAAAGCTATTTGGGATTCCAGAGGAAAGCTATGTTTATTATTATCAGGTTTACTGAAATTATTAGCACTTTACTAATAAAAGCGTATAGAACTTATAGGTTGATGAATTTATTAAAGCATTTCCATTTTTTGTATTTATATTTCCTTTCAAATGCATTATCCATTTGAACTCTTTGGAAAAAAGAGTTTGCGATTTCATAATAATTACACTAATTAGAAACTGCATATAATCAAAGTCTAAAGAAAATTTGTTTCAGTTTCTGAAATTTAAAAAATGATACCGTAATGAAGGATCCTCTCTCTGGTTGTCCAGAAATGAAGCTTTGCCTTAACTTCTGAAGTCTGGAAGCTCAGAGAAAGAGTAGAGGTGATTCATGCCTTATAAAGGATTATTTTCCTTTCCTTTATGCTTTCTATTTTATGCCTATTGCTAAGCAAGATATTATTATTATTATTTTAGCACTTGTTTCTGGGCTAATCCAAACTATTTCCTGAAGCAAAAAGGGAGTGTTATAATCTTCAACAGTTGACACTTGTCCTTTTTAATTTTCCTGAGAAAACATCATGGTTAATTATCTATGCAACAGAAAAAGTGAAGGCTTACTCTTTACAATTTAAAAATAATATTTTGAGTCAATTTATTTCCTTTATTTCCAAAGTTTTTTTGAACAGGATATTTTACTAAGGAGGCAATAATTACTGAAACTTGACTGCAAACACTAGGTCTAATGAACATTTTCGTAATTAAGATTGCTATTTGCAATATTTGCCTTGTTACTAATGTTGTGGACTCTGAGCTGGAAGAAAGTATTAGAAGATGGTAACTTTTTTTTTTTAAACATCTTTATTGGAGTATAATTGCTTTACTATGTTAAGCTAGTTTCTGCTATATAACAAAGTGAATCAGCTATATGTATACATATATCACCATATCCCCTCCTTCTTGTGTCTCCCTCCCATCCTCCCTATCCCTCCCCTCTAGGTGGTCACAAAGCACCGAGCTGACCTCCCTGTGCTATGCAGCTGCTTCCCACTAGCTATCTATTTTACATTTGGTAGTGTATATATGTTAATGCTACTCCCTCACTTTGTCCCAGCTTACCCTTCCCTCTCCCCATGTCCTCAAGTCCATTCTCTACATCTGTGTCTTTATTCCTATCCTGCCCCTAGGTTCTTGAGAACCATTTTTTTTTCTTTTAGATTCCATATATATTTCTTAGCATACGGTATTAGTTTTTCTCTTTCTGACTTACTTCACTCTGTAAGACAGACTCTAGGTCCATCCACCTCACTACAAATAACTCAATTTCGTTTCTTTTTATGGCTGGGTAATATTCCATTGTATATATGTGCCATATCTTCTTTATCCATTCATCTGTCAGTGGACACTTAGCTTGGTTCAATGTCCTGGCTATTGTAAATAGTGCTGCAATGAACACTGTGATACATGACCCTTTCTGAAATATGGTTTTCTCAGGGTATATGCCCAGTAGTGGGATTGCTGGGTCATATGGTAGCTCTATTTTGTTTTTTAAGAAACCTCCATACTGTTCTCCATAGTGGCTGTATCAATTTACATTCCCACCAACAGTGTAAAAGGGTTCCCTTTTCTCCACACTCTCTCCAGCATTTATTGTTTGTAGATTTTCGATGATGGCCATTCTGACCAGTGTGAGGTGATAGCTCATTGTAGTTTTCTTTTAAATTAATTAATTAACTTGTTTGTTTTTATTTTCTTTGGCTGTGTTGGATCTTCGTTGCTGTGTGCAGGCTTTCTCTAGTTGTGGTGAGCAGCGGCCACTTTTTGTTGCAGTGTGTGGGCTCCTAGTTGTCGTGGCTTCTTTTGTTGTGGAGCACTGGCTGTAGGCATGCAGGCTTCAGTAGCTGTGGTACGTGGCGTCAGTAGTTGTGGCTCACAGGCTCTAGAGCACAGGCTCAGTAGTTGTGACACACGGGCTTAGTTGCTCCATGGTATTGGTATCTTCCTGGGCCAGGGCTCAAACCCGTGTCACTTGCATTGGCAGGTAGATTCTTAACCACTGTGCCATGAGGGAAGCCCTCATTGCAGTTTTGATTTGCATTTCTCTAACGATTAGTGATGTTGAACATCCTTTTACGTGTTTATTGGCAATCTGTATATCTTCTTTGGGCAAATGTCTTTTTAGGTCTTCTGCTCATTTTTGGATTGGGTTGTTTGTTTTTTTGATATTGAGCTGCATGAGCTGCTTGTATATTTTGGAGATTAACCCTTTGTCACTTGCTTCGTTTGCAAATATTTTCTCCCATTCTGAGGGTTGTCTTTTCATCTTGTTTATGGTTTCCTTTACTGTGCAAAAGCTTTCAAGTTTCATTAGGTCCTATTTGTTTATTTTTGTTTTTATTTCCATTACTTTAGGAGGTGGGTCAAAAAAGATCTTGCTGTGATTTATGTGGAAGTGTGTTCTGCCTGTGTTTTCCTCTAAGAGTTTTATATTGTCTAGCCTTACATTTAGGTCTTTAATCCATTTTGAGTTTATTTTTTTGTATAGTGTTAAGAAGTGTTCTAATTTCATTCTTTTACATGTAACTGTCCAGCTTTCCCAGCACCACTTATTGAAGAGGCTGTCCTTTCTCCATTGTATATTCTTGCCTCCTTTATCAAACATAAGGTGACCATATCCACATGGGTTTATCTCTGGGCTTTCTATCCTATTCCATTGATCTATATTTCTGTTTTTGTGCCAGTACCATACTCTCTTGATTACTGTAGCCTTCTAGTATTGTCTGAAGTCAGGGAGCCTGATTCCTCCAGCTCCGTTTTTCTTTCTCAATATTGTTTTTAATATTCAGGGTCTTTTGTGTTTCCATACAAATTGTGAATTTTTTTGTTCTAGTTCTGTGAAAAATGCCACTGGTAGTTTGATAGGGATTGCATTGAATCTGTAGATTGTTTTGGGTAGTATAGTCGTTTTCACAATATTGATTCTTCCAATCCAAGAACATGGTATATCTCTCCATCTGTTTGTATCACCTTTAATTTCTTTTATCAGTGTCTTATAGTTTTCTGCATACGGGTGTTTTGTCTCCTTAGGTAGGTTTATTCCTAGGTATTTTATTCTTTTCGTTGCAGTGGTAAATGGGAGTGTTTCCTCAATTTCTCTTTCAGATTTTTCATCATTAATGTATAGGAATTCGAGATTTCTGTGCATTAATTTTATATCCTGCTACGTTACCAAATTCATTGATTAGCTCTAGTAGTTTTCTGGTGGCATTTTTAGGATTTTCTACATATAGTATCATGTCATCTGCAAACAGTGACGTTTTACTTCTTCTTTTCCAATTTGCATTCCTTTTATTTCTTTTTCTTCTCTGATTGCTGTGGCTAAAACTTCCAAAACTATGTTGAATAATAGTGGTGACCATGAACATCCTTGTTTTGTTTCTGATCTTAGAGGAAATGCTTTCAGTTTTTAACCATTGAGAATAATGTTGGCTGTGGATTTGTCATATATGGCCTTTGTCATGTTGACGTAGCTTCCCTCTATGCTTACTTTCTGGAGAATTCTTATCATAAATGGCTGTTGAATTTGTGGTGAAAGCTTTTTCTGCTCCTCTTGAGATTATCATCTCGATTTTTTCCTTCAATTTTTTAATATGGTGTATCACATTGATTGAGTTGCGTATATTGAAGAATCCTTGCATTCCTTGGGTAAACCCCACTTGATCATGGTGTATGATCCTTTTAATGGGCTGCTGGATTCTGTTTGATAGTATTTTATTGAGGATTTTTCATCTATATTCATCAGTGATATTGGCCTATAGTTTTCTTATTTTGTGACATCTTTGTCTGGTTTTGGTACATGGTGATGGTGGCCTCGTGAATGAGTTTGAGAGTGTTTCTCCCTCTGCTCTTTTTTGGAAGAGTTTTAGAAGGATAAATATTAGCTCTTCTGTAAATGTTTGATAGAATTCACCTGTGAAGCCATCTGGTCCTCTGCTTCTGTTTGTGGGAAGATCTTTAATCACAGTTTCAATTTCAGTGCTTTTGATTTGTCTGTTCCTATTTTCCATTTCCTGTTTCTTCCTGGTTCAGTTTTGGATGGTTGTGATTTTCTAAGAATCTACCCATTTCTTCCAGATTGTCTATTTTATTGGCATATAGTTGCTTGTATTAATCTCTCTTGATCCTTTGTATTTCTGTAGTGTCAGTGGTTACTTCTCCTTTTTCATTTCTAATTCTATTGATTTGAGTCTTCCTTTTTTTCTTGATGAGTCTGATTAATGGTTATCAATTTTGTTTATCTTCTCAAAGAACCATCTTTTAGTTTTATTGATCTTTGCTCTTGTTTCCTTTATTTGTTTTTCATTTATTTCTGATCTGATCTTTAGAATTTATTTCCTTCTGCTAACTTTGGATTTTTTTTTGTTCTTCTTTCTCTAATTATCTTAGGTGTAAGATTAGGTTATTTATTTGAGATTTTTCTTGTTTCTCGAGGTAGGATTGTACTGTTGTAAAATTCCCTCTTAGTACTGCTTTTGCTGCATTCCATAGGATTTGGGTCATCATATTTTCATTTCCATTTGTTTCTAGGAATTTTTTGATTTCCTCTTCGATTTCTTCAGTAGTCTTTTGGTTATTTAGTAGTGTATTGTTTGGCCTCCTTGTGTTTGTATTTTTTAGAGTTTTATTTTTCCTGTACTTGATATCTAGTCTCATAGTGTTGTGGTCAGAAAATATACTTGATATAATTTCAATTTTATTAAATGTACCAAGGCTTGATTTGTGACCCAAAAAATGATCTATCCTGGAGAATGTTCCATGAGTACTTTAGAAGAAAGTGTATTCTTTTTTTAAGATGGAATGTCCTATAAGCATCAATTAAGTCCATCTTGTTTAATGTGTCATTTAAAGCTTGTGTTTCCTCATTTATTTTTATTTTTTATTTTTTTTAACATCTTTATTGGGGTATAATTGCTTTACAATGGTGTGTTAGTTTCTGCTTTATAACAAAGTGAATGAGTTATACATATACATATGTTCCCATATCTCTTCCCTCTTGCATCTCCCTCCCTCCCACCCTCCCTATCCCACCCCTACAGGCGGTCACAAAGCACCAAGCCGATATCTGTCCATTGGTGAAAGTGAGGATTTAAAATTCCCTACTATGATATTGCTACTGTCGGTTTCCCCTTTTATGGCTGTTAGCATTTGTATTATGGATTGAGGTGCTCCATGCTGGGTACATAAATATTTACAATTGTTATATCTTCTTCTTGGAATGATCCCTTGATCATTATGTAGTGTCCTTCTTTTTCTCTTGTAATAGTCTTTATTTTAAAGGCTATTTTTTCTCATATAGAGAATTGATAATCCAGCTTTCTTTTGATTTCCATTTCAATGAATATTTTTTTACATCCCCTCACTTTCAGTCTGTATGTGTCCTTAGGTCTGAAGTGGGTCTCTTGTAGACAGCATATATACAGGTCTTGTTTTTTTTGTTTTTTTTTTTTTAACATCTTTATTGGGGTATAATTGCTTTACAATGGTGTGTTAGTTTCTGCTTTATAACAAAGTGAATCAGTCATACATAAACATATGTTCCCATATGTCTTCCCTGTTGCGTCTCCCTCCCTCCCACCCTCCCTATCCCACCCCTCCAGGCTGTCACAAAGCACCGAGCCAATATCCCTGTGCCATGCGGCTGCTTCCCAATAGCTATCTACCTTACTACGTTTGTTAGTGTGTATATGCCCATGACTCTCTCTCGCCCTGTCACAGCTCACCCTTCCCCCTCCCCATAACCTCAAGTCCGTTCTCTAGGAGGTCTGCGTCTTTATTCCTGCTTTACCCCTAGGTTCTTCTTGACATTTTTTTTTCTTAAATTCCATATATATGTGTTAGCATACGGTATTTGTCTTTTTCTTTCTGACTTACTTCACTCTGTATGACAGACTCTAGGTCTATCCACCTCATTACAAATAGCTCAATTTCGTTTCTTTTTATGGCTGAGTAATATTCCATTGTATATATGTGCCACATCTTCTTTATCCATTCATCCGATGACGGGCACTTAGGTTGTTTCCATCTCCGGGCTATTGTAAATAGAGCTGCAATGAACATTTTGGTACATGACTCTTTTTGAATTTTGGTTTTCTCAGGGTATATGCCCAGTAGTGGGATTGCTGGGTCATATGGTAGTTCTATTTGTAGTTTTTTAAGGAACCTCCATACTGTTCTCCATAGTGGCTGAACCAATTCACATTCCCACCAGCAGTGCAAGAGTGTTCCCTTTTCTCCACACCCTCTCCAGCATTTATTGTTTGTAGATTTTTTGATGATGGCCATTCTGACTGGTGTGAGATGATATCTCATTGTAGTTTTGATTTGCATTTCTCTAATGATTAATGATGTTGAGCATTCTTTCATGTGTTTGTTGGCAGTCTGTATATCTTCTTTGGAGAAATGTCTATTTAGGTCTTCTGCCCATTTTTGGATTGGGTTGTTTGTTTTCTTGTTATTGAGCTGCATGAGCTGCTTGTAAATTTTGGAGATTAATTCTTTGTCGGTTGCTTCATTTGCAAATATTTTCTCCCATTCTGAGGGTTGTCTTTTGGTCCTGTTTATGGTTTCCTTTGCTGTGCAAAAGCTTTGAAGTTTCATTAGGTCCCATTTGTTTATTTTTGTTTTTATTTCCATTACTCTAGGAGGTGGGTCAGAAAGGATCTTGCTGTGATTTATGTCATAGAGTGTTCTGCCTATGTTTTCCTCTAAGAGTTTGATAGTTTCTGGCCTTACATTTAGGTCTTTAATCCATTTTGAGCTTATTTTTGTGTATGGTGTTAGGGAGTGATCTAATCTCATACTTTTACATGTACCTGTCCAGTTTTCCCAGCACCACTTATTGAAGAGGCTGTCCTTTCTCCATTGTACATTACTGCCACCTTTATCAAAGATAAGGTGTCCATATGTGCATGGGTTTATCTCTGGGCTTTCTATCCTGTTCCATTGATCTATCTTTCTGTTTTTGTGCCAGTACCATACCGTCTTGATAACTGTAGCTTTGTAGTATAGTCTGAAGTCAGGGAGCCTGATTCCTCCAGTTCCTTCTTTCGTTCTCAAGATTGCTTTGGCTATTCGGGGTCTTTTGTGTTTCCATACAAATTGTGAAATTTTTTGTTCTAGTTCTGTGAAAAATGCCAGTGGTAGTTTGATAGGGATTGCATTGAATCTATAGATTGCTTTGGGTAGTAGAGTCATTTTCACCATGTTGATTCTCCCAATCCAAGAACATGGTATATCTCTCCATCTATTTGTATCATCTTTAATTTCTTTCATCAGTGTCTTATAATTTTCTGCATACAGGTCTTTTGTCTCCTTAGGTAGGTTTATTCCTAGATATTTTATTCTTTTTGTTGCAATGGTAAATGGGAGTGTTTTCTTGATTTCACTTTCAGATTTTTCATCATTAGTATATAGGAATGTCAGAGATTTCTGTGCATTAATTTTGTATCCTGCCACTTTACCAAATTCATTGATTAGCTCTAGTAGTTTTCTGGTAGCATCTTTAGGGTTCTCTATGTATAGGATCATGTCATCTGCAAACAGTGACAGCTTTACTTCTTCTTTTCCGATTTGGATTCCTTTTATTTCCTTTTCTTCTCTGATTGCTGTGGCTAAAACTTCCAAAACAATGTTGAATGATAGTGGTGAGAGTGGGCAACCTTGTCTTGTTCCTGATCTTAGTGGAAATGCTTTCAGTTTTTCACCATTGAGGATGATGTTTGCTGTGGGCTTGTCATATATGGCCTTTATTATGTTGAGGAAAGTTCCCTCTATGCCTACTTTCTGCAGGGTTTTTATCATAAATGGGTGTTGAATTTTGTCAAAAGCTTTCTCTGCATCTATTGAGATGATCATATGGTTTTTCTCCTTCAATTTGTTAATATGGTTTATCACATTGATAGATTTGCGTATATTGAAGAATCCTTGCATTCCTGGAATAAACCCCACTTGATCATGGTGTATGATCCTTTTAATGTGCTGTTGGATTCTGTTTGCTAGTATTTTGTTGAGGATTTTTGCATCTATGTTCATCAGTGATATTGGCCTGTAGTTTTCTTTCTTTGTGACATCCTTGTCTGGTTTTGGTATCAAGGTGATGGTGGCCTCGTAGAAGGAGTTTGGGAGTGGTCCTCCCTCTGCTATATTTTGGAAGAGTTTGAGAAGGATAGGTGTTAGCTCTTCTCTAAATGTTTGATAGAATTCGCCTGTAAAGCCATCTGCTCCTGGGCTTTTCTTTGTTGGAAGGTTTTTAATCACAGTTTCAATTTCAGTGCTTGTGATTGGTCTGTTCATATTTTCTATTTCTTCCTGATTCAGTCTTGGCAGGTTGTGCATTTCTAAGAATTTGTCCATTTCTTCCAGATTGTCCATTTTATTGGCATAGAGTTGCTTGTAGTAATCTCTCATGATCTCTTTTATCTCTGCAGTGTCAGTTGTTACCTCTCCTTTTTCATTTCTAATTCTATTGATTTGAGTCTTCTCCCTTTTTTTCTTGATGAGTCTGGCTAGTGGTTTATCTATTTTGTTTATCTTCTCAAAGAACCAGCTTTTAGTTTTATTGATCTTTGCTATTGTTTCCTTCATTTCTTTTTCATTTATTTCTGATCTGATTTTTATGATTTCTTTCCTTCTGCTAGCTTTGGGGTTTTTTTGTTCTTCTTTCTCTAATTGCTTGAGGTGCAAGGTTAGGTTGTTTATTCGAGATGTTTCCTACTTCTTAAGGTGGGCTTGTATTGCTATAAACTTCCCCCTTAGAACTGCTTTTGCTGCATCCCACAGATTTTGGGTCGTTGCGTCTCCATTTCATTTGTTTCTAGGTATTTTTTGATTTCCTCTTTGATTTCTTCAGTGATATCTTCATTATTAAGTAGTGTATTGTTTAGCCTCCATGTGTTTGTATTTTTTACAGATCTTTTCCTGTAATTGATATCTAGTCTCATGGCGTTGTGGTCAGAAAAGATACTTGATACAATTTCAATTTTCTTAAATTTACCAAGGCTTGATTTGTGACCTAAGATATGATCTATCCTGGAGAATGTTCCATGAGCACTTGAGAAAAATGTGTATTCTGTTGTTTTTGGATGGAGTGTCCTATAAATATCAATTAAGTCCATCTTGTTTAATGTATCATTTAAAGCTTGTGTTTCCTTATTTATTTTCATTTTGGATGATCTGTCCATGGGTGAAAGTGGGGTGTTTAAGTCCCCTACTATGAATGTGTTACTGTCGATTTCCCCTTTTATGGCTGTTAGTATTTGCCTTATGTATTGAGGTGCTCCTATGTTGGGTGCATAAATATTTACAATTGTTATATCTTCTTCTTGGATCGATCCCTTGATCATTATGTAGTGTCCTTCTTTGTCTCTTTTAATAGTCCTTATTTTAAAGTCTATTTTGTCTGATATGAGAATTGCTACTCCAGCTTTCTTTTGGCTTCCATTTCCATGGAATATCTTTTTCCATCCCCTTACTTTCAGTCTGTATGTGTCTCTAGGTCTGAAGTGGGTTTCTTGTAGACAGCATATATAAGGGTCTTGTTTTTGTATCCATTCAGCTAATCTGTGTCTTTTGGTGGGAGCATTTAGTCCATTTACATTTAAGGTAATTATCAATATGTATGTTCCTATTCCCATTTTCTAAATTGTTTTGGGTTCGTTATTATAGGTCTTTTCCTTCTCTTGTGTTTCCTGCCTAGAAAAGATCCTTTAGCATTTGTTGTAAAGCTGGTTTGGTGGTGCTGAACTCTCTCAGCTTTTGCTTGTCTGTAAAGGTTTTAATTTCTCCATCAAATCTGAATGAGATCCTTGCTGGGTAGAGTAGTCTTGGCTGCAGGTTTTTCTCCTTCATCACTTTCAGTATGTCCTGCCACTCCCTTCTGGCTTGTAGGGTTTCTGCTGAGAGATCAGCTGTTAATCTTATGGGGATTCCCTTATGTGTTATTTGTTGTTTTTCCCTTGCTGCTTTTAATATGCTTTCTTTGTATTTAATTTTTGACAGTTTGATTAATATGTGTCTTGGCGTATTTCTCCTTGTATTTATCTTGTATGGGACTCTCTGTGCTTCCTGGACTTGATTAACTATTTCCTTTCCCATGTTAGGGAAGTTTTCAACTATAATCTCTTCAAATATTTTCTCAGTCCCTTTCTTTTTCTCTTCTTCTTCTGGAACCCCTATAATTCGAATGTTGGTGCGTTTAATGTTGTCCTAGAGGTCTCTGAGACTGTCCTCAGTTCTTTTCATTCTTTTTTCTTTATTCTGCTCTGCAGTAGTTATTTCCACTATTTTATCTTCCAGGTCACTTATCCGTTCTTCTGCCTCAGTTATTCTGCTATTGATCCCATCTAGAGTACTTTTAATTTCATTTATTGTGTTGTTCATCGTTGCTTGTTTCATCTTTAGTTCTTCTAGGTCCTTGTTAACTGATTCTTGCATTTTGTCCAATCTATTGTCCATTCTATCTCCAAGATTTCGGATCAACCTTACTATCATTATTCTGAATTCTCTTTCAGGTAAACTGCCTATTTCCTCTTCATTTGTTAGGTCTGGTGCATTTTTATCTTGCTCCTTTATCTGCTGTGTGTTTTTCTGTCTTCTCATTTTGCTTATCTTACTGTGTTTGGGGTCTCCTTTTTGCAGGCTGCAGGTTCGTAGTTCCTCCTGTTTTTGATGTCTGTCTCCAGTGGCTAAGGTTGGTTCAGTGGGTTGTGTAGGCTTCCTGGTGGAGGGGACTAGCGCCTGTGTTGTGGTGGATGAGGCTGGATCTTGTCTCTCTAGTGGGCAGGTTCACGTCTGGTGGTGTGTTTGGGGGTGTCTGTGGCCTTATTATGATTTTAGGCAGCCTCTCTGCTAATGGGTGAGGTTGTGTTCCTGATTTGCTAGTTGTTTGGCATAGGTTTTCCAGCACTGTGGCTTGCTGGTCGTTGAGTGAAGCTGGGTGCTGGTGTTAAGATGGAGGTCTCTGGGAGATTTTCGCCGTTTGATATTATGTGGAGCTGGGAGGTCTCTTGTTGATCAGTGTCCTGAAGTTGGCTCTCCTACCTCAGAGGCAGAGCCCTGCCTCCTGGCTGGAGCACCAAAAGCTTTTCATCCACACGGCTCAGGATAAAAGGGAGAAAAAGTAGAGGGAATTAGTAGAAGTATGAGGAAAGAAAGAAGGAAAGGAGGGTAGGAAGGAAGGAAGAAAGAAAGAAAGAAGCAGAGAAGGAAAGAAGGCAAGAAGGAAAGAAAGGAGGGAGGGAGGGAGGGAGGGAGGGAGGAAGGAAGGAAGGAGGGAAAGAAGGAAAAAAGACAGAAAGAAAGAAGATACAGTAAAAATAAAATAAAGTATAATAAAGTTATTGAATTAAAAAATTCTTATTTAGAAAAAAAAAAAGGGACGGAAAGAACCTTAGGACAAATGTTGGAAGCAAAGCTATACAGACAAAATCTTACACAGAAGCATACACATACACCCTCACTAAAAGAGGTAAATGGGGAAAAATCCTAAATCTTGCTGTCAGAGACCACCTCCTCAATTTGGGATGATTTGTTGTCTAAAGGAGGGAAGGAAGGACGGAAAGAAAGAAAGAAAGAACGAAGGTAAAGTATAATATTGTTATTAAAATTAATTATTAAGAAAAAAAATTAAAAAAAAACATGGACGGATAGAACCCTAGGACAAATGGTGGAAGCAAGACTATACAGACAAGATCTCACACAGAAGCATACACATACACATTCACAAAAAGAGGAAAGGGGAAAAAATCATAGATCTTGCTCCTAAAGTCCACTTCCTTAATTTGGGATGATTGGTTGTCTATTCAGGTATTCCATAGATGCAGGGTATATCAAGTTGATTGTGGAGCTTTAATCCGTTGCTTCTGAGGCTGCTGGGAGAGATTTCCCTTTCTCTTCTTTGTTCTCACAGCTCCCAGGGCTAAGCTTTGGATTTGGCCCTGCCACTGCGTGTAGATCGCTGGAGGGCGTCTGTGTTTTGCTCAGACAGGATGGGGTTAAAAGAGCCGCTGATTGGGGGCTCTGGCGCACTCAGGCCGGCGGGGACGGAGGGGCACAGAGTGCGGGGCGGGCCTGCGGTGGCAAAGGCCGGCGTGACTTTGCACCAGCCTGAGGCGCGCTGTGCGCTGTCCCGGGGAAGTTGTCCCTGGATCCCGGGAACCTGGCAGTGGCAGGCTGCACAGGCTCCGCGGAAGAGGGGTGTGGAGAGTGACCTGTGCTCGCACACAGGCCCCTCGGTGGCGGCAGCAGCAGCCTTAACGTCTCCCGCCCGCCTCTGGGGTCCGCGCTCTTAGCCGCGGCTCGCGCCCGTCTCTGGATTCCGCGCTTTCAGACGCGGCTCGCGCCCGTCTCTGGATTCCGCGCTTTCAGCCGCGGCTCGCGCCAGTCTCTGGGGTCCGCGCTTTCAGCTGCGGCTCGCGCCCGTCTCTGGGGTTCGCGCTTTTAGCCGCGGCTCGCGCCCGTCTCTGGAGTTCCTTTAAGCAGCGTTCTTAAACCCCTCTCCTCACGCCCCAGGAAACAAAGAGGGAAGGAGAAGTCTCCTGCCTCTTCGGCAGGTGCAGGCTTTTTCCCCGGACTCCCTCCCGGCTAGCTGTGGTGCACTAACCCCTTCAGGCTATGTTCAAGCCGCCAACCCCAGTCCTCTCCCTGCGCTCCGGCCTCAGCTCGCAGCCCCGCCCGCCCCGGCGGGTGAGCAGACAAGCCTCTCGGGCTGGTGAGTGCCGGTCGGCACCGATCCTCTGTGCGGGAATCTCCCCGCTTTGCCCTCCGCACCCGTTGCTGTGCAGTCCTCCGCAGCTTCGAAGCTCCCCCCTCCGCCTCCCGCAGTCTCCGCCCGCGAAGGGGCTTCCTAGTGTGTGGAAACTTTTCCTCCTTCACAGCTCCCTCCCACTGGTGCAGGTGCCATCCCTATTCTTTTGTCTGTTTTTTCTTTTGCCCTACCCATGTACGTGGGGAGTTTCTTGCCTTTTGGGAGGTCTGAGGTCTTCTGCCAGCCTTCAGTAGGTGTTCTGTAGGAGTTGTTCCACGTGTATATGTATTTCTGGTGTATCTGTGGGGAGGAAGGTGATCTCCGCGTCTTACTCTTCCGCCATCTTCCGCCTTCTCTCTATGTCTAGATTTTAACTGATTCTCACTGCAAGGGATACCACTAGGTTGCCTTATCTTTCGAATGGTCCTATATATTGGCATGACTTAATAACCAGTAAAAGTCAAACAAATGGCGCCTGTCCATCACGTATTGGATTTCAACAGATACAGAGCTCTTCTGACAGAAGCAGTCTCAATTTTTTTCTGATTTTTACACCTCCATACTTTACATACAGAAAAATACCAAATACACAGCTACATTTATGATTACCAGTGAGCTCCATAACCACAAATCCATCCAGCAAAATTTGGCCCTTAGCCTTAGCCTCCATAACCTCATATTCATCAATATATCTGGCTGGCTAAAATTAAATTTGAGTTACCTATAGTTATTTGGAATGCATTTTATATGGTATGGATCTTGCATGACTCAAAAATATAGGATGTAGCATGATTAATTATATTTTCCCTTAAGAAAGAACGAATTATACAGAAGGAAAAAAATCTGTTGTGTATAGCTGATGAAGAGAGCGCCCTCAAGTGGTGACATGTGGATACTGCAGGCATTAAGACCTGACCTATAAAGACCTAACCTGCTTTATAGCGGACAGGTTTATCAAGTCATGGGTCCATCCTGTGCCCACTGCAGCCATTACTAGTTAAGTTAGCCTTAAAATCTATCTCAGTACAACTTGTTAAGTAGCTATATGCAGTCAGTTGTGACTGGCACTTAAGATATAATTTTTGTTCCTTTAATTAGCCATAGAATCATTTAGATAAAATACTCAAAGGTAATCAGATTCACCAGGAACTTACTAGTAAGACTCATGTGTTCAGGTTTCTGATTTTATATTTCATTCAGTAATTTTCTTTACATTTTAATAATTCTGTGTTAATGATTTGAATGTCCGAAAACAAACAGATAGGAAGAAAAACTTAATTCTGCAACTAAACCACATCACCATCATGTGTTTTCTCTCTCTCTGTATCACACACACACACACACACCATGTTTCAGCATCATTTCATTTAGGGATCTCTTAGCCTAATAACTGTAGTTTATTCTTAACAAGACAATCTAATGATTTTTATCCTGTCATCACCCATCTATATACAAATAGAGTCATACAATTTGTAGCATTGCTAGTTCTATGCATAGTTCATAGATACTGAGGACTCACATCCTAAAGTAAAATTATTGACAAAAAATATAAAAGTATACATTCGTGAATGGGAACACTTAACTAGCTGTTAGTATTTCAAGAGTGAAGTTGTAACTAGAAATCTTAGAGAACTGAGAGCGTCAAGACCATCATTAGATCAGTGGAACTCAAAAATTGCTGAGACATCAATAACAGAATTATAGAACTTAAAGTTCAATGGGAGACTGTGAATGGTCACTAAATTGATTGTCTGTTACAGAAATTGAGCACCAAGAGTTGAGAGGTTGAGATGAGTGAAGTGGAAATATTAGCAACATTAATAATGGTGGTTACAGCATCTATTTAATGAGTAACCATTACATGGGTATCAGACAATGATAAAGTACTTCCTGTTGATGAAGGGCAAGGAGGACCGATGAAAGATGCAGAACACTCCAGATTGGTAGATGGCAGTTTTAATAAGAGAGAGAACTTACATACAAGGCTTGTCTTGGGTGCCACAAAACCAGTAATCTCTTCACCTGCCCACCAGAATCTTAAAAGCCTATATAAAGGTCTTTAATTGGATTCAGTCACGTATACTGTTCAGACTGTCTTGACAACACATTTCTCTCTCAAGGCTGCATCTTTGAAAACAGTTCTGGTTGTGGGGACAGTGAGCAAAAGGTACATTCCAAGGACAGGGGAGGGGACGAGAAGCCTCTGATTGCCTGGGCCCAGCTTGCTGGTCAGTCATCACATCCTTTTGATGACTTCCTCCAACACAATAGCTCCACAAGGCAAATATTATTAGCCTTATTTTACAGATCATAAAACTAAGATCTGGAAAGATTACATAGTTCACTTGAAGTCACTTAGGTAACATATCACAGAGATAGGATGGTCTATGGACAATGGAGTTCACCTGGCAATGAAATAATAAAGACAAGCTAACTTATGCTGCAGTAACAAACAACCCCCAAAACTCGGTGGCTTGAAACTCAAGATTTATTGCTCTCTTACACTACATATTTACTGTGGATCAGTTTAAGTTCTGCTACATATTGTTCTCACTGGGGGAGTCAGGTGGAAGAAACACATATTGACGGAAAAGTTACCATCTATGACATTGCCAGTAGCCACAGCAGAAAAAGAGAGTGCTGAATTATCTAAAAGCTTCCAGCCAGAAGTGACACATGCTATTTCTTGCTCATATTTAATTGGCCAAAGCAAGTCACTAAATTTAAGGGCTGGAAAGTAGAAGTTTACATATGACCAGGAGGAGGAATGGAAATATTTGGTAGACACTACTAATGTCTAACACATGTACACTTTGCTTAATGGATGCCAGATGCCAGATGCCAACAGGATGAAATCCAAGCATGTTTATTTGTCTTAGAAAACCCAGTATGATGTGCCCTCTGATTATCTGCCATACATCATCCCATCAATTTCCCACAGGAATCCTATATTCCAGTGATCTCAAACCAGTAATTATGCCTCCAAACTATCAAGCTATGTCATGCCCCATGCATTTGTACATAAGGTACACTTTGGGATTTTCATTCCACTTATATCTGCCTGATGAATTTCTCCTCTTCTTTCAGGACCCAGCTCAGGGTTTTCTTGTGCTATGAAGGTTTATCAGCACACTCCACCCCTGACCCACATGTGCCAGGGCTGTACCTCTATTCTATCCTCATCAAACAGTATCACACTCATTTGTTTACATGTTATTCTCATCTATTAGACTGTAAGTGTTCTGAGTGCTATATCTCTGGATCATTGCTAGTACTCAATAAATAATGTCTGGATGAAGGAATAAAGTCATCTGTATTTTAATAGGGGATACCAAGATTTAGCAAAAAAAGTATATCATAAGTATTAAACTGTCATTAATAAACCAGGGAAGGTTTGAAAAAAATATAGGATGGTAGGAGATAGGCATATCAGCAGTAGCTTTTTATCCTTTACTGTTAAAACTAACAATTTTTTCTAAGTAACCATTTTTTTTAATGCAACCTGGTGATTTCATACTGGAGTGGAAGGTCACATATATATGAGTAGTTTGTGAGGCTTTTTCAAATGATTGTTATCTATTAGAGACTTCTCCCTAGAAAATCAGATGTTTCAAGTTTCCCCTAAAATGATTTATTGAGAATTATTACCTTGGTGAGCAATGAATTTTCTCATCTAGTAACATTTATTTTCTGTAGATATGCTGGAGATAAGTATATAATTTGTCCCATTTTACAGAAAAGGGAACAGGTTCAGAGAAGTTAGTTAACTTGCCCAAATTACACGGCTGGTAAATGGCTGAAATGGGGTTCAAACTCAAGATTTTTGATGATGAAGCCATGTTATTAATAATTCCATTTGTATAATAAATGCAGTAGATGTAGTAAATAAATTTATCATACTCATGCATTTATGATGTTCTAATAAATCACCTTATGCTATGTTTTATCAGAGCGTTTTCCTTTCACAGTGTTTTTATCCAAAGAGCATTGATAAGGTATAAACTTCAGGTTTTATCACTTACATAGGTGATAGTTTGGAACTTACAAATTTTTCTGGAATTGTAACAGCTGTGGTTTTTGCCAAATTCTAGGGCCTTTTTGGGGTCTGGTGCTGCATGGTGGTTACACATCTAGAAATCTTATGACCATCCTACCTACCCCAGCTGTCACATGTCGTTGGGTAGACTATGCCTTTGAAATCTTTGGTACTTTTGACATTTAAAGGAAAAAAGCAATGCATTTGTTTTCCAAGAACTTCTCCTACCAAGAATTTCCTAATAGCACAATGTGACTGCCAAGGTTTGTAAAACACATTCTCCTAAATGCACACAATTAGCCCCAGGCCAGATTTCCACAGTTATTCATTCATTTGGACTCGAATTGTATCCATCTGTGAACAAAAAAATTTCTATCTGAAGGCACATCTAACCTTTGAATCTAAATCTAAATCTATGAAATATAGAACTAGGAACCTTTTTCTACTATCCAACATAAAGAAATTCTATATTCCTTTACAGAAAATTTTTTCAAAATTCTACTTAGAGATTACACTTGTTTATTCTAGCTTTCAGTGATTTCCTAGGCTTAGAATTTGCTTGAAGGCCCCGAGCAAATGCAAGTTGCTTATTTCAACAAGTCTTCTTCACTGGGGCAAATAATTAACATGACTGCTCAGTGAATTTTACCTTACAGAGAAATCAGGATGAGCAATTACTGAATGAGCAATTACTGAAGAAGGAGTGTCCAATTCCTGCTGTCTTTGCAACCAACAGACCACGCTGCCTCAAAATTATTTCCCACAAGTCGTTTCATTCACATTGGTTTTCAGGAGAGTCATTTCAACCCAACCTAACACTTATTCAAAGCCCAGGCTTAGACAGCATGAATGTTTCTTGGTAATACTTTTTCATCCATTCATACCTTCAGGGTTAGAACTTATTTTGCAGCATTTTTATTGTAATTACGTGCCTTAAAGACATTATTTTTTAACCTTTGCCTGGTAAGCGACAGCCTAAGAAAATGATACTTTCCACAGTAATGTAAAATAGGCATCACAACAAAAAAGAACACATTAATAATAAATTATCAATGAAGGTTAAATTTCTTCAACTCTTATGTATGCATGGATGTTACAATAGGATACAAAATAAGACAAATACTTTCTGGAAATGTAGGTTCATAATCATCAGACCCATGACAAAACATTATTCAATTCACTGAGATTTTTTTAAATGTGTACGTATATGAAACTGTAAACATTAAGGTTATGGAATAAGTCTTTAATAAATTTCCTGCCTTAGTGTAGTATGGTTGTTAACAAGAGTATTTTGGAGTTGCATAGGTCTTAGTTCAGATCTTGACCCTGGAACTCATCAGTCATGTACCCTTGGGAAGATTTCAGAATCTCAGTGATCAATATTTTATCCAACTTTAAATGAGAGTATCAATATCTACAGCTAAAGATTGTGGGATGATTAATACAATTTTGATGTATGTAAATAAAACACTTAGTATAACACCTTGCACAATATATATGTTAGTAAGCAATATTTTTGTTCTAATTAACATCATCATTCAGAAATAGGGGCTGGATGCAATGCTTTACAGGAGTTTGCAAGTAAATGTCTGCATGTATGGTATACATATTTATATATGGCAAAAGAGAGAATACAAGAGGAAGAATATGCTCTGGAAGGTTATAGCACATATGTTCAGAAATTTGATGAGGTATCCAACATAGTAATAAATTTAATTTCAGAAAGAAAGTAGAACTCTATGTAAATAATATTACTAAAACATCCAGTTAAGCAGATACCTTATGAAAATACAATATTTGTGTTTCCACAGAGTTTCTATATTTCTGAAAGCCGTCCTGATGAGGAAAGTTGTCTGTGGCACTGGTTTATTAGTTCTTGGCTTATGCTGCCTTAAATAATTGTTTTTGCAGGTGGAAAATCTTCTTGGAAAAAGAATAGGGAAAATCAAACTTCCTGCACTGAAATGTGACCAGAACAATAAGCAATGTTATTAGGTGACCTTCCCAGTTTGTAATCTCAGCTGAGAGCACTTAAGCTGTATACTGGAACAATAATCTTGGATATATTTCCTCATGTCAGAATGAGTCTCTTAAGACTATTAAGGAAGCAGAAATAAGTTGTCTGACTTAGTATCTCTTTCTTAGAAAACTCCCAAATGATCTAAGGCAAGCCTCTGAAAATTCAGAAATCAAGACATATTAATTATAACAGGATATATGTCAGGGATTATATTATTCAAGACATCTGGGGCTTCTTCAACAAATAATGAGAAGGAAATTTTAATCAAGAAAACCGTGATATTTATTGAATGTATCTCAAAAGTACATGGGAAAAAAACTATCCAATGTCTTCATCCTGGACAAACACATAAAGAATGGTATAGAAATAAGTATTTACTTTAGAAAGAGACCTGGGTTCAAATTTAACTCTATCACTAACAAGCTATTCCACCTTGGGCAAATTACTTAATATCTCTGAGTCTCAGTTTCCTTGTAAGTATAATGATGATAATGATACTTTGTAGATTCTTATGAGGGTCAGTTGAAAAAATGTACTCAGAAAACACCGCTGAGAACCTGATGCATGGTACCAAACAAATGTTAGTTTCACATATCTCTAAATACCTGTATCCTCAGCATAAATTGACAGTTATGTGGGATACATCACGTAAAATCCTACTACCAGTGCAACGAAGCTAGATTATTTGGGCGATTCAAGCACTATTCATTATGTGAAGGCATTATTTTGCTGGAGCTGACTCTTACTGCCTCTTGAGATTCAATCTTTAATATTTAGGTATTTTAACAGCCAGCTGTTAAACAGTTGGTAACTTGAAATGGGCCTGGTGGGAGTGTTACACTGTGGAAATTGGGAGATACTAAAAATGAGGGTTTTGTTTTGTTTTGTTTCATTTTGTTGTCAGAGATTTGGTTAACTGAATTTTAGCACACCACTGTCTAAAAGAAAGGTTAGAATTTGAGAGAAAGAGGAATTGGTAGAACCAAGTGAATTTTTCTTAATAAAATGTTGAAATCAATATTTTGAAATTTTTTCAAAAATATTTTTAATTAACAGACTAATTGATCAATAATATATATCCTTAGTTTTGGTTCAGTGACTTCCCTCTATCCAAGTGCTCTGTGGATCTTCTATTTCTAACATCACACTGGCTATTTGCTGTTCACTTTTGTTCTCCTGCACCAAGTTCCATTCAATTTACCAAGCTGGTGTTTGTAATAAAATATATTTCTGTGTATTATGCTTCATTCTTTCGTTCATTCAACAAAAATTCTGTGTCAGTTTTGTGCCAGGCTCTGGGGATATTCAAGGTCCCTATTGTCTAATGAAGAATCTAACATTGGGTGCTTTTTATATGAATAGAGCATTAATTATCTCAACAACCCTATGATGTCATCCCCATTTTACAGAAAGGTAAACCAACCATAATTCAAAGGCTTGTAGCTGACAGAGTTAGAGCCAGGCAAAATAACTCGAGTCCATGTTCTTAATCTCAATCCTTATATAGCCCCTCTTTGAGATGGAGACAAGTTAAAAATTGGTAACAAATGAATGCAATAAACTGGGAGGTTTTGTAAGGGATTTTGGAAATTAAATTTCTATAGCCCTGGATTATTCTGATACTTCACAATGCTAACCTTTCTGGTGTATGCTCAGCAAAACTGCCAGGTGCTTTTTATCCTAGTGAGATCTCTGTTCTCTCTCTCTCTCTGAAACTTGGTCAGAAATGCATTGCAATGATGTAGTGGGCGGCAAGTTTTATCAACTATTCTATGAAAAGAATAACCAGCAATAATTTTCCACCATGGACTCTATATGTAGGGCCTTAGGGTTTTCTTGTTTAGTCATTTTATGACCCATTATATCAGATAATATTGGTTCTTATTCAATATACATCTAATTGCTAACATATATAATAGTAGCAAGTCTAATGAGAAGTTTAGTTCTGGGTATTAGACTATGGCCTAAGGCATAGGAAGAACATTCACAATTCAACACATGATAAATGAGACTAGTGTGTTAGAGGTTATTGCTCAGAAGTAATCTATTCTCTGTAGTGATTCACAGCTGGCTAACTAATGAGAAATAACACTTGATGAACAGGCAAAGGGAGAAGTCAAGCTGCTGTACAGTCAACAAAGGCTTCAGTCAATCCCATAAGGGATTCTGGAGCTAGGATGGCAAGAGGTCTGGCCACTAGTAGGTTAGTTAGATGGTGTTTGTTGGCCAGGGAAGGGAGAATACCATTGAGGGAGGGAGGTGAGGCAAACCCTGAAGAGGCTGTTGTCTGGCAGCACTGCCAGAAGCTGGGATAAAAAGTCCTTCATTTTAATTGTTATATTAAACAATATAATGTCTTATCATCCCAAGTGGGACTCTGGTTGGGGCATTGAAGCATCCCTAACAGAGACTAATACAGAATTCTGAAAAAGAAGAGTTTGAAACTAAAGATGACTTTTTTTCCATCACTAACTCCAGAGGACAGGCTAATGTGAATATGGGTGACCAAATGACCGACACTAGTAATTTGGACACAGTTATTCCCAAGGTGAAGCAGGAGACAAACTAGAGTCTGTAGCACTTTTACTCATATTTGGCTCCATAATCTAAGCTTGTAATATTGCGTGACCTCCAGAATACAGTTCCCATTCACAGCATTGTTTTTCATAAATTCATACTGATTATTTTTCCTATTTCTGATTATTCTGTCTGCAAATTTATCTCCCATTTCTGGCCTTGACTCCATAATCAGATTTGACAGTCAGCCTTATTTTCCAAGCAACAAATATGAGTTCCCCTTTCATTGTTCAAATAGCAAGCAGAAAAAAATAGATATTTCTAAGATTGCTAAGGTGTGGATTAAGATATTACAAATAGAGAAACACATAATTACAAATGACTACTCCTTTCTACTAAATTCTTCATATATATATATGTCAGTTCACCAGAAATGAGGTAACAGATTCTATCGTACAGAAGTATTTAAACCAAGCTAGATGTATACTTTTTGTTTGGACTATAAAAGGCATTGCATTAACAACTTTGTTGTATCATAATACTCTTATACTACAGAATGAGTTTCTAGAAAGTTTGTTATATTAAACAATATAATATCTTATCACCAAACATGTAAATGACTTTTTTTAACATCTTTATTGGAGTATAATTGTTTTACAATGGTGTGTTAGTTTCTGCTTTATAACAAAGTGAATCAGTTATACATATACATACGTCCCTATATCTCTTCCCTCTTTCAATGACTTATAATATTTGTTAGTGCTCTAAGAAGCATTAAATCTCTTTATGTTCAAGTGTGTCTTTGGAATTTCTTCAGACCAATCATCATGCAGTTGTTCAACAAATATTTGAATATCTGATATGGGCCAAGCACCATTCTAGGCACTGAGGATAAAGAAGTGAACAAAACAAAGATTCTGCTCTAATGAAGTTATACTCTAGTGATGGAAGGTAAAAAATAAAAACAAATGTTTATGAGTAACACTAAAAAGAATGAATAATCAAATAAGTAAATAAATATATCAGTTATGAGACACTGGCATATGCTTTGCAGGGAATTTAAGTAGGGTGATATGACAGAGGTAACTTCTCTAGATTGGGTAAGAGTCTGGGAACATCCTTTTGTGGGGTGATTCCTAAGTTGAATGCCAAGAAGGCATCAGCCTCTCAGTGGTCAGAGAAAGGGCATCCCAGGCTTAAAGAACAAATACAAAGTCCTCAAGGCAGGAATAAATTTAACGTGTTCAATATTCAGAAAGAAAGCTGGCATAGTTGGAGCTTAGCGAACAAGGACCCGAGTGAGAAGCAACAAAGTAAGAGAATAAAACAAGGGTCAGATAATTAAGGGCTTTATAAACCAGGTTAGGTGGAAGAAGAAAAAAGAAATAGAGTAAGAGATAAAAGAAGAAAAAGAGTAAATAGATGGAAGAAGGCAAGAGGAAAAGAGAAGAAAAAAGGAAGACAGGCTAGCAAATATTTTGAGCAATAAAATATTGCTGCTGTCAGAAGACATAAAATCTTGTTGCAGTAAACTTTTAATGTAACAAAATGAAAAACAAGACAATCCACAGAATTTTGAGGGAGACTAAAGCATACTGGCCTAGGCTACTAGGCTCCCTTGACAGGACGTTCATAGGAGAGTGAATGACCACAGCATGGGCTCGGCTCGATGTCTGAAAAGGAGAAAGCAAGAAATCAGCCAAAAACACTAATCTTAAATCAAGTTACTAGAACTACAAGATTTTGATTAAAATGGATGTATTTGTTTCTGGGAGGTTATAGTACAGAAAAGAGGTTGGGGTCAAACTCTGATGACAGGTCCGAAAAGAAGAAACTGATACAGGGTTCTGTATTCATAAAGAGCAAGGGACACAAATAAATAATCTAGGGTCCAGTAGAAAAAGAAACCAGTTCAGGTCAGGGGACAAAAGAAGTGATTTTCTGAGAAGGCAGATGATGATTATTCCCAGGCTGTATTGGAGGGGTGTGCTTCCACTGCACACTCCACAGGCTGCAATGCATGGCATCGCAGGCAGTTGCCATCCTATAGCCCGAGATTCACTGTGGGCTGGCTTCTCAGTTACTCTGCCCTCATGGGTCTTTTTGTGAAAGGAAGAGGTGTAGATTATTTTTCTTACTACCTCTATTCCTGAACAAACTACTCCTAGAAATTATACTTTATAGCCATAATTTACATGCACATAACTACCAACCTTAAATATAATAAAATTAGACTCATATTATCAAGTCAGCACCATAGTGGACATGTGATCATTAATATCCAGTAATGTACACTATTAAACAGAGCGATCGCTTTAGTAAATTAAAAGTGAACATTATGTAACAAGAGATTTGATTAAGAGTTTGCTTATTCTCTAATTATCTTTGGAATTGTGCTATGTATCTCTCCTCTCTGGTTAGGTAGCTTAGTGCTTTAGAAAGGCTACTTGGTTAAGAATCAAAAGACCTGCATACTGGGCACGTTTGTGGTACCTTTTTGACAGTGGAAGAAACAGCAATTTCCATGAAGGCAGAAATCATGTCTGTTTTATTAACACTAATTTCTCAGTGCCCAGAAAGGACATGAACTATAGAAGCTGCACAATAAGTATTTGTCATATGAATAAATGAAAGGAGGAAGTCACTGAACCTTCCGTACCTCAGATTTCTCTTTGAAACGTGGCTGACAGTGATATAATCTGTCCTGCCTAACTTGGTGCGTATACTTTTCCTGGAAAAGTATAACTCATAAGCAAGAAATTTATTTTTATTATAAGCAGTGCTAAAATTCAAATTCGATTCTGTTAATCCAAAGAATCTACTTCACAATGGTTCTCTGTAAACCTTTTAATTGATTTTCATGTTAGATGAACAACAACATAAAAAGCAGAGATAACATTTTGAAAGGACTAACTTATAACCCATTGTTGTTTCTGCTTCATCATTTATGTTATTGGAACAGGGAAAAGATACAGATAATTTCAAGGGTACATAATTCAACAGTCAGATGTACAATACTTGGCATTGTTATGTGTTTTTGTACTTTTATTTGAATAAAGAGATGTCTGGTGTTCTGGTAATTGAACTAAAACAAAATAATGAAGTCACAGAGACAATACCTCGTTCAGGATTTCCTTATCTTCAGGTTCCTCTGCTTAATGTCCCTGCCCCTTAATCCATACAGACTGACATTGCTCTGGGCCTGGATGACCTTTTTCTCCCCTGAATGAAAGAACCCATTTATTTAACAAAAGCCAATGGAATACCTACTGGATGACTGACATGGGATAGAAAAATTAGTAAGTTCAACACAGTTGAGTGGGAGAAACAGACACATACACTATTCACACTACAATGTGATAAGAATTAAACTAGAGCCCCTTGCTATTTTCCTTCCTACTCAGAGGAAGGAAACTTTGCCTCCAGAGACTTAGGAGATTGAAAGATATCACATAGGAAAGCATAGCCTACCTTTCTTCCACTTCAATTTGTTGCATAACTGGAGAGCTTCAACTGCTTTTCTTTAGAATATTCAAGTAATGGAAAATAAAAACAAAGTGAAAACAATGACAGAAATCTCTTCCCAACTACCTTCAGATTTGAGGAATGCAGCTAGGTGAAACTGTTCATCATCAGGGTAATAATGTTCACATTGACTCTAATTTGGCTGTGTGATAGAGGTGCTAACTTTTTCAGTGCTTGGCTCTGAGAACTTTCTGGCTCAGTCGTGGGGTTAGCTGCCTAAGACCCTGCACAGTGCAGTAGCAAATCTCAGGAGATTGAGAGCTTATGGTTTACTAAATTTAATTTAACAGTATTCAGGATAAACTAAGGTCAATCACTGAAAACATATCATCAGGCAATTTAGAGCCATCACCCATTCAACAGACCTACTGGATTTTCCAGGTAACAATTGGTTAGATTAACCAACAACCTGGTTATAGTGAAATCTGCATTAACATCTGGGGTGGTCTAACTACTTAACTAATCTAAAAAGACAACTCTTCTAAATCTTGGGTTGGTTCCTTTCTTCAATCCTTGTAGTAGCTTCTCTGCTTTAGTAAAGAAAAGGGTCTTGTTATCTTAAGTATTTTTTTGTCCCTGTAGGTTTTTTTTTGGCTAGATAGCAAATGGTATCATCATTTTAGTATTAATGAGTTATTCAAGTTCTAAGGGTCTCATTCTACTAAGAAAGAAAAATTTATTATAACTTTGTTTCCCTGCATGATAAGGCTACCGTTAGTTGTACAAGATTAAATTAACAAAAGAACTCTTGCACAATGGAAATTCACTGTTAATACATTATCACAAAATTTGTGATCTTTGACTATTTATCAGAGTCGGGTGAGTATTAACAATAAAGGAAAACAAGACAAACGCAAAACTCACTTTATGAAGAAAATTTAAATAACAATAATGGGCAAATAGTAATACATAAGTTGTATTTTGAATGCTAGAATCATATTTAGCAAAATAGATTTTTTTTTTTTTTTTTTTTGCGGTACGCGGGCCTCTCACTGCTGTGGCCTCTCCCGTTGCGGACCACAGGCTCTGGATGCGCAGGCTCAGCGGCCATGGCTCACGGGCCCAGCAGCTCTGCGGCACATGGGATCCTCCCGGACCGGGGCACGAACCTGCGTCCCCTGCACCGGCAGGTGGACTCTCAACTACTGCACCACCAGGGAAGCCCGAGAATTTTTTAAAACACAAAGTATTCACTCTCCATTGTTTTTAAAATGTATGCCATCATGCTTCATATTTATTAAATTATTTATTCCAAGCAACGTGATCACCTGGAAATATATGTCATAGACACATAGAGATTTAGCAATATTTTAAGGATTTAATTCCTAGGTAAAAGGAGATATACTGGTGTTTTTAAGGTTGAACCTAAATGAAATTAGCTCATATTTACTCAGTCCAGCACTGAAGAAACAAAGAATCTTCACTGCCCCTAAAGATGTTTTGAATTTTTGTCTTTTAGACCCATGTCTTATGTCTAATAATTTTGTATTTTACTTTTAAAATAAAAATAATCACCCATTAGTCCTTGAATAAAGTCTTTTAAAGTTGCTCTATTAAGGTATCCATTTTAAGGAGGGTAAAAGAGGGAGCAAAGTTATTATTCTAGAAGAATTAGTCATAACCAAAGCAGAAGCCAGGAATGATCACAGGGAAACATTTCTGAGGATAATTTAATGACATTACTAAAACTGTGGGGATCCATATACCACCTAGATGATTAGGAAAGGGGTTAATAGCTAAGCCATTTTCTGAAGCCCACTGAATCACCGGTCCCTTTGAAAACTGACTGGTCCTCCTCTTCTAAAGATGGGGTTTTAAAATTTAAGAGAAGCTCCAAGCAGCAGAGCCAAAAGATAAAAAGGACACCGACCTTGAATGAGTCTAGATTTCTCTTCATAGGTAAAAGAGTGAGGTAAGATATCAAATCTTTGCTTTCATAATTTTAAGAACACAAATCAGTCAACTCTGTAGGATAAACTACCAAAGTCACCCTAAATGCTTGTGTAGGTCAATGATTTGAACTAGGGCAGGAGTTTTCAAATCTGGAGGACAAGAAATAATATATTTCCACGGGATAGACTATAAATCAGTATTACAGTTTAATTTTATAAACTATTTCCTTGAATTAGAAAAATTTTGACTCTGTCACTTAGTTTTAATATATTTTAATGTTATTAGACTTTTAAATAGACACTACCTGGTACTGAACTGCTATCAGAGCTTTATTGTGGTATTCTTACCACTACATTAAATAGACAATAAAATTGTTTGCATAATAAAGACCTAGTTCATTGACCCCAGTCATGGGCCTCCCATGGTCCAAAGGACCCACTACCTACAATGTAAAACAGCACAGGGAATGAGGCCATCTTGTTCATAAATTCATTCAACTACATCACATGCTGCCAAATAAGTTATTTGAGGCAAGCTAAAAGGAAAAGCAAACAATTTTTGTTTTTATAAAAAGCTGCTCTGAGAAAAAGAATGAGTTCTGTTACAGATATTTATAAATGTACCTTTTTTATTTTAAATCCTAATATATAAGTAAATACTGTAAAATTCAGCCAACTATCCTTCTGATTGAACAATACCAGCTAATTTACTGTTATCATGATTTTTACATAGAAAATCTTTTTTAAACCTAAGCTTCACAACATATTTTCTAGGTATTTCATCTGAAAATGAAAACTATAATTCTTCTTGGGATACTGGGAGCCACAATATCAGCCCCAGTAAGTGATGTCATGGTACAATTGAAATCATTGTGTGAAACCCATAACAAGTCTTCTTCTACCATTTGTGTTTTTTGTTTTTTTTTGTTTAGCTTATTCCACAGTGCCTTATGTCTGCAAGCAACAGCAATGAAGTTAGTTTAAATACTTAAAACAATGTCCCTCATTTTTTTATTTCTTTGTTTTATAGAAACCCAGTGGGGAAGAGATAAAAAGCTTTCTGTTGATTTATCCTGCAATTCTACCCACTAGCTCTTTATATCCAAATGCATTTCCAATGTTTATGTTTGTTTTGTATACCAAGTTGTTTCTAGAATATTACTTTGCCCCCCTTGTTTGATTGCAAATTCTTTAAAAGTAGAGACAGATTCTTGTATACCTTTTTGTTCTAATAACACCTGATATGGTGTAAATAGGTGTTTAAGAGCATAAAATGACTAACTAAACCACTGGAATGGGCTAAAGTTGTGCAATCTCATATACAGCAGGGGAGGGGTAGTTAAATCCTAACCTCTAATCACTGTCATTTATTATAAGCTTAGTAAGAAAACATCTCACCTCTAACAGGAAATTATGATCAGCTAGCTCTGACTTGTGATATATTTGTAGTAAACGTTCTTAATAGTTTTAGCATGTGCAGTAATCTTGTTTTCATATTATCTTTCCTTCTCTAGTTACTTCTGAACCTTAATAATGCTCAACTTCAGCCACTACGGCTTCAGGTACCCCTACCTCAAAAATTATTTCAAGAATACATTTCTACCACTCATTTCTTGTGGTACTTGGTATGAGAACAAAATGTTTTCTGATTCTAAAATCTTAATTTTTAAAGTTATGAATTTGTCCTATATATTCTAACTACCATTTGTTTGAAGACTAAAGTAAAAACTATAATCAGGTGAACATTTATTTATTGAGAACTTGTTATATGCCGGGCACAAAGTCTCATAACTATGAGATATTTAAATTAACCATTTTACACAAAGTCATATTCAGCTAAGTGGTTAAAAAAAAAAAAAAGAAGAAGAAGATTTGAAACCAGTCTGGCAACTGCAAAAACTGTAGCCTTTATCCACCTCATTCTGTCCCATATGTCACATTATGAGCACTGGGGATTTAGCATTGTTCCTGCTGCTTGCATGGCTCACAATGTGCCAGGATCTGCCCTTTTTTATAATGGAGCAATGGAAATATAGAAAATGTTTACATTTTGTCTCCTTCTTGCTCAGGAGTGATTTTAAATTCTTTTTGAAATGAAAGAGAAATGCTTCCTTTCTTTTGTGTCTTCCCAGGATCCATTTAATTCATGGATTACTCCTTTCCCTGGGATTCTACAACAGCAGCAGCAGGGCTCAAATTCCAGGACTCTCCCAATTCCCTTTATCAACTCTCGACTGGTTTGCTGGACAGGTCCCAAATCAGATACCCTTCCCAGGACAGGTCAGTTTTGCCCAAGAAACCCGGGCAGGACAGCTGAACCCCTCACAGCCTCAAACACCACCGCAGACCAAACAGGGCCCTAATAAAATGTAAGTCGGACCTCTTCCATCTTGTTACCCAGAAGAGAGATAATGCACATGGAATGTGAAAAAGAATATGAACCAGCTTTGAAATAAGACAGGAGTTATTGAGCAAGAATTCTTTCTCATAATATATTTCTACCATCACTGGAAGTAATTCCTTATCTTTGTGATTTCTGTCATAAAAAATGCTATTTAAGTCAGCAGTCCAGGACAAATCAAAAGTGTTAAAACATGTCTTGGAAAGGATAACTAGGGAAATATCATCTTTAAAAAAAGGGCAATTTGCGTTAATGATGGTACACACAATAGATGACTTTTTGTCGTCATAGAAGTCTGCTAATACAAATTATACATTTGTATGGCTAGGTCTAAAGAAAACAGCTCTGGAATTTTAAATTAAAAAGTCAAGTATAACTTTTTTATAATTCCTTTTTTGGCAGGTTATGCCCTCTGTGTTCTCCTTCAAAATGCCTCGTGAACTAGCACAGGTAAATGAAAGGAATGCCATCACTCCTATACAGAGATGGCTGTATACCCTCTCCACTGAATGCTTCTTCTATATTTGTAGCTCTTATTCCTACAGCAGGGCTACAAACACGTACAGTGCTATCACGATCTAGATACCACCACTGCTGGGCTGGTAACAGTTTGTTAATATTAGGCTCACTTAAGAGCTCCAAAAGAAAGACCAGCCGAGACTCTTCAGGACCCTTGAGTTTCCAGGACATTACTTTGTTGGGAATTAAAGAGCTCACTAAGCCTTAGGTTGTGTCCTCTCTGCACCTAGAATGCTGGCATTTGGTAACAACTCTGGAGAAATACCATGGGCTGACTGTGCCCAACCCTAAATTTTGGTTCAGAGAAAGATGCATTAATCGGATAAAATACCATATGATACAGAGAGAGTTTTTCTGAGTTATGCTCAAAATATTTTCAGTTTAACTCCAATATTACAGTCAAATGGTGGTGATTTCCATTAAATAACAGAATCTTTAAAAAATGAATGCAAACTAGTAGAATCGTTAAAGTGATATAGAAAACCCTCTTAATGTTTGGGTAGTTAATTTTATAATATCCTGGGCTCAAAGAAATAGTGATATGGATAAATTATATTATTCACCAGCAGAATATTGACCGTTTTGTAAAACATTACACCACTTGGCTTTAATGTAATCATAATTATGTAATTTTGTCCACTCCTATTATAAAACAAAAGTTACCTCTAGACATTATCTCATTCCATGCCACAGCATTTAGAGAGTTAGATACCTGACAAGTGGAATTACTTCATTTTAAGGATCAAGAAACTAAGTCTTTATGAGATTAAGTTCCCAATCCTGATGAAAATAAATAGCTGAGTTAGAATATAATTCTTCACCCTTCCTTTAACCACCTAACCAGTGGCTCTCCAACCTGGCTTTGCATTAGAATCTCTGGTGATGATTTTGAAAATTACAAATGCCTGGACCCTGTCCCACACCTAATGAATAAAAACCCCATGAGTAGATCAAAACTGATTATCTGTTAAAATGTTCAATTAGTGTTTTTGATCGTTAGCTAGGGTGAAGAACCACTGTACAAAATATACCTCTTCTCAAACCACAGTTATCATTTTTTTAGCTCTTATATCCAATAAGGTTTCATTTAATTATACAAGGAAAGAAAATAGCACACAAAACCCCATGTATGTACAATGATCCTCATTTTCTATAAACACATATGCATATACAGACATAAGTGCAAGCTAATACATGATAATGTGGGTGGTGAAATTGCAGGTGATTTTATTTGTTCCTTGTCTATTTCTGGATTTTTGAAGTATTCTACAATACTTATGGACTGTTTTAATAAAGTGGCAATTATTAAAGGAAATACATTCCTGAGAATTCATTCATTATGGTAGAATTTCTAATACCATGTTCTGCAGAATATATAGTTTCAAAAAAATAAATGGAAAATGCTGCACAGGCTGTCTTCTTAGATACTTGCAAAGTAATTTATATATAAAGTCCAAGGTGCCCTGTTAAAAAACGCCTGTTATTAGTTGAATTCACTACTTCCTAATGTGTCTGACCAAGCAACATTGAAACAAAGTCCAGTGTCACTTGCAATACAAGTTTACTCTAAAGTTTGGGAAGGACTGCTTCATGTGTTCTTTTGTTCATAAAATTGCTAAATACAAATTAGCTTTAATACAATATTGATATTAGAGGGTATTTTTTTTTAAGTCTTGAACTAAAGGAAGCTCTTCTATACTTTTCTGTTTACAAATAGATGCTTCTGTACTACCCAGTTTACATGCTGCTACCCTGGGACCAGCCTCAACAAACAGTCGCACAGTCACCTCTGCAAACCAGACAGCTGCTGTTTGAGGAGCAGGTACTATAAGTGTTTGATTTTAGTTTGACTAGTTCCACCTGAGAATAAAGAAGATAAGGTAAATTTTCAGAGAAGAGAATATCTGATTATACTTAGTGCAAAAACTCAACAGCTTGAACTGGTGGTCATAAAAGGATATAGTGCTTTCTTTTAACATGTCACTAATTTGGAAATATACTCCAAGGCTGAATTTTGAAAGAGTAAAGTCAGTGAATGGACTTCAGCTGAATCAGAGGCCAAAATCTGAATCGTATTGGAAAATGAAGTTTTCTAACTTTTAAAAATCTACCAGCATCCCTTTTCTCATATACATGTGGTTATTATTTTTTTAAATAGCTACCATGATAAAAGGCACTTATGATCACCAGATCTTGAGGTAAAATTAGGTAACATTATTTTGAGTTTTGTGGACCTGCAATAAATTGGTAGAATTCTAATATAAATTCAGGTGTCTCATACATAACTAGATTTTAATTAGAATGGAAATTAGTTTTTTTTTAAACTTATCATCACTTAAAACTTGCCTAATCAATTAGAGAAAACTGGAAATTATGCTTTAAATGACTGGTAGTAGTACTTCCAATTAAGTCATATTAACTTAAAGAGAAAGGGAGAGTTTTAACCTAGAAATTATATGGTGGTAAAAGGATGCTTGGTAATTTAACAATAATTTTTACCACCTAGGACATACAAACTTTCAAAAAAGTCTTTACTATAGTATAATGTGTATATATATATATATATATATATATATATATATATATATATATATTTCAGTAATCATTTACCACCACATTATGACAAAAATCATCAGAGCAAACCTAATGCATTTTTCTAAATTCTGACAGATGCCATTCTATACTGAATTTGGATATATTCCACGACAAGCAGAACCTGTAAGTAGACGTATACCTTTCACTAAAAAAAAAAAAAGGAACTAACTTTTGGAACTACTTGCTTCACAAACTATTAAATCTATCATTGCCCTTTAGTCAAAAACCACCAGGAACACACCCCTAGTTGGACAAAATTGGATTTACCCACTCATTGTAACAGGGGAGAACACACACCATGGAGAACTGTGGGGTGTCTTAACAGGAAGGTATTGGAATGACTTCTTACAGGGTCTGGCCTTGTGTCAGGTGATTTTGGGAAGAGTTAAAGGAGTGATGGTTCACCTTGGATTGGGTGTTCTCAAGTAGTGGGGGTAGTTCTGTGATTGGGTAACTTTCCAATTCTTACCTAGAAGGTAATGGAGAGAGGCAAAGACTATGACTGGTAAAGAAATAGGAATTATTCAGATTAGCCAGGACCTAAGGATGCCTGGTATTTCATGCCTTGCACAGGGACCTTGCTTTGGACAAGATTACAAAGTGGTGTTGTTTTGATTGTACTTCATCATGCTCAGAGGCGACCTGTCTTATGTTGGTGTTCTGTAGGATTGTTAATGTACAACAGGAGAACATGAACGTCCAGAATAGAATGTCAGGACGGCTCCTGAAAACACTGCAGCAGAGCTATTGTGTCAGTCCATTTTCTCAGCGTCAGGAGCTGCTTTTCTCTTTCTCAAATCTAAATTATTTTGTTCGTTTTTAAGAAACTAATTGAAGAAGTTGGGAAGGGTTTAACTGCCTTGGGTGCAAAACAACATATTTTATCGATTAATAATTTAGACTTTTTTAAACTTTGCAATTTTTCAGGTTATGCCGAGAGGACAGCAGCAACCAGCCTTTGATCCCTTCCTAGGCACAGCTCCTGAAATTGCTGTGATGGTAAGTTTCCTTACCACACTTTGCTAGCTACTGTAAATAAGCAACTGACAACCTACAGGTCCCTGCATTACTGTTCATTTTAATGAAAATGTTATTATTCCACACAATAATTACTTCTTCCCCCTGTAATCGTTTTCCAAGCAAGATTCAATTCACTCAGTTCATCAAATATTTATTGAGCGTTACTACATGCCAGATACTCTCCTTGGGTACACTCATTTAAAGTTAGGTATTAAGACACATCCATGTTTGCTGGCATATATTTATAGTCTTTCTAAAGGATAGATTATAATCTAGAAAATTAATAAAGGTATTTACTTCTCAAATAAAATCCTTGCTTTGCATCTCAATCCTATTTCTTTATATTCTTCCCAATTTTGACCTTGTCCTTGAACCTGTAACCACTTTTTTTTTGTCACCCTTATAGCCAGCAGGAGGAGTGTCACCATATTTACAAAAAAAAAATGATAAATTTTAAGCACGCCAATGCAGGAATTTTCATTCCTTCAACTTCACAAAAACCCAGCACAACAAATTTTTTTACTTCTGCTATTGACTCAACTATTACCCCAGAACTCATGGAAAAGAAGGTAGAGTAATCAAAGATTTATTTTATGTAAGAAATTGATGTCTAATAGAAAGTATAAAGTTAGTGCTTAATTTATAGGACTTAGTCTTAGAAATAATGACAGTTAAGATATAGTAGAATATATGGTCTTAACCTTGAATAGGAAGACCAATAATTGCTTACAGATAATCAATTAATCAGAATATAATTTAATTTTGATTTAATAAGAGCTTCTTATGCGTATCCTTTTTTCACTAGGCCAAGACCAATAGCCTAAAGGAACCATAAGATGTTATCCTAATCATTCAGAGTTTGGGGTAGGTATTTGCCAAGAGGCATGCCTTAAGTACCGTGACATGTTGTAAATTAAAAGAAAAAAATTATAAGGAGAACTAATGAAAAGGTGTACAACAAAATAAAAAAAATACAAAGCTAATAATAATTAAGAGACTTTAGCAATTTTTTAAAAATCAAAATAAATTTTTGAGGATCATGTCTGCCTATGCCATAAACTTGGTATAAACTCTGAAAGCACAAATAGTAAATATACTAGGTCCATGTAAAAGACATTCAACAGATACTATGTACAAAGTCAGTTCTCCCAAATCAACACTTCACTTTGCAAGCTAAAAGTTGTAATAATGCCAATACATCTGTATTAGTTTGGAATGAAATAAAGTATCAAAGTGATAAAACATTTGTACAATCACATGGGAATTTAAAATTCCATGATTTTTATTTTAAATATAACTTTAATTAATTACCTGTCCTAATGGGCTTGGTTGGCTATGAAGGTACTGGGTGTTTGATAGAAGTGCAGGTTGGGATGACTCCAAGAAGTAAAAAATACACACTAAAAAGCAAACAAAAAAAAATTAGAAAAAAAAGCAGCTAACAATTTGGCCTGAAATGGAAAAGTAAAAGGCAAAGATTTTTGAAACCTCCTCCCTGCTGCCTATGAGTCTCTTCTGATTTCTCCTTCTGTGAAAATGAATACTTAACATTCTTCAGATTTAAAAAAAAAGTCTATAAAATTACAGCCAGAAGTGAATAATGTGAGCAGCTCTTTAGAAGTCTCTTCTGTAATGTAACATTTCATTCAATGCAAGTTTCAAGCTTTTTAATCAGAAATACTAAGGGGATTTCAGTAGAGTGTGACCTTCTGCACCAATGCCAGAAAAGTATTTTATTTCTTTTTAAGCAATTTAGAAAATATCTAGGAAATTTTACAGAAGACAGTCTCATTAGACTGTCTTAAACTATTAAAATGTTCTTTTATTTTATTTTTCAGAGAAAAGATGTGGCAGTGCCTTGGATATCATTTTAGGCTATTTACTTCCTCAATGTTAACATCAGGTCTTTGAAAAATATAAAATATTTTGGCTCTTCTCCTGAACATTTTACTTATAAATAGTATTATACACTTTAAATGTCACAGAAAAGTGATGCAATCACTTAATAAGCCTTAGCCTTAGCTTTACAAAATTGTATTTCTTTTCAAATATCCTATCATTGCATAATCTGGAAAGTAACAACAATGAGAATAAAGAAAATATCAATTGCTGAATCAATTGTATAATTGCATTAATAAAGGAAGGCTCTGGAAAATGGTGGCATCAATGAGAATAAAGACATCCTGTCATTGGATTTACGAGTGTGGTGACTGACACTAATGAACTAAAGTATGTACTTAACTTTGACATATCATCTCATTATTCCTCCCAGGTCCGTTCAGCTAGATTCCTTCTGATGCACTCCCTATTAAAATCAAAATTATTTGGTGACAGATGTCATTAAGTACACACTCCCCATATGACACAGATACACAGAGAGATGGCTGTCATCACCCAAAAGGATAGCTCCTCAAGAAGATGTATACTGGTTTGGAGAAGCAACATCTAGTACAAAATAGGGCATAGATTCTGGATTTCATCAGATGTGGCTTTCAATATGGCTTTCAACCTTCAGCAAGTCACCTAACCTGAGTCTCAGTTTTCTGGTGTAAAACAGAGATAACAATATTTACCTTTTCAAACTTTCTGAAAGGACTACGTGAAATAACACATGTAAGATATCTGGCTCATATGAAGTATGGCTGTCCCTTGAGCAACACAGTTTTGAACTGTGGGGATACAGTTATAAGCAGATTTTTTTCAATAAATACCTCCAACCATACTATACGATCTGCAGTTGGTTGAATCCTCGGATGAGGAACCACAGATGTGGAGTGCCGGCTGTAAATTTATACATGGATTTTTAATTTTTATTTATTTATTTTTTGCGATACGTGGGCCTCTCACCGTTGTGGCCTCTCCCGTTGCGGAGCACAGGCTCCGGACGCGCAGGCTCAGCAGCCATGGCTCATGGGCCCAGCCGCTCCACGGCATGTGGGATTCTCCCGGACCAGGGTACGAACCCATGTCCCCTTAATCAGCAGGCGGACTCTCAACCACTGTGCCACCAGGGAAGCCCCGATACATGGATTTTTGACTGTGTGCGGGTCGGTGTTCCTAACTCCCACTTTGTTCAAGAGTCAATTGTACTCAGAAAATGTTAATTTTCTCCCTTTACTCGTGATTATGGAAGTACTTCTTAGTTATTTTCTCAGCTTTGAACTTTCAGTTGAAATTCTGAGAAAAAAAAATTGACATTCAATATACTTCACGTATTTGTATGTAGATGTGTATTGATGTGTGTGAAACTATTTGTATGAAAAGGAAAATGAATGAATGAGTGAATAAATAAATGAATGAACATGTATTAGGTGGTTTCAAGCAAATTTGGTTAATATTTTACTTTAAAGTTGATCACAATTCCTAGAATCATATCTTTTTCCAGCATTTAGTAATGTTATGACTCTGGAATATGTTACTTACCCTATAGAATAGTAACCCAATAATCACCTATTCTACCTTCATCTTATACATTGTCCTTTTTTTCCCTAAATTGGTGAGTTGAAAGTAATTCTGAGTAATTGACAGACCTCTTAATGTTGGACATGACATGGGGAGTCAAACGACAAGATGTCTGTTAAAACGCACGTTCGGCACTTAGGAACTTGGTAATTCATGCTGAATGTTTAGAAAACATTCTGGAACATAGCAAGTATTCCACTTCTCTTTTTAAAGAGGAGGAGAAAGGGGATGGTCAGAGACTAAAGAAGAGAAATGAGCACAACATAGCTCTTCTATTTGAAGGTACAGTGAAGAGAAGCAGAACTCAGGGAAAACCACAAAGCTCAAAGCATCATGCTATAATCGTCAAAAACTTGGCAGTATTAAGGGTTACGATAATAAATGCTTTGAAAATTACACAAGTTATATAAACACAATATTAACATATAAAAGCATAAAATAGATAAGTTCTACATAAATAAAATAATGCAAAGATAAACATTGAGAAGTTCCTTCAAGAATAAATATTTTGATAAAAACATTAATATTAAGCTAAGCATGCCAAATTTATTTCTTTATTCTTGGCAATATTAAAAGGACCTTATTACTCTGGATGGTTTTTAAAAATCCAATTTAGTGACTCAGCTTAAAAACTTTCTGAATCTCAGACTGTTCAGTATCCAATCTGTTTCAGGAAGATGTTAAGTCTTAGTAAGGTATTCTTGAGCAACAACTATGTTTGAAAACATGAATACTATAATCACTATCAGTGAAATATTCTATACTTTCAGACTACTTTATAGAAGAGCTTTAAACTCTATCATTTTTGTTACTAAGGTTAGGAAGACAAGAGTGTACAGTTAATGGAAATATCGCCAGGATACATGCAAAGAACTATGTTTTATGTGTCTGTTTGTTTTAACCCTGGCATCCAAATCTCTCCATCCCAGGCCAGTGTAAGAAAGGCAAAGCAGAAAAACAGTTCAATTTTGAACAGATCTAACCAGAGAAACTTTATGTAGAATAATTTCTCTAGAATCAACATTGCTTATAGTTGATAATCCACACTTTAGCCTCAAAACTTTCCCTACCAACCTACTCCACTGGCTGCTTCCTATCTAAATATATTATAACAGCATTAGTTCAAGACTGATGTACAGAACCCATGCATGTTCTCACCTCCAATACTGCTTACACAACCAATCCATCATCATAGTCTTGCCATACTTTTAAATGTATAGTTTAAGTTTGATGAGTTTGATTTACATATACACATGTGCATACATATACATATAAATGTGTATACTTTGTAACTATCACTCCTATCAAGTTGCAGAACATTTCCACCACTCCACCTTCCTTCTCTTTTCTGGTCAATCTAGTCTCCCCATTCTCATGCCAAGCTACTACTTTCAAAAATAAAATTTCTATCACCATGTATTAATTTTGCTTGTTCTGGAACTTTACATAAATTAAATCACACACTATGTATTCTTTTGTTTGTTTGTTTTGTATGTTCAAATTGTTGTTGTTGTTGTTGTTTTTAGTATAGTTTTTAGCACTTGTTATGATTGGTGGATTTGTTTTTTTCTGTTTGGTTTCTCTCTTCTTTCTTTTTTAAATTTTTTAAAATTATTTTATTACTTTATACACTGTGTTCTTTTGTGGCAGCTTCCTTCACTCAGTATAATGCTTTTGTGATTCATTCACGTTATTGCTTAAATTGTATGTTACATTATATGAATATACTACAGTTTATTTATTCTCCTATTGAAGAACATTTGGGTTGTTTCTAATTATTTACCATTAGGAATAACAATGCTATGAACATTCTTGTACACGTCCTTTTGTAAACATATGTTTTCATTTCTCTTGAGTAAATACCACAAAGTGGAGATAAATCATAGGGTAAGTTTATTATAACTAACTGCTAAGTAGTTTCCAATGTGGCTGTAACATTTTATACTCTGGTCAGCAATGTGTCACAATTCTAATTCCTGCACATTCTGGTCAACATTTAGAACTGTATTTTTAAGTCATTTCCATGAGTTCCTCTTCTATCAAACATCCCTTCAAAATTAACCTTCACAAAGTTTGACCTCTACCCTCTCTTCTCTCTCAGAAACCACTGGATGAACATTTCTATTGCTGTGACTTTAATAAACATATATAAGTTATCCCTGACTCCTAAATCTGTTCCTCAACCTAATATATTAAACAGTTCAGTCTATATCTACTCTAATATACTATATATTTTGCAGCTTTAATTTGCATTTGCCTGATGACTAACAATATGTTGTTTTTCTATGCTTACTGACAATTAGTATATCTTTTTTATTTTTATTTTTTTGCGGTACGCAGCCCTTTCCGGTTGCGGAGCACAGGCTCTGGACGCGCAGGCTCAGCGGCCATGGCTCATGGGCCCAGCCGCTCCGTGGCATGTGGAATCTTCCCAGACCGGGGCACGAACCCGTGTTCCCTGCATCGGCAGGAGGACTCTCAACCACTGCGCCACCAGGGAAGCCCTATTTTTTGAATCAATTTTTCAATCATATTCTTATGATTGATTTGTAAGAGCCTTTTACGTATTCTAGATAACATACTTGGCCCAATAAATGTTTTTGTGAATACTTTTTCCAGTCTGTAGCTTGTCTTTTCATTCATTTCTTAGCGTGGTTTTTGAGGATTGGAATGTTTGGGTTTTTTTTTTTGGTGTAGTTAAATTTGTCAGTTTTTTGAAGGTTAGTGTCTAGTGTGCTAATAAAGAAGTCTTCACCTACCCCAAAGTAATGAATATATTCTCCTATGTTTTCTTACAGAATTTTTAATGGTTTAGCTTTTACATTTAAATCTATAGTCATTGATTTTTGTGTAGAGTGTGAAGATAGGGGTCAAGGATAATTCTTTCCATAAAGATATCTAATCATTCCAGGATAATTTGTTTAAAAGGTTATCTTTTCCTTATTGAATTGCCTTTGTATCTTTATTGAAAATCAATAGACTTTATGTATCTGCATCTATTTTTGACTATTTTATTCCATTTAACTGCTTTTCTGTCTTTGCATCAACACTAAACAGTCTTTATTACTATAACTTTATGTCTTTTGCATTTCTATATAAATTTTAGAAGTGGATTGTCAATTTCTACCCTGCTAAGTTTTAATGGATAGTGTTGAATCTCAAGACCAAACAGGAAATACTTGGCATCTTAACCATATTGAGTATTCCAGTTCAGGAACATGGTATATACTTATTCAGGCAATAATAAGAAAGAATTTTTTGACTTTAAAATGCTTATATAAAAATAGAAGAAATGTTTAGAATCAATGATCTAAGCCAGGGGTTGGCAAATTATAGGCTGAGGGTCAAATCTGGCCCATGTCTGCTTTTTTGTAAATAAAGTTTTATTGGAAGAGAGCCATATCCATTCTCTGACATATTATCTATGGCTGCTTTCACCCTACAATGTATGAGTTGGGTAGTTGCAACAGACTGTTTGGACCACAAAGACAAAAATATTTACTATCTGGCTCTTTCAAAAAAAAAAAGTGGCCAGATAGTAAATTTATATTTTATATAAATTTTTATATTTATCTCTGAAACGTTCTGTGGTTCTCAGTGTAGAGGTCTTGCACTATTTGTTAATTATTTTTCTAAATATTTTTATATTTTTAAATTTTATTTTCTATTTTTAGCATATAGAAAGGCAGTTGATATTTTTTTTATATATATAGTAGGTTCTTATTAGTCAACCATTTTATACACATCAGTGTATACATGTCAATCCCTATCTCCCAATTCATCACACCACCACCACCACCCACCACTGCTTTCCCCCCTTGGTGTCCATACATTTCTTCTCTACATCTGTGCCTCAATTTCTGCCCTGCAAACTGGTTCATCTGTACCATTTTTCTAGGTTCCACATATATGTGTTAATATGCTATATTTGTTTTTCTCTTTCTGACTTACTTCACTCTCTATGACAGCCTCTACATGCATCCACATCTCTACAAATGACCCAATTCCATTCCTTTTTATGGCTGAGTAATATTCCATTGCATATATGTACCACATCTTCTTTATCCATTTGTCTGTTGATAGGCATTTAGGTTGCTTCCATGACCTGGCTACTGTAAATAGTGCTGCAATGAACATTGGGGTGCATGTGTCTTTTTGAATTATGGTTTTCTCTGGGTATATGCCCAGTAGTGGGATTGCTGGATCATATGGTAGTTCTATTTTTAGTTTTCTGAGGAACCTCCATACTCTTCTCCATAGTGGCTGTATCAATTTACATTCCCACCAGCAGTGCAAGAGGGTTCCCTTTTCTCCACACCCTCTCCAGCATTTGTTGTTTCTAGATTTTCTGATGATGATGCCCATTCTAACTGGTGTGAGGTGATACCTCATTGTAGTTTTGATTTGCATTTCTCTAATAATTAGTGACGTTGAGCAGCTTTTCATGTGCTTCTTGGCCATCTGTATGACCTCTTTGGAGAAATGTTTATTTAGGTTTTCTGCCCATTTTTTGATTGGGTTGTTTGTTTATTTAATATTGAGCAGCATGAACTGTTTATATATTTTGGAGATTAATCCTTTGTCTGTTGATTCATTTGCAAATATTTTCTCCCATTCTGAGGGTTGTCTTTTCGTCTTGTTTATGGTTTCCTTTACTGTGCAAAAGCTTTTAAGTTTCACTAGGTCCCATTTGTTTATTTTTGTTTTTATTTCCATTGCTCTAGGAGGTGGATCAAAAAAGATCTTGCTGTGATTTATGTCAAAGACTGTTCTTCCTATGTTTTCCTCTAAGAGTTGCAGTTGATTTTTGTACATTGAACTTGTATGCAATGATCTTGCTAAATACACTTATCAGTTTCCACAGTTGCTTTGTAGGTTCCATATTATTTTCCACCAAAAAAAACCCAAAAAACAAACAGGTTTTCTGGAAATAAAAATAATTTCACTTGTTTCTATTACTCTGTACATTTTTTATTCCTTTCCTCACTTTGTTACTCTGACTAGGGTATCCAGTGTAATGGTGATTAGAAAGAATAAAAGTGTATATACTTGCATTGTTACTGTTATTAGGAGGAAAGCATTCATTATTTAACAATTAAGTATGATGTCAGCTGAACATTTCCCATAAATTACCTTTAAGGATTGTGGAAATTCCCTTTTGGTGAGAAATCCTAGTTTGGTGAGAATTTTTATTATGAATGAGTGTTGACTTTTGTTAAATGACTTCTCTGCATTTACTGAAATAAAAATATGAATTTTCCCTTTGATTTGGTTAATGTAGTAAATTACATTGTTTCACTTTTAAGTGTTCAATCAACCTTTCACTCCTGGGAAAAAAATGCTAATTTGTTATAATGTGGTATCTTTTAAAAATATTGCTTTATCTTATTCACTAATATTCCATGAATGATTTTTGCATCTGTGTTTGTGAACACTACTAGTCAACAATTTTATTCTCTCATAATGTCCCTGACAGTTTTATATTGGGGTTTGGTTTCATAAAATGAGTTGGGAAATGTTCTATTTATCTATATTTTAAGAGAGTTTGTGTATTACTGGTATTATTTCTTCTTTAAATGTTTGACAGACCTCACTGGTGAAACCATTTGAAACTAGAGCATTCTTTGGGGGAATATTTTTCATTATAATTCAATTATTTTATTAAATATAGGATTGCCTCAATGCTTAATTTCTTATGTAGTTTTAGCAAGTATGTCTTTCAAACAACTTGTCCATTTCTCTAAGTTGTCAAATTAATAGGCATGCAGATGTTAATCAGGCAACTTTATTTTCCTTTGAATGTCTGTCAAATCTGTAGTTATGGTCTCTTTCCATAATCTCTACTTCCTCTTCTTTTTTATTTATCTATCTAGTTAGGAGTTCATCAGTTCTGTATTAAATTTAAAAAAAAGTTTTGACTTCATTGAATTTTTTGTTTGCTCAGTTTTTATTTAATTGATTTTTGTTTCTTCTTATTTTCTTTATTCTATTTGCTTCTTAAGACAAACGCTTGTAACAGGTGTCAGTGAATTTTTTTTTGAAAGGGCCAGATAGTAAATATTTTTGGCTTTGTGGTCCAAACAGTGTGTTGCAACTACCCAACTCATACATTGTAGGGCGAAAGCAGCCATAGGTAATATGTCAAAGAATGGATATGGCTGTCTTCCAATAAAACTTTATTTACAAAAATAACAGACATGGGCCAGATTTGACCCTCAGCCTGTAATTTGCCAACCCCTGGCTCAGATCATTGATTCTAAACATTTCTTCTCTTTTTATATAAACATTGTAAAGCCAAAAATTTCTTTCTTATTATTGCCCTCCTTTTTAACTCATGAGTTAGAGAGAACTATGTTGATAAATCTCTAAATACTTGGGGATTTTCAACATATGTTATTGTTAATGATTTGTAATTAAACCCATTTAAATCATATTCTGTATCATATGAGAACATATTTTATACCATTTTATTCCTATGAAAGTTATTGATCCTAGTCAATGGCTCAGACTTTGGTCTGTCTTGGTGACTATTTCCTGTGCACTTTAAAAACAATATATATTCTGAAGTTGCTGATCCCCCTGTTCGAGAAATATCGCTTAGATCAACTTGATTAATTGTGTCATTCAAATTTCCCCTATTTTGTCAGTTAAATATAAAAGTGAAAGTCTGAAACTGCAATTGTTGATTCATTTATTGTGCCTGCTTCTGTCAATTTTTTCTTCATATATTTTGAAGCTCTGATTTTATGTACACATCTGGGACTAATATGCTCTTGAGGAACTGACCTTTTAATCATTATGACATGACCCTAATTAATCTCCAATAATATAATTCATTTTGAACCTTATTTTGTCTAATATTAATGGTGACATGCAAGCTTCTTCTGATTAGTGTTTACATAATATATCTTTAGCATCCTTTTCTTTCAGTTTGTCTTTATATTTAAAGTGTGTGTCTTATAAACAGCATATAGTTGGTTCTTGTTTTTTAACCAGCCTCAACATTTGTCTTTTAATTGAAATGTTTAGTCTATATAAATTTGGTGTAATTATTGGTATGATTGGGTTTAAGTACACCCGTTTGCTTTTGTTCTCTATTTGTTACCTGTGTTTTTGTTTTCCTGTTTCTTTTTTGAGTTAAACATGTATTATTATTTTTCCTATCCATCTCCTTTATAGGCTACTTAGCTAATAGATATGTATCATTTAGTGTTTCTATGAAAATTATACTATATATCCTTAACTTATCATGGTCCATCTGGAATTAATATCCTCTCTCTTTACAGGTAACAAAATTATTTTACAATAATATAATACCATTTACATCTCTATTGTCCTTTGTGCTAATGTTTTCATGTATTTCACTTTACGTCCATAAATATTTAAAGATTTTAGAAAAAAGAAAAAATATGTTTATACTTACTGACATATTTACCAACTTTAGTGCTATTCCTTACTTCCTATAGGTATGAATTTTTATCGGTATAATTTCACTTTAACCTCAAGAACTTTCTTTAAATTTTACTTAGTTTGTGTCTGATGATTGTTAATTTCCTCCACTTTTATTTCTCTTAAAATTCTTTTATTAAGCCCACATTTTTATAGATTATCTTTCTGAATGTAGAATTCTAAACTTACAGATTTATTTCTTTTTACACTTTGAAGATGTCATTACATTATCTTCTGGCCTCCACCGATTCAGATAAAAAGTCAAGCATCAGTCATACTGATGTTTTCCCATATGAAATTGCCTTTCTTCTTGAGCTGCTTTTGAGACTTTCTCTATATCTTTGGTATTAGGTGGTTGACTATAATAGGCAAAAGTGTGGTTATCTTTATATGAATCCAAATTGCTGTGCACTGACTTTCCTGGATTTGGCATTGGTTTTTGACCAAATCTGGAAAAAATTTTCTCAGTTCCATTTTGACTATTTTTCTGTTCCATTTTCTCTCTTCTCTCATTCTAGAACTTCAATAATGTGTACATTAAATTACTTGATATTATCCCTCAGATCATTGAGCCTTTGTTAATTTTTTTTTCTGAGTGGTTCAGTTTGGAAAATTTCTATTGACCTTTGTCAAATTCATTGCTCTTTTCATCTATTATATCTAATCTGCTTCTACTATTAATCTCTTCCAATGAATTTTCATTTCAGGATTTTAAAATTTAAGTTCTGGGATTTTTTTTGATTTTTCAACAATTTTCTTATCTTTTCAGAAAATTTCCAACATTTCACTCAATACATTAATCATATTTCTATAAATCCTTCAACATGTTTAATCCTATTTACTTGAACATTCTTATATGTTGATTTCAATAGATTGTGGGTCTGTTTCTATTGACTGATTTTACTTTAGAGTATGGGTAACATTTCCTTGTATGATGGCTAATTTTATCTGTCAGCTTGACTTGTAGCAGAGTGTCTAGATTAAATATTGTTTCTGAGTGTATCTGTGAAACTTTTTCTGCACAAGATTAGCATCCAACTCAGTGGACTCAGTAGAGTAAATTGCCCTGTCCAAAATGGGTGGGCAGCATCCAATCTGCTGACACCCTGAATAGAACAAAAGGCAGAAGAAGAATACTTTGTGGTTAGTCTAACTCTTCTCTTACTCAAATAAAAATGTATTATCTTTTTAATATATAGTTGTTTAAAGTATATAAAACTAAAAGACTATCTTTTTTACATGTTGTAGCCTTTTGTCCAAACAGGTTGGAATGTAACCCCTTTTGATATAAAAACAAATTTTTAAATAACAGATTATATAACTATTTAAAATCTCTACAGCTTCCTTATGATTCACTAAGTAGATTTTTCCCTAATTCATTTCCTATTACTTGTGGTTAGGAACTGACTAATTCTGTATTCCAGTTACACAGTTTATTAGATTTATGATCTTAGATATTTAACTTCTAAGCCCCCTTTTCCTCATCTGTAAAATAAGAATAATTGCATAGCTTATCCCATAGGGCTATGGTGAATATATACAATGTATTTCATGTAAAGCATTTGTCAGCTTCTAGCACATAATCTTTTTGACAACGGTAATAGTGAGTAATGTAAAGCTAACAGAACATTTTCTAATTATGTGTATCCTTTAGGATTTAGTATAATTAAAATCTTTATTAAATACAGAAAACTTTTTATATTTTGATAACTCAAGAATAAAAATAAGGGGGGAAACTTGAAATTATGGACCATGAACATGGTAAAGATCAGATATGTATCTGAAGGAGACTCACAGTTTGACTTTTGATTGTAACACACTGCCATATAGAAAACAGCATTTTTATTTAAATTGTTAAAGCTATGAGGCAAACAGGAAACAAATGTTGTCATTGTTATTTTAATGCTGAATAAATGTGTGGTTATAAAAGATTAAGAGACTTGTCCAAGTTAAGTGGAGGAGTATGATTCAGATTCTGGATGCAAGACTTTGTAGGCCACTTTCTTAACCTCTACATGAGAAGAACCATCGGCAGAAAATGTCTACTCAAGAGGAACCACAGGAAGTGTCTACAGAGCTGTGTGTAACACAGACAGGGTAGCAGTACTGTAAACCATGTTTTATATCAAACTATTTAGGTTCTGCTTAAACGGTTTAGAAAAAAATGTAATGGTTCATAGAAGGAAGTCATTGATTTTTTAAGGTTTCTTATTTAACCATTATTAAGTTGAATTTTAGAAAAGAAAATATTTATTTTACAGAGGGAAAGGGAAACTTTTGGAATGGGCTACATAAGCTGTTTGTAATATAGGTCAAATACAGCAATGTGGGCTTTGTAAGCCGTTTATTACATATATCAAAAATGAGGATTTCCATCATTTGATCCACACAAAAATAACAAATTACTAATAGAACTTGGTATAAAATTCAAATTATCCTGATAAAATTATGTCTCATGAATATAGGGCAAAGTAAATAAACAGAGATTTTCAGCAGTCGGCCTTTGGACTTCAAGCTATGGTGTAATTGATAAAGAACACCAGGAAATAACCAAAGCAATTTCTGAAAAACCTAACTTGTTCTCTCAGTAAGTATTTATTAAGCACATACTGGGTGCTAGTGTGAGCCAGGCCCATTCCAGGGAACAGCACAGTGGACATGGGGCTGTCTGGCCATGACTATGCCACTTGTTGGTGCTGACTCCAGGCATGAGAACTCTAGGACCACTTTCCTTTTTAACAGCTCGGGGTCAGGTGTGCCATAAAGACTGGGGAATTGACAACCACTCAATTCTACAACATTGACACATAGATTCTGATTCTATTACAGGAATCCACAGTCACTAAAGTCACTTTTAGTTAGATGTATAACATTTTCAGAGGCTTTGAAGAGAATTCAGATTTGTCTGCATCCATTCTCTTAGAGGGAAGACATCCCAGACTTTTTAATATAAAATTCCTCCTGAGCATTGATATGTATGCAAGCCTATTAATAGTTAGCTCATTTCTCATGGCTTTCAAGTCACAAAAAAAGAGAGATAATGCCTAAAGAAAATATATGTACTAAATTTCTACAAACTATTTCTAACATATAGCAAATTTATATATATTACAAGATGTGGAAAATAAGATGTGGAACAAGATATTTTTGCTCTCTTATTGAAGTAATAGTGAGTTAATCCACTGCTAAGCCTTCCCATAGTGTGGCTTACAATGTGTATTTCCTTACCACTAATTCTAATCTTTGATGAGAATACACCTATGGGATTTTTTATTTTATTAATTGTTAAACTTGTTCTAGCAGGAATTTTCATCTCTGTTTAACACCCAGTCTGAGAGTATTATAACTGAAAGAGTACAGAGAGCTCATCTAACCAATTCCATTGGCTACGCAAAAATCCCCTCTACTACACCTCAGCTTGTGGTCACTCAGCGTTTCCTTGAATATCTGCAGAGATAGGTGGTTTTAACTTAAAACAATTTTTCTTATAGGTTATTTTTAATATCTTGATATATTAATGTTTCACTTCTGCCCTCTGAGTTCCCCACAATGAACCTAAAGTCTCTTTCCTACGATAGACTGTTCGGCTTCTGAAGACCACTCAATGGACAAACATTCAGGTTGCTCTTCCTTGGGTTATCCTTGCCATTTGAAGGACAGCCAGGTGCTGAAGACTTTGCACAGGAGATTCTTGTATCTATAATTTTTGTTCTGTTAGGCAAGGGTGATTTCTGTTTATTAGATTCTAGGCATTTGAGTTCAGATTAACACGAGAAAGGAACAGCAGCTTCGATTGCCTGAATTCAGCCAGCGTTACAGCTTGTTAATACGTGGTGGGTTGCTGTGTGGAGAGTAGTTAGAGCACCAACCAGAAAGAATAAAATTCCCTCCTGATACTGCTTGACTTCAAAATTCCCTACTTATTTTCAGATTTAACTAACATATCAAGCCCTTATCTGGTTCTAATTACTACATAAGGTGCTTCCATATACCTTGATATTAGCCAAAAAACCTAATCATCTGAGGAACCCTAGGATGTGTGGCAGGAGTCTGATTTACTGAAAACTTCAGATCTGATGCTGATGAGCCATCATTTATGAAGTCAGACTGCATGCTGAGTGTTTTTATACATTTCATTTCACTTACTTCCCAATTCCAGAGGTAATTATCTTTATCTTCACTTTAAAGATAAGAAAACTGAGACTCAGAGAGTATGACTTTCCTACTCATAGCCAATAAGGAAGATCTAAAAATATAAACACCAGTCTCAAATCTACAACTCTTTCTAACTCATGCAGCTTGTGGGTATTTATGGCTGACATCTTCATTATTCCTGCCACATAGTAGTAGCTAGAATTTCAAGAACAGGATAACCATGGCTTTATGCAACTTGCTAGCTTAATCAGGACTACTTGTGGGCCTACACAAATGGAAATCAAAGATTAAGAAAGAAAAAAGTTCTCATTAGAAAGGCAAATACTTCATTATCTTGCTTATATGTGAAAACTAAACAACAACAACAAAACTCACAGAAACAGGACTATCAGGGGTTAGGGAGTAGAGGAAATGGGCAATGGTTGTCAAAGGGTACTAACTTTCAGTTGTAAGATGAATAATTTCTGGAGATCTAACGTACACCATGGTGACTACAGTTAACAATACTCTCTTGTATACTTGAAAGTTGGTGAGAGAGTTATATCTTAAATGTTCTCACAACACAAACACACAAAGCTAACCATGTGAGGTGATCCATGTGTTAACTAACCATATTATGGTAATCATTTCATAACGTATACATATATCAAACCATTACATTGTACACCTTAAACTTACCCAATGTCACATATCAAATATGTCTCAACAAAGCTGGAAAAAATATTATGTATTTTAAAATATTTATGAATGAAATTATCATTTTTAAAACACTTTTTCAGTTGTGTGTGTGAGTGTGTATACTCAGTTATGACATATCATGCATTTTTTTTCCTATGAGTTTCATTTTAAAAGGTTTAAAACCCACTTTGGAAGAATATGATGAAGATGGGTTGGAGAGAGGAGAATATTGGAGACAGAGAATCTAATTAAGAGGCTATAGTAACAATCCAAAAGAGAATGAAGGACTAAATTAAGGAAATGGCAATAGAATGGAAGAGACTGAGTCCTGGAATACACAAAAAGGAGAAACTTAATTACCTTTATGCCAAAGGGAAGGGACAAGGAATGGAAAGGATAGAGTGAGTCTTAGATTTCTGGCATGGATGAATGATTGACTAATGACCATCGACCATCAGCTGAGGAATTAAATAAAAGTGAGGAGAGATTTGGAGGGGAAAATAATAGGTTCAGTTTAATTCAAACTGAATATATATATATATATATATATATATATATATATATATATATATATAAATTCATACCCATCAGACATCTAAGTGGAATATGCAGTTAGATTAAGACTTCAAGCTAAAGACATAGGTCAGGGAGTCAGAAGTAAATTACATTATGCAGAGCACATGTAGACTAAATAAATAAGTGGTCATGTACAATGAACTGAGGAAAAAGAATCAGCAAAGTCTTAAGGGTGCTATCAAAAAAGCTGAAAAGGAACAAGAGAAGTGGTTTTAAGAAACCCAGGGAGAGAAAACTAGTTTTCTAAGAGGGAATATTCGTCACTATTAAATACCAAAAAAATGTCCATAACGTGAGGTCAGAAAAGCATTTATTATTTCCACAATTAAGAGGTAGCTGGCAGCTTTGGTCAGAACAATTTCAGATAGGTGTAAGAAATTGAAACACACTCGGAAGATAAGGAAGTGAATAGTATGTTATACACGCGTGCATACAAGTACATACATACACTTGCATGTGCACACACACACGCACACACACACAACCTGTTATCCTAGTCCTGGGGAAACTGACTCTAACCCCAGCTTGGTTAAAATGAAAAATGATATCCAACAATATACTAGTTTTAATAAATTAGGTTTCTAACTAAAGCAGTTTTCTTTGAATCAATGAGATGAGTTTGAATGTTCAATTATAGGCAAAGAAAGTTTAATGTTTCTCTGGTTTTGCACTGATTTTTCTAACCTTCTGCTACAGTGACAGTACAAAGCACTAGTTAAGAGTGTGGGTTTTTAGAACCAAATTGCTGGTATTCAGTACCATCTCTGCCAGAGTACTAGTTATGATACCTTAGACCTGTTATTACTGCTCAGTCTCTTTATCTGTAAAATGGGGATGATGTTGATAATAGTACTTTGCTTTTGGAGTTGGTTGTTTTGAGGATTAAATGTTATAGTACATACAAAGTGCTTAGATTTGTGCTTGAGCACTTAAAGTCCTCAAAAAATGTTAGCTGTTACTATTTTTCTGAATTCTCTTGAGAACTAATTCTAGAAAGAATAAAAGGAAAAGAAGGGACATTGATGCAATGCTACAATTTGGTTCATATAAAACTCTGCTGAAATAGAAATTGAATGCAAGTATGCAATATTTTTGAGGGCTCTTAAATAAATATGATAAAAAGCCTAAGTTTTATGCATGTACATTTAAAGTGATTCTTGAATTTTTTGAGGGCTCTAGTTTTTAGTCCTATGTTTGATGGTTGTACACCTTATGTTGTGTTAAGTGCATCTTTAATTGAAAGACAGAATATCGTGTTTCATAAGGTAACCAAGATGCTTTGATGCTTCCAAATATGGTGCATGAAACTCCAACCCTGCTCAATAAAATCAAAGAGCTGAAAGTAGAATCATGCAAAAGGTTTTAAACCCATACTTAACATTTTTAAGATTATTTCTTTTCTTAAAATTACAACACTACCAAAAAACTTTCCAATAGATTATAACCAATACCAATAGGATGTTGAGAAAATAAATTTTTAATCATAGAAGTTAAAGAAAAAAAATTAAATAAGAGCACAGAGCAACATTACATGAAGTGACAAGCTTTGAATACACAAATCATACAAATTTGAAAAGAAACCACAAATATTTGCATTTGGTAGTCACTCAGCCAAAGTTTCAATGAAACGGTAAATGTCAATTATTCCCCAATTTCAACATATTGTGATAGTTGATGGTTCAACAAATAACTGATCCCAGGGAGAGGCCCTCAAACCGCAGACTTCTTCATTCCATTCACTTCTGAGTATATAAAATAGCTGTGATATTCCAGGGCCAGTCACTTTCCATTTCTTATAACAGCATCCAAGAGAAGGAACTGACTGGGAAGTTTGAGGTAAGAGAGATCTTAAGTATCATTCATCTTAATATATCAAGATAAATTATATACCTTTATATAATATATATTATCTAGATAGATAGAGATATATACATGTATCCAGGAAACTGTCAAAATTAAAATTATTGAGACTGTCATGTAAAGGTTGCTTGAATTTGTAAACTTTAAGTAATTAAACAATCATTTGGGGTATACATATTTGATTTTTCTTAAAATCACCACCAAGCTATAGTAAGTGCATATTTTAGAAGGACCATAAATAAATCTTTGCAGGGCTGGAGTGCTGGTGGCACACTGAGACTGTAAACAAGAGTCTCAGTCTCATCAGTTTTAATTTTATGGGTTTAAGTCAGCAAATAAAGGGAACATGCACTACCAGATATTCTCTGAAGTATGAACAGGTGCCAATTTATTTGTAGCCTCCTGTTTTATCTTTAAAATTTGCTATATTTACATTCCATTCTATAATATATCATGTTGACTTTAACATAAAAATGACTTGGGTTTTCCTATAAATCCTTGAATGAAACTGATGCTCCAGGAAGATGCATCTAATTTATTCGGAGACATAGTATGTATTCCCCAGCATACGGCAATATACTGCTATGGGTACCACAGCTTGAGAAGTAGAAAAATAAAAGGTCGTAGTTAGCAATTATGCTAGGTCCTGACTACAGGATATGGTCTGGAAGAGTCTGTGATATGGTTTATTTACCTCATTGCTTAAGGTGGTTTTAAATAATCCTTGAAATCAGTTTATAGTTTCCCTATTGTATATGTTCAGCTTGAATTCTACCCTCTCCAAAACTATTTCCTTGATTTATCTCTGTTTTATTCTATATGTTCTCAGTATTTTGTAATTTCTAGGTATAGTATTTATCACAACTTGCCTTACATTATAAAAGTATCTGTCTTTTCTTACTAGCTGCCAGAGGGCAGAAATTATGTCCCTGACAAGCACTTAGCACAATGCTTTGCACTTAGAAGTTATACTATGTGTGTGTATGTGTGTTTGTGAAATGTATGTGTGTATGTGTGTGTGTGTGTGTGTGTGTGTGTGTGTGTGTGTAAAACTTTTACTCTTAGTTACCTATACTGCCCATCTTCCTATAGAATTCTGAACTTGACTGGAATTTTAAATTCCTGTCTTGTCACAATAGTAACATCATCTGGTATTTTTTTTAAACCCATTTTGAATTTTGATTAATATGACAAAAAGTAAAGACAAAGTTCAAAACTTGAGTACATTTTTTCTTTTACACTTTATTTTTCTGTCTCATAGATATTTAGAAAACATCAAGAGGTGGTGAAATCCTCCTAGAATCTCCATTAATCACCTCAAAGCCACCCTCAAATAATAATAATGATATGGGCAATTGGCATTTTCCTCAATGTAAAATTAATTAAATAATCTTTGTAATGTATTGACCTATAACAGTGTGCTTAGTAAGGTCCATGAAAGCAGGGACGTTCTCAACTGCCATCTATAACCAATACCTAGAATAGTGTTTGACAATCAGTCATCAAGAAATACTTTATGAATAAATAACTGAATAAATATGAGGGCAACGTGAAGAAAAGTCCCCTAGCCTAGCCCACTTTCCAATCTGATTGCCTTTCCCAGACCCCTCCTATGTTCTCCAGTGTTGCCTGCATCTACACCATGACAAAGAAGAGAACTAACAACTAATGATACCATCCTATAGGTAAAACTGCCCATTTGTGTTTGAAGTCAAATATTATATACATGTGTATTGTATTCATGACAAAATATTTTAAAATGCAAGTTTCTATGTTTTATTGTCTACTTCTTTATTATATAATATGATCATTAGTTAAATATTTAATTTAGCTAAGATTTCTCAAACATTTATTAGCAATTATAACTGACATAGTATAACAATGTGTATCAAAAGATAAGGAGCCTACAATAGATATTAAAGTAGAACAAAATGCTTTGGAAATGTCCTTTACCAAATGTCAAAAATAGATCCCTTCGAACAGCATGGAATTTTGGGGGGGTGCCTGGGAAACAATGCAAATAATCTGTCACCTAAATTAATTTCATGGTCATTATTATATGGAATGTTTTTTTGAACTTATTGAGATCACTAAGTAACTGCTTATCCCCACACTAATAGTCTCTGTATAAACCAAGGCCATATTTCTTTCCAGAAGCTACTTATTACCGTGTACAGAGAAGTATTATTCTTAAATAATATGTGAATATATTTTTAAAAGAATTGATGCAACATCAAAATTGCAAAATACATTTGATTCTACCTAAAAAATAATGTTCTCCAAATAGGTTGATGCCCTAAGATTGTTAAGTAACTGGTCCAAGGTCAAAGAGCTATTAATAACATAATTTGTACTACAACTAGATCTTCTGAATTTGTGTTAGCAAATAGGTCTTTCTATTACTCTGAGAAAACTTCTGAATACGATGAAAGTTCTCCTTCTGCTCACAGCCATCTTGGCAGTAACCATTGGTTTCCCAGTGAGTAGTTCTACATTCCAGAGTAATTATTGGGTTTTTTTTTGGGGGGGGTAGTGTTTTCTTTGGTTCATGTTGATTCATGAATCTTAGAAATTTTTTTCTATTTTAAGCATGTCTAATATTTGGCTTTTTAACATTGTATTCTATACAATTTATAATTCATATACTGTTCAGTGTGTAGATTAATTCCACATAGCCTTGGTGCAGTGGTGAATTTGAGGCATTTAGAATAAATATTAACACTTTTCAGAAAAATAATTTCTACAATATTTTCTGGAAGCTCAAATTCTAGATTTAAAAAAAAGGATACTATGAAACAATATTAGGTAGTGGATAGTCAAATTCTTTCTTTCATGCATATGTATATGTTTTTCAGTTTGTGTGTTTTATTAGCATGAGATGAATTAACTTCACTATTTGATCTTTAGGTCTCTCAAGACAAGGAAAGAGAAGAACGAAGTGTAAGTTACACTTTCTCTTTTTAACATGTAAGATTTCCATGTGAAATATCCATAAATGTGGTTAAAGATATTCCTTTATCCAAGCTTCTCAAACTCTAGAGAAATCCTTAAAGAGTTTGGGTATTAGACTCAACAGAGGTTAAGCCTTCGGGGATTTGACCCCTGCTTGTTAGAAAGAGAATTACCTCAGCATCTTTAAAAGTGGGACTAAATTGAAATTTGAATCACTTTATGATGAATTGGATTATAATATTTTTTACTAAAATTATCTAGCCTAATAAAGGTGCATAATCACTCATGCCTTCGCTCTGCTTTAACTCTACAAAACCCAGTCCAGAGAAGGTAATAATAACAATAATAATAATAACAAAAACTTGAGAATTAGGAAATATGGGCTTGCTTTGATGACCCCACCAGTGGCAATTCACTAAAGTCTTATTTTTGTCTAAACAGTTAATAAAAAAATGTTTAAGAAAATAAAATTTGAAACGGGAATGTCTTGTTTAGGAACTTGTTTACACTCAGATAAATCTTATTATCTGAAAAGAAGCATGATTTTGAGGCCAAAACTATAGAGTATTAAGAATACAGAAATTGATAGGAATATGGATGGAAGGTAGAGAGGGAAAGAGTGAAGGGAGAAAAGAAATAGGAGAGATTATGTCTAAAAGACTTTGGGTAAAGACCTTGTATAAATGCAAAGAGAGAAATCTGACATCTCCTCATCAAAACCCTCCCCTTGACCTTATATTTACAGAAGCAATTATCAGGAAAATTTGGCTATGAGTAGAAAGGTACAAGAACATTGTTATCTCTAAGTAATTTCCTAAAATTTTCTAAAATTATGCAAATTAATCAAATTCCTCTTCATAGTTTACACAGAAATGGTAAATGATTTCACAGATTCTATAACATCTACTTAAAAATTAAGACCTACGTGTTCTTTTAATTTCTTTCTCTCAACAGGTCAGTGGGAGTGATGAACTACCTTCATAGTTTTTTTGCCCCCTTACCAGTATCCATTTCACCCATATCCACAATTCCTATAACCATGGTGGGCTTATTTTTATCCTCTTATTCCAGTACCTGTGTCTGTCTCTACAACTACCCCTCTTAATGAGCATTAAGCAAGAAAGAGAAGTCCCAGTGCAATTTAAGATGAAATAGTTGGTAAGTATACAGAGTACAAAGCATGTATTTTCTTTGTTTGTTTTTATTTTTGTTTTTTGGGTTTTTGGCCTGCAGGATCCTAGTTACCCCCTGCACTAGGAGCACAGAGTCTTAACCACTGGACTGCTAGGGAAGTCCCCAGCATGCGCTTTTTAACTTTGTTGTCTGTGGATCAGAATACATCATTCTATGAAAAAAAAAATGTTACAGGGTTTTCACTTAGCCCCATTGTTATAATTTATTTCAATCTTTTTTTCTGGTAGAAATTGTTACGGTCTCTACTCAGAGGTACAAATGTGTATACTTCCACGATCCAACCAACACAGCAGTTTAAATCCCTCACTTGCCGTGATGTAATAGAAATAAACTCTTTCTTATTAAAACATTTTTACAAAATATTTTTAACATTTCTTCTATCATCAACAATGGTGCTTATGTATATGTATAACTGATTCACTTTGTTATAAAGCAGAAACTAACACACCATTGTAAAACAATTATACTCCAATAAAGATGTTAAAAAAATAAAATAAAATAAAAACAATGGTGCATTTAAGGACTGAATCAGAGCACTAAAGAAGACAAAACTTTAACCAAAGTAAAGAACATAATTGATGAACTTGTGGATCTAGGGTCTAAAGTAGACTTCAACCTATTCCTTAGAAAATCATCCATTTTTCTAGTTAGTATTAAAACCCCAAACTTAACTTCTAATTATCACATTGAAATAAAATCCTAAAGGCTGAATGCTCCGTCTGAAATAGAGGTCCCTATCATCTCATCATCTCAAAAACACACTGATAGTCTGTTAATTACCAATGAATTGAGGAAATGTAGACTATACTAAAGACTATATTAGGACCCAGAGGACAAAAACTTTCATCAAATACCAACCACTAAAGCCTCTGCTTTCTTTCCTGCATCTACTCAGTCTTCTTGAGCAGAAAGTCTCCCAGTCCTTGAACTAGATATACTTTTCAGGCAATATTTATAATTAAAAACAAAAAACTTACATGTTCACCAGCAAATAACCCATTGAGATTAATAACTTTATGCCTGTGATTTATTTCAGGTCACTGTAAAATTGAACGTGAGCCACTTCTTTGAAGAATCAATATTCTTGTTAAGCAAAGGAAAATAAATGTGATTGAAGTAGCATTCAGTGTTTTCTGGTTAATATCTTTTGCCGTCCTCTTTAGTAAACATGAAAGAGAAGATCTTGGTTTCCCATTTTCTAAATTTGCATTGCCAGTAGGAATACAATATAAATTTTAACAGATTTTAATATACACTTCCTGATGACTAACTATTCTAGGGTAAGTACTGGAATGGAAGTAACCAAAATCCACCAGCCCTGGAATTACCTTGACTGAAAGTCTATTCAGTAACTTTTGCTGTGTGGTTCCACTGCTTGTATCAATGAGACTAGAAGATGACTTAATTTAATTCAAAAACATGTTTGAGTAATTGAGTCTGAATTACTCGATTACTCATTTGAGTCTGAAATCTATATGCTGAAGCATATTATACTTGATGTGTTGGTAAAGGATATCAAAAACAACAAAGTACAGCCTCTAACTTCAAAAAAAAAAAGGATAATGGATGGGATCCTAATAAAATCATTTATATCATGCTTATAGGTTAGAGTTCCTTTTCAAATCATTCTATCACCAAATCTCCACATAATCTCAGTACAGTAATCACATTTTATATGTGGGAAAATTGAAGATCATGAAAGTCCTATGTCCTACATGGTCATAGACCTAGTATGTGGCAGAAAAGAAGTAAAACCCAGTGTCCAAGTCTTATGTCTTTGTTTCAGCAGTATATCTAGTAAAATAAATTCTGTGTCCAGGACTCCACAATGACAGTACCAAAGACTAGTTAAGTCCATCTCTTTTCACTTTGTTTCAGGAAGAGAAATTAAATTCATGCTAATAAGGGTAAGTGACCTCAGCCCCTCCTGTGTTAATCTAGCTGCCAAACTGCCACTAGAGTTAGCTTTAAAAAACATACAATGACCTATATTTCTGTTTTGCTCAAATGCCTGTAAGGCTTCTTATTGCCTACAATAAGAAGTCCATCTTCCCCCACATGGCATTCAAGGCCTCTACATACTAACCTCCAGCTTATTTTCAAATCCCCCAGGGCACCCCCCCAGCCTCCCTTGCATCCTCTACTGTCACACCAGGCCACTGCCATTCCCCACCAGTGGATGTCACACTCAACTGTGACTTTGTTTATTATGCTCTGTCTTCATGGAATGTCCATTCCTCTGTGTCATTGCTTAAACCCAATTTATCTCTCAAGGTTCAAATCCAATATTATGACCTGCCTGAAAACTTTCTTCTATCTCTCCAAACAGAATGAATCACTTATCATTTTGACCCCACTCCCACTGCATTTTTTCCACTTTTTTATGAATCTTATTATACTTTACCTTCTAATAAAATAAATCATTTCCACTTCTTTTCCTTCTTGAAAAGATTGTAAGTTCCCGGAGTATCACAATAATATAACTATTCCCCAGTACTTAGCATAGTAGAGAGTATTCAGTGAATGTTTGATAAATGGAATATATTAATAAAAGTTTCAAAATTCCTAATTTTCAAAAAAAAGAGCTTTTTAATATCTCTGACCTATATCACCATCTAAGTTAGCAAAAGATTCTTTCTTGTGAGAGGAAAATAAACTTCTTAAAATCAATATTTAAATGGTGACAGTTCTCTTTTAATTACAACATTAGCACAACAAATTGGGTAACATTGTGCCTACACATACTTTGCTATAGAGATTTGTAGGGCCCATAAAATGGCAAGTCATGAATAAAAATATCTGTCACAAGAAAATGCAAGCATCACACACACACACACACACACACACACTGTCTTAAAGCATTTAACATTTCATCAACTATGGGAAAACCAAGCTCAGAGGCTTTCAGTTTATCAAATATATCTTCTCTTCCATACAAAGTAAGTGCATATAGCAAAGGTTGGTGACCTTTATTGAGGAACAATTTGTCCTAATCATCAGTTCCCATAAATCCCATGATGAACACTCTAGAAACAAACCCCTGAAGGAGAAAAAGGTAGCAGCTGGCAAGGAAGAGAAACTTTCCTTCAATATAAGACAGAAGTTATCCAACAAGATTCTACTTGCACAATAAGCCTTTCATTGTGTCACAAGGCAGCCTTTGTCCCATAGGTAAATTATCAGGAAATCAGAAGAATTCTCATTGAACAAAGATTACATCTCTCCACGCAAAGTTTAAATCATCACTGAGACCCTTAGCATCAGTGCAAGAAATTCTGCTATGACCCATAAGCTGGCTACAGATCAAGGTCAGCCTAATGAGCCTCTTGGCATGGCTTGAGCAGGGAAACTGCTGTCTCCCTTGGCCATTTTCAGGGATTAGAGGTTCATCAAACATTAAACATTCATTCTTTGGTATTAAAGTCAGTGTTTCCAGTTAAAACTATGTGAGTGACAGAGGACCAAACAGTCCTCAGTATAATTGAGTAAATTAATTTTATAGGAATTGTTTCCAAACCTTATAGCTGAAAGATTATATGCCATTGAATGACTGATGAAAGGCAGTCATGGGAAAGAAAGATGGAGGGACATAAAGAAGGTAGGAATTCAGAGCCTTGAAGAGGGGCCAAAGAAAATCCTTGGCTTCTCTGAAGGTTAGAAGGGCCAGCTCTACAAATAATTCACTATCTTCCCTCCTTTTCTTAAGTCTTTGATATATTCCTTAACTCTTGGGATAGAATTTTTACTTTATTCACCTCAAATTATATTACTGTAAACTTCTGGGGAAAAAAACATTGTCATCTACTTTTATCTACTAGGTTTGTGATGCAAATATATTCTATTAAAATGAATCAGTTATTCTCACAGTGGATTTGGGCAACATCATTCCTGGTCCTGACATTTTTGATTATTGTAGTTGGTGGGATAATTTCCCAGGAAACCTGTCAATCAAACTCCCACTTTCTTTTTTAATCCAATGTTGGTTAATGGAGAGCGGATCCACTAAAGCACTGTTTACTGATGTGTATTTCTTGAAGCATTAATCTCACTAGATGACCCCCCAAATAAATATTTATCCTCAAAATATCTCTTGCACATTTATGGTATACATACACATGGTAACATTCTTGAAAATGCCAGTTTAAAAAATCATTTTGCTTAACTACATTTTCCAAACTATATTGACCATAGGATGATCCTCATCTCATCTAAAACAGTTGACAAATTCAGTGTGTCCCTGAATACACTATACGATTTAAAAATGTAATCAGCTATAGAGACACTTGGTACCACATTCACGTGGAGTTAACATACTAATTATTGAAAGAGGCTTCCCTGCAAAAGTAAAGGAAGAGCTAGATTCAACTCCACTATCCTGTTACTTCCTTGGGGAGAGGACTCACATGTCCCCCATCTAATCTTTCAAATTTCATTCATTCACTAAAAAACTAAATATTTTTTTTACATCAACTGTTGTGTTAAATGCTAGGGATTTGTACAAAGGATTTTTTTTTCACCTTTAAGGATCTTACAGACCTGTGAGGGGAAAATAAACATGTACACAATTTCAATAAATGTAATAAGTGCTCCAATAAGGTATTCATAGAGTTTTGTTTGTTTGTTCATTTGCTTGTTTTAAGCAAAGGGAAAATTAGTTCTGCCTACACAAATTAGGAAAGGTCTCACTGGTGGCTTTGAGCTGAACCTTAATGGATAAATAGGTTATTGATGATTAGATAGGCACAAATCAGATTCTCAACACATGTTTAACAAATGGACAAATTCAATACTAAAATTGGTATTTTTAACAACATTTAGCTTCAACCAGCAAAATTTAAAAAATTAGAAATAAAATAATTTAGAAGCTATTTCTAACAAATATACAAATGAGTATATAAAGTTCTCTTAATCTTAGAAATAAACTCTAGAGGGGCTTCAAGATGGCAGAAGAATAAGAAATGAAGATCACCTTCCTCCCCATAAATACATCAGAAATACATCTACATGTGGAACAACCCCTACAGAACACCTACTGAATGCTGGAAGAAGAACTCAGACCTCCCAAAAGGAACAGATGCCCTCAGATGACTTATATGCAGAGGAAGTGCCATATCCAAAACTGAACCCCAGGAGCTGTGTGAACAAAGAAGAGAAAGGGAAATCTCTCCCAGCAGCCTCAGGAGCAGTGGATTAAATCTCCACAGTCAACTTGATGTACCCTGCATCTGTGGAATAACTGAATAGACAATGAATCATCCCAAACTGAGGTGGTGGACTTTGAGAGCAATGATATATATTTTTTTCCCTTTTTCTCTTCTTGTGAGTGTGTATGTGTATGCTTCTGCATGCGATTTTGTCTGTATAGGTTGGCTTTTACCATTTGTCCTGGGTTCTTTCTGTCCATTTTTTTTTTAATATAGCAGAGTATTTAGCACTTGCTACCATTGGTGGATTTGTTTTTTGGTTTGGTTGCTCCCTTCTTTCTTTCTTTCTTTCTTTTTATTACTTTAAACAAACTTTTTTATTGTTAATAATTATTTTTTATTTTAATAAATTTATTTTATTTTTTTCTTTCTTTCTTTCTTTTTTTCTCCATTTTATTCTGAGCCGTGTGGATGACAGGGACTTGGTGCTCTGGCTGGGCGTCAAGCCTCTGCCTATGAGGAGGGAGAGCCGAGTTCAGGACATTGGTCCACAAGAGACCTCCCAGCTCCACATAATATCAAACAGCGAAAATCTCCCAGAGATCTCCATCTCACTGCCAAGACCCAGCTCCATTCAACGACCAGCAAGTTACAGTGGTGAACACCCTTTGCCAAACAACTAGCAAGACAGGAAAACAACCCCATCCATTAGCAGAGAGGCTGCTTAAAATCATAATAAGTTCACAGACACCTCAAAACACACCACAAGACTTGGACCTGACCACCAGAAAGACAAGGTAGAGCTTCATCCAACAGAACACAGGCACTAGTCCCCTCCACCAGGAAGCCTACAAAACTCTCTAAAACAATCTTAGCCACTAGGGGCAGACACCAAAAACAAGAGGAACTACAAACCTGCAGGCTGTAAAAGGAGACCCCAAAACACAGTAAGTTAAGCAAAATGAGAAGACAAAGAAATACACAGCTGATGAAGGAGCAAGGCAAAAACCCACAAAACCAAATAAACGAAGAGGATATAGGCAGTCTACCTGAAAGAGATTTCAGAATAATGATAGTAAAGATGATTCAAAATCTTGGAAATGGAATGGAGAAAATATATAAAACGTGTAACAGGGACCTAAAAGAACTAAAGAGCAAACAAAAAATGATGAACAACACAATAAGTGAAATTAAAAATTCTCTAGAAGGAATCAATAGCAGAAAAACTGAGGCAGAAGAACGGATAAGTGACCTGGAAGATAAAATAGTGTAAATACTAATACTGCAGAGCAGAATAAAGAAAAAAGAATAAAAAGAATTGAGGACATCCTCAGAGGCTTCTGGGGCAACATTAAACACACCAACAGTCGAATTATAAGTGTTCCAGAAGAAGAGAAAATTAAAGGGACTGAGAAAATATTTGAAGAGATTATAGTTGAAAATTTCCCTAATATGGGAAAGGAAATAGTTAATCAAGTCCAGGAAGCACAGAGAGTCCCATGCAGGAAAAATCCAAGGAGAAACATGCCAAGGCACACATTAATAAAACTATCAAAATTTAATATGAAGAAAAAACTTTAAAAGCAGCAAGAGAAAAACAACAAATAACATATAAATGAATCCCCATAAGGTTAACAGCTGATCTTTCAGCAGAAACTCCGCAAGCAAGAAAGGAGTGGCAGGACATATTTAACATGATGAAAGGGAAAAACCTACAACCAAGATTACTCTACCCAACAAGGATCTCATTCAGATTCGATGGAGAAATTAAAACCTTTACAGACAACCAAAAGCTAAGAAAATTGAGCACCACAAAACAAACTTTACAACAAATGCTAAAGGAACTTCTCTAGGCAGGAAACACAAGAGAAGGAAAAGACCTACAATAACAAAACCAAAACAATTAAGAAAATGGTAATAGGAACATACATATTGATAATTACCTTAAATGTAAATGGATTAAATGCTCAAAACAAAAGACATAGACTGGCTGAATGGATACAAAAACAATACCTGTATATATGCTGTCTACAAGAGACCCACTTCAGACCTAGGGACACATAGAGACTGAAAGTGAGGGGATGAAAAAAGATATTCCAGGCAAATGGAAATCAAAAGAAAGCTGGAGTAGCAATTCTCATATCAGCCAAAATAGACTTTAAAACAAAGACTATTACAAGAGACAAAGAAGGACACTACATAATGATCAAGGGATCAATCTGAGGAGAAGAAATAACAATTGTAAATATGTATGCACCCAACATAGGAGCACCTCAATACATAAGGTAAATTCTAACAGCCATAAAAGGGGAAATTGACAGTAACACAATCATAGTAGGGGACTTTAACACCCCACTTTCACCAATGGACAGATCATCTAAAGTGAAAATAAGTAAGGAAAGACAAGCTTTAAATGATACATTAAGCAAGATGGACTTAATTGATATTTATAGAATATTCTATCCAAAAACAACAGAATACATATTCTTCTCAAGTGCTCATGGAACATTCTCCAGGATAAATCATATCTTGGGTCACAAATCAAGCCTTGGTAAATTTAAGAAAACTGAAATTGTATCAAGTATCTTTTCTGACCTCAATGCTATGAGACTAGATACCAATTACAGGAAAAAAAATCTATAAAAATTACAAACACATGGAGGCTAAACAATATACTACCTAATAACCAAGAGATCACTGAAGAAATCACAGAGGAAATCAAAAAATACCTACAAAAATATTACAATGGAAACACAATGACCCAAAACCTATGGGATGCAGCAAAAGCAGTTCTAAGAGGGAAGTTTATAGCAATACAATCCTAACTTAAGAAACAAGAAACATCTCAAATAAACAACCTAACTTTACACCTACAGCAATTAGAGAAAGAAGGAAAAAAAAACCCAAAGTTAGCACAGGGAAAGAAATCATAAAGATCAGATCAGAAATAAATGAAAAAGAAATGAAGGAAACTATAGCAAAGATCAATAAAACTAAAAGCTGGTTCCTTGAGAAGATAAACAAAATTGATAAACCATTAGTCAGACTCATCAAGAAAAAAAAGGAGAAGACTCAAATCAATAGAATTAGAAATGAAAAAGGAGTAATAAAAACTGACACTGCAGAAATACTCAGGATCATGAGTAATTACTACACACAACTATATGCCACTAAAATGGACAACCTGGAAGAAGTGGACAAAATCTTAGAAAAGCACAACCTGCCAAGACTGAACCAGGAAGAAATAGAAAATATAAACAGAACAATCACAAGCACTGAAATTGAAACTGTGATTTAAAATCTTCCAACAAACAAAAGCCCAGGACCAGATGGCTTCACAAGCGAATTCTATCACACATTTAGAGAAGAGCTAACACCTATCCTTCTCAAACTCTTCCAAAATATAGCAGAGGGAGGAACACTCCCACATTCATTCTACAAGGCCACCATCAATCTGATACCAAAATCAGACAAAGATGTCACAAAGAAAGAAAACTACGGGCCAATATCACTGATGATCATAGATGCAAAAATCCTCAACAAAATACTAGCAAACAGAATCCAACAGCACATTAAACGGATCATACACCATGATCAAGTGGCGTTTATCCCAGGAATGAAAGGATTCTTAAATATATGAAAATCAATCAATTGGATACATCACATTAACAAATTGAAGAATAAAAACCATATGATCATCTCAATAGTTGCAGAAAAAGTTTTTGACAAAATTCAACACCTATTTCTGATTAAAACTTTCTGGAAAGTAGGCATAGAGCATACTTACTTGAACATAATAAAGGCCATATGTGACAAGCCCACAGCTAACATCATCCTCAAGGGTGAAAAACTGAAAGCATTTCCACTAAGATCAGGAACAAGACAAGGTTGCCCACTCTCACCACTGTTATTTAACAAAGTTTTGGAAGTTTTAGCCACGGCAATCAGAGAAGAAAAATAAGTAAAAGGAATCCAAATTGGAAAAGAAGTAAAGCTGTCACTGTTTGCAGATGACATGATATTGTACATAGAGAATCCTAAAGATGCTACCAGAAAACTACTAGAGCTAATCAATGAATTTGGTAAAGTAGCAGGATACAAAATTAATGCACAGAAATCTCTGGCATTCCTATACACTGATGATGAAAAATCTGAAAGTGAAATCAAGAAAACACTCCCATTTCCCACTGCAACACAAAGAATAAAATACCTAGGAATAAACCTACCTAAGGAAACAAAACACTTGTATGCAGAAAATTACAGTACACTGATAAAAGAAATTAAAGATGATACAAACAGATGGAGAGACATACCATGTTCTTGGATTGGAATAATCAACATTGTGAAAATGAATATACTAGCTAAAGCAATCTACAGATTCAGTGCAATCCCTGTCAAACTATGAATGACATTTTTCACAGAACTAGAACAAAAAATATCATAATTTGTATGGAAACACAAAAGACCCCAAGTAGCCAAAGCAATCTTGAGAAAGAAAAACGGAGCTAGAGGAATCAGGCTCCTGGTCTTCAGACTATACTACAAAGCGACAGTAATCAAGACAATATGGTACTGGCACAAAAACAGAAATACAGATAAATGGAAAAGGATAGAAAGCCCAGCAATAAACCCATGCACATATGATCACCTTATGTTTGATAAAGGAGGCAAGAATATACAATGGAGAAAACACAGCCTCTTCAATAAGTGGTGTTGGGAAAACTGGACAGCTATATGTAAAAGAATGAAATTAGAACACTCCCTAACACCATACACAAAAATAAACTCAAAATGGATTAAAGACCTAAATGTAAGGCCAGACACTATAAAACTCTTAGAGGAGACGACAGGAAGAACACTCTATGACATAAATCACAGCAAGATCCTTTTTGACCCACCTCCTAGAGAAATGGAAATAAAGACATAAATAAACAAATGGGACCTAATGAAACTTAAAACTTTTGCACAGCAAAGGAAAGCATAAACAAGACGAAAAGACAACCCTCTGAATGTGAGAAAATATTTGCAAATGAAGCATCTGAGAAAGGATTTATCTCTACAGCTTACAAGCAGCCCATGCATCTCAATATCCAAAAAACAAACAACCCAATGCAAAAGTGGGCGGAAGAACTAAACAGACATTTCTCCAAAGCATATATACAGATTGTCAACAAACACATGAAAGAATGCTCAACATCATTAATCATTAGAGAAATGCAAATCAAAACTACAATGAGATATCTCAAACCGTTCAGAATGGCCATCAACAAGAAAACTACAAAGAATAAATACTGGAGAGGGTGTGGAGAAAAGGAAACCCTCTTGCACTGTTGGTGGCAATGTAAATTGATACAGCCACTATGGAGAACAGTATGGAGATTCCTTAAAAAACCAAAATTAGAACTACCATATGAGCCAGCAGTCCCACTACTGGGCATATACCCTGAGAGAAGCATAATTCAAAAAGAGTCATGTACCACAATGTTCATTGCAGCTCTATTTCCAAAAGCCAGGACATGGAATCCACCTAAGTGTCAATTGACAGATGAATGGATAAAGAAGATGTGGCACATATATACAATGGAATATTACTCAGCCATGAAAAGAAACAAAGTTGAGTTATTTGTAGTGAAGTGGATGGACCTAGAGTTTGTCATACAGAGTGAAGTAAGTCAGAAAGAGAAAAACAAATACTGTATTCTAACACATATATATGGAATCTAAAAAGAAAAAGAAAAAAATGGTTCTGAAGAACGTAGGGGCCAGACAGGAAAAAAGACCCAGACATAGAGAATGGACTTGAGGACACAGGGAGGGGGAAAGGTCAACTGAGACAAAGTGAGAGAGTGGCATGGACTTATATATACTACCAAATGTAAAATAGATAGCTTGTGGGAAGCAGCTGCAGAGCACAGGGAGATCAACTTGGTGCTTTGTGACCACCTAGGTGGGATAGCGAGGATGGGAGGGAGACACAAAAGGGAGGAGATATGGGGATATATGTATATGTATAGCTGATTCACTTTGCTATAAAGCAGAAACTAACACACCATTGTAAAGCAATTATACTCCAATAAAGATGTTAAAAAAAAAAAGAAAGGAAGAAACTCTGACCTGAGAAAGAAAAGGAATGGTAATAAATATCTTAGTAATATTCTTGTTTAGTATATAACATTTCTGTTATACAAATATAGAAAACAAATATCACCTGATGCGTTATTTTCGTATACAATTAGCTAAGATTTCCGAAAGGTAGTATTTTCCCAGATTTCTGTATGTCAGTTTATTAATACCCAGGCAGAGTTGAAACTTCCTGCCAAAGTTGCATCAAATCAAGGTAGCTGAAGGCAGTTAACAGCAACAAAACAAGGTGGAAAGTGAGGCATTGACAGCTGAAGTGCCCGTCCCTCCCATAGCTTAAGAAAGCCTCCAGTTTCCCTCAACAATCCAAGACTTTGGTACTGGAATGAAAAAATCCAGAGGGCCATACTGAAATCCAGCTGCAGTCACTCCAAATGAGAGTCCAGCTTGAGCCCAGCTTCCCCAGCAGTCAGGGGAAGTCAGTTCTAATGCTTTCACAGAAAAATTAATCCCAGAAAATTCCATCACTTAACTGCATACACTAGCTCTTCAGTGAAATAAATTAGAATTCCAGGGGAAACAGATAATATGCTTGTCCACTTTAGAAGTTCTTCATGACCGGGTTCTGACTTCATCAAGAAGAAAGTGATTTCCAAACTTCCCTCTGAACAAAAAAATATTTAGACTCTTAGTAACTGTGCAGATTTCCAGGGACACTTCTCCACCTAAAAATTCTTACTCAGTAGTGTGGAGTGAGGCCAAAATTTTCAACTTAAACAAATAGTCTATATAATTAATCATTTCTGCAACAAATATTTGAGTGTCTCATATGTACCTGACAAAGGTCTAGGCACTGGGAAAGCTATATCCTAGCTTTCCTTTAAGTCATTTCCTTTTCTTCTTCTCTGTGGAAGAAGACAGAGAATAGTAAACAAACATATACAAAATTTTAAAATCATTTCTTTTTGTGATAAGTTATGAAGAAAATTATAAAGTAAAATAATAGAGTGATGAAGAAAAGGAAATGACTACTCAGAAAAAGTGCCAAGGAAAGCATCCCTGAGAAGAAGATATTCAAGCTGAAACCTGAGTAATATATGGGAGACAGTAGTGAGAAAAACTGGGGTAGGAACATTTCTGAGACTATGAACACAAGTGAAAAGTTCCTGATTTTCCCAGAAATCCCAGAGTTTGGTATTTTCTAGGAACAGAAAGGTTGTTGAAGCTGGCATGTACTGAGAGAAAGATTGGTAGAAGATAAGATAAGAGGAATAAAAAGAGACTAGTAGGCTCTGATAAAGGGTTTAGAACTTATTCTAAGTGCTATAGAAAGCCATTGAAAATTTTAAGCAGGAGAATAATCATATTAGATATATGTCCAAAAATAACATTTTTATGGCTATGTAAAGAATGATTGTAAGATGACAAGAGTGAAAGTAGTGAGATCAGACAGGGAACTGTTGTGATAGTCAGGTGTGCAATGTCAGTAGCTGGGCCTCACTAGGTAAGACTAGAAAGTGGTGGCAGATTCAGCATATATTGTTAAGACAGGGCTTATCGTTCTAATGGATCTTAAGGGAGGTGGGACAAAAGATGACCCATAGGATTTTCTCTTGAGCCACTGGGTATCATATCACCATTTATTAAAAAGGAAAAGACTAATGGAGGACTTATTTGAGACAGGGATATGTTTGTAGATCAAATATTAGGTTTTGTTCATGGTAAATTTGGGGTGTCTAATTCAAATACAAACAGAGGTGTTACAAAACTCTTAGATACTTAAATCTGTAGTTCAGTGAAGTCAACTGCATGTAGATGATATTTAAGGCTATAGGAATGGAGTAGGTCAACTAGAATGATATTAAAGATAGAGACTAAGGGGAAAGGTAGAGGAGTGGTGAACTCAGGAAGGATCTTTGAAAGTTTTCCTAACTTTAAAGTTTGAAGAAAATAAAAGGAATCAAGAAAGAAAGTAAGAGCAGCCAGTAATTTGAGAGGAAAAAATCAGAGAAAGAAATCTTACAAGTCTGAAAGACCAATCACCATTCGAAAGGCTGCTGAGGTTGACTAAGCAGAAGATCTAAATGTTAGCAGTGGATTTGGCCACATGGAGGTCAAAGTTGACCTATCTGTTTTGAATGGCCAAAAAGGAATAAAAGACCTATGGGAGTAAATGTAGGACAGAATTACTGAGAGCCCTAAGACCACAGTGGCTAATTAACACCTTACAGAAATGAAAACTTTTCATTTTTTCGTTTTTTTTTTTTTTTTTGCGGTACACGAGCCTCTCACTGTTGTTGCCTCTCCCGTTGCGGAGCACAGGCTCCGGACGCGCAGGCTCAGCGGCCATGGCTCACGGGCCTAGCCGCTCCATGACATGTGGGATCTCCCCAGACCGGGGCACGAACCCGTGTCCCTTGCACCGGCAGGCGGACTCTCAACCACTGCGCCACCGGGGAAGGGAAGCCCTGAAAAGTTTTCTTGATTACCTCTTGTATTTTGTAATCTGTGTCTTTAAATGGGACCCAGAAACCCTGGAAAGTCACTAAAGCGTGAAATTAGGTGTGCATTAATGTTAATGTCAGAATGACACCCCCTTCTGGGCTCCAGATGACATCCAATGTCTCCTCATAGTCTTCCTATCAATGTCCACCTGAAAACATGTTCTCTTTAGATGTTTCCTGCAAGTAGAGATCATGACTATCTACTCTATTCCCCAAAGTACCTTATTTTTTAATAAGAACTGTATATGTCTGTGCATTTTTTATTTAACTGAATGATCTACAGGAGAGCAAACTTTTGATATTCCACTTTGTTGGTGTTAAAACAAATTTAAGAGCATTTTATGCTATTTTCCCATGGGTTTTACACAATGGCAATGGTTTCTGAAGCATACAAATTTCTACACTAAAATGTTACCTTTCTGATGTTTTAAGAATTAATAATATAGGAAGTTATGTTAGTTATTTACATTGTGACTACTATCACAAACATTGGTGTACTTCAAGCACATGGTATTGAGATCAGCCTGGTACTAAAGAAGTTGCTAAAAAAATAAGATGAGACAGAAAAAATAATAATGAAACCACGTGCAAGTTAATACCACCAAAAGAAGAGAAAATAGAAATAAAGTACATAACAGATGTAAGAAACACTAACAGAATAAGAGGAAGCTGCTATGGGTAAAAGAATGCATATAAGTCAATAATCATCTTTCCACTTATCACAAAATGTTTATTTCATAGCGTTGGAAATATGAACTTCTTACAAAATACAATAGCTCCAGTGTGTCAGAGTTATATAAATGGACACTGCTTACCAGGATCTAAACTCAAGGAATCAGTAGCTTGACTGAGAAGCCCTGCTGGTGCTCCTCCCATATTCCAGGGATGTTTCAGGAGTCCATCATGGCCCCTCAGATGAATACGTGACTAGATCAAGGCTGGTGAATCAGTTCTAGATCACAAACACAACAAGTTTGGAGACTGTTCAGCATCATACTGACACCCTGGGAGATTTCATTTTGTAGGAGATCTGATTCTTCTTTTAAGAGCTTTTCTTTGGAAAACACTAGGGTATCTGAATAGCTCCAGAATAGAATTCACCTAATTTGTCTACAACAATCACTCAAAACTCTTTAGCTCTCTTAGATTACCCAAGGTGGATATACGTGATATGGGGAATGTTCAGTGTCACTAGTATTCAAGTAAATGTTAGACTATCAGCTCCACAAGGGCAACAATCTTTGCCTGCTTTGGCTACTAATTTATCCTTAATGCCTGGAACAGTACCTGAAATAATTTAAGTGCTAAAAAAATAATATCTAGTTTTGCAAAGTTCCCAAGGGGCCCAGAAGAAATGTAGAAATGTTTTTCTTTTAGTAGGGAGAAGGATTCCTAGCATCCCCAGGTAAAATATATTATCCTGACAAAACAATGTCATTGAAGGTACTCTGAATCTCTGGTACTTGTGAATTAAATAAGTAAACTCTCAACTGAAAATCAGTATCATTTTATGGCTCTACATCAATGGCAAAGAAATTACCATGTGGAACAGAATACATTCATAATTTGAGGACTGACCAGAACATAATCTTCCAACCATCACTTGACCCAGATGACCAAAGGAAAATGATGTAACTGAACAGTCCAAATAGATTGGCTGGTCTTACTACTTTAGCAGCATGTTTTAGCAGTTTTGAAACTCTGCCATCTTTCTCTGAACTGCAGAAATCAACTATTTTGAGAAATAGAAAATCTCAACTTACTCTGTACAAACTGAATAAGCATTTCAGGGCTGTGAACATCATTCTTAACTTTCTCAGACATGAAATACTTCTAAGAAAAAGAGGAACACAACACAATGCTGTTATTTCTTGTTTGTATTCTGGCAGTCCTACATTGATTCCTGTAAATACCTCAATCTGGCCAGGACTTCACAGCTAAAGTGAAGTCACAGTTAATGTTTTTTTCCAGAGAAATGTAAGCAAAAGAAAATATTTTTCCCTGAATTATCTAGGCAAATTATTTGGTTAGCTGTATTTTACCAAAATATTCCCCATATTGGTGGTTTTATGATATATATTTTGTAAGTCAGAATGAGCTGTCTTTGAAACAGAACAATTATTCTGAATTCAATACTTTAATTTTATACATCCAGAATGGTTCACCTATATTATTGAAATTTAAGAATCTAAGTGCACCTTTGATTCATAAGAGGTTAATCAATCAACAGGTGCTTATTGCATGCTTATACCATGAACTTACTGAAGAATAAAATGCAAATGGATCCCTACTTTATATTGATTAAACTATTTTATATTTGGATATAACTTGTAAGAAGTTGTTCTTGAGTATATAAGAGATGGTCAGTTTTCTAGTTTTTAAATATTGATGGTTGTAATTCTGGAAGAATATGACCAACCACAGCCCATAATATATATAGGGTCACTTGATATCCAGGGTCTTAAATTAAAAAGAAACATTTGAAATGTAAAAGTGCTGTGGTTAGCTATTTTTCATTTTAATAATAGCTTTAAATTCAAATAGGTATAGTTAGTTGATTAAGAATGCAGTTAATATTTTTAAAACTTCTCCATATCTTTTCATAAAATATAAAAATTCATTCTTTAACTCGTGTGAATAATCTCTTTCCAAACCTTATGAATGACAGCTCTATTTCCCCCTCTGCATTTCATTAACCGAGATAGACGCAAAGATGGTCCTGCTATCATCAAATCTTTCCTTTCTGTCATCTTCCTATTGGGTACAATGTAGAAGGAATATAAATTGCATGACGCAAGGCACTAACACCCTTTAATTAGTCTCCAGTTATTTACCTTGGGTCTTCCCTACAGTTGAGAGGCCAACTCAACCTACTGCCAAGCAAGACCTGACGGGCACAAGGAAAGGTAATCATATTAAAACGTTCAGAGAGAATGATTCTTTATCACAGTAGTTACTAATAACACCACCAATGTTATTTTAGAAGCACATTTTCTTCCTTTTAATTTTATTGTTAAGCTTGAATATGCCTTGGCATCATTTTGATATTAGTTTCTAACCTAAACCTTAGATTCTGTATGTTATCATCAAATTTATTTTTAACTTCACTTTGTGTTAAAGTCAAGGTTTGATACTGGCTAAACTACTGAAGACAATGTAAATTCTAAAGAAAGGTTCATTGTTCAAGACAATGAACCTATTCCTACAGACAAATGTGGAGGGCTAACTTCTTAGGAAGATGAAAGTGCATAATAATCTAGATTGATCCCTTAATTAATTTCAAAATTTTATTTATATCTAAAGGTTATAATTTTATTTGTTATAATATAGCTTTTAAAAAAAACATGACTTACATATCCTAATGAAAGCTGAATAGTTCTTCTGTTTCACAAATTTTTCTGTCTTACCAAGTGATGAAGGCAAATTCAAGTACTCATTGGTTTAAGTAACTGACAAGTGAAGTATGGTTTTATCTCTCTGATTTCTGCTTATGCTAAAAATGGAGGAACTACTATCATTTTACAGATTGTTTTTGTGTGAGTATGCTTGTGTTACAATTTTGCATGAATTGTAAAGAAGTCTGTGATTCACCATGGAAATATTATTATTCAGTCTACAGTCTTAAAAGTTAAACAGTGATTATTGTATAATATTGTTTTCTATATTCACTATACTGTATTATAATCATCAAGCTTGCTAAGGGACTAGATCTTAATTATTCCAACCACAAAAAAGAAATAATTATGTGACATGACAGAAGTGTTAATTATCACTACAATTGCAACCATATTACAATTATACAAATACATCAAATCTACATGTTGTACACCTTAAATTTACACAATGTTATATGTCAAATCTATTTCAATTAAGAAAAAGTTAACTGGCAAGTAAAGAATTAATAAGGAACTCCATTCTTCTCAGTGAAACTTGAGAGGAAACAACCTATGCTGTAGGTTGTTCAAATTTGATCACACATGAGTTCTTTTCCATCCAATGGTATCCCATCAGAGGTTCTGAAGTCAGTTTAGTAGACAGCATTTCTAATCATTCTTAGCTGAAAATCAAAGGTGAATGGAGTCCGGTGTGTGCTCTCTTTACCAAGCCTGAACTTTAACTCTGTAACCCTCTTTTGTAAAACTCAGTTTGTAGGTTTCAAGTCTATACAAGTATAGCAATAACAATAGCTGCAACAAGACGTAGTTAATATTTGCTTCATAAATACAATATGTATTTAAATATTAAAAGTTTGAAGTGTCATATGTATCTTTCATAAAAAGCAATTTATTTTTTTAAAAAATCAAATAAATATGTGTGACTACCCTATACTCCTTTACAAAGGTAAGGCTAATTTATTTCTTCAAATATTTCAGCCAGAGACCTGTAATTGTCATATCATATTTTTTCATTAAAATGATCAAGCTAATCACATCATTTTTGATTACTGGAGAAGCAGATTATGAAAGATGCAGTTTCAGTATACCCCCCATGTCCTCCATTTTACACATTCCAGTTAGATTAATCGTGGAATTATAGAATTTCATAAATTTCAGTTCTAACTTTTGTTTATAGGTAACAGTAGTAAGGCCCAGATAAAGGAAATTACTTGGCCAAAATTACACAAGTAGAGATAGAGCCTGAGATAGAACTCAGTTCTCCAAAGGAATGTGCAGTCACCTCATTCTCTAATCTGAAACCACTCAACTGCTTTCCGTTGTTTAGAAAGGCATGCCTAATTCTTCAACCTAGCATTTAAGACCTCTACTTTTTCTTCCCTCAACTTTCTTTCCAACTTTGTATTTCCCTTCTTTCTATTCAAATGCCCATAGATATTCCCAAGACTTTCTCCTCTACTTGAAGTTTCTCTCTATTAATCTCTGCATGGGCAAGTCACACCTATAATGCTATCTCCTACAGAAATAATTTGTTGATTTCTTAACTGAAAACTTCTACCTGTAGAAAACCACTTTTGTGACATTTTCTACTTTCTTTCCTCTAACAGTGATTTGTGTGTGTTGCAACTCTCTTCCTAAAATTGATGTTACTTGGCAAGACCAATTCACCTTGATAATCTCAACATTTGACACAGTGCTTTGTTCCTAGTAGGTTCTTGGTGCATGTAAAATGAGTATATGATTAACCTTATAATGGTACTTTCAGTAATATAACCAAATATTAAATTCATTCCGTTTATACTGTTTGGTTTTTCTAAAGCTTTTGATAAAATAGATTTTCCACATTGGCTAAATCTACCCCTAAATCTGACTCTTTCTTTCCCCTTAAACCAAAGATAACATTGTTCCAAATCACTCTTAAATTATTAGCAACAGACCCTTTTAATGTAATGGGTTTTTTTTGTTTGTTTTTTTGCGGTACGTGGGCCTCTCACTGTTGTGGCCTCTCCCGTTGCAGAGCACAGACTCCGGACGCGCAGGCTCAGCGGTCATGGCTCATGGGCCCAGCCGCTCCAAGGCATGTGGGATCTTCCCAGACCCAGGCACGAACCCATGTTCCCTGCATCGGCAGGCGGACTCTCAACCACTGCGCCACCAGGGAAGCCCTAATGTAATGTTTTTAATTTTTATTTTTAGGTGCAATGATGAAGAGTTTTTACCTAGTTGTGACTATCCTGGCATTAACCCTACCTTTTTTGGTGAGTTAATTTCATCTGATCAATTTGTATCAAAACTTTTTAAAAAATTTATTTAAGGTCTCTAATTATGTAAATTTCTAAATACAGTCATATTTTATGGAACAAAACAGCTGCATACTAACTATATTTTCCTAATAGTAATTTATTTTTACATTTATTTCTCTTATAAAATTAAAGTCATGTTCTTCTGAATATACTTCTGGTTTCCAGGAATCAAGAACTCATACTTTATCATGTATAGAAAACCTTTAAAATTCTCATATGATAGAGAAAATACATTTTGGGGGAAAAAACAGTAAATATTTTTAAATTATAATGTGATCTAAAAATTCACAAAAAATAAATACAGAAATCATAGACCAGGAGCAGAAATGTTTTTAATTAAATTCCTATCTCGTGCAGACTCCAATCCCTTAAGGGACTAAGTTCTTAAAAGATTAGGAGCTCGTTTAAGCTTTTTTACCAATTTCAAATAACTTGACAGGTACTTTTAACATTTAAACATATTGTAATTTTTGTTATAATCTTTCCATTATGTCAATTGAGACTCCTTCTCAGGGCTTATATCCACAAACAACTCTATGATTTTCAGGCATTTTCTTGAATTACATGCTGTGTATCAAGGCTATTGGAACAAGAAAAATGTTTGGAATTTTTTTTTCTTTTAATTTTTTTGACTTGTTTTCCTTATTGTTTTGCCTATTGCTCTGTTTTATTTTCATGTTCATTTGGGGATCCCAGGCACTTATTTGCCAATAGCAAGTACAGAAGGCAAACATCTCATGTTTTGTGACCTCCTCTTAGATTTTAAAATATGGGAGGATGCTAGTCCTTGTTTCATAATTCATTTATTATTAAATTTAGATTTTCTTTTAAGTTAATATCTCAAATAATTATATTAGGTAAATTCTTGGAGTCAAACTTTTTAAATATTTGAATTACTATGGCTTTCACATTTATTTTCTTTCATTTATTCTCTGAAATTTGATTTTATTGTGGCCTGCATATTTAGAACTTGGGTTTTCTCTTTGAGTGAAAACGATTAAAGTTTAAATCAGAAAGTGATCCACAACTGCCTGACCTATAGCAACCTCTTCTTGAGCTACTTGAGCCTGCTCTAGCCCCCAAATACTCCTTCTGGTTTTCACAAAGCTACAAGCCCCACAGACATGAAGAAATAATTCAAAAGAAGAATGAAAGTTTATAGATTGTACCATCCAATCTTATGAGCAATCAAAATTATACAAATTAAAACAACAATATGATAACATCTTTTATGTGCTAAATTTATTCCTTCTCTCCAAAATAAAAATAGTTAAGATACAATTTATTACTAGCAATTATGAGATGAACTGCACAATCTTATAGCCTACTGGTGGCATTATAAGTTGGCATAAATTTTCTGTACAGCAGTTTAATAATTTCTATCGAAGAATTTCTCCCCCAAAATCACATTTTTGAAAAACTGTCTTAAGAAATCAATTAAAACTATTTAAAAGGCCACTGATATCCAGATGTTATTCATCTCTCTATTTATAATAAAACATTTTTTGGAAAAAGCTTTAATGGTTAACAATAAAGAACAAACATTTCATGACATAGTCATTGATTATTTATATTTCTACTATGAATATGTAAGTATGAAAACTATGATATAATGGAAAACTGCTATGAGAGATCAAACTTCTTTTAAAAGAAGTAAGATACAAGATACTAAAATGAACATATACCAGGAATACATAATACATATAGATTGGTATTATATTTAAATGTCTAGATTATCAGGATTTTTGAGTATAGGCAAACTTTCAATATTTATATAACTTTCTAAATTTTAAACTAGTGATTTAATAAATTTGGAGAAAAATAAGTCTCTGTCTCGTATTACACACCAGTATTTTTTTTCTAATCTCTGATTTTCTATACCTACAACTTCCAAAAGTTTTGTAGAGTCTTTTATATCCAAGTGATATGTGTAAAGTCTTAAACTAGAACTGTCATTTTTAAAATATTTACCATTATGAACTCACTCAAAAGTTTATAAAACTTTTGTGAGTTTTAAAGCTTCATAAAATTGCTGACTCCTGATTTCCTATGAAGGTTGTAATCCAGAATTAAGAAAAACACTATAAATACACAAAATTTGATTTTTTAAATGGTATTATTTATACACTTATATACTGACGTTTTGCTAGATATTTTTAATCAAGAAAACCTCATAATCATCTTAGTAGGAGAACAAAAACAGAAAAATATGCTCAACGCTCCTCTTATTTTTAACAATGTATATTCAGTACAAACTGAATATAGGTTGTTCATGTTCTTCATTTAAGCAAATATCATGTATTACATTTGTTGGGGTCAAATGATCATATTCTTTTCAACCTTGAATTTTTCTCCCTAAACAGTGATTTTTAAAGACAACTTATCCATGGAGCTCATTATTACTATTTTAGTTAGTATATTTATGTCACTTCTTGAGTGGTTCACAGACTATGGTTAGTTAACCATGGAAAGTGCTTTATAATATTTTACAATACTAAAATAAAAACAAAAAAATGTTTTGTCTTTGATATAAAAGACATTTTTAAAACCACAAGAAAATCTAGACTCTTTCTTGCTTTTTTTTAACTTCTTATTTCTCATTCTTTCTCTGAATCTCGCCAGAGTGCAGAGGGGCAAAACCAGGAACAATCAACAGTAAGTTCAAATGTTTCCCATAGAGATATGAACTCCAAAGTATAATATTATGCAAAGTTTAATGATATTAAAATGCCTCTGTCTAAACACTAAGTAAATATTTAAACTCCATGAAATAATCTAATAATCCTTGTAAAAAACATCACTTCAACAACCAATCATATGAATCAATCTCAATGTTTATCTGAAAATCTCAGTATCATTTTGTAGGCCAAGTCATGTCTTTTGATTTTCATATGTATTTAGTAACATGAGAAAACCCTCTCAGAATTTAGTAGTGGGAAAAAATGAAAACAAAAGCAAAGTTTAATATTTCTCCTGTCTACTTTTTAAGACTTGGGGAAAGATCCCTCTCTGACCCTTCTTTGAATACTTCTAATACACTTGTATTTACTTCTACCTTTTGTTTCCCCAATCTGTTTGAATGAATAGGTCTCCATTCATGAGAAAGGCTTGCTTTGCCATGTAATTTTGTTGATTTGTTTCTATGTATATGGAAAGATCTAATGACATATTTTTATAACTGCACATAATTAATAGAACTGAAGCAAATAAAAATAGAAAATTTCCTAACTGATCTTTAATGGATAAAACTAGGCTGAAAAAAATCCAAAGTATAAATCCAGAAATCCATATCACATTATTTTACTATTCTGCTATAATTAGTTTAGAAAAAAATGTGCCCTCAGCCTAATCCTTCGATAAATAAAATACAATTACAACATGTGGTGAGAATGTATATATACACGTATAAGGAAAAATATATACATAGTTTTTTCTGTGTGTAGTATGTTTGTATACTGTATGTCAAAGCACTCTATGAGACTGGTCTAGCTGTGGTACTTATAATGTACAGCATTTACTGAGCACTTTTTGTGTATGCCAAGCTCTGGTCAATATGATTTACATTATGGATTAGCTCATCTAATTTTTTTTTAACTAATATTATTTTTAACGTTTGTTGAAAATCAAGAAGTGGAAGGGAAGTGTACAAATCCATATGTTGTAAAATAATATGGTTGCTGGGTTCACTATGTTCAATGTTGTACTTACTTAACATCAAATACTGTAATGTTGTATTTCAAAAAATTCTGATTTAAGACATCTCTTCATTCTAGCCTACAATAATACTATTCTGCATAATTTATTCTTTTTGCAGCGCTGTGAGAATGATGAAAGATTGTTCAAAGAAAAAACAGTAAAATATATCCCAATTCATTATGTGCTGAGTAGGTATCCTAGTTATGGACTCAATTACTACCAGCACAGACCAGCTATACTAATTAATAACCAATTTATGCCTTACCCATATTATGCAAAGCCAGTTGAAGTTAGGCCACATGCCCAAATTCCTCAATGGCAATTCCTGCCAAATATCTACCCACCTACTGTGGCACATCACCCACACCCACGTCCATCATTTCTTGCCATTCCACCAAAGAAAACTCAGGATAAAACAGTCATCCCTATCATCAGTACCATTGCTACTGATGAGCCTACACTTATACCTACCACTGAACCAATAGTGAACACTGTAGTTACTCCAGAAGCTTCCTCAGAATCCATCACGAGTACACCTGAGACCACCACAGTCCAAGTTACTTCACCTGTGGTCTAAAAACTAAGGAAACATCAAAGAAGACAACACAGGTAAATGAGCAAAAGACAAAATGAATAATAGACAAGATTCATGGATTTATCAAAACAATCATAAAATCTAAAATAGTATAGATGGATAAATTAAATCTGTTACAGGAGCAGGGTAATTATAACTTTAATTTGGTGGTGCCTTAGCATTGATACACTAGATTCTTTTCCAACAAGAAATGAAAAATAATCGTATTTTACAAAATGAAGAAAAATTGGGAACTTTTTTATCAAACTTTTTTCAACAACTGGAACACTCCTAGAATCTATTTGTTTTATTTTATTCCTATTCACAGACAAAGACAGTGGAGTAAATGACTATTAAACTCATGATTTTTCTTATCTCAAAAATGCAACTCCTTAGAACAATGTATATAAGATATGAGTTTAAATACATTTTAATTGTATAACAGTGTTCTTGCATTCAACAGTGTTCTTGCACTCTAATTTTGGTATGAATAGAGTGAAAGGAAATGATAGGCTTCCCATGTAGCTTTTTGATTTAAAATACAACTCAGTGTGACATAGTGGTAACAGCATTAAATCAGAGAAGGCTGCTTCTTCCATTGTGTGATCTTAGGCAAGTCATTACTCTCAACGAACTTTCAGTTTCTCATAATTTTGGTTGCTATGAGGTTCAAGTGAGAAAGCATATTGTGAATGAGTTGTAAAAAGTGATCAGTCATGAACTGTAATGCTTTAGAAAAGATAAAGTAAAATTAGTAAATACTAAAATTTATTTTCAACTAACATCTCAAGTCCTTACTAAATTATCAAAACTACATAACTATCTCAGTTTATTCCTGTAGCAGCCATGTGGAATGGATTATATTACCATCCTGAATTCACACACACAAAAAAAGCCGATAAATGCAAGTTACTACAGCTAGAAAGTTCAAAACTGGGAACCAAATCAAACCTGCTTGATTTCAGATAGTGAGGCTTCATTAGTATGTCGCCTATTTCCATATGGACTAATTTGCAAAAGAAAAAACAGAAAACAAACTATAATTTCCCAAGATCAGCATATGTGTAAATTTTATTATTGAGTTATGTTTAATAAGACTTCTGGTAAGAAAAAAAAACATAAGTTAATAAATCTTTGACTCATTAAATTTTTGAAAACAAAAGGAGAAAATTAATGGAGACAACATGAAAGCAAGTAACTGAGTATTCAATTGTCCATTTTATTGATTAAAATACATTATTACATGATTGTTTTTAACAGAATAATCATTATCTCAGTAGTTACATTTGTTCAAAACTAATGAACCTAGATTTCTAAGTTAAAACCACTGTATAATATCACTTATAAAAAAGAATGTATAGGACTGTGTCTTTCTGTAAATATCAGGTGAAGGCAGTTATTTCAGTTCACTATATGTGGAATTTAAATATTTAAATTTAGATATTTAATTTGATAGACTCCTTGATACAGACATTAGGCAAATTGGAAGCTAAATAAAAGTCTACATATCATGAGAACGGTTAGCACATTATGAACTAAATTCCTAAACTGTCATTTTTATAGGTCTTTCTGAAACCAAGTGACTGCTTCACACTGTCCTTTAGCCAGTTGTCTGCCTTCAGTGAAGAGAGAAAATGATTTTCACAGATTCGGCTCCTTTCTCTTCTCCCCTTACATTTTACATCCATGCCACATTTAATTTTTTGATTCCTGCATAATAAAGCCAATTGAATGCAATGGATCTCTTAATTTGAAATAGTCTGTGAATACACCTCAGGGATATTTGAGACTTTGAAATTCCAAGATAAATTTAGTGTGAGTTTGAGTACACACATTTAATTGGAGGCAAATTTCATAATTTCGTCTGATTTTCAAAGTGGTCCATGGTTTAATACTGATTAAGAACATCTTCTGCAGGATGACACTGGAACATCTAAATTTATGGCTAAGTCATTGGGACCAGAGAAGAACTAAGCTATAGTGTTCAACTCCAGAAGACCACAAAGTGACTCTTGGGAGCCATGAGAACTCTAGAGGTAGCATTAAATTTAGGTGTCCAAATGTAATGCTAATTTTAGTCTAGATCATTCCCAAGAGCAAATTCCAGATACAGACAGGTTACAGATGACCACAACTACAAACACAGATAGATATATGGCAAAATAAACAAGAGTTGACTCTTGACCTGCATGAACCAGTTTCCGCCAGACTTGAAGCTATAGTCTCACACCTGTCAAACTCACATTCATACAAACACACACACACACACACACACACACACACACACACACACACACACACACACCAGGAAGCTTATGGAATTGAGGTCTTCCAGTCTACAAAAATTGGTGAATACTCAAGGTCCAAAAATATGGCAGTTTTTCCCTTAATGAAATATTGCAAGTAAAATGAGTGGGTCATGTATGTGCTTGCTCCATATTTAACACATCATGCCAGGAAAAATACAAATCACTCAACCCGTACAAAGGGCTTAGTGTCACTCTTTTGCTGAAACCCTCAATAGATGTTCTATTGTTAGGAGTGGTTTACAAAACTTTACCTTCTCTCTCACTCAAATGCTAGAGTCTGGAAGAGAGGGCTGGTCAGGAACATGGCATGGCTGGGCTTCATTTGCTATGATCTTTAATAATATTACTAATTTCTAGAAAAATGAAGTTAAAGGATGGAAGAAATAGAATTTATTTCATTAATTAATAAAACATTTATCTCAAAGTACTATAAGAATTATTATGGAATACAAAACAACAATAATAATAATAAGCAATCAACAGCTATATATTATAGGCCAATTTTCTCTTTGCTCATATATATTCAATCTTTTAATAGTTACTCATGGACTACATATTATTATTATTGTTACTATTATTATTATGAAAGAGAATTGAAGTAATTTTCTCCAAGTGGAACTGGAATTGAACACGGATAATTTTGCTTTAAAATCCTTGTTTTTAATCTTGTGAACACTACTATAAAAGCATTTCCACACTGGGTGGTGAAATAAAATATGAAACAAAATACTGTGAAACAGGAAAAATATTCTTGTCTTAATATTGGCTCATATTAATACAATAATATGTCTAACTAAAATAACATTAATAAAAAGAGTTGTTAAAAGTAGGATTTTAAATAAAACACTTACCTCCCTGATATGACATTATCTGAACTTTTGTACCAATTGGATTAACCAGTTAGAGTTTACTGTGTAAGTAATATGGCAGAGTAAATCCCTCAACTACTATTTACATGTTAAGAAAATACATTGGTGAGTTGGTTATTTTAGATTTGGATAAATTACTTTCAGATGCAAGGGTCCATTCACGTGAAGGCAGTGTATATGAGAAATTATATCTTTAGCACAGAAAAGAAATGGGATCTGGAGATTTACACATATTCATTTTTCAATTATTTGCCAAATGCCCACCATGTGAATACAGCATGTTTCCTCCCCGCCTCTAGGACCTCACAGACTAATGAGATTAGAAAAACATCTTATTATTCAGTCTTGTAACACAGCCTTACCTGAAAGTTCTCAGGTCTTCCACAAATGCAGTGATAAGTTATATAATAAATATTTATTTAGCACTTTAAAATGTATAAAGAGCTTTCACACATAGAAACCTCTTAATCTTCATCAATAACCTCTTAAAATAATTTCTTATTAATCCTCATTTTGTATATGTGAACACAACTTTAAAGTAGTTAAACATAAGAGAGTGAAAATTTATAGGCCTTAGATTTAGATAAAACTGAATTAAAGGTTTAGCTCAAAATTGCTTAACTGTGTGACCCTGGGTAGCAGATAAATAAAGTGGACAATAACATTTTTTGATTTATTGATATACGTGTTAGGCTCTGTATCAAGTATTTTACAGGTTTTACTTTATTTATTTCACATAGTACTCCCTTAGAGAGGCACTATTATTATGTTCATATATAAACAAGGAAACCGAGACTCAGAGAGATTAATTTGCCCAAGAACAAAAAGCCACTACAGGGCTTCCCTGGTGGCGCAGTGGTTGAGTCTGCCTGCCGATACAGGGGACACGGGTTCGTGCCCTGGTCTGGGAAGATCCCACATGCCGCGGAGCGGCTGGGCCCGTGAGCCATGACCGCTGAGCCTGCATGTCCGAAGCCTGTGCTCCGCAACGGGAGAGGCCACAACAGTGAGAGGCCCGTGTACCGCAAAAAAAAAAAAAAAAAAAAAAAAAAGCCACTACATATATATACTACCAGATGTAAAATAGATAGCTAGTGGGAAGCAGCCACATAGCACAGGGAGATCTGTGCTTTGTGACCACCTAGAGGGGTGGGATAGAGAGGGTGGGAGGGAGACACAAGAGGGAGAGGGAGGAGATATGGGGATATATGCATATGTATAGCTGATTCACTTTGTTATAAAGCAGAAACTAACACACCATTGTATAGCAATTATACTCCAATAAAGATGTTAAAAATAAATAAATAAAATAAAATGAAAATAATTTTTAAAAAATTAAATTTAAAAAAGCCACTAAATGGTAGAGTTTTGTTCTGAACTCTAGAAATTCAGTACACCAGCTTTTGTTATCTTACTGCTTGGACAAAAAACTTTTAGCCTAAGACATTCATTATAGTACCCTACTTTCACTGGACAGTCAATAAATTTTTATTTCCTTATTTGTAAAGAACATTCACTGTCCGCAAGACAAGGCCAATTTTCATGATCTTACTAATACTACCTTCCTATTTCATCTCTCCCCATTAGATCCTCATACCATTCACCCCAGTGACTCAGAAACTCTCCAGATGACCCTAGCTGTATTAATATCAACACCAGTACTTTTCTGAAGCTGCTCAAATCCTTTGGGTAATTCCTATCACATAACCAAAATTTGACTCCTTGGCTTAGATATCATATCTTTAAGAAAAACTTTCCTTAACTTCCAAGATCAAGTGCTCGACTCATGTGCTACCACAGCATCCTTCCCCCTACCTATTCCTTTCCTATTTGTTATACCTCCCTGTCCACCTCTCCTGCTGGGATGTAAGCCCTATGAGCCCAGGAACTATGTTCTCCCACCACTGCCTCTCCAAGGTAAGGCCCAATACATTATAAGAGCTAAATAAATGTTTGCTAAAGAAATGAGTAAGTAAAGGAATAAAAGGGTTTTTAATAATTGAAACTGAAATACCCATTTAATAGGATTAAATAATCTAGATGTTCCTTACCGAAATCTAGGAAAAAAAATGTTGACCTTAGCAGTTTATTACTGATCATAAACCAAATTACCAAAGGCCAATTTAAAACTCAAGAAAATTACTGAAAATCATACCAATCACAGCAATTTAAGGTATAAATATATAATGCTTTTTATAACTTAATCTCAGTTTTCAAGGAAGGAAAGCTGAATGCCAACAGAGCGATAACCAAATTGCTGTATCAGTATTACGTTATCTTAACTCTACCACACTATTTAGAAAAAGGAAATGATGGCCTGTCCTCTTCCTAATCTTCCTAATGTGATAAATGGAGTAATGGCCAGATGCCTATATTATTAGAATAAAGACTATAAATGTAATAAATGGGACAGATGAACAAAAATGGACCTGAAAGTTTGTGTATTCTTTTTTCTTCTTTTAACATGTTTATTGGAGTATAATTGCTTTACAATGGTGTGTTAGTTTCTGCTTTATAACAAAGTGAATCAGCTATACATATACATATATCCCCATATCTCCTCCATCTTGCATCTCCCTCCCATACTCCCCATCTCACCTAGGTGGTCACAAAGCACCGAGTTGATCTCCTTGTGCTCTGCAGCTGCTTCCCACTAGTTATCTATTTTACTTTTGGTAGTACATATAAGTTCATGCCACTCTCTCACTTCATCCCAGTTTACCTTTCTGCCTCCGCGTGTCCTCAAATCCATTCTCTATGTCTGGGTCTTTTTCCTGTCCTGCCACTATGTTCTTCAGAACCATTTTTTCCTTTTTTTTTTCAGATTCCATATGTATGTGTTAGCATATGTTATTTGGTTTCCTCTTTTTGACTTACTTCACTCTGAATGATACACTCTAGGTCCATCCACCTCACTACAAATAACTAAGTTTTGTTTCTTTTTATGGCTGAGTAATATTCCATTGTATATATGTTCCACAACTTCTTTATCCATTCATCTGTTGATGGACACTTAGGTGGCTTCCATATCTTGTTTACTGTAAATAGAGCTACAATGAACATTGTGGTACATGACTCTTTTTGAATTATGGTTTCCTCAGGGTATATGCCCAGTAGGGGGACTGCTGGGTCATATGGTAGTTCTATTTTTAGTTTTTTAAGGAGCCTCCATACTGTTATCCATAGTGCCTGTACTAATTTACATTGTCACCAACAGTGCAAGAGGGTTCCCTTTTCTCCACAACCTCTCCAGCATTTATTCTTTGTAGATTTTTGGATGATGGCCATTCTGACCAGTATGAGATGATATCTCATTGTAGTTTTGATTTGCATTTCTCTAATAAGTAATGATGCTGAGCATTCTTTCATGTGTTTGTTGGCAATCTGTATATCTTCTTTGGAGAAATGTCTATTTAGGTCTTCTGCCCATTTTTGGATTGGGTTGCTTGTTTTTTTAAAATTGAGCTCCATGTGCTGCTTGTAAATTTTGGAGATTAAGACTCTGTCAGTTGCTTCATTTGCAAATATTTTCTCACATTTTGAGGGTTGTCTTTTCATCTTGTTTGTAGTTTCCTTTGCTGTGCAAAAGTTTTTAAGTTTCATTAGGTCCCGTTTGTTTATTTTTGTTTTTATTTCCGTTACTCTAGGAGGTGGATCCAAAAAGATCTTGCTGTGATTTATGTGAAAGAGTGTTCTTCCTATGTTTTTCTCCAAGAGTTTTATAGTGTCTGCTCTTACATTTAGGTCTTTAATCCATACTGAGTTTATTTTTGTGTATGGTGTTAGGGAGTGTTCTAATTTCATTCTTTTACATGTAGCTGTCCAGTTTTCCCAGCACCACTTATTGAAGAGACTGTCTTTTCTCCAAAGTATATCTTTGCCTCCTTTGTCATAGATTAGTTGACCATAGGTGCATGGGTTTATCAAAAGCACTTGATCCTTTTCCATTGATCTATATTTCTGTTTTTGTGCCAGTACCATATTGTGTGGATTACTCTAGCTTTGTAGTAAAGTCTGAAGTCAGGGAGTCTGATTCCTCCAGATCAGTTTTTTTCCCCTCAAGACTGCTTTGTCTATTCAGGGTCTTTTGTGTCTCCATACAAATTTTAAGATTTTTTGTTCTAGTTCTGTAAAAAATGCCATTGGTAACTTGATAGGGATTGCACTGAATGTGTAGATTGCTTTGGGTAATAGAATCATTTTCAGAATATTGATTCTTCCAATCCAAGAACATGGTATATCTCTCCATCTGTTTGTATCATCTTTAATTTCTTTCATCAGTGTCCTATAGTTTTCTGCATACAGGTCTTTTGTCTACCTAGGTAGGTTTATTCCTAGGTATGTTATTCTTTTTGTTGCAATGGTAGATGGGAGTGTTTCCTTAATTTCTTTTTCAGATTTTTCATCATTAGTTTATAGGAATGCAAGAGAGTTCTGTGCATTAATTTTGTATCCTGTAACTTTACCAAATCCATTGATTAGCTCTAGTAGTTTTTCGTGGCATATTTAGGATTCTCTATGTATAGTATCATGTCATCTGCAAACAGTGAGAGTTTTAATTCTTCTTTTCCAAGTTGTATTATTTTTATTTCTTTTTCTTCTCTGATTGCCATGGCTAGGATTTCCAAAACTATGTTGAATAATAGTGGTGAGAGTGGACATCCTTATCTTGTTTCTGATCTTAGAGGAAATGCTTTCAGGTTTTCACCATTGAGAATGATGTATGCTGTGGGTTTGTCATATATGGCCTTTATTATGTTGAAGTAGTTTCCCTCTATGCCCACTTTCTGGAGAGATTTTTATCATAAATTGGTGTTGAATTTTGTTGAAAGCTTTTTCGGCATCTATTGAGATGATCATATGGTTTTTCTTCTTCAATTTGTTAATATAGTGTATCACATTGATTGATTTACATATATTGAAGAATCCTTGCATCTCTGGGATAAATTCCACTTGATCATGGTGTATGATCCTTTTAGTGTGTTGTTGGATTCTGTTTGCTAATATATTGTTGAGGAATTTTGCATCTATATTCATCAGTGATATTGGTCTCTAATTTTCTTTTTTTTGTAGTATCTTTGTCTGGTTTTGGTATCAGGGTGATGGTGGCCTCATAGAATAAGTTTGAGAGTTTTTCTTCCTCTGCAATTTTTTGGAAGAGTTTGAGAAGGATGGGTGTTAGCTCTTCTCTAAATGTTTGATAGAATTCCCCTGTGAAGCCATCTGGTCCTGGTCCTTGTTTGTTGGAAGATTTTTAATCACAGTCTCAATTTTATTACTTGTGATTGGTCTTTTAATATTTTCTATTTCTTCCTGGTTTAATCTTGGAAAGTTAAACCTTTCTAAGAATTTGTCCATTTCTTCCAGGTTGTCCATTTTATATGACACAGAGTTGCTTGTAGTAGTCTCTTAGGATGCTTTGCATTTCTGCGGTGTCTGTTGTAACTTCTCCTTTTTCATTTCTAATTTTATTGATTTGAGTCCTCTCCCTCTTTTTCTTGATGAGTCTGGCTAATGGTTTATCAATTTTGTTTATCTTCTCAAAGAAGCTTTTAGTTTTATTGATCTTTGCTATTGTTTTCTTTGTTTCTATTTCATTTATTTCTGCTCTGATCTTTATGATTTCTTTCCTTCTACTAACTTTGTGTTTTGTTTGTTCTTCTTTCTCTAATTCCTTTAGGTGTAGTGTTAGATTGTTTATTTAAGATGTTTGTTGTTTCTTGAGGTAGGATTGTATTGCTATAAACTTCCCTCTTAGAACTGCTTTTGCTGCATCCCATAGGTTTTGTGTCATCGTGTTTTCATTGTCATTTGTCTCTAGGTATTTTTTTATTTCTTCTTTGATTTCTTCAGCGATCTCCTGGTTATTTAGTAACGTATTGTTTAGCCTCCATTTGTTTGTGTTTTACATTTTTTCCATGTAATTGATTTCTAATCTCATAGTGTTGTCATTAGAAAAGATGCTTGATATGATTTCAATTTTCTTAAGTTTACTGAGTCTTGATTTGTGACCCAAGATGTGATCTATCCTGGAAAATGTTCAGTGTGCATTTGAGAAGAAAGTGTAATCTCCTGTTTTTGGATGGAATTCCTATAAATCTGAATTAAATCTACCTGGTCTATTGTGTCATTTAAAGCTTGTGTTTCCTTATTAATTTTCTGTTTGGATGATCTGTCCATTGGTAAGCAAGTTTTGAAACATGAAAAATTCAGTAAAATCTATTCATTAAACATAACTGCAAATAGGCCTTTGCAATAAGTAAAAAGTGAGGGCTTCCCTGGTGCCACAGTGGTTGAGAGTTGGCCTGCTGATGCAGGGGACATGGGTTCCTGCCCCAGTCCGGGAGGATCTCACATGCCACGGAGCAGCTGGGCCCGTGAGCCATGGCCACTGAGCCTGCGCATCTGGAGCCTGTGCTCTGCAACAGGAGAGGCCACAACAGTGAGAGGCCCATGTACCACAAAAAAAAAAAAAGGGAGACTTACAGTGCTTTTATGTTTTTTTAATAATGTTCTATCAAATATAAAAGTAAATATGTTAGCCAGGAACTGCTTGGAGGTCTTGTTTAAATAAATGAGAAATTATTTTATGAAATTGGTAAAATAAAGAGGTCATTTAAACCATGTTGATCTCATCAATTTTTTTTTTTTGCGGTACGTGGGACTCTCACTGTTGTGGCCTCCCCCATTGTGGCCTCTCCCAGAGCACAGGCTCTGGACGCGCATGCTCAGTGGCCATGGCTCATGGGTCCAGCTGCTCTGCAGCATGTAGGATCTTCCTGGACTGGGGCACGAACCCATGTCCCCTGCATCAGCAGGCAGACTCTCAACCACTGTGCCACCAGGGAAGCCCTCATCAATTATTTTTAACTGTCATCAACAGTGTTCTTTGAAACCACATTGTGAAGCAAATGATCATAAAAGAAATCATATTTTCCAAAGGAAAAATTAGACTGGAGTTCATATTTTTTAACACCAATAAATTCATATGACCAAAACCAAAGCCAGAATAAATATTATATAGCTCTAAAAATTGTTAAAATATTGTCAAAGAATAACTTTGAGAATTTAGTTATTTGCATGAAAGTGAGGGGCACTGTTTTCAACAAACAAAGGAAAAATGAGAATTGTGATAAGAAGAAAATAGAGGGGAAAAAAGATACTGTCTTGAAATTGTAAGTTATATTTTACATTTTGGCAGTAAATCAGCAACTCACAAGGGGGTCAGCCTAGACAGGCACCACTTGAGTAGTTTCACTAGGGTCATCAAAAATTGATTATATGTTATTTGGAAAGTGAGAATGGGATGGTTCTTTTGTGTAAAATCTTCCAATGACCCTCCATTAACATTTTCAGCTTATTTAGAAAAGTTTGTGCCTTATCATTTACCAGAATTGTTTGAAACTATAATTATGCATTAAATTTTTAAAAAGTAAAATAAGGTTATTAAGCACATTGATTATACAGAGTCCATCACAGAACAGAGATTTATAAAGCACATAAAATATAAAATTATTGAATCAATATTTGACCCGTTAATTTTGTTGTAAATTATTAAATGTTATGTAATTATTAATATAGTTAACCTTATTAGAATTTAAAAGAGGATCTTTAAGATAAATTTGAAGCCTCAGGTCCAATTAAGACAAAATCTGCCCAGTGACATCTGATCTACTAAATTGATTTTCTCTCTAGAAAACCTAGAAATCTAAAATGAATCAAATCTTTTAAAATAATTCCAGGAACTGTATCGTGGGTAGCACTCCAAGTTCAAAATCATTCTTGTCAAACATAAAGATTAGAGCATCTAAATATGTAGTTATAGAAAGAATATCAATTGGGAAGTGTTTAAGGAAAGGCTCATGGATTTGATTTTTTTTTTCATATCCCCAAAACATAATTGGTAACTGGCGTGGGAAAAGAGAGTCAATGACACTCCTTTTTTTATTGAAATTGAGACAGTGGATGAAGAAAAATAAGCTAGGAGAGTATTTCTTTTGTTCAATATTTGAATATGAACCCCATGGCATTTTGATGGAACTGGACTCAGTGTCACTAACCATCCCCTAATCACATGAAGTCTTGATTCAAAGGATTTAAGAAGGGAAATTTGGAATGTAAATAAGTAGTAGTGTGAAGGGGAGGCTGCAGTAAATTATTTCACATATAAGAATGTTTATATAGTACTTGCTAAATATTTTCTTACAAAGGTAAAATAATTTTGTTCACTTGGCTATTTTGTTTTAATGATTTATTTAGAGCACTACTTTTTTCACACTTAATAAAAAATTAAAGTATCCCATCCCCTGTGCAAATTCCCACATTCTGTATATAATTAGAGCCAGGAAGTTTTATACATATTATGATCTTTTAATTCTAAGTTAGACAGCTTTCTATATTTTAAGATTTCTGAAACTAAATTGTTTTACAATTAATGATTTATGTTAGTAATTCTTTCCACTTATAATCTGTCATTTAGTTAATGGTTCCTCATATAATAATTGACATTCTAAAATTAAAGACAATGGTATTTTCTTGATTCTCACCTGTTATTTTTGCCACAATATAAATGGGGAAATTCAAAGCACCAAACTTGCCAAACTCACAAGCCTAGAAAGTGGCTGATGTGGGTTTGAATTCAGGTCTCTCTGATTCCAAAACCTGCAAACTTTCCATTATGTCCAATTGCCACTTTTATGAGACATGAAAGAACTTTTCCTGATATATTCCTACTAATGATAACAGTCATAATAGTAATAAATAAATTTAGTTTATTATACACCATGAAGTATTCTAAATGCTTTACATATATTAATTCTTTTAATCATCAGAAAGAATTTATGAATAGAATATTTCATTAGTATTATGAAGAGAATACTACTGTAATGCATATATGTAGGCTGAGACACTAAGGTCCTTTTTAGATGTTGCTTTGTTTTTATAATAAAAACATTAATTCCTTATTTATTTAATCTTATTCTATTTTTGTTGTCTTTTAGCTATAGTAATGAATAGGAAAACCTCTGTGCAAATATGATTTGGTCTTAGCACCAAGGTAAGCTTATTATTTGTGCTTGATGTTACTGAATTACAATTGAATTCTGATGGAATTTTTTTCTTTTAACTTGACAAGGGTCAAGAAATACCTGATCAGCCACCATGGCATGTGTCTTCCAACCATTCACCTAACTTGAACCTCTCATTATGGATTGGACCTATCTGCGTTGTGCCATATTGACCTCCATCTCAACTATAAAAATCTACCTCATCCCGACCACAATCATTTGACAAGATCTATTCAAATGACAGCAAATTTAACAGCAAATATTCCCCTTCCTTAGCTGTTTACATCAATTCAAATTCTACCACACTGATCAAAACCTCTAAATTCTCCAACACTACTAAACCAAGCTCATCCTCATTCAACTCAATTTAGGGAAATTCAGCAACCTCAATTTCAAACAAGAATAGCCCCAGCAGATCTAACAAGAACTAAATCTTCTCAGCATGATAGGTTTCAACAATGTGTTTCTATAGACCAACTATGTGTCTTAGAAACCTACCATGTTAGAATTCTTACTTACAAAATATTCTTAAAACATTTTCAACTGCTTATTCTAAGCCATCTCCTGCTGTTACCATGCCTATCCAAAATCCAACTCCTAATACCATTACTGAGTATAACATTGCTATTATCACTGCAACCACTCCCACGTCACCAACCCTACTACCACCACAGAGCTCACTATAACTAATGTTTTAACACTGGCAAGAGTACTGTAATTCCTATCTGGTTTGAAGATATTTTGTTTTTTTATGCCTAGGACTATGTTAATGTGTGTGTGTGTGTGTGTGTTTATGTGTTTGTGTGTGTATTGAGGCGAAGGGAATAAAAATTATAAAGCATGATCTCTTCCATCAAAAACTTGAAACTCTAGGAAGTCAAAGGTACAAATTTCCAGTTATAAAATGAATAAGTGTTGAGGATGTAGAATACAGCATGGTAACCATAGTTAATAATACCATACTACATATTTGAGGGTAGATCATGAAAGTTCTCATCACAAGAAAAAAAAATATAAGTATGTATGGTGACAGATGCTAGCTGGACTTATCATGGTGACCATTTTGCAACATATACAAATATTGAATCATTACATTGTACATCTGAAACTAATACAATGTGATTATTATTTCTAAATTAATATTACCAAAACTAATGTTACATCAATTATACCTCAATAAAAAATTAAACCTCTAGTTAGAGTTAAAAACCAATACACATTTTAAAAAGTTTTAAAATTTTGTACAGACTTGTAGAAGAAGGCTTCATAGGGCTGGAATTTAGTTATAGATGGTGATTAAAAATATATGTTCTAAGTAAAGAGAACAAAATGAGTGAATAACCCAAAATAAGAATAAGTAAGAGACATAAGACTTGATGTCCTAGAGTTATTTCATGTATAGGACGAAACACAAAGCCTCAATATACTAAGCAACAAATGCTTACTATCATTGTTATTTCATTACATGGCAGGTTAAACAAAAATACTGTCAAATAAGTAGATCCAGGTCATATTAGGAAGGCTCTAGAGCCCTAGGCCAAGGTTTTAGAAATTAAGTATAGAAAGCATGTAACCATTTTATTTGGTTGTTTTAAAAAGTAGCAACATCTATTTTGGCAAAGTGCTGGTCTTCTCAGACTTTATTTCCTATTTACTCATTCCTACATGAAAGTAGATTACACTTTTTCTGTTTAAATGACCACCTTATCCTGCTATTCCTAGTTTGTTGTTTATTTCTTCATCTGAATTTTCACTGTGTGAGAGCCAAGCATAATATCCTTTTTTAAAAAAATCAGCAAATAAACGATCAGAGAATGCCTGTCACATTCTCAAAAAATGATTCATTCATTAAAGAGAGGGAAAGACAAGCCACTTCAACTGAATAGTTTCAATGAATGATTTTGAATTATGGTATATATTACATACCCTCAAGATTCTAAGAGCATCATTATGACACCTGATTATGTTATGGCACTTTGTGTACATTAGGTGCTGCTTGAAAGCCCTAAATCAGAAAGTCATCCTGCTGGGATGATGCTTCATGATAAGGTGGTGCTTCCCTTGAATACCACTTAATTTTTGTTACTCTAATTGGATCCTTCAAAATACTCCTTAATCCATTGTAATTAAATCTCTAACCTAATTATTACCATAAAAATTATTAGCATTTATTCAGTAGTTAGCTATATTCCAGACAACGTGTTAAGCACTTTATATTGATTTATTCATTTAATACTTACAACAATTCTATCATAATGCAGAAAATGAATCAAGGAAAGATTAAGAATGGCTAGGAATTAAATCCGGGCAGGCTTACATCAAAGCCTAAGCACTTTATTATTGCAATGTTTCTAAATAAGTCTTTCTACATTAAAACTGAAATTTCTCATGACTCCATTTTTTCAAGAAAAATATATTAGAAATGTTAATAATATCTTATTGAAAAGATAATAGAAAATACAGTAGATATGTACCACGACTTCAAGAAACTTCAGTTTATCCTTGAATATTTTTCAGCTACTTGTTTTATGTCAAAATAGTAGTAAATTTCATAAGACGAACATATAAAGTACAGTGAGGTTTCAGATGAGGGAAAGAGTACTTCAAGTTGGGCATATAGGAAGGCTTTCAAGAGGTGAGGCTATTTGATCTGGACCTTAAAGGACATGAAGATCATTTAGATCCTTAGATTAGAAGGTTAAGGACATTCTAGACAGAGTGAAGAGCATCATAGAAGCAAAAGACCTTTAGGGGAAACAGGATGTAGTTTACATAATCAAGAGTATATGGTTCATGGTGAAAGTAGTACAGAGGAAAATAAGGTTAGAAAAAAAGGTGGGGTTCATTTCACATAGAATTTTGAACGAACCTTTTTTTTTTTTTTGCGGTACGTGTGCTTCTCACTGTTGTGACCTCTCCCATTGCGGAGCACAGGCTCCGGATGCGCAGGCTCAGCGGCCATGGCTCACGGGCCCAGCCGCTCCGCGGCATGTGGGATCTTCCCGGACCGGGGCACGAACGCATGTCCCCTGCATCGACAGGCGGACTCTTAACCACTGCGCCACCAGGGAAGCCCTGAACGAACCTTTTTTACAAGTATAATAACTGGTACTTGTGCTTCTGCCACTCACAACCTGCTAATTTCTGTCATTTCTCTAAGCACAGATACTACTGTCACTACTACTTCCAAGAATCTACCGAGTGTCACCACCTCAAGTCCCACTGCTGTTCCTACCCCCAACAAGCCCCTAAACCTATCATTTCCACAAGGACCAAATCATCACCAATATACACCCAAAGTTACCCACCACGTCTCCTTCTGGCACATGGGTCACTGTAACATCTGCATCAGCCAACAAAATTGACACTAAGTTTAGCACAAATGGATCTACAGGAAAAATGGGCACTGGAAAAATACTGGACCTAAGACTTCTTTGAATAATGAGAAGCCTAGCAAACCTGGAGCTTCCCTGAAACTTAATAAGTTCAGCACTAACAGTGATGATGATCATTTGGATTTTGATATTGATCTCAAAGCTGAAACCATTTTTGAAAAAGGAACAATTGCTACTTCTCCAAATGGTGACAATCCCAATAATGATTATAGTTCTATATAATATATGCAGTGAATAAGGCTGCAATCACAGTTTGGAAAAAGGTTTGCAAGAGTATGTGTCAAGGACCAAGCTAGAGAACTAAATGCATAGCACTATAGCAATTAAAAACTAAACTTCCATTTTAAGCTCTCTATTGACTTAATGCTACAAAATAATAAAAATAAAATAATAAAATAATTTACTATAATTTTCTATTGCCGTATAGAGTGATGCTTTCAACCTCATTTAAAAAAAGACCTACTTGATAGATGAATTACTTGAGGAGATGCTACAAAAGACTTCAAGCATATGTTAATTTACAGTAACTAATAAAATCTACATCATCCCCCAACTTCATCTGCAAACATACTTTTCTATTTGGGGGGCCATTATTTCAAAGTTCTGTTGTTCTCCAAATCTCTATTAACAGAATATATGAACAGAAGACTGCTGTTGCTCCTTCTCCTACTACTAATAACATTAATAATAATAATAGGTAACACCTCTGTAGTACTTAATATGGCCTGGACACTGTTGTAAATATTTCTAAATATATATAGATCCATTCAATTTTTTAGAAGAAAAAATAGATAAATATTTATTAAATCTTGGGATGCAGAAGGACTTTCTTTTTTGTTAATTAATTTTTATTGGAGCATAGTTGCTTTACAATGTTGTGTTAGTTTCTACCATACACCAAAATGAATCAGCCATACATATACATATATCCCATCTCTTTCGGACTTCCTTCCCACGCAGGTCACCACAGTGCATTAAGTAGAGTTCTCTGTGCTATACAGTATGTTCTCATTAATTATCTATTTTATACATAGTATCAATAGTGTATATATGTCAATCCCAGTCTCCCAATTCCTCCCACCCTACCCCCGCTTTCCCCCTTGTTATCCATACATTTGTTCTCTACATGTGTGTCTCTATGTCTGTTTTGCAAATAGGTAGATCCACTTAATTCTTACAATAATTCTGTGGAATAAGAATTATCATTATCCTTATTTTACAGAGAAAACTGAGGTATGGATAAAGCAAGCCACTTATTCAAGATCAAACTTCTAGTAAGCAAGGCAGCTATGAATTGAACTCATCTGTTATAGTCTGTGTGTCTGACCACTGTTCTTACAACCAACCACTCAACCTAAATATCCAACTAGAAATATTCATAATCTGGTGGCAATAAGGCTTTCAATATTGTTTCCATCATTATAAGGATATGTTCTGCAAACAAGATTCTTTTAACTGAGTGTAATTTTATTATAAACTATCTTACTGGGAAAAGGGCAAATAATTAGTTGAGCTTTCCATGTTTCTTTTATATAGCTCAGAGAATAAAAATTAAAATTTCAGAATAAAAATATTGAACAATAAAAATAGTAGTTAGTGTAGCCACTATGGAAAACAGTATGGAAGTGCCTCAAAAAATTAAATATAGAACTACCATACTATCCAGCAATTCCAAAGAAAACAAAAACACTAACTCAAAAAGATACCTGCACCCCCATGTTCACTGCAGCATTCTTTACAATAAATAATATTTACAATGGCTACAACCTCAGTAGCCATTGATGGATGACTGGATAAGAAAATGTGGCATATACATACAATGGAATATTATTCAGCTATAGAAAAGAATGAAATCTTGCTATCTGCAACAACATAGATGGATCTTGAGGGCATCAGGCTAAGAAAATAAGGCAGAGAAAGACAAATACTGTATTATCTCACTTATATGTGGAATCTTAAAAAAGTAAAAGAAAGAAAGAAAGAAAGCTCATAGATAAAGAGAACAAAAAGACTGGTGGTTGCCAGAGCTAGGGGTGGGGAAGGGTGGGCAGGGATTAGCTAATATGGGCAAGGTGTTCAAAAAGTACAAACTTCTAGTTTTAAAATAAGTGTAATGAGATTGTAATAAATCATGGTGACTATGTTTATTTTTTCAGGAATGGAAACAAAAGAACCTGTATCAATATCAGGTTAAGAAATTTTACTAGTATCTCAATTTATAGACATACTGGAGTAATATATGCATATAAATATCCTATAACTTTTATCTAGAGATCTCAAAATATACACTGTTACAAGGGGGGAGAAATATAAATATTTCTTAGAGATTCAGTAACACCAGTCTTCAATTTGAATGCACTATAGTTTTAGGACCATTAAATTTTCCCCTGCATTTTATCAAGATACTTTCAAGTTTCTCAAGAATAATCATCATGCTTTAGCAAAACTTCTAAAAGCAAATTAATCTTTGAGTAAAGCAACTGTAAATAACTGGATTAAACTAAAATTATATGTCATTTATATTTTAATTTTAAATATTACTAGAAGAGTGACCTAAGTTTATGCTAAAATTTTGGAAAATACAAGAAAACCCAACAAAACACCATTATTCCTTAAACACAAAGGAGGAGGGGAAACAGTCTTCTAATCATAATGTATACACCTTTCATTGTTACAGTGCTATTTTCTCTACTTACATAAACAATGTATCATTTAACAGCGACATCTATAAAACTTTTTTTGTTTGGTTTTAGGGACTAATGCAGCCATTGACTTTTTTTTTTAAACATCTTTACTGGAATATAATTGCTTTACAATGTTGTGTTAGTTTCTGCTGTATAACGAAGTGAATCAGCTATATGTATACATATATCCCCATGTCTCCTCTCTCTTGCATCTCCCTTCCACCCTCTTATCCCATCTCTCTAGATGGTCACAAAGCACTGAGCTGATCTCCCTGTGTGATACAGCTGCTTCCCACTAGCTGTCTATTTTACATTTGGTAGTGTATATATGTTAATGCTACTCTCTCACTTCGTCCCAGCTTACCCTTCCCCCTCCCCATGTCCTCAAGTCCATTCTCTACATCTGTGTCTTTATTCCTGTCCTGCCCCTAGGTTCTTCAGAACCCTTTTTTTTTTTTTTTTGGATTCCATATATATGTGTTAGCATACAGTATTTGTTTTTCTCTTTCTGACTTACTTCACTCTGTATGACAGAATCTAGGTCCATCCACCTCACTACAAATAACTCATTTCATTAATTTTTATGGCTGAGTAATATTCCATGTATATATGTGCCACATCTTCTTTATCCATTCATCTGCCAACGGACACTTAGGCTGCTTCCATGTCCTGGCTATTGTAAATAGAGCTGCATCTACCTAAGGAGACAAAAGTCCTGTATGCAGAAAACTATAAGACACTGATGAAAGAAATTAAAAATGATACAAACAGATGGAGAGATATATCATATTCTTGGATTGGAAGAATCAACATTGTGAAAAGGACTATACTACTCAAAGCAATCTACAGATCCAATGCAATCCCTGCCAAACTACCAATGACATTTTTCAGAGAACTAAAACAAAAAAATTTCACAATTTGTATGGAAACACAAAAGACCCTGAATAGCTAAAGCAATCTTGAGAAAGAAAAATTGAGCTGGAGGAATCAGGCTCCCTGACTTCAGACTATACTACAAAGCTACAGTAATCAAGAGAGTATGGTACTGGCACAAAAACAGAAATATAGATCAAAGGAACAGGATGGTTCCACTACTTTTGCAGACAATCCCACAAGTGAGTTTGATTCACTTCCCTCAGTAAACAGAGAGTCTATTGACACTTCTAAAATTGAGACAGATGAAATATATTCTGAACCTCACAGAACAATCATGAAAGCCTTTTCTCCTATAAATGTCTCTCAATATAGAATCTATGAAGAAGGAAAAGTAGCTAATTTTCCTGATCAAGAAGATTCAGCTACTAAATTCAATTTAAGTCACATTACAAATGCAACTGGTCTCAGTCCAGCTGGAGAAAAAGTCATTTCCTCAGTAACTGAGTCTCATACTCTGCCCAAGAGTGACAACAATGTGGAAGAGAAAGTCAAAATTTCTGAAACAGCCAATTTGTTTTCTAAAAGATGCAAATACATTGAAAGAGAATTCTTTCACTGTTAAATTTGTTGCTACTTCTTCTAAACCTCAAGCACATTCCAATTTAAAAGGCATCTCTTCAGTTGGTTCCACATTAACTCTTCCAGAATCATCTAGGTCTAATGATCAAAGTTCTTCTCCTAAAGTCACTACTGGAGACGGGACAATTGCAAATACTCCCACTGCAACATACAGGCTAACGTCATGGAAACCAACTCCTCTTCCTTCTGATTTCACAACATTCATGAGTTCATCTATGTATTATGAACTTGATCCAGTTTTCAAAATGAAAAAAGGCATCACAGCAAAGACTAATAATAATCATATTCCAGGCTTCCCTGGTGGTGCAGTGGTTGAGAGTCTGCCTGCCGATGCAGGGGACACAGGTTCGTGCCCCGGTCCGGGAAGATCCCACATGCCGCAGAGCAGCTGGGCCCGTGAGCCACGGCCACTGAGCCTGCACGTCAGGAGCCTGTGCTCCGCAACGGGAGAGGCCACAACAGTGAGAGGCCTGCATACCGCAAAAAAAAAATAATAATAATAAAATAAAATAAATAAATAAATAATAAAATAAAATAAAAATAATATTCCACCTGAAGAAAGCAATACCTCATCTGTCAACACCTGAAGAAAGCAATACCTCATCTGTCAACACCTGAAGAAAGCAATACCTCATCTGTCAAAGCCAATGTTTCCCCTACTATCATTATTTCAACAAAAGGCATTATAAACACAATTGATAACAATAAATTTGGAGAGAAGACTGTTATAGAGAAAGATACAGCCATGGAAGTAGTTCCTTTTACAGAAAATATTTCAGAAGAGCACATGACACCATTTTAGCAGGTCAAAATATTCCAAATAATAATGATATAGTAACTATTGAAAATGCCCTTGAATATGCTGCAGATAACTACATCTTTGAACTAGTTAAGGAAGGAAATGGCCCCCTTATATGAAAGGTCACACATACTAGTGACTCCAGTGTGTCTGAGTCTCATGCACCTTCTGCCAGTGCTGCAGTCTCTGAACATTTACCCCAAGGATCTGCAATTGATATCAAAACTAACAAACACCAAATCTTGGTCCCCAAAGAGGAAATTCCTAATTCTGAAAATGATCCTACTCTTCTCAAAAGTTCTACTGTCAGTTTTAACACAAAGGCTCCCAGGTCCATGATTTATTCTCTAACTGACTCAAGTTGGACTTTTTCACCTCAGTTTCTAGATGAAACAGTTATAAAAAAAATAGTTGTCTAACTAGAAATAACACCATCATCATTCTTGCTAAACGCAAAATAATGAAGTACCCATTTGTTCCAGACCCAGCACTAATGAAAAGAATGGGAGAGAGCAGATTAGTCACAACTGATTCCATTGATCCTGCTGTGATCACCAATCCTGTGGAATATAAAGACCAGTTCAACAGGAAATGTATCTCGTCTATTTTGTATAATAATGCTGTCCCAGATGGTGCAAAAACCACCATATTAGCCAGATCCAATGCAAATAAACATAAATCAAACTTGGCAGATATTCCCCATTCACAGAACAACATTATTCCTTTCGCTGAGTTCAATGTCACTCCTGATGATATTTCCTTCATCAATAAAAATACTGAGGACACAAACAGAGCTTCAATGTTTTCCTCATCTATGAATAAGGCAGCCAGCACTGTGGCTGATTCTGTTGTTCTTTCCACTGAAGGTAGTTATGAAGGAGGTGATTCTATGTTACCTGAAGAAGATAAAGTTAAGTCTAGAGGATTCTCATCTCTGTTAACATCTGCTCTGCTCATTCCTAATTCCTTAACCGAAAATCCTGAAACTTCTGGCTTAATGACAGATAACTCCTTGTCTGAATCTTTATTACCTAGGTTAGAAATGTTAGAGAGAGCAACTGAACATGCTGACGTCATTAATGAACGTGATGTTCCAGAGGGGCGGATCATAACAATGCATGCCGACATTCATTCCTACCCGTTGGCCTCAAATGTTTTTCTAACTGAATCACCTACTTTTTCACATATTCCCACTAATGGTGACATTGACTCATTTTTCTCTCTGAATAGAGATGCTCCTGAAAATTATAAAATGAAGACTGACAGAATATATTCCAAGTCTCAAACAGCCATGATGATAAGCATTTTCCCCCGGAGAAGGCTCTCAAAATAGTGTCCATGAGAGAAGGAAAATCGCTATTCTCTTTGATCAAGAAGATCCAGCTGCTATATCTGAATTATGTAACTTTATAAATGCAGCAGTTCTCATGCCAGCTGTGGGGAAAATCCTTCCATCAGGAATTGAGCCCAATCCTTTCACCAAGTGTGACAACAATAAGGATGATCCTTTCACTGTTGAATTTGATGCTACACACGTCAAACCTCAAACACCATCTAATGTAAAAAATATATTTTTAGCTGATTCTACATTAACTCTTCCAGAAGCATCTAGGCCTGCCTCTCATGATAAAGTCACTAACACAGGAGGATCCATCACAAACACTCCAACTGAATTGGATGCCCTACAATATAGATCAATTTTTCCTCCTTCTTATTTCAAAACATCCCTGGGAACTTCCAAATATTCTGAACTTGTTCCTGTCACTACTACAGGAGAATATACCAACAAAAAGACTGATTATAACATTCTACCTGATGAAATAGTTATTCCATCCAAAAAAGTTATCATTTTGCCTAATACCATTACCTTTGAAAAGGATACATCAAGTACTTTTAAAGGGAATATATTTGAGCACAAAGATTTTATAGAGAAAGAAATAGATGCTGAATATAAAATCATTTATTTTACAGAAGACTTTTCAGAAAGGGTGGATGACATTTCTTCTGCAGGCAAAATCACTCCAGCATATGTGGACTATATAACTATTACATCTGATGACAGTGGTTCTGAGTATGTCCCAGATAAGCATACCTTTAAATTAGGACAGAGAAAATAATTCTCTTATAAAAACAAGTACACTCATACATGCCCCAAAGACATGTGTGTCTCATGTACCATACACCACAGTTGCTGCTTTAGACAGTCTATCTAAAGCAACACCCCCAGAGTTCAAAGCTAGAGAAAATTACCAAGCTACGATTACTAGACAGGAAAACAAGAACTTTGACACTGATGTCATTGTTCTCAAAGATTCTAATGCCAATGTCAATACCAATAGACCCACAACTCATTTCCTAATTGATTCAACTAAAAATTTTTCTTATAGTTTTTCTGACAAAACATCTGTGTGAAAAAACACCGTAAATGGTGATGATGACACCATAATTACCCCTGAAGACTTTGACTTAGGAAATAAAATAATTGATTATTCCCTTTTTCTAGACACAAAACCCATAACTGACAGCAGGACATTCACAACTGATACGAATCCTGCTTTAAAAAACAGTGATAATTTCCTCAGGAAAAGCATATCACCTACTATTTATAAAGTAGCTACACCCAGAAGAGCAGACACCACCACATCCAGCATATCTGATTTTACTGAAGGTGAAACAGGTATAGCTGCAGTGTCTGATTCAAGGTTTAATAATTTTCCTTTAGTTCAGCATTCCAGTGATAACGTCTCCAATGTGAATGAAAACACAGAAGGTACAATCAACACAGCTCTTAATTTCTTTTATCCCTTGAAAAAGCTGTCCACCCATATGCCAAATGTTCCTACCTCTACTAAAATCAAAAATTACATTGGCCATTATAACCTTCCATCATCAGAGGGTGTCATGTCTCCAAGACTTACATCTATGGGATTACCTGAAACTCTAATCCTAACCTCTAATGCTCCTACTAAAGAAACTGCAGCCACCAGACTTGCAAAAGATGCAAACTTATATCACCCAACAGTGTTAATATCAGAGACACTGGAGCCTGTGTCTATAGACTCTGCTTACTTTAATGAAGGCATTGTCTCAGAAGGGCAAAGTACTAAAAGTCAAAGGGTCTCAAAGACTCTACCCTTGGTCTACACTGTTCTTCAAGTTGATGCCACTGGTTCTTCAAACAATATGGTAGATATCAAACATCTGCTGCTATTGTCACCAAGAACAAAATTTTTGATATTGATGATTCTGGTGATCAAAAAGAATGCAAGGAAACAGCCATCAAGTTTTCTACTCTTTTGCTTAATGAATACAGTAAACCAAATTTCTATTACACGGGGGAGATAACTAAGCTTCTGCAGTGAAAGACGTAGCTACTGAATTTGAAGAAAATCACCTCACAGATATAAATATAGTAAAAGGAAATGATCCAGTTATCCAAGTGGGAACAAACTTTCTAAAAGATGCTGACCTAAAGCCTTACCTTGTGAATAAAAATGTCATTACTGATAATAAATCAGTCAATAAGGATTATGACAGTGCCCCTGTAGCAGCTTATTCAAGCTTTCACATAACCAAGCGTTCTCTCCCAGATGGATCTGTTCCTCAGGAAACCCATTTCATGGCTGTGAACTCATACTTGCTCCCAGAAGTAATTATCATTATTCCTAAAGATGAAAAATCTTCATCTAACATGGAGATAATTTCCACGGTAGAAGGAAATTCTCAGTTAAAATTTAATGCAGCCAATCTCAAAGCAACAGATACTGAATTTCAAGCTTCAGGAAGCAGAAGTGCTACACATGAATCCATTGTTGAGATAGAAAAAATGTTACCTAAATTTGAAGGAATTCCTATTGTACCACAAGCTAACAAGGAGGCTGAGATAGATACTTTCTTTAAGACTGATATTCCTCAGTCACATATAGAAACAATTATCCCAAAGGATATCCATGAGGCACCTACAAACAACAAAACAGATATGAGGGTTGTGACTGACCCTGCTGTAAATACCATCTTCCCTGGAAACAAAGAAATAGTGACCTCACAGGCCAACACACTTCAATTACAATTTCCTTACTCAAGTACCCAACATTCCAATCACTGGAAGGGAAGAGAAAAAAGTGAATGCTGTTACAACCAAATCTCAAAATGTAATGCCTCCTCTCAGTTCCTTCACTGTTTCTAAGGTGGGAATTCTTTAGTGAATGAAGATGTTGAAACTGAAGCTTCCACAGCAGCTGCATTCTAGTAATGATTATAATCCTGTCAATTAAGGTTAAGTACTATATTTTCTCCAATAAATTTATAAACTCTGAAGATATAAAGACTCTTTCTAAAGCAGGAATTCTGTTTCAGTTGATTCATTTAAAACTACACATGGCATTTCTTCTGATAACTCTCAAGATATTCATGATACAGACAAAATCTCAATAGTGGACATCTCTATGATATCAGCATTTTCAAAGTCTATATCTGAGAATTCTTCCTAGTCATGTATTCCTGAAAATCATAAATGTGGCAGATGACCTTCCTGGGGACTTACTGCAAAATCTCCCCCTTTGGTTAGCAGTTTCTACTTTTCACTAAAAAAAGAAGAACTAATTGAAAAAATTGTTACCTAAAAGGAGGCATAATCACCAAGCCAAACACCTCAAAGTTCAGAGCAAATGAAACATTAAAGAAATGTTACCCCAGCAAACTTGCTATAGCTGCCAAAATAAGGAAGATATATAACTTAAAATACATATCAGTAGATATAAATTTAATACTTTTCTGGGAAAAGACAACATTTTCTCCTTAGTGTATAGACACTAAAACAATGGAAGAAACTACTATTCAGATAAAATGAAACTTACTTATAGAATCTGATCCTCTGTTAAGTCAGATAATATCTTTGCTAGTAATGATCTATTGGTTAAATAAGTGTATACTATATTCCCTACAGCAGATGACCCCAGTTATATCCTCAAGACTGCTAAGATTCCAGCAGTCCCACAAGGACTTTCTTCATATGCTTCCTGTTTTTCAATGGATGACACACTCTCAATCTGAAGTGTCCTTTTTGAGGTCAATGGTGAAAAAAAACACATATAATAGTAAAATTATTCTCCATAGAGAGAAAAGCTTTATTATGCTACAATCAATGTGATTCCACCTCACAACCATATTAGTAGGAGAGCTGATGTGATCACAGAAGTAATCTTTAAAATGAAAGACTATTTGACAATTATTATTTGTGAAGTTGATATTTTACCTGACATTTCTAACTGGAGATTAAATGCTCATAAAAATGAATATTTTGCTCCTTATTTTTACTCTAGACAACATAACAAATACCAAATACTCCAAGATAACTTCTAGCAGTTATACACCTAACACCTCCATTTTTACCTGTTTTGTACACACACACACACAAATTCCCCCCAAAAAACACCAAGTCTTCTGTTTATAGCATGCTTTATCCTGACTTAAGCTTCACAAACACCAAATGATGAGAAAGAAAAAAGTAGAGGTTAAAAACCTCCCACTAAGCTAGCCAACACAGAGATTGGCTTTACCCTCTGATTTCCTTCACTGCTGCTGGAACTGATTTTATTTCTATTTAGAAATAAAAAACCCTGTCACTAACTTGAGACTTCCTTCTCTGTCCCAGATGCTGACAGCATTCCCTAAATCAATAAAGACATTGGAGCCCTCAATAATAGTGATATCCCCTTGAAGCAAAAACATTTCTGAGAAGCTTCCTATATCTTTAAAGTGAAAATTATCCATCGTAAAACCTATCTGCTATTTCTACAGGGTATGGTGATATATCTATCCCAGACCAATCAACTAAGAGAAAGCACTGCTAAGTTTGAGGTTGAGTCCATATCTAATGAAGAACAAGCATTTGTCTTTGAGATGGAAACCACTACTCTGGCTCATGCTGCTGCCCTTTGTCAGATTTAGCTCTGCCTGAGTCTGAAAATTCTCTTTCTTCTAACAACACTGGGAAAAGATTAACACCAGACTATAATCCCATTTTATCGAATTAGCTAAAGCTTAAGGATGTTAACAAAGTAATGATGACTGATATAACATCATTATAGAAAATACTCCCTCTGAAATTGAGGATATAACTATTGAGGTTAATACAGTTATTCCACACCCTGATCTTGTTTCTGGGTGGATTTTGACATATAACATGAACTCCCTGCCAGAAAAGCCATTTGGGGTTGAAATAATACTCTCTACAGAAAAACATTCCTAAAGAAATTAAACCTACAAAACCTGACAATCTCACTGTTATTCAAGTTAATTCAAGAAAAACAATTACAATGAAGAAGAAAACTGCCAAGACCTTAATAGGCCAGTAACATATTTTTTTAACATCTTTATTGGAGTATAATTGCTTTACAATGGTATGTTAGTTTCAGCTTCACAACAAAATGAATCAGTTATATATATACATATATTCCCATATCTCTTCCTGCTTGCGTCTCCCTCCCTCCCACCCTCCCTGTGAGAATTCCCTCTCTGAGGAAAAGAACTAACTGAAATCTCTTTTACATAATTACCTTCTGCAGCTACATCCACTGTCAAAAATGCCATTAATTTGTTTTAGATATTTAAATAGTATGAAGCTCAAGAGAAGATGCTTCATCTCAAAAAGACACTGTTACTTACTTGAGAGACAGGCAACTTGAAACTAATGCTGATAATCCGTGGCTCCTGGTGTTTCCTCCATTGACACTAAACCCATAAAGTACCTGGCAAACTCTGCTATGTCTGTTTCAAGTGACACTAGCCACATGTTGGAAAGTATATCCCTTATAAACAGAGACATGGTAAATCCCAAGTTCCTTGCAATTGTATTATTTGGCTGTGAATGTTGATTTCATAATCAGAGGGGACTCTATTGTCTTTTCATCTAATACAAGTAATCATAACAGTGCCCAATCAGAGCACAGAAACAACCTCCAAGGAGAGCCAGTGCCATTGGCCCTGTGGTTGATGCAACAATCACCATGATGACCAATGCTTCAGTCACTATAAAGAACACCACTCTCCTGCCTAGGGATACCACAGAGCCCAGGGAAAGACCTCTGAGTGTGCATGGTGACACTTTTTCCCATGGCTAAAGATAGTTTGCCAAAAATTTATTCTCATCCTCCAACAGAAAACACTAAGACAATAACTGAAGCAACCATTTTCTTTGGAACTAACAACACTATTATTAAATCAGAAACAACTATTACTTCAGAAGGAGACCACATTACTTGAGTAAATGACTATGTGCTAGAAAGTGATTTTTCAACAACTACAGGCAACAAGTTTACAGCTCCAAAGGAAAGACTAAAATTAGAAGGTGAAGTTGAATCCCATCTGGAGAAAGAAGTTGCCACTCTGACAGACACTAAAAATCCAATGACTAATGGGTCTATTACTGAAAACTTCATGCCCATGAAAACTGGTAATATATCATCACCAGCTCCTATTTCCTTAATAGATTTTTACACTGACATGGCAAAAGAAGATATTCTCTTGGATACCATTGACCCAGGGTATGAAGATGTCTCACTAACTCCTGAAGTCTCTGGCACACTAAAGGAAAGCACAGCCAGCATTGCTGATACCCCTATCCTTCCAGCTACAATGGGTGAACCTGGTATTAACAATTATGGTTCCACAGTTAAGTTCAATGTCACTGCTGATGAGGCTGTTGATATCACTGACTCCTCTATCCCTGAGGCTGAAATCGCTCCAGCTACTGAAAAAAACTTCACCACTGTTCCAGACATAATCACCCTTACAGAAGAGAAAATAACTGAAATTGACCTAATTCTTCCTGAAAATGACCCCAATGCTGTGCCTAAACTAACTGATTCTGATGAGGAAAAGTTCATTGCTGTGTTTGAACTCACCATCACTGGTGAAAGAGAAAAAGATAACCCAGAAGATATTCTGCTAACTGATGAAGAGCTACAGATGGAGTCAGTGTTTGGATGGAGAGAGATATGATAAATGAAGCAGAGAGCCATCCCGTTTTTCTTACTGCTGTTGAATCCAGATATGACTTCTTTATCCCTGCATCAGTAGCTACGAACCACGTGGAAGATTCACCTACTATGACAAAAGAAGATTTGTCTGAAAATAATAGAACAGAATCTGTAACAAAGGACACTGAAGCACTGTCAGGAACTACCCCGATCTAGATACCCTAAACCATAAGAAAGACACTTTCATAACTGAAATGGGTGTCTTTAAACTACTGAAAGAAGAACCATATGAGTTCCTGATTTGAAAGCAATAAAAAGAACAACAAAAATGCCACAGAGAATTGCGCAATAGTCTAGATAGCTAGTTTTAACATCTAAGAAGTTTGTCCAGCAAGCAAAACTCTTAATAAATGAAAAAATGTGAGCATTGAAGGCAAGTATAAAACTTAGAAAATACAGATGTTTAAGAATAGTGGTCATACAGCACAATATATTTATGGAAACTTTAAAAACTCAGCAATACAGGAGTTCCCCTACTATCACAAAGTTTAATTGAGTTATTCAATAATTACTTATTTTAATATAAAATCTTTAATCTCAGTCTTCAGGGGTATTAAGAGAGAGCAATAAAGAAAGCTCACTCCCTGCTGCATCTAGCCTTAATAGCATATTTTAATGTGAGTTAAAGAGACAAAGATAATCAAATTAACAATGTATCTCAAAAACAATTATTGTAGTATTAAAAGACCTTAAATGTTTATTCTAAACAGATATTTTATTAGTATGCAACCAATGATTCTCTTTTATTAAAAATATATTTCCAGTCCTCACTCATAGAAAAATTAAGGTTATTTAGTAATTGTTTAGCAACCACTTGTAAGAAACATAAGAAACATTACAGGGTTCCTGGCTCATGTTGGATGCAGACTAAGGCAAAACTGATATTTTACAAATGTGTACATTTGTCAAAAACAATATTGTATATAAACATGTGAATCAATTTAATTTTTTCTTTAAAATTTCTTTCCTGAATTTTTGTCAATGTTTTTCAGGTCTTAAGCACTGATACAGCACTCTTCTTATACTTTTGGTTAGCAGTTCAAGGACATACATCTTCATTCTTTTCTGATACCAACTTTTAAAACTGGTCTGTTTCCACTTTGCTGAATTTTCTTAAATAAATCTTGTTGACAGCAACTGGCTTACTGTGTGTAAATGTGATTGATATTCTAGACCAGAATTCTCAAATTAAGAGAGATATGAGTAAAATGAAAATCCATTGTTTGTTTAAAGAATAACTTAATAATAGCTCTGGATACCAAGAATAGAATTATTCTTTAAGGACTCATGATTTTATTATATTTAAAAAAGAAAAACAATGCCAAAATACTAGTTGAAATTTAATGGTACATATGTGGAAAGTGGACAGAGAGGGATAGGGATTTACACCATTAGATAGACTATAGACTAGAATAATGTTAAACAAGTAAATGTCTAACTACAGATTATGTTAGATATACAAGCAAAATAATAATAATAATAATAATAATAATGATAATAAGAGATTATAGCTTCAGGCTTCACACAAATTCAAGTCCAGGGAAGTTGTGTCTGAGAAAGTGAGATTTAAATTAAAGATTGAAAAATGTGGAGAGTTGGGGACACTACATGCCCAAAGCCCTGAGGCTAGAAATGGCTCAAATTATTCAAGAATATGAACAGACTATGTGGTTGGAACATGTCTTCAGTTGGAAAATGACACAAGTTGAAATGAAAAAGTAGACAGGAGGCAAATCATGCGGTGTTTGTTGAACATTCTGGATTCTATTCAGAGTATATTTGAAAGCTATTAAAGGTTTTAATCATTTTATCCTCAAATCAACCTGAGTACTGAAATACGAAGCAAGCTGAAAAGCATCATTATTTTAAAAACTCCAGCTATAGTTTCTTCCAGGGACGTTGTTTAACGAGGGAAGATCTTTCCTTGCTTCTTTCTAGCTTCTGGTGGTTGCTAGCGATCGTTGACTTTCTTTGGCTTATAGACATATCACTACAATCTCTGCCTCCTTCATCACATGATGTTCTCTTTTGTGTCTCTGTGTCCAAATTTCTCCTGCTTTTGGGACACTGGTCATTGGATTATGCCCCTTAATTCAGCAGGACCTCATCTTAACTTGGTTACATCTGCGAAGATCTCATATCTGAATAAGGTCACATTCACATGTTCTGGGAGTTAAAACTCCAACATATTTGAGAGTGGGAGAAAAGACACAATTCAACCCATAACACCTGTTTGTACAATGTTTATCTTTCCTACTCATTTATATGTTGGATATTTGGATGATCACATAATTTATCATCAAAACTGGAACACTTCTGAGACTGAAAGAAGGCACTATTAATAATGACTCCAAAACAAGAGGCATAAACTAGAGTGTCCTGAGTAAAGAGATCTGATAACCCCATCCTAAGGGAAGAGATCATATCCCTCTTTTCCACTGCTCAATTCTGAGAGCTTTGAACACAATAGAAGTTCAATAAACATCTGTTAAATGAACGAGTTAAATGAAATAGTGAACGAAGATTTCATTTATTAGGCTATGAATGCTCTCAGAGGAAGGATGGTATAATCTGGATACTTACAGATGAAAATGAGTTTACCAGGACAAGAAGGGTATCACTGGTTTCAAGCTGAGGGAGGGGCAAGGACAAAGGTCCAGAAGCATAAAAAAACTTGGTGTGCTCAATAATATTGAAGAAAGGTTAGAGCACAGTGGAGCTGAGAGAGAATGGTAACATGTATATCAAAATGACTGATACAGCCTTACAAAAGGAAAAATTAGCAAACTGTCAGATCATGTATATAAGTTAGAGCTCCCCAGAAAAACAGAACCAATGATGACAGATAAATAGATGAATGGATAGATAGATAGATATATGATAGATAGATTTATTTTAAGAAACTGGATTATTATAACTGTTGAGACTGGCAAGTTTCAACTCCATAGCACAGGTTGATATGCTGAAAATTGAGTTAAGAGTTGATATTGCCGTTTTGAATCCAAAATCCACAAGGCAATTCCCCAGGCTAGAAACTCAGAGTTTCAATATTTCAGTCTCAAGGCAGAATTTCTTTTTTTTGAAGAAACTTAAAACTTTAAGAAATCTTTGCTTTTAAAGCCTTCAACTGATTAGATGAGGTTTATTCACATTATGAAAGGTAATCTGCTTTACCTAAAGTCAACTGATTGTTAATCACATCTATAAAACACCTTCACAGCAACATCTACACTAGTGCCTGACCAAACAACTAGGCACCATAATCTAGCCAAGTTAACACATAAAATTAAATATTGCACTATGTGTATAGCAATTTAGGGTTAACATTTCACATAACTAACAGCTTACATTTCCTGAGTTAGTTTTGCCAAAATTAATAGGGCTTTTTGCAGGAGTTCAAAAGATTTTCATGGTAAAGTACATTGATACGTTGGGGTGAATTTTTTGGAGTCTTTAAGTGAGAATATGTTTAAGTGTACATGGAGCTATATTTTCACAGAGCTCCAGTAAATCTCTTTAGTAACTAATGCTCTGTGTAACAGTTTGAGAAATGCTGATGTGAAAATGAGACGTGTCAAAAGTTTTAAGCAAGGGATTAATATGTTAATTGTGTTTTAGAAATATTATTTTGATGAAACAGTAAAAGTTAGGTTGCGGATAGTAGAGGAAGCAAGAGGTAGAGAGACAAACTATAGCAGAAACCAAAAAATATATATATTCCAATATTCAGTATATTCCAATGTTTATCAATGTATTCCATTTACCTTATTAACCAGAATAATAATAAAGTAAGCACAAGCTTAACTTGTGCTTAAATAATAAAAATAAGAACAAGCTTAACTACATGTCACACTACTCTGTGACATGAAAATTTTATGTAGAAATCTGAACGCTCTAGTATCAGCCTCAGTCGATAGTTGTTCTAGCCAAGTTGGCTGCTTCTCTTTAATGAGAACAAATCTTGCGAGTTGGAATCCTCACGTTTTCTCTCATTCTGTAGAATTTTGGATTAGGTGTAACTTATAACATAGTCAGAAAAGAAAAGGAAGTTCATATATATTAACATAGTAAAAGCATTATTTATCACCTAAATTTATTCCCAGAAGTCGACTAGTTGACAGAGACACAAAAATGCCTAAGACAGAATCTCTCTATCTACAGGTTACTCACTGTAAGAATTAATCAAAATCATAATTAAGAATTAAAACTAATCAAAATTTTCTTAACAGAAGTTAAACATACTCAAAAATATCTTGGTGCAGATGAAAGACAAAGCTGTAGAGATAAACAAATCAGGTTAAAATACCAGGATGTGAAGCTATGAGCAAGTTATTTTCTAAAGTTTCAGTCTGTTTGTATACAAAGTTACTTTACATGCAAAAGGACACAGATCTAGGACTCTATTTTGATTTAGATTTTAGGGTGCTAAAATAAGGATAAGTTATTCTAAAAAAACAAAATTTAAGATATGAACAGCAACAACAAAAAAGAAATAACCAAGGAAATACTGTGTCCAGTGCCCTCAAATTCACCTTTAGGATAAAAAGTCTGGAAGTCCTCATCTGATCTTCAAGTCATCACTGGGTGAATTAATGCCAAGAAGATATAACATTGTTAACAGCTAACTTGAAAGAAAATCATCACAAATTCAATTACCCAAAAATAGACTTCCCACCTGTAAGTATATGATGTTTTTCCATCTTTCTGGTGAAAAATGACAATTTTCCAAGGAAAGTAAAATCTACTGACATCAAAACAAATGTCAAATGACTACAATGCTCACATATTAAACTGCTCAAAAGATGGCGCATTTCTTCTGAGCAAGATAATTACTGTGGCTCACAAAATGTTTTCTCTTACCATTTGAAGAATTATTAGTCTAGTGGTAAAAAGCATATTAACTGGTGTCAAATGGCTCAGTACTCAATTTTTACTCATTTTTATTTCCAGAAAAAGCAATAAAAAGTGTAATGTTTGTACCTGCCCTCCAGCTACTAAGGTTTCAGTTGAGCTAACTTCATAATCTCTGAAAATTAACTTTCAGGAATGAGGTACCTTATCTTAAAAAGCTCAAGATGAACACAAAAATAAGCTACCAAGGAGGGACCTTCAAGATGGCAGAAGAGTTAGACTTGGAGATCACCTTCCTCTCCACAAATACATCAAAAATACATCACATATGGAACAACTCTTACAAAACACAGACTGAACACTGGCAGAAGGCCTCAGACCTCCCAAAAGGCAAGAAAGCCCCCATGTACCTGGGTAGGGCAAAAGAAAAAAAGAAAAAACAGAGACAAAAGAATAGGGATGGGACCTGCACCTCTAGGAGGGAACTGTGAAGAAGGAAAAGTTTCCACACACTAGGAAGCCCCTTCACTGGAGGAGACGGGGGTGGGCGGGTGGGGGTGGCGGGAAGCTTCAGAGCCACGGAGGAGAGCGCAGCAACAGGGGTGCAGAGGACAAAGTGGAGAGATTCCCGCACAGAGGATCGGTGCCGACCAGCCCTCACCAGCCCAAGAGGCTTGTCTGCTCACCTGCTGGGGCAGGTGGGGGCTGGGAGCTGAGGCTCGGGCTTCGGAGGTCAGATCTCAGGGAGAGGACTGGAGTTGGCTGCGTGAACACAGCCTGAAGGGGCTAGTGTACCACAGCTAGCCGGGAGGGAGTCCGGGAAAAAGTCTGGCCCTGCCTAGGAGGCAAGAGGTCTTTTTCTTGAGGTGTGCGAGGAGAGGGGATTCCTGCTCCATGTGCCCACAGAAAGCAGAGAACCACCTAAACGAACTCCAAAGATGGGTGCGAGCTGCAGTTATCAGCTCGGAACCAGAGATGGGCATGAAACGTTAATGCTGCTGCTACAACCACCAAGAGTCCTGTGTGCAAGCACAGGTCACTATCCACACACCCACGCCATCCACCCCCAGGAGCCTGTGCAGCCTGCCACTTCCAGGGTTCTGTGATCCAGGGATAACTTCCCCAGGAGAACACACAGCCACCTCAGGTTGTTGCAACGTCACACCAGCCTCTGCTGCCTCAGGATCACCCCACATTCCAATTATAACTAGCATACCCTTCCCTCCCCAACGCCTGAGTCAGCAAGAGCCCTCTAATCAGCTGCTGCATTAGCCCTCCCCTGTCTGGGTGGGGAACAGATGTCTCAGGGTCACCTACATGCAGAGGTGGGGCCAAAACCAAAGCTGAAACCCAGGAGCTGTGTGAACAAAGAAGAGAAAGGGAAATCTCTCTGTGCAGCCTCAGGAGCAGTGCATTAAATCCCTGCAATCAACTTGATAAACCCTGCATCTGTGGAATACCTAAATAGACAACGAATCATCCCAAAATTGAGGCTGTGGACTTTGGGAGCAACTGTAGACTTGGGGTTTGCTGTCTGCAACTGATTTTTTTCTGAATTTAATGTTTATCTTAGTTTAGTTTTTAGCAGTTGTTATCACTGGTGGATTTGTTTATTGGTTTGGTTGCTCTCCTCTTTGTTTTATTATTTTTTTAATTTTAATATTTTTTTATTTATAATTTATTTTTTTCACCCTTTTCTTCTGAGCAGTGTGGCTGACACAGTCTTGGTGCTCCAGCCTGGTGTCAGGCCTGAGCCTCTGAGGAGGTATAGCCAAGTTCAGGACACTGGACTACCAGAGACCTCCCGGACCCAGGTAATATTAATCAGTGAGAGCTCTCCCAGAGATCTCCATCAAAATGCTAAGACCCAGCTCCACCCAATGACCAGCAAGCTCCAGTGCTGGATGCCCCATGCCAAACAGCTAGCAAGACAGGAACACAGTCACACCAATTAGGAGAGAGGCTGCTTAAAATCATACTAAATTCACAGACACCCCAAAATACACCACTGGATACAGCCCTGCCCACCAGAAAGTCAGGATCCAACCCCACCAACCAGAATTCAGGCACCAGTTCCCTCCACCAGGAAGCCAACACAAGCCACTGAAACATTTCCCATTGGGGGCAGACACGAAAAACAATGGGAACTACAAACCTGCAGCCTGTGAAAAGGAGACCCCCAAACACAGTAAGTTAAACAAAGTGAGAAGACAGAGAAATATGTAGAAGATGAAGGAGCAAGGTAAAAAACCCACCACACCAAACAAATGAGGAGGAAATAGGCAGTCTACCTGAAAAATAATTCAGAATAATGATAGTAAAGATGATCCAGAATTTTGGAAATAGAATGGAGAAAATACAAGAAATGTTTAACAAGGACCTAGAAGAACTAAAGAGCAAACAAACAATGTTGAACAACACAATAAATGAAATTAAAAATACTCTAGATGGGATCAATAGCAGAATAACTGAGGCAGAAGAACACATAAGTGAACTGGAAGATAAAATAGTGGAAATAACTACCACAGAGCAGAATAAAGAAAAAAGAATGAAAAGAATTGAGGACAGTCCCATAGACCTCTGGGACATTAAATGCACCAACATTTGATGTATAAGTGTCCCAAAAGAAGAAGAGATATAGAAAGGGTCTGAGAAAATATTTGAAGAGATTATAGTTGAAAATTTCCCTAACATGGGAAAGGAAATAGTCAATCAAGTCCAGGAAGCACAGAGAATCCCATACAGGATAAATGCAAGAAGAAACACTCCAAGACACATATTAATCAAACTATCAAAAATTAAATACAAAGAAAAAATATTAAAAGCAGCAAGGGAAAATCAACAAATAATATACAAGAGAATCCTCATAAGGTTAAGAGCTGATCTTTCAGCAGAAACTCTGCAAGCCAAACAGGAGAGGCAGGACATATTAAAATTGATGAAAGGGAAAAAACTACAACCAACATTACTCTACCCAGCAAGAATCTCATACAGATTCAACAGAGAAAACCTTTACAGGCAAGTAAAAGTTAAGAGAATTCAGCACCACCAAACTAGCTTTACAACAAATGCTAAAGGAAATTCCCTAGGCAGGAAACACAGGAGAAGGAAAAGACCTGCAAAAAAAAAAAAAAAACAAACAAACAATTAAGAAAATGATAATAGGAACATACTTATTGATAATTACTTAAATGTAAATGGATTAAATGCTCCAACCAAAGACATAAACTGGCTGAATGGATACAAAAACAAGACCTGTGGAGGAAGGCGGAAGATGGCGGAAGAGTAAGACGCGGAGATCACCTTCCTCCCCACAGATACACCAGAAATACATATACACGTGGAACAACTCCTACAGAACACCTACTGAAGGCTGGCAGAAGACCTCAGACCTCCCAAAAGGCAAGAAACTCCCCACGTACATGGGTAGGGCAAAAGAAAAAACAGACAAAAGAATAGGGATGGCACCTGCACCAGTGGGAGGGAGCTGTGAAGGAGGAAAAGTTTCCACACACTAGGAAGCCCCTTCGCGGGCGGAGACTGCGGGAGGCGGAGGGGGGAGCTTCGAAGCTGCGGAGGACTGCACAGCAACGGGTGCGGAGGGCAAAGCGGGGAGATTCCCGCACAGAGGATCGGTGCCGACCGGCACTCACCAGCCCGAGAGGCTTGTCTGCTCACCCGCCGGGGCGGGCGGGGCTGCGAGCTGAGGCCGGAGCGCAGGGAGAGGACTGGGGTTGGCGGCTTGAACATAGCCTGAAGGGGTTAGTGCACCACAGCTAGCCGGGAGGGAGTCCGGGGAAAAAGCCTGCACCTGCCGAAGAGGCAGGAGACTTCTCCTTCCCTCTTTGTTTCCTGGGGCGTGAGGAGAGGGGTTTAAGAACGCTGCTTAAAGGAACTCCAGAGACGGGCGCGAGCCGCGGCTAAAAGCGCGAACCCCAGAGACGGGCGCGAGCCGCAGCTGAAAGCGCGGACCCCAGAGACTGGCGCGAGCCGCGGCTGAAAGCGCGGAATCCAGAGACGGGCGCGAGCCGCGTCTGAAAGCGCGGAATCCAGAGACGGGCGCGAGCCGCGGCTAAGAGCGCGGACCCCAGAGGCGGGCGGGAGACGTTAAGGCTGCTGCTGCCGCCACCGAGGGGCCTGTGTGCGAGCACAGGTCACTCTCCACACCCCTCTTCCGCGGAGCCTGTGCAGCCTGCCACTGCCAGGTTCCCGGGATCCAGGGACAACTTCCCCGGGACAGCGCACAGCGCGCCTCAGGCTGGTGCAAAGTCACGCCGGCCTTTGCCACCGCAGGCCCGCCCCGCACTCTGTGCCCCTCCGTCCCCGCCGGCCTGAGTGCGCCAGAGCCCCCAATCAGCGGCTCTTTTAACCCCATCCTGTCTGAGCAAAAAACAGACGCCCTCCAGCGATCTACACGCAGTGGCAGGGCCAAATCCAAAGCTTAGCCCTGGGAGCTGTGAGAACAAAGAAGAGAAAGGGAAATCTCTCCCAGCAGCCTCAGAAGCAACGGATTAAAGCTCCACAATCAACTTGATATACCCTGCATCTATGGAATACCTGAATAGACAACCAATCATCCCAAATTAAGGAAGTGGACTTTAGGAGCAAGATCTATGATTTTTTCCCCTTTCCTCTTTTTGTGAATGTGTATGTGTATGCTTCTGTGTGAGATCTTGTCTGTATAGTCTTGCTTCCACCATTTGTCCTAGGGTTCTATCCGTCCATGTTTTTTTTTAATTTTTTTTCTTAATAATTAATTTTAATAACAATATTATACTTTACCTTCGTTCTTTCTTTCTTTCTTTCCGTCCTTCCTTCCCTCCTTTAGACAACGAATCATCCCAAATTGAGGAGGTGGTCTCTGACAGCAAGATTTAGGATTTTTCCCCATTTACCTCTTTTAGTGAGGGTGTATGTGTATGCTTCTGTGTAAGATTTTGTCTGTATAGCTTTGCTTCCAACATTTGTCCTAAGGTTCTTTCCGTCCCTTTTTTTTTTTCTAAATAAGAATTTTTTAATTCAATAACTTTATTATACTTTATTTTATTTTTACTGTATCTTCTTTCTTTCTGTCTTTTTTCCTTCTTTCCCTTCTTCCTTCCTTCCTCCCTCCCTCCCTCCCTCCCTCCTTTCTTTCCTTCTTGCCTTCTTTCCTTCTCTGCTTCTTTCTTTCTTTCTTCCTTCCTTCCTACCCTCCTTTCCTTCTTTCTTTCCTCATACTTCTACTAATTCCCTCTACTTTTTCTCCCTTTTATCCTGAGCCGTGTGGATGAAAAGCTTTTGGTGCTCCAGCCAGGAGGCAGGGCTCTGCCTCTGAGGTAGGAGAGCCAACTTCAGGACACTGATCAACAAGAGACCTCCCAGCTCCACATAATATCAAACGGCGAAAATCTCCCAGAGACCTCCATCTTAACACCAGCACCCAGCTTCACTCAACGACCAGCAAGCCACAGTGCTGGAAAACCTATGCCAAACAACTAGCAAATCAGGAACACAACCTCACCCATTAGCAGAGAGGCTGCCTAAAATCATAATAAGGCCACAGACACCCCCAAACACACCACCAGACGTGAACCTGCCCACTAGAGAGACAAGATCCAGCCTCATCCACCACAACACAGGCGCTAGTCCCCTCCACCAGGAAGCCTACACAACCCACTGAACCAACCTTAGCCACTGGAGACAGACATCAAAAACAGGAGGAACTACGAACCTGCAGCCTGCAAAAAGGAGACCCCAAACACAGTAAGATAAGCAAAATGAGAAGACAGAAAAACACACAGCAGATAAAGGAGCAAGATAAAAATGCACCAGACCTAACAAATGAAGAGGAAATAGGCAGTTTACCTGAAAGAGAATTCAGAATAATGATAGTAAGGTTGATCCGAAATCTTGGAGATAGAATGGACAATAGATTGGACAAAATGCAAGAATCAGTTAACAAGGACCTAGAAGAACTAAAGATGAAACAAGCAACGATGAACAACACAATAAATGAAATTAAAAGTACTCTAGATGGGATCAATAGCAGAATAACTGAGGCAGAAGAACGGATAAGTGACCTGGAAGATAAAATAGTGGAAATAACTACTGCAGAGCAGAATAAAGAAAAAAGAATGAAAAGAACTGAGGACAGTCTCAGAGACCTCTAGGACAACATTAAACGCACCAACATTCGAATTATAGGGGTTCCAGAAGAAGAAGAGAAAAAGAAAGGGACTGAGAAAATATTTGAAGAGATTATAGTTGAAAACTTCCCTAACATGGGAAAGGAAATAGTTAATCAAGTCCAGGAAGCACAGAGAGTCCCATACAAGATAAATACAAGGAGAAATATGCCAAGACACATATTAATCAAACTGTCAAAAATTAAATACAAAGAAAGCATATTAAAAGCGGCAAGGGAAAAACAACAAATAACACATAAGGGAATCCCCATAAGGTTAACAGCTGATCTCTCAGCAGAAACCCTACAAGCCAGAAGGGAGTGGCAGGACATACTGAAAGTGATGAAGGAGAAAAACCTGCAGCCAAGACTACTCTACCCAGCAAGGATCTCATTCAGATTTGATGGAGAAATTAAAACCTTTACAGACAAGCAAAAGCTGAGAGAGTTCAGCACCACCAAACCAGCTTTACAACAAATGCTAAAGGATCTTTTCTAGGCAGGAAACACAAGAGAAGGAAAAGACCTATAATAACGAACCCAAAACAATTTAGAAAATGGGAATAGGAACATACATATTGATAATTACCTTAAATGTAAATGGACTAAATGCTCCCACCAAAAGACACAGATTAGCTGAATGGATACAAAAACAAGACCCTTATATATGCTGTCTACAAGAGACCCACTTCAGACCTAGAGACACATACAGACTGAAAGTAAGGGGATGGAAAAAGATATTCCATGGAAATGGAAGCCAAAAGAAAGCTGGAGTAGCAATTCTCATATCAGACAAAATAGACTTTAAAATAAGGACTATTAAAAGAGACAAAGAAGGACACTACATAATGATCAAGGGATCGATCCAAGAAGAAGATATAACAATTGTAAATATTTATGCACCCAACATAGGAGCACCTCAATACATAAGGCAAATACTAACAGCCATAAAAGGGGAAATCGACAGTAACACATTCATAGTAGGGGACTTAAACACCCCACTTTCACCCATGGACAGATCATCCAAAATGAAAATAAATAAGGAAACACAAGCTTTAAATGATACATTAAACAAGATGGACTTAATTGATATTTATAGGACACTCCATCCAAAAACAACAGAATACACATTTTTCTCAAGTGCTCATGGAACATTCTCCAGGATAGATCATATCTTAGGTCACAAATCAAGCCTTGGTAAATTTAAGAAAATTGAAATTGTATCAAGTATCTTTTCTGACCACAACGCCATGAGACTAGATATCAATTACAGGAAAAGATCTGTAAAAAATACAAACACATGGAGGCTAAACAATACACTACTTAATAATGAAGATATCACTGAAGAAATCAAAGAGGAAATCAAAAAATACCTAGAAACAAATGACAATGGAGACGCAACGACCCAAAATCTGTGGGATGCAGCAAAAGCAGTTCTAAGGGGGAAGTTTATAGCAATACAAGCCCACCTTAAGAAGTAGGAAACATCTCGAATAAACAACCTAACCTTGCACCTCAAGCAATTAGAGAAAGAAGAACAAAAAAACCCCAAAGCTAGCAGAAGGAAAGAAATCATAAAAATCAGATCAGAAATAAATGAAAAAGAAATGAAGGAAACAATAGCAAAGATCAATAAAACTAAAAGCTGGTTCTTTGAGAAGATAAACAAAATAGATAAACCACTAGCCAGACTCATCAAGAAAAAAAGGGAGAAGACTCAAATCAATAGAATTAGAAATGAAAAAGGAGAGGTAACAACTGACACTGCAGAGATAAAAGAGATCATGAGAGATTACTACAAGCAACTCTATGCCAATAAAATGGACAATCTGGAAGAAATGGACAAATTCTTAGAAATGCACAACCTGCCAAGACTGAATCAGGAAGAAATAGAAAATATGAACAGACCAATCACAAGCACTGAAATTGAAACTGTGATTAAAAACCTTCCAACAAAGAAAAGCCCAGGAGCAGATGGCTTTACAGGCGAATTCTATCAAACATTTAGAGAAGAGCTAACACCTATCCTTCTCAAACTCTTCCAAAATATAGCAGAGGGAGGACCACTCCCAAACTCCTTCTACGAGGCCACCATCACCTTGATACCAAAACCAGACAAGGATGTCACAAAGAAAGAAAACTACAGGCCAATATCACTGATGAACATAGATGCAAAAATCCTCAACAAAATACTAGCAAACAGAATCCAACAGCACATTAAAAGGATCATACACCATGATCAAGTGGGGTTTATTCCAGGAATGCAAGGATTCTTCAATATACGCAAATCTATCAATGTGATAAACCATATTAACAAATTGAAGGAGAAAAACCATATGATCATCTCAATAGATGCAGAGAAAGCTTTTGACAAAATTCAACACCCATTTATGATAAAAACCCTGCAGAAAGTAGGCATAGAGGGAACTTTCCTCAACATAATAAAGGCCATATATGACAAGCCCACAGCAAACATCATCCTCAATGGTGAAAAACTGAAAGCATTTCCACTAAGATCAGGAACAAGACAAGGTTGCCCACTCTCACCACTATCATTCAACATTGTTTTGGAAGTTTTAGCCACAGCAATCAGAGAAGAAAAGGAAATAAAAGGAATCCAAATCGGAAAAGAAGAAGTAAAGCTGTCACTGTTTGCAGATGACATGATCCTATACATAGAGAACCCTAAAGATGCTACCAGAAAACTACTAGAGCTAATCAATGAATTTGGTAAAGTGGCAGGATACAAAATTAATGCACAGAAATCTCTGACATTCCTATATACTAATGATGAAAAATCTGAAAGTGAAATCAAGAAAACACTCCCATTTACCATTGCAACAAAAAGAATAAAATATCTAGGAATAAACCTACCTAAGGAGACAAAAGACCTGTATGCAGAAAATTATAAGACACTGATGAAAGAAATTAAAGATGATACAAATAGATGGAGAGATATACCATGTTCTTGGATTGGAAGAATCAACATGGTGAAAATGACTCTACTACCCAAAGCAATCTATAGATTCAATGCAATCCCTATCAAACTACCACTGGCATTTTTCACAGAACTAGAACAAAAAATTTCACAATTTGTATGGAAACACAAAAGACCCCGAATAGCCAAAGCAATCTTGAGAACGAAAGAAGGAACTGGAGGAATCAGGCTCCCTGACTTCAGACTATACTACAAAGCTACAGTTATCAAGACGGTATGGTACTGGCACAAAAACAGAAAGATAGATCAATGGAACAGGATAGAAAGCCCAGAGATAAACCCATGCACATATGGACACCTTATCTTTGATAAAGGTGGCAGTAATGTACAATGGAGAAAGGACAGCCTCTTCAATAAGTGGTGCTGGGAAAACTGGACAGGTACATGTAAAAGTATGAGATTAGATCACTCCCTAACACCATACACAAAAATAAGCTCAAAATGGATTAAAGACCTAAATGTAAGGCCAGAAACTATCAAACTCTTAGAGGAAAACATAGGCAGAACACTCTATGACATAAATCACAGCAAGATCCTTTCTGACCCACCTCCTAGAGTAATGGAAATAAAAACAAAAATAAACAAATGGGACCTAATGAAACTTCAAAGCTTTTGCACAGCAAAGGAAACCATAAACAGGACCAAAAGACAACCCTCAGAATGGGAGAAAATATTTGCAAATGAAGCAACCGACAAAGGATTAATCTCCAAAATTTACAAGCAGCTCATGCAGCTCAATAACAAGAAAACAAACAACCCAATCCAAAAATGGGCAGAAGACCTAAATAGACATTTCTCCAAAGAAGATATACAGACTGCCAACAAACACATGAAAGAATGCTCAACATCATTAATCATTAGAGAAATGCAAATCAAAACTACAATGAGATATCATCTCACACCAGTCAGAATGGCCATCATCAAAAAATCTACAAACAATAAATGCTGGAGAGGGTGTGGAGAAAAGGGAACACTCTTGCACTGCTGGTGGGAATGTGAATTGGTTCAGCCACTATGGAGAACAGTATGGAGGTTCCTTAAAAAACTACAAATAGAACTACCATATGACCCAGCAATCCCACTACTGGGCATATACCCTGAGAAAACCAAAATTCAAAAAGAGTCATGTACCAAAATGTTCATTGCAGCTCTATTTACAATAGCCCGGAGATGGAAACAACCTAAGTGTCCATCATCGGATGAATGGATAAAGAAGATGTGGCACATATATACAAAGGAATATTACTCAGCCATAAAAAGAAACGAAATTGAGCTATTTGTAATGAGGTGGATAGACCTAGAGTCTGTCATACAGAGTGAAGTAAGTCAGAAAGAAAAAGACAAATACCGTATGCTAACACATATATATGGAATTTAAGAAAAAAAATGTCAAGAAGAACCTAGGGGTAAAGCAGGAATAAAGACGCAGACCTCCTAGAGAACGGATGAGGTTATGGGGAGGGGGAAGGGTGAGCTGTGACAGGGCGAGAGAGAGTCATGGGCATATACACACTAACAAACGTAGTAAGGTAGATAGCTATTGGGAAGCAGCCGCATGGCACAGGGATATTGGCTCGGTGCTTTGTGACAGCCTGGAGGGGTGGGATAGGGAGGGTGGGAGGGAGGGAGACGCAACAGGGAAGACATATGGGAACATATGTTTATGTATGACTGATTCACTTTTTTATAAAGCAGAAACTAACACACCATTGTAAAGCAATTATACCCCAATAAAGATGTTAAAAAAAATTAGACATATATATATATATATATATATATATATATATATATATATTTTAAAGGGACAGGCTTTTAGAATGTTAAATGCTAGAGGAGATTCAATGCCAACTCAGAAGCTTACAAAATGATTCCTCAATGGCTGTGACAACATTAGGAAGTGTATCCAACTTCCGTAAGAAGGGCATAGACTAAGGTCATTTATGGCAACAAAGGACAAATTTACTCAAGGCATATACCAGGGACTAGTTTAGTACAAGGAAAATAAATGTGACCACAGAATCAATAACGACATTCACAAACAAGAAGAGAGACAGGCTGTTTGTCAACCAGTGAAAAGCCAAGGGAAACAAAGTCATGAGGAAAAGTCAGGAGAGCTGAATTCACCTCAGATAAACTCAGCGGCTTATTCAAAGTGTCCTGTGGACAGTGCTGATACTGATTTCACTAAAGCTTAAAAGGACAGACCAGAGACCAGTCACCTGTGTACATACCCAAAGGCATAGTTGTCACTTGGGTTTTTGTCACTTGTTTATGTGGCTTGGCAATTTCAAGAGCCAGATTCTTTTTTTTCATCCATGAGCTTATCAGCTACTCACTGTTGCCAGAATTTTCTCCAAGAGTATGATTTCATTTTTAGAACTTTTGAACTCTTTAAATGCAGCCTTTTTATATCAAAGTTTTGAGCTCTTTTAAATGCTGCTTTTTGACAAAGAATGCTTAATCATTTACCTAAATGAGTACATGCTAAGGACCTAGAATCTCAGAAGGTTAGAGATGGAAGTGCAGGTCACCCCCAGAGAGAAGTGGTTGGAAAAGGTCACTCATATTTGTTAAGGTGTCTTTGAAAGACCAGGTTTAGATAGGCATAGAATAGGATGAGTGTGAACATTTATTAGGGTAGAAGGGAATAGGTTTTTGAGCCTGGGGACACTAAAGACATTTGACTATTTTATAATTATTCCCAAAGATGACATCATTAAAAATTGTCCTTTGTGTATTGTAATTTTCTTGACCCTTAGGGTTGGTGGAGTTAAAGAACAACTATCCTGAAATAAGCATCATTTCATTCTAAATTAGGCAAATAAATGCCAACTATTTATATTACTGTGTCTAGATGTGTAATTTGAGGTGTTTGGAGATTTATAGGGCATCACGGAGAAACAATTGAAATAATTAAATGTCTGGGAAATTGATTTTTGCATATAGGGTAAAGCACTGAGATCTTTGGGTTCGTGTAAAATCGGACCACTGATTACCGTAAGTATTTGAAATTATATTGCACAAAGTTAAAGTGGTGGGTTGTACCTCTTCCCCATAACACCCTACTTAAAGTATGAAATTTGCTTTTGAGATTTTTCTAGAGCCACCATTGGAGGCTTTGTTTTCTTTCTTCAGTAAGAATTTGTGATAGAAACAGAGCTTACAATGAGGTAGCAGGGGTTGAAATTAGACAATACAAAGAAGTACAGTTCATGTTTTTTTTAATTACAAATTTTTTTAAACATCTTTATTTGAGTATAATTGCTTTACAATGGTGTGTTAGTTTCTGCTGTATAACAAAGTGAATCAGCTATACATATACATATATCCACTCCCTCTTGTGTCTCCCTCCCAACCTCCCTATCCCACCCCTCTAGGTGGTCACAAAGCACGGAGCTGATCTCCCTGTGCTATGAGGCTGCTTCCCACTAGTATTTCATATTTTTAATGTGAAAATTCATTTGTACCTATGAACATTTAATAACATGATTGGAGGGAAATGAAAGGATTTGCAGACATCATAGTTGAATTCCCTTTTCATGTGCATTGTCCTGATTTTCTATTGAATTTATTAGAGTGAATCTACTCCTTTCCATAATTATTTGATGATTTTAGCCACAATTACAACCAACTAAGCACAATTTCTCCTCCTTTACTATCAGGCATGACATTTACTTGCAGAAAGACTTTTACTTAATTTCACTGCAACTTTTTCCCCTAACTCTATTGAGGTAAGATTGACAAATAAAAATTACATATATTTAACGTGTATAATGTGATAATATTATATACATGTACATGGTGAAATGATTACCACAATGTAACTAATTAACATTTCTATCCTCTCATTTATTTACCATTTGTGTGTATGTAGTGAGAAAACTTGATATGTGCTCTCTTAGCAACAAGATATAGTTCCTATTCTGAAAGAATTACTGTTGCAACTGTGTTGAGAATAGATTCTAAAAGGGTAGGAGAAGCAAGCAGTTCAGTTGGGGGCTACTGTGAAACTCAGGTGAGAAATAATAGTGATTGTAACCCAGGTACTTGCAGTGTAGATCATGACAAGTGACTGGATTCTGGATATATTTTGAAGATAGTGGTATTATGAGTTACTGATGATCTCATATGTGGCATGTGACAAACAGAGGAGTAAAGGATGATTGGAATAATGTTTATCCTCTGTTTATTATTAAAAAATAGATTTTATATGAAAGCATCAAAGATAATGCCTGGAAACAGTGGGCAAGCCAATGTTTGTTTTTAAAGGCCTATTCTTCTGGAAGAGCAGAAGTAATTTGATGTTAAACTGTTTCTGAAAATGTTTTGTTTTATATTGTAGACAAGTCAGAGGGTTAAGCCACAAATGAATATTTTTCCATATGCAACTGTTTGATTTTATTTATACAGCAAAGACAATTTTTGGAGGGAAAATCCTGTTGATTTGTAAAATGTCACAACATTAACAATTTAGTGGATACTTAATACTTTGCAGATATGCAACCTAATCTCACATGATACTTGCAACTCCATTAGGCAATAGTATTGCTACAGTACTAGTTGAGAAAATCATCATTAGAGAAATTAAATAATTTGCCTTGAGCTACATTGTTTTTAATTACAGAATCTGGGATTTGAACCTATTTTATCTGATTCCAGCATCCATATTATGTAACTGCCAAACCAATTTATTATGCTACCTATTACACACATTTAATCTGAGTGTATTAAAAACTTAAAAACAAAGAAATTTAGAGTTGATTTGTTACATTCAGGGGTAAATCATAAGTTACCTTGCATCTGCTAATAGTGTGCTCAAAACTGAGGTATACTGATCACCAGGGAATCAGGGAGAGTCTGTTCTGTGGTCAGGTGGTCAATATGATGATCATTTTGATCATGTCCATGATCATTTAAATACTAAGGAAAAATAGAAATATAATGTTTATGCTAATGAATAGAATAATATTCTTCCATATGGTTTTCTGATTTTAATTCTGGGTCCTCAAATACATTCTGTCTTTGCTCACTCTGTAGTGTTGGTGTCAGTCCTGTCTGCTATGAAGGCTTAAGTTTACCTTTTAAACCTCTGCTTTAGGCTCAGAAACCTTTACACAATTGTCATGCATAACGAGCAGGCAGGATAAAACTCCCAGCTCAAACTTTCCTAGAAGTAGACTATTAATGAAGTTTGTGGGTGCAGAAGAAGTTTTTGACAGAGAGGAGAAGCTCCCTGGGAAATCTTCTGACACCCCAAACACATCTCCAGTAACTTTCAGGGTATTGGGTAAGTCACTTGATATCACACTGGTATGTTTACAGGTGGGTCAGATAATATCAAACTGGTAATTTTCTTTTTGAGATGAAGACATTTATTAATCGTCCTTGAAAACAAAATGCAGAATTTCCAAGGATATGCTTTGAAAAGATGTCAGACTCTATTGCATCTCTTTTGTGTTATTAAATGACTCTATATTCTTATCTAAGCCTCTTATTTTAGACAAAATGTTAATAATTATTTTTGGTGTGTGTGTAGAATTGTATTTCCTTGTCTGGGTTGGAAAGTGAAGAAGTTCAGCATGAAAACCTCACATATTTCCAAGCAGGATGGGCTATTGGGTGGTATTCTGCTGAAAACACTCTGATGTTTTCTGGTTGTAAGTCAAAGTACAAAAGTCCTTATCAATGTACAGGACCTGCATACCTCTTTGGCGGGTCATCTTCTACTTCTCTTTCCCTTGTTCACCCACTCTAGCCACCCTAGTGTTCTGGCTTTTTCTCTGAGCTTGGCAGGTTCTGTTCTACTTCACAGCTTTTGCAATTTCAGCCACTCCTCCGGGAGTATTCTTCTCCTGGAGCTTTGTATGACTTACTCCTTCCCACCATTCAGCTCTCTGACCAACCTCACCTGCTCAAAGAAGACTTCTTTGACCCCCTAAATTATGTATCTTCTCTCCCTCTGTCATTCTGCCAGCTTTTTTCTTTATAAGTTTCTTTAATATCTATATTTTACTGCATATTATTTGTTAACTGCCTGAGTGCACCCTTAAAATATATGTGCACGAGGAGAGGAACTTGGTCTTATTGTCATAGATGTTTATCCCCAGCACCTCTATTATATGCATGACCTGTAATAGATAATCAAAAATATTCATTGAATAAAAGGAATGAAGTGAAGGTAATTTCTTGGTCAATGGATAAAAATAATTGAGATTTACTGCATTTTGCATTCTGAATGACCCACATGACTTTAATATTTTTTAAAAATATACATCATATATAAGAAAGAAAATCTGAAGAGGTATCCAATTAAAGCCTCCTCTCTGATTCATTGAGAAGTCAGAAAATGTGCTCCTACACTCAAGTATATTATTAGCAGTTGCTTAATTTTTGTGTCAAATTATTTAGAAATCCCTCAAAACTCTCTCTCACAGAACCATGTTTTATTTTTCTAGCACTTGTTTTACCCTAATTTCCTCAAATGAAATAAATTTTCATTTATTTATTTTCTGCCTAGTTTCACTGTAATGTAATTTCAATGAGAGTAGGTCTCTTGCTATTTTTATTTTTGTTCACACCTATGTTCCTAGTACCTAGAACAATTCCTGGCACAAAGGAGATTAAAAAGCTATTCTTTGAATGAATATCTTTGGAGCAGAGTTCAGGGAATAGCAAGGTAAGTTCTTTTACTTTAGCTATGTTACTTAGTCTATGATTTGCTGTTCTTGGGTCTTTCACAGAAAGAATTGGCTATGTTTAGATGAGTGGTAAAGGGTGTGATAGCATATGTGATACTAGTAAAAACAGAGACATAAAAGTTAGGAAAAGCAAGCAAAAAATAATGGCCTTTACTGCCTCAGGAAATGAAATAAAATACAACAATAAATTATATGCCTGTAAAAGAGATTTAATAGGAAAAGTAAAGAAATTCAAATTCCAAAGGTATTACTGTTGCTATACATTTTCTTTAGTGTACATGATATAATCCACAGATGCCATCATAGTAGAACCAAACACTTGAGTAAAAGAACATGGAATAAAATTTTGATTCATTTGAAGACGTATACAAATCAATGTTCTAGGAGGAAGACGTTTCAGAGGTTCATATCAGAAGATATAAAATTTGAATCTAGTCACTCAAAATTTAAACCAAAAGTTGTATTAATTCCATTTGACTGTTCTCCAAATTCTCTTTCTGCCCCCCAAACACACATACCAATGCTACTATATCACAGTTAGACATAGTGTTATGGTTCCTGAGAGAGTAAAGTCTCCATTCTCTCCTTTATATGAAGGTAGGATGGAGCCACATGTCTAATTCTGACAAATGGACAGTGAGAAGTATCATGTGTGCCATTATCTGGTTATGGCAATTAACCACAAGAAGTTTCATGTGTCCCCTTACTCTCTCTTATCCTGATGCTGGGACTTTGGATGCCTTGAGGTCCAGAGGTAGCACATGAAAGTCATATATCACACCTGTATCAGAATGTAATGCCATGTAAGAAATAGTCTTCTATTACATAAGACACTAATATTTGGGGGACTATTTATTACCACAGCATGCTGAGCCTATTACAAGTAATACCGTGACTTTTGATTAATATCTAAATAATTGTACATTCAATACACACACACACAGGCACACACAAACACATATAATTATTAAAATATAACAAGAAGATTAATAATCGTTGTATCCTTTTTTTTTAAACAGTTTTATTAGAGTAAAATTGCTTTACAATGGTGTGTTAGTTTCCGCTTTATAACAAAGTGAATCAGCAATATGTATACATATATCCCCAAATCTCCTCCCTCTTGTGTCTCCCTCCCACCCTCCCTATCCCACCCCTCTAGGTGGTCACAAAGCACCGAGCTGATCTCCCTGTGCTATGCGGCTGCTTCCCACTAGCTCTCTATTTTACATTTGGTAGTGTATATATGTCCATGCCACTCTCTCACTTCGGCCTAGCTTACACTTCCCCCTCCCCGTGTCCTCAAGTCCATTCTCTATGCCTGTGTCTTTATTCCTGTCCTGCCCATGGGTTCTTCAGAACCATATATATATATATAGATATATAGATATATATTTTTAGATTCCATATATATGTGTTAGCATACAGTATTTGTTTTTCTCTTTCTGACTTACTTCACTCTGGATGACAGACTCTAGGCACATACACCTCACTACAAATAACTCAACTTCATTTCTTTTCATGGCTGAGTAATATTCCATTGTATATATGTGCCACATCTTGTTTATCCATTCATCTGTCCATGGACACTTAGGTTGCTTTCATGTCTTGGCTATTGTAAATAGTACTGCAATGAACATTTTGGTACATGTTTATTTTTGAATTATGGTTTTCTCAGGGTATATGCCCAGTAGTGGGATTGCTGGATCATATGGTAGTTCTATTTTTAGTTTTTTAAGGAACTTCCATAGTGTTCTCCATAGTGGCTGTATCAATTTACATTCCCACCAACAGTGCAAGAGGGTTCCCTTTCCTCCACACCCTCTCCAGCATTTGTGGTTTGTAGATTTTCTGATGATGCCCATTCTAACTGGTGTGAGGTGATACCTCACTGTAGTTTTGATTTGCATTTCTCTAATAATTAGTGATGTTGAGCAGATTTTCATGTGCTTCTTGGCCACCTGTATGTCCTCTTTGGAGAAATGTCTATTTAGGACTTCTGCCCATTTCTGGATTCGTTTTTTTTTGGTGTTGAGCTGCATGAGCTGCTTGTAAATTTTGGAGATTTGTCAGTTGCTTCATTTGCAAATACTTTCTCCCGTTCTGAGGGTTGTCTTTTAGTCTTGTTTCTGCTTTCCTCTAGTCCTCTCGTGTGCAAAAGGTTTTAAGTTTCATTAGGTCCCATTTGTTTATTTTTGTTTTTATTTCCATTTCTCTAGGAGGTGGATCAAAAAGGATCTTGCTGTGATTTATGTCATAAAGTGTTCTGTCTATTTTTTCCTCTAATGGTTTTATGGTGTCTGGCCTTACATTTAGGTCTTCAATCCATTTTGAGTTTATTTTTGTGTATGGTGTTAGAGAGTGTTCTAATTTCATTCTTTTACATGTAGCTGTCGAGTTTTCCCAGCACCACTTATTGAAGAGGTTATCTTTTCTCCATTGTATATTCTTGCCTCCTTTATCCAAAATAAGGTGACCATATGTGTGTGGGTTTATCTATGAGCTTTCTATGCTGTTCCATCGATCTCTATTTCTATTTTTGTGCCAGTACCATACTGTCTTGATTACGGTAGCTTTGTATTATAGTCTGAAGTCAGGGAGCCTGATTCCTCCAGCTCTGTTTTTCTTTCTCAGGATTGCTTCTGCTATTCGGGGTCTTTTGTGTTTCCATACAAATTGTGAATTTTTTTGTTCTAGTTCTGTGAAAAATGTCATTGGGAGTTTGATAAGGATTCCATTGAATCTGTAGATTGCTTTAAGTAGTATAGTCACTTTCACAATGTTGATTCTTCCAATCCAAGAACATGGTATATCTCTCCATCTGTTTGTATCATCTTTAATTTCTTTCATCAGTGTGTTATAGTTTTCTGCATACAGGTTTTTTGTCTCCATAGGTAGGTTTATTCCTAGGTATCTTATTCTTTATTATTGCAGTGGTAAATGGGAGTGTTTCCCTAATTCCTCTTTCATATTTTACATCATTAGTGTATAAGAATACAAGAAATTTCTGTGCATTAATTTTGTATCCTACTACTATACCAAATTCACTGATTAGCTCTAGTAGTTTTCTAGTAGCATCTTTATGATTCTCTATGTATAGTATCATGTCATCCGCAAACAGTGACTGATTTACTTCTTTTCTGGTTTGGATTCCTTTTATTTCTTTTTCTTCTCTGATTGCTGTGGATAAAACTTCCAAAACTATGTTGAATAATAGTGGTGTGAGCGGACAAACTTGTCTTGTTCCTGATCTTTGAAGAAATGGTTTCAGGTTTTCACCATTGAGAAGAGTTTGAGAAGGAAAGTGTTAGCTCTTCTCTAAATGTTTGATAGAATTCACCTATTTGTTTGTTGGAAGATTTTAAATCACTGTTTCAAGTTCAGTGCTTGTGATTGGTCTGTTTATATTTTCTATTTCTTTCCAGTTCAGTCTCAGAAGATGTGTTTTTCTAAGAATTTGTCCATTTCTTCCAGGTTGTCCATTTTATTGGCATACAGTTGCTTGTAGTAATTTCTCATGATCCTTTGTATTTCTGCAGTGTCATTTGGTACTTTTCCTTTTTCATTTCTAATTCTGCTGATTTTAATCTTCTCCCATTTTTTCTTGATGAGTCTGGCTAATGGTTTATCAATTGAGTTTATCTTCTCAAAGAACCAGCTTTCGGTTTTATTGATCTTTGCTATCATTTCAGTCATTTATTTTTCATTTATTTCTGATCTGAGTTTTATGACTTCTTTCCTTCTGCTAACTCTTGGTATTTTTGTTCTTCTTTCTCTACTTGCTTTAGGTGTAAGGTTAGGTTGTTTATTTGAGATGTTTCTTGTTTCTTGAGGTAGGATTGTATTGCTATAAATGACCTTCTTAGAACTGCTTTTGCTGCATCCCATAGGTTTTGGGTCATTGTGTTTTCATTGTCATTTGTTTCCAGGTATTTTTTGATTTCCTCTTTGATTTCTTCAGTGATCTCTTGGTTATTAAGTAGTGTGTTGTTTAGCTTCCATGTGTTTGTATTTCTTACTAATTGTTTCCTGTAATTGATATCTAGTCTCATAGCATTGTGTTTGAAAGGATACTTGATATAATTTCAATCTTCTTAAATTTACCAAGGCTTGATTTGTGACCCAAGATATGATCTATCCTGGAGAATGTTCCATGAGCACTTTGGAAGGATGTGTATTCTGTTGTTTATGGATGGAATGTTCTATAAATATCAATTAAGTCCATATTGTTTAATGTATCATTAAAGCTTGTGTTTCCTTATTTATTTTCATTTTGGATGATCTGTGCATTGGTGAAAGTGTGGTGTTAAAGTCCCCTACTATGATTGTGTTACTGTTGATTTCCCCTTTTATGGCTGTTAGTATTTGCCTTATATATTGAGGTGCTGCTATGTTTGGTGCATGAATATTTACAATTGTTATATCTTCTTCTTGGATTGATCCCTTGATCATTATATAGTGTCCTTGTTTGTCTCTTGTAATAGTCTTTGTTTTAAAGTGTATTTTTTCTGATAAGAGAATTGCTACTCCAGCTTTCTTTTGATTTTCATTTGCATGGTATATCTTTTTCCATCCCCTCACTTTCAGTCTGTATGTGTCCCTAGGTCTGAAGTGGGTCTCTTGTAGACAGCATATATATGGGTCTTGTTTTTGTATCCATTCAACCAGTCTATGTCTTTTGGTTGGAGCATTTAATCCATTTACATTTAAGGTAATTATCGATATATATGTTCCTATTACCATTTTCTTAATTGTTTTGGGGCTATTATTGTAGGTCTTTTCCTTCTCTTGTGTTTCCTGCCTAGAGAACTTCCTTTAGCATTTGTTGTAAAGCTGGTTTTGTGGTGCTGAATTCTCTTAGCTTTTGCTTGCATGTAAAGCTTTTAATCTCTCTGTCAAATCTGAATGAGATCTTTGCTGGGTAGAGTAATCTTGGTTGTAGGTTTTTCTCCTTCATCACTTTAAATATGTCCTGACACTCCCTTCTGGCTTGCAGAGTTTCTGCTGAAAGATCAGCTGTTAACCTTATGGGGATTCCCTTATGTGTTACTTGTTGTTTTTTCCTTGCTGCTTTTAGTGTTTGTTCTTTGTATTTAAATTTTGATAGTTTGATTAATATGTGTCTTGGTGTGTTTCTCCCTGAATCTATCCTGTATGGAACTCTCTCTGCTTCTTGGACTTGATTAACTATTTCCTTTCCCATATTAGGGAAGTTTTCAGCTATAATCTCTTCAAATATTTTCTCAGTCCCTTTCTTTTTGTCTTCTTCTGGGACTCCTATAATTCGAATGTTGGTGCATTGACTGTCATCCCAGAGGTCTCTGAGACTGTCCTCAAATTCCTTTCATTCTTTTTTCTTTATTCTGCTCTGCAGTAGTTATTTCCACTATTTTATCTTCCAGGTCACTTATCCGTTCTTCTGCCTCAGTTATTCTGCTATTGATCCCTTCTAGAGAATTTTTAATTTCATTTATTGTTTTGTTCATCACTGTTTGTTTGCTCTTTAGTTCTTCTAGGTTCCTGTTAAACTTTTCATGTATTTTCCCCATTCTATTTCCAAGATTTTGGATCATCTTTACTATCATTATTCTGAAATCCCTTTCAGGTAGACTGCCTATTTCCTCTTTATTTTTTATGTCTGGTGGGTTTTTGCCTTGCTCCTTCATCTGCTGTGTGTTTCTGTTTCTCATTTTGCTTCACTTACTGTATTTGGTGTCTCTTTTTTGCAGGCTGCAGGTTCGTAGTTTCTGTTGTTTTTGGTGTCTGTCCCCAGTGGCTAAGGTTCGTTCAATGGGTTGTGTAGGCTTCCTGGTGGAGGGGACTAATGCCTGTGTTTTGGTAGATGAGGCTGGATCTTGTCTTTCTGTTGGGCAAGTCCACATCTGGTGGTATGTTTTGGGGTGTCTGTGGCCTTATTATGATTTTAGGCAGCCTCTGTGCTAATGGATGGTGTTGTGTTCCTGTCTTGCTAGTTGTTTTGCATAGGGTGTCCAGTATTGTAGCTTGCTGGTCGTTGAGTGGAGCAGGGTCTTGGCATTGAGGTGGAGATGTCTGGGAGATTTTCGCCGTTTGATATTACATGGAGCTGGGAGGTCTCTTGTGGACCAGTTTCCTGAACTTGGCTCTCCCATCTCAGTGGCACAGCCCTGATGCCTGGCTGGAGAACCAAGAGCCTGTCCTCCACACAGCTCAGAATAAAAGGGAGAAAAAGAAAGAAAGAAAGATAGAAAGAAAGAAAGAATGAAAGAAAGAAAGAAGATAAAATAAAATAAAGTAAAACAAAATAAAGTTTTAAAATAAAAAATAATTATTAAGAAAACAATTTTTTAAAGTAATTAAAAAACAAACAAACAAAAAAAACGGACAGACAGAACCCTAGGACAAATGATAAAAGCAAAGCTATACAGAGTAAACCACAAACAGAAGCATATACATACACACTCACAAAAAGAGAAAAAGTGAAAAATATATATATATCGTCACTCCCAAAGTCCACCTCCTCAATTTGGGATGATTCATTGTCTATTCAGGTATTCCACAGATGCAGGGTACATCAAGTTGATTGTGGAGATTTAATCTGCTGCTCCTGAGGCCGCTGGGCAAGATTTCCCTTTCTCTTCTTTGTTTGCACAGCTCCTGGGGTTCAGCTTTGGATTTGGACCCGCTTCTGCGTGTAGGTTGCCTGAGGGCATCTGTTCTTCGCTCAGACAGGATGGGGTTAAAGGAGCAGCTGTTTCGGGGGCTCTGGCTCACTCTGGCCTGGGGGAGGGAGGGGTACGGATGCGGGGTGAGCCTGCGGCAGCAGAGGCCGGTGTGACGTTGCACCAGCCTGAGGCGCACCGTGCGTTGTCCCGGGGAAGTTGTCCCTGGATCTCAGGACCCTGGCAGTGGCGGGCTGCACAGGCTTCTGGGAGGGGAGGTGTGTATAGTGACCTATGCTCACACACAGGCTTCTTGGTGACTGTGGCAGCAGCTTTAGCGTCTCATGCCTGTCTCTGGGGTCCGCGCTGATAGCCGCGGCTCGCACCCTTCTCTGGAACTCCTTTAAGCAGTGCTCTTAATCCCCTCTCCTCACGCACCAGGAAACAACGAGGCAAGAAAAAGTCTCTTGCCTCTTCGGCAGCTCCACACTTTTCCCCGGACTCCCTCCCGGCTAACCGTAGCACACTAGCCCCCTTCAGGCTGTGTTCACGCAGCCAGCCCCAGTCCTCTCCCTGGGATCTGACCTCCGAAGCCTGAGCCTCAGCTCCCAGCCCCCACCTGTCCCGGCGGGTGAGCTGACAAGTCTCTCGGGCTGGTGAGTGCTGGTCGGCACTGATCCTCTGTGCGGGAATCTCTCCGCTTTGCCCTCCGCACCCTTGTTGCTGTGCTCTCCTCCGTGGCCCCGAAGCTTTCCCCCTCCGCCACCCACAGTCTCCGCCCATGAAGGGGCTTCCTAGTGTGTGGAAACCTTTCCTCCTTCATGGCTCCCTCCCACTGGTGCAGGTCCTGTCCCTATTCTTTTGTCTCTGTTTTTTCTTTTTTTCTTTTGCCCTACCCAGGTACGTGGGGAGTTTCTTGCCTTTGGGGAGGTCTGAGATCTTCTGCCAGTGTTCAGTAGGTGTTCTGTAGGAGTTGTTCCACGTGTAGATGTTTTTGTGGAGAGGAAGGTGATCTCCGTATCTAACTCTTCCGCCATCTTGAAGCTCTTCTGTGTTGTATTTTTTAGATGGGGTTTGTTCAAAAGAAAGGCGCATATTGCCATCACATGTTTAAATATCTGACAATTATTATGTAGATATTTAGGAAGTAACCTTTTAAAACTGTGAATTGGAAAAATAATACACCATAAACTTCATTTCTCTATGAATTCAGTCCAATGAAAAAATATCACAAACCAACCAATATGGTCAGACTGATTTTTTAAAATTTTATTTTTTTATTGAAGTATATTTTTAATATAACAGAATGGTAGTCTTTGGAAAGGAAAATAAATTTTTCTAGCTTTTACTGATTTCTCCACCAGTTATTCCTGAAAAGGGAAAAAAAAAACATATTAGTTTTGTGTAAAACGTACCAAATGACTTGTATTATAGAGAATTTCTTTTGCTGCTTTATGATTTTAATGTTAAGGGACTATATTGAATGGTCATGTACAAATTCATGCTACAATTCAACGGCACATTTAAGAGAATCAAGCTTGTTTTCCTCTATCTTCTTGTAGATATTATGCATTCTTGTAACAATTTAAAAGTGCAATGTTAATTCATTGCTATGATTTATTTGCACATATGTATATATTATACAGAACTTTTTTGTGTATGAGTGTTGGGTTCAGATCAACAGTCTCCTAATACTGAATGACTTGAAGTAGAATTCCTTCTCTGCCTTAAAAGACTTTTCCAGAAAAGTAGTACTCTTTCCTTTATCTGTTGTGAATTAAGTAATTAATATAATAAGGAATGAAATGCAAATACTTAATGAAAATTGTTAAATTTACATAATATCTTGAACTAATTCCCTAATTAATATCCTTTTATCTTATATAAGAGTAAAACAAATAAAAAACCCAAAGAATATAGCAGTAGACAGGGTTTAACTCAACATTTAAGCCTTTTAATTTCCTTGGCAAAGCTGCTGTTAAGAGGCATCATCAACAATACTAAAGGCTATCAAGTTTGGTCTTCAATTCTACTTTAAGTACTGATGTCACCTCAGTAGAAATTCTGATTTGGCTGACAGTCAAATAAAGCCTTGCCATTTTCCTGTCCAGTGAATGTTTATAACAGTAAAATTGGAACAGCTTTACAAAGGGATAAAGGAATAAGAGCTTGGAATGAGTGTAACCAATGAGCTAGTTGACCAGTGCCTTTCTTCCCAGGACAGTGTGTAATGACAAGTGGGGGGCAAGGCTGGTGCAGGGGAGGAGGTGGGGACAGGAGATTTGAGATCTAAATTGTCTCTTTGTTTATTTGTTTTCTAAAGCAGTGGTTCTCAGTGTGGGGTAAGAATGGCAGTTGAATAAATAACATAGAAAATGATCTGTGAGAACTTTAACAATGGTTTCTTTCACCCATAACTCAACCCCTTTCCCCCTATGGAAGTTTCTTCCCTATATTGACCTCTATTATTTTAGGATATTCAAGTCATAATCCATATGGATCAATGTCAGGAAGAACTGTCCAAAAGTTGTCTGAGTTTCTTACACAGGGTATGTGTTCCTAATTTCAGAGATCTTAGGCACAGACTGGCAGTACCTCTCCATACCCCACTTTCTGAATTTCATATAGTAAAAATATATTCAAAAGTGGGTTCAGAAGATGACATCTATATAATTCATCATTTTAAAATCTCATGATCATGTATGACTTACAGAAACAAATGCATGGTACTCTTTTCTCTTGAAAATTTCATTTCTTTACCTAAAAAACAAAACAAAACAAACAACAAAATGATAAAATGTACTTCATTTCCTAGTATTAGACCTATCTTTTCTGGGTAATCTTTATTCCTTAAGAAGTTGTGCCCTGGTGATTTCTTCATAACTCATATTTAGAATACTCTAAGCCATCAGACTTAGCTTTTGGAAACAAAGAACTGGTCAAATTACTCAATGAAGGTCCTTTATAAATTTCTTTGGCTACAGGAAACAGTCTAAGATATTTAGCAGTGTTTTCAAGGCCCTTTTTTATCAATTTCTTTTTATCCATACTTTCTTAAATTTCTCTCTACCTTCGTGTGAGTCATGAAGAACTACAAGTATGTATATACTGGTAGAAGGAGAGTGCTTTGTGTCAAAGAAACCTACTGAAGAAACATGTTAATGTGTGGAGTATTGGAGAATAATGATGGCTCTTCAGACTTCTCTGGAGCAGTTCCAAGCAACCATTTAACTTGATTCTCATCCCTATCAGAACAAGGGAACAAGAAGAAAAGTTAGTACCCCCTTCTAGGAAACAACTACTAGGAGTATTCAATTAGTAACAATATACTTTAGAAATTATTCACTGTTGGGTTTAAGCTCTCATTTGTTTTCAGCCTGTGTCCAGGGTTCAGAGTATCTTTGAAGTACTTTGGAATCCCACTTTCCCCTTTATAAAATAGGCACATTTACTAAAACTTGGGGACAAAGTGCTTCTAAATATTTTTCAAAAAATCATTGTTTTAAAAAAGTTCAGAGAACTATTTAGGTCAATATGAGTAAGAGAAACTGCCTGAAACAAATTTTAAAAATAACAAAAATATGAGAAGCAACAGTTTCTCAAGATCTAAACATCAAGTTATGAAGGACACCAATCCCTAAGAGACAGGAAGCAAAGGAGATGAACCCTATGATTGTCCTATCTTACTGCCTGGATTGTTTCCAGGACTTAGTGAAGGGAGATGGACCTGGGTGCCCAGGAAGACCAAGATAGCTGAAATTCACAGGGCAGAGAATCTGAAGGAAAACGGGGGACAAAGACATAGATACAAAGATCTAAAAAGGTTAGCCTATATCCATAGCAGCATTATTTACAATAGCCAAGATATGGAAACAATGCACATGTCCATCAATAGATGAATGGATAAAGATGTGATATATATACATATACACACACACAATTGAATATTACTCAGGCATAATCAAGAATGAAATTCTCCCATCTGCAACAACGTGAATGGATGTAGGAGTATTATGCTTAGTGAAATAAGTCAGACAGAGAAAGACAAATACTCTATGTTATCACTTATATATGGGATCTAAAAATTAAAACGAATGTATATAACAAAACAGAAAAAGACTTACAATTATAGAGAACAAACTAGTGGTTATCAGTGGGGAGAAGGAAGCTAGGAGGGACAAGATAGGGGTATGGGATTAGGAGATATAAACTCCTATGTATAAAATAGATAAGCAACAAAAATATATTGTACAGCACAGGGAAATATAGCCACTGTTTTGTAATAACTCTTTTTTTCTTTCAACTTTTTTTTCTTATTAGTTATCTATTTTATACATATTAGTGTATATGGAGTATAATCTATAAAAATATCAAATCACTATGATGTATACCTAAAACTAATATATCGTAAATCAACTATACTTTAATATAAATAAATTAAATAATAAATAAATAAATATGTTATCCTAAGGTTTTCAACCAAGTATATATTATTCACATGAAGATACTACCTCAGGTCAGGTAAAGAACCACCTGAAAGGACAAAATGGAACAATATCTAGTGCTCGCACAGAGCAGGAAAAAGTTTTTGATCACACAAGCCAGAGTAAAAAAAGCTCAGATTTCACAGGGCACTCAGAATAGCTTGATCTCTGCAATGGGAAAAATTAGCCTTAGATCAAAATGTTTCTCTGTTCCTGTTTACTAAATGTGAAAATCACAGTAACCTAATGGTATCCTAAAATAAAACTTTCTCCTAATGTCAGAAACAAGGCAGGGCTGTCCATCTAATCCTTTTTATTGAATATTGCAATTTAAGCCAGTACAGTATTCAATATATAATTGGATATAAATAAATGGCATCAAGTTTGGAAATTAAAATGTTCATCAGCAAATAAATGGGTAAAAATTTATGATACATCCATATAATCTAATACTACTTTCCAAAAAAATAAAAAAACTGAACTATTGATATGCATAACTACATGGATAAATCTCAAAATAATTGTGCTGAGTGAAAGAAACCAGACACAAAAAAGTATATACAGTATGATTCTACCTATATAAAATTCTGGAAAATGCAAACCAATCTGTACTGACAGAAAATAGATCAAGGACAGGAAAAAAGGGGAGGGTGGGAATATTAAAAAAAAAAACAGGAGGAACCTTCTGGCTGTGGTGGATATATTCATTATCCTGGTGATTTTTTTCATGGGTGTGTATATATATGTCAAAACTTACCAAAGTATACACTTTCAATATTGGTATGACATTGTGTCTCAGTAAAGCTGTACAAAATATTTCAGCTGATACAGTATATATTTGCTTGTGGAGAGACTGTTTCTTTCCTGCTCCTACACCTCTCATGCATCACAGGAGTAAGACTGAGGCAACCCACCTGGTCAAGAGAAATAGAGGACTGAGGTCCTGGGGCAGCTGCTGCAATTTCTGCTTCATCAGGCTCTGTCACAGCAGGTGGCTCAGTCTCTGGGATAGAAGGTGGGTTTGTAGTAGGTGGGGCAAGAGACTTAAGTACATATGGATCGGCTGCAGTAGGTGCAGCTGTATCAGGTGGGAAATAAGGTCCCATAGGTCTTTTTGAGGGAGGAAGAAGGCGGAAAGCCCAAGGAGGGGGCGGATGATGGGACAACCAAGAAGGTATGGGAAAACTAGAAATGTGGTAGAGGAGGGCTCCAGGAGCGGTGAGAACCCAGGGATATGAGGGTACCCCGGCATCACGGTCAGGATTCCCAGGGTAATTGGGGAACTTATTCCTTGTAGGATAGACAGGAGGAGTGAAATCACTGTCTGGTATGGGATAAGGAATATTCAGAGTTGGGTTAACTGGGTAAGGACTGTCAGGATTGCCGCTGTAATCCTAAACGAGAGCAAAGAAGTCAGTTAAAGTTATTACCTCTATCTTATCGCTACATTACTTATGTTATGACTGTGATGATGTACAATGAGTAAAGGTTATTTTTTAAAGAATTCCAATTTAGTCTCATTCTCAAGGCTAATGTGCTTGCATCACTTACAAAATAAGAACTAATCATTTCTGAAGAAAATGGAATAAACTTCAATGTAAAAGGAAATATTTTGTGTGTCAGTGAACTGGAGTGTTATAAACTAAACAATATGCCAGCTAGGCCAGGACAACAACAGAAGAAAAGAAGATGCACAGTGTAGGATCAGTCCTTCCAAGCCTCTTTATCTGCACAGCACGCCTAGCTGGATGCCTTCAGGACCCGCTGAGTCTCTAAAGTGCCCCCAAGGGTGCATTCACTTAGTTATACCTTTTCTAGCTGTCCTTCTGAATTCCTCCCACCCTTCCTCAAAGCTTCTACTCCTTCAAGGCTAGGCATCTTAAATTGTTATTAAGAAGGAAAGCAGACTGGATGTGGATGATGACTGTTGGCTTTTTGTTTTTTTCCAATTGAGATATAATTGGCTATGGTTAACAATACCATATTGTGTGTTTAACAGTTGCTAAGAGAGCAGATCTTAAAAGTTCTCATCATGAGAAAAAAGTGTAACTATACGTGGTGATGGATGTTAACTAATTGTGATGATCATTTCACAATATGTACTATGGGCTTTTCATATTTAATTTTCCCGATAGTGTTTTAAATGAGAAAATTCTAAATATTACTAATGCATTTACTATTACATTTCACATGATTATTTTTTGGTAGAAGGACCTCCTCATTTTCCTTTAATTTCTCTAGCTTTGTCTATTACATATATGTAAAACTGTCAGGGAGCTCCAAGGTCACAACCTTATGTAAGAATTTATAGAAAATTAAGACATTTCTTAGTCTCACACACATGAAGTTTTATTTCCTATTATAACTTTGTCAGTTTTCTGAGCAAATTTGGTATGCATTTGTTTATATATTACGACTCTAGATTCTTTGATTCATTGCATAGCCCAATTATAATCCAAGAAAGTAAAAATTTATATAACATAAATATCATTTAAAATATAATAAGCCATATTTAATATTTCTTATCATATGTTTATTTTAATGGTAACTGGTTGATGGAGCTATTTTCTTTTCATGTATTCCAAGTTAACCTGTCAGTAACATGCACTATTGAAAAGCATAGACCCAATTTTCATATTTGTTGGAAATTACTGCCTTTTTTTAATCAGCAATACATTTCTATGATATAAAACTTTATTTATATAATTTTCATTTAAAAGTATTTACCTAATGAAGTGGCAGTGAAATTGGGCAGGATATCAATATGAATAAAAAATTACAATATGTGTGAATATAAATATGCTCATCCTTATCGATGCATTTTTAAATGAGACCATCACAGCAAGAAAAGATAACATGTTATGAAATTATTTAGCTTTTCATGGAAAAACTTAATAATACTGAATTATTTAATGTTATTAGACAGAAAATGCTATTTTAAAAAGAAAATTAATAATATAAAATATATTTCTTAAAATATATTTATATTTCTTAAAATATAAACAAATATAGATATATTTTACCTCTCCACTGGATGAGACAAAATTCTAAAACAACAAAGAAAACAAAGTTGGTTTTAAGTTTCAGACCCCTGAAAAAAATCTTTCTTTAGATCTCTACTGGCATTCAGAGTAACTATAACTGCCAAAACTCTGTGAGTAATGTAGAATTTTCTTTCTTAAGCAATATAGTTGTTTACCTTGCTTACCTATAACTGTGTAGACCCAGTCCTGTTATTCTAAATACCTTATTACAATGTAGATCGGCAATGACTGATTTTAATGTCCTACTGGTTCCAGTGTTTCTACACTCTCTTTAAATTTTCTTGTTCATAACTGTTTACAAATACTTAGGTACAGGGAACCAAGTGTTTTGATTAATTCTTTGGCTAGTGACTTATTTACACCAGATATTTACATTAGATCATCATTTAGGTTTATCACAAAATCCCTAGGGACTAAACAAGGCTTTGCAATATAACTTCTCAATGAATATAGATTTTTCCTCAGTAGCTTTGGGATATTTTGTTTTTCTTGATAGATTTTCAAGAATTAAAAAAAGAAAAAGAGTGCCTCCTCTGTGCTGTCCACATGCTAGATCTTAGGTATTGGAAAGAACAGACAAGGTTTCTTTGCTTGTGTTTGGGTTACTGTTTCCCAGCTATCAAGCTTCTTCATTAAAATTTAATATTGTGTATCATATTCTTTCCAATTTTAGGTTGGTTTCCTGAATTACTGAGATAAAATATTTGCTCCTGGATCATATTGTCACCTGAAGGTATGATGCATAATACACAAGTGATAGATGTTCCAGAGTGTTCACAGAGACAAATGTCAATGATTCATACTGTGACCAGAGAGCCCTAGATTCTTATGATTAAAATCTTAACTCTTATAAGAAATTCAAAGTAGTATCTCATTGTTTTCATTTAAAAAATTATTTTCAAAACCTTTCTACTTCTTCTCCATATATCTAATGGTATTTGGTTCAAACTGCACACATCCAGATCATATCTCTTGCTAGATTGTCATGTTTATCTACTGCATGCTTGTGGATAGATACCAGTATCATTTTCTTAGCATGCTCCTGTCATCAGAATTGAGGCAAAAATGACAAAGAACTAAAAAAATTCTAATATATGTCAAGTGATGAATGTTTTAGTGTCCTGCGTCATGATAATTTATGAGTATTTGCTGCACAGAAGTCATTTAACATTTTGGGACATACTCCTCCTGCTGGTAATTCCTAGGTCATGCTTTCTTCTGCTCTAATCTTTAATACAGGCAAAGCCTTCCCAGATTAATCTCTTAGTTTGCTGAAGTAAACTTAGTACAGTATTGTCATAAAATTTCATAGAGTCATGAGGAGGAAACCTGGGTATAGCAAAAATTTTATCACACTCTAAAGGGAGTACACTTACTTAATGCTTCTGCTCATTTAAAAGAAATAAAGACCTTACAGTAAATATGTTTAACACAAATATATTTATACTCCACAAATATTTTTCTATCAAATAAGAAGAGATTAATAGCATTAATATTTTAACAGCAATAGTTGTCACAAAATTGCCTTGTAAAAAATCAGAGAGTTTTAAAATGTAAAATATACTTTAAGGTAAAAACAAATACATTTATACACAGATGAAAAAAAAGTTTTACCTCATCAATGAAGTAGAAACACTTCTAAAACAAAAGGAAAAATATTAATTGACTATGGTTATTCATTTGAAAACATCTGTACCCAGATTTTATTACTGAAGAATTTGTACAACTGTATTATTAATATAGTTAATTTCTTCTTGAAATATAAATCGCTAGTATAAATTAGTTGTTTATTATTGTTATCATCATTATATTTTTTTAACATAGACCATTGTCTCAGGAAATTTTATATTGGCTGATAGATTTTGGTTTGTAATTTTCTACATGTACATAAATCTTACCATCTGAAAAATCATTCAGTCTTTTTCATATATCTTGTTTTGCTGTTCTCTTTCACCTTTCATGTTTTGTTTGCATTTGTGTTTGTGTTTGTCTGTATGTATGTGGTTCATAGCCACCTCTTAACAGTTGCAGAAGGAACATATGTCCAGTTGTTTTCCAGTTAAGCTTCAATATCTTTTATGAATTTCTCACAGATTATACAACAGAGTATGAGATAAGAATGACAAGATAGTGTAGGAAACTCATCATTTACTATTTTAACAATTAGAGTTTAAGTCAGGTGATTTTAGGAGATTGGAAAATATCTTGAAATTTTCACAGGGTGATAATTAGTAGTATCAGTCAATAATCTGATAATAATAATTAATAATATCAAGTAGCATTTGAGCTCCTACTATATCATAGGTGCTCTGTTAAGTACTTTACATAATTATCATATTTAATCTTCAAAGCCATCCTATGGAGTAGATGTCATAATTTTCTCTTTTTCCAAAAGAGGATATTTAGCTCACTTGTTGGCTAGGATTAAGAATTTTCCATCAGCTATTTCTTACATTAGAGGCTCATCTATTTATAATACACTGGTAGTCATTATGTCCATTTACTTTAACTCCATCAAGTATTCCTTGTGACTCTACATAAATACCTCCAGCAGTGGGACTTCACTGCCAGAGGAAGCCTAATCCAGTTTTCTATAATTTGAAGACATAACCAGTGAAGATCATCTTCATGGAATTCTGGTTCCCTTTAATTTTATCTTTCTCCAGCCCACTGCATTTCTGAATTCACTTCTTATCCTTGCTGTTTATTCATTTTCAGATTACACAACTTTTTAAATTCAGATTTTTAAAAATTTCTTTTGAAAAGTTTGGCACAGCAAACCACATGTCCATTAACATATCTCTCTGCTGCATCATTATCAACACTATAATAATTTATCCCATTAACACGAATCCCTGTCTATAATTACTTGATGGGTATATTATTGCTGTAATTTAAAAAGTCCATTTGCTCACCCTTGCAGAAGCGACACACACAATGCAGGCCCAAAATAAAAGCTTCATTTTGATTGACCCTATGAACATTAATATTATAAATTGGTTGTTTCAGAAAATATACAATGTATTTTGTACTTCTCTTCTAGAGAGTGACAAAAGAATGTATGGCTTTATTAGTCTGACTAGGAAGACCCTTCACATAAAATCTGGTCCCGCTATTTAACTATTGTCAGCATTACCTAACATAAATGACATCAAAGCCCAAACTATGTTTTTTGGCAGATGTCTTTCAACAACTAATTGGCTTCTGGCTAAACTTCCTTAAGTGGAAGTCACCTCATTTACTTACCTAGGGATACACTTTGCAATTAATTTGTCTTGGAGGGCTTACCAGGAAATAAAATTGCTTAAAAGTAGCCATTCTATGGGTGCTTTATTGAGATTTTCTTTTTATAGCTTCACTGGGAGATTGGTATCACCTACTGGGAAACATTTCAGGTCCTAAAGGTGTTTTCACCATGTGCTATGACATAAAAATTTAGGAGCTATGATAAATGCTATGCTCCAGCTTAATCTATTGTAATAAAATATTAGGTCTGAAATATATGGAATATATGGAATTCATCCAAATACCAGATAATGTTTTAACACTGGGGACTCAAGTGAAGCTCTGCTTACACGTTACCCCTAATATTGCTTACATTTTAACTTGGGAAGCTAACCATATAGAGAGAGTTTCAGAAGTCAATTGAGTATGTCTGTCTAATATTGGGGGACAGAAATTTAGAGCTGAAGTTATCTAGATAATTAGGAGTTGATTTTATCAGCTGATTGTTATGTGGCAATTAAAATGTTTAAAGTGGATAACATATTTTGGAAAAAATATGTTGAATTTGAAAAGAAGTGGCTGAGGTCAGAGCCCTAGAGAACATCAATGTTTGTGCAGGAGAAAGAAAAGAAGTCCTGCAAAATACCTATAAAAAGTAGCTAGATAAAGACCGTTATAAGAATTACCAGGGGGCTTCCCTGGTGGTGCAGTGGTTGAGAGTCCGCCTGCCAAGGCAGAGAATGCCGATGCCTGCCGCCTGCAGATGCACCGGGTTCGTGCCCCCGTCTGGGAAGATCCCACATGTCGCAGAGTGGCTGGGCCGGTGAGCCATGACCGCTGAGCCTGCGTGTCCGGAGCCTGTGCTCCACAATGGAAAAATTACCAGGAAGTAAATATCAACAGGTCCAAATAGAATGATGCCCCTAGGGACAACTTATTCTTCTTCTACTAAAATTTCCTCATCTGCAAGTTATAATATTAATAGTTATTAGAAATATAAGAGTACCAGTACCATACTGTCTTGATTACTGTAGCTTTGTAGTATAGTCTGAAGTCAGGATAGAAAGCCCAGAGATAAACCCACGCACATATTGTCACCTTATCTTTGATAAAGGAGGCAGGAATGTACAGTGGAAAAAGGACAGCTCATCAATAAGTGGTTCTGGGAAAACTGGACATGTATATGTAAAAGGTACATGTAAAAGTATGAGATTAGATCACTCCCTAACACCATACACAAAAATAAGCTCAAAATGGATTAAAGACCTAAATATAAGGCCAGAAACTATCAAACTCTTAGAGGAAAACATAGGCAGAACACTCCATGACATAAATCACAGCAAGATCCTTTTTGACCCACATCCTAGAGAAATGGAAATAAAAACAAAAATAAACAAATGGGACCTAATGAAACTTAAAGGCTTTTGCACAGCAAAGGAAACCATAAACAAGACCAAAAAACAACCCCCAGAATGGGAGAAAATATTTGCAAATGAAGCAACTGACAAAGGATTAATTTCCAAAATTTACAAGCAGCTCATGTAGCTCAATAACAAAAAAACAAACAACCCAATCCAAAAATGGGCAGAAGACCTAAATAGACATTTCTCCAAAGAAGATATACAGACTGCCAACAAACATATGAAAGAATGCTCAACATCATTAATCATTAGAGAAATGCAAATCAAAACTACAATGAGATATCATCTCACACCAGTCAGAATGGCCATCATCAAAAAATCTAGAAACAATAAATGCTGGAAAGGGTGTGGAGAAGAGGGAACACTCTTGCACTGCTGGTGGGAGAACAGTATGGAGGTTCCTTAAAAAACTACAAATAGAACTACCATATAACCCAGCAATCTCACTACTGGGCATATACCCTGAGAAAACCATAATTCAAAAAGAGTCATATACCAAAATGTTCATTGCAGCTCTATTTACAATAACCCGGAGATGGAAACAACCTAAGTGCCCATCATCAGATGAATGGATAAAGAAGATGTGGCACATATATACAATGGAATATTACTCAGCCATAAAAAGAAACGAAATTGAGCTATTTGTAATGAGGTGGATAGACCTAGAGTCTGTCATACAGAGTGAAGTAAGTCAGAAAGAGAAAGACAAGTACCGTATGCTAACACATATATATGGAATTTAAGAAAAAAAATGTCATGAAGAACCTAGGGGTAAGACAGGAATAAAGACACAGACCTACTAGAGAACGGACTTGAGTATATGGGGAAGGGGAAGGGTGAGCTGCGACAAAGCGAGAGGCATGGACATATATACACTACCAAATGTAAGGTAGATAGCTAGTGGGAAGCAGCCGCATAGCACAGGGAGATCAGCTCGGTGCTTTGTGACCGCCTGGAGGAGTGGGATAGGGAGGGTGGGAGGGAGGGAGATGCAAGAGGGAAGAGATATGGGAACATATGTACATGTATAGCTGATTCACTTTGTTATAAAGCAGAAACTAACACACCATTGTAAAGCAATTATACCCCAATAAAGATGTTAAAAAATATATATATATTTAAATGTATTGAGCACAATAATTTTAATGACCCTTATATGCACACTAAAGGCCGCACATAACACATAAAAAACCTTTACTGGATCATAAATGTGGCCTATATTAAATTAATATGGCAGATGTAATAAACATTAATCTATTCTAAAAAAAAAGAAATATGAGTAATATTAATAATTGTAAGGATAATTGAGACAAATATATAAATTAACCTGCACATAGCTGTTCAAATGGTTTTAGATATGATAATCATCATTATTACTTTGCCCCACTGAACATCATTGAAAAGGATAGATTACAGAGGAAATTTTTTTTTTTTTTTGTGGTACGCGGGCCTCTCGCTGTTGTGGTCTCTCCCATTTCGGAGCACAGGCTCTGGACGCGCAGGCTCTAGACGCACAGGCTCACCGGCCATGGCTCACGGGCCCAGCCGCTCCGTGGCATGTGGTATCCTCCAGGACCGGGGCACGATCCCGTGTCCCCTCCATCGGCAGGTGGACTCTCAACCACTGCGCCACCAGGAAAGCCCACAGAGTAAATTTTAAAAAGCACCAAAAGAGCTGTTAGCTTTGAACTAGAGGAAGATCACCACATCCCTTGAGACTTGAAGGAGACAGTTAAAGTTACGTTCAGAGTTAGATCAAGTTATTGAAGTGTCATACTAGGGAGGTGGATAGTGTTTAGGCTTGATGGACAAAATACTTGTCAATAAAGTAGAAAGGCAAATATTTTTCCAGTGAGATTTTTTCCAGAGAGTGTTGAAGAAGGCTGCTAACTCTAATGCCAACAAGACAAAGTTTGATAAGTAGTCTTTGGTGACCAACAATGTTAAAAAACAAACTTACTTTAGTGCTCAGCTCCTTGCATGGAGTGGCAATAGAAATTTAGTTCCTGGTTGGGTGTTTTCCAGTAGGATTAAGTACAGAGGTGCAAAGAGTTACATGAGTTATCAAGATGATATTTTAAAAAATCAAGGGTGAATTCTGAGCTGTGCAAGAAAGGAAGTGAGGCGAATAAGAAATAGAGAAAATGGAATGTAATAAGAGTGTTAAGGGATGGAGTGTTCTACGAAGACAAAGATAAAAGGGATGGAGTGTTCTACGAAGGCAAAGAAAAATTATCTTAGCTTCTACCTCTTACCCTTTCAAAATATATGGTATATGTTACCTCCTTCTGAAAAACACTTCAGTGTTCAGCTTGAATAAGAAGCGAGCCTAAGAGGGCTTGGACAGAATGGAATACAATGAGAGGGTTAAAGGATTGGAGTATTCTACCGTGTCTAAGAAAAAGTCTCCAATTTTCAAATCTTTTCACCAAAGGTACATATCATGTACCTTCACTCCCCTGTGAAAACTTTCACTCCCCTGTGAAAACTCCTCCAATGTCTTCCCATCATAAGCAGATGCTTAACACAAATTTCTAAGCTCAAATAATTTTCATCTTTATCCCTTCCTCCTAAATCCACTTTCGTTTATCTTTCCCTATCCTTTTGTCTTCTTGGACGTGTCACCCCCTTAGAGTTTTCCCTTACATTCCATGCATGAATCCACTTATTTGCTTTTCCTGTTTCTCCATTTGTTGATACCATTAATGCGGGGCCTTGGAAGGTTTATGTTCTCAATGCCTGACTCCCTACTTTAGTGTGACAATGTGACCCGGGAGAGGAGGATTGAGGGATCTGGTGAAGATTTGGGATTAATGCTGTGGCAGATTATGAGCACAAATAAATCAAAAATTGGTAAAACAATGGTTGAGTAGTACTGTAAACCTAGCTGTGTTTGGAGAATATAATTTGTAGTGTTCAAGGTTATCCATTATGAGAAGTAAAATTGCATTACCCAGAAAGTGTACAGTTATTTTGGTGGTAATCAAGCTGGTTTAAAGTGATTGTTAAAGGACTGTTTATATTATCATCCATAGCTTAGTGGGCCAGTATGAACAATGGAAATGATGATTACACACCAAAGAATGCACTTGAAATTTTATTTTCAGAGGAAAAGAAATGTAGTTCTGCAACTCAGAAAGAGTAGGGAAAGGATTTTAAATAATCATCAGCTAAGTTTTATGAAACCACCATACAAACCCAGTATATTCAACATGAACTAAAGGAAGAATATAAATAATTCAGGAAATATTCTGCACAGTCGTCCTTTCCCTCAACATTTCTGTCTTATTAGTGGGCCTCTCCAAACATGTTGGTAGTATGAAGTGGTAGATAAAAAAATGTAGAAGATAGATTTTCCAGGCAAGCCTAAAAAGAAAAAGATAATACTATATTATCTATTAGATTTATATTCAAGAAACAATGTATGCTTGTATACAGAACACACACCCATCCATCCTATTCTAGCAGAATGTTGTTATTTATAATGATTATTAGTTAATATATTTTAGTGTCCAACATGATACCTAACACATAGTAGGTTTTTGTTTGTTTGTTTGTTTGTTTGTTTTTGCGGTACGCGGGCCTCTCACTGTTGTGGCCTCTCCCGTTGCGGAGCACAGGCTCCGGACGCGCAGGCTCAGCGGCCATGGCTCATGGGCCCAGCCACTCTGCTACATGTGGGATCTTCCCGGACCAGGGCACGAACCCGTGTCCCCTGCATCGGCAGGTGGACTGTCAACCACTGAGCCACCAGGGAAGCCCCATAGTAAGGTTTTAATAACTATTTGTGGAGCAATTTAATGAATGAGTGAAAATTGATAGCCAGGTTCTTCAATCCTGCATATAAAAGTAATATTTATATTTATTCATTAAGTGGTAAATATTTACATTTTTAGCCAATTTTGAAGGAAAATTTATTCTTATTTTCTAAATAGTTTATTAGACATAAAATGCTTTCTACATTTAAAACCCTTTTATCTAATTGAAATCTAGGTTTTAGGGAAAAAAATCATTATGCAAAATGACCTTGGGTTGATACTTTAAGAAATTGCTTAAAATTATTAAAATCTTTAAAATCTATGTGCATTTTTTTGTTTCTCTATTTCTTTTGTAATTTTTCTGCCAATTCAATACCTTTTGACTTTGTTTTTTCTCTGCCATTGCTTTGCTTAGTCTAGTTCTAATTATCTGAAAGACTTAGTTTATGACTTAAGTCTGATGCATCACGACCTTTTTGTACTACCAGCTACTTCTCATGCCCCTAATTTAGCATCTGGCACCTCATATTGCCATTCCTGTATCTTTGTCTAGAATAGAGCTTAATGAGGATAAGTTTGGTACCTTATTTCTGTCTCCCTCATGTCTCTCACAGTATAGAATACGTGATCAGCTTTTTAAAAGTGTAAAATAAATGTATAAATAACTATAGCAATGGAAATATTGCTATTTATAAAATACAGCTGTGATTTCAGCTCTTATTCACAATAGTTATTATTTTTCTCACATAAAATCATTTTTTGAAGTTGTCTGATCCCTTTTCATCATTTGGAGAGCCAAAATGACATGACAAAGCAAATCATGTTTGTGACAATGTACTTAAAGCCAAAAAATCCCCTAGGTGGACTTTAGGTGTAGTTTGGCATCAGTAGTTGTGTGTTGGAGCCCTAGAGCTGGAAATCTGTGTTAGAGTCTTGGCTCTTCCACTTTTGCAGGGTGATTATGAACAAGTTTTTTTAACTTCCATGGGCCTCAGTTTCCTTATCTCAAATTGGCTGATAATATTAACCACCTCCTTGGTTTTTTGTGAATATGAAATTTTTTAATATAGGCAAAGGGCTTAGAATTGTGACTAGCATTGTAAGGCCTCAATAAATTACTACCACTGTTATTACTCATTTCTCTGAAACCTACTTTGTCTCATTGCAGGACATATAAAAGGAACAAGAAGATAACTTGAGTGAGACAGAATTCCAAGATTGGAGATGACCTATATACTGCAAGGACAACGTAAGAAAAAGAAAAGGTGACTGCACAAAAAAGCAACACTGATGTTTATTCGTTTCCTTGGCCCTTCATCATGGCTTTAAAGCAATGGTTAAAATGTCAAAGAGAGACACTAAGAAAAGTAGATTTTGTGTATTTAAAACAGTGGTGATTTTTCCAGAGAAAATAATGCAGAGAATTTGTTTTAAACTAGCTTGTGTAGGAAAACTCTCTTCCACCAAACTGAAATTCTGAGTCTGAACTCAAAGGTGATAAGTTAACATCCCTGTGACCATTAAGTTTGTGACAATTTCCACCCAGAGCTGTTGCTTCTGGCTGAATGTGTTATCAGCTATAGAGAAACTTTCCTATAATTTATTTTCAAAATATTTATAAAATGCATGCAAATACACAGATCACTTACATTTGTGAATCAAAAAGGTGTAAGCAAAATTTAAAATATTTCATAAACCAAGTATGACTTAATTAAAGTTGAAACTCTATTAACATTATGCATTCTTCACACAAAAATCCTCTTTATTGTTTAAATTATAAGCCTAAAGATACTTACCATAATCAAGTGGAAGCAGTTAATTCAAGAATCTTAAAGGTATCTCTTTAAAAGAGAAAGGAATAATATATTTTAGCTATGTGCTTATAATAAAAAACAAAAAGAATATTTACCACCCCATGGAAATATTTAGAGCATCATTTTGGCATCTCATATTCAAACTACAGATGCTAAATTCTTATTTTCTCTAATCATGGGACAGATATCTTTAAATGCTACATGTATATCTAATAAATTAAATCATATTTTAAAAATCCTGAAAAAATGAAGTGACTTGACCAACGTCAAAAGCTTATTTATGTCAGGGCTTCTGATTCCAATCCTATATTTTTATGTTAAACTGTCAGTTCTCTGGGTGCAATTTCCTGCTCTCCCACTTATTCCTAATGTTTAAAAAGTTTCCTAAGTCACATTTTTAAAAAAATGAAATAAAGGAGAAATGTTAATTAGAGCTTTGTCAGGCTACTTTTTGGAATTTCAGATACTTTTGTGAAATGGAAGTCATATTCTCTATGCTGACCCACCTTGAAAAATTGCTGTAGGAATAAACTGAAATATTATAAGCAAACACTTAAGAAATTTAAATCCAATGTAAACACAATTTATCATTATAATTATTTCTGCTTATTGTAACTATATTGGTACTATACAATTAATTTAATTTAATTTCCAGCCTAGAATTTTTACTTAATTTTGTTTCAGCTTCTACTTGAGAGCTTGTTGGAATTTAATTTCCCTATCTTATTTTTACTATAAAAGATAACTCGGTTTTTAAAATTAAAAATAAAAGGGAGAACTCACCAGATAGGGGATAACATTTGTCTTAACGTGATTCCACGGCTTCATAGTTTTCTGATACTGAGAAATAGTCTTGAGATACTGGGGCCAGGTTAATTTCTGATAATATTGGTTGATTTTGTCCTAGAAAAAAATATAATTTTTCCGTTATCCAATGCGTCAGAGCACTCTTGGACATAACCAAATAAACTAAAGCTTTATTTATTTGGATAAATTCTAAATGATACCAAACAGACTTAAGCAAAGGAGAGGTTATTCATATGAAATTAACTCTATGCTTACATTCATAAAATAAACTGTAGGATTAAGAATATTCTTTGGTTATTTCAGACCCCAATGCCAAAATGCTTAAGCAGAAAAAAAAGAGAAAAGAAAAAAAAGGTGTGTGTAAGAAGGCAAGGGGATAATTTCTTAATTTACTAAATAAGTGTCTCAGATTGTGGCTTCTTTTCCATGTCTCGTGGAAACACCCTTGTCCTGAGAGTCATATAGAATGTGTGATTTATCTTAGAAGAATCTGTGACACTGAGTCAATTGTTAATCTCTGAGTGTCACTTACCTTGTAGAAGTAAATGAATTAATATAGAGAGAGCACTTGGTATAGTGCCTGTCACCTATTAATAAATATCCCTCTCCTCTGTGTTGTAGTTTGAACCATCTATATAGGTCCAACTATAGATTATTATAGAGATTAAAATTGGAATTAAACACAGTGACATCTGCCTTCAGGATAATTTCCTGTTTTTACAAAATGAAAAATCAATGGGTTTTTAGAATAACTGGGGAATAATGGTTGGGTGGATACATGGCAATGATCCAATTAGTACAATGAGAGAATGTTTTTGTAATAGTTTTGACAAAGTATAGGGAAGACTTTTATAGAAATTAGACTGTATTAAAAATAGCGTTTTTTTGTTTTTATTTTTTATTTTTTGAGAGGATCGCAGTTCAGTGTCCAAGCTGAGACTGGTTGTGCTACAAAGGCTTGCATGGAAAATTTACCAGAAATTTTAGGCGATTCTTTCCTTCTTCAGTCAATGTAGTTTTCTGTTAATAATAAAAATAAACTGCGATAAATACAAAAGAAAATATGGGATAATATGTAATTAGTTTTGTTTGAATGGAAATTACTTACCTTAGTGAGTACTTCGGTTGATTCCTTAGGGAAAGAAAATGAGGATCAGCTTTACTTAGATAGCTCACGAGTAATTTTGTCTATAACATTATAGTAGAAAACTAGAGCTGATTATTTTAATAATTCAAGGCAAAACCACTGTTACCAAAAAACAAAGTACTACTTTATAGGAATGTATTATGGATTTAATGAGTTTAAATATTCATTATCAGAGCATTGTCTGTGTCCATATGATATTTGACTGAAAATATGTTTTGAATTTTCCATTTACCTATATTGTTCATATAATGTCAAATTCTCATGGAGTATATGCAGATGCAAAGGTGGGGAGAGAGAGAGAGAGAGAGAGAGAAAGGAGAAAAACTAAAACTAATCAGGCTGTTGAGGTATGTGGCAGAGCCTGCATGCCCTTTCTGGGAAGATCATTGTTTTCTTTTTTTTAGTGCCTGGGTACCCCCAATTTGAGAGAAAGGGTAAAGAATGCTTCCTCCTTCAGTGAAGATGAAGATGTTGGGCTGTGCCTCAGGCCACAAGACTGTGGGCCACAATCCATGCTCTCCAAAACTTCCTCTCCCAGGAAGTTTTCCCATTGTGCTTACACATTTGGCTCATTGTAACACAGCAAGTGTTCTTGAACCTGTGATTTACACAACTCATAACCCCATCCAGTATTCAACCCTTTAAACAGTGAGAGAGACTCAGGGTAGAACTATGGTGAAGGCAATTGACAGGATATTGATTTGGCTTTGGCTTATTTTAAAAATTACTATTACCAATTAACCAGAGTCCAGTTGAACATTATCAAAAGCATGGGGTAAAACAGCTACTCTTGGCTATGTATCTTCGTCATTTCAGACCTCTAAAATGACTCTGTGTATATTTCTTACACGTTTTTCTTTATGTCTACTGGCTATTTTGATGTGGCTCTGTTAAAAAATTATCAATACCTAATTTACTTAAAATAATTAACAGCAGAAAAGTACAGTATTTCTTAATAAACTAATTGTTTTATATTAAAAGTACCATTCTCCTCACTATATGAGCTACTAGAAGATTCCTTGAGAAATAAAAATGTAATCAAAATCTGGGGACCAGGATGATTGAATCCTTAGCAGTATATTTTTGATATTTGTGGAATTAAAGATATTTCTCATATTACAAAAAGGATATTAGTATGAAAGGTAAAAAAGAAAAAGTAAAATTTCCATTTCAAAAAATAGTAAAAGTTTGATTAAAAAAAAGAAAGAGGCAATTGAAAGAATTCAGGGCAATTGAGAGAAACACATTAAAAGGTGGAGAGAAATTATATTTTTAAGTAACTTACAAATATAACTCTATTTTATTAAAAGCAGAACATTTCAGATAGACCTAACTATTCATATTAGTTTTTGAAAATATGAATTAAATAGTTTCATATAGAAATAATACCTTACCATATCAACAGTCTTCTTTGAATTTTCCTTAAAAAAATTTAAAAAAGAATTAAACATTTTATTCTCACTGTATTGGTTATACATAATTTCATCTTGAATATATGCAGAAAACCCCTCTTTTATAAAGAAGAATAATTAATTTTATTTTTATTGTTTTTTCAATCGCTGTTGTATCCCAAAGATCTAAGATCATGTAAGGACATAATACTTGCTAAATACATATTTCTTAAGTGAGTGATGAATGACATATCTCATCAATGAACCAATAAATATATAAATATATTTTATCTGACTGAATGCATAGCCACATTGTTTCCCGCTTATATTTATGCAAAATAAGTAATACTTACTTTATAACCATAACAAACTAAAAAGTAATTTCTTAACTATATTTAATATAAGTGGTTTTGACTTACTTCCTGAGAGGAGCTGACAGATTCCTTAAAAAAATTGAAATGATGCATTTAATCTTACTCGTAAAATTATTTCTCTTTTCTGAACTTTTTCATTCATTTTTAAGTAGGAATAAAACTAGGCAATTTCTTGGACTTCCCTGGAGGCGCAGAGGTTGAGAGTCTGCCTGCCGATGCAGGGGACACGGGTTCGTGCCCCAGTCCGGGGAGATCCCACATGTCGCGGAGCGGCTGGGTTCGTGAGCCATGGCCGCTGAGCCTGCGTGTCCGGAGCCTGTGCTCCGCAACGGGAGAGGCCACAACAGTGACAGGCCCGTGTACCACAAAAAAAAAGAAAAAAAAAAAACTAGGCAATTTCTTGTGTAACGTGAAAATGTATTTAATCATGTGTGATATGCTGGAAGACGTTTGGATAACAGCACTTTGTATGGATCTGGATGAATTAGAGTTCTTATTTCAGAATGATACATTGGATTCCTCCCACTCTGTTTATAAAATGTAATATCTACACCATGTCTTCTGGTGTGATAGCAATATTAATGGTGACATTTAAAAAAGAAGTAGTGTTAACATTTTTGGCAAGGTCTACTAGCACAGATCTAATCTTTGTATCCTTGGATGTGTACACTTTTGTTCTGCCTTTCCCAGATTTTTCTTTGAGATCTGAAGATCCGATTTTCCTATATTATGTAAATCTAGATTTATTGCTTAAAAACTACATCAAAGACTGTCTAGTACAGTGTATAATAAGTGTATAATATCTTTTTTTTTTTTTTTTGGTATGCGGGCCTCTCACTGTTGTGGCCTCTCCCTTTGCGGAGCACAGGCTCCGGACACACAGGCTCAGCGGTCATGGCTCATGGGCCCAGCTGCTCCACGGCATGTGGGATCTTCCCGGACCGGGTCACGAACCCGCGTCCCCTGCATCGGCAGGCAGACTCTCAACCGCTGCGCCACCAGGGAAGCCCTAGTGTATAATATCTTGCTAGTTACCAGGGTATTGACTTTGTAGGAAAATGCCTTACCTCACTGGTAGAGAGCTGCTGTCTGCTTTGTAACCAAAAAAAGGGTCAGGAAAACTTTTGTTATTTATTCCTCATATGAGAAAAAATTCCTTAAGACAGACTGTTTTATGAAACAAAATGGTAGACAGTACTTGGAACTTGGGCAAGTTACTTCACTTTCTCATATTTTCTTAACAATACAATATTTTTGTTACATGAAATTAATGATTACTATCCCCTCATATATTAGAGACTTGTTTGAGGAGCCAAGCAAAATGATGTAGGAACATACACTTAGAACAATTCAAATTAAATTTCTTATTTGTCACTATGGTTACTATTGTTATTTGTTACTACATTTGGGCTATTTTTTGTTTGCTATTTAATTTCTGAACTACAAGATTTTATTTGCATTTGTTCTGCTTTCTCAGTTACAACTCATTGGGACATTTTGTCTCTAGCTATTTTACATATATTTATCCTGATCTCATCCCTCACCAAAAACAAAAAGAAAAACAAACAACAAACAAAAAAGCAGCACTCACCACAGTGGGAATAAAGGGCTCAGCACTTCTCTTAACTTGAACCCATGGGTTCATAAGAGTTGCACCTTGATATAGAGCCTGGATATATTGGGGGAACTTCTGATAAAACTGACTTATTTTGCTCTAGAGAGAAAGAAAATTATCAATATTTACTCCAATGCTGAATTTCCTCCTTGTGTCAAAAGCAGATTTTGGAAGAACCAAGTTACTTAGAACTTTATTGAATTAGATAATTTATAAATGGTGGCAAATTTACCTAACAAGAATAGTTTAGTAACATAACATTTATTGTAACTGTTCCTACATTTATAATAAATTGCAAAATTAAAGAAATTGTCTGATTATTAAGGCCTCCAGAACAATATCTATGTGGAAAAAACAAAGGTATGTATAAGAAAGGAAAGGAACATTTCTTGAATTAGAAGGTAAGTGTCTGTCATTTTCTTTTCCATGTATGTAAGAAGTCTGGTCTTTGGAGTCAGATAGAACTGAACTTTAATTCCCTTAATCCTGGGTATTGGAATCCATGACCCTGCTCATATTGCTTAATTTATCTGAGCATTATTTACCATGTAGGATTATATTTGTTAAAATATATAGCAGTTTTCATAGTGCCTGCTATGTCTATCTATCTATATATCTTCTATCTATCTATCTATCAGGCTCAATAAATATTCTAGTAAATTCCAGAGCCTTTGATCTGACTCTGATGATTTTTTTAGAGACTAAATATAAAGCCACAGTGGCATCTTCACTCAGGAGAATTTTAATTTCATAGAGATTTGAAAATAGATGGGCATGTAGAATGTCAACTGGTCTTTAGAATTGCCTGGGAATAATTATTGGATGAATTCAGAATTACCTTAAAAGAGTGGTAGAAAAGGAAGATGCTACTAGAAGCATTTTGATAAAGTTAAGAATGGCCTTTCTAGCAGTCAGAATTTCCTAAAAAGAGAGGTCTTATCTGGGGAGTCCCAATTTTGAAGTATTCAAAGAAAGACTGCTTCTGTTCTAAAGGTTTTAGCAGGTATGTCTGCTCTGTGTAGGGATATGATAACAATAATTGTTACCTTCTTTTTAGATGCACCTAACTACTGTGCTCCAAGTAATTTTTTGCATAATTGAAATACATATCATCTAATGTAATTCCTCAGGGTCAATATAACTATCTTCATTTTTAGTTGAGGAAACTGTAGCTTGGAGAGGTTAAGTAATGATTTGTGAAGTTGTGGTTGGAATACAAGTTGCTAACTCCAAAGCAGGTGCTCTTTCCTTGTGCACACAGCAAGCTTCTCTAATCCGCAGAGGATGGGTTACATGACCTCCTATATATGGCTTGGAAACCTTTACACTTGCGATGTCTTTCTATGACACTGTTGTCAAAGAAAAGTTGAGTGGACAAAAATGTGACACCTCAACTACACTGGTATCTCACTCACACCATTTAAACTTGAAACACATTTTCTAAAGTTTGTAATTCCTTCAAAATCAGTTGGATAATTGCTCAACACTCATTTTTATTAAACTATAAATCCACAAGTTTGATAAGATAATAGCTGGAAATTAAAGTAACAAAAAATATATTACTTACTATAAATTGGGGGTAAATAACTCATTGGGATGGAATGAGTTGTGTGAACATTTGGGAGAAGAAACAGCAATACTATCATGGTTTACTTGAAATTATAATTTGTACGAGAAATTTACCAGTTGTTTCAGGTATTGCTTATCTTCCACAGTAACCTTAACTTTCTGTTAAGAAAACAAAAGCACTTGCTATAAAAATACACAAAAAGAAAACAGGGCTGGGTGATATGAATTCCATTTTATTTGAATGAAAATTACTTACCTCCCTGGGAACTTCAGCAGGTTCCTTAGGGGAAGAAAAGAAGAATTAACTTAACTTGCATGATTTAGCCTTAAAGTTGTACTAGAGTAGAAGGGGCAGTTACTTAAATATATTTATGGCCCAAGCTACTATTACTGAGAAATTATGTTATTTATTACAGATTAAATAAATTACTGAGAGCCCTCACTCTATGTCAAATTAATAACATGTGACTGAAAGTATGTTTCATTTTAAAGTTTTCATCAATTCTATGTTATTCATACAATATCAGATGCCTAGGGAGTGTAGACAGGTGACAAAAATATTACAAAGTAGGACTAGTGAGGTGTGTGACAAACTAAATCCTGCAAACCCTTTCTACAGGACACAATTGTTATTTATGAGAGGCCTCCATTGGCTCTCCGTTTGAGACAGACCTGAAGCTTAGAGAAACCGTAAAGCAGACTTCCTAGACACTAAGTAGGAAGTCTTCAGGCTATGCCTCAGGACACAAAGCTCCGGGCCATGGCTATGCTTCTTCCTTTCCAGACACTTTTTCCCACTGTGCTCATTGCTTGGATATTTCTACCACAGCATGTCTTTATTATACTAGTGACCATTCCCTCTTTCACCCCCGCTTAAACAAGAGGTTCTCAAATTTTAAAGTGCATAAGCATGCCCAGGTGATGCTGATGCTGCTAGTTGAAAGGTAGCGCTTTGAGAAACACTGCCCTAAGCAATATTGAGAGGTTTTTCAGGCTAAAACTACACTGAAGGTGAATGATAGGTTCTTGATTTGACACTGGCTTGATTTAAAATGTACTTTCCTCTGGAGTCAGATACCTGATATGTTTGTCAAAGAGCACCAATATACATTGTAAGAGTTTTGTATGAATTATAATAGAATTTTCTATTTGGTGATAAACATACAACCAGTGGTATTTATCATTGTTTATTGCATTTATTGTTGTATCTCCAGAGACTATCATATTTATTATTGTACTCCTAGAGGCTAAGGTAGTGTTGGGGACATAGTTCTTGTTGAATAAATGCTTTGTCAAGGGAATGAATGGATGCACAAGATAATTTTAGGCAAGGCATGGATAAGCTTTTCTTTCTCATTGTAATAGTCCTTACTTATTTTATTATGTATTAGGAAAAATAAATCATTAACCCAACTAACATGCCTTTGGAAGTAAATATATATTGTTTCTGTGATACACAAATTGATTGAGTCAATTTTAAGAAAATATTGCAATAGAAAAATAATTTTAAAAAGAAGAAAATAAGTTTGAGACTTCAAGAATGAAAACCATTAAAAGACAAGTTCTTCATTCTTCATAGAATCTGGGAATGAAATGTATTAGTTGATTCATGGGAAGATATATTTTCTTCATTTGAATTAGTCATAGAATTAAGAGAAGATGGTATACTTTTGGTCTCATTCTTTAAATATAATCTTGGTTTTCAAATTTGATTGACTTGAAATATATTTTCCAAATCCAGGTTAATTTCAATGTGGTTCTAATACTATATTTTACTTCACATTGTACTACTGATGTGAAATCAATATATACCTCACAGGATGTGGAACAAATGTTCTCCTAAAAGAAAACAAAACCAAAAGGATATAGCATTTACTGAAATCCAGGGTAATATTCTTGAGCATAAAGTGATAGCAAAGAAAATATAATTTTTTGAACAAAAGGGTACAGAATTAAGGAAGAAAAGTAAAGGTGATGAACTTTTAACAAGAAATTCTTTCTAAGATATTCTGCTTTAAAATTGTGGCTCAAAAATGGCTCACAAGTCTTTTCCTGGAATTCTTTTCATATTTGTCCATAGCATTTTGGCAAAACAATGAAAACATCACCATTTTCACAATCATAATTAAAAATAATAATCTTTTTGGCTGAATGAGAAAGTGACCCATGTTTGATAGAAAAAGCAGTCTCATCAATCGAAGATTAACAGACTAAAGTAATCAGGATGTACCTTGCTAGGATGAAGGACCACATTCTTTCCCTGCTTATATTTCTATGAACTAAATAAATTTATTTTATAACTTTGATTAAAAAAAGAAAGTTAAAATATATTTAATTTAAGAATTTAGGACTTACTTCCTGGGACATGTTGATAGATTCCTTAGAAAGAGAAAGACAATATTACTTATTTACCTAAATTAAATTCATTCTAGCTTAATACAATATCAATCTACAACCATTATCCATTGGGTAGATAACATATTAGTTTTTACCTGAATTACACAACAAAGTTAGCCAAAGTTTCACTCCCTCTACATAATTATTATATTTCAGATAACTAACTAATTTCGCATTGTGCTTTGGTTTATGAATAACTGAATCAAAATCTCTCCCAAATATCAGCCACAGGGAAGAAAGAAAATATTTCCCCTGTACAATTTCCAGTGTTCTTTTTTTTTATTGTTATCATGTTTTGTCTTTTTAAAAGAGATTAAATACATCACAAGAAAACAAGAAAATGCTTAGGTGACCTTGAAGTTGTCTGTGGGCATCTGTTATGGCCAGGAAGTCATTTGGAAAGTAGCATTTAACATAGTTCCAGAAAAGCTTGAGTCCTCATTGCAGAAACATAGAATGGATTCCTGTCATTGTACTCACAAAATGTTCATCACGACTTGTGAACAAACATCATTAATATTGAGAGGTCTTCAGAAAAAATGCACAAATCTAATCTTGGTGATTTGAATGTGTAGATTTCTTGGTCTTTACTCCTCCATATCTACTTTTTTTTTATGGCTTCACTTCTAATTGTCTCTGACTGTAGTTCTAGACTCACTTGTGAAAAAATATTTTAAGGACAAGAGTTTAGGGCATATTATGTTTTTACTAAGTGAAAGGATTTTATGTTGACACCAAAGTGTCTTACCTCACTGGAGGAGACATGTTCCATCTCCTATAAAAGAAACAAAAACAAATACAAGTTTCAGTTTTATGGTAGATTTTAAATGCCAAGCTATCTCACTATTTTTATTTTGTTTTGTTTTTATTGTTCTTGTTTTGATGGCAAGAGACTTTTAGAAATTTGTTTCTGGAAATGTGTAGTGTTTAGTTGATTTTTTTATTATTATTGTAATATTCTATGCTCTAATATTAATAAGCAAATCATTCTGTACTTCAGATGAATCCTTTTTATAGCTTAATGTATTTATTGCTTTTAGGAAGTGTTGGGTTCTTAGTTTTTCAGTATTTGATATTAATCATGTCACATTTTAAAATATAATATGATGTATGTACAGATGTGCTACAGAATCTTAAAATATTATAATACCATCACATTTTGTTTTATTTCATTTATGTTAATTGATAGATTTAATTAATCTTAAGGAAAATACTGACAATTACTGATTTAGAGAGAAAGGGAGAAGAGTAGTTAAGACTAGGAGATTATAAACAGAAGAAAGAAACAATGAAGCTTGGTGTAAGATTGATCACTGAAGCATTATTACTATGTTTTTCTGTTTGCCTAACTAGAATTCTTACTCTGGCTATGCTCTTGGATTGGCTGTAAACTTAACAGCAAAAACCTTTCAAGATTGATATGTGAGATATGGAAATGCAAAGGAGGCAAAGAACTCTGGTTACCCTGATGATATAGTGCATTTGTAGGGAGTGAGACACTGGGTATGGGAGAGGGATTGGCAGCACAGGCTGCAGGGTAAGGGAAAAACTGAGTTACTCCTGAGGAAGTTAATAGATTGTGTGCCTGTGTATTCGAAGCACTTCACATGAAGAATCTAGTCCTTCTTTGTCATCATGTGATATGAATATTATTATTACATTCTCACTAGAAGAATAAGATGCTTTGAGAAGTTAAGGGATGACTTTGCGTTAGGTTATTTGGCAAGTAATTTTCAAAGTTAGCACTCTTCAACACCTGCTTGTTTCCTGTCTAAGAATCGTATCTGCTGAGGTACTGTAGTCAAGAATGACGGAATTCTGACATGTGCTTGAGAGATGGTTTGGGAATCTACATTTTACCTGTCGCTCTCCCGAACTTTGAACGATGTCCGTGTTATGGTTTAATATGTTTCTAACTTTTAGGAAGTGGTTCTTGGAGTGAAAATAGTTCCCCAGTAAATTCAAACAGATATGGAAGAAAGTGTATGCCTTTTAACCTAAGACTAAAATCTTTCCAACCCTACAAGGAGAACACTTTATAAAAAGTATTTTTGTCCACCTTGATATCTTGTGTAAGGTGAGGCCAACGCCATCTTTGATTATAGGTTTTAAACGTCACACTTCCTTGCTGCCTACCCCTGCCGTTGTCTGCATAAAAGATTCACTATTCTTATATTCAGGTAATAGATACTCATAAATATCTTATTATACTTACATGCTTTGCAAGAGCAACAGCCAAAAGGCAGGTAAAAAGGAAGAACTTCATGTTTACTTTGTCCTGTGAAATAGATAGGGAGCTAATCAATAATAGTTTTACTCTCCTTAAAATCACATATTTCCTTGTTAATTATGTGTTATTTATCTTTGTACCAGTTAATTAGGAAAGGGAAATGAAGACTGATAAAAGCAGATTCACCGAGAAACACATGGATATGAATATGATGAGTTTTTTATAAGGAGAAATTAACACAACATAATGAAAAATCTTAGTTTCTAAATTGTGGAAGTTCCTTTGGGGCTTAGCAAGTTAGTAGAATAATTGACCCTATGTATAAATGGTTAATTTATTTATTAATTTACTCACTTATTCAATGAATACTTGCTACCCTGTGTCAGGTACCATTCTAGACATGAAGATACAGTGGTGAAAATAATAAGTTATGATTATACTAATAAGGCCACATTATTTACAATTCTTCTTTAATCTAGTAGAGAATCACTATCAGAAATGCAAAATCATTTTGAAATCAGATTTCAGGTGAGGCAAAAAGAGCCTGGCTCCCTCATAAGGGGAAGAATTAGCAGGTAGAAATAACACTGTGATGGGTACAAGGAGGCCTGCTGATCCCAGATCAGCCTGGGACAGGCTGCTGAACCTTGAGCAAGTCACTGAACATCACTGAACCTCACTTTGAATATCTAGCCAAAGAGAGGTTTAACTAAAAATATTTGATTAATAAGACCCCCTCCAGCTCCATCTCTAATACTGTGACTACATATAAGTCCCCCAGGTTTGCTGACCACATATCAGTTCAACTTTTCCAGTGGATAAACAGAGAACTGAAAAGTGAAGTAAAGTTATTCTAATGCCTTTTTGACATATAACAGTGTTTTACTCTGTAGATCTACAAATATGAAATTAATTATTCTTAAAGGGCAAGATTTTATTTGACTCAAACTGTTAAATTTACTGGTGATCTCTACCTATGCACATCTAGAGAATGTGTATGCATGGGAATTATTCTCTATCTTAAGATTTGCATTGCCTGATTTTGTTATTAATTTCTCATTCCTACTAAAGAATCTCAGATATGTTTGTTTACTCTTACAGGGTGAGGCATATGACACTCACTTTAGAAGCATTTCATAATGAGTACGTTTTAAAATAAGATTAGATATATATTAAATTTTATAATATAAATTCTGAAATAAATTTATTATATATAGCCATTTACCTCAATTTTACTTAAGATTTTATTTTCCATGGATGAAAGAAATTGGAACATGGGCAAACGTTAACTAAAAGTTAAAGAAATGCTTTTAGCATGTTGATAAATGAGAACCATAGAAATAGTTGTAGTTACTAAGCAACTGCTATTGCCAGACATTGTGCTAGGTATGTTGTAAATTCTTTCTCTAGTCTCTGGAACAATTTTGTTAGGTACATGAGTCTGATTAACAGATGAAGAAAATGATTCAGGAGGTCATACATCAAATACACAGTACCGTGGATTTCCAAAAACCTCATTATGATGAGCTCATCCTTAAAATAAGATTGTGGCATTTCATCATAAGATAGAGCACTATAATAGTTTCCAGTGTCTATATGTTGATTGTATTCAGAAGCACTGAAAAGGAGATAAATCAGTAGCTATGTTAGTTACCAATTTCTCAAAGAATCTTAAGGTACACTGACATTGGTTTCTTTAAAAATACTTTTTAGAACAATGTTATTAGGTTTTACAATATTACAAGTTATATAGAATAATAAAAAGATAAATGAAAATATTACCTTGTTTCCTAAAAGGAAGACAAGTAGTCCAGAGAGTGGGAGATCTATGACGGGTTATCACAGTGCTATTTAAACCTTGTTCCTCCATAACATTGTAATTCTGTGGTTTGAAATTCCTAAACAGAATTCAAATTCTAAGAAGTCATGAAGATTAGAATTGTTTTTCCATCCAATTTTTGTACCATATAGTCCAAGGGGTGCTTCCGCTCAGGTTGATTTAGAACATGATAACAGGTAAGGAGGAGTTTATAATGTATAGTGATTATCTATATTTCATGTTTGTGTAGCTCACCTCTTCCATGTACTAGTTGGGTCGTTCAGGATAAACTTTTTGTTTGTTTGTTTTCCTAGAAGTACCTCAGTGCCTCTTCTAATCTAAAACATTTTAAATAAATGTCTCACATGAAATTTTGGATATTTCAACTAAAATTTCATTAATATGTGAAAAAATACATTTTTCATATTCATTGCTTATCATTTGCCAACACTAAAAATATGGTTAGCCATATGCAAGTCTATGTGATATACTGGAAAACTCAGCGCTCCAACTAGTTAGCAGTAACTTTCATAAGCATTTACTTTCTTAACTTTTCTCAGTATTTTCTGAATCTTTAAAATAATAATATTCATATTGAATCCAATTTATAAAATTGTAATGATTAGAAATAATTTATGTAAAGTGAATTGGTATCTACATGGCACCTACTTTTTCAGAAATCACAGAATGAAATGGCTATAATAACCAGGCAGGTAACGTAATTTCCTGAAGTAGACCTAGGTTTAAGAAAAAGAATGTATCACAGGGACTGTAATGTGGTCTTCCTGAAAGTGCAAGCCTGGAAATACTCAGCTCCAGTCAATTTTGACATGTAATATATATGCCCCATTGTTGCCAAATCTTCCACTTTTTAGGCTAGTCTAAGTGTTTTATTATTTATTCAGAACATTTTTGTATATTGATTGTCAATATGTTAAAACTATTTTAAAATATTGTGTCTGAAGACAGAACCCATGCGCAGTTAGATTTTGCCCAAGTGCTGCCAATTTGAGATCTTTGGAGAGAATGTTAGTTTCTAGATGCATGTAATTATTGAAAAATGAATCATTTTGGAAAACCACATATTCTGGTTAACCAAAGCATTAATGTTTAGGCATCAAGTTATTAAAATTCCTAAGTTTCCATAGAAATCTTTGTGAAATTTACTACAGTGTGACTGCATTCTTAAAACTAGAGAAAACCAATTATTACACATGGTATTTAAGAGCTTAAAGCTGTTTCCCCCATAGGATTATGTTTCATGAAACTGCCCTTTTTAAATCTGTTTCTGATTTCTATGTCTCCTTTGCTTCTGCTTAGCAATCATCTTGTTTTTATGGAATTATTTAAATCACTTTGTCCTCTGGAGCAGAAGAAATCTGGCTTTTCATCTTTACATATTTGCTGTTTAAGTTGGCCTGACACTTGGTGGATACTTAGTAAACACTTTAATTTCCCTTTACAATCAGGACTACTTGCCTTTAGAAGCCACAGTTTTCCATTGCTTTTAACTTTTGAGAGTGTGAAAATCAGACAACCATGCTTGTTCATTTCTGTGGCTCTCCAGTAACTGTTTTATGAGTAGCTTCTCTATGAGATGTGGGTCCACCTGCTTCTCTCTCATCCTCTAAGCACTTACCTATACGTTTATCCCCTTTTCCTCTTACAGTTTTATTTGCTTCATTTGTACTTGCTCCTTTGCTTAGCTTACAATATCCTGAATTCGCCTTCATTCTACAGATACCATTTCATCATTCTGTCACTAACTGGACACCGCACCCATTTTTTTCCTTTCACTCACCACCAAACTTCTTGGAAGTCTTCATACTTGTGACTTATTCCTCCTAACCTCTTCAATCTATTGTTTCTGTGCCAATTTATCTTCCACTGTTTAGATAACTACAGTTTCTAACAGATTTTGTAACCTCTCATCTGTTATCTCCAAAATGCATTTTCCATAAATTCCACAAATATTTTCTTTCTATAATCAATGTAACAAGTAATTTTACTGAATCAAAACATTTCTATGTTTTTTTAATACTGTGGAGGGCAATGTTCAAGATATTTAACATAGAATTCAAGGTCATTCAAAATCTTCCCAGGAGATTTTTCTGGCCTCATTTCTTGACATGTTGTATTCCTCATTCACAATCTTTCCAGGGCACCATGAAATGTCCCATGATCCTTCTGACTGGGAATGCACTTCTATTACATTACCTGCCTTGCAAATGCCCAAGTGTTCCTGAAGATACAGTTGAAATTTGAGCCATCTGTGAAAAGATTTCCCAAATCTTCGATGTACTTGAACTTGTTAATATATGCTATGAATGAAATATTTGGACAGTTGTTGAAGTTGGAAATGTAGTTAAGATATAATCGGTGAATAATTCTTGAGTATGTGCCAGGAATTATTCTAAGCATCTAGGAGAAAGCCATAAACAAAAGAGAAATCTCTGCTTTCATGGGGCTTATACTTCAACTGGCTGAAAGAGATAGACCCATGATAGGTAAGACATTCTTGGTTTGATTATGATGCATGCTAAGGAGAAAACTGGAGAAAGAGGATAGGAAGTATTAGCAGGGATGGGGTGGTCACTGTTAGATAGTGTGGCCAGGAAATGTCTCCATGAGCAAAAGAGTAAAAACTTAAAGGAGATAAACCTTGTACTGTAGATAGTTCGGGAAGAACTCATCTGCAAAGGCCCTGATTTATGAGTATTCCTGGCAAGTTTGAAAATTTTTGGATAAACCAGCATGGTTGAAAAATAGTGAATTTGGTGGAAACAAAGTCAAAGGGGCAAATGGGACCAATAAGGCAAGGTTCTTAGGTATTGAAAAGACTTTAGGAAACAGTTACACTGACTGGAAAGTGATGTCAAGTAGAAGATAACTTGGGATTACCTACTAAAAAGTAGACTGAAAGGGTCAAAGGAAGAAATATGATCAATTTGGAGCCTATTGTAATAATCTAGATGTGTTTATGCCAGCAGAGGGGACGGTGAGAAATTGTAATATTCTAGATATACTTTGAAACTTAAAGAAAATAGAATTTAATAGATTAAAGGTGAGGTGTGAGAGAAAGGAAAAGGTCAACAATTACTCCAGGTTTTTGTTCTGATCACCTGGAATAATGTAGTTACTACCTACTGATATGACAAATATTGAGAGAGGAGCTAGTTTAGGGGAAAACTATTAGGAGCTTAGATATTTTTCCCCCCTTATCTTATTTATGTGTTTAATTTTAAATTTTTAAATATTTATTTTACATGGGAGTTACAATGTTGTGTTATTTCAGGTGTACAGCAAAGTGATTCAGTTATATATACACATATATCTATTCTTTTAGGAGTTTAGTTTTATAAAAGTTAAATTTGAAGTTCCAGTTAGAAATTTAGGTTGGAATACAGAGTAAACAGTGTACAATACTTAACTACCTAACGGGATTGATGAAAATTATTAAAGAACAGACTACAGGCAAAGCTCTTATCAGTGTTACCAACCATCATGATTTCAGCCTTTTCTGATGCTACTGATGTACAACTAATATGAGAACATAAAGAAAAGGAAAATCTTACCACCAGTTAGAAATAAAAGGCCTGGAGTAGATAAGTTCTGTAGGATATAAGTAAATAAAGAAAGAAAGGAAATCCTAAAATATAGGAAGTCCCATATTATTTCAATGGGTATATATATCTTGTCATATGTTTAATACATTACAATGACTATATCGATAGTTCATCAAGACACTTACTTATATACAGAACTGTCCATAAGTATAAGAATCAGGTAGTCCAGAAAGAAAATAATGAATGGAGGGAGTTTGTGCAAAGTTGAGGGAATTGAGAGTTAGGTCATAAGCAAACAAAAAGGCCAACAGACCTCTGAGGATGGAAATGAAACTTGAACACAGGTTCATAAGAGCTAGAAATAATTCAATAAATGTTAATTATCATTAAAAAATGTTACTACTTGATTAGTGAATATTGGCTCATTGAAAACGTGGAAACTTTCATTAGTTTCTAAGTCTAAAATGAAATGGTCTCTGGCAGAAAAATACATTAGCTATGTAAGCTGTGAAGAATGACTTATGGGAAATGTATCTAACCATTTTTTCTAAAAAGAAGTTTAATTCAATATATTTTATACACTTTGAGAAATCCATGAATGTAGTCTTATGAAAACTTAAAACATACACAGTTCTTTCTTTTTTTTTTTTTTTTTTGCGTTATGCGGGCCTCTCACTGTTGTGGCCTCTCCCGTTGCGGAACACAGGCTCCAGACGCGCAGGTTCAGTGGCCATGGCTCACGGGCCTAGCTGCTCCACGGCATGTGGGATCTTCCCGGACCGGGGCACGAACCCGTGTCCTCTGCATCAGCAGGCGGACTCTCAACTACTGCGCCACCAGGGAAGCCCAGTTATTTCTATTTTTAATGTCAAAATGTTACTTTATTACACAGAAAAAAACCCTTTTAAATGAAATGTCTGCTATCTATTGGAAGAGCTATATGCATGTGTAGTACAGGCGTAATATAATGCCTGGGAAACATACATACTAATTTCAAAATCCTGATTACCTCTGAGGAGTTAGGGATGGGAATGGAATTGAGTGGGGACAATGAAGCTTCAGTTGTAGTGACAAAATTTATTTTCTTTTCATTAACTAAAGTCTTTTAATAAAGTATTATTTATGAGTGATGAAATGCACATATTTTAAGTGTATAGGTGGATCAGTTACCATGGTCGAAGTATGTTACTTTCCTATTATCCCATGAAGTTTCCTCCTACCCTTTCCCACTTGATCACCCCTCTCAGAAACCATCACTCATCTGAATTGATCAATAATTCATTTTTTCTGTTTTAGAGCATCTTTTGTATGTAATCATAAAGCATATACTTTGTGGTATCTAGCTTTTGTCTCATGACATAATGTTTTTGAGATTTATCCAGGGTAATTATTGCTGAGTTGTCTATTGTAAGAATGTATGCACTTTGTTTATGCCTCTCCTCTAGAAGGACACCATGGCTATTTCTAGTTTGGGACTATCATGAATAAAGATATTATAATATTATTTGTACAAGGATTTTTGAAGACTTTTTTTTTAATCTCTGATAAGGCAGAGGAATGGTATGGCTGTGTCATATGGTATATGCACATTGAATAGTTACATAGACTGTCAAATAATTTCCTAAGGTAAAATTAAAATGACCACAGTGCCACTATCATGATTAAACATAGAATTGATACAGATCATTCGATAATTTGTATATTAAACAAATTCTATTTAAAGACATTATATAACTAGTGATGACATATTAAAATAAAGATGTTTCCCAGTTTCAAAAAACAAGAATTTCTTAAATTCAAATATTTGCTTTACTGATAGGCTCATTAAACTGCTTATTTTTCTTCTTTTCTGTTTTCCCCCCCTTTCTTTTCCATGCCATATGAGGTGGTAGTAAATGATAGTTTCATAATTCATTTGTAATTTTAAACTCAGAATACAGCATGTGTTAGTATTTGGAGTATTGCCACTAATTGTGTATGATGTTCCTAGTAATTAGATACAAGGAATACCTGAGGTAGAAGGTTCTCTAATTTTACCATAAGTGGAAGTGAGGTCCAGGGAAGTCTTCTGATGAGTATAAAGACACAGTTGGACTCATGCAAGGAAACACTGACTTTTATTCCAATGATTTTTATATTCAAGAGTATTCTGTCACCCCACTTCTTTACTGAGCAATCTTTTTCTTTTTTTTTTTTTACAAAACTGTATCTTTATTTTATTTATTTATTTATTTATTTATTTATTTATTTATGTATTTATTTATTTTAACATCTCTATTGGACTATAATTGCTTTACAATGGAGTGTTAGTTTCTGCTTTATAACAAAGTGAATCAGTTATACATATACATATGTTCCCAAATCTCTTCCCTCTTGTGTCTCCCTCCCTCCCACCCTCCCTATCCCACCCCTCTAGGTGGTCAAAAAGCACCGAGCTGATCTCCCTGTGCTATGCGGCTGCTTCCCACTAGCTATCTATTTTACGTTTGGTAGTGTATATATGTCCATGCCACTCATTTTGTCCCAGCTTACCCTTACCCCTCCCTGTATCCTCAAGTCCTTTCTCTAGTAGGTCTGGGTCTTTATTCCCGTGTTGCCCCTAGGTTCTTCATGACCATTTTTTTTTTTTTTTAGATTCCATATATACGTGTTAGCATATGGTATTTGTTTATCTCTTTCTGACTTGCTTCACTCTGTACGACAGACTCTAGGTCCATCCACCTCACTACAAATAACTCAATTTCATTTCTTTTTATGGCTGAGTAATATTCCATTGTATATATGTGCCACTTCTTCTTTATCCATTCAACTGTTGATGGACACTTTGGTTGTTTCCATGTCCTGGCTATTGTAAATAGAGCTGCAGTGAATATTTTCGTACATGACTCTTTTTGAATTATGGTTTTCTCAGTGTGTATGCCCAGTAGTGGGATTGCTGGGTCGTAAGGTAGTTCTATTTTTAGTTTTTTAAGGAACTTTCATACTGTTCTCCATAGTGGCTGTATCAATTCACATTCCCACCAAAAGTGCAAGAGTGTTCCCTTTTCTCCACACCCTCTCCAGCATTTATTGTTTCTAGATTTTTTGATAATGGCCATTCTGACTGGTGTGAGATGATATCTCATTGTAGTTTTGATTTGGATTTCACTAATGATTAAAGATGTTGAGCATTCTTTCATGTGTTTGTTGGCAATCTGTATATCTTCTTTGGAGAAATGTCTATTTAGGTCTTCTGCCCATTTTTGGATTGGGTTGTTTTTTTTTTTTTTTTTGATATTGAGCTGCATGATCTACTTGTAAATTTTGGAGATTAATCATTTGTCAGTTGCTTCATTTGCAAATATTTTCTCCCATTCTGAGGGTTGTCTTTTGGTCTTGTTTATGGTTTCCTTTGCTTTGCAAAAGCATTTGTTTCATTAGGTCCCATTTGTTTAGTTTTGTTTTTATTTCCATTTCTCTAGGAGGTGGGTCAAAAAGGATCTTGCTGTGATTTATGTCATAGAGTGTTCTGCCTATGTTTTCCTCTAACAGTTTCATGGTGTCTGGCCTTACATTTAAGTCTTTAATGTATTTTGAGTTTATTTTTGTGTATGGTGTTAGGGAGTGTTCTAATTTCATTCTTTTACATGCTGTCCAGTTTTCCCAGCACCACTTATTGAAGAGGCTGTCCTTTCTCCACTGTATATTCTTGCCTACTTTTGCAAATATAAGGTGACCATAGGTGTGTTGGTTTATCTCTGGGCTTTCTATCCTGTTCCATTGATCTATATTTCTTTTTTTTGTGCCAGTACCATACTGTCTTGATTACTGTAGCTTTGTAGTATAGTCTGAAGTCAGGGAGCCTGATTCCTCCAGCTCTGTGTTAATTTCTCAATATTGCTTTTGCTCTTCAGGGTCTTTTATGTTTCCATACAAATTGTGAAAATTTTTGTTCTGGTTCTGTGAAAAATGCCAGTGGTAGTTTGATAGGGATTTCATTGAATCTACTGATTGCTTTGGGTAGTATAGTAATTTTCAGTGTGTTGATTCTTCCAATCCAAGAACATAGTATATCTCTCCATCTCTTTGTATCATCTTTAATTTCTTTCATCAGTGTCTTGTAATTTTCTGCATAGTCTTTTGTCTCCTTAGGTACGTTTATTCCTAGATATTTTATTCCTTTTGCAATGGTAAATGGGAGTGTTTTCTTTATTTCACTTTCAGATTTTTCATCATTAATGTATAGGAATGCAAGAAATCTGTACATTAATTTTGTATCCTGCTACTTTACTTAATTCATTGATTAGCTCTAGTAGTTTTCTGGTGGCATCTTTAGGATTCTCTATGTATAGAATCAAGTCACCTGCAAACAGTGACAGCTTTACTTCTTCTTTTCTGATTTGGATTCCTTTTATTTCTTTTCCTCTCTGATTACTGTGGCTACAGCTTCCAAAACTATGTTGAATAATAGTGGTGAGAGTGGGCAACCTTGTCTTGTTCCTGATCTTAGTGGAAATTGTTTCATTTTTTCACCATTGAGGACGATGTTGGCTGTGGGTTTGTCATATATAGCCTTTATTATGTTGAGGAAATTTCCCTCTATGCCTACTTTCTGGAGGGTTTTTATCATAAATCGGTGTTGAATTTTGTCAAAAGTTTTCTCTGCATCTATTGAGATAATCATATGTTTTTTCTCCTTCAATTTGTTAATATGGTGTATCACATTGATTGATTTGCATATATTGAAGAAACCTTTCATTCCTGGGATAAACCTCACTTATTCATGGTGTATGATCCTTTTAATGTTCTGTTGGATTCTTTTTGCAAGTATTTTGTTGAGGATTTTTACATCTATGTTCATCAGTGATATTGGCCTGTAGTTTTCTTTCTTTGTGACATCTTTGTCTGGTTTTGGAATCAGGGTGATGGTGGCCTCGTAGAATGAGTTTGGGAGTGTTCCTATCTCTGCTATATTTTGGAAGAGTTTGAGAAGGATAGGTGTTAGCTCTTCTCTAAATGTTTGATAGAATTCCCCTGTGAAGCCATCTGGTCCTGGGCTTTTGTTTGTTGGAAGATTTTTAATCACAGTTTCAATTTCAGTGCTTGTCATTGGTCTGTTCATATTTTCTATTTCTTCCTGGTTAAGTCTCTGAAGGTTGTGCATTTCTAAGAATTTGTCCATTTAGTCCAGGTTGTCCATTTTATTGGCATATAGTCGCTTATAGTAATCTCTCATGATTCTTTGTATTTCTGCAGTGTCATTTGGTACTTTTCCTTTTTCATTTCTAATTCTGCTGTTTTTAATCTTCTCCCTTTTTTTCTTTTTTTTAGAAATAACGTACAGGCACAGACTCTAGACAATGCTATACATTTTTCTTTTAATTTGTATTTATTTATTTTTATTTTTGGCTGTGTTGGGTCTTCATTTCTGTGTGAGGGTTTTTTCTAGTTGTGGCAAGTGGGGGCCACTCTTCATCACGGTGCACGGGTCTTTCACTGTCGCAGCCTCTCTTGTTGCAGGGCACAGGCTCCAGACACGCAGGCTCAGCAGTTGTGGCTCACGGGCCTAGTTGCTTCACGGCATGTGGGATCTTCCCAGACCAGGGTTCGACCCCGTGTCCCCTGCATTGGCAGGAAGATTCCCAACCACTGCATCACCAGGGAAGCCCTCCCTTTTTTCCTTGATCAGTCTGGCTAATGGCTTATCAATTGAGTTTATCTTCTCAAAGAACCAGCTTTCAGTTTTATTGATCTTTGCTATCATTTCATTCATTTCTTTTTCATTTATTTCTGATCTGATCTATATGATTTCTTTCCTTCTGCTAACTCTTGTTTTTTTTGTTTTTCTTTCTCTACTTGCTTTAGGTTGTTTATTTGAGATGTTTCTTGTTTTTTGAGGTAGGATTGTATTGCTATAAAAGTCCCTCTTAGAACTGCTTTTGCTGCATCTCATAGGTTTTGGGTCATTGTGTTTTCATTGTCATTTTTTTCTAAGAATTTTTTGATTTCCTCTTTGATTTCTTCAGTGATCTCTTGGTTATTAAGTAGTGTGTTGTTTAGCCTCCACGTGTTTTTATTGCTTACAAATTTTTTCCTGTAATTGATATCTAGTTGCATAGCATTGTGGTTGGAAAAGATACATGATATGATTTCAATTTTCTTAAATTTACCAAAGCTTGATTTGTGACCCAAGATATGATCTATCCTGAAGAATGTTCCATAAGCACTTGAGAAGAATGTGTATTCTATTGTTTTTGGAAGGAATGTCCTATAAATATCAATGAATTCCATCCTGTATAATGTATCATTTAAAGCTTGTGTTTCCTTATTTATTTTCATTTTGGTTGATCTTTGCATTGGTGAAAGTGTGGTGTTAAAGTCCCCTACTATGATTGTGTTACTGTTGATTTCCCGTTTTATGCCTGTTAGTATTTGCCTTATGTATTGAGGTGCTGCTATGTTTGGTGCATGAATATTTACAATTGTTATATCTTCTTCTTGGATTGATCCCTTGATCATTATGTAGTGTCCTTCTTTGTCTCTTGTAATAGTCTTTGTTTTAAAGTCTATTTTGTCTGTTATGAGAATTGCTACTATAGCTTTTTATTTTGGGGGTGGTGGTATGCGGGCCCCTCACTGTTGTGGCCTCTCCCGTTGTGGAGCACAGGCTCCAGATGCGCAGGATCAGCAGCCATGGCTCACGGGCCCAGCCGCTCCACGGCATGTGGGATCTTCCCGGACCGGGGCATGAACCCGTGTCCCCTGCATTGGCAGGCAGACTCTCAACCACTGCACCACCAGGGAAGCCCTCTAACTTTCTTTTGATTTCCCTTTGCATGCAATATCTTTTTCCATCCCCTCACTTTCAGTCTGTATGTGTCCCTAGGTTTGAAGTGGGTCTCTTGTAGACAGCATATACACAGGTCTTATTTTTGTATCCATTCAGCCAGTCTATGTCTTTCAGTTGGAACATTTAATCCATTTACATTTAAGGTAATTATCGATATGTGTATTCCTATTACCATTTTCTTAATTGTTTTGGGTTTATTATTGTAAGTCTTTTCCTTCTTTTGTGTTTTCTGCCTAGAGAAGTTCCTTTGCACTTGTAAAGCTGGTGTAGTGGTGCTGAATTCTCTTATGTTTTGCTTGTCTGTAAAGCTTTAAATTTCTTCATCAAGTCTGAATGAGGTCCTTGCTGGGTAGAGTAATCTTGGTTGTAGGTTTTTCTCCTTCATCACTTTAAATATGTCCTGGCATGCCCTTCTGGCTTGCAGAGTTTCTGCTGAAAGATCAGCTGTTAACCTTATGGAGATTCCCTTATGTGTTACTTGTTGTTTTTCCCTTGCTGCTTTTAATAGTTTTTTTTTTGTATTTAATTTTTGATAGCTTGAATAATATGTGTCTTGGTGTGTTTCTCCTTGGATTTATCCTGTATGGGACTCTCTGTGCTTCCTGGACTTGATTAACTATTTCCTTTCCCATATTAGGGAAGTTTTCAAGTATAATATCTTCAAATATTTTCTCAGTCCCTTTCTTTTTCTCTTATTCTTCTGGGACCCATATAATTCGACTGTTGGTGTGTTTAATGTTGTCTCTGAAGTCTCTGGGACTGTCCTCAATTCTTTTCATTCCTTTTTCTTTATTCTGCTCTGCAGTAGTTATTTCCACTATTTTATCTTCCAGGTCACTTATCCGTTCTTCTGCCTCAGTTATTCTGCTATTGATCCCTTCTAGAGAATTTTTAATTTCATTTATTGTGTTGTTCATCACTGTTTGTTTGCTCTTTAGTTCTTCTAGGTTTCTGTTAAGCTTTTCATGTATGTTCTCCATTTTATTTCCAAGATTTTGGATCATCTTTACTATTATTATTCTGAATTATTTTTCAGGTAGACTGTTTATTTCCTCTTCATTTTTCAGGTCTGGTGAGTTTTTGCCTTGCTCCTTCATCTGTGGTGTGTTTCTCTGTCTTCTCATTTTGCTTCGCTTACTCTGTTTGGGGTCTCCTTTTCGCAGGCTGTATGTCCCCAGTGGCTAAGGTTGGTTCAGTGTGTTGTGTAAGCTTCCTGGTGGAGGGTACTAGTGCCTGTGTTCTGGTGGATGAGGCCAGATCTTTTCTTTCTCATGGGCAGGTCCATGTCTGGTGGTGTGTTTTGTGGTGTCTGTGGCCTTATTATGATTTTAGTCAGCCTCTCTGCCAATGGATGGTGTTTTTTTCCTGTCTTGCTACTTGTTTGGCATAGGGTGTCCAGCACTATAGCTTGCTGGTCATTGAGTGGAGCTGGGTCTTGGCGTTGAGATGGAGATCTCTGGGAGGTTTTCACCATTTGATATTACATGGAGCTGGGAGGTCTCTTGTGGTCCAGTGTCCTGAACTTGGCTTTCCCACCTCAGAGGCACAGCCCTGATGCCTGGCTGGAGCGCCAGGAACCTGTCATCCCCACAGATCAGAATAAAAGGGAGGAAATAAAGAAGGAAAGAAAGAAGAAGATAAAATAAAATAATGTAAAATGACATAAAGTAAAATAAAATAATTAAAACAAAAAATAATTATTAAAAGAAATTTAAGAAGTAACAAAAAAGAAAGAACAAAAGAAGAGTGTAACCAAACCAAAAAACAAATCCACCAATGATTACAAGTACTAAGAACTGTACTAAAAAACAAAACAAAACAAAAAACGGACAGAAGAACCCTGGGACAAATGGTAAAAGCAAAGCTATACAGACAAAATCACACTCAGAAGCATACAAGTACACACTCACAAAAAGAGAAAAAGAGAGAGAGAAAAAAAAAAAAGTATATCGTTGCTCCCAAAGTCCACCTCCTCAATTTTGGATAATTCGTTGTCTCTTCAGGTATTCCACAGATGCAGGGTACATCGAGTTCACTGTGGAGATTTAATCCGCTCCTCCTGAGGCTGCTGGGAGAAATTTCCTTTTCTCTTCTTTTTCTCACAGCTCCCGGGGTTCAGCTTTGGATTTGGACCCACCTCTGCATGTAGGTCGCCTGAGGGCATCTGTTTTTCACTCAGACAGGATGGGGTTAAAGGAGTAGCTGGTTCGTGGGCTCTGGCTCCCTCAGGCTGGGGGGAGGGAGGTGTACAGAGTTCAGGGTGAGCCTGCGGTGGCAGAGGCCGGCGTGATGTTGCAGCAGTCTGAGGCCTGCTGTTTGTTCTCCTGGGTAAGCCTCACCTCTGCCTGAATCACAGGACCCTGGCAGTGGCAGGCTGCACAGGCTCCCGGGAGGGACAGTGTGGATAGTGACCTGTGCTCGCACACAGGGTTCTTGGTGGCTGCAGCAGCAGCAAACTTAGCGGCTCATGCTCGTCTCTGAGATCCGCGCTGATAGCCGCAGCTCGCACCCATCTCTGGAGCTCCTTTAAGCGGTGTTCTGAATCCCCTCTCCTCTCACACCAGGAAACAAAGAGGCAAGAAAAAGTCTCTTGCCTCTTCAGCAGCTCCAGACCTTTTCCTGGACGCCCTCCCGGCTAGCTGTGGTGCACTAGCCCCCTTCAGGCTGTGTTCACACAGCCAACCCCAGTCCTCTCCCTGGGATCTGACCTCTGAAGGCCGTGCATCAGCTCCCAGCCCCCACCTGTCCCAGCGGGTGAGCAGACAAGCCTCTCGGGCTGGTGAGTGCTGGTCAGCAGCGATGTTCTGTGCGAGAATCTCTCCACTTTGCCCTCTGCACCCCTGTTGCTGCGCTCTCCTCCATAGCTCTGAAGCTTCCCCCTCTGCCCCCCCACAGTCTCCGCCCCACGAAGGGGCTTCTAGAGTGTGGAAACCTTTCCTCCTTCACAGCTCCCTCCCACTGGTGCAAGGTCCCGTGCCTATTCTTTTGTCTTTTCTTTTTTCTTTTGCCCTACCCAGGTACGTGGGGAGTTTCTTGCCTTTAGGGAGGTCTGAGATCTTCTGCCAGCATTCAGTAGGTGTTCTGTAGGAGTTGTTCCACACGTAGATGTATTTCTGATGTACTTGTGTGGAGGAAGGTGATCTCCGCGTCTTACTCTTCAGCCATCTTGAAGCTCCTTCCCTCAATTTTCTATCTTAAGATTTACATTAATAAATAATTTCCAGGTAGTAAGCTGCATAATTTCTCTTTTTATATAGTATATTTGTTGCATAGTTTTGATATAAATAAATAAATTTACTTATATTTAAGTAGACAGATTAAAATTGTATTTTCCCTAACATTGCACATTAAAGTTAAATTTCATATAACAAAGGACATTTTCATTAGAACATCTTTAATATTATGTGACATTTAATGATGTGAAATAAGCTTATTCACCACAGCTGTTCCCAATATGTTATAGTTAGGAATTTTCTTTAGATTAATGAAATAAATTGTATCATAAAAAATTAAATGAGAAACAAATTTTCTTAAAATGTAGGTTTAAAAAATAAAACAAAAGATCTACTAATCACTCAGCATCTGCTATTTTCACTCTGCTAGTCATGTTATGTGTATTTTCTGCACCAGAGTAATGTAAGGTGAATAATTTTTTTTCTATTTTACAGATGAAGATTTTCCTGAGTTTCTGTAATCTTTATTTTGAATTACCTGCATCAAAAGCAAGGTCTGAGCACATAATAATAAAAAAAAATACAATAAACTGTTTCTAGTGTCTAAATGTCAGTTTCATCAAGAAAAACCTGGTAAAGAATGATAAATAAGAGTCTTGGGCTAATTAGAAGAAACCTTCTTTAAAACATTTTATTACCTTTTAAAATACTGTTTGTATTTTTTTCTAAATAATAGTATTTGTTGTACAGATATTCTTCATAGGTAAGAAGTATGAGAGAAAAGATATATGAAAATATTACCTTGTTTTGTAAAACAAAGAAAAGAAGTCCAGACAGTGAATGTGCTAAGATAGTTTATCTTAATACTATTTAAACCTTGTTTCTCTATCATGTGGTAATTCTGTGGTTTAAAATACAAGTAACCTACTTGAATTCTAAGAAGAACTCACTACGATCACATGTTGTTTTTCTGACCAATTTTTGTACCCACATATTCTAAGGAGTATTTCATACAGGATGATTTAGAACATGATTAGAGGAAATGAAGACGTTATTACGTTCATTGATTATTAACATTCTGTTTTTATGTAGCCTCACCTCTGCCATGGTCTAGTTTTTTGGTTCAAGGAAGTTCATAAGTCTTTCCTAGTCTCATTTTCTCATTTGCATAAATTTAGTTGGCTACAGGCAAAAAGAATTTCGCAGATCTGTTTTCTATTTTCTTTGAACACGTATCTGAAAAACATTTGGATATGTAATAAAATTTCATTATTATAAAAATAAATGTGCTTCATTATTTGAATGAATGAAGAACTGAAGCTTGGTAGCCATCTATCAAATATAAAAACTTGGTCTACCTAAATGACAAGCCACACAATGTAATGACTTGTATCCACTACTTATTAGCACTATAAACTGAGTAGATAAGTTTTGTCTTCAGGTTTTTCATCTGTAAGATGGTGTCAATTAAATATATGTGTGTGTGTGTATTATTGCAAAGTTTAGCAATAGTGTATGTAATAGAAAATATTATTTTTTAGGTGGAAGATGCTAAATCAGAAAATATTTACAAATTCAAATAACCATAGAGACCAACCAAGTGATTTAAATGAATAAAACAGCACTAGACATAAAAAAGGTAAGATAGGGCTTCCCTGGTGGCACAGTGGTGGGGGGTCCGTGCAGGGGACATGGGTTCGTACCCCGGTCCAGAAGATCCCACATGCGGCAGAGCGGCTAGGCCCATGAGCCATGGTCGCTGGGCCTGCGCGTCTGGAGCCTGTGCTCCACAATGGGAGAGGCCACAACAGTGAGAGGCCCACGTAGCGCAAAAAAAAAAAAAAAAAAAAGGTAAGATAAAATATGGATTATGGCCTCCTAGAAAGTTCGAGCCTGGGTCGAAGGAAGCAGTCAATATTCAGCTCCAGCCAGTTTTTGACATGGAAAAATTATTACTCTGTATTACCAGATTCTGCAAATTATTTTAGGAGATAAATCAGAAGTCTGGAGTTTTTTAAATGTGAATTCTTCTGATATTTACAGCCTATCAACAAATTTGAAACATGCCTTAAAATATCTTCTTTGCCAAAAAAACACATTGAAGGGCTGGGTTTGCTAAAATAAAGAGATCACAAATGTGATTCTGTGTTACTGGAGAATGAATCATTCTGGCAAGCTAAGTGGAATCAACTTAAAAATTAACTTTTAAGCATAATGATATTTTTTAATTTCCTAATTATTTTATGTAGAAGAATTTTTAAAATTTACCACACCTTACTACATTCTGAAACACTAAATATAATGAATTTATATATATATATATATGTTATTTACAGTCATTGACAAATTTAAAGTAGTTCAGCACCATAAAATTATTTTCCTGAAATTGCTTTTTTTCCTGTTTCTGATTTTTATGTCTCCTATTAACCATATTGTTTTGCTTATGCATTTTTATGACTGCTTATCAGTCATAATGTTTTGTATGGATCTATTTTAAAAAGCTTTGTTTCCTGAGGGCAAGATATCTGATCTGTTTTAATCATTTTTGCATCTCCATCCATTAGTTTGGGGGCTTCACAACCATGCTTGTTCATTTCTCTAACTCTCCAGAGAAGCTCTGAATCAGTCATTTGTCTTGGGTAGATCGGCTCTTAATACCTCCTACATGATCATCACCATTCTATTTTATCCCTTTTCTCTCTTACATCTTTGCTTCATTTCCAGTGGTCTTTCTTTAGCCTAGACAAACCATCAGTTTTGCCCCATTCTATATTCTACAAATACTGTCTCATAATTTCCTGTTTCTTCAGCTACATCACCAGTTTTCTCCTACCAGTTACCATCAAATACTTAGATGAGCAACCGAAAAGATTTACATTTGTAGATTTTGCTCCATAACTTGTACATTCAACTTTCACCTCATTCACATCTTTTGTTCTTTCTTAGGTAATTGTAATTTGTTTCCTAATTGGTCTTTCCACTTCTAACAGTTTTCTAGGTCATTATCCACATTATTCTCAGAATTATTTTGCAAAAACTGTTGTGAGAAGCCATTTTACTGCAAAAACTATTTTAATTGTTTCATATTATATATGGAATAATATCCAAGGTCTTAACACAGCATTCAAGACCATTTCACAGCTTTCTGGGGAGATATTTCTGGCCTTACTTCTTGCCTCTCCTTATGTCTCATATACAACTTTTCCATTCCATAATTTCATGTCTTCATGTCTTTCCTTCTGACAGAGAATGCTCTCTCTTCACATTCTCTGACTTACAAACTCCTATGTATTTTCCAAGACAAAGTTGAAATTTGAACATTTCTGTGACAATATCCTCCAAGCCTCGGGTAGGTCTAGTGCTTGCTTATTTGGTGTGTTCTTTAAGAGAGTATTTACACTGATGCTGTATTTTAGTCAGTCATATGTTAATTAATTCATTTACTCAGTCAACAGTTATTTAAACTATGTAAATAAATGAATTTAATTTTATTACATAAGCTACTTAGACTTATTTACAAGTAACTAGATGTATTATTCTAGGCTCCTGGGATATAGCCCTCATGAAACTTACATTCTTTTAAGGGAAACAGATTTATAAGTGTACAGAGCTACAGAAACACAAACAATTGAAGACAAGTAGCAAAAAAAAAATCACGATAAAAAGTAAAATGTATAGTATTTACATTATATTATATGAAAAGAAGAAAAATAGGTAAAGGAAGTGGGGTAGGAAATGTCAGGAGGAGTACTGGGGAAGATGGCCAGGAAAAGCCTCACAGAAAAATTAAGTAGAGACATAAGAGAAGAGTGGGGAGTGGTCCATGCATTTACCTGGGGAAAGAATTCCGGACTGAGGAAAAGACTAATGGAAAGCTATCAGGTGGCAGCTCACCTGATAGCAAAAGGAATAGCAAGGAGGAATAGCAAAGAGGAATAGCAAGGAATAGCAAGGAGGAATAGCAAAGAGGCCAGCAGGACAGAGCAGGAACTAGACTGAGAATATACAGAACATGAGGTCAAAGAGGCAACAGGGGGCCTGATGATGTAAGGTATTTTAGGTCATTGTAATGACTTTTGGATTTTAATCTGGGAGTGTCAGGAAACCAATGAAAGGCAGTATGTAGAGGTGTTGTTGCTTTGAATGTTAAATAGTCTAAGAAAGTTGGGGAGAATATGTGACTGCTGCACTTCATTTTATAGTGAGAACAATTGCCATGGTTGAATATGTTTTGTCAGCTACATTCACAGGGGCAGAAGGTAGAATTCGGATTAACCTGGGATATGATTTAGGTAAGACAGTATAGTAAAATCAGAGACAAGTAGGGGATTTGAATATCTGTATACAAGTGTGATAATAGCAATTCCCTTGAAATTCAAAGTGGGAAAAGAGGGGCATATAGACATAAGGAATTCAAAGGCACTGAAACACTGACAGGATGGAACCACACCATCTTTGTCTTTTTTCTTTGTGTGACTTTTCAAGTCATCCAGTACAGTGCTTCTAAATGTGAGATGACTTTTCACTGTCCTGCCCCAGGAGACATTTGGAAATTTCTTGAGACATTTTGGGTTCTAATAACTGTGTGGTTGGTGCTACTGGCTTCTTATGGGTGAGGCCAGGGAAGTTGCTAAACATCCTACAACACACAGGATAACCCCCACAACAAAGAATTCTCCTGCCCAAAATATCAATAGCATGAAGGTTGAAAAATACTGGTCTAGTATGTGCTCAATAAATGTATCTTGAACTTGAGTGGTGATTCATATGTAAAGGGAGAGTAATTAGGATTAAGAGTGTGTCCTATGAATCAGGGTTCTGGGTTTTATGCTTTCATGGTGTCTGCTTGCTCACAGAACATATTTCTTATTCCCTGATTCTTGATTAACTTTATAAATTAATCTTAATAGCTATATTTCACATAGACAAGATGTTATTTTATTATATTTGGATAATCAAATGGAAAGAATTAAAATACTCCAACTATATAAATAATGCTAAGCTAAACTATCTATCCCTACCTAATAATTTGTCAGAATTAAGTAATTCTGTGTTCTGTTGTTCCTAAGTCTAAATTATTATATAAATCCTATTTATTTTCCTTCTCCCTGCCCCCATGTTTTAGAAGTTATTAAACAGTACCTCAAATATTTTTTAGGAAACTGAAGTTTTTAGTTAATAGCTCTATCTCTAAATAGCTATAGTATCCTGAAAAAATAATACAAATTCCCAGGTCCTCATTTTCCTCTTCTCTAAAATATATTTAAGACATCATATGGATGATATCTCTTAACTTTTTTTTTTTTTGGCGATGCCACACAGCTTGCAGGATCTTAGTTTCCTGACCAGGGATCAAACCCATGCCTGCCACAATGGGAACGCAGAGTCCTAATCACTGGACCACTAGGGAATTCCTGATATCTCTTCTAGTTCTTATTTTCTGAACATTTTTTGGTCCCTTTATTGTACTCTTTATCCAACTTTTCTATTGCTCTCTTTCTTGAGGGTATTACTTACATGGTTTCAGCTAGAATATATCCAAAACGAATGACTGCATATTTCAGATCCATCATTCAATATGGGAAAAAGCATTGGCTGAACAAATTCTGCTTATAACAAATAGTACTAGAACATCTTGCTTAGATTATATCTTGCTCCTCACCCAGGATTATCTTATAAAATTTCCCTGTACGAAATTCTCATTTTGCCTTATAAAAATGGTAACTCTTAAGTTATACATTGCAAAAGCTTGAGTTGCCCACATGGCACTTTGCTTCTTATTTGTCTTTGTGTTCTGAAGCTTACCTGGCCAGTGGCACCTGATGTCATCTTAAATCTCAGTCTTTTTAATGTTCCCTTGGACAAGCTCCTTTCTCTAGTGTATTGTTAGTGATTTCCTTGATCAAGGTTTTAACCTACTTTTCTGACCCAATTGAGTCCATAAATATAACAATTAATATAATTCAAACTTGGTGAGAGACAGTCATAAGGCAATGCTGTGTTTATTGCACAATATGTAAACTATCTTGCTGAGAAAATAAAAAGGAAGTATTGAATGAGTAGAGCATGCTTGCTTTTGTATTCCTTTTCTCAGAAATCACACTTTTTTGGCTGTGGCCTTGGCAACCAAGAGCTAACACATAAAGGCACATGGAGCAGCCAAGGCCTTTTTTAGTTAAACCTATGACACTGAAGTCATTTCATCATTTCTTTTCATGGCTTCCTCCTGGCTCCCTATGAACAGTCTTAAAATGAAGATTAGCTGAATAATTCAAATACATAGCAGACATTGACTTGGGTTTTCTAAGCAATACAAAACTTGTATGATAGTCAGGTGTGTTCCTCTCCCACACACATCTAGCATGATATGAATGCGAAGTATATTGTGAAGAAAAATTATTAATTATGCTAAAGTGCTTACTTTAGAAGGGCATCTATCTGTCCTGAAGCCCTGAATATATCTATTACAGGCAATGAATAGAAGAAACAAACCTTCTAAAAATGAGTAGTGTCAAATACAACTACATTTATGAACATCAATTGCTAAAGAGGCAAAGAAACTTGAAGACTGCTTTTGTAAATGGGCACCTAAAAAGTACTTTTGAGGTCTGACTCAGACTCTATTGTAGTACTTTGGGTAAGACCCTCCTCCTGTTTGGGTTTTCATTTTATTTCTTCCTTCCTTCCCTCATTTGTCCTTCCATGTATACTAGCTGATAAATATTGACTCACTGTAAAAGATATGAGGCCAAACCTGGGCTGCCCCATTTTAATAAATTTGTACCACTATCATTCATTTTGTAGAAGTATTCTCTAAATGTTACTTTCTGTCTTAATACCCTTCAACAAATCCGCACTATCTAGAGAATAAAATTTAGGTTCCTTAGGATCATTATATGCTTTGCCCATCATTATCTGACCCCTTTCTCTTTCTCTCTTCTTATCTCCATTTACTCCCTACTCCTTGCAATTCATGACCCAGATTCGCTACTTGATTTAATTGTAGTGTCTTCTTTCTCATATTCAAGACCCTATTCTTCCTTTCTTTTTAGCCTATAACTCTCTTCCCTCTTTGGGTCTAAGCTACCGTCATGGACTTGTTAGCTTGTCATTTTCTGCATTATAGCATAAAACACTACAGCTATTCTGGTTAGCACGAAATTGTGTCCTTTGTGTGGCTTGTGTCTCTCTGGTGTCTATTAGGATTTCCCCACAATTAAGATCTTGAAGACCCACCAAGTACTAAGAGACTTTATTGTGGTTACAATAACTTGGGGACTGGGCCAGAACATCACTGTCCCCCAGCCAATGTCTGTAAGTACTGGACAGTTTCACTTCCTTTATCAGATTGTGAATTATTCCCTTGTTAAAATGATCCCCAGAATTTCTGGGGACAGATAAGAGGAAGAATTCATTTTCTAATCATGCAGACTTCTTGGAATTCAAACTCACTATTGATTTTATTTCAACCACAAAATTAGCATGCCATTAAATACTGTATATAAAGAGCCACAAAAGCAGACCATTATCCACTCAGCTCCTTCTTCACTTCTTTTCCTCTACTTCAGAAAAAAGGTAAGAATTTCAGATAATTCAATATATCCTCTCCTCATCTTTATTTCAAACTAAGTTGAGATATAGAAAGAATATAATTACTTAAAATATATCTTTAAACGTTAGAGTATTTAAGATAGTTCTAACAATATTTTTAGCACTTAGCTTGAAAAAATAGAAGTACCTATAAAGATTTGATAAAAATTATAATGACAGCATATGTTTTCTGAGTCTAACAAAATGTAGTAACAGTGATTGCTATTTTCTTTAGTACATGACTAGTTAACAGGCTATATTAAAAGATCTATTTCTTGAAGTAAATATTTTTTATTTTTTAATTTTTTTAAACATCTTTATTGGAGTATAATTGCTTTACAATGGTGTGGTAGTTTCTGCTTTATAACAAAGTGAATCAGCTATACATACACATATGTTCCCATATCTCTTCCCTCTTGCGTCTCCCTCCCTCCCACCCTCTCTATCCCACCCCTCTAGGAGATCACAAAGCACCAAGCTGATCTCCCTGTGCTATGCGGCTGCTTCCCACTAACTATCTATTTTACGTTTGGTAGTGTATATATGTCCATGCCACTCTCTCACTTTGTCCCAGCTTACCCTTCCCCCTCCACATATCCTCAAGTCCATTCTCTAGTAGGTCTGTGTCTTTATTCTCGTCTTACCCCTAGGTTCTTCACTGAGAAAGTGTTAGCCAACAAATAGTTTATAGAAGTAGCATACTGAGTCAAGAAATAGAGTAGTCAAGAAATGGACAATATTTTTAGAAGAAGAGTGTATTTATCAAAATTGTTTAGAACATCCAAATTCCCAGTTTATCATTTAGTTTATACTATTTAAAAATATTAAAATAGATACATGAAACACAGAATTAAGTTAAAAAGAAACAAAGTGTTTTACTTTGTACAAAAATTCTAGATCTGACAGAGATGACCAGGAAACAAAAATTAAGGAAATATATGATCTGAAAGAAAGAATAGCTCAAAGTATATTAGTCAATAATAAAATTCTTGCTTGAAAATCTGTATATAAAATGTTAATTATAAAATAAAGAAAATGTAATAATATTTTCCTACTTGTAATGAATTCTAGTATAGTACCATACTCTTTTTTTGAGTCATGACAATAAAAAATTATTTAGAAATTTATAGAAGTGTTAGGTAAAGTAAAACTAATATAGAATTAGCACCCATGAGAAAAATCTAGAAAAAAATTTTTTAATTTAGTTTGAAAATCTGGGATTGAAGATTGTGTGTCAAGGGATATTGGTGACACAAACATTATTTTTTACAAGAACTTATAGAAATGCAACAAGACCAACCATTTAGTACATTTTGGTGAAAAGTGATAACATATTTTATGTTATGCTCCAAGGAGAAGTAGCCTAGAGTGGGGATTGGACCAAAGAACCTGACACCTTGGTAAATCATCAAGGGATAAGTACACATTTTTATGGAGGGAAAATAAACAGAGTGTGTGATCTCTAAAATTATGTGCGACAAATGAGAAGAGATGGCATTAGGCATGTGGGGATGAAGATTGAGAGGTGGATATACATGAAGAAGAGATAGTTCAATCAGTCCAAGAAAATGTCTGTATAAGTGGAGCAAATAAAAGAAATGCTAAAATGAAAATGGTGGTCTTATTGGAAATAAAGATATGAATAAGATATGAATAATATAAAAATAAAATATGATCTTCTTCTTTGTATACATTTTCTTTGATCAGTTGCCTCTCAATAGAACTGAAGCTCCAACAGGACTGAGACCTTAATATTTTGCTCACTGCTAAAATCCCAGCACCTAAGCAATGTCTGACAATAAAAGGTGCTAAATAAATATATATATTTTAAAATTTTATTTTTATTTATTTTTGGCTGCATTGGGTCTTCGTTGCAGTGTGCAGGCTTCTCATTGTGGTGGCCTCTCTTGTTGTGGAGCATAGGCTCTAGGCGTGTGGGCTTCAGTAGTTGTGGCACGTGGGCTCAGTAGTTGTGGCTCGCAGGTCTAGAGCGCAGGCTCGGTAGTTGTGGTGCACGGGCTTAGTTGCTCCGTGGCATGTGGGATCTTCCCGGGTCAGGGCTCGAACCCATCTCCCCTGCATTGGCAGGCGAATTCTTAACCACTGCACCACCAGGGAAGCCCCTAAATAACTATTTTTGAATAAATGAATCAACTAATTAATCTCTCTGTAAATATTTGTAACTTTTTTTCTGTCTTTCTAAAAAGCCCTCATAAGTACCATGAATGAGATGAAAACGAATAAAGTAGCATAGGGCTGTTAGCTGAAAATATCTGAATGGCTGGCAATGAAATATAAACTTGGTATGTAAGATTAAGGAGCCATAGTAGATTTTGACCTTGGTCATACGATAAAACTTCTATTAGTATTTTTTCTACAATACAGACATTTTCTTCTTCTTTTTTTTTCTTTTTTTGGTCATGCCATGTGGCATGCGGCATCCTAATTCACCAACCAGTGATTGAACCACACCCCCTGCAGTGGAAGCATGGAATCTTAACCACGGGACCACCAGGGAAGTCCCCAGACATTTTTGTTTTACATTATCTTTGGTTTCTTTTAAAGGAAAGTAATCCTACCTAAATAAGAAAATGCATTAGATTGACAAGTAATATACCATTTCCTCATTTCCCCATTCACAGGACTTAATAGCCATGAAGGTCCTCATCCTTGCCTGCTTGTTGGCTCTTGCCCTTGCAAGAGAGGTAAGTACAGAAAAATATCTTGAAATAACTAAGAAATAGTACTATCTGCCTATTTGCAGAATGTAGTATTACCAACATTTTAAATGTATAAATAATGCAGGATCCCAGATTTTTTTTTTGACTTCTAAGAAAATCATTTACATTCACCCACTATCTCAACAGAATCCTATAGGACCACAAATCTGGGTCAAATTCTTCTACAGTATTGTGCCACCAGTACCTAAAGGAAAAGCAAACAGACCAATAAGCAGCAGACAAACAAGAAGAAACACACATAAGAACAAAAACATGAGTAATATTGCACAAATACAATTGCATGCATGTGCAATCTTGATAAATATATCTTATTCCAGTGAAGAAATATACATATCTCTTACTCTAGGGAACTGGGCTGATTCTTACCTGTGTATATTCAACAGAGGATGGTACTCCAGAAGATGAATAATCATAAACATATTCATAATCATAATAAAAAGTGTTCAATACAAATTAAAATAACTCCTTTTCTGTTACCCATAAAAAAGACTCTTCATTAAGGTAAAATAAAAATCTACCAATAAAATGGTACTAAATTTGAAAGCCGTAAAAGCAATTACAAGTCTTTCAAAAGACATATAACATTTTTTATTTCTCAAATTTGTGAAATAGCTCTCCATAAGGAAGGTAAAAATTAGGTAGGAAAAATGTTTAATAATGGGTTAGCTATGGGAACTAAAATGGTGTTGTTTTTTCTCTATAGAAAGAAGAACTCATTGTATCCAGTGAGGTAAGATATTTTTCTTCAGAGAAAAATTTCCAACCATAAAGTAATAACACTTTCTGATGATCTAGTAGGAGACTCAACTGATTATTGATTTCTTTTTTCCTTTACAGACTGTGAAAAGCCTTTCAAGCAGTGAGGTAAGACAACCTTCATTCGGAGGCAATTTCCCAAATTTAGAACAAAAAAATACTGTACTTTCTTTTTGTATTACATTAGGGCAGTTAAGCCAATGTAGCTATGTTCTGACAGGTAACTAATGTAAATTTCCACTGTATATGTTTAAAGACAGAATAAATGTCTAGAAGATTTAGTATTCTAGCAGTTTCTAAGTTTGCCTGCTACTTAAATTGTGTCACTGTGCCTTGCTTTTTTTTTTTTTTTTGATGAACTATACATACAGTCCTCTTTTCTATCTTGAACTCTATGTTAACCTCTTTCCCTGTTTTGACATTTATTGAGCACTTTCTGTATCAGACTTTGACTAGGAGCTGTGGTACAAACTGGAAAGAGGGATGCCCTTAGTAAAGAGTGGAGAGACATGCAAATGGACATATTTTGTTATTGTAATAGCAATCTAGTAAATAAGAGGCAGTGAGAATTAGTGTAGTCCTAAATCTGCCTGGGGGAGTCATGTAGAAATTAATGCTTGCACCACTCTTTTTTGGGTCTGTTATCACCTGTTAGTTAAATGGTACATCAATATACTTTGTCTCTTTGCAAAGGTTATAAGGTCCTTAGGGGAGGGTATGTATTTCTTACAATTCGTTTGAAACCTAAACATAACAAGGGAACTAAGAATGATTAACAAATGCATCAATGGTTATTATCATATATATTCAATGACTATTCTTCTAGAACTAGATGAGGGTATTAGAGATCATTTGTTGTCATAAGAAGGGAACAGGGTGATAAAGAGAAATTAGCTTCTGTTAAATGCCTCTTTTGGTATTATGCTCACTAATTTTCTTTTCTTTCTTGACTGCATCATCTGTTCTTTTATACATAGATTTATTCAGAATAGTGTAACATAAAGTTTCAGCAATTAAAATAATGATATTATCAAACAATATGTCTGCATTAACCTATTAAATGTCTTCATTTTCTGATGTATGTTGACAACTAAGAATAGTTCATTAAAACTAAACGTGATTTTATTTTTTTCTTCCAAAGGAATCTGTTATGCACATCAATGAGGTAAAACCGTCATATTTAAATGTACATATATTCAAAATTTCCTGTTTGGTTTTTACAAATAATAACAATTCTTTATGTGTAATTGTTTTTTAGCAGAAAATTGAGAAGTTTAAACATGAGGAACAGCAGCAAACAGAGGTAATTTTTTCATGATTAGTGTATTTTGAAAATTATAATGAAATATAATACATGAAAACATACTTATAATAATTATGTCCAGTCTAAAGAATGGTAATAATATAAACATCAGTGGAAGAAATTAAACTTTGAGAAGGTGAAAATATTTTTAAAGACTTAAACACATTTTTAAACACATAATCAGCTTCCAGAATTTAGAATAAATTCCTAAGAATAACTATTGGTTTATTCATTTTACTAACAGTATACCTGTATTCAATAAGTGCACATTGGTAGGAACATTTCTGGATAGGGGACTGTGATCCCCTTATTCTCAAGATGGGTATGGTGAGGAAAGAGAGGAGGGAAGGAATGTGGCAAAAATCCTAATTTATCAGCTGTATAACCTTGGCTCCAAGTTTATCTGTACCTCAATTTCTTCACCTGTAAATTGAGAATATTCATAAATCCCCAGGATTGATGAGCTGGCACACAGTGAATATTCAGTGATTTTACATTAGCATTCTGTAGCTTTTATACTCACATTTATGAATGTGTGAAGTTCCTAAAAGTATTTCCATTACACAGATGAGAGAAGTGAGGTACAGAACAATTGAGTACACAGTTGTGTGGCAATATCACATAGTTATTAAATAGCAGAGCTTGCTTAAAAATAAGAATTGGGAACAGCATAAAATTATGTAAATAAATTACTTTTGTGGTAACATACTTACTCTATTGTGATATTTAAGCTTTCCTGTTTTACTAATGAAGTTAGATTGTCTGGAACTTACACCAAATATTTGCTAAATCAAAATGAATTTACAAATTGATGCCTCTTTAAAGACTCAAGATTACCACCTTCTACCAAGGGAAGTAGTGCTAGAAGTTTGCTGTTGTTAAATAATTCCTTGAATTAAGAAAACAAACTAAGACTTACTTTTCATTAAAACAAAAAAAATAAACCTTGGAGTTATCCCTTTAAGTCTTTTTAAAATAGATCTTCATTCATTATATGAAAACAATTTTGACTATTATCAACACATTGTTGAAAAGTCTGTACCCTCTGAAGACCAAAGTATATAGCTACAGCTCTGCAGGCAACTCAGGAAAAGGTGAAACAAGTCTTGAAATCTCCAAACATTGATTTCTTTTGGCTCTGTGGATTTACCTATGAAGGAAGTGGCTTAATGAGAAATCCCTTAGTGGGCATTTTACTCATTAATCTTCACAGGACCCCAAATAGTTTCTTAACCAAAGTAAGGGAAAGATTTTCTTTCTCTCTTTTCACTGAATTATTGTTCAAAAGAGAGGAGGTTAATTCATCATGAATGACAATTATAACTGAGTTACAGACGCAAAGACTATTTTTCCTTCTTTCCAGGATGAACGCCAGGATAAAATCCACCACTTTTCCCAGCCACAGCCTCTAGTCTATTCCTACACTGGGCCAATCCCTTACCCTATTCTTACACAAAACATCCTGCCTCTTGCTCAGCCCCCTGTGGTGGTGCCTTTCCCTCAGCCTGAAATAATGGAAGTCCCCAAAGCTAAGGAGACTATCCTTCCTAAGCATAAAGAAATGCGCTTCCCTAAATCTCCAGTAGAGCCCTTTATTGAAAGCCAGAGCCTGACTCTCACTGATCTTGAAAATCTGCACCTTCCTCTGCCTCTGCTCAAGTCCTTGATGCACCAGCCTCCCCATCGTCTTCCTCCTACCCCCATGTTTCCTCCTCAGCCACTGCAGTCCCTTTCTCAGCCCAAAGTCCTGCCTATTCCCCAGCAAGTGGTGCCCTACCTCCAGAGAGATATGCCCATCCAGGCCCTTCTGCTGTACCAGGAGCCTGTACTTGGTCCTATCCGGGGGCTCTACCCTGTTATTGTAAGTCCAAATTTACTAATTGTGCTGTTTCACTTATGATGTTTCTATGATGTTAGAGTAATTGAAAGCTCTAGAATAAAAGAGAAAATGAATAATGAATGGTTCCAAAATGCGTATAGTTTAGATCAGTGGTTCTCAACATTAGCTACAAATAGAATAACCTGGAGAACTTCCCACACACACACACCTAAATCTCAATGTCTAGGCTTACCCATGGAGATTCTGATATAATTGTTCTTTCTATGTAGAAGAAACTGAATATTGGGAAGAAATAATTTCAGGGACTATGATTTAACTGGTCTGTTGATAATTTAGATAAAGAGGATTAAGGTGTACTAAAGCCAGAATTAAATTTGATAACCTCATTTGGTTGGGAATAACAAACCTAAGAAAGTTTGTTATTTTCTACAATTTTGAAGTTTTGCTTGTGCACAATTATTTCCCCACATGCCTCATTTCACATCTTGTTTTTGATGTATGAGCATATGAGGGCAAAATACTGAGGTGTTTATTTCAATACTCATGAAATTCTTAGGGAAAGTGTTCTTGCCAAAAGGTGAATTGTATATTTATTCATTTATTTTTTAATTGTTAAGGTCTAAGAGGATTTCAAAATTAATGCCCCCTCCTCACTTTTGGTAAGCTTTAGGAGTTTCAGATAGGCTGATCATTTTTATAGTTAATATCTTATTACATTTCATTTTCCTGGATAAGCCCCAAATAGTGGCAACTTCCATCAATATACCAACTTAATTATTAATTATCAATTTATTCTCAATGACTGACTATTAATTATGCACCTGAAATTTTGTATCTTTTATATTTCAAATAATTCAAAATTGTATGTATGTGCTGTTGACAGATTTGATTATTTTTCTTTCAATTGCCTATATCCTTATGCTTGATTATCATCATTTTTAGGAAAAACTGAAAATAATTTCTACTTTTGTAAACATGTTAGAGCTTATTCTAAAGATCAACTGCATTCACATTTCTAACTTAGGCTTTATGAACTTCAATTAGTTATCAGTTAAAATTTATATATTGTCTTTTAATTTATGAGTAAAAATACAGTTTCTTATTCCAGACATAAGGCTTAAAAAGGGAATAGAATATAGTTTTGAGATTCTTAAGATGTGAATACTCTTGTGATCATGATCCAGTAGACATAAAACAATTCCAAGTGAGCTGATATTTGGTCCTAGAGGAACTTTTATATGCCTCCAAGATAGGGCACAACATGGTGCATTTGTAATAAAATTTCTCTTATGAATTAGTCCCACCAAAATTACAAATGGGGAGAGATGAAGAGTTATACCATATAACTAATTCTATATTTGTTCTCTATTCCACAGAATTGACTGTGACTGGAAATGTGGCAACATTTCAATCCTTGCATCATGCTACCAAAATAGTTTTTAAATGAATCAACATGGAAAAATATGCAACTTTATTCCTTTATTTATTTTATGCTTTATATGGCATTCATCTTAATTTGAATTTGACTTATAAACTCTATATTTTCAAAAGTTTAATTCAACAAAATTTCAACTTTAAGTGGGAAATACCATAAACATATCAAAAATATGTATAAAAATAATTTCTGGATTTGTGTTTATTATTTCTTTAAGAATCTCTTTCCTAACCAGTCATTTCAATAAATTAATCCTTAGGCATATTTAAGCTTTCCTGTCTTTATTATAATTTTTCAGATGTAATTGGCCTCTTTATTTTTAACTTAAAGTTATTATTGGCATTAAAAATAGCCGTGGAAAAATTGAAATTGAATAGAATGCTTTGAATTGAATACCAGAGGATATCAAAAGGTGGAGGAAAAGATAGGGTGATCATATGCTGCATATACTCTAGAAAGTCTTGGTTTATACCTATTATTTCAGTTGAACTATTACACTTGTGCCTTTCACTTTCAGAAGTATTCAGCATTAGCTGTTAAATTTTATGGTCATAAATTAGGAATTTATGACCTAATTTATTTATGACCTAATAAATAGGAAAAAAAAGCTTCAAATGTGATATCTGAATCACAGCTCTATAATGTGGTAGCTAAATGGTGCTGCATGTTAGTCTCTAAGAGGTTCCATTTCTACATCTATAAAATAGTCAATTTAAGGGGTTTTATTGAAGTTGTAATGTGAATAGTGCACTACACGGTACATGATAGGTGTTCCTGGTTGCCCCATGTTCCTGACTTCACTTACACCAGAGCAGCAAGAGCCAGTATCACAATCAGAATGAGCTGAGTTATGTGATTTTAGCAATTAATACACAAGAGAGCAGACTTATGTGAAGCTCTGATATCTATTGTCTCTGTCTGTGGAGTAATTATTTCATCATGATGAATTATCTGTCTACCAAATCCTACCTTTTTATACACAATTCCATCCCTTTGAGTTTACACAATGACTTGTCTAATTTCATCTTTCCTGCATCCTCAATGTTTTCCTCACCACAGGATCAAGTCCAAGCTGTGCTTAGGCATAATATCTCCTATTTTTAAAGAAAAATTCCATCCTTGACAGTTCTTGGTTACTCTATGACGGCTATCATAAAAGAAGTATCCAAACTGCTGTGTCCATTTTTTCACTTGTTATTCTCTCATTAGCTTGCTCCAATCAAGATTTTATTCCTATGGAAACCACTTTTTTGAAGATTACCAATAACTTTTATCTTACTAATCTGTGTTCATTTTACCCAGCCTCTCAGTGTTATTTCGTAGAGTTGACCATTCCTTCTTTTTTGAAATATCACACTTCTTTTCGTTTGAAATCCTAAACCTGATAAGCCTTTGGTTTCTCTCTTAACTCACTAGCCACTTGTTTGCAGTCTCCCTTTTGGCATTTTCTCCTTTTTCAAAACTTTAAAGGTTGGACTACCCTAGAAGTTAGCCTTACTTTTGTTGATGTTGTTCAGTTCCAAGGCTTTAAGTCCATTCATGAGCTCAGAGCTTCCACATGTATGTCTCCAAACTTACTTCTTTTCTGAACCCCAAACTCACGTACTCAACTGCATTCTTTGCCTCCACATCTGAGTACCTAATTAATATCCCAAATGTGATATGGCTAAGCACAAAGTTTTGTCTGAATCCAGTCCCCAACTTGCTCAAAATTTAATTGGGCATATTTCAATAACAAGGGCAACTGATGTAGTAGTATGTAGGCAATAGACCTGAATAGGCACTTCACCAAAAGAGGTTATCTTAATGGTCAATAAATATATAAAAAGTGCTCAACATCATTAGTCCTCAGAAAAAAATGCAAATTAAAGATACTGAATAATATCATGACACAACCACCAGAATGACTGAAATGATAAGAATTGGTAATACCAAGTATTTGCAAAAACAAGCAAACAAAAGGAATGAAAAGCAGAGCTAAAATAAATGTTAACTGGTACAAGCAACTTGGAAACCTGCATTAGTCTTTGTCGAAGATCAGCATCTGCTTATCTTATGACTAGCAGTTTCACTCTTAGGTATATAACCAAAATAAATAAATAAATAAATATATATATATATAATATATTTATATATGTTTGCTCTAAAGACATTTATACATATATACATATACACATATATGCTGTAAAACATTTAACCAATATTCTTAGCAACGTTATTATTAATATCCCAAACTAAAATCAACATAAGTGTGAATTAACAGTATTTTGTATAAATAAATTGTGGTATACAATGCAAAGGGATATTATACTGTAATTAACATGAATGAGTTACTGTCACACAAAACAACGTGGATGAATTTTATATAAATAACACTGAATGACAGTAACTGGACACAAAATATAGTGGAATGTACAACCCCATAAATAGAATCTATTAGAATCTATGAGCAATTAATATCTGATGAGATAAACTAGACTATTGGTTATCTGAGGGAAGGTAGAACTTGATAGGGAATGTGAGAAAGTGCTCTCAGGTATTAGTGAAATTCTTTCCCTTAGCCTGTAAGATGAGTACTCTGTGGTAATTCATTTAGATGTGGGCACTCAGTACATTGCCTACCTTCTTCCTTTTCCCTGTGGTTGGGGCCTCACCAATGCAGAATCAATTATTTGCTTTTGGACTTGAATGTAATTACATACTAGGGCATAAAACCTGGTTTCCTCAGAAGCTGTGGAATAGTTGGTTAATGCTGCTGTGAAACGCATAGTTTTAGCCCCCACTGGGCTGAAATTTTTAAAATGAGAAGCAGGAGGTAAGAGAGAACTTGCACATTAATTCTCCCTTCTTTTATTTTCTGTATATTATTCAGAGGTGGTCATTACACAATAATCACCTTCCATTTTTAATAGCTAAAACAATTCAGAGGACCCAAACAGTTTATATTAACAGAACAGCTTTATTACAGGCAGAAGATAGAGAACAACAACAGGAGAAGGGTATGCACTGAAATCTAAGGAGCAAACATTATTTATCCTTCCACTGCTTGGTATCAAAAGATATGTTTCATATTCACATGTTAAACCATAATTGAGGGTGTGCAAAGTACCTCAATACCAGGAAGCTCAAAAATATTTGTTGTGAGGATCTCTTACAATAAGCTAGTCATACAGGCATATTCTAGCTACATGACTAGTTTTAACCGTTGAAAGCCAAACCCCAATTTGCTCCTCCACTCCTAGATTCCACTGAAATCTGGTGCAAACCATATTCAACTATTACTAAACAATGTTGACAGGCTGATATATCCTGCTGGAAGCAACTCACAGACATATGGTTACAGAATACAATTTACTTTCAGTTATTAAATATCATAGTGTTGGCCAAGGGTCAGTAACTCTGAAGACAAACATACAGCCAATCCAGACCAGCTGAGATTAACCCACGGTATGCACAGCCTTTCTGGAAAAATATTATGTGCTGATAAAGCACACCTGCTGATTATCCTTCAACTTGTAGTGAAGTTGTTCTTGCATTGCTTTCATCTTTCCTTACCTCCATTTACATAGGGTACAGGCATATACATAATTTATAATTGCTTCCAAACAAATTTCAGTAAACAATCAATCTAAATAGAAGCAGAAGTTGTAGACATTTATAAATGTTTATTATATAAACACAAAATGAATAAACATAAAATATTGTAACAAAGTTGATACCGAATTTAAAGAAATACTTTAACATGACAGAATGTATTTTCTCTTTAATAAGTACCAGTTAGATTGAAGAAATGCCTGAGTCTTTGAGAGAACCAATATGAAAACTGATCTAACTATACTACAAAAATACTGAATTTTCTGTATCAGTGACTATAGTGTATGGAACTTTTTCCCCTCAAAAGTTATGTTCAAGTCCTAAGCCCTGGTACCGGTGAATGTGACGTTTTTTGGAAATAGGTTGTTTGTAGGTGTAATCAAGTTAAGATAAGGTCATACTGGATTAGAGTATGGGACCTAAATCCAATGACTGTGGTTCTTATAAGAAAAGGGAAATTTGGACAGAGACATACACAGATATACACAGAGGAAAGATAGCCATGAGAAGGCAGAAGCAGAAAGTGGAGTGATGTAATTATAAGATACAACCACAAATTATGGATGCCAAGAATTTTTGGCAACCACCAGAAGCTCCGAAGAGGCAAGGAAGGATCTCTAGAGCCTTCAGAGGGGAGATGGCCCTAACCAATACATTGATTTCTGTCTTCTAGCCTCCAGACTTTGAGAAAATAAATTTCTGTTGTTTTAAGCTACCCAGTTTATGTTTTTGAGTTATAGCAATCCTAGGAAACAAATACAATGAAATGTACAAAATTTGGTTACATTTTGTTCAAAAATCAGCTGAAAATCTTTGATCAAATTATTTAACAAGTAGAGATCCAAAAAAGTTCTGCCTTACTAAAATTATTAAGAGCAAAGCTTGCAAATGGGAAGACATTGAAATTTATTCCCCATGGAAGAAATTTTTTTGAAATAATGAAATCTCAAATAACATATAAAATTTAATTTTGAACTTCTACAATTGCAATTTGGTATATCTTAAAATGTAGCTAGAATATTTTAATTGCTTTTGGATGAAGAAGTGACTATATGTTCCAAGCCAAGAATATCATGATACCACAATCCCTTATCTCCAATGGGAGAGGTTCTTGAACCTAACAGAAAAATTAACATTCCTCTATTGATGCATAGACACTCAGAGAAACTGCAATATTATCACTTCCTCTAGGATTATAGGACCTGAATGATCATAAACCCCTGAGATGTGGGCTACCCACATCTACAAAGTAAGTCAGTCCATGGAATAATGATGGTGAAGTTTGAACAAAAGTGTTAATGACTACCTTCAAGTTCCTAAATCCCACTGTACTCTACTCTTGCAATTTTTATTTGCATAAATTAATAAATTCCTTTCTTCTTTGCATTATTTTGAGATAAGATTTATTTATGTCACTTGGAACCATAAGATTCCTGACAGAAGAGAACCAAGTTTCTGTACCTCATGGTTCTATGTTAGTGGATCTTTCACCACTTATGACCATACAGCTTATATTTTTGAAAAAAAATCCAAGATGGAGTTTTTGAATTATAAAATTAATGTTTTAGTTCAGGATTTCATAACAAAACACCACAGAATGAATGGCTTAAACAACAAACATTTATTTTTCACAGTTCCAAAGGCTAGGAGTCCAAAATCAAGGTGCCAGCAGATCTTGTCTGATGAAGGCTCCCTTCCTGGCTTGCAGATGGCTGTATCCTCACACGACAGAATGAAAGATCATCTCTCTCATATCTTTTCTTGTAAGGGCACTAATCCCACTCATAGACATTCCACTTTTTTTTTCTTTTTTTTTTGTGGTACGCGGGCCTCTCACTGTTGTGGCCTCTCCCGTTGCGGAGCACAGGCTCCGGACGCACAGGCTCAGCGGCCATGGCTCACGGGCCTAGCTGCTCCGCGGCATGTGGGATCTTCCCGGCACGGGGCACGAACCCGTGTCCCCTGCATCGGCAGGCGGACTCTCAACCACTGTGCCACCAGGGAAGCCCCTACATTCCACTTTCATGACCTAATTGCCTCCAAAGATGCCGCCTCCAAATGACATCACATTGGGGATTAGGGCTTCAATATATGAATTTGGGGGAGCACAAACATTTAATCTATAGTGATTAAAATGACCTGAATTTTCAAACTGAGTAGGTCTTGTGAAATTTAGGACAGTAGGATCCCAACTACTGAAAGTGAAATATGTTGGAAGAGATGGAAAATTTAGAGAAACTCCAGATCCCAAATGCTCCTGAAAGTCTCACTGTGCCTCTTTTTCATGATGAAATCATGATTTCTTTGTTTATTGTAGCTAATCGTTACCTTAATTTCCCACTTCTCACTTTTGCTTCACTATAACCAGGATTCAACCTTGATATGAACTGGAAGTTCCCAATACTTGGTCACACTCGACCTGTGTACTCCTGCATGTCAACAATGGATTGGAAGGAGTAGCAGAAGAGGAATGCATACATTCTTCAGTTCACTGTCAGCACCATTTTTTCACAGCCATTTCTTTTACTCACTTGTGTTATTTGTCAAGCTCTAGAAGGCAGTTTGGTAACCATAATCCAAATGGAAACATTTAAACATCTGTAAATAGATATGCCTAGTTCAAATGGCCCATCACTTCCCTGTGTCTATAGACAAAGCATAAATGACTCTCCTTTAAATTTTCCATGAAGAATAAACTTTTATAAAAATATTTTCTGCCTAACGACAGTTGACTGAAAACTCGAGTGGGAGGTGCAAAGTAACTGAAATTGTATTTCTGACCTCAGGGGAAACGGAAGGAGAATAGTGTCACCAAACCAAGTGATAACTGGTAAACTCTGAAGCAAAGTGATAATTTAAAATTTCAGAGATATAGTGAATGGGGTAATTATTCCATGAGAAATGGTCAAACCAGACATGATCTCTGTGTGAGGCTCATTATTATATCCTTAGGAAAATTAATGGCTGTCTTATCACATTGTTTTTTGATATATAAGTACAAAAATATTCTGGTGAACAAAACTCTGGCTCAAGCTACTATTAGAGAGAGTGACGCCCACCTGCTATTTACAAATAAGAATCAATTTACAGATCTATATCTCTGGAATGAAGGGAATGTCAAAATTCTACAGGAAAGATCATGCTATAACATCATATTTCCAACCCTGGTACTTATCTTCAGACTATGAATTTGGGGCATTTACCTGGATAAAGGGTACTATCTGATCCTCTTACAGACTCTGGATTCCATGCTCTGTCTTACCACTCATTACTTGGAATGGAGACTGTCTTGATAATCTTTGGTTCATGTTGAGATTTCTTTGAGTCAAGCAATAATTTGTGTTGCCACCCAAGTTTGCCTCCTTTCAAGCCTAGTGATAGTCTAAACCATTTATGATAAGTCCTAAGTTCAGAGTGTATAGTTTGACTGGATATACTTAGCAACTGGTCTAATCCCCATATTACTTCCCTGATGTATGGTGTAAGGAGGTCAAAAAATACCAAATAGAAACCATTGTTGTGGTTTTTTCTATAAGAAAATAATAATTTTGCATCTCTGTGAGAATTACAACAACTGTTAAACACTAAAAGATGCAAAGACTAAAAGATAATGGATTACATCATTATTCTACTTCCCCACTTGGCCTTTGAAATAGCTTCTTGGAGAATAACAACAGATTATTTCAAATTTAATGAGATTATGACACCTATTACAGGTGGTATTTTAATGTGGTACACATCAGATAAATTCCTGATACTTATTTTACAGCTAGTAAATGATTTTTTCTCCATTCTGATTTAAAAACTAAAGAAAAAGAAGAAAATACCAGTAGCAGTTTGCTTTCATCTTAAAAACAGAACTTGTTTTCGCATAGGACAGTTTTTAAGGACAAGTCTACTCTAGTCTTGCATCACAGTTTAGTCTACAAAAAATGTGACTGTTTTATTGCACTACAGTTCATCATGCATTCATTAAATCGACGGCTTTATTCCTGTAGGATTCACAACACATGAAGCTGTGTTTTGTTGATTTGTTGGGAACTGACATGATGATAGAAGCTGGGAGATACATTTTATGAAGACATAGTGATCTGTACATTCCATTTATTTCCTGCAGGTCCAGTAGTCTGAGTATGTTGACAAACCTTCTCTAGATTGAATAACAAGTTGTTTCACCTTGTACTTCTTAACACAGAGAAGGCAGGAGACCCAATGTTAAATGGCTTTTTAAAAAATTTTTCAAGGCAAAAAATACATGTTTGGATGTTATGTCTATGTATATACTTAATTAATAAGAAACAGAACCACTGATAGCTATCTAGATTATCTAAGCTGTGGTACAAGAGACCTTGTTACCTGTGTTTTGTGATCTGGGGGATACAAGGCTCTTAAAAAGTCATGACAGATTAGGTTGGTTGGGAAGCCTGTAATAAACCCTGGAAAGTAAATTTCACCTGGGTATTTGAAGATATCAGAGTAAGCAACTATTGTCATTTTGAGAAATAACTCCTCATTGGAGTTTTGGAGGACACTAAACAGCTCACCATGAATACTTTGTTACTGTGTGTCCTGTGCTAATTCTTTAAATCATTGTTATCTAATCTACCTAGTTATAAACTCAAGTATAATCAAATGAACTGGGCCCAAACAAGTTCTGATGGCATAAGTAAACAGCATAACTAGGTTGTTCAAATTCCTAATGCACCCACAACTGCCACACTTGTTCCTCTCTGCAGCCACACCTATGTTCTCATAGAAAATATTCTATAAACAGCTGACTTCAAATGAAATATCTTAGACCCAGTTTATAATCTACCAGCATCAGCTAGAAGTGAACACTTAATTTTTTTCATTAAAATTTGATTGAAAGTGTCATAAAAGTTCAGTGGAAACAAAATGTTATATACATAAAGACTCACAGGATTGTGTAAATTGTGCTGAATGGATTAATGATAAAAAATAGAATGGTGCCTTAAAATGTAATTTATTGAAAAGAAGAAAGAAAAAATCTCAGTCACTGCACACAATTATTTGAAATGATGGCACTTACAGGAGAAGTGATTCAAAGGCTTTTAAAACAAATTTTCCATACAGAAATTTAGTAAAGACTTTAATTCCCTCTGACGCAGTGGCTTTCATACTGGCATGATACAACTGGAATTTAGACAATAAACTGTTAGGACAATTTCACTTAAGGATGATATGCTATCTAATATACAGTAGAGAGCTCAAGAAGAAAGAGTGCCTTCAATTTGGGACTGTCCTATTCTAAAATAGCAGTCAAAACCTTTGGATAGAATGGTTTTACATGATAGATGAAAGAAATTTAGAGCATGGAATTTTCAGTCCCATCTGTAAATAGAAAAAGAAATATGTGGTTAGTTATGTCACATGTTTTGAAGGGAATAGGCACTGTTATGATATGATACATTTTAAAAGTTGTTTTTTCTTCATCTTAAGATGAAGCTCACAAAGTTATCTGTGCTTTCCTGTTACTGATGTACATACCCATTGCTCCTGATTTTTAAGTTTTACAGACAATTTATTACTAGGTAGCATTTTCCTCTGCAGTAACAGAAAATGTGGCAAGGTAATTCAAAGAAAAAGCTTGCACATATGTCAGACTTTTATCATTTTCCTTATTTTGATCTGTTGTAAGGGAAGATTCCACCACTGGAAAGGGAAAACGCACACACATGCACACACACGCACATGCACACACACACATACACACAATTAGAAACTTCAATACACTGGATTAAAGTAATTAAAACAAACCTGGAGACATTTAAGTCTGTTTTCTTTGACAGACAAACACTTGGTTTTACTATGTGACTTGCTAAGGATTTCTACTGCAGTGATCATAAAGAATAGGATTCCACTGTTGGGTTCACCAGAGTCTTGATGGAAAATTAGTAACATCAACACTCTTATACTTGTATAGGAGTTTCAATGTAATAAATTATATTAATTAGATGAGCTAATTTTTATTGCTATTTAAATTTATTATTATTATGAAACAAAAATTTGCAAATGTCCAAGACAATTTAATTATTTTCTAACTGCTAATGTGTCTTCATGCAGCTAGACTACAGGAAAAAAAAAATAACTTTGTAGAATACAGTCATATCTTTGTACTGAGTTCTCATATGAAAAGAGGATCAATGGTTAGACAAGTAATTTCCAACTTACCAAAGACCATAATTGTGGAGTTCCTGAGAATTCAACTGATCCTTCTGAAGGAACAAAAATTGTTAAAATCATGTGATGAAGGTAGTCGGCAATAAAATTTTTCTAAATCAAAAAATGACCACTACTTATTTTCCCAGCAGTATGCTTAACAGATTATTATATTTAATCACCTTCAGAGTTATAAAAACAAGCATCATTATATTATTTCAAGTAACCAGAAAAAATAAGGATTTGAATTTAGGACTTCTGGATGCCAGAATCTGTGCTTTATTCCCTGCACTGCTTTCTAATATATATCATGCGTATAATCAAAAGAAAGACATTTAAAGATTAATAAAAGTGCAAGGAGGATAAAGTTGAATTATTGTATTTTTATTTTGGAGAGAAGTTTTTCCCCTACCTTCATCAGACTGAATTTCACTTATAGAATAGATAGCACTGTTCCACATATTCCTGAGTAATAGTTTAACATTAACCATATACCAAAAAGTATCAACAATTTTCCATTTCAGAAAATTCTAGTATGGGGCACTAAGCATGATGTGTCATGTTTATTCTAAATGTTTTTATGGTATGTTCTGTAAGCAATTTTCTTTTATTTCCTTTGATAGAACATCAGCATGCAGTAATTTAAATGAACTTACCACCACTGTGGCATAATTGTTTTTCCACTGTTCTCATAGGCAACGCGTTTAGGGATGTCGAAGAATGATGGAGAAGCAATATATTGTGTGACTTGTGGAGGATAATACCAGGCACCATAGGGATGGGCATCAAGCTGATAGAATTGTTGGAAAGGCTAGAGAGAAAGACCATAGAAAAAGCAACAGTGTATGAGAAATTGCTGTTTTGAATCTCTGAAAATGAATCATTGCATTCATTTCAGACATGGCTATTAGCATCACAAGAGATGTTTACACTGTGAGAAAAAATGAGAAATCACACTGTTCCCTATGGGGGACCATGGTAAAAGAATTTTTGGAAAGGACTTTTTTAGGGTACCTGAGGGGCAATGAATAAATCACTTCTTCAAGGTCAATATTCAGTGTTGAACTCTAAGAACCTGCATTACTAACACAGGTCCATTTGCCGGAGTCCAGAGGAAAGTAGTAGTGTGGATTTAATTATTATATAATTTATAAACTTATGGACATTTGGACTGGAAAGTATAATTTTTGCCATTTAATTTTATAGTTTAATTTTCCATGAAAGACTGAGCTCAAAGAAAGGGAAGAACCTCCCACCCAGGGTCAATACAGGTCTTTCAGAAATGCCAGGAATAAAGAGAAAAGAATGCTCCAATTCCTAGCTCAGTGCCCCTTCATAATCATAAGGTTTTGGTGCCAAAACATTATTTTCCTTTCTGAAATTTTGGAATAGGTGCATCTGTTAATCTATCATGAGATTTTACTTTCTTCTATGTATTAATGTAATTCTCTATATATTCAGGTGGAAAATATGTGTTTTTCAATGGAATTAGAAAAACCAAAGAAAGCATTTCAAATTTTGCTGTGGTTACCTGTGTAAAGTTTATAATAAATAATGATATCTGATACTTTCTCTTTATTAAGTCATTTATATAAAAAAATAAAATAAAATATATTTACCTCAAGGTAGAAGTAGGCCAGTTCCTTAACAGAGAGAGAGGTAAAAATAATTTTGTGATTTAAATCCAGTTAAATACCATAATGGATTAAAATATTACTACCAAATACTTTCATTAAGATTATAATTATCACCCTCTTTTTTTTTTAATTACATGGAAAGGTGAAGATAGTGTACTCCTTAGAGCTCAAATGAAGTGAGTAATTGCCTTTTCTTCCCTCTTACTTTGGCCCTTGAGTGATGAGAGAATTTTGGAAGAAATTTGAGAGTAAAATCTGACGCACAGTGAGGAATCATTATCATAAAACTGATTGATGACTACTATGTTTTGAAGCTTCATTATCATAAAATTGATTGATGACTACTATGTTTTGAATCTTGAGGAAAGTTTTTAATCCATAATCATGTCCATATGGAGAAAACTCCATGGTTTTCTTTGCATGCTTTATTTTTTTACTTAGCATGCCATATATATGTTGAAGCATCAATGGACCAAAGCAACTGAATTGAATGCACAGTTACTACCTGTAAAAGTGAAGACACAAAAGAACACTGCAAAAATCAGGATATGGGAGTTTGGGGAGAAATAAATTGATAGATCCATACTAATTCCACAAATGAAAAAGCAATGCTCAAAGAGAATAGCACAATTTACTCAAGATCATATGATTAGAAGGTATCAGATCTAAGATTGAAAACTCAAGTTATTTTCACTACACAGTACTATAGATTAATAAAAAGTCAAATTTTAATAACACGAATAGTTGGTTGAGGTTGTTCTGACTTAAAAGTTGACCTGAAGCTATCTTCACTCAGGGATGGCCAAAGAATCATTCTTTCATTTTCCTTGGCAACTTAGATCCGATCTTCCATAGCAATGTTAGAACCAGCACTGGAGAGTCCAACACTCATCAACAACTAAGAAATACTAGCATAGCGCTAGTTCATGATGCAACTAGTACAATAATTTCCAAAAAACAGACTGTTAATAGTTTGGGGCAATATTATAAAACACACACACACACACACACACACTTACCTGATTCACTACTCTCATAGGCTCTCTCTGGAAAGAAAAAGACAATCAGGGTTAACTTTTAAGGCTGAATAAAACCAAAGATGTAAGAAGCAAACTTTTTGAAATGCTTTTCATGTTAGAGATCTGGGAACTCACCCTAATAATTTTGCCAATTGCATTACCTAGATACAATTTTTTCTAAGACATATAAAACATCCTCAACAATTCTTTTAAGATTCACTGAATGGCAAGTAGTGATTGAAGGGCTCCATGATTGGAATTGGAATTGGTGTAGCTGTTGATAGGAATCAGAATTGTAATAGCAGCACATATTTCACAGAAACTGGCTGTCACCTTAAAAACGAAATCAGAAGCCCCAGGAGCACTATGGAATCAATGGAATGTAGGACAGGGGAAGAAATGGTTTCTGTTATGTATTATAGATAAACTCATGCCACAGATGAGAGATAAAACAGGACTGGAAAGTTTTTTTGACAGAGACATTTAATATCTCTCCAGATGTTTTCTTCAAAATGTGTCAAATAGTAAATCTCCAATATGGCTTGCTTAAAAGAGCCTAATTGTAAGTGAGTTTGACTTTCCTAGATGTAAATTGAATTCAGGAATCAAAGCATGGACATAAAGATATAAAATTAAGGAATATCTTAAGAGACAAATTAATGTAACCATGGAAACTAACACTTCATAGTGTTTAGAATTATAAATGTGCTGCCCGTATCAGGTGAGACAGACAGAACAGACAGCTCCCATTCCAAAGAAGACTATCATTCTCCTCTCTCAGATTGATTAATATAAATTATTTCAGAAAGTTGGGAGTGAGAAATAACTGCCTGAGAAGAAAAAAATATCTTCAGAAGTGTGAGGCTATTTAAAAACAAACATATTTAAGCTTCACAATATATCATTGTATAATTTATTAAGCAAAATATTACCAGTTGGGCATGGTCTTCCTCATTTGTTCTGTGAAGTGGTTCCTATGTAGAAGGAAATATGTTCCAAATTACTTAGACATCTTCTGGTACATCACATTCATTTTACAATATACAAGGAAATTTAGGATAAGCAGTATTCTATGTCAAAACTATGAAAAATAGCAATACACTTTTTATTTTCTAACTTTAGGAAAATTATTCAACTAAAGGCTAGACTTACTATAGTTTGGAAGAATAAAGAATCTGTAAGGCTCATACCCGGGGGCAAAATAATAACTCACCAATTCCCTAGGACTACGTATTTTCTGTTCATGACTATTAATCACTTGTTTAAAATTTATCTTTTGTAAATTTTAAATAAAATATTACCAGATATGGGTGGTAGAAAATTTTCTCTCTTGGAATATACTTCTGTTTAAAAAAAGAAAGAGGAGCACATGTTATAAAAGCATAACGTGTGAAGAAAATACTAAAATATTCTAGATTTAATAAATAATCTTACATGATCATGAGTAGCTTCCTAAGAAAGAGAGAACATTTTGTTTTAGTGTATTGATTTTATCCATGTACGAATAGCAGACATTTACTAGATACCTTCATTCACTTAGGGTCTATGATAAATACTGGGGACCAACTATGAAATGTGATGAACACTATGAGCAGGACCATGTAGTTCTAACACTTGTGGAGGTTACAGCCTAGTCATATCATAACTAAGGTACTAAAATATATTATTCAGGTAATTTCTTAAATCAGTAATGATGCATTCCAGTGGGATATTGATATATTTAAATTTATTTGGACTATAAACACAAGCAACTTGGAAACTGAAACAAGAGTAACAATTGAGGTCCAAATTAAATTCATTACTGACTTCCTTCTCCTTACATTTGTAACAGAAGAAAATGTGAAAATGTAATTTTGCTAAATTCAGACAAGCCCTTTTCCCTAAAGTCCTAATTAAGTCAAGTTTATTTGCTATATAACTAAAAGAAAAAATTTTGGCCTCCCAAGTGAAAGACTATGATACTCAAAAAAGTCGAAGCTAAATAGTAAGAGAGGGTTGTGCTAATTGATATGTTTTTGATCTATCCATACTATCAGCAGATAGTTTATGACGTTATAGTTCAAATGCACATCCTGATGAAAGACCTTCGTAATGTTGTCAGAAATCGCATGAGCACAGCAAATTTTACAGAGACTGGGGAGTGGGGGCAGGAGAAGTGGAAATGAACATTTTATTGCACTTGCTACAAGCTAGACTCAGGGATAGCTGAGTAGTAGATTGCTCATTCAATATTCAAAATAACACCAGGAAGTGAGAATAACTGTATTTCCATTTCACACATAAGGAAACAGGTCCAGAGACAATTAGATCAATCAACTTGCCAGCTCCTCCTTAGAGAATTTTGACAAAAGCAATTTGAATGTTTAGGATTCCTGATTCTTTCTCCAGAGACTACACTGTTTCCTTAAATGGAAAGTTTATTTGGTATGTCAGTGCTTTCACAAGGAGGCATATCTATGGAATCACCATCCAGAACTGAATTTGGGAAAATAAACAGAATAAATTCCTGAATATAATGCATCATCTGGGAGGCTCTAAGAGGATTTGATGTAGAATTTAGTCAAAGTAAATTTCTCCCTGGTTAACAATTATGGATATGATATACAACATTAGTTTTGGCATAAGTAGAAAGAAATAGCTGTGACAGTAAATACATAGGCAATCATATGGATCATTTGTCAATTATTATTAATGGCAAGGCTAGAATAACTAATTTCTTGAAAAAAAATTATATATTTAGAAGTGGACCCAATTTAAAATTTAATTATTTTAATTCTGCAGAATATTATTTTGTATTATTATAATAAAATATTACTAGTTGGTGTAGGTTGTATTTGTCCAGTCTGAGAAGCTGTTCCTATTCAAAAAGAAAAAATATTGTCAATTTTGTGGATACCATTCAGTCCACTTCCATCATTTTCAAGTAATAAAGGTAGAATACTAAAGTGCCCTTTCCCAGGAGTAAAGAATGAGGAACTAGTAATCCTACTTTAGTGTTATTTCTACCACAGAGAATTTGGACTAATCCAGTTATTTTCTTTAAACCATTAGAAAAACTATTTTCTTAACTTATTTTTAACTTAAAATAAATTATAATGCAGTAAGATATAAATGAGTATTTAGGCAATTTCACTTACAGTGTGTCACGTCAGAATTGCTAAAAAAATTGAAAGTGGCTTTTGCTTTCTGGTTTTTGCGGAGTAAGTTAGAATATTAGATGAAGTGGGAAAAGATGATGTTTCTAATACAAGCCACATTTACTGAGTGCTTACTTTGTGCTATGTCTTGCTTGTATTAATTGCTTTACATGATTAAATATTTATTATTGTGTTGTCATTTTAGAATTTAGATTATAGACTTATAGCAGACAAGTAAACCGTCTAACATCACATGCTGGTGAAAGGTAGAGCTTAAAGTCGAACTCAATTCTGGCCAAATCTATAGAGTGCCATTCCAATACTCTGCTATTCAGATCCTAAAGTAGACTATAACACACAAATATTCAAATGAAAGCATGAATTAAATACCTGGGGTAAAAAAGTTGTTACTTTTATTTTCAGAAGGGATCAGTAAACATCTAGAGTCTGTTAGACTGCTTACTGTGTATTAAAGTTTAGCAGATATTAAAAAGGAGAAATAATTTATCAATATAAGATTCTTACTCATTCCTTGGTACATTTGCCTTTGATAAACTTTTAATAAAATTTTACCAGATAGCGTTCAGAGGGCACATCTTCCCCTTGAAAGCGCTTCTGCTAAAAAAAAAGTTTAAGGAAATTTTAACATATCCCAGAAAATGTTAATATATTTTAAATTTACTAAATATATCTCACCTCATTGTTATTGGGAACAACTTCCTTAAAAAATAAAAACATGCATTGTTAGTTTTATGACATTAATTTATATTCAAGGTAAGAATACCAATTAACCAGACACTCCATTGCTTAACTGTGATAAACTGATTTTAGCCACAAATTCCTGGGTAACTTAGACGAGATAAATAATTCAAGGTACATGTCGTTTCCAAGGTTCTCTTTTCTCTTCTCACCGCCTTCACCAGGGAAGTTATTCAGAATATTGGAGGTCGATGTGAAATATTCACTTTTATCAAACTCACAGAAACTCCACATAATGGGGTTGGGTTTATTTTGTAACCTGGATGAAGGTCTTCTCACAAAGTTAAAGGAAGGACCTCATCACCCTGTATTCCTGCTCTTTTTCTCCTCCAGGTTAACAAAGAGCAAAGGACTCCAGTGTCTGATTAACCTAGAATTGATCGATTTCTACAAAGGATATATCATGTTTATATCATTGATTTAGAAGCATAGCCATTATTGTAATTTTTAACAAGATCTAGGTCTACCAAAATCTGGGAAGGTCAAAACATATTAGAAAAAAAAAAGTTTGGGAACCAAAGATACACAGATAGTATTGTTTGCCCAGAAAGAATTCTGTAATTTTGTTTCTGACAAATATTTGCTTTCTTACATTTGTTGGGTTGATCTCCTTGTATGTTAAAATTAGGATAGAGCTGTATACATAGTGTCTTGTACAATGAGACCTTAGGGGACAGGTAACCTTCGTGGTACAACAAGCTTTCATAAACATTTTCTAATTGGGATACTGAATTAACATCAAAATGATTTACCTCACTTGATGAACTGCTGCCAAATTCCCTTTGCTAAAAGAAAGAAAATCATGACTCTGTGACTTTTAGAATTGGAAGGAAACTAGTTCCACACTTTCACGCTGGGTTGCTAACTCCTTGTTTAGAATTACAACAATTGGTATGAAAAGATTTAAGGCCAATATAATGTACATTCTTGGATTGTCCATTTTATTTAAAATATGTTGGAGAGGGGAGTATAATAACTTACCTGATAACTTAAAAACAATTTTTTTTAAGACAAACACAGATACATGCTTGAGTAGAATGCAAATGCATATATTCCTGTGGTAAAAATGAAACCTGGAAGGAAGAGCCCTGTTGAGCTGGCTTGCCTGAAACCCTGGGTTGAGTTTCTATTCTCTAATACTCTTGGGGCAGTTTTGATGTGAATAAATTGGAAATATTAAAATAGAACAAGCAATTTCAGTATGGAATAAAATTACACTAGCTTCTAAACCACCTACCCTTTGAAATATTTAGTTTTTTTCCTAAGTCATGGATGTTTATCTTTACATATGGATATAATTTTTGTTCCCAAATACATACTAAAATATTAATTTTAACATGCAACAAGCTATTTGTCTTTTGGGAGAGTTTTCCCCATATTTTTAGATTAGGTAGCATAGCCCATTGATCCAAGGTAATTGCTGAAATAGATTCTGTCTGCCGAGGACCGCCCTCAACATACGAGAGTGAGCTCATACCCTAGGATGGCAGAAGCAGGGTTTTATTTTGGTGAGTCTCATGTTTCATTTTGAATACTTACACACATTTTGCTTTTTACTCTTTTTTTAAATAAATAAGCAATGTTCTTCCTGATTATCATTTAAATGACAAATTTCCTCTTCTAATTTTAACTTTATCTAGCTCAACATTGTACATTCTTGGGTATAAAAGCCCTGTTTGAGAAGTTCAATCTTGCTCGATTTGAGAAGATAGCTTTCTTAAAGCATAGAGTGTATACTATCTATGATATATAAGCACAGAGTTTATTAAAATAAAGGTCTTACCTCAGGATCTTCCATGCCATGATCCTTAGAAAAGAAAAGAGAATTAACTTTATTTTTCATGACAAACATTCAAATGTAAAATGATAATTACCAAATAAAATAGATGCCAAAGGAAATAGAAATGTGTGGCAATAGTGAAATGATAAGGAAAACAAAAAAGCCTACCTACCAGACTAACCAAAGAATTTACCCCTTTAATCTGCATTTCAGAGTTTAATAAAAACTATTGTAGTTTCTTATATGTAGTGGTAAATCTATGTAAATAATCCTACATTTTCCTTTAACTAGCCTAATCTTTTTTTAACTTGACTTTTGGATGACAAAACAGAGCATTGGATTAAAGATCATGTGGTAAATAAAAGTGCACAAAACATTGGTTCAACGATGTATAAATATTTAAGAAAAATGGATTTTCTCCATCTAGTATGTTGTGTTCAGTTTTCATGACCATAGCAATATAGAGAGCAGTGACATGAACCATAGAATTTAAGCTCAAAATATTAGTATTGGTTTAGTTATCCAGATAATTCTGGCCAACATATATGTTGAATCTTTTTTTCTTTGAATTAGAGATATCTTTCTTAGTTTTGACCTAAGAGAATTATTCATTCATTTTGGTTAGGGTATTTAAAGGAAATGTTTTTACTTCCTTCTTTTCTTTATATTATATTTAATAGTTTTAAAATAAAGAATCTTACTTCAGTTGATTCATTCCTGGTATCCTGCCAAGAAAAGATGATCATTCAGCTATGAAGGATAATTAAAAGGATATACATTTTATCTCATAAATTTTGAGTACCTGTGTGGTCTCTTAATACTAAATCTATTAAAAACCTGATAGACAACCCAGATCAAAAAATCATGTTTAAAGAAAGTGAATAATCATGACTATGTAAAACATTCTTGGAGCAGATATATTGCTTTATATAATACTCTTAGTATTCATTCATGAATCCATTCATTCATTCAGTTTTGGTGATAAGTGCAAACAGTTGGTCAGTCCATAATTGCACTCATTCATTCATTCACTCATTCATCCATTCATTCATTTATACTAATACCTTGTCTCCTCCTAGTTACAAAGTTAAATCAATAAAATCAATATAGAATCTCAGTAGAATTCATTAGTCATTTTGAAAGTTCAAGGAAAGTATAAATGCCACAGGAAAACTTTTTTTCTAAATTAACACATTTTTCCTACTGCAGAATACATTTTTTGACACACTGTCTTAAGAAAATTTTTGTTACCTTGAGTTCGTCACTCTGCTTTTCTCTCAGAAGTTCTCTCTGTTGAAACCAATAAAGTATAGGTTATAAAATGCATTTTTGAAAGAACTAAATTTTAAAATAATTTAAATATCATTGATATTCCTTACCCTGCTCAGTTCATTGATGTTTTCCTTAAGGATAGAAAAAAAGAGAGAAACGTTAGTAAAGAGGGACATAAATAAATGAATATCTATGAGAAAACGTACCTTCATTGTTCTGCTGCAAATTAAAAAATAAATATGCTTTTTTTGTGAATGCATTAATATTTCTTGCTATATAATTCCTTGCCTTGTGTCTCATTGCTAAGCTTTTTAAATTTAAGCTGTCAGTATGTAAATGTGCACTTAAAAATACTTTAAAATTTTGTTCCACTAAATTTTACTGTTACTATATTTAACCTTGTTTAAGTCAGAGCTCTGAGTTCTCTTGATCTCTTCTGTCTGATTCAATAATCTAGTGTTTTTTTCCATAAAAAGGCAATAAAGAATTGGCACACCGCCACAACACTCACTGGACAGAACAAAACTTGCTTCCCTTTGCTAACTTATAGCATATTCTGTGGAGAATTTCTTACCTTTCTAAGCTGTTCTAATAAAGGCTACAAAAAAAAGGAAAATTATGTTACACACCATTCAGAAAAAGTTGGGTTGCTTATCAAATCTTTTAAATAGTGGTCTTGAAGTAAAATTTCTATTTGTGTTTTATTTGACAATTCAGTCGCAAAATTACAGAAAATAATATACAAAACACACACAGGGTATCGTTTAGAGATACAGAACATTCCAACATAATGAGCATGAAAATTGTAAAACTCTACATAGGTTATGCAAAAGGAAGCATAAGTGTTTTGCAAAGAGTCAAAAGTACAGGTACAAATTATTATTTAAAGCAGCTTTTTAATATTTGCACATATAATTTCAATATTCTTTGTGGGTGCTTGGATGAGTGAAAGAAGAAAAGGTTTGATCAAGTCAAGTGAAAACTATATTTATAAACAAAAATTAAGTTTATTTTTCGAGAAAAATATGTTCGTCATTTCAGAAGAATAAGTGGATGATGCTTACCGCCACAGCAAACCTGAGAAACTTTCTTTCTTTGAGGACTGCCTGTAGAAATTAAATTGTGAATTATAAAAATGAAAAACACACACCAAAAAGGAGCATGTTTTTCCATTTGAACACAAGTTCCTCATTTGCTTAGGTAAACCAAAATATCTCTTAGGTAAAATAAAAGATAATTAGTTTTAGTTTTATGATCTAGTTTTAAAATCTAAAGGAGACACCATATTTGGTTCATTCTTTACCAGGTCTAAAGGTTTAGTAAGTTCATCCTTATCAAATGTCAAAGGAGGAATTGAATAAGAATGTAATCAAAACAGAAAATTGAGAGATTAATCCAAGTACCTGAGTACCTGGATACAATTGTAGTTAAATAAAAATTGAAACGACGAAGACATTCAACATTCATCATAGCTTACTGAAAGAGAGATTAGTTGGGGGAAAGAAAGAATCTTACCTCTCTGCTATCTGGTTCATTCTGCAAAGAATAAAAAATAAATTAAAAGGCATTAATTCAATCAGTGGATAGAGTGGAGGATTAATGGTTCTTGTAGAAAGGTGTGGTAGAGATATCTAACTTAATATTCAGTGTGTAAAATGAGACCAAATTGCAAATCATATGTTTGAGTGCAAGTAGAAAACACAGAAAGAAGCAATAATACATTAAAATAAACCACGGTAACATATTCTGTTTAATTAACTACTGCTCTTGAGTAATATTATGAATCATAAATATGTAAGTCCATGTAACCTCCTCTCTAAAAACGTTTGTGAGAGCAGATCTATATTCAGTTCAATACTTGAAGATATTACAGCTCAGTGAATGTGAAACTGGATGTTTTCTAGAGAAGGGAGGAACGGAACTAGAGTCTATGTATTACCAATCCATCATCACTTGAGTGTCACAATTAGAGTGAGTTCTTGGAACATAGAATAGAGCACTTACTTGAAAGAGTTCTCGGTGCCTGAGAGGATGTTTCTATGAAAAAAAAATGCAAGAATTGTAAAACAAAAAGCAATCAAAATACAATAATAATAATATCACAATACACATATAATACTATACATTTAACATTGTTATTTAAGAAAAGTCTGTATTTTAATATCTAAATTTTTCTGACACCAAGTTTCCCTAGGAGGAATAAAACAATGATTTTACTGACAAAAATCAAAGAAAAGTAAATTATCTTCTCTCTTTAGAGCATGGTGGAGAATTGAGAAAACTATGTAAAAAGATGGAAAAAAACACAAACCTGAATTAGTTTGAATTAATCCAGAATGATAAAGGTATTATTACATTTTCTGAACTATTTATATTATATGGTAGTTTTAAAGGTGACTTTAAATCATGATAAATATTTGAAGAATAATATATGTTTTACTAATTAAATATTGTTTGTCTGGATTTTATTTTTATCATCAATTAAATTATATAAAAATTTAACTCAATCTGAATTTTAACTGTGAGAACAAGATTTTTGTTTGTTAAATTGAAGCATTAAAAATGATGTTTTATTTGGAATAAGATTATAGAATCTGTTTTCTGGGGAACCTATATCCGTTTCATTTGTAAAAGGAGAAGATATGGACTACTCCAATGACACATTTCTGAAGAACTTGGATCTGTTTTTTTTTGTAACTTGCTGTCAGATACTTCTTTCTATTGGTGCTTAGGGTGCAGCACAGACAGAATATTGATTAAGAAGCTGGGTATTAGTGACCCAATCACAAACTTAGAAAATAAGAGTCTCATCAATAGAATATCTCAGCATTTCAGAAACTTTTGCATCTATATTTGATAGTTTCAGTGTCCAAATATCCAAGACTATTACCTTATTTAAACTGTTTTCCTATCAGGTGATTCCTGTTCATTTATTTCACCCTCACTAGCTACACATCACAAGGGAACAGAATAACTTTTTGCTTCACATAAGTAACAGAATCTTTTCCTTTTATTTTTGAGAAGAAAGGTTATTTTACTTTACATTATCTAGTTTTACTGTCTACAGAGACCAAGCAATTTGATGTCTGAATCAGCAGAATGAGCCCAGTTTTCTATATCTTGGGAAATATTGGTTGGCATGAGCCATCTCACATGAGGGTTTGACTTAGGCTCCAAGAGTAAGATACACTGGAATATGTGGCTTAATGGTATATTCGGTAAGAAAATATTGGACACACATGTTTACAAATATGTTAATTCTGTAATGGACCCAGGCAAAGAGCCTAATAACATTCTTTGATGTTCTTTAGTATGTTGTTCAATCCCTTATTTCTTCTTCTTTTTAATTTTTTTATTGTGAGGTGTTTTTATTTCAAATCAGAGATTCTATTTGGAGTTAAGGCTTTGAATGAACTACATAATAATCATCAAAATGTGAAGGATTACCATAATTTTATGATCAAGATTTCAATAGCTAATTAGAGACCATCCAATTCTTCAAGATTATTATCCTCAATGTCATGTGTTTGATGAGATACCAGGTGATTTCAAGCAAGAATCTAGAACCTTCTAAATTTTCTACTGTACTCACAGGCCTGGCAAGAGCAGCAGTCACAAGGCAGGTAAGGATGAGAAGTTTCATGGTTGTCAAGACCTATGGAAGAAAACAGAATAAAAAGCATCAGGTCTTATAATAAAATTTGATTCATGAAAATAAAAATCCTTGATTTTCCAACAGAGGAGTATATTATGATAAAAGTAGTTTCATTTGAGAGGTAGTATTTTTATTCATTTAGTGTTTAATTTTGCTATTCAATATAAATATTTATCATTCAAATTATCTTGCTTAGTGCTTATATGAGATAAGAGATAACAATCCTACTATACTTTAAAACAAAGCATTTGATCCTGGAAGTAGTAATAGGGTTTTGTCAGAGGAATAGAGAAGCATCATCATTTAAATACTACTGACTTTTAAAATACTACAATTAAAAAAAATTTTAAATCTTCTTAGATCATCAGACTTGCTAAAATTGATAATACACTAAAATCCACTAGGAAATGGCATTTAATTTTATCTGAAATTTTTTGAAAATGTCTTTCTCCTTTAAGTCTTTTTTTTTTTAATTTATTTATTTTTGGCTGCATTGGGTCCTTGTTGCTGCATGCGGGCTTTCTTTAGTTTTGGCGAGCGGGGACTCCTCCCCACTGCAGTGCACAGGCCTCTAACTGCAGTGCCTTCTCTCGTTGCAGAGCACGGGCTCTAGGTGTGCAGGCTCAGTAGTTGTGGCTCGCGGGCTCCAGAGCGCAGGCTCAGCAGTTGTGGCACATGGGCCCAGCTGCTCCGCAGCATGTGGGATCCTCCCAGACCAGGGCCCAAACCCGTGTCCCCCGCATTGGCAGGTGGATTCCCAACCACTGCGTCACCAGGAAAGCCCTCCTTTAAGTCTTTTTAAAATCATCCTGCTCTTTTAGAGTCTTCAATGAAAAACACTGTAGGTGCATTATGTAGAAACCATTAACCTCCATCAATCTTTTAAAAAAGAATCTAGTTATTACTTTATGTTTTGCTACACTGATATATCCATGACATGACTGTATGAAGGTGATTGAACTGAACAGAATCATAAGATTCAGATATCTTATCAGGTTTGACTTCTACAGTTCCATCAGATTACAAGAACCCAGAAATACTTACATTTATATGTGCTGGAAAAATGGGTTCCAGATAAATTAGGAAAAATATCAGATTATACATGAAATTTGTTTATACCTTAGTCAACAAACTAATACCAGCTTATTTTATATATACTGTTTCAGTTTACAAACTGTGGAATCTACCTGCATTAGTAAAGAAGACATATTTATAAGCCCAAAATAAATTTTCTTTTTTCATCCATTTGTATCCTTCCTAGTATCTTAATTTAACCATCTTTACAAAAGCAGTCTTTTATATCTAATTGTCTATCATTGATGTATCCTTTATAAAATTAATTTTATTAACCTAATGACATAGAATAAAAATGGTTTTGAAATATTCTACCAGAATTGATCTTCACTATGATAATTAAAAATATTATAAATTATTCTGCATAACAACTTTTCACAGAATTTGGAAAAAGTAATTCAAATTACTTCACCACAAGTCTATAATGAAATTATGTATCTACTTTTTCAATATATGAAAATTTATTCAAATAATAATCAAAAAATTATTTGGTCTTTATAAAACTATTTAATTTTTCACCTAAAGCTCTGAGATGGATGGTGTCAACATTCACAAATGCATTTTTAAGCTACCAGTATATCATAGGAAAGTATTAATACTTGCAATCACATAGAAGAGTTACAAATGCATATTAGGGAAGAATGAAAGAAAGATTAGACAGAGTAAATCATAGTAATTTTGCTATATGTAAACGTAATACCTTGAACCCAAGACTGGGAAGAAGCAGCAAGCTGGGTTGATGATCAAGGTGATGGCAGATCTCTTTGCTTCACAGATATTTAAACCTAACGATTAGTAAAATGCTAATTTTGTGGTTTCAGTTCAACCAATAGGTCCATTTAAATTCTAAGAATTCTCTCAAATAGGAAATTAATTTTCTGTGCAATTCCTCTCCCAAGAAATTCAAAGTAGAGTTTTCAACAAAAGAGTGATTCATGCTATGATAGCAAATTATACAGGAAATGGAATGGCATTATTCAAAATTAAAATATAAAAAAATCTAGATTTATGATTATGAGAGCATGCTTTTATGTTAAATGAATAATTGGAAAGACCAATTTATCAATAAAATTCCCTTTATATCTTTTGAGAAATTCAATACCTATAAAAGAAATTCTTGGGACAAAAGAGAGTCTTCAAAAGTTTTCAATTTTTAACAACATACTAGACCATGAGAAGAATTCATTATTTATTTCACTTTTTAAACCTCAATTTATTCCCTATTATTTATTCTAAGAATTTACTTTGTGAAGTAACTTACATTATATGTCGTCTAATCATTTTTTTCCCAAAAAGAAAATGCAATTGTCCTATAAACTTTGGTGGTATTTTAACTACACCAAGTAATTTTTTGTTTGCTTTGTTTTGGGTGTACCAGTTGTGATAGCATTCATTAATTTCATTATAGATTGATTAATTAAAAGTAATAATTATTCAAGAATTACAGTTTTTAAATACTGCAAAAATCAACAATAACTCTGATTTTCCATCTTTTAAAGTCAATAAATAAAAGGAAAAAATAAAAATCTGTCCCTCCAATTCCCAATTGTACTCCTAGAATTAACTGGTATTGTACATTATAGAAAAATATTATATGCTGAATAAAATATCTATACATAGGGTTTTTAAAAATTGTTGATTGTGACTGCTTGTTTACAAGAAAGGAATCATAGTATATATTTTAAATTACAAAAATCTATAGTGATATTTACAGCCTATTCACAGTCATATGACAGGAACATTTTGGATTAAAAGAAATTTCAAAGTGGTTCAGGCTCTCCACACTGGGGATAGAAAAGACTATAATTTTTCATATTGAAGTTCTCTTTAGATAGTATCTTCCTTGCTGCCTGTATCACACCAATTTCAACAAGGTACTAGTGTTTTCTATTTAGGCTGATTTATTCAAGGAGCTGAGAACATGCAACTGCTGCTGCATTATAATACCCTGCTTTTGTCTTTTCCCAGGAGTGTATCCAGGAGAACTGACTTATTTTACTCCCAACTCAGAAACATACAGTAATTTTTGAAAAGCTACTGTATCTTCATTGTTTATTCATTCTTTTATTTACTTATTTATTCACAGAAGTGAAGAAACTAGACAATGTAAGGCGGATGTAAAAGTAGAGCAAGACAAATCCCTGGTCTCATACTATGATGGATAATTAATATACAAGAAGCTAATAATTTTAATACTTTTGATAATCCAAAAATAAGAGATTTGAACAGGGCTTCCAGAATACTTATGAACAGCTGAGATGGGACCACATCAGACAAGACTTCTTAGATAGATTTGATAATAAGGCTTGCCATCAAAGGGGAACAATCAGACTTTTTAAAGTGTCTAATCTGTGTCATAAGACAAGCCACCTCTTCCCTAAGTATATATCTACTTGTAAATCTACTGTGGGAATTCTCATGAACTCAAAATCCATATTTTTCTATCCCCTATGGATAAGGACCAATTTCCACTTTGTCTTAACTAGGTATTGAATATAGTTTATTAGGTTTTGTGTTTTTTAAATAAATCATTCTTATCATTGTAAAACATCACTGCTCATTATAATTTGAGAAAACAGGTTCATTGTAGATTTATACAATGCCAAGCCCTGCAAAATTTTAGCTTACATTTATTTGCTTTATATTGATATTTTCCACTTGCTTTATCACTTAAAGCTGTTCGGTTCCAACCACTAAAACAAGGTTCAAATTTGAGACACATATTTAGACCATTTGTAGTCAAATGGACCTTTGCCCTGTGAGTAAAGAAAAATATTAATTTTCTGAGGTAATAGAGTCATATGTAGGGTGAACATAAAATTGTTCACCCAACATTGAACATTTATGATAATAAAAGGGTCTACTCTTAATAATTATAACAAAACAATAGACATAAACCAGGACTATTTTAGGTGCACCAAGGCATAGCTACTTTAGTGATATCACAACTGGTTTTGAAAATCCAACAGAATCCCTAAACAAATGAAAGTGGTGATAGGTCAGATAAGGGACAACTAAGTAGAAAGCTTTCTTTTCTTTCAAGTTTAAATATTGAAATATTTTTTCTTGGATTCATACTTACTAGAAAAACTAGCACAAAAATGAAAGGAAACATTATTAGCAATAGACATAGATTTTTGAAAAAAACAGAACAAAACAAAACTATGAGTCAAGAGGTACACTTTACTCTGCAAGGTTCTGTACACTGTTGTTACATATTCTGGTCCAGATTCAAACCTCTTTGGAGGACTCTTTTTGTATGAGACAGTAAATAATTCAGAACATGAATTATTCAAAGAATAATAAGTTTCAAAGCTAGTTTGTCAAAATTCTCTCTGAAACATTTGGGTTTATTACTGATGAGTCTTGTAGGAAAGTGTCCTTTAATTATGTAACAAACAGTTAACCTTCCAGAAGGAAATTTACTGAGAAATGTGAAAGATATTTTTGTTTTTCTCTAGAAACCCAGATGCCATTTGGAATCTAAGAGAGGATTCACAATAGATTATTAATAATTGCTTTTAGGTATTGTACAAATAGAACCTTGGCACCCAGAACTAAAATAGAGTTATTTCCAGGAAGTTGTTGTATATTATGAATATATGATAGCACTGGAAATATGGAACCTATGCTTGATTTTATGTCTGTATTTAGAACAATGTCCTTTTTAACTTGGTGCTCTGTCAGTAGGTCTCTGGAGATCTTAAATGAAGCACATAGTCTAAGTAAAGAGGTATAATGTAGTGTTGCAAGACCCTGGCTTCAGGGTCAAATTGTAAGTTTAATTTCTGTCTCTCAAAGACAGCAGTGTAATCTTGCAAAGTCACTGTGTCTCAATGTTCTCATCTGTTCAATAATATCCACTTCCTATGTGATTGAGAGGAAAAAATTAGGTCACTCACTTAAAAGAGTGCCTGAAACAAAGTAAGTACTCATTTAAAATTATGCATTATTAGAACATGATTTTTGAAGAATCCCAAATAATTATTTTGTGCCCAAATTATCTTCCTCCTTCATGGATTTGTTAACTTTTGAGAATTTATGAATTATATTTTTACATTTATATATGCATAGAAAATGTATGGAAGGGTAAAGACAAAATTTCTAATAGTGACCAAAATTAAAGAAAGCTTGGAATGGACTATGAGAGGGGAATAGAAAGAACTTTCTACTTTTATTAATGAGAATTTTTATTAATGAAATCCTGTATTATTTGATATTCTCACAGAACAGTGAACTAAGACAGTGTTTCTCAAATTTTAACGTGCTTATGAATCACCAAGGTGTCTTGTTAAAATTCAGATTCAGATTTAGTAGGTCAGAGGTGCATCATGAGTTCCTGCATTTTTAGCAAGTTCTCAGGTGATGTCATTGCTGGTGATCTATGTGACACACTTTGAGTAGCTAGGAACTGGGAGATTTTAAAATGTAAGGTATAGTCCTCTCTTTTAAACTTACCAAATAATGAAAGTTTGTATACAAAATGCCATTAAGAAATACTTAAAAACATGAACATTGTAAAAATATGTAACATATACAGGAAAACCATGAAAATTATAAAAACAATGTAACATATATAGGACAAAGACATTAAAAATGCTGAATTGTGTTTCCATGAAAGTGTTTACCTTTATAACAATGTCTAAAATAAAGCATTGCCTTATCCAACCCTAGATGATTTTGTAGGTAGGATATCCCTTTAGTAACAGTTTATCTGTCTATATTGTACTAATACCACTACTCTCCTTTTACCTCCAACCAAAAATTCATTCATCTTACACTAACGAGGCTTTCATCTACTTAAGACACCTGGGAAACATGGGCTAAAATTTAACTATGTTAACTAAATCCTACATAGTGAGTTCTTTCTGAAAGACTGTGTAATTTGGCAGGTAAATAGATTTTTTCCTATCAGAAATCTCTCTTCCTCTGACTTGACAAAATGTGGTTTTCATGATTGATAAGCTTTCCTGGCTCTAGTCACTGGTTGCCCATGTTCAACAGTGTTATTATGAAGATATAATGTATTTAACATGCATTACTAGCTATCAGGACCATAGTGTACCAGATAAGATAATAAGCCATCCAACTGTAGAGTGGAATATATGCATTAATTAATCAATGTATATGGTTCTTTACAATGTCTAAAGTCTTCTTACAATTATTAATCCATTTACTCCTTACAAGAATCATGTAGAGAAAGCAGACATTATCCTTTCTTTTGTAGATAAGGAAAACAAACCTTCTATAAGTTAAGTAAATTAATTTCCATACAAGGTCATGCAACAGGTAACAAGTAAATGATGACTCTGATCTTCTAACACCAGAGCCTGTGCTCTTTCTAATATACCATGCTGCTAACTCCTTTATTCAAAAATACTTAATGTATGCAAGAAGTTATATCTTTGGATAGATAATGGAGGAAGGAACACCCCTGCAAGTGGAGAATGCCTAACATGCATAAAAGATGAACTGACTTAAGCCATCAAGGCTAGTGTTAGAGTAAAAGGACCTAGCAGAGTGAAAAAAGGTCTCAGCATTGCTAAAGACAAACTTCAAAATGCTTCTGCACAAGTCTGCAGCCTTTCAGATAGGAAAGTTCCCTGGATCCAACATTATCCAACAAAAGTCTTCTAACCCTTTTTCTTACACTAACTACAGCAAAATCAATAATAATAATATTTCCTCATTGATTAACTAATCCTTAACAGTTGGTAAGAATGTTTGCCACTCTTATGGAAGTACTGACGTGTCTAAGTGTAAATGTTAGAGCAGAGAGGGAAATTTTAGGATTAAAAATCTTTCAAGTTTTTGCTGATGACCATAGGGGCTAAACTAGTGAAGTGAGGTGAAGGTTGCTGAAGCAAAAGACATCAGGAATTTGATTGGGCCATTTGTGTGGGCACTGATATAGTCCAGGATCATGGCGAGTTTAAAGATGCAACGGAGAACAAACCAGTGGCAGCAGTGAGATGAGAAATAGGCCAGACTTAAAATAACAGAGACTTTAAGGTAAGGAGGCTACTTGAATAAAGCTAGTAGAAAAAGTAACAGGAAGTGGAAGTAGAAGCAGAATGACAATTCCTTCCCCTCCTCTGACCTCCAGATACAGGTGACAACACAGAAGGGATACCTTCCCCCTTTTGAGAAGGTAATAAAATGAGATAGTTTTTTCTGGGAGATTCAAGTTCAAATGTCTGTCTTTCTTGGAAATAAAGACGATGAAAGGGATTACTATCAATATAATTAAATTTTTATAGACCCAGTGAAAAAGACTATTGTGGGGCTGTGGAGCTGGTATGTTCCAGGCTGGAGATTTTTTGAACGTGGTTGATGATTAAAATCTACAGTGATGTGGGAACATATGTATATGTATAACTGATTCACTTTGTTATAAAGCAGAAATTAACACACCATTGTAAAGCAATTATACTCCAATAAAGATGTAAAAAAAAAATCTACAGTGATGAAGAATGTAGTAGAGTAGAAATGATTTCACAGAGACACATGAAAAGTCATTTAAAATCTAACAAGTAGAAGTAATTTCAGGATTTAATTTCTAAGTGGCTGATATAATAAGTAAAGTACAATAGAAGTCCAGAAGACAGACAGCATATGATGGAATGAAGTGGCCTGAAATTTGAAGTGACTATTGATATTTGGGTAAGATTTTGAAAGTTGAGAAGTGAAAGAGAGGTTTACAGATGAGGAAAGTGCTAATGGCAAGTGTGTAGTGGTACGCAATTAAAACTAAAAAATAATTCTGTTGGGGAGACAAATCTATACATTAATAAATTTTATATATTGAAAGGTACTATAATTGTTGAGGAACACAAGAATGTTGAAGGCACAAAAAAGCAAGTGTTAGTCTCAACATGAAAAGATTAGGAAAGGAGTCCTGAGAGATGAGTACAAGTGTATGAACTCAGATGTGGAAACAGGGGAGGGGGGTTACGTGTGGAGGTGGGAAGGTGTGTTAATGGTCTTGGTTTGAAGTGTACCATAATCACCAGGGAAGTGATGAGTGATACAGTTGAAAAGGAAGGCAGCAAGCAGGACATAGAAGACCATGCAGTACAAGGAAGAATTTGAACTTGAATTTTGAGAATTGTAAATTCTCCTTTTGAGGAAGGCAGAAGCCTGAAAGGCTGGCTCCCTCTTCTTGAGTGTTGAGGTGAAGCTCTACAGTGCTCTTCACATCTGCCCCACTCCTCCTCATCCCAGCTCTTCCTGGGTGTTGTAACTTCCTTTTGTTGTTTTAAATCAAGATGGTCATGGATTGTTTCAGCCCAAGTACCTCCAGGACCTTCCTCTTCCTCTGCCTGGAAACTCTCTGAGAAGGATAAAGGAACTAGATCCCTCTATGCTCCAACAATTCACAGGTTATGTTCCTGGCCTCCAGCTTCCCTTGTTTCTAAGCACTCACCTGAGGAGACAAGGAAGGGCATTCTCCTCAATGTATCAATTATTGTGGTGCCAACTCTCAAATGTAATCATATTCTTCCAACAGCAGTGTGAGCTGGCATTTACTGAGCACTTTTAACAAGCCAGACACTCAAGCACTGTGTTAGTACTTTTAAAGGATTTTCTCATTACTAGGATTTTTCTCACGGCAACACAGAGAAGTAAATATTATTGTATTTCAATTTTAGAGGTGAAGAAACTAAGGCTTACAATAGTTGAACAACTTTTCCAAGTTAATACATAGATGGCTAGCTGGAATTTGAACCAGGCTATTTTATTCCAGAGATCCCACTCTTCAGCACTGTGCTTTATTTTTAAAATGTACCCCCAAAGGCTTTCTGCGTCCTAGATAAGAGTTCAACAAATGGCTTTACCATATTTCTCTGTTTTATTATTTAAATTTATAATCAAGTAGATTATTGAAACATTAAAGTCAGTTTTAGAGTTTCTGACATTTAACTTGTAAAATGAGGTATAAGGTTTGAGTCACAAGCTTTTACTTAATATAGAACAGTTGTAGATTTGAGTTTAGTAACTATTTAAATAAATATTTACACAATTTTTAAAAATCAGTAAGAGAAAAAAAAAGAAAAGACAATTCATTAACCCTCAACCCAAAGATAAGAAGTCACTGGTAAAAATGTGGCATGTTTTTTAACTATATATACAAGTGTTTGTGTAGAGTACCTTACCTTGATTTCATAAACTACTTTTTTTTTTTTTTTTTTTTTGTGGTTGTGGCCTCTCCCGCTGCGGAGCACAGGCTCCGGACTCGCAGGCGCAGGCCCAGCGGCCATGGCTCACGGGCCCAGCCGCTGCGCGGCACGTGGGACCATAAACTACTTTTTTAACCCATGTTTTGTTATGTCATTATCACTTTTTCCTAGTGTCATTTTTATAGATTATTAATATGTAACAAATTTTAAGCAACTGATCCTGTTCTTTAAAGCTCGAAATGTAAGAGATAAATGCGTATTTCTTTGGTTGGAATATTTCCAATCCTGATGGAATATAATCTTTTTCATTCCCTGGGGCTCTTTTCAGGTTCTGTGAGCCACAATTTTCTGTATTTTAGATACATTACAATTTATTTAATCACCATTTAAAGGACTTTTTTTTAATTTTCAGAGTTTGGTTTTGTTTTCTGTCTTTATGCATATGGCTGTAACATATACACACGTACATGAATTTTACTGCATACCCTCTAGCAATGTCTTTTGCATATATTTCTAGAAGAGGAATTGGAAATTCATGATCAAAGAGTATAAACATTTCTGACCTTTCATTAATATTTCCAAATACCCTTCAGAAAGTAAATTTTCAATTTATAAAGGCAGAATTAATGTTTGAAAGTACTTGTTTGGCCATGAGTTTTACACCAAATATTATTTATCTGACTTGGGGGTTTTATGTCTTTGTTAATTTCATAAAATGATGAACAAAAAATTGTATCATTTTAATATTGAGTTGCATCTTACTTATTATAAGCCGGGTGGGCCACTTTCCACATGTGTGTTGGCCGTGTCTACCCTTTAGAATGATTTCGTATCTTTTGCCTTTCTCTTGGGAAATGCTTTTATATTTTTGTAAGTTTTTACTCAATCATAAAAATATTTACCTTTGTCAGTCATTAATTTTGTGGACATATTTTCACAAAATATAATGTTATGATGGGTTTGATATTGAGAAGTATTCAAACACTAGATAATCAAACAAATCAAATTTTCATTGTATGGTGTTTTTTTTTCTGCATTTATTGTCTCTGAAATTAAAATATATATATTTATCATAATTTTATATTGTTTTATTCACTGTGTTGATATAATAAATGTAATTTTCTCTAATGGGTTAAAAAACTCATATTTCTGCAGTAAAATTATTTTTTCCAAAATCGAAGGGGAAAATCCTAAGCATCCAAACCTTCAGAGGGAGTATCTTTAACCTCACACCCAGTTCTGATCCTGGCTTTCCTATTTTTTAATTTCAGATTACTATATATATTTATTTTCTCTGGTTTCAGTCTTTACATTTATTTCTGAGTTACAAATTTTTAAGTCAAAACAGGAAGTCAAAATATTCAGCTCTATCTTTGTTTAAGGTGACATTAAAGACAGAGGTCAAGGACATTTCATTGGCCCTAAAGCTACTGCATCATCCTGGATAATATAAGATAGGTCATTCAAGACAAGGAAGCATCCATCATCTAGAAAACAATGGCTCTTCTGTGGTATATCAAATATGGTCCTTAAAAATGTCCTTGTCTCAATCATGTAGGTTGTACAGTTTATCAGAGTTCTTCAGAACAATGAAATAGGGGCTTCCCTGGTGGCGCAGTGGTTGAGAGTCCGCCTGCCGATGCAGGGGACACGGGTTCCTGCCCCGGTTCGGGAAGATCCCACATGCCGCGGAGCGGCTGGGCCCTTGAGCCATGGCCTCTGGGCCTGCGCATCCAGAACCCAAGCTCCGCAACAGGAGAGGACACAACAGTGAGAGACCCGCATACCACAAATAAAAAAAAGAGGAAAAAAGACACAACAATGAAATATTTAAAGGCTGAACAGTATCCGCTTTATGACATCTAATTAGAATATTTTTTTAACTCAGAAAGAGGACAACCAATAAATTTCTATATTATAGTATTTAAATTCAATAAAAACATCATATAACTTTGGGCAATTTTTAATCTAAATTATCATTCATTTGTAATTTATGTTATACATGAATCTTTATGTTAAATTGTACTGTATATATGATTTAAACTTATTAAACATCAATTTCTTTTGAACATAATAGTTGTTTTATAAAGTCTTATTTTAATGTCACATTCACATTTTGGGGAGAGGGTAATGTAGGATGTAATCTTTACCTTATATCTTATACAGATATACAACGATTTTTCCATGCTTCCATTTCTATTCTCTTAAAACAAACGCACAAACAAACAAGAAGCATAACTGTTCCTTTATATTATCTTTTATTTCTTTTACCCATGTATATTGGAGAAGAAGGGTTGGGAGCCTGTGCTATATGCCTAACAAACAACTATTTCTATAAATCTCTCACCAATCAATATTAAAATCCAGAATTCATTTTGGCAGAGACTACATAAAGTTAAAAATACGGATTAGTTTAAAAATGAGGGAAAATTAAAAATGTTTGGGATAGAATCTATCTTCACAGAAGAATTTGGATACCCACTCTGGGCCTTCACTAGTTATTGAGAGACAGTCCCCCATGGATCTTTTGCTTTTCCTCAAGTCCAGCAAGTAGAGGCACTGGCTGCCTTTGTTTTCAACCATCTTCCCAAGGATTTTTTTTTTTAAGTAAACATCTTCGAAAGACAGAGATAGTGTCTCTGTTCAGAATAAAGGGCAGGCTGTCGTCTGTCCAGTTATAACAAAGATCATATTTCATTGCAGGGTAAAAGTCTGGTAAACTTACTGCTCATTATAAAAATTTGAGTTCCCTACATTTAGAGTTCTTCCCCGTAATACAGTGCCTTTTCATACAACACTGTAAAAATTGGGGAAATGAGTGCAAATGCTGATACTCTCCTGTGGTTGCTTGCGTCCAGTAAAGCTTTAGTCTTCTGTTCAGGAGTTGCAGTCTTCTGCTGGTATCCTTGGAACTGTGGCAGGCCATCTTGTTACAAGTAGGATAAAATCATGGACCCTTCAAAGTTTCTGAAACTGAGGTCCTGAGACATTTTACAGTCTTTCAGAGTCCATTCAATGGAAATATTTTAATCAAGCCAAGTTTGCAGATTTTGTTTGGGGCTGTTGATTTGGGGACAGAAGGTAATAAGGAAGGAGATGAATGCCAAGGAAGCCATCAGAAATGAGGTCAAGCTTTTCTCTGATGAATGATTCTGAAAAAAAATAAATAAAGAGGAAAGCAATGAGCAAGAAAGCAAAACACAAGAATGAAGGCACCGCCTGAATAAAATGTCAAAGCTCTTTTTCATTGACTTAAGTAAATTTACATTGGAGAATGAGAATTGTCATAGGAATAATTTCCTTAAGTGTTTTGGAATATTACTGATATTATGGCACAAAACCAATAACTTGTGTAAAGGGGTTTCAAAATAAATGTAAATCAAGAAATTTTCAATCTCTTGGCATCTTGAAAACAATATGGTGAATATGACAATTTAATAAGATTTTTAAATATGAAAGCACTCTATATCAGTCAAAAAAGTTATCAAAACTTTTCAAAAAGTAGTGAATCAAGACTTTCAGTTTTATTGATAATTATTCATATTTTAGTTAGTTAGAGGTTAAGGTTTTTGAGACCACATGCCCATTAGGCTTGATCATTTTGTACACCAGTGTTAACAGAAATAAGGAAGGAAAATTTCTAAAATAAAGGAGAGAAAGAAGCAGTGAAAGAAAAGAGGGGGAGAAATACACAAAGGGGAATAAAAAGAAGTAAAATGAACTATGAAGTTACATTTGTGAAAAGGCATTTCTCTAATTTTTTATCTTCCTTAGTTGTGGCTTTTTTTTTTATTCCACCATAAGATTTGATTAACTTATAGTCATTGATTTTTTCATCACTTTCAGTTACTTTGCTTAATTTTGTGACATTATTCTCTTTCATCTAATATTCTAAATGAAGGGGCCTATAAATATAGAAATTTTTGGACTATTACTGAAGATATGTAAGTCTACAAAATTTATGAAACAAACAGCACAGGGAGATCATCTCGGTGCTTTGTGACCACCTAGAGGGGTGGGATAGGGAGGGTGGGAGGGAGATACAAGAAGGAGGGGATTTGGTGATATATGTATATGTATAGCTGATTCACTTTGTTATACAGTAGAAACTAACACAACATTGTAAAGCAATTATACTCCAATAAAGATGTTAAAAAAAAAGACATATAATAGAGAAGTCCTATGTAGCTGTGTTTGGGTGATATAATAATGGGGTTTTACCAAAAATCATAACTTCACCTGTTTTAAATCCTAAATTTTGGTAAAGGTAGTATTTCACCTAATTACTCCTTATCAAGATCTAACTTGATTTTCCATACTCAATAATTTTTTTTTTATTTTTCAGACTCAGTAACTTAGAAGATTTTAGAATTATGCCAGTGAGAGACATAGGACACCTAGAATTTGGTGGATGTAGCAAAGGAAAGTGACTGGATTGTGTGGATTTTTAGGGGGTGTAATGTTATGGGAGGGCCTGGGTAACATAACATTATTCAGTTCTTGGTGGTATTGGTGAAATAATAACACCTATGTGGTCAGAGAAAGACTAGGTAAGTGCCTAATTTGAAATTTCACCACTTTTAGGCTTTGTCATTTTTCTCTTTGCATCTAAATTTCTCTATTTTTGTTCTAAAACTAAGGAATCAGGGGCTTTTCAAACACCTGATGTTTTTGGTCCTTGGTTACAAACCCTTGAAACCAGCTCTGGCTATCTTAAGCAAAATGTTATTGGAGAGGAGGATTCAGAACTCAAGGAGAATTTAAAAGGTAGCTCTGAATGGTAGAAGATAGAACAGCAAGGGCAGCTAGCTGGAATAGTCTGAACCCTACACAGTGGCTGGACCATAATATCTAAACTTCTCTTCACATTGGGGTTACTCAGTAAAGATTTACAATTCCAGGAGAGAAGATCTGATTGTCAAGCTTGGGTCATGTTGGCTATAACAAAGCATGAAGAACTAGGATCTTGTTCTTTGAGCTTCCTTAGTGGGAAACCAGGTATGTGTACATGCCCTCACACTAAGACTACATAAAATAGAGGAAATCAATATCTCCAAAAGGAATTCAGAGAGCTACTTAAAAGTAGAAATTTGAAGTTTTAGACAATATAAACCCTACTCAAATGTGGATAGAAGTTATCTCAATTCACTACAAAGCTACAGTAATCAAGACAGTATGGTACTGGCACAAAAACAGAAAGATAGATCAATGGAACAGGATAGAAAGCCCAGAGATAAACCCACACATGTATGGTCACCTTATCTTTGATAAAGGAGGCAGGAATGTACAGTGGAGAAAGGATAGCCTCTTCAATAACTGGTTCTGGGAAAACTGGACAGGTACATGTAAAAGTATGAGCAAGAATCTTTTTTGTCTTAATCTTAATGCCTAGCACCATGCTTGGAGGTATGTGTGCCAGATAGAGAAGTGAATGTATCTCCATAGATAGATAGGAAATGAAAAATAAGTTCTATGAATTTTATTTTCTGAGTTCTTTTCATATTATACAATAATAATGCTCATATAATTAATTAATTTGAAAATTGAAGTGCCCTGCAATCATACCTATTTTTATGACTTTCTGGCTTTTGATCATGTAAAAAACATTGCTCAGGAAGTGTTTTATTTGAAAAAATATGGCTTCTCAAATCTATGAAAAGAACTCACTAAAAGAGTATTTACATATTGTATTCACCATGGAAGGTATTCTTATCCTTATAACTCTGAAAGTGATTAGTGTAAGATGGGGTATCCTTCAAATTCCAAGAAGGTTGAATTAGAAACTTAACCCTTGGAGACTTACAAGTTTTGGCACAAGAAGGGCCTTCTTTCTTGGCAGTGAGGGTTATTCTACTTCAAGGATCCTGAATAAAATAAATTTTAAAAATTGTGTGACAATCAGTTGTTTTCCAACAGTCTTGAGATTGTTACTTATATTTTTCCCTGCAGTACTCAACTGATAAATCTGACTCTGCATTTTTGCAAACTAAATAGCACTTTGCAAAATGTTACCAGGTAAGGGGGGAAAAAAAACTATGATCAAATACATTTGATAAGTGTTGTTTAAAGACTATCAAAGGCTTTTTTTTTTAAACTATAGGAGTTTTCAGAGCCTTTAAGTCACTAAGGTGTTTATAAATTTCCTAGAGAAACATTATAGAATGTAGTATTTCAAAAACATATTTGATAAAGGAACTCTTTCTTTTACGACTTATCAATTACATCTCTTTGAAATTTTTGGGAAATACTAGAACAAATAATTTGGAAGAAGCCTTTTTGATGCAACTCGGATTTTTAAAAAAATTATTATTATCACATATTCTCATCTTCTGTTGTTACAAGTTCCACACAGTCTTCATTTTTTATAGTGACTTCCTGGCCCTTTAGTGGTGTACGTTGTCCATATCTAGGTCGACAAATGATTTTCCACTGGCTATTCTGAAAGAAAATGATGACTTCCCAGTGGGGAAAAGAAGTTTTTGTTAATAAGCTGAGAGTAACCAAGACAGAATATTCTTTGGTCATGTTATAATACAAATGTGGTATAAACCACAAAGCAAGGGTTTTTATAATTTGTAAGGCATGATATAGAACATTACCTTTCCAGGAACTAGTGTAGTTTATAGGCTATATTATCTCTTAGCTGAGAAAATTATAATTCAGATGGTAATAAAAAATAAATTAGTAATTGGTCAGTAGATGTCAAGTACTATGCAGACAGATTCCACTAATATGTTATTTTTGAATGAATGAACAAACACATGAAAGAAGACCAGTTAAAATACTGAGATCATAGTCCCTAAGAACAGAGGTCAAAAATTTTTTTGATAAAATTGACTGCTTATAGAGACAATGTTCCAGCACTTATATTGTGTCCCTTAAGTATTCAGAAGAATATTCTGGCTGTAATAGTATAATAGCAACAGAATTTTATACAATATTATTACAGTAATAGAATTATTCATGTAATATAACAATAAAATCATGTTGCACAGGCAAACAGAGTAGATTAAAAGTTATTAATGCACTTAGAATATTCTTTAACTCTTAAAACACATCTGACAAATATCTGGCAAACATTGCGGAGATTAAGCTGATCTTTTTTATAGAAGTATATCCATAAACTCACACAATACAAAACATTGTACATTGATCATACTTTTCTTAGAAAAAACTCTGTGGCCTACCGGCTGCACCTGGATTGCCAAGACAAGTTTAGGAAATTCAGACTCTCCATGAACTGTGAGTTTGCTAACTTAAAAATATGTGGAATTTAGTTAATAATTGTCCAATGTCTTGAAATTGGGAAATATTACAAAAACCAAGAGATCAAGAGCATATGTGTCTTGGTTGACTATACTATTACAGGTCCCTATTACTACCTTCTTCACATAGGAAACAAAGGAAAAAAAACATACATATACTCTTTTAGAAAGATAGTTTAGCAATACCTGAATAGGCCTTTCTAATCTAATCGAGATGTTCTCATTCTGTTGGAAGCTTTTAATCAAAGCAGCCATTGCAGAGGCTTCATGAATGTTTTGGATGGTGAGAAGATGAATGCCATATTGTTAACACATACCCTGGGAAGGAAAATGTAGAAAAGGTAATCCTGATTTTTTTGTATGATTGTGCACATTATGCTGAATTAAAATCAAAAAGTTCCATCTCCAATTTTTGCTGTTGTAAGTAAGAGGTCTGAAAGAACCAGAGAATGAGGGGGAGAACTTAAAATTATAAGTAAAATCATGGATACATACCTCTGTCTGAGCCCAGTTCATTCTACGGTTAAAATAGGTAAAGCAACTGGACAAGTAATATAATGAATCAATAGGGCACACAGAACCACTCTGAGGAAAACTAGAAGTCCTCCTGAGAAGATACAATAGAAAAAACAAAGATAATTTCATCTTTGGTGCCTTACTGAAAATTTATGGGAAAAAGTAGAGCATGTGGTTAGAGATAAAAAATTAAGTAAACATTTAAGCACACTAATTTAATGAAACTTTTCTAAAGATAAGGCATACTGTTTTGGTTGTTATTCATTTTTCTATCTAAGGCAGTTGGGGTAGCTAGTCAGGGGCAATATCGGGAAGTAAATACAGTCTGAATCCTCCAGTCTACTAGGGCAAAGGTAGAACAGTTACTAAATCCCAAAAGAGAATATTGCACTAGTGTCTAGACAATATATAGAATAGTATATTCAAAAGTTGGAACTAAGGCAATGGCATGGGTGGGCAGTTACGTGGGATGCTGTGGATGAATAAGTAATTGTTCCAGGTTAGTTATATGGACACAACTGATGCAACTCCATTTTTTACATTAGGCTGTGGAACTTTTATCTCTTGCTTCTTTTATCTTCCCAAGTTTCCACTTTGTTGGCTACATGGTGCCTGGTGAATTGTGTCCAAACATCTTACTATTAGTTATTCATATTTGGAGTGAAATTGAATTATCTTTCCAATCAGTTCTTACAATACCCTCCTTAACATAACCTGTGCTTCATTCAACTAGCCGATTGCTTTTTCTAAAACTTGCCTTCAATTTCCTCCCTTCTCTTCCTTCATGACTCTCTTTCCAAAACTACTGAAATATACTTAACTTTATGTGAAAGAAACATAGTAAAAAATGAGATATGGAATAAAATAGACACTAGTTCAGCATCAAGCTCTGTATACTGGCATCTTCAGGCAAGATATAAAAGTTGTCTTTGATACAAAATACAATGCAGACATTTCTTCATTCCATTGTCACTCCTAAAAACCTGTTTCGCCTTGTTTATTTTTACAAAATCTTGACTGATAAAGTTTAGGTTAAAGAGGTGTTGAACTGTTCAGCAAAATGATATAAAAGAATATCCTTTAAGTGTGAGAAACATGTTTACCTGCTAGCTGATTTTTGACTTCCATTGGGCACCTCAAGACAAGGTTTTGGGGACCTTGAATCTAGCTAGATATGACAGAATATGGGTAACTGATTTCAAAAGTGGCAAACTACAGCATAGGAGAGCATGTTGGGGTCAAGAAGAGTCATATCTTGTGAAGACTCTCTTGGATTTTAGCTAATAGTCTTTAGGGATACTTAGAGTAATATTCAGTTTTGGTGTTTTTATTTTTTCTTTCCCCTACACAAAAGTCCTCTTCTGAAATCATTAAGTGGTGATGAAATTCTAACAAATTCAACAGCCTTGTGTAAATGATATCTGAGTGAGTAAAGGAAGCATGTGTTCATGCTTGGAAGAAAACAATACATTAAGAAGAATTCAATATGAATGTGCCACATCTTCTTTATCCATTCATCCGATGATGGACACTTATGTTGTTTCCATCTCTGGGCTATTGTAAATAGAGTTACAATGAACATTTTGGTACATGACTCTTTTTGAATTATGGTTTTCTCAGAGTATATGCCCAGTAGTGGGATTGCTGGGTCATATGGTAGTTCTATTTGTAGTTTTTTAAGGAACGTCCATACTGTTCTCCACAGTGGCTGTATCAATTTACATTCCCACCAACAGTGCAAGAGGGTTCCCTTTTCTTCACACCCTCTCCAACGTTTATTGTTTCTAGATTTTTTGATGATGGCCATTCTGACTGGTGAAGTTTAGATGCAATTGCCAGAGTTGGTGCCAGGAGCACTTGCTCAGAATGAGGATTAAAAATGTTTAGAAAAGCCATCAGCAATATTCCAGAGGGGTCTCAATTTTCTATGGTCACACAGGATGTGATTTTATGGTGTCTCATTAAGATATTCTCATAAAATAATAGTCTCTGAAGAAGAGAAAACTCACTGTGTGATTTTGAAGAGTTAGATTTTTTGAATTTTATTTACTTTACCTGAAAGGTGGAGATGAAGATGATGATGACTCCTGGGGTTGTTATAAAGATAAAGTGAAATAAAATTTGTAAAAGGAAGGGACCTAGAAATATATCTGGAATATAGAGGTGCCCAATAACTTTAAATTAATTATTCCTCACTCTTTCCCTCTCCTTGAAGAATGCTATGTCCTCATCCACAAACCCTCCCTGCTTGCTTCAGCTGAAAGTAATTTATACTCACTCTAAACTTTTATAGTATATTGGACCTCTGTTAAGGTATTTAAGGTATTATAGGGTTATAATGTCTATAACAATGACTGTTGCACAATGTTGCAATGTTGACTGTTGCACTGTTGCCTGTCTCCCTTTATACTTCCCCCTCCCTCCCTCCTCCCTCCCTCCCTGCCTCCCTCCCTCCCTTCCTCCCTTCCTTCCTTCCTTCCATCCCTCCTTCCTCCTTTCTCTTTCTCTCTTTCTTTCTTTGACAGGTTAAACATTATTATTCATTCTTGTAACCCTCAAGGTGTGTTGCAGCTAATAGGATGCGATATTTTTAAATAGATATGCAAATAAATATATTTAAAACATGGAAATATTATCTTGGATTGAGATATACCATCCTTTTGTACGTCAGAGACAGCAACTTCCAATCTGTAATTAAGGATCAGCTTATGGGTCTGAAACAAATGTTCCAACACTGTGCAAATAACAGCTATTAGTATATATTTGTCCTTCCAGTGCATATTATTCCCATCAACAAGAATCCTGCAATTATTCTATCATTCAATGATGATAGAGTCTTGGTATGTGTGCTAGCCGATAAAGGAAAGTAGGAAAATAAAATAAGAAGACGTGCAAAGAAAAACAGGAAAAGACAAGAAATAATCTGTAGTATACTATATAGTAACTTTTTGAAGTTTTAGACAGCTTTCTATGAAAACCAGTTAACTATTTTGTTGTAAATAGTTGAACTGCATAGATAAACCCAGCTGATGATATCATAATTAAAATGTGACTTGAGCCCTTGGCCAAAAATCTGTCACTCAAAATTAGCTTTAAACTACGTTAGGATGGTATGTAAACAGGAATAGCCCTTTATCATTTGTCCAAAACTAAACAAATGCTATTCCAAATGCATGTACTTAATCTTGGAACTTGGAAATAACAAAATAAAAGTGATAACCTTTGAAGTACGTCCAAGTGATCAAATCTATTCTTTCAGAAAACATTATTTACACTGGTGTTAGACCTAATTTTACAGAAGTACTTTGTTTCTTGAAATCATGAATAAATTGGTAGCAAAAAGGAAGACATGTGCCGTTTAGCAAATGCCTTCTATATGGCCTGCACATTCTCACAATGAGTTCTCCTCAGCTTTATTCTCCCTTGGCCATCGCAACATACTGACCCCGTTTAGCCTTCTCTCCTCCCCTCCCCTCTCCTCTCCTCTCCTCTCCTCCCCTCTCCTCTCCTCTCCTCCCCTCTCCTCTCCTCTCCTCTCCCCTCCTCTCCCCTCCCCTCCCCTCCTGTCCTCTCCTCTCCTCTCATCTCCTCTCCTTTCCTCTCCCTTCCCTTCCCTTCTCTTCTTTTCTTTTCTTTCTTTTTCTTTTTGATAGCCTGTACCATCTTCTATCCTAATGTATACTTTTAAATAAGTCTATTAAAAGTTTACTTTCTGCCCACATTCCTCTAGAATGTATAAGTACCAAAAAACAAACATCTTTATCAGTGTTGTTCATTTAATGCACCCTAAATACCTAAAAGCTTGACTTTCTAGCCAATAAATAAAACTTTGATGGTTAAAAGAAATAAAATGTGATTACCCAATAATAATTTAAATATTCTTAAGTAATAAAAAGGTCATTATGCATTATATCAATATGCTGAACTTTTTAGGGCTATTCTTATTTTAAGAAGTCAAATTTATTTTTCTTTTTTTGATTTCTGCTACCTCTACTGATTTAAAGTTAGCGTTTTGATGTGTAAAAGTTCAAAGTACACTAATTGCTTTATGATCTCTAAACATGGCAAGCTTATGGATATTTCTTTATGAAATGATGTTAGTTTTATTTAAAAGGGTTAAAATATAGATAAATGGTGGTGAAAATACTTTATGCTTTCGGCATAAAATCACAAATTTGAAATCATAAGGGGAGTTAAAATGACCATTAGGTAATTAAGATGTCACAGATAAAATGCTTGGAAAATAAACACAATGCATTTCCTAGAAATGTTCTGAACTCACTGTCAATTATTCAAAGGCAGACTTAGAACAAGGAAATAATTTGTTAGGCGTATTTCAGTGACATGTGGTCTCCAATATCAATATCTTTATTCAGCCAAAATTAAATGGATAATTATAAAAAAAGAACAAACTACTCTTTGAATCTATAACATAGATTAACTATATTTTAATCTAAAGAGGAACTGTAATTATTTCACATGTGCCGTTTAAGTTTGGAATCTTACAATAATGAAAAAAAAAGAGCTAGAAAATTACCTAATCAAATTAGTAGCCTAAAAAAATTACATAACCTAATAAAATTCAATTCTACTACTGAGCTTCTAGTATTGATACACTAGTTCACACAGTTAAAATATAATTTGGCAAACTTTATTAATACTTAGCGTTTTCAGGATTTGAGGCCAAACTAAGCTCAGAAAAAAATGTATTTAATTCTTTAATATTTAAGAAAGAAACAAAGACACAGTAAAATGATTATTGTTACAGATAGTAAGTAATACTATTATGTACTTACTTTATAAGGACATGGATCAATTGTTTTAGATAATGAGGAAAAAAGACACTTTCATTTAAAAAATTTAACTCTAAAAGTGATAGTTACACTTATATTTACAAAACATATACAGTTGTTAAATATGGTTGAAAGCAACCATGGATCATACCTCACCAGTAAATGGCTGACAAGGAACCACAGCAGCTGTTGAGGACTCTAGCAATCTCAATCAGAAATCAGTTTCACCAAGGTGTTGCTTTTGAACTTAGTTTTTTCCATCTTAAAATGTATTTTTGTCTCAATCTCATCGTGTGGCCCATAGGGTTCAAATCCATTCTTTCCTTTTACTAACCAGATGACATTGATACTATGCTTTGTCCCCCAAATTCCAAAATCTTCCTTGATTCCTTGAGGCTTCATCCTCAAATTCCCCTTCTGTAACTACCTGTTTACAGATCAGTTATTTGGTTTGGTGAGTAGCTAAATTGTGATGACATTCCTAAATAAGCTTACCTCTGCCTTTGGGTCCAAACTTGAAAATATGGGAGACGGGAATAGAAGGGAAAGAAATTCAATATGTAAGAGGATGTAGAAGTTTAGAAGAAAAGAACATCAAGAGTAGGAGTTGTGGAAAGAGATGGAGGAACAGGGAAGGTAAACTTTGGAGCATCTGCCTTAGCACACGTTACAACATCTGAGATGCCTGATTCTGACAGTCTTAAAGGTCTATAATAAGATGTTGTAGATTACTCCTCAGCATGACATTTTGTAATTCAACCCCTCTATATAATCTTTTGGTAAGGCTGAATGGCAATTTGTCTCCAAATCGTCAGCATAGTAGCAAATTTCTACACCTAGTACAGTAGATCAGAGTAATTCTTTTACAAGTGAACATTCTAATCTAGATGCATAACACTTCCTCCTTACACAATTTCTTCTTGCCTAGTTTTCATTGTATTTACAAAGAGAACTTTAATCAGTTTAGACCACAATAGTATCACCTGCATAAGTCTTCCTATTTTACAATGTAACAATTACAATTAAGGTTGCTCACCTCAGTGTGGGATGTGGTCTTATGGCTCCTGATCTCAATCTGTCTTATATCAGACTATTGTGTTATGAAGTGGAATAAAAAATATAGATTTAAACAATATATAAAGTGTTATAATCAAATGATTCCCTATTTTGTATACTTCTTCTGTAAAGGAAGATCTATTTATTCAAAACATGTACTATTAAATATGTGGCATGTCCTGTAAAATATTAGAAAACAAATAATTGCTCTAAGAAAATTATCTGTTGACAGGGATGTCTATGGATACGAGGAAAATGGACCTTGGGAACTATACTTGAATAAAAAGTCTCAGAGGACTCAAATTCTAAGATAACTCTAAGCAATTTATCGATCTAAGTATATATCTATGATAGATTGATTCAAACAGAAGACCAGATTAGTTATGAAGGAGAGTGATCAAGACAGGAAAAAAATACTACATTTAAGCATCAATCAGGAAGGATTGAATTATGTATAAGGAAAAATTTCCTCCAAATAAAGAATATTAAAATTGTAAATATAAATATTAAAATTATAAAATTAGATTTCATTTATCTATGTAATCTTACTTTGAGAATGTTTCTAAAACATTTAATTCATCTCATTGTATAGATATAGAATTTATCTGAAGGAAAGACATTATCTTTCATTACTAATTTTAAGTTTCCTTTTCTCTCTCTAGTTTCTATGAAATTCTCCAAGGAAAATATTATAAATTCAGAAAAATTCTCTTGTGTTTTGGTTTGATTTTTCAAATCTCATCTTGATGGAAACTTACTTTTCTGTATAGGATAACAACAATTTGTTGTATATCTTTCCTCGAGTATGATAGGAATATATTAGTACACTGAAACTGTGTTTTTAAAATTTTTTCAGTGAGCATAAATGCTTCCCTAAATTTTAAAATATATTTATAGTTTGAGTTATTTTTACATATTTGATCAAATGTATACATTTTTACTTATTATGTCAGTAGTTATATAAAAGGTGAAATTGTATTGAAAATGCTTCTTTTAATGATAAGCATGGTGTGATCTATGCTGTCTTGGTTAAAAGAGGCTTTGCTGACACCTACAGCCTGAATTAATTCTTTGTCTTGTACCCCAAAGTTTGTGTTTTTTTTCCATTTTGGAGAAACATATCATGGTTAGATTTCGATTGAATAGAGGTATGCCTTTATCTTCCTTTCACTGGAAAGAATGTTACTGTGAAAGAGTAGATGAGAAAGGAAGACCAGCATGATAGGTACCTCCACTATATGTTCTGAGCACAACAGTTTAAGGAAGTGTACATTTGAAAGCCGAGTATTTCTAAACCGATTTCTTAAACGTGCCTGTGTCTCATAGCCCTCAGAACATTTTCATGAGCCCTTACCGATGTACCTATCAGTTTGAAGACTGCTGCTCCATGCAATTATAATTTCACATTAAATATAAATAACTTTCCTTTACTGTCAGCCTTTTAAATGAATGCCCTCAAATACTTTGAAAGAAATTTTGTTATCACCCGAAGGACACACGTTTCCCCTGTAACCCACCTAAGGCAGTATGACTAATTTTTTCATGCATGGTCCAGAAGTGGGTTAATATTTTCCTCACTTTCTAGTGTGCTTACAAGCTTCTAATTTTTCATTCAGTGTCAAATGTCTTATCCTTTGGAACTTAACACCATTTGATATGTGACTGTCTCCCCTTCTCACTTTTGTCATCTACTAAACTCCTAATATCTTAAACTAAGTCACTGAGGATGATGACCTCTTTCTCAAAATCCTCCTCTTGCCTCCAAGTTCTATCAGGAGGTAATTCAACATTCTTACATGACTCATCCAAAATCCCAGGCATTGATTCTCTGTGGGGTCTTATTGGCATTATGAAAGTAAATTTTTTATGCTTGAGTCTGTTTTATTTACCTCGGGATACTGGGAATTCTTGACTTGCCCTTAAATGCAAATAGCAACCCCTCTCCAGTCTTGTAAATAATCAAAACCAGTTCAATGTGTTTCTACCTGCTCCCCAACAGGGAGAGTTAGGAGCATCACCCAATTAGTCAAGAGCCACAACTTCAATTCTTCCACCTCCTCATTACTATTTCCACTTCACTTCTTAATTTTTATTTATTTATATTTATTTTTGGCTGTTTTGGATCTTCATTTCTGTGCGAGGGCTTTCTCTAGTTGTGGCGAGCAGGAGCCACTCTTCATCGTGGTGCGTGGGCCTCTCACTGTCTCGGCCTCTCTTGTTGCGGAGCACAAACTCCAGATGCGCAGGCTCAGTAGTTGTGGCTCATGGGCCTGGTTGCTCCGCGGCATGTGGGATCTTCCCAGACCAGGGTTCGAACCCATGTTCCTTGCATTGGCAGGCAGATTCTCAACCACTGTGCCACCAGGGAAGCCCCACTTCACTTCTTTTTTTTAATTTTTTAAATTAATTTTTATTGGAGTATAGTTGCTTTACAATGTTGTGTTAGCTTCTGCACAGCAAAATGAATCAGCCTTATGTATACATATATCCCTTCCCTTTTGGATTTCCTTCCCATTTAGGACACTGCAGTGTATTAAGTAGAGTTTCCTGTGCTATATAGTATGTTCCCATCTGTTGTCTATACATAGTACCAATACTGTATATGTGTTTAATTTTATTTTATTGGAGTATAGTTGGTTTACTATATTGTGTTAGTTTCAAGTGTACTGCAAAGTGATTCAGTTATACATATATCTATTCTTCTTCAGATTCTTTACCCATATAAGTTATTACAGAATATTGAGTAGAGCTCCCCCTGCTATACAGTAGGTCCTTGTTGGTTATCTATTTTACATACAGTAGTGTGTGTATGTTAATCCCAAGCTCCTAATTCATCCCTCCCCCCCAACATTTCCCTTTCCACTTCACTTCTGCAACATATTCGTAAGGTTTACCTCAGCTTTAAGATAATAAATGTTGATTATCTAGAATTGTTCCACTTCTGAAAGGCTAAATTTGAATATGTTAGTTTTTTTTTTTTTTAATCTTAACCTCCTCAGCTTCTATAGCTCTTTCGTTTAGCTCTTTCTACAACTGCAGTTGTACGTTAAGGGGCATCTTCTTCTGTAACACCAATATTTCTCCTTCTTTCCATTAACTACTTTCTAAGTCACCTAGAATCCATTATCCATTCAGCCATTCTATTGCCAATGTTCTGAACTTCCTAGTTCCACTGTCCTTTCAAGCTAAATTGCAAAATCCCAGTTCCCAATCTGCACTGTGTAATAAAGTAGCCCCTAGCTACCTGTGTTTATTTAAAACTTAAATTTTAAGTAATAAAAATGAAGATATTAAAAACGTAGTTTCTCTGTCACTCTGGCCACATTTCAAGTGCTAAATGCCATGAGTGGCTGGAGGCCACTGTATTGGACAGCACAGAGTAGAACATTTTCATCATTGCAAAAAGTCCCTTTAGACAACCCTGGCCTGAATTTTCTATCCCAACAACTAGACTACTGAACCCTACAGAAGAAAATCGTAAAATCATGCAGTTGATGCCATTGTACCTTTCTGTGCTCCAAACTTATCTGGACTGTGAATGCTGCCCACAGAAATGAATGTATTTCCTACATTCCACTCCTCTATTTCAAATGCTCTCTACCCTCTGCTTAACAAAAACCTGACTGCACCAAATCCACTCTCACTGTTCTTGCCAGCAAACCTGCAAATTCATTCACCCGTATTTTACTTTGATCCTTCCCTGCCTTTTCAGTAGAGTGAGTAACCGTCTTCCTTCTTAAAGTTGGGTCTTCAAACTCTGCTGAGTATCACAACAGGGACTTTGCTCCATTAATGTCCTCATCTGAACATTTTCAACCTTTCCATCTCGATTGGGTCCATCTAACATGTTGAAGTCTCTCCCTTTGGAAGAAATGATAATAGCAGAGCCTTTTTAATCCCATATATACTGCTAGTTCTTCTTCCAAAATTTCTTGAAATAACATCCTATACTTACTCTCTTTGTATTCTTACCTCCCACTCACTCCCTAATATACTATAATTTGCCTTCTACCTCATTATCCCTGGAAACTGACACCTCCATGGTGACTAATGACCTCCTTCTGGCCAGTCCCCAATGGATACTCCTCAGTCTGTGCCCTATTAAACTTCTCTGCAGCATTTGATATGTCAATCCTCTGTTTCCAGAACACTCTTTTCAAATATCGTCTCTAATAGCACATCATCCTGGTTTTCCTCATATCCCTCTGGTTTCCTTAGATAGTTCTGCTTCCTTAACCTTCTCTTATATGTTGATATTTTCAGGAATTCCTTCCGAGCCATTGTAGCATGTATTTGTTATATGTGTGTGGGGGGGGGGCGGGGTACTTATCTTCTTTGGAATGATATCTCTATATTTTTATAACTTCTTATATTATGGCTCATCTTCTCAAGGTAAAAGCCTAAAACTTTACTTTTTGAGTTCCCTTTGCTACTGCAGTGAGGCATGTGACCTAGGTTCTGCCTACCTAAAGAGACTTTAGAAAGGAATTTATATATTGAGCCTTGTAATCATTTGGATATGGAAAGTAAGGCAAATAACACATGTGTGAATGTTAGTGCCTTTCTCTGAGGTGGAGAACTCTGAGGAGAGGGTCAGGAAAGCCTTAGAGGCATCTCAGATTTAGTGTGTCTAAAAGGAGCATATTACCTTCTGCGTGAGCCTTGCTCTTATTTATGTAGATCATCTCTTGATTGCTTAGTCAAGATATTTGCATACCACACTATCTCTTTCCTCAACAGCCAATATAGCATTAAATGTTTCTGAGTCTACCTACCATATGTCCCCTTTCTAGGTAAGCCACCACCATCTTACTGGAACTGTCTAGTCTCTTCACTGCTCTCACTGCCTCTGATATTGTTCCTATCCAATCTGTGTTCCACACTTTAGCCCAAGCAATCGCTCAAAAATTCAAAGCTCATCATAATATCTGTCTGATTGACATCCTTTTTTTCCACTGGCTCCTCGTTGCTTATACACTAATAGTCAATCACCTAATCTCACCTATAAATCGTTGCATGATATGAGCATTGCTGACCCCTTTGGCCTCATCTCTCACCATCTCCCACACCCATCCTTTTCTCAAGGGTACAAATTTCTTTTGGTTTCAAGAATGCATGAGACTCTTATTCCTGCATGAGACTCATTCCTGTATCCCTACACATGTTATTTCCTTCACATGGAATATTCTCATTTTATATTATTCCAGTCCATCCCTGCTCTTGCTGGCCTTTCCCTGCTTTGGCACCACTTCTCCTCCACTGTTTGTTAGATGACCCTTCTCTGACGTCTTTTGGACAGTGTTTCATTTTCATGAGATCAGTGTTGTATTTTCTCAGCACGTATTTTAATTGCCTATTTGCATTTTTGTCTTCGCTCTCAGTTGCGAATTCTTTGAGGGCAAGGATAGACATCACTGTATAATCAGCATCTTGCAGTACTTGAAATATACTTGGCCATAAATTAATAATTTTTAATTGATTGAAATTGAATTAGCTATTCATCCCTAACCTCATAGCCTTGATATAAACTTAAAGAAATGAATAGGGACACATGTGTAGACAAGAAATTTATTTGTGAATTTTTATGTCTGGTACCTAATGATTTTAAATGTCCAGGACCTGATCCACTGATGATAGAAATGTCTAGACAAATTAAATTAGTAACGCTATTTTTCAGCAAAGATAAAGTAATTCATATGATAAAGTCATATACTTAATTGTAGAATTTAACTGAAGCATTTTGCTATGATCTTTAATGATTAACAAGTTATCATTCAGGAAATTAAAAAAAAAACTATTTGATATTATTTCAATCCAGATACAGAGTGCTTACCTGCCTAACTAAAGAAAGATAATTTATTGCATGACTTTTTAAAGTTTTTTACTTTGCATTTAATCATCTGAGCATATTACATAGCTCTTTGATGTCACCTAATGGTCAAAGGTGATATTTTTTCCTGAAAAGAAAAAGATTGAAATTAAAATAGATCTATTGTCCCTTCTCAAACCTATGTGGTGTGGTGGGATGAACTGGGAGATTGGGATTGACATGTATACACTAATATGTATAAAATAGATAACTAATTAGAGCCTGCTGTACAAAAAATAAATAAGTTAAATTAAATTAAAAAAAGAAAACAACCTATGGGATAGAGAGGGGATTAAGTCTGCCCTGGTGTGTGTGTGTGTGTGTGTGTTCGCACGCGCGTGTGCCAGGGCGGGGGGTGCAGGGGGGACAGGTCGGGGGAGAAGGAGGAGAAGGAAAGAGGAGGTACAGTGGTACTTTGTAGTTGCCCTCAGTCCATTCATTAACATTGCTTGGCTACCACAACTTTTCCTCAGACACAAAATTGAAATATTTTTCCTTTAAAATGGTCAGAAAACACCTGACCTAGAAAGCAAATCTTTGAATTTCCTTAAGGCTTGGAGTATGTCTCACAAAGGTGTTTGGAGTTATAATAAATCTTGAAGTCTAGTTTACATTTTAGCTTCAATGTTTCTTCTCTGCTGCTTCCTTCAGAAATCCTTAGGTTTTACCTCCTCCTACTGGAGACAAAGACAATATCACTTTCAACACCATTAGAAATTTTAAAAAATCAACAAATATTTTTTCTTTGAATATTTAATAGCCCTCCCCTGTAAAATCATTGAATCTGATATTTGTTTTTTGTAAAGTCTTAAATGGCTTATTAAATTCCATTACAGGCTGTAGCATTACTTAATTGCTTATTAAATTATTAAATTTCTTAATGTTGCAGTAGTATAGTATTCAATAATCATTAAAGAAATGTAATTAAAACATAATGCTTTGATTTTTTCTTTGTACTTATGGATTAAAATTATATTTTGTCAAGATTATCTCAATTTCATCTATTTTTTAATTTATTGGCAAAAAAGGTGTTCAGAGATGTCTCATCACTTTCACTCTGTAGATCACTTGTTCTCATTTCCAATATTGTTTATATGTGTGATATTTTTATCTTAGCTCTATTTTGCTTGATTTCCTCAATTTTAATCTTTATTTCAAAGAAAAAAATTATGACTTTAGTTTTCTTCTCTAAGTATTCTTTCATTTTCTACTTTTGTTTGTAATATTGAGTTCTGCATACTGTGAGTTTATTTTATTATTCTTTTTTCTAACTTTTAACTTGAATTCTTATCTCATTGTTTATTTCAGTAGTCTTTTAATTTTAGAACAGTTTTATAGTTACAGAAAAATTATGAAAAGAGTTTCTGTATACCCCACACCCAATTTTCTCTATTACATCTTATATCACTAGAGTGCATTTGTTACAATGAAAGAACTAGTGTTGACATATTAATATTAACTAAAGTGTATACTTGATTCAGATTTCCTTATTTTTTACTGAATATCCTCTTTCTGTTCCAGTTAGTTCTCATGTCTCCTAGGCTCCTCTCGGCTGTGACAGTTTTTCTTATTTTTGAAGATCTTGATAATTTTGAGGAATAATTGTCAGATATTTTGTAGAATATCCCTCAATTTGGATTTGTCTGATATTTTTTCTATTATTAGACTGAAGTCATGGGTTTTGGACTGAGTTGTTTTTATGGAATTGATTATGCCTGAAATTGCAAATGATTTTACTTAAGCTTGTTCTTTATAGAGCTGTGTAGTGTCATATAACTGGATTTTATATATAATACATATTCACAAATGTCTCTAATTGTGACATTGCTGAAAAATATATTATTATAATACCTTGAATGGATTGATATTAGGTCTCAGCTCTTCTATGTAATATATCTGTTGATATGATCTTTAGAATGAGTTATACCAGTGATTCTCAAATTTAATGTGCTTCAGAATTTTATAGAGGGCTAATTAAAACATAGATTGTGGACCCCACTTTCAGAGATTATGATTCAGGGGATTTGAGGTGAGTTCTGAGAATCTGCATTTTTAAAATCTCTAGATGACATAGATGCTACCGTTCCAGGGATACCACATTTTGAGAACCATAATATGGTTAAAACTATGTGGGAAGACTCCATTGGAAATCTACGATGACCTAAAATCCTTTACCAATTAATGCACATCCTTTAAAGTATGGAGTCTTCGAATAAGAAACCGTATCTGAGGGTCATAAAGACTCATCTTCCTATTCATCTACTCCCATACCTCTCCGGGAGAAAAACTGCAAGATAACCATCTTGACGTCATGTGACTATATGTACATGGGTATATGCGTCTTAAAGTAAAAAGCTAACCACCTCTATTTTTTCAGTCTTCTAGCTTTGACCAGGGGCTTCTCTCACCATTGCTCCCATGAAAACCCTCTATTAAAGGCTTCCAGTGACCTCATCTCCCATCCCCCTGAACCCATAATCATATTACAAGTCAGTAAGGGTCGGACCTTTCTGCCTCCTCCCTCAAATTTCTCTATTCTACCCTAAATTGATTCCAGAGCCATTTCAAACAGCAATCTGAACATTCAACTTTTTGTTTAAAAACATAGAACTGTCCTGAATCTCCCTACTACCTGCAAGTTATTCACACACCACTTAGTTTTTTGTCTTTTTCCACAAGACTCTCCAGTCTGGTCTTTCACTATAACAAGCCAAGTTATGTGAAGTCCTCCTTATGCCCTGGTCTGTTTTTGTCACTACTCCTTTGTTTACATTGCTTTACTGCCTGGAATGCTGCTTCTCCCTCATTCTACATTTAATTGGTAAGAGCCTTGGACTCTGCTACTTGGCTCAGAGCTCATCTCCTGCATGATTCCCAATTTACCAGGTAGAAGTCACCCGACCTTGTGTATAGTTTGACCTTATATGACTTACCTGCTTACATGTTTGGGATATCTCTTCTGAAAGGAATGTGGACACCAGGTCACATTTGCAAAGTGGACTTCTTTCAGAAAATATTCATGTTTGTCCACATTTATAATCCTGTGACGCTTTGTGTTGAATGGTTTCGTTTTTCAGAAATGCCAAAATTGAAGCTGAGCTGGGAGAATCTCTTTCCTTGAACTTCCAGCCTGAATCCTGCAGCAGATTGAATTCTAGAATCAGTTACATGTCCTGGGCTGAGTCACTGTGACTCTCTCTAGTCAATCCACCTGAGGTAGAATTCCAGCATACCTTTCACCAAGATTTTATTTAAGTTCTTTTCCCAGAACCAAGGCTGTTGGTTACAATGTTGTGCAATGGGCTCCACCCTTTACTCTGATGACCACAAGTCTGTATGCTCTGCATTTCCTCCTTGATTACTTATCTTCCATGTCCTAGGCATGTAGGCACCTGTGTCCCTGCTTATACCATGGTTTATATGATTCTTCTACATGCATTTTTATTCTTGTTTATTTCACTGTGGAAGGAACATTTCTGTGAGATGCTAAATGTCCTCATGTAGAGAGTAATTAATTTTCTACCTCGCTAACGTTAGAGGTAGTTTAACAGACCTCTGCCTTTGTCACAGAGTTCACACCATGAATTATAATTTCCTCTTCTGATTCTTTTATATCTATGTCTTATGTGGAAAGAAAGGTTAAACTTACAGAAAATGCTTACTTATCAGCAAGGAGAAAGATGAAAGTCCTTGTGGATAACTTAGTTTTTTTCTAAATATATTCATGTCTTGCTTAGCAAGATGTGGGTAAGTTTTGTTTTGTTTTTCATTTTTACTGCTTGTCACTATAATGGCTCTTTCAAAAGGTAAATATTATGTGTTTGTTTATGTTATTATTTCTTAAGCATTGCATTCTTTCTTGTCTATCATTGTGGGATACTTATGAAATGAGTCTTCAAATACCTAGATATATACTCAGTTTATCTTAACTGTTTCTTACATTTTATGTTTTCTTGACCTTTGCACTGGTTTCTCTAAAAAATCCCTCCCTCTACTTTATCTTCTAGGTAGTTGATTTGATATTTTATTTTAATCTGTAAAGAATGTTTTATTTCAATGATCATGTAATCAATATCTAAAAATAATCATTGTTTCTTATACAAAACAGTCTATTTTAGAATACCTGTAACATCCTAGTGAACAATCATGGGCATATTAATTATTCATCTTTTAAAGTTTTCTTGAGTTTTCTGCATAAATCACTTTCTTCAGGTGTTAATGCTTCTTTTTGTAATTTTGATGCCTCTCTATCATGCTTTTGGTTGTCTGTTTATATTAGACCATGATACACTCTAGTGCATACCATTAGTGTGTAAAGTATATTTAATAGTATTCTTGAGGTATATTGCACAATTACCAGCTGGAGAGTAGGACAAGCATCCAGTGTGCTTTTCTATAGGGTGTGTGGATAGCTTCTGTTTGACAAAGTCAGTCCATTTTCCCTAGTGGTTCTAAGTTACCTGGGTTGCACTTCTCCATCTATACTATTTGTTCTAGAAATTTCTGTTGTCAAAACTCCCATTTTAGATAGCTACTACCCTAGTTTTTTGCTTAGGAGAAATCTCCAATGTCAGAAGTGAAAAGTTAGAACAGCTATTCTGCCACCCATTAATTAAATGCACAGCTGCTCCCACAGGCACTTCCTTCTGCCACCTTCTGCCAGCTCTGATCTTGAAGTAATTCTATTCTGCTGAGATAACTCAGTATCTTTGAAGACTCTCTCTTTTATGGGTTCTGGACCAAGATGCTGGAGTAGGAAGATCCTGAGGTCCCCTCCTCCCATAGACACACCAAAACTACAATTAAATGTAGAACAACTATCTCTAAAAATGACCTGAAGAATAGCAAAACAGATTTTCTACAAATAAGGATACAAAGAAAAGGCCATATCAAGATGGGTAGGAGAGGCAGAGATGTGTTCTAGTCAGAACCCACACTGCCCATAATGCCGGTTGTATCCCAACCCATGAAAGGAGGAATATCACAGCTGTAGGGGTACCCCTTGAGGAGCAAGGGGTCTAAGCCCCACATCCAGGTCCCCAGCCCAGGGGATTTGCACCAGGGTGATGAATCCCCATGTTTGTCTTTGAAAAACAGCAGGGCTTACATCCACATCCAGGAAAGCCAAAGGGTTGTAGGAAACCGAGAGTTTGTTCATGAAGGGCTTGCACACAAACTCACTCACTCAGCACAGATGCAGAGGCACCTGCTTAAGAAGTGCTTGAATCATAGGAGAAGGAGATTCATTGACTAATTTTAGGGCAAGTGCCAGAGGAGCAGGGATCTGGTGGAAATTTCTCTGGGATAGAAGCACTGGTGGGCATCATTTTTAAAAATTTTACTTCCACTTAGCTGGTCTGGCATTTATGAGAGTCATTTCTGTGACTCTCTATCAACTTAGCTAACACCATGCACCATACCCCTCAAGACCCACACCACTAACCCATCCATCCTGGTCATGCCCTCCAAAGTGGCTTCTGCCCCATCCCACCTGGTGGGCAGCCCTGGCTGGTACAAGTGTCCCTCCAAAAAGGTTCCTGCTTCAGGGATCCAGGCCCACTCCACCTGGTGGGCAGCCTAAGCTAGCATCAGCACCCCTCCAAAGTGGCTGGGTGCCAGGCCCACAACCCAGTGCACCTGCAATACTCATGTACTCACAGCAGTGATGGCTTGGCCTTGCAGCCAGTCACACTGGGGCCAGCCCCACCCACCAGTGTGCCTGCAGCAATCACAACAGGAGGTCACACACAGCCCACATAAGGGATACCCCTGGAGTACCTGGCTCTGGTGACCAGGGAGGATTACATCACTATACTCCACAGGACACCTTGTACATGCCACTTTTTCAAGACTAGAAGGCATATTATGTATTAGCTGATGTATTTAATACATAGAAAAAAAAACACACAGAGTTAGGCAACAAGAGGAGACAGAGGAATACCTCCCAAAATGAAAGAACAAGACAAAACCTCAGAAAAAGAACTAAATGAAACAGAGATAAGCAATTACCAGATTAAAAAGTTCAAAATCATAAAGATGTTCACTGAACTTGGAAGAAGAATGGATGAACTCAGTGAGAACTTTAACAAAGACATAGATAATATAAAAAAGAACCCATTAGAACTGAAGAATACAATAACTGAAATGAAAAATACACTGGGGGAATCAACAGTAGATAAGAGAATGCAGAAGAACAGATCAGTGAACTAGATCAGTAAACAGGGTAATGTGGAAATCACATTGGATAAAATAAATAAAAAAATAAATTAAAAAATGAGAATAGTTTAAGGGACCTTTGGAACAAGAGCAAGCATACTAACATTCACATTATAGGGGTCCCAGAGGAGACCAGAGAGAAAGGAACAGAAAATTTATTTAAAAAAAAAAAATTGATGGCTGAAAACCTCCCTAACCTGGTGAAGGAAACCAGTATCCAAGTGCAGGAAACACAGAGAGTCCCAAACAAGATGAATCAGTTACAAAGAAATAAAACTGGAAAAAACACAAACACATGGAAGCTGAACAACATGTATCTAAACAACCAATGGTTCAATAAAGAAGAAATCAAAGAGACAAATGAAAATGGAATCACAAACTTTCTAAAATCTATGGGATGCAGCAAAAGCAGTTCTAGGCCTACCTCAGGAAACAAGAAAACTCTCAAATAAACAATCTAACCTTACACTAAAGGAATTAGAAAAAGAAGAAACAATGAACATAGTAGAAGGAAGGAAAAAAAAATAAAGATCAGAACAGAAATAAACAAAACAGAGAATAACATAAATAGAAAAGATCAATAAAACTAAGAGTTAGTTCTTTGAAAAGATAAACTAAATTGATAAACATTTAGCCAGACTCATCAAGAAATAAAGAGAAGGGGCCCAAATAAATAAAATCAGAAATGAAAGGCAAGAAGTTACAACTAACACCACAGAAATGCAAAAAATTATGAGATTATTATGAATAATTATATGCCAACAAATTGGGTAACTTAGAAAAAAATGGATAAATTCCTAGAAATGTACAATCTTCCAAATCACTAGTAATGAAAGTGAATCAAAACCAAAAATCCCAACAAAAAAAATTTAGTACAAAATAGCTTTAAAGGGCTTCCCTAGTGGCGCAGTGGTTGAGAGTCTGCCTGCCAATGCGGGGGACATGGGTTCATGACCTGGTCTGGGAAGACCCCACATGCAACGGAGTGGCTGGGCCCGTGAGCCATGGCCGCTGAGCCTGCGCGTCCAGAGCCTGTGCTCCGCAACGGGAGAGGCCACAACAGTGAGAGGCCCGCGTACCACAAAAAAAAAAAAAAAAATAGCTTTAAAGCATTTAAAGAAGACTTAATATCTATCCTTCTGAAACTATTGCAAAAATTTGAAAAGGAAAGATCACTTCCAAACTCATTCTATAAAGTTACAATTACTCTGATACCAAAATCAGAAAAAGAAACTAAAAAAAAAAAAGAAAAGAAAAGAAAATTACAGGCCAATAACCCTGATGAACATAGATGCAAAAATCCTTAATAAATATTAACAAACAAAATTTAACAAATATTAAAAGGGCCATACACCATGATTAAATGGGATTTACCCCAGAGATGCAAATATGATTCAATATTTGCAAATCAACCAACATGATATACCACATTAATAAGACAAAGGATAAAAATCGTGTGATCCTAGATGCAGAAGAAGATTTTGACAAAATTCAAAACCCTCAACAAAGTTGGTATAGAAAGAACATACCTCAACATAATAAAGACCATGTATGATAAACCCACAGCTAATAATAGTCAATGTTGAAAAGCTGGAAGCTTTTCCTCCTAAGATCAGAAACAAGACAAGAATGTCCACTCTCATTGCTTTTATTCAACATAGTATAAGAAGTTCTAATCACACCAGTCAGACAAGAGAAAGAAATAAAAGGTTTCCAAATTGGACAGAAAGAAGTAGAATTGTCACTATTTGCAGATGGCATGATACTATATATAGAAAACACTAAAGAGTTCACCAGAAAAATAAATTAGAGGTAATAAATGAATTCAATAAAGTTGCAGCATACAAAATCAATATACAGAAATCTGTTGCATTTCTTTACACTAATAACAAACTATTAGAAAGAGGAATTAAGAAAAAAATCCCATTTACAATTGCATCTAAAAGAATAAAATACCCAGGAATAGGTTTAATCCAGAAAGCAAAAGACCTATACTTTGAAAACTCTAAGACATTGATGAAAGAAATTGAAGATGACACAAATAAATGGGAAGATATACCATGCTCATAGATTGGAAGAATGTTAAAATGTCTATATTACCCAAAGCAACCTACAAATTCAGTGCAATCCTTATCAAATAACAATGGCATTTTTCACAGAACTAAAACAAATAATTATGAAATTTGCCTGAAATCACAAAAGATCTTGAATAGCCAAAGTGATCTTAAGAAAGAAGCTGGAAGGATTATTCTCCCTGATTTCAGACTACAGTACAAAGTTATAATAATCAAAACTGTATGATACTGGTAAGAAAATAGAGAGATTGGTGGAACAGTATAGAGAGCCCAGAAAAAAACCCATGCTTATATGGTCAATTAATTTTTGACAAAGGAGCCAAGAATATACAGCAAGGAAAAGACAGTTATTAATCTGTTCACGTGACAAGAAACCCCCAGCTTTGCGGTAGTTAAACTTTTTATAATGCTCAAATTCCATAAACTGAATTGTACCATAGGGAAAGATTTGAATTGTAATTGCATCATTCTCTTTATACAATCCTAAGTCTGTCCTTTTGGAGAACAGCTCACAGCACATAAAATGCCAACAAGGCATGCAGCCAGTAGATGCCTGTAGCATTACAGGAGAAGCCGCCAACGGGGAGCTGAAGTAGCCAGGCACAAGCCAAGGCCATGGTTACAGGGCGCCTACCACTTAACAGCCTGGGGTGTAGTGCAGGGCTGGCTTCTGGTGCTCCCTGCAATTTTTCCATGTCATTGATGTGCTGAAGAAAACCTTAGTCTTTCTGAATTTTGAAATCTTGCATTCTAAAAACTGCATTCTAGTTGCTTCCTGGTGATGTTAAATTGTTCTTTTATCTCCCACTTATCTTGTAGACTAGAAGTTAGATCTAAAGTTTAAATTCAAGTTTATTATTTTTTTCAATAATACTTCATACATAATTATGTATGTCAAATTGTACCACATCAGATGACTAATATTATCTGGTTCTCTCACATTTGGTGATACTATTGATATGGGTTCAGGGGATGACAGATATTCTGTTTACATAATGGTGTTGCTTTCCTCTGAAAAATCTTAGCCTTGATTTAGGCTGATTTGAGAAATATTGATTTTTCTTATTCCACCATTCATACTGCATTTATTATGAAAAATTTCCTGTAAAGACAAACTTTCCCTCATGCACTAAATCTTTAAAGACTCTGAAATCCAGTTCACACCGAAAAGACAGGATACATGCAAGCGACCAAAGCTGTTCCCCTTTCTGAAGTGCTTAGAACAATTTGGTAGAAATTGAGATCAAAGCCTAGAAGAAAACACAGGAAATTATTTGACTAAGCTACCAGTTAAAAGCCATTAATATTTTAAATCAAATGCAAATTAATTCTATCATCTTACACTGTTTATGACCAAGTTATGAATTTTAAGACAATGTGATCTTGGATTGAGTACCAGTTGGACGAGAGAAAGAGGAGTGTGTATAGGAAGTATTGAGATAGGTTTGAGCAATTTGAATCTTGGTATTTCTTGAACTAGCTTGAGATAAAACTAAAGAACCTTCTCATTTCCTTTTTTGGTAACCTTTTTCTTCTTTATGGAGCAGTGTCTTTCCATATTTCTACAAGTCCACATATAGATTTTCATATATTTCATGCCCTTATGCTGTCCTAAATTGTCTTAATTCCTATGTTTCTTTTCCTTCTTTGGAAGTGTCCCAAGCTCAGAATGTGTGTTTTCTCCACTTTTTCAGTCTCAATCTTCTCCACTAATTACTCACAGATATCTATCTACTAAATTAAGTAAAATCTCCTGAGTCAAGCAAAAAAAGCCATTCAGGGACTTCCCTGGTGGTGCAGTGGTTAAAAATCCACCTGTGTGCTACAACTACTGAGCCTGTGCTCTAGATCCCTTGAGCCACAACTGCTGAAGCCCACATGCCTAGAGCCCATGCTCTGCAACAAGAGAAGCCGCCACAATGAGAAGCCCGTGCACTACAATGAAGAGTAGCCCCCACTCACCGCAACTAAAGAAAGCCCACTTGTAGCAATGAACACCTAACGCAGCCAAAAATAAATAAATAAAACAAATAACTTTATTTTTAAAAAGCCATTCACAATAAGTTTCCATTTATCTCTCAAATATTATCTCCTACTTAGTATTTAGCAGCTTGTATTCTATGATTCTCTACTGATTATTGTTTTAGGAAAATGCCCTTGATGTTTTATTTCCTTGCAGAATGTTTGGTCCTGCCCAAAATGTCTGTAAGACATTTGGTCCATAAGACATTTGGTCTACTGCAAAAGGTCCTTGATATTTGGTTCTATCCAAAACATCCATGAGCATATTTGGTTCCTGCCAAATGGTTTTGGATAGGACCAAATGTCTGCTAACCTTTCATTTCTGCATTTGTTCACCCTGTTTTCTTTGGCCATAATTATTTTTCCACTCTTGTCCTGCCAAAGTTCTACTCATCTATCAAGGGCATCTCAAGTTTATATTTTCACAATAGTTTTTGCATGTCTTATACCTATAACTCTCAGAGCTCTGTTTTATATTTCCCTTCTTGTTTTATGTTCCTTCATATAGCAAAATATTTATATAATTCACAGATATATTCATTCATTTGTTTGTCAATTATGGAATAAATTAATAAATTATACTGCTAGGGGAAGTGAAGTCGAATGTACATGGATTCTTTGTTGAACATGGAATTATTTATAAAATAGTAAGTATTCTTTTCAGAACTAAATAAAACAGACACCAAAGGCAGTCAGGCTAGAAACCACCATCAAAGTTGTTTTGTTTTTCCTTTTAGTGTATCATGGTGCCTGACATGGCCATGAAAAAGGTTGCAGGGAGGATGATCATGGTATCTTTTTTCTGCTCTATGAGGATATCCAAGAGATGATGATAATCCTTAAAATGAGAGAAAAAAGACAGGAAACTGGGAGGAGTATTTTCCAAAAGTAATGATAGGAAATGAATTCAGTTTATACTACTTTGTGGCAGTGGGATCTGAAGCTGGAGTTGATAGGAAATTATCAAGCAAGTGGTAGCTCTTCAACTTATAGAGTCAATAGTTTGAAGATAATTAAACACACGGCAAGAAGAAAAAATATTTTAGGAATTAAACATACATTACGCCTTATACATTACAACGTATAATCAGATGCTTAAGGGATTCAGAATTCTACAGATGCGGGCCAACAGACCAAGTCCTCCAATGGACATTGAAACCAGCTGCATTTTGCTTCTTCATCATGTATTCAAAAGATCCTGTAACCAATAGGTCACTTCCCAACGCATTGAATCCAAGGTCGAAGCTGTCTTCTTTTGAGTCCTCAGGTAGAACAAAGCTTTCCATAATTTTTGTGGCCAGATGGATTCTGGTACAGACCGAATTTATACTGGAAAAGTTTCTTTGGTAGATGATAAGGAGTGAGGCAGTAAGTGTTAAAAACAGCTACTGATCCACTGTTCTACCTCCTGAGTAATTCAGTAATTATTCTTGTAAAAGTGATTTACTAAAAGGCACAGTGTAGTTTTTAGTTTATTGACTCCCTGAAAAATCAAGCTTTTATCTCTTTTTCAGTAAGGTCCAAAGCAACAGGAACTTTCATTCATTGTTAGTGAGAATGCAAAATAATATGGACATTTTGGAAAACAGCCTGCAATTTCTTACAAAACTAAACATTGCCTTACTATATGACCCAGCAGTCACGCTCCTAGAGATTTACCTAAATAAGTTAAAGATGTATAGTCTACTATCTCAACTGATGAATTCAAGTGCATTTTCCCTCTACCTAATCTCTAACCCCTTGCAACAGCAATGTTTTATTGCACAAAATCAATATGGGGCATCTGGCTAATACTGAAAGAATGTTCCTTTTTTGATAGGAGGCCACAAGAGCCTTCTACCACCACAGATATTTAACTACACTCAAACTTTCCATTGTTCTGGCTCTTCCAATTTTCAGTGTATAGGTTAAGTTGTAGTGTTGGGTCAGAGACCATGTTCTGGGCTCCCTTTCCAGGGACACATGTTTTGTCTGAATGAGCAATCATCAATAGGACTGCCCTCTGAGCAACAGTGACAAGGACAAAGACAAAGTGGCTAAGAAATGCAGTTTTCTAAATGTCCAGGAAGGAGAGGAACACCAGGTATAAGGAAGTATCTGTATAGCCTACATAATCTCTCACTCAGAATACTCAGAAAGCTCTCTGTTTGACAGCACCCCTAGGCTTTTAGCATCCTTATCTACAAATATGCAAAATAAGTTGTTAAAATAAAATTGTATTCAATAAAAGTCAATGATGAATCATTCAGTTCTTTATTTACTAATTAAATAAATAGGTTAATACCTAATAATGTTAGACACCTGGGTAGGTGTTTTGGGAAAAAATATATGAATAATCACAATTATTTTACTCAAAAAATATTAACATGTGAAACATATAAGTATCAAAATGAACATTATTTATGCTTTGATTCAAAAGTATTTATTGATCAACTATTATGTGCTAGGTAATTACCAGAGAAACTGCTATGACTAATATATCTTCTACTTTCATGAAGCCTATATTTTATTCTGATGGAGGGAGAGAGAAAACAGGCAAACAAGCAAACAAACATATTCTTACAAATGTGTAATATGCCATGTAGAGATAAATCCTATGAATTATCATAATGAAGAGTAAAGGACTAAAGTTTGGGGGAAGGTTGCTATTTGATATAAACTGATCTAGAAATGCCTATGAAAGTGATACTTGAGCAAAAAACTGAGTGAAAATTATACTTCGTGGAGAACAGAATAAACCATTTATAGGATATAGAGTGTTATCTCTATGCTGGAATTCTCCCCTAAAAATCAACATTTACTACCCATCTCCATGTAAATATCTATTTGACCTCTCAAAATTAATGAGTCCAAAACTGAACTCTTATCCTCCCTTTCCTGTAGCTTGTATCCAAGGGAGTGAATTCCAAATAAAACATTCTTTGACTTGCTCAGCCCCCAAACCTTGGAATCATCCTTTACTTTACTCTCTCACTTACCATTCCCAAATCCTGTAGAGTCTATGGCTACTTCTTACCAAATCCATCACTTTCATTTTCATCCAAGTCAGCATGGGCCATTGCCTGGATAGCTGCAAAAGCTCCTGCCAACTAAAGAATGTTGCTTGCCATCTGGCTCTACAAGGATTAGGTCATTAGCCACTGCGATTGCTGACCTTTAACACACCCTGAAAGGAGTTCGGGGTGGAGATTAGGAATGAGACACTCTGTGCTCTGGGAAAACTGGCAGAACAAAACTTCAGATAGTTAGGTATCTTCAGGAGAAATTCTTGAGCCCAAAATCTTGCATCTTCTCATACCTAGAGAGGTACTAAAATCATTAACGGAGACTTCTGCTCCCTGTGACTAGCAGCAGCCTTCTACAGAGATGTGGACTTGGTTTCACATACCCTCTTCATGAAAATCATGTATATATACTGACCTCCCCACTACCTCTTCAGAGAAGTTCCTCACAGCTATCTGAGAGGCTGTCTCCCAGGCTATAGTCCTCAGTAAGCCCCAAATAAAACTGAACTCACAGCTCTCACACTGTTGTGTGTGTATGTTTTTTAGTTGAAACCCCAACAATTCTTTCTGCTCTACTCTTGCCTGACCTCCAACCTCACATTTATTTTCAGTGCAGTCACCAGGGTAAATCTTTTAAAAATAGAAATTAGATCTCTCAGTCCTCTGCTCAGATCTCTGTGATGAGTTCTCCCAGAACAACCAGAGATGTTACAGTAGACTGCAAACCCCTCTGTAATCTGGCTCTCCACTGCTGTTAACCTCTTATCCTCCTACTTATCCATTTTTCTCCTCCTTCCATACTAACAGCCTTATTATTCCCCAAACATACTTGGCACATTTGCACCTGCTGTGCCCTCTTTTCTGGAATGCTCTTCCCTAAAATATCTTTATGGCTCACTCACTTTCCTTATTCAGATCTCTGTTCAAATGCTACCTACTCAAAAATGAATTTCTTGATCACCATATTTAAAATAAACTACTCCTTATCCTATCATCTTGCTTTACTTATTAGAAATTAATGCTAATCATTATTTGGAATTCTATAAGTCTCATTTATTTCGTCTATTGCCTGCTTCATCTCAACAGATTGTGGGGAATTATATCTGCTCTTATCCACTGTTGTACTTTGGTGCCTACTAGGCCCTCAATAGATATGTGTGAAACGAAAAAAGGAAAAATAATGTCTTTCAATCTCTGTTCTGAAAATGGTGGGATTTAAAAAGAAAACACCAGGGAGACAGCCACCTTCAACGCTGACACAAAAGTATGACGCTCAATGAAATTGAATATCAGTGCTGTGTTAAGTTTTTAATACCTATATTTGTTCATATTATCTGAAAGTAAACATAAAATTTCTGGAGCAGAGATCAGAGGTATTATTACTCACTGTCATAACTTTACTAATTCCTTTTTACCCTAATTCTTTCTCTGAAGTAATGTGATAGCCAGATGGACACGCCTGCAAGTACGAACACTGTTTTTGCATTACAGGAGTGGAACCTGAAAAATATAAATATGAGTTTATATACATGTTGCCTTCCTCTGGTCCAGAGAGAGGAAGGAAAGCTAAATTTCCCTGATTTAAACAAATTATAATTGGGAAATGAAGGAGAGGGTTTCAAGGTTCCTATCCTTTGGAATGTAAATGAATGTCTACAGAAGAGTTAGAATGTGTCAAATACCTCCAGTTTTGCAAGCCCAGGAAAGTTTCCTGGATTCCAAATGTAAACACATACCTCCCAGAGAGTAAATCTCAGTCATCTTTTAACTGCCAAGGCTTGTTTCTTAACCTAGGTCCCAGATTTCTTTGTTCAGAAAGACTTAACTATACAAAAATTAAAAAATATTTTCTCTGCAGTCCTGCCATCCAGTCACCTTTTTATCTATGCTCTTTTTCTTCTATTGAGCATTCTTATTCTTTCTTCTCAACAAGTTTTTAATTTCCCAAGTAATACACTAATACACACAATCCTACACCATCACATTTTATAAATTCAAATGATTAGAGAAAGCAAAGTCTCTCTTTTGTACCACCCAATTTCATATTCTTTTTCAGAGATTCTTCCAGATCAGTTTGCAAGCATTTTGCCTGTATATATATATATATATATATATATATATACAATCAGATATGTATACATATATTAAGAAATATATAATTGTTCATTTTACTTTAAAGAGATGACACTTTATGAATTGTTTTTCTCCCAGTTTTTGTCACTCAAGAATGTCTTAGAGATAATTTCATATCAATATATACACATCGTTATTTTTAAGTACTAAGTGATTAGATGTCTTACACCTGCTCTTCTCTCTAATTAGAATGTTATTTCTTCTCTTCCATTTTGTTCTTAAGAGAAATTTGACTCATCCTTTAAAACTTAGCTCAAATATTACCTCTTGTATGAAACATTTCCTTACCATTCAGGGTACGTTAACTTCTGTTCTGATGGCCCAAAAGGCTGGGAGGAGAAGAGGAATAACCCCTGAATTAAAGGACCTGACCCATGTGTAGGGTTCATCCCCTTGGAGCGGTATCATAAATTAAAGCACAAGGTCCAGTGGAGCGGGATGAGCTGGAGTGTAATTGTGGGCAGTATTCATATCTATGGGCGAAAAGGGTAATATTTACAAATCAGTGGGCAAGAGGAGGAAGGTTTGTACTGAGGTTCTAGATATTTTCCTTTTTTGACATAGAATTTTTTTCTACTGATTAGAGTGACCAAGGAAAGCATCTGATCCTCAAGGAGATAGAATTGGGGTCTGTGTCTGGATCTCTTCCAGTTTGCCTGAAGTTCAGCATAGAATTCCAGTCCCACTAAGGGACTATGGAAGAAATGGTTTCATGTGGATTAGCACACTTTTGAAATTAATGGAAAAGGTTGTAGTAACAACATGAATAAAGAACTTTTCTGAGGAATGATCTTAAAATAAGAAAAATAATTTTATTTTTTTTCCTACCAGGCTCTATCAGGTTTGGTTTAAGAACTTGAGGGAATGACGCTAGAAAAAAATGTTTTTTTCTGAAATTGATTATGGATGGGAGAGTGAAGGCACATACTCTTTCTCTATGTACTTCCTTTGTATGTTACTGTTATCTTTAATGACACTTTCTGATAGTTAAAATAGTGTGAGTTCCTTGAAGGTAAGATTTACCTATGGTTGAACTATGTGTGTTCAGTGGCTAACATAATACCTGGCACTTAGTTGATGCTAAGACATTGCTTCTCGAATTAATTTTTAAATCACTATTTGAATTGCTTCAAAAAATGAAACAAAAATTTATTTACTCTTACAGAACTTAATAAAACAGCAGAAAATTAGTAGAATTGATTATCTTTAAACTTTCGGATTATCTTTGATATTCACCGTGCTCCAGGCCAGAAATCTAAAAATGAACTAATGCTGCAGTCAGTCTAGCAGCAGATATTGATATGTGCCAGTAGAGAGCAGCATGACACTTTACTGCTAGTAGCACAAGAATTCTTTCCAGGACAAAACTTTAGTCGGGCTTCTCTGAGCCCTCTGCTCAACTAGGCCTGATCTTGGGATTATCTTAATACTTGGAAAGTCTAGTTTTGGCAGAATCTTGCTAAGTCCATTTAGCCAGAATCCCCCATGATTAATGTCTGATCACCCTCAATATCTGCCCAAATTCCTTTATCCTCTACTATCCCCCAGGTAATATCTGATCATCCTAGCCTACCTTCAGCAAGAATCTTGTTAGGTCAGTTTAGCAAGAATAACACCTTTCCCTCTTACTAATTTTCCATTTATTTCCACCATGCCCCCTCTTATTTGCTCCTTGACTATAAATTTCCACATTTCCTTGCTGTATTCAAAGTTCAGCCAAATAGCTCTCCCCTACTGCACAATTCCATTGCAATAATCCCTATACAAATTGCAGCAGTCCTGAATAAAGTCTACCTTCAATCTCTAAGAAGTGTCATGAATAATGTTTTCTTTAACACAAGCATAGTCTAAAACCTCAGAAAATTCTGAGGTTGATCAGCTGGTATAAAGTCTTCTACAGTAAGTTACTCTACTTCTTTATATAGAAATGCACTTTATAAAAAAAAATTCAAATAATGAAAAGACACAGTTTTTGCCCTCAAAGAGCTGATATTTCTACAATTAATAAGTGAAATTTTCTTTTTGCATTGACATTGCATCAATTTTGCTCAAACATTTCCCAGATAGTGAGATTTAAACAAGAACCCTGAATATCTAAAGTTTGAAAGGACTTATATTTATTTATTCATATGCCTTCTTTTTCTACAATATATTTGAGGCTATTCTAAAATAAACAAATATATACATATACGACAAAAAAAGGAAAATTAATGTGATTATTTCTAGGAAGTGTAATTGATACTTAATATTCATTTCATCTATTACAATATTTTTGGTTTTATAGTTTGTTTTTTTCTTGGTACAATGGCTGTATACGTGGGCCTCTCACTGTTGTGGCCTCTCCCGTTGTGGAGCACAGTCTCCGGACGTGCAGGCTCAGCGGCCATGGCTCACGGGCCTAGCCGCTCCGCGGCACGTGGGATCTTCCCGGACCGGGGCACGAACCCATGTCCCCTGTATTGGCAGGAGGACTCTCAACCACTGCGCCACCAGGTAAGCCCCTATATATGTCTTTTTAAATTAAAATGTAAATGTGGGGAAAACACTTAAGGCATTTGGTGCCAACTTGTTCCCTTGAGTTGAGATTGGCTAAATCTGATAGTGAAGAAGTGAAAAGAAGAAGGGCAGGAAGAGTACTAACTAGTGACCACTTAGTAACCACCATCAAAGTGGTGAAAAGCTCACTCTGAAATGCAACTCCAAGAGCTTGCAATTAATAAGGGAATCACTTGATAGAAGAGATAATGAAGAAAACGATTTACAAAAGCAGCAGTAATAACAAGAACAGCAATAACAGCAACAAAGATGAAACACCCTTCCCCATAAAGCTGGATTGACATAAGACTTAAATGAAAAAAATCATGAAACCTACAGAGGGATACAAACTAAGACTTGAGTAATTGAAAGATTCTGTGATTTTACATAGACAAAAATTCATACAGTTAAGAATTCTTCCTAAGTTAGTTAATAAAACAAAAGTGATAAAAATACAGGGTTTGTTTTACAGTTTAATTAGATATGCTGATTCTAAGGAAAGTCATATAGAAAAGTCAACTCCTGTGAGGTGGCCTCTTCTCCAGCTCTCACTGGGTTCTCGTAATCTCCTTTTCCCTAGCCCCTTCAGGCCAAAGTGGTGATCGCTTTCTACTGAAGCCGGTCTCTGGGTGCCTCATTATTCCTTATTAGTTCAGGTCCCTTAATCTTGCCTGCATCTTTGGAAATAACCTCATGAAACTCATTTTAGTCAAATCCTCTTGAGTGGAATTATTCTTGCTTAGCTACAATCCAGTTTTTTGAGTGATTAGGTGGTAAAACAAAACTTGCCACCCCAAAATGTGTCACCTTGGCTTGACAGTTAGTTTGAGCTGATAGTTTTGAAGAATCAAAAGGCTCAGGAAGTCTTTCTTTTTTCCTCCCCCTTAACTGCCTAAAAGAATTTAGATAAGGGACCCTGTCCAGGAAGAGCCCTCTCACCAGAGATATCTGCAGAGAACATGGGCTACTGTGGTAGGGAAACTCAGCAGGGCCTGGAGACCAAAGTCCACTCTGTGTCCCACTGTCTCTACGGCGTAGCAAACATTTGTTTACCAAAAATTTGTTTTTCCATCTCCATGTGAATTGACTTCCTCCTCTCTGAAGCCTCAAACCCTTACCCCCTTCTTCTCTCAGATGGCATATAAGCCTCGATTGCCTAACTTGTCCTTGGGCCTCATAGTCTTATGGAAGCTCTATGCATATGCAGTTAAATTTGATTTTTCTTCTGTTAATGCTTCATGTCAATTTAAGTGTTAGTTCAGTCAGAAGAACCTAGAAGAATAAAGTTTTTTCCTTCCCCAACAATTATAAATTGACTTTTGCAATTAGAGATTTTTTCAAATGAGGGTTCAACTTGTGTTGATGAGTTTATGCTGGATGAGAAAAAACTATTGAGAGAATATTTAAATTTAGTAATAATTGAGTATGTCTTGATTTCCATTTAAATTAATTAAATACTAAAGCAGTATAGGATGCTGGTTTCATCAATAAAGTACACTCCTTACATGCATGCACAGATCATATATAAAATCTCTCCTTTTCATTTAATCTTATTCTGATCCAATTTTCTATTTTCCTTTCTAAAAATAAAAAAGGGGACTTCCCTGGTGGTCCAATGGTAGAGAATCTGCCTTACAATGCAGGGGATGTGGGTCTGATCCCTGGTCAGGGAACTGAAATCCCACATGCCGTGGGGCAGCTAAGCCCACGCGCCACAACTACTGAGCTCATGTGCCTCAACTAGAGAGCCTGAGTGCTGCAAACTACAGAGCCCATGCTCTCTGGAACCCATGTGCCACAACTACAGAGCCCACGCACCCTGGAGCCTGCACACCACAACTAGAGAGAAGCCCAAACTCTGCAAGGAAGAGCCCATGTGCCACAACCAAGACCCAATGCAGCCAAAAATAAATAAAATAAGTAAATAAATAATAAATCTTTAAAAAATAAAAAGAGAATAAATAATTGAAGAAATTTGTGATAGAAATATACAGCTTCTGAAACTAGACACACAGTTTTCCCATGAGGGTAATCTTGGATCCTAAGGCCAGGGGTGCAGCATTCAGAAAGATACTTGAGACCAAAGAGAAAAGCTCCCAAGGTTTTATCTTTTTCTCACATCTTCTCTCTTCTCTCCCTGTATGGCTCTATCTACTCTTCAATTTGCAATGCAAACAGAACTTTGCTACTCTGGTGCCATAACTGAATTGTTTAAGAGCCCAACCCCAAATCCTATAGAACCTCTAGGTTTTAGATTCCCGGTCATAATCTGATTAGCCCTACCTGGGGGAATATCTAATTCCTTCTTGATCGTCTGTGACCAAAAGGGTCACTTTTACAAAATTGACTTTTGGGGTTCTAAAGCTGTAGAGTTCAGAACATCATTTTTTGCTGGAAACATATCCAAAAATGTTTATTATTTCCAGAAAAGGTGATCATCTTTTTGAATATATAATTTCATATAATCTTCCAGAAACCCTATAAGGAAGTTACTATATGAACATAATTTATAGATAAACCTCAAGAAGCGTCAATCAATTGTTCAAGGTCACAACAATTAAGTGACAGAACTGGTATTTAAATTCAGGTCTGCACCAAGTCTAGAGTCGGAGCTCTAAGCCACTCCATCAAACTCCTGTATCAAGTCTTGGCTCAATGAAATTATTCTAGGAGAAAACAAAATAAGTGAGCGTAAAGTACATAGCTCTTTGACGGCCTGCCTTAATCCAAAAGTAGAATTTTAAAATATCCAGAGAAACAGATAGAATTCGCTCCTTCAAACAGCTCTCTATAAATATTGTTTTTCATAACCTGGCTTTTGATATGTGCTGGACAGCATAGAATTCAAAGTTGCTATCTCTGGCAAGCTAAACCTAATTTACTCTTTCCTACTTAAGAAAGATGTGGAGGCAAGCTAGGGCCGAGGAAGCAGCATGTTCTAACAAACTAGCAGAGAGAACACTGGGCTCCTTCTGTCCCCTTGCACCTCTGCACACACTCATTTGTTCAGCCAATATTCATTTTACACATATTAAACTCATGTCTGATGTTTTGCAATTTACAAAGCGTTTCCAAAGATTTTCATATTTGCCCCATTCCTTATAGTAAGAGAAGATGTGTTATTCTCTTTTATATTAAGAAATAGTAGTTAAAATAATTCCCTTGTATTGCTCAGTTCATCACAAGGAGACCAGGTAGCCTCACTATCAGGTCTATTTTCATTCACTATCTTGTTTGGTATTCTATGGAGGGCACCATGAACTTCAAGGGAAAAAATTACATTTGATTTCTCATCTCAGTGAATTTACAATTATGCTGACAACATTGAACTTTACCTGTTGTCCTCTGGAAAAGGGATTATTGCAAAGAAACACTCTTTCCTATATGACTTTGGTAAGAGTCACAGATGCCCCCTTGTTTACCGGTAACACAGACACAGTTACCCTCCACATTTCCATTCTTGCCTTGTAAATGATTAACTGAACAAAATGTTTGTTGACTAAACTTTGGTTATGATTCTTTCCTTCCCCCAGAAGCCTGAACTTTGTCCTACCATCTGCCTGAATCAATAAACAACCCCATTTTATAAAATTTATTTTTTTATTGAGGTAACATTGGTTTAGAACATTATATGTTTCATGTGTACAACATTATATTTCTACTTCTGTATAGACTACACCGTGCTCACCACCAAAAATTTAGTTTCCATCTATTACCATACAGTTAGCCTCTTTATCCATTTTCCCCTCTTCCCCCACCCATTCCCCTTTGGTAACCATTACTCTGTCCTCTGTATCTGTGTTCATTTTCGTTTGGTTTGGTTTGTTCATTTATTTTGTGTTTTTGTTAGTTTGTTTTTTAGATTCCACATATGAATTAAATCATACAGTATTTGTCTTTCTCTGTCTGACTTATTTCACTTATCATAATATCCTTAAGATCTATCTATGTTGTTAAAAATGACAATATTTCATCTTTTTACATGGCTGAGTAGTAACAACCCCTTTTAACAGCCCATCTGAGAATAGGCTGGCCTCAGGGTGAGACATTCTCTGATTGTCTATTCCATCACATCACCCTTCATCCCACTTCTCCATTCATGGTTCTTTCTAACCTTGTTGACTTCTCCGTATGAAAGAAAAAACCTTTTGCCTAGCTCTCCCACCCCCAGCTTTCCTAAGGTATAACCGACAAATAAAAACTGTGTACATTTAAGTTATGTAATGTGATGATTTGATATAAGCAGGCTTTGTGAAATGATTACCATGATCAAGTTAAATAACATGTCTATCATCTCGTACGGCTAACTTTGTCTGTGTGGTGAGAACACTGAAGATGTACTCTCAGCAAATTTCAAGTATACAATAGAGTATTTTTCTTTTTGAGTATTATTAACTATAGTCACCATGCTTTACATTAGATCCCCAGAACTTATTCATCTTATGGCTGGAAGTTTGTATGCTTTAACCAATATCTCCCCATTCTCCCACCCACCAGCTCCCTGGTAACCACCTTTCTACTCTCTGCTTCTACAAGTTTGACTTAGATTCCACACATAAGTGAGATCACATAATATATACCTTGCCTGACTCTTAAGATGCTTGCTGATCTATCAGTCAGAATGTTCTCCCTATTGCAGTGGTTCTTCCTCCACACACCCCCAATCCCCTGTCATCTTGAAATAGTTTAATTTTTTTAAATAAAGTTTCTTTCTATTAAGTCCAGATTTGTTTGTTTTTTTAAAACTACAATATTGCAATCTATAAGGGACATTCTCCATTTCACAGTCAGAGTAAATGTTCTTTTGAAACAGTAATCTGACCTTATCCTTATCCAAGGTCAGATATTCCCATGTTCTTAGCTCTAGGTATTGTCCAATTCTCTTCATAATACCAACCCTAATTTTTAAAGCCTTGTATATCTCTTCACTTCTAATTACATATGCCTTATGTCCTAGATAAAACAAGATATCTTTATTGTATTATAAAATCATATTTTTTCCTTAAATCTGTGCAAAGTCCCATAATACTAGATTACTTTAGTGTGCTCTGTAATATTTTTCTAAAATGCAGTGTACCTCCCTTATATTAATCAGTATCATATATAGTATCATATATATCATGGCATGAATTAATTTGACCATTATTTGTTTAATCAGATTGGTTCATTTAGAAAGATACAGCTTTATTTTCTAGGATTTGCTCATTTGGCATTTATTGAAAGAACAGACAACTGCAAAATATCAGTGACTTATAATGAGAAAAATTAATTTCTTGCTCATGCCACTTAAAGGCTACAACTCAGTTATGGTGTAGTTGGGCTCTGCTGAGCTTCATTTGTCTTCTTGTTCAAAGACTGAAGATGAAAGAGGAGGTATTATCTGGTACATTATGTTCTCTTGGTGGAGGATAACAACAAGAATGACAGCCAAAACACACAAAGACATTCCAAGATTTTGCTCAGACATGGCCTATGTCATGTCCTTTCATATTCTATTGGACAAAGCAAGTTACATGGTCAATTGTAAGATTATTGTAGTAGAGAACTATACTTCACCTTCAGGTAACAGTGGCTGTGCATTTGTTTCCTAAGGCTGCCACAGTACCACAAATTAGGAGGCTTAAAACAACAGAAATTTAATTTCTCATAGTTGTGGAGGTTAGAAGTCCAAAATCAAGATGTCAGCAGAGCCATATTTCCTTTGAGACTGTAGGTAGAATCCTTCCTTGCTTCTTCCTGGGTTTGATGGTATCTGTCAGTCCTTGGTGTTCCTTGGATTGTAGATGCATAACTCCAATCTCTACCTCCATCTTCACATGGAGTTTTTCCCTTATATCTTTACACTGTCAACTATAAGGATATCATTATATTGGATTAAGGCTCCTCTTAATTAATATTCTGAGGTACCAGGGGTTAAGATTTTAACATACATTTTGAGGGGACATAATTCAACCCATAACAAGCAAAGAGGGAACTCATTCTTACAAATTATAAATCTGTCACCATTTTTCTTCTTTTCTCCCTGTTCGTAACATTTCAAGAGTATACACTATAACAGTTACCTCAGTTACATCCGAAATTGAGGAAATAGAGGAATGGATCAAGATGGAATTCTTTCTTAGAAGATGGCCAAAATAGTAGAAAGTAGACTGACTACAGAGTGGAGATGAGAGCAGAAACCTACAGTTGCAGTGGACCAGCATAGGTGCAAGCTATTTCTGTGGCTTCAGATCTTCAGGAATTGCCCCAGTTCACCAGTTCCCTGGTGTAGTTGACTATGAGATTCCTGTGAGCAAAAGGAATATGGAAATTACACCTGATTCTCTATGCACAGAGGCAGAAGCCCTTAGGTAGGTTAGAATGATTATCCCTTTCAGAATTGGCTCAACTCTAGCTAGGCAATCTCATCAGAGACAGAACTATTGGGAGCTAGTGAAAAAAAAGATGAAAATAAAGTAGGAATTCAATATGCTGATTAAAGATTAGAGAATTACTGGACTTGACTAAGCAATTGGGGGATATCTAAAAATCCATCTCTTCTCACTCCCCCAAAATCTTTCTGGTTTCCACAGCTGTGGCATCTCCTCATGCCCTGAAGCCAATCCTGCTAAGAATGAGGATGCAATGAGAAGATGAAGATAGAGGTGGTGCAGGGAAGTGAGGTGTACTTAACTGCTACAGTCCTTTGCCACAGGGTTCTTTGAATGAGCTTTTGAATCAGTTGGCTTGGGTTCAAATCCCAAGTCAGCCACTTAGTGGCTGTAAATTTTTGCTACTTACCTAACCTAACTGAACTTCTTTTCTTTTGTCTTAAAATGAGAATAAAAGCATTAATTGATGTGAGAAAAAAAGAGATAATCTATGAAAAGTACTCAGCATAGTTCCTGGGATGAAATAAGCCCTCATGAAACTTGAGATAATTTTAGCAGTTTTACAAATCAGGTGAGGAATTCTGTCTTATGATAAAACCTGCATTATATTCCATTATATCCCAGGTTTCTCACTTTTCTTCCACATCTGAATCTTTATCTCGGTACTTTAAGCTCCTCTTATATAGGATTCAGACTTGTTTTTTTCTTTCTCTCTGGGAATTAGTCCTGCTCCTGAGCTCCAGGTTTATAGCAAGACTTCTATCATCTGCTCAGCTCTTTCTGACCCTGTTCTCCAATTCCTGACTCTTAATACCCACCTTTCTATTACCTACTACTGCATGTTCTCTGAATTCCATTGTCCTAGCACTTTCTGCCTATCTGTTCTGTGATAACGTGTTTTTTTTTTTGATCAAGAAATCTAACTCAAACCTGAATCATTTTAAAGATGAAGACCATGACTTCTGGAAAGGGTTTAAGATTAGCCCAGGTTTCTCTCACTCTCCACCATGATGCGTCTTTGTGTAGTTCGTTTCCAATATCACAGGTGTGCCCTCCCACCTGCATATCTCAGGACATAGTTGTAGGACATACTTCCACTGGATAAATATGAAGATAACAGATAACTGTACACAAACTGAATGGTATATAAATTCTATAAATTTTACTATGTCCTCTTCTTCTTGTCATTGTTGCTGCTGCAGACACATGAGTAAAGAAAGAGCCCAATTACTAGATACAGGCTAACATTAGACAGTAACAGGGCTGACTTACCATAAAAGAAGTATAGTGTTAATATTTTTTCAAAATAATTTTTAATTTTCCAAGAATTGGGAGTAGAATGTTCAGGAATGGTAAAATGAGGAAACTTGAACCTGCATATTGATATCATGTTTGAGAATTAGAGCCATCAAGGGGAATGGAATCAAAACAGTAAGAGGAACATATGATTTCATAATCTTCCTGGAAGCTGATACTTGCTTGAACTTAAGGTAAAAAATCCTTACAAAATAAAGAAATCCATGAAAAATAGGACTATAATGTAAGGATTTTTAAAGTATTTACAAAATTACCAGTGCTGTATTTAAAGTACAGCAATATTACACTAATAATGTCATGACACATGTAGCAAAATACTATGAATTATAGTCTATTTTATATGTAGTTTATTACTTTCAAATGTACAACATCGTTAAAATAATTGGATAAGGCTAATTTGGAATTCACAGTACAATTTAGAGGCCAACAACTACTGTTTGAGCTTTAAAGGTAACTATCAAGTGGATAGCAGGTATATATCTGATAGGACTGAAAAATAAAGTACGAAATTTGATGTTGAAAAAATCTGAGTTCAAAAAGATTTTCTTGGGCTTCCCTGGTGGCGCAGTGGTTGAGAGTCCGCCTGCCGATGCAGGGGACACGGGTTTGTGCTTCTTTTACTAAGATAAACAAAGATGTCGAGTTTTGTAAATCATTTAAAAATTTCTGGCGTTCCAAGTATCAGGCATTTCAAAGAAGCTATCTGCTCTAATGAACACTACTGAAAAGTTAGTGGTTATGTCTTTCTTTCCTGATAAGACTCTCAGGGGACTTTTCACAAGTGGGAGAAGACTGTAGTCACTTTACATTTTTAGGCTCACAGACTATCAAAAAGTGAAGCCACATAGATGCATTAAAGTGCTGTCAGACTACTGGATTTGCTCTGACATATAAAGAGCATGTAAATAGTCAATCACATCCTCACAACAAGAAAAAAAAACAAAAAAACGGGAAATCAACAATGTGTCTTAGATCCATCAGAGAAATGAGGTCACAGGGCAAACTGCAGTCCCCAAAACGGGAGAAACAGGAGAATACATAGAATGAGAGCCAATGAGAGTGAAAGCCAGTGGAGCCAGTAACTGGTAGGAACTGACGAAATGCTGGAGGCTCAGTGTGGCTTAGTTTAAGAGTTAAAAACTCCTGAGGGCCCAGTCAGAGAAAAACCCCAGGCTTTTGTGAGTTTTATTTCCAAGAGTCTCACCAGGTTATCATGTTGTAGAACAAATGGAGAAAAATCCCCTGAGTTCAGACAGTGAGAGGGGAAGAATAACAATCTAAAAAAAAAAAAAAACTAAAGGGAAAAAATCAGAATGCAAATTTCAAAAGTACCTGAAATTAAAAGGTTTTGAAAAGTGTCTATAGTCATTAGTATCTTAATATAAACAGATGAAAATAAAAATTATAGTCATAGAGATACAGATGATAAATTGAACTTTGGATCATTTATTTAGACGTTTGATATTGGGTATATCCAGCCACATATTAAAGGAGCTCTTATCCTTCGTCCTGCCTTCTTAATTACAGTTACACAGATTTTCCAAGAGGAACATTATTTCATCAATATTAGGCTTACTTTCTACGCAAAGCTCATAATGTCTTCATGATTAATATGTACAGAGACAATGTCAACGTATTTGATTTGAGTCTGTGTTTATTTTTGAAATACATTTAGGCCTAGTTCAAATATGAGAAATCTCTTCAAACTTGAGGGTCACGGAAAAAAAAACATAGATTTATCTACTTAATAAAGTCTTCCTGAATGTTAGAGGATATTTTGAAAACTAAATCTGCTTATAAATAAAAGTTCCATCTATGAGAAAGAATTGGAGACAAACAAAAAGAAAAATGTAGCTAAATATTCTGTCTAGTATTTGTTCTGTTGAAAGGTAATTGTCTCATTTTCTTCACCCTTCAAAATTCATTGAAAAATTTAAATATTTAAGGAAGTGTTTCCTAGAGTTCTTCTTTTCAGAATTTTAATGGATATTTTTGCTCTGTGTCTTTCTAATAAACTTTATAACCAACATGTTTTGCCGAAGGAAAACATAAAAATAAAAAAAAAAACCTAGAGTGTCCTCCACAATAAGGGCCTACTCGTTAAAGAAAAAGATCTTAGCCTAATCTTATCTCACACGGCAGAAGGGAAATACTCAACTACAGCCCCCTCTGGGCTTCCTGTCTCATAAAGGGGAGGGAAAATATAACAGAGGAGACCAAAGCAAGGACACTAGAGGAAATTCAAGTATGTGACACTATAGCAAACATTAAATACAGCCTAACTCTTAGTCAGATAATATCCAAAATTCTTACGATACCAAATGCTGGTGAAGCTTTAGAGCAGTAGGAACTCTGATTCACCACTGGTGGGAGTGCAAAATGGTACAGCAACAGTGACAGTTTCTTAAAAGTTAAACATAGTCTTAATCATTCAATCTCACAATAATACTTCTACATATTTACTCACATGAGGAGCAAACTTATTTCCACACAAAAACCTGCACATGAATCTTAATAGCAGCTTTATAGATACTCGTGAAAATTGGAAGCAGCCAAGAAGTCCCTCAAGAGGTGAATGGTTAAACAAATTTTGGTACCTTCAGACAATAGAATATCATTCAGCAATTAAAATAAATCAGCTATCAAGGCACCAAAAGACGTGGAGGAACTTTGAATGTACATTGTTAAGTCAAAGAAGCTGATCTAAAAAGGCTACACATGCTGTTTGACTTCAACTATATGGCATTCTGGAAAAGACAAAACTACAGCTACAGTAAAAGAATCACTGATTTTCAGTTCACAGGAGGGGAATCAGGATGAATAGATATTCTTTTGTGTCGGGGGTGGGGGGTGGCGTTGAAACTATTCTGTATGACACCATAATGGTGGATGCTTGACATTAAGCATTTGTCAACACCCACAGAAATGTACAATTCAAAAAATTGAAACCTAATGTAAACTATGGACTTCATTTAATACTAATGTTTCAACAACGGTTCTTCAATTATAACGGATATACCACATTGATGTAAGATGTTAATAAATAGGAGCAAGCAAACAGGGGATAAGAGATATATCAGACCTCTCTATACTATCTGCTCTTTTTTTTTTTTTTTTCCGGTACGCGGGCTTCTCACTGTTGTGACCTCTCCCGTTGTGGAGCACAGGCTCCGGACGCGCAGGCTCAGTGGCCATGGCTCACGGGCCCAGCCGCGGAGCGGCATGTGGGATCTTCGCGGACCAGGGCAAGAACCCGTGTCTCTTGCATCGGCAGGAGGACTCTCAACCACTGCGTCACCAGGGAAGCCCCTACCTGCTCATTTTTGTAAACCTAAAACTGTTCTGAAAAATAAAGTCTACTAATAATAATAACAATAAAAACCACTCCGTCACACTGCCACAGTTTTTCACTATAAATATCGAAATCTTGTCATTTATAAAACAAATGTTAGGACCCCCTCAAATTAGATCTAAAAGAAGTAAGTGTGTCATACAGAAAGAAAAGACAAGAGAGTGAAAGACAAGAGAGATGGCTTGAAAGACAAGAGAGAAGGTTAAATTTGTTCATATTAGCCTTTGCTCATACCCTGACTTTTTAGATCAAAGAATATCTTGGTACACAATGAAGGAAACATCACAGATCCTTATCATTAAATAATGATAATTTAAAAATTAAGTTAAGCTACACAATAGTGTTAAATAATACAGGCCAAGTGAAATTTGTATTTTTAACAATTAAATGTTTTAACACATTTTATTCAACTCAAATAAATATAAAAAATAAAATGACCAACTACATAAGACCAAATAATATACAATCTAAAAATAAGCCCCTGGTTAAGCCTGCTCTACTTTGATTTTCTATCATGAAAAATTATCATTTTTCAAAAACCACCTAACTGTTCATTTTATTTTATTTTTTTGTTTGGGTTTTTTTGGTTTTATTTTTTGTTTGTTTTTTTGCCTTTTTTTATTGGAGTAAAATTGCTTTACAATGTTGTGTTACTTTCTGCTGTACAATGAGGTGAATCAGCTATATGTATACCTATATCCCCTCCCTCTTGGACCTCCCTCCCACCTCCACTCCCCCATCCCACCCATCTAGGTGGTCACAGAGCACCGAGCTGAGCTACCTGTGCTATACAGCAGGTTCCCACTAGCTATCTATTTTACACATGGTAGTGTATTTATGTCGTAGGGCTGGATATTAATGCCTTTTACAATTAACAACCACAGTTCTCTTAACTCTTTTTTTTTCTTGAACACATGAGCCACTTTCATTCAGTTAATATGCATTCAATGCCCAGCCTGCTAAATGCCATGCAGTGAGCTAATTACAGAATAGCACTGTTTTAAATGTATACACAGACTAATAAGGGAGTTGGACAAGTAAATTTTAATTATGGCACAATGAGGTAAATGCTAAATAGGATGCGGTGCAAGGTTTCAAAGGTCACTTGGAGGGATATTCAGTCTTGCAAGAGTCAGGAAAAGCCTCTCAAAGAAAGTGCAATCAAATTAGAGTCAAGAGACAAAGGAGAACTAATCAGGCTTTGAACTAACTGGGTTGGAGGTATTGATGGGGGTATAAGGTGGGAGCAAAGGAGAATATCCTCAGCGGAAGACAGAGTAGGTGCAGAGACATGAAAAGGAAAAAATGTGAAGGATTCATGCGTTCCAAAACCCTTGGACTTTTTTTGAATTGAAGTATAGTTGAGGTAAATATTATATAAGTACAGGTGTACAATATAGTGAGTCACAATTTTAAGGGTTATACTCCATTTATAGTTATCATGAAATATTGGCAATATTCCTGGTGTTGTACAATATATCCTTGTAGCTTATTTTATACCTAACAATTTGTAACTCTTAAGCTTCTATGCCTATCTTTCCCCTCCCTCCTTCCCTCTCCCCACTGGTAACAGCTAGTTTGTTCTCTATATCTGTGAGTCTGCTTTTTTTTTTGTTATATTCACTAGTTTGTTGTATTTCTTTAGATTCCACATATAAGTGATGTCATACAGGATTTGTCTTTCTGTCTGACTTACTTTACTTAGCATAATGCATTCCAAGTCCATTTTTCTCATTCTCTTATCTAAATTCCGATGGTGCCAATGGTGCCAATGGGTAACTTTACCTGGAAATTTCACACTACATCATTGAACATGTGACTGGGAGCAGAGAGAAGTGAGATTTTAAAAATAATAATCCAGGGGCTTCCCTGGTGGCGCAGTGGTTGAGAGTCCGCCTGCCGATGCAGGAGACACGGGTTCGTGCCCCGGTGCGGGAAGATCCCACATGCCGCGGAGCGGCTGGGCCCGTGAGCCATGGCCACTGAGCCTGCGCGTCCGGAGCTTGTGCTCTGCAACGGGAGAGGTCACAACAGTGAGAGGCCGGCGTACCGCAAAAAAAAAAAAATAATAAATAAATAAAAATAAAATAATAATAATCCAAAGGTGAGTGCCATTTACATTCTTTCCTTAGCTGTCACCTGTTTTTGATTTTCAGGGATGCTTAAGAGTTAAAGGCAAAGATATTTAAATAGAAGGTGTTTTCCAAGTGACTTAGGACACAAGCAAGTACTACAATGCCTTCTTTGACAGGTCTCCCTAAACTAATCTAGGTCTCCTGATCCAGGGTCCTCGATGCCCTCCTGTTTCTTCTCTGTTTCTTACTCCCCTAGTAAGTTTATTCTCTCAAAGATCAAGCCCGCGTATTTGATTATTCATCAGTGAATGATTAAGGGACGCTGTCTTCCAAGCTCTCTTATACTCTGTTGCATCATGTTTACATTTTTCTCCCTCTTCTTTGCCTTCACTTCCTCTCCCTCCTTCTCCTCAACCCACAGATGGCTATTGGCAGATAGAAATTTGATAATGAACCAAGAATGAAAAATAACAGAAGAATTTCTACATCTCTGTATGAATAAACATGACTCTGTGTGGCTCACTGCATCTGCAGGTATGATTCCATATTTGTATTACTCCGTTGCAACACAAACTCCAGAAAGCCTAGCCCTGCAGATTAATCTCCGCCTCCTTCTCTGGCATTCAGAATAAAAGCTCACCAGAAACATTCCAAATGCACAGTAGTTTTCATCTTTTTTTGCAGCTTGAAACCTGAGTGGAGATTTGAAGAAAACTGGATTGGATCACCAAGTTTCTTTCACAGGACCGTCTGGACAGGTTTTATCTCATTATTGCTGACATTAATATTTAGATTTTAGATATAGCAAATACAGAATGCAAATTATTTATTACAAAACTGTTTTAAAAAGGAAATATAGAGATAATGAAGTTTTTAATCAATACTTTAGTCACTTAATAATGTACAACATGTAAAGCTTTATTAAATCACTTATTTATCATTAAAAATAATATCTTGTATTTATATAATGTTTTGCTGTTTAAAGAGTTTTAACATAAAACTACAGTATCCTAATTGCCTTGTAAGTCCTGCATGTTGGACATGTTCTCTATTTTACTGATAAGAAAACAAAGCAACAGAGTAGAAAAGTTAGAGGGGAGACTGAATTCTAGTCAGGTGTTTACTTCTGTGAAATATATCAGAAGTCTATTACCACTAGAGGCCTTGAAAATATTACTATCACTTTTAAGTGAGAGATATCAGATATACAAGAGCAGAAATCCAAGTCCTTGGTAAGTTGTTGACAGGTAGACCATTGTCAGGATAGTACTTATTTTATCTAGGAGACTTTAGTGGAACCTAGAGAGCCCGAAGAGATTTGATCTAACAATTAAATAATTGAATTTAATGAGGATTTTTTAGCATCTATTTTGTGACACAGTGCTGAGGTTCTGGATAGAATGATGTACAAGAGGATATTCTCTACTTTCAGCCACTTTGCTCAAATCCAAGTAAGTCGAAGAAGGTGAGGCTGAAGTGAGCTCTTTGCATCTACACTCACCCTGGTATTCAGAACTTATCACTGGGTTTGGTAACAACAGAGGAACTCAGACAGAGAGTACTTGCTGAATTAAAGGCAGATTGAGAGTGGAGGAGGGGAGGATGGAGAAACACAGAAAGAAAAAGAGGAAGGAAAGAAGAAATAAAAGAGAAAGAAGAAATATTTCTTCCTTCAACTGAATTTATGAATCACAGTTTTAATAATTTTTGTTGGTGTTTCTAGACACCAGTAACCTACATACTCAGTTAGGAAATGAAATTGACAGTTTCTAACTGAAATAGGTCTTTTGAGAAAGAAAAAAGCAGCTAGAGGTGAATCTATACATTGTGATGTGAGATAATTTACTAAAAGAAGTTAGGTAAACAAAGAAAGAGATTTTATTATATGCCACCTAGTTTAACTCAGATTCAAATTGACCATGAAGGGTCAGCCAGAAGTCAGTCAACTGTTTGATAATAAATCAGCTACTCCCGATTGACTATAAGCCAATTCTTACAAACTTGGCAGAACATCAAGAAAGTTGTTCACATGAATAAACAAATCAACAGACAGGGCAAGGGATGCCTTCCTCACACAGTTTTTTCTAGTGATTATATGAACAATAGACTTCTATGCAAAACAGTAAGAAAGTTAAAGACAACTGGAAATACATGATGGGAAAACTGCAGATATCTTCAATTTATAAATAAATAATAAATTACTAGCTATACATCAGTTAGGATAAAACAACACTCCTGATGGGCAAAATTGATCAAAATGATTAAAAGAACCAATAAACTTAAGAAATATGAAAAATTATAAAATATCTATGAAATACAGATTTTAAATAATATATATTCAATTATGAAAGATTGCAACAATTAAATTTCCAATACTGATGATGCAGTGAGAAAATAGGCAATTTCATATACCGTGCAAATGTGCACACTCCTTTAGTGATTTGTTAAAGACAATTGCCAATTTCTTAAGTGTGTATACCTTTTACTTTGGCAATTCCATCATCACTGCAAAGATAAGTGTGAAAAGACATATGCTCGAAGAAATTTGTTGCAGTACCATTTATATTGGAAAAAAGGAACAACAGGGATTCCCAACAATAAAGAGTTGTATCATCTATGTTACATCCATACTATGGATTGCTATGTGTTATTTATAAGAATAAAAACAGAATTTATGTACCAGCAGCAAAATATGTTCACATCATACAGTTCAGTATAAAAATAGATTACAAATGAATGTAAAATAGAATACAAATTAAACTACATTCATAAGTGTATAGATTTTATATATACTTAAATATTTAGAAACATAAAAACAGCATTATTAGGAATGATCATGTCTTATGTGTAGAATAAAGAGAGCACTTTCATTTTCTCTATATCACTTAATGTTTTCAACGTGTCAAAAATAAGGATATTTATATGTGCATGTTTACATGGATGCATGAATGTGTGCGAATTTATCCTTCTTTGTGTAAAATGGATATGGTTCAGTCCTCAAAGAGTCTCCTGCAGGACAAACTTAACCTAATCTATAATGATGTCTGCTTTTTCATAGAACCTTATGACATATGCATAACGTTTTAAAATAAAACTTTTCATGTCTGGCAAAAAGTGTCTAATAAATAACATCCATTTTCTTTCCTAGGGTGGTTGTAGAAAAAAAATAGGCACTTCTTACAGTGAGGCCAGCTGGAAGGCTATTTTCATATTCAGTCAGTAGTTGTTGAGCTTCCTAACTAGGGCAGTGACCATGAAGATAGAAAAAAGAAGAAAATAATGGAGATGGAATCAATGGGTTTGAGTGCCTGGTGCTAGTGGGGGAGAGATGGGAGGTAACATCTGAAAGTTTTCATCTCCACTGTTTAGCCTGAAATGTAGTAGGGGAAACACTATCAGAAGGAGCTTTCAGTGTAAGTCAGTGGTCTAAATACTTGGTTTGATTTGTAGGTCACATCTTTCTAAAATTTTACCATCAGTTATTTCTTCCTTTGGGTTAATGCATTTGTTACAATATCTGCTAATTTCACTTCCTCTTTAGAGTGTACTTCTCATAGTTTGGGATGCTCTGTATTAAAGGAAACACATTAGGTGACTAAAAGAACTACTGCCTCCAAGAGGCTCCTGTTATGGTATGAACTTTCTGAAAAAGGCACTAAAAGCCACAGCAGTCACAAATATATAGGGGTATAACAACTTATCTGGCAGTTTTTTGGGCAAGGGTGGATATTAGCTGTAATACTAATATCAAAGAAGGACAACATTTGTTGAGATACTATATCACAAATTCAGAACGGGGTAAGTTTGGGGAGTAAAAATGTAGTGAAAGAAGTTGAAAGCCAATAAAGGAAAGTGTGCTTAATTAAAAATTTTAAGGCTAACTCTGAACATGAAATGATTTAACATGGGATCAGGAGAGGAACTGTCAATGATAACCATGTTGTTTAACCTTATAATTGTCACACAAGTCACTCAATGGGAGTGTCGACTTCTTTACTGATCAAGTGAGAGAGAAAAGTATAAGTAATGCTAGGGGTCACACAGGAATCTTCTCTACCCTCAAGAATCCATCTTAGACGTATCCATTACAGTGTCATTAATTTCATCTTCTTTTTAATACACTCAACAAGCATTTGATTTTTTTTTCATTAAATGAAACATATTCAGGAACTAAGGAAGCTCTGACTTTGATATTTGGCAATAGCTATCAAATGTGACCATCAATCTTTATTGTTACTTAATGTATACAGAATTAATCAAAGTGATTATTTGCCAAAGTATTGTTGTATTTTCTCAATCTCTTAGCTTTTTTATATGCCCCATCAATTTTGACAGAGAAATCGAAGGCTCTGTTGAATGTATCACACATTTTGTACATAGTTTTGAAACATCTTACTTTATTGTGCTTTGTACTTATTCTTTCATATGTTAGACTTATTAATAGGATTAGAAACTCTTAAAACACCAAGGCTATGTTATATCCTTCTTTAATATGCATTTACCCCATATGCTCAACAGCTAAGAAATGCTAGACACCCAAGAGAAACTCAATGTACAGGGCTATTATTAATGTTAAAACATTTTAAAGTACATACAAAGTGGAAAGCATACCTTTTTTTCTTTCAGTGTACCACTCTATGATGAATTCTTCCAAACCTGCCTATTTAGATTACTTTGGCAGAATCCATGGAATTCTACTGTATAAAGAATTTATCCAATATTGGCATGATGTGGAGGCATTTGAGGCAAGGCCAGATGACCTTGTCATTGTCACCTATCCCAAATCTGGTAAGTCTCTTTGTTAGGTCAAAGTTTTTCCCTTTTCACCTAGAAATGACAAACCCACCTTGACTGGTAAATATTGAGCCATTCACCCCTCCCACACTCATTCTCTATATTAAATAAGGACAGATATAGCAGTTTTGGTATAGACATACAAAAAGTGGCATACGATAGCTCTATTCTAAGACCACAATCTGTACCTATAATTTGAGCAGCACATTGACAAATGGGTATTGTTGGCCACTTTAGAAAATCACATAATATAGATGGATGAATATGGAACCATAACTAAAATTTAAAACTACCCACTGTGTTTACCTTATTTCATTATTGTCATTGTTGTATAGACAAAGTATAAGCAATTTTCACAGATTTTTTAAAACTTAACACTTTTTCAGCTAACCAGCTCCTCTTTATAAAGTCCATCTCTGAAACTCTATTTGCAAGCAACGTCTTTTTTCCTGAAATTAGCTTGTTAGTCATAACTCTGGAGTCTTACAATCCTAGATCTTTAGAAATTAGAAAGGTCCAGTACAGACTTCTTCTCTATCTTCTCTATCTCTATCTTCTCTAACTGTTCCAGTTAACACAAGTATGTCAAACACTAAATATGTCTTTGACTACTCTGACTGTAAAGAGCTCCTGCATTTCTCTTTCTTGTCTAGATCTATGTCAGCACAAAACCAGTCACATGAAGAGGACACCTGAGAGCTACTCCAGAGTCAATTTCTCTTACTTCTGCATCTCCCATATTCAGTCAATCAATGTGTTTTGCCCTTTTAGTCTCTTAGATATGCCTCACAGTCAGTCTCTTACAGGTCTCTTGTCACCTTTCTTATTGACCCCTCACTCCATTGTTTTATTTACTTTGGCTCTAGAGGAATTCTTCCAAAATATAACCATGATAATCTTGCTTTCTTGCTTAATGTATGCTAATGCCTTTGAAAAACTTTTAGAAAACAACTTGAACTCTAGTATGAACTACAAGGCTTTTTAGGCTCAGTGTCTGGTTGCTGCTGTAAGCTCATCTCCACACATCCCTTCAGGTAGCCTCTGATTTAGTCTTTATAATCTACATCCAATTTGTTTCCTTGCCTCTTTACTATTTGTAAGTATCTGGCCTTTGATTAAGAAAAACAAACAAACAGATTTTCTGTCTGGTAGACCACTTTCCTACCTTCCAAAACTTGTGAATTTATGCCAATTGTTTGTTAAAGCTAAGCTCAATTATCATGGTATCTTGAAGGCATTTCTTGTGGAAACATCACGGCAGCAGCAGAAGCACACAAAGTTCCTCCTTTAAAGTCCTTTGAATCCCTGTGACCATCTGTATTACAACATCTTAAGGAAAAAGAAGTGTTGTAATTTTTGAGCATTCTTTCTGACTTTTCAGAGGGCCTTTGAACATCACAGGACAAGGACCAGATTTATTCTTTTCTATATACTCTGTAGTAGGACTCAACCTGAGGCATAGAAGCTATCTAGAAAATTTGTGGATGAAAGCATGGTTACTTTTTAGATGTAAAAATTTAGTTCCAAGACTGTTATCATATTGTACAATGTCACAATTCATCATCGACACATTCAGATTTCTACCACAGGTGTATCTTATTACAATGTTCTTTATTTATTGATGCTATGTTAAGATCCTATAAGATTAAATTTTAGAGGAAATATTTCTTGAGTCCTGTGGTTATTCTGGCATCTTTCAAATACTATTGCATTGGTAACTTCCTACTTTATCCAACTATAAATCTATCACTCCCTGCATCATCAGCTATGCATCATCAGTGGGAGACTCAGATTTGTTTAATTTTTTCAGGCACAACATGGGTTAGTGAAATTGTATACATGATTTATACAGAGGGTGATGTGGAAAAGTGCAAAGAAGATGCCATTTTTAATCGAATTCCTTACCTGGAATGCAGAACCGAAAAGGTGATGAATGGTAATGCTTAAGTTAATTTTAAAAGCTATATACACATATTTTAAGTGTGGATGTAAATGGTGCAAGGAAAGAGACTATAAGCAAAAGTGGCAATTAGTATTATGTCTTCTACATAAGAAAGAATGTAAATTTAATTTTAAATCTTGACAGAGTTTATGGTATAGCATATGCCTGGAATAGAGAGAATAGGATAGCTCTGACATGCTTTCAGCAGAGCCTAGTAATATGTGAGCATTTATCTCTTTATGGGATGTATGCAACAGTACTTTAAATGCCAGGAAGATATCCATAAAATTTTCAAGGATATATGCAAAAATATTTTTATCACAGATTCTTTTAATATTATGAAAAATTAGAAACAATATATATGTTAATCAACAAAAGAAGAGTTAAAAGTGATATGAAATCATTAAACATGTTACAATGACATATATTTCTTGACATTGAAGTGTTACTATAATATATCGAGAAAAATGCAATTAGGGGACTTCCTTGTCTGTCCAGTGGTTAAGACTTCACCTTCCAATGCAGAGGGTGCGGGTTTGATCCCTGGTCGGGGAGCTAAGATCCCACATGCTTCACGGCCAAAAAACCAAAACATAAAACAGAAGCAATATTATAACAAATTAAATAAAGACTTACAAAAATGGTCCACATGAAAAAAATCTTAAAAGAAAAGAAAAATGCGATCAGAAGATATTAAATATTTCATCTGTGTGTGTGGTATTTGTATGGCTGTGAGTCTGGGCGTATAGACATCTTTGTATGGAAGGATGCTTACCAAAACGTTAATAATGATTTATTTCAAAGGTGAAATTTTATTTGATCTATTTTTTCTCTATAATTTTCTCTACCTAAACTTCTGTCATAGTGAATATGTATTATTATTATGAAAACAATATAGAGTATATAGTTACTTTTATTTTTTTAATCTATGAAAATCCATATAAATATTTATAATTTTTGAAGTTGTCTAACTTTTGTTTTTTTAAAAAATTAGGAGTAAAACAATTAAAACAGATGGCATCTCCTAGAATAGTGAAGTCTCATCTGCCACCTGAGCTTCTTCCAGCCTCATTTTGGGAAAAGAACTGTAAGGTAACCAGAGTAAAGTGTTATTAGAACTTCACCGAACTCAAAGAATTTTACAATGATAAAGTTATGTAACATCCTAACTGTGTCTTATACACACTTGTTTACTTATTCCTTCATTGAATCTATAGACATTTTTAAAATGTGGATCATAGTCAGTATAGTCAAAGAGTTTAGATTTCAGTTCTAACTCCAGAGGTAATTCTGAGAAAAACAGGTAAACTATCTAAGCTTCAGTTTCCTCATCTATAAAAGAGAGATAATAATTGCATTCCGCATAGAGTTGTTATAAGGATTAACTAAAATAATTCTTTTAAAGTGCTTAACATAGTACCTAGCATGTTATAAATAATATATGGTAGCTACTTTTGTATTTGCTGTTATTAGTAATTGCATTCAATATACTCTTTTTGAAAACTATTGTGCTTGGCATTGTGAGGCATGCAAATGAACTAGACAAGGACAAACCAGACAAAAATAACATAATAATTATTTACTGAGTGCCTATCCTGAGCCAGCAATATGACAATTAATAAGATGCATGCAATCCTTGTCTTCATGGGCACATGGTCCACAGGGGGAAAGTGACAAATAAAGAAACAATACATAAGGTACTATAAGTCAAGTAAGAGAAGAATTCTAGCCCAGACATTGAGGGCAGAGAAGTTATCCAGGAGCAAGTAACATCTCAGTTGATATATGAAGGATGTATAGGAATTAGTCTATATAATCCCAGAGGCAACCCAAGGTGGGATGTGAAACCAGTTCAATTTAGCTGGAAAGCTGAGTGTCCATACTGGCTGGATGAGTGAAGGGAGATAAGCTGGGTTTGTTTATAACAGATATGGAAACCAATTTAGAAAGTTTGGGTTCCACTTTAATGATAATGAGGAGTTACAGCCATATTAAGCTGCTGATTTATATGATCAATTTTGCTTTTTAGAAAGAATAATACATGGAATCCTAAAGTACAGGCAAAACATTGTCTTAAAACACTGAAGCCATTTCTCAAGACCTTACTAGCTTTATTAGGACACACTATGACCCATACTAAACATATAAGATATTAAAGTACTATGCGTAGTCATTATTGACAAAAAGGGGATCTGAGTCATGAAACATTTCCATTTTGTACACTGACGTAACAGGGCATATATGACATTTTCTGGAGATCCATGGTGCAAAATTTTGAAGATTCCAATGGTTTTTGTTTGTTTGTTTGTTTGTTTTTATCATAGGCAATCTTAGAAAGATCACATACATGCTGCTGAAATCATTCCATACACAAGAGCTCTCTCTTTAATAAACATTATTCATGTATCTTTTGGGAAACATGTGATTACTATTTTTTCAAGAGATTTGGCCAAGTTACTTTTTTTCTTTTGAGAATGGGATGAAGCCTTGATGTTACCCCTTTATTTATTTATTTTTAAAAATTAAAAAAGTATATTTTTTATAAATTTATTTATCTTTGGCTGTGTTGGGTCTTCATTTCTGTGTGCAGGCTTTCTCTAGTTGCAGCGAGCGGGGACTACTTTTCATTGCAGTGCACAGGCTTCTCATTGCAGTGGCTTCTCTTGTTGCAGATCATGGGCTCTAGGCTCGCAGGCTTCAGTAGTTGTGGCATGTAGGCTCAGTAGCTATGGCACATGGGCTTAGTTGTTCCATGGCATGCGGGATCTTCCCAGACGAGGGCTTCAGCCCATGTCCCCTGCATTGGCAGGTGGATTCTTAACCACCGTGCCACCAGGGAATTCCCCCCCTTTACTTTTAAATGAAAATACATACTGTACCTTTATAATAGACTCAGTCTTCACAAAACTGCTGATCATCTCAGAGATCATCAAAGACTAGGAGATAACTGGATGGATTCACATCCTGAGTACTTCCAGTGTGATTCACTGGTAGACAAGAAGAGAAGTGGATTGAGACTCTTAGTAAAAGTGTGTTTGGAGTGTTGGACTAGAAACTTTAAGTGATAAAAAAGAAGAAAGTAAAAAAAAAAGGGAACAGGCTAATAGATAAAAGAAACAATTGAGGCCAATAAACTTGAGAACTTGGAGTTGTTGCAGAAGAGGTATATTCCTGATAAGAAAGAAAGAATAAAGAAACAGGACTGTCTTGGAAGAAAACATGGTGCTCAAGGACAAGCCTTCAGAAACTTTAGGGTACTGACAAGTTTCAAGATTTGGCTAAAAATATTGTTAGTTGAAGTAAAATAGAGGTAATGATCAATGACCACATGAACCTAGAGAATCAGATGGTTCATGCATACAGACACTAAAATTATACAGTGTGGTGAAAAGTTTTGGTATGGAGAGTAACACTATAAGGCAGGTGTTCAAATCTGCAGTTAAAACAAGGGAATGACCACAAGCTTAAAAATGTCACAGCTGGTTGAAGTATGAATTATTATAGGATCAGGGGTTTTTCAAGTGTAGGAATTTTAAGATAGATTATGATCCCAAGTGAATTGTGGGCAAACTAGAAACTTTGACTTGAGAGAAGTGAGTGGAAAGACCTAGATTTACCTCGAAGGCAGGAAGAGCATGTGCAGTGAAAAGTTAGGGAAGAGAATAGGATCTTCCAAAAAAGAGATAAGACAAACTGATGGAAGTTTAAGGAAAGAGGAATTGCTTTAACTTCCCACCTTCCCCCGCCCCACATCCTGGAGAATAAAAACTTTTATGGAGGACTTGGAGCAAAGGTTTAAATATGGATAGTATTTTTTTATTTAATTTAATTAATTTATTTATACAGCAGGTTCTTATTAGTTGTCTATTTTATACATATTAGTATATATAAGTCAATCCCAATCTCCCAATTCATCCCACCACCACCCGCACCCCGCTTACCCCTCTTGGTGTCCATATGTTTATTCTCTACATCTGTGTCTATATTTCTGCCTTGCAAACCGGTTCATCTGTACCATTTTTCAAGATTCCACATATATGCGTTAATATAGGATATTTGTTTCTCTCTTTCTGACATACTTCACTCTGTATGACAGTCTATAGGTCCATCCATGTCTCTACAAATGACCCAATTTCGTTCCTTTTTATGGCTGAGTAATATTCCATTGTACCACATCTTTTCCATTCATCTGTTGATGAGCATTTAGGTTGTTTCCATGACCTGTCTAACGCAAATAGTGCTGCAATGAACATTGGGGTGCATGTGTGTCTTTGAATTATGGTTTTCTCTGGGTATACGCCCAGTAGTGGGATTGCTGGGTCATATGGTAATTCTAATTTTAGTATTTTAAGGAACGTCCATGCTGCTCTCCATAGTGGCTGCATCAATTTATATTCCCACCAACGGTGCAAGAGGGTTCCCTTTTCTCCACACCCTCTCCAGCAATTATTGCTTGTAGATTTTCTGATGATGCCATTCTAACCAGTGTGAGGTAATACCTCACTGTAGTTTTGATTTACATTTATCTAATAATTAGTGATGTTGAGCAGCTTTTCATGTGCCTTTTGGCCATCTGTATGTCTTCTTTGGAGAAATGTCTATTTAGGCCTTCTGCCCATTTTTTGATTGGGTTTTTGTTTTTTGTTTTTTTTTTTTTTTTTTAACATCTTTATTGGAGTATAATTGCTTTACAATGGTATGTTAGTTTCAGCTTCACAACAAAATGAATCAGTTATATATATACATATATTCCCATATCTCTTCCCGCTTGCGTCTCCCTCCCTCCCACCCTCCCTATCCCACCCCTCCAGGCGGTCACAAAGCACCGAGCTGAATGAGCTGTTTATATATATTGGAGATTAATCCTTTGTCCATTGATTCATTTGCAAATACTTTCTTCCATTCAGAGGATTGTCTTTTTGTCTTGTTTATAGTTTCCTTTGCTGCACAAAAGCTTTTAAGTTTCATTAGGTCCCATTTGTTTATTTTTCTTTTTATTTCCATTACTCTAGGAGATGGGTCAAAAAAGATCTTGCTGTGATTTATGTCAGAGTGTTCTTCCTATGTTTTCCTCTAACAGTTTTATAGTGTCCAGGCTTACATTTAGGTCTTTAATCCATTTTGTTTTATTTATTTAGTTTATTTGTGTATGGTGTTAGGGAGTGCTCTAATTTCATTCTTTTATATGTAGCTGTCCAGTTTTCCCAGCACCACTTATTGAAGAGACTGTCTTTTCTCCATTGTATATCCTTGCTTCTTTTGTCATAGATTAGTTGACCATAGGTGCATGGGTTTATCTCTGTGCTTTCTATCCTCTTCCACTGATCTATATTTCTGTTTTTGTGCCAGTACCATATTGTCTTGATTAGTGTAGGTTTGTAGTATAGTCTGAACTCAGGGATCTGCTTCCTCCGGCTCCGTTTTTTTTCCCTCAAGACTACTTTGGCTATATGGGGTCCTTTGTGTCTCCATACAAATTTTAAGATTTTTTGTTCTAGTTCTGTAAAAAATGCCATTGGTAATTTGATAGGAATTGCATTGAATCTGTAGATTGCTTTGATAGTATAGCTATTTTCACAATATTGATTCTTCCAATCCAAGAACATACTATATCTCTCCATCTGTTTGTGTCATCTTTGATTTCTTTCATCAGTTTCTTATAGTTTTCTGAGCACAGATCTTTTGCCTCCTTAGGTAGGTGTATTCCTAGGTATTTTATTCTTTTTGTTGCAATGGTGAATGATATTATTTTCTTGATTTCTCTTTCTGATCTTTCATTGTTAGTGTGTAGGAATGCAAGAGATTTCTGTGCATTAATTTTTTTTTTTTTTTTTTGGTATGCGGGCCTCTCACTGCTGTGGCCTCTCCCGTTGCAGAGCACAGGCTCCAGAGGCGCAGGCTCAGCTTCCATGGCTCATGGGCCTTACCGCTCCATGGCATGTGGGGTCTTCCCGGACCGGAGCATGAACCCGTGTCCCCTGTATCGGCAGGCGGACTCTCAACCACTGCACCACCAGTGAAGCCCTGTGCATTAATTTTGTATCCTGCTACTTTACCAAATTAATTGATTAGCTCTAGTAGTTTTCTGGTGGCATCTTTAGGATTCTAAATGTATAATATCATGTCATCTGCAAACAGTGACAATTTTACTTCTTCTATTCCAATTTGTATTCCTTTTATTTCTTTTCCTTCTCTGATTGCCATGGCTAGGACTTCCAAAACTATGTTGAATAATGGTGGCAAGAGTGGATATCCTTGTCTTGTTCCTGATCTTAGAGGAAATGCTTTCAGTTTTTCACCATTGTGTATGATGTTTGCTATGTGTTTGCCATATATGGCCTTTGTTTTGTTGAGGTAGGTTCCCTCTATGCCCATTTTCTGGAGAGTTTTTTTTTTATCATAAATTGGTGTTGAATTTTGTCAAAAGCTTTGTCTGCATCTATTGATATGATCATATGGTTTTTATTCTCCAGCTTGTTAATATGATGTATCACATTGATTGATTTGTGTATATTGAAGTATCCTTGCCTCCCTGGGATAAATCCCACTTGATCGTGGTATATGATCCTTTTAATGTATTGTTGGATTCTGTTTGCTAGTATATTGTTGAGGATTTTTGCCTCTATATTCATCAGTGTTATTGGTCTGTAATTTTCTTTTTTTTTGTAATATCTTTGTCTGGTTTTGGTATCAGCGTGATGGTGGCCTCATAGAATGAGCTTGGGAATGTCCCTTCCTCTGAAATTTGTTGGAAGACTTTGAGAAGGATGGGTATTAGCTATTCTCTAAATCTTTGATAGAATTCACCCGTGAAGCCATCTGGTCCTGGGCTTTTGTTTGTTGGAAGATTTAAAATCACATTTTCAATTTCATTACTTGTGCCTGTTCTGTTCATATTTTCTATTTCTTCCTGGTTCAGTCTTGGAAGGCTATACCTTTCTAAGAATTTGTCCATTTCTTCCAGGTTGTCCATTTTATTGGCATAGAGTTCCTTGCAGTAGTCTCATGATGCTTTGTATTTCTGTGGTGTCCATTGTAACTTCTCCTTTTTCATTTCTAATTTTATTGATTTGAGTCCTCTTCCTCTTTTCTTTGATGAGTCTGGCTAAAGTTTTATCAATCTTGTTTATGTTCTCAAAGAACCACATTTTAGTTTTATTGATCTTTGCTATTGTTTTCTTTGTTTCTATTTCATTTATTTTTGCTTTGATTTTTATGATTTCTTTCCTTCTACTAACTTTGGGTTTTGTTTGTTTTCTTTCTCTAGTTACTTTAGGTGTAAGGTTACATTGTGTTTTGAGATTTTTCTTGTTTCTTGATGTAGGAATGTATTGCTACAAACTTCCTTCTTAGAACTGCTTTTGCTGCATCCCATACATTTTGGATTGCCGTGTTTCCATTGTCATTTGTCTCTAGGTATTTTTTGATTTCCTCTTTGATTACTTCAGTGATCTCTTGGTTATTTAGTAACGTATTGCTTAGCTTCCACGTGTTTGTGTTTTTTATGTTTTTTTCCATGTAATTGATTCCTAATCTCATTGCACTGTGGTTGGAAAAGATGCTTGATGTGATTTCAATTTTCTTAAATTTATCAAGGCTTGATTTGTGACCCAAGATGTTATCTATCCTGGAGAATGTTCCATGTGCACTTGAGAAGAAAGTGTAATCAGCTGTTTTTGAATGGAATGTCCTATAAATATCAATTTAATCTATCTGGTCTATTGTGTCATTTAAAACTTGTGTTTCCTTATTAATTTTCTGTCTGGATGATCTGTCCATGGGTGAAAGTGAGGCGTTAAAGTCCCCCACTATTGTAGTGTTACTGTCAATTTCCTCTTTTATAGCTGTTAGCATTTGCCTTTTGTATTGAGGTGCTCCTTTGTTTGGGTGCATAAATATTTTCAATTGTTATATCTTCTTCTTGGATTGATAACTTGATCATTATGTAGTGTCCTTTCTTGTCTCTTGTAACATTCTTTATTTTAGAGTCCATTTTATCTGATATGAGTATTGCTACTCCAGCTCTCTTTTGATTTCCATTTGCATGGAATATCTTTTTCCATTCCCTCACTTTCAGTCTGTATGTGTCCCTAGATCTGAATTGGGTCTCTTGTAGAAAGCATATAGATGGGTCTTGTTTTTGCATCCATTTAGTGAGCCTGTGTCTTTTGGTTGGAGCACTTAATCCATTCATATTTACGGTAATTATCAATATGTATGTTCCTATTACCATTTTCTTAATTGTTTTGGGTTTGTTTTGTAGGTCCTTTTATTCTCTTGTGTTTTCCACTTAGAGAAGTTCCTTTAGCATTTGTTGTAGAGTTGTTTTGGTGGTGCTTAATTCTCTTAGTTTTTGCTTGTCTGTAAAGCTTTTGATTTCTCCATCAAATTTTAATGAGATGCTTGCCAGGTAGAGTAATCTTGGTTGTAGGTTCTTCTGTTTCATCACTTTAAGTATATCATGTCACTCCTTTCTGATTTGTAGCGTTTCTGCTAAGAAATCAGCTGTTAACCTTATGGTAGTTCCCTTGTATGTTATTTGTCATTTTTCCCCTAATGTTTTTATAATTTTTCTTTGTCTTTAATTTTTGTTGATTTGATTACTATGTGTCTCTGCATGTTTCTCCATGGGTTTATCTTGCCTGGGACTCTCTGCACTTACTGGACTTGGGTAGCTATTTCTTTTCCCATGTTAGGGAAGTTTTCGACTATAACCTCTTCAAGAATTTTCTTGGATCGTTTCTCTCACTCTTCTCCTTCTGAGACCCCTATAATTCGAATGTTGGTGCATTTAATGTTGTCCCAGAGGTCTCTTAGGCTGTCTTCATTTATTTTCATTCTTTTTTCTTTATTCTGTTCCACAGCAGTGAATTCCACCATTCTGTCTTCCAGGTCACTTATCTGTTCTTCTGCCTCAGTTATTTTGTTATTGATTCCTTCTAGTGTATTTTTCATTTCAGTTATTGTATTGTTCTTCTCTGTTTGTTTGTTCTTTAATTCTTCTAGGTGTTTGTTCTTTAATTCTTCTAGGTCTTGGTTAAACATTTCTTGTATATTCTCAATATTTGCCTCCATTCTTTTTCCATGGTCCTGGCTCATCTTCACTATCATTATTCTGAATTCTTTTTCTGGAAAGTTGCCTATTTCCACTTCATTTAGTTGTTTATCTGGGGTTTTATCTTGTTCTTTAATCTGGTACATAGTCCTCTGCCTTTTCATTTTGTCTGTGTTTCTGTGAATGTAGTTTTCTTTCCACAGGCTCAGGATTGCTGTTTTTCTTGCTTCTGCTCTCTGCCCTCTGGTAGATGAGGCTATCTAAGAGGGTTGTGCAAGCTTCCTGATGGGAGGGACTGGTGGTAGGTAGAGCCGGGTGTTGCTCTGGTGGGCAGAGCTCAGTAAAACTTTAATCCATTTGTCTGCTGATCGGTGGGGCAGGGTTGCCTCCCTGTTGGTTGTGAGGCCTGAGGTGACCCAGGACTGAAGCCTACAGGTCCTTTGGTGGGGCTAATGGTGTACTTCAGGAAGGCTCACGCCAAGGAGTACTTCTGTTGCCAGTGTCCTTGTACCTACAGTGAGCCACAGATGCCCCCCACCTCTGCAGGAGACCCTCCAACACTAGCAGGTAGGTCTGGTTCAGTCTCCTGTGGGGTCAGTGCTCCTTCCCCCTGAGTCTTGATGTGCACACTACTTTGTGTGTGCCCTTCAAGAGTGGAGTCTTTGTTTCCCCCAGTTCTGTTTAAGTCTTGCAATCAAATCCCACTAGCCTTCAAAGTCTGATTCTCTGGGAATTCCTCCTCCTTTTGCCAGACCCCCAGGTTGGGAAGCCTGACGTGGGGCTCAGGACCTTCACTCCAGTGGGTGGACTTCTATGGTATAATTTTTCTCCAGTTTGTGAGTCACCCACCCCCCATTTATGGGATTTGATCTTATTATGATTGCTCCCCTCCAACCATCTCATTTCAGCTTCTTTGTCTTTTGAGGTGGGGTATCTTTCTTTGTCTTTCTGTCTTCCTGTCAATGATTGTTCAGCAGTTAGTTGTGATTCTGGTGCTCTTGGAAGAGAGAGTAAGAACACATCTTTGTACTCCTCCATCTTAAACCAATCCATGGATAGTATTTTGAGATGCAGAGAATATTCAAGACAGAGGGAAAAGCATGAATAAAAAAAGGGATGAAAATTATGAAGTAAAGTGTTGGAAATAGTGGCAAAGAGTTCCATTCAGCTAATAGGCAAAAAGGACTAGGGAGAGTTTTAAGTAAGGTTGGAAAAGTTCAATATGGCTAATGATAGCTTTGATGAGAAAAGAAAGTTCGCTTTATTTACTGTAGCATTTGGAGCGTTTTATAGTGGGACCTTAAAAATGAAAACCATACTTCTTAGAGTAAACAAAAAGATTTCTTTAAAATTGTTTGAAAATGTATTAACTTTAGTAAGACAGGTTATGAGCCTAATCATATCCAGGAAAGAGTGGAGAGTCAAGAGCAGCCATTCCCAATGGCATTTCTCAGGTGCCTGAAGGAGGAAGTGGAAGACCAGAGAGATGAAGTTTACTTTTGCAGCTCTTTTCTGGCAGCACTGAGTGTCTGACCTAGAAAAGACTGTAACGATCTGATGTAACTCATTTGTTTAGTAGATAGAAAATGTAGGTCCAAAATGATTGGTGCTTTGCACAAGATGGTAGAAATTAGTGCCAGAACCAGCGTCTAAAACCAAGGCTTCCTGTCTGTTCATTTATTGATGTTTCCTTGCTATATAAAATGGAAACTAAGCAAGGTGTGAGTGAAGATTATATTTTTTCACTGACAGCAACATGCACTTAAAAAGAACCTCATAAACATGATTTTTTCTTCAAGATTGCAAGCAAGAAAATAACAGGACTTTTTTTTTTTTATTGCTATAAGGAATAGTGGTGTAGCATAAAGGCCAGAAGACTTTTTACTCTCATTGGGTACATTTATTCTCAACCATGTATTCTGACTAAGCTTCAGTTTAGTTTCTGTACTTATAAATTGGGGATAATAATCTGCCTCATCCATTTTATATCAATGGAATTTGAGACACTCAAATGAAATATGTGAAATAAAAATGAATATGGCACAAAAATGAAAAGTGAGAGCTAACACTGAACAACAATGCAAAAGATGCTGTCACTTTAGATTATTTAAGGAGTTTTCTTCTTTATAATTTTATATATTTCTACAATAAATATGTGTTATGTTTATAGTTGAAAACATAAACATTTCCTTTTTAAATCTTGGTGAGACTATATTTGAAAAATATTAGCTGATTTAATATCTAATTTCATCTTCTTAGATCATCTATGTTTGCCGGAATGCCAAGGATGTGGTTGTTTCTTATTACTATTTCTTTTTAATGGTGACTGCTAATCCAGATCCTGGTTCTTTTCAAGATTTTGTGGAAAAATTCATGGATGGAGAAGGTATGAACAGTTTCTTTTTCTGAATTCTTTCAAGGTAAATGATACAAGACAAATGGCATCTCTGGGCAAAAATTTTTGTTGTCCGTTATGGTCTGTTATACTTCCTAGTCCTTAATTAAAACACAGAAATTCTAGAAGGCCTTGAACTTTAGAACAAGCATAGAGTTTCCAGATGCGGATGGAAAATTGCAGAACCTGGATACTCTAGTTTGGTGCCTACAAATAAGTATACAGATGTATGTGTGTCCAATTCTCTCTCATCTCTTTTTATTACAGAAGCACTTCACAGTGTGTTATTTCAACTTCATTGAACAAGAGGGGAAAAAGACAGAGGAGAGAAAATGTTCATTTGTTTCTAAGAAAAATTTCAGATACTACATGGGGCCAGAATTCACAAAGAAGTCTGAATATCTACAAAGTTCTTACTCATTCTAACTACTGTGCAGTCTGAATAATTCAACTAGATTTCTCAGAACAGTGTAAGAGTTACCTGAGCAGAAATTCTGGGAAATTTTGTCTTTTTATTTAACTCCCAACTAAAGCAACTTGAGTATGCAAATTTGAGAAATAAAGGGTTCAGGAGAATCTAGTATTAAGTAAAGAAGGCCATTCTAATCCTGTAGTAATAATTGTAAGGAAAAAAGATAATAACACCATTTTTATATCCACAAAATTTAATATTGACTCAATGAAAATGTGGTATATGTGCATTATGCTTATCTCTACATTTGGAAAATTTTATGCTAAAGTATCATGAATAAAATACATGCCTCAAGATTATCAAACAGGTGTTATAAGGCAGAGAAAGATAATGTACCTCTGCAAAATGAACGAATAAGATCACTATAAAAATCATTATATGACTTTTTCTGTAAAGAAATAAATGTAACAAAACAGAAACAGACCTACCCACATATACAGAAAACAAACTAGTGTTTACCACAGGGGAGGGGGATAGGGAGGGGCAAAATAGATGAAGGGGATTATGAGGTACAAGCTGCTAGTTATAAAATAAATAAGTCACAGGGAAGTAATGGGCAACATAGGGAATATAGTCAATATTTTATTATAACTTTACGGTGTATAATCTATTAAAATATTGAATCACTATGTTGTACAACCACTATAATATTGTAAGCCAACTATACTAAATAAATAAATAAATAAATAAATAAATTGTCGGTAGAGTCAAAGAACAGAAGAGGTATGTAATGATTTAATGCAAAGCAGAGTACTTTGACTCACACATCATTATATTATCATGTCAGCTTTTTACTGGGTAAAATACTTGGATATATGTGAGAGAAGATGAGGGAAGAGAAAGGAAGAAACCGTATATGGTCATACCACATCATCTCCAAAATCTTCTAATTTTTTAGAGTGAGAATGATACTAAGCGTCCCTAAGAGGGCACCTCTTACCATTTAAACTGTGAGTGGTGTAACAAAAATTATATAGCTGCTAGCTTCAGTTACCAAAGCTAGTTTTTTTGTCTGTTTGTTTGTTTTTGCGGTACGCAGTCTCTCACTGTTGTGGCCTCTCCCGTTGTGGAGCACAGGCTCCGGACGCACAGGCTCAGCAGCCATGGCTCACGGGCCCAGCCGCTCCGCGGCATGTGGGATCTTCCCGGATTGGGACACGAACTCGTGTCCCCTGCATCGGCAGGCGGACTCTCAACCATTGCGCCACCAGGGAAGCCCCAAAGCTAGTTTTTAAATGGTACATATGAGACCTGGACTGAATTCTGATCATAATAATGTTGATAATTCCACTACTCAACTCATTTCACTAACAACCTGATTTCACAAACACACACACACACACACACACACACACACACACACACCATTTTCAAAAGTGCTTTCATAAGCTCTGAATCAAATGGATGGAGTCTTCCTTCACTTTTCCTCTGAGTCATAAACCATGTCATAATAATGAAAGTTGGGAATATGTTTCTGTATATAGTTTATTCAACATACTGTGCTGCTTTTGCTGCAGAGAAATTTGCTTCAGATGTGCAGCTGATCTCTAGTTTTCATTCCATGATCATTTATTTATATTTCTTTGTCTGAAGACTCATTTTCAAGCTATATAAAGATGATGCTATGTCCTCACATTATTTTTCTCTCTAATTTTAGTTCCTTATGGTTCCTGGTATGAACACACAAAATCTTGGTGGGAAAAGAGAGAGAATCCACAAGTGCTATTTCTTTTCTATGAAGACATGAAGGAGGTGAGAAACTCAAAACATATGGCAACTTAGTAATTCTCAAAATGTTAGAATTTGACACCATGGTAAATACAAAATTCTGCCTTTAAATAAATGGTGCAGCCAACTCCAAAAGTTAAAATAATCCAGATACTTTAGCACAGATTTGAAGCTAGTAAATAAAAACCTTCTGTAAGTGAATACATATAAACCCAAGTCTCAAAAATTTACCAAAGATAAAAGAAGGAATTTGAGTTCATAAAACAAAACAACAACAACATGCACACACATATGCACACAAGGAATCACAATGGGCAAGAAGAGTTAACTGGTCTCCAAATCCATAGAGGTAGGAATTATCAGACAAGGACCATAAAATAACTATGCTGAACATATTTAAAGAAACAAAAGAAGAAATTAAAAATTTTACAAAGAAACAAGAGATTACTAAAATTGATAAAGCAGATTTTGAAAACCCCCCAGCAAAATAGAATTTCTAAAATAAATTTTAAAAACTAAAATTAGAAAATTAAAACATAGTTTAAATAACAGATAAGACATGGCTAAATAGTGAATTATTAATGTAGAAGATGATGCTGAGGAAAGTCCACAGGATGTACCACAGTGAGATAAACAGAATACTTCAGAAGAGGTAATGAATATGTAAGATAGATTAACAAGGTCTCACATATATCAACTCAAACTTCCAGAAGAAGAGAGTAAAGAGAATGCTGGAACAACAATATGAAAAAGAGTGAGGACATCACAATTTCTTCATAATCTGTTTTTTTTCCAGCTTTTTTAATAATCAGGGTAATTCAAAATAAAAATTACTAGGATGCCTTTTCACATCCACCAGATTGACAGCAATTAAAAACTCTGACAATAATAAATACCAGTCAGGATGTATGTTAGTGAGAAGTAACACATTTCTGTTAAGAGTATAAAAATATACAAACACTATGGAAACAACGTGTTACCTAGGGAGGGCAAACATGCACATAATTTAAGACTCAGGAATTCCACTAGTAGATATATGCTCTTGAGAAACACTGACTTGTGTGTAGTAGTTTATATATACAGCAACCTTCATAGCAGCATTCCCCATGACCATAAAAATTGGAAACAACCCAAATATACATATATTCAGGAATCAATACACGATATATACTATTATTCTACAATTAAATATTATATTGCAATGAAAAGGAATACATTTCAAATGTGCACATCAATTGGGTAAAACCAAACCATATGTTGTCTAGGGTTACATACATGAGCCTCAAATCTACAGAGTAAAGCACAGGATTGATTAGGTCAATTTCAGGACAGCAAGTTTGTTGTTGTTTGTGGAAATTGGAATGGAGAATGAAAAGAATGAAGTTGGAAACTTGCAAATGGAAAAACTCAACCAATTATGAATGTCTTATTGCATACATTCGGTAGTAGTAAGGGTGCTATATTGATTTTTATTCTTTAAAGCACATATGTGCACATATCAAATAATTTTAAAATGAAAGACAAATTACTGGGTCTTTTTATTAAAGGGTAAGAAATATCTTCTTTCTTTCTTTATTTATTTATTCTTTATTAGTACCAAGAAAGCAATTGATATCCATGTCTTATCCACATCTTTGCACAATTATTAAGATTCATGTGGCAGTAATTCTAGAGTTGTTTTGATGAGGACAAATTTAAAATAAAATCATAAGTATTATTTTAGAAACTGAATTATTACTTCTTGATAGAATTTAACACAGAACAAATTGGAATGAGAAGCAACCATGATCTATAGTTTATTTTATTACTTAAATTTGTGTTCTGTAACGAGAATATTGAAGACAGTAAATTTAAAAGGCACACGAAAAAAATGTATTAGTTAATCCAACCATTTCACCCTTCCAAATTGTTCATGTCCATTTACTCCCTATTTTGGTCAATAATGGCCGTGTTTATGTTTCTTCTCTATTTGAGTGAATGAGGAACAGAAGAATAAATGTTTTCTCTTGTTTCTACAACATATCAAGTAGAAAGAGAAAAAGACAGTAACCTTGTTATGTAGAGATACTACCTTTTTTTGTGGAAAACAAGTAAATAAAAAACGTGAGAATACGTGTATGGTACAATGGATTTATATAGGGATTTATGGGAGCAAAAATAGAGTTATCTAACTCAAATTGGAATAGTCGAGGAAATTATCCCAAAGAAGGTGATACTTAAGCTGAAGTTTGACAGGCAAGCTGTAATTTGTAGAACAGAGAATTAGAGAACAGCATTCTGTGTAAAGGGAACTATACACCAGAATAAGCATTATAGTTGGTTTTGAGAATCGTTGCATTGAATGATTAAGCCGAATAATAGGGTATGCTATAGAAGTGACTAGAGATGGGGATGTTTGTAGCTATGGTTCATGAAAATCTGATATTGTTCCATGTTGAGTATTTGACTTTTTACACCCTTTCTTAATCTTTCTGGTTCCCTTGCTTCTCACTAGTTACATCAATAAATTAAAAGAAAATTGAAAGCTGTCTGCATATTTTCAACCTCAAACTTGATCTGTCAAAGGGGACTGTAGTCTTTAAGAGTGTATATTATATTCATAGATAGTATTTATTGAGCATGTATTATGCATAAATGACTAAAATAAATATTTTATAAACAGCATCTCATTTAGTGTTCTAAAAATCTTTGAAGTTTCTTTTATATTCATTTTATGAATGAGGAAAATTATGCTTAGAGAAGTTAAAAAATACCACTTCCCTAAGAAATGTTTTTGCTCACTAGAATCCTAATTCCAATATCAGTGGGGGGAAGAGGAGGGAAGAAAAGTTTTCTTTCTGTGTCCTTTTTTATCCACAAAGTAATGTATTCAATTTTAGTAACTGAGTCTTCAAAATATTTTTTTCTTCTTAGAATATCAGAAAAGAGGTGATGAAATTGATAGAATTTCTGGGAAGGAAGGCATCAGACGAGCTTGTGGACAAGATTATAAAACACACTTCATTCCAGGAGATGAAGAACAATCCATCTACCAATTACACAATGCTACCGGATGAAGTCATGAACCAAAAAGTATCTCCCTTCATGAGAAAGGGTGAGATAGTCATGTTATTTGCCTCCATTGCTGTAGGAAATCATAAGTTGAAATAGTTATAGGCAAACATCTATTAAGGTCTATTCATGCCTGTGGACCCTGCTTGTTTTCTTCAGAGATGTTTCACATTTGAGTGACCAGTTCTGCAGAAGCATAAAATATTAGTACTACTACTAATAAATTACTATTACTTGTTGATTACTTTGTATATGCAGCAAATTATATTAAGAATGACCAGCAGCCACCCCAGCCTCAGTACTAGCACTAATACCACACTCTACTAGCTATTACTTATTAAGTCTTTGTGCCTTGGTGCTGCATCACATACATCATATAAATTGTAAATTCTAATTTTTTTTAAATTCTAATGCAAGAGTTAAGAGAAAATTCTATTATAATTTAATTTTGAGATGAAGAAACAAGCTTAGAACAATTAGTCAGCTTTTCCTTAACCAAGTGGAAGGCATTTTTCAAGACTAAATGGCAAATTTCCAAACTTATCAAATTGTATACTTTAAATATGTACAGTTCTCTGTATATAAATTATACCTCAATAAAGTTGTTTTAAAAAAGACTAAGTTTCAAAACACTTAGTGGTAAATACAGCTTGGCTTAGCAAAAATATCAAAATACAATGAAGTGACATCTATTGGGAGGAGGCATGGTGGTCTTGATGAGATATAGTCAGTTTATAAATCCAAAGGCATGTAGGATATGCAGAGTATTGGGACATCCAGTCTTACTGATATGTGAAGCAGAAACAGAACAGAGAAAATCTTGCTCTTGGAACCAAATTGTCATTGAGAGGGTCAGGGATTTTTTAAACAATTGGAATAACAAACCTGCCACTGGGTGAAAATAGGGCACACATGAAAGAGAGTTAACATGCAGAGTATATTTAAATTATTGAATCCTCAGATTATCTCAGTTTCTTTTCCCATAATGTCCTCATATATTTTTAAGATAAAACAACAAACTTAAAATAATGGCCATGTTTGTAAAGGGCTTTGTACTGTTATACCTTCAGACCCCACATGATTCTCAAGACACATTTTCTATCTTCTGCTTTTTGGGTCTTGTCATTGGGAAAGTTTAGATCTCCTTGAGCTAACGGGGCAATTGAACAATTGATTAATTTAAAATACAAGGTGACTTCCTTCTGTCAGGGGAGGGTTGGATGTGATGAAAAGCAAAAAGAAGAGCCTGCTAGGCTATTGTAACACACAGGTGGGAAACGCTGAGGAGCTTCTTTGTAGCTGGCAGCAGAAATGGAGAGAAGGCAATGGCTATGAAGAAAGTCTGAATATAAATAAAGAATTAGATATTGTGGTTGAAGGATAACTGTTAAGTTTATGGAGTGGATACCTGCTGTTGCCATTAACCAGGTTATGGAAAAGGTCACCAATAAAATGCAATTTTGTAGGGAAGGAAATGAATTTATTTTTAAACTGGGTGAATTTGAGATGCTTGTATGGAATGAAAGTGGTCATATCAGGTAGGCACTTGGATATGAAGACGTAAGTCTGCATTTTAATATTATCAGCATGAAGATGATATTTAATATCTTGGGAGTAGGTAAAACATGGATCTCAGGAGCCCCAGCATTTCAGAGGAAATTGGAGAAGAAAAATTAAGTGAAGTATTGATAGCATAACGGGGAAGGTCAGAGAAATAAATTTGCTGTTTGTTTTGTTTTAACAATCAGGACAAATCCTTGCTTGCACTCTTAAATATATAGTATTTATGGTATATATTTTATTTCTATAATTAAGGATTACAAGAATAAAATTTGATTAGTGTTAATGAAAGTGATGAATATTAGAAAATTTCATTATTCTGGCTGGAAGACATAATATTTACTGTTTTTTTTCTCTTTTGTTACAGGAATTGCAGGAGACTGGAAGAATTACTTTACAGTAGCCCTAAATGAGAAATTTGACATGCACTATGAGCAGCAAATGAAGGGGTCTACACTGAAGTTACGAACCGAGATCTAGGAAGGGTTTTCTTGACACATCTGAGATTAAAGTGTTCTTCTCATCATTCCTTACCTCTTTTATTTTAGACTGGTAGAGAGCGAGTCATGTGAAAGATCATGATCAGGTTCACATGATTATTGAGATCTTCATATAAAAAAGCAAGAAAGATTTTTTTCCCTGCTGTTATCTTTAAAATGTTTTTCCTTTTCTTTCTTTATTACAAATTATTACACAAATCTATAACCTATGAGAATGATGTAGGAACACACAAATTTTTGAAGTTGTTAAAGCCTCATCAAAAATAACCAAACATTCCAAATTCTTTAACTTTGTTGTTACTTTTTTCCATTCGTTAGTACATTTAGTGTATATATATATATATATATATTTATATACATATATGCATAAATATATATATTTACATGGAATTTGAAAACCTTGACAGAAAGAACTAAAGAATAAATAAATATGAGGGTATTAATAGATCTGTTATTTCCTTCCTGATATTTTCTTTCACTTTCTGCAAAATGGCTTAATTTGGAATTTACCTTAGTTTAATGTAAATTTGGGGCATAACAGAACTGATTTCCAGACCTTTATAAATAATCCCAACGAGTGTTATTTATGCTTGAATGTCTTTAGCTAATTTGATATAGTTATGCTTTAGTATTATTTCTGTCATATACACAAGATAATAAAATTAAGCTCTGTAAAGTTTTAAAGAACGTGATATATGCCAGTAAAATAAAATACAAACAAAAGTAAAAGAAGAATTTTTTTTTTATTTAAACAATGTTGTTTTGGCTTATGTCTCCTATTTTTCTCTATTCTCTTGATCATTTTTTTCTATAGCATGTTTCTTTTAACAGTCAGTGCTTCCTTTCTCTAAATCAGAAGACACACAAGATCTTAAAAAATTCACTATGGGTCTTTAGTAGAATAGAATGTCATTACTTCCTAAACTCAAAGATCAAATCTAGGGAGAAAGTGATATATGTTTTCTTATTCTTTGGGGGAAAGGCTAGGAACTTCTCAGCCCCCTATTTAATAATTATGATTTTCAGAATAAAAGATATTTTTTAGTGTAATATTTCTATGCATTATACAAAAATTGAAGAGTCTTGAAAACTTTTAAGATTTTGTTTGGGTTGGGGTGGTAATTAGAATCTCAGTCTCTGGAGGGAACAGCTGTTACATACATACACACATGAATATACCTATACACACATTCAGACTCATTCATTATCATTATTCTTTCTCTGAACCATCTGAGATAAAGACATAATCACCCTTAAATATGCCAGTGTCTATTTCCCCCAAATAAAGCACTTTCCTGTATAATCACAACTATCCAAATCAGGAAATCAATATTGACACAGTACTACCGTCCAATCCATATATTGCAATCACATCCATCCCAACTGCTTCATCAAAGGCTTTTTGTTTTTTCCTTCTGGTCCCGGATCCAATCTGAGATAACATGTTGCATTTTATTATCATAATTCAGATTTCCTTCAGTCTCAACAGCTGCTCAGTATTTTCTGTGTTTCATGACCTTTGCAGTTTTAGAATATAGACTTTTAATTTTGCACAATATCTTCCAATCTTGCCCATCTCAACTCTCAGGACATACAGAAAAATTGTGGCTCTCTCAGCACATCACATCAGAGGGCATGCAATACCAGCCTGTTGCACACTGGTGTTGTCAAACTTGATCATTTGGTTAAATTGGTGTCTGCCCTTTTTCTCTAACATAATGTCAGCTTTTCTATCTTTGTGATTGATTAGTATTTTGTGGGGAGATAATCTAAGGCTATAATTCACTCCCTTGCATTTGGCATCCATTGATTATTTAGCCTAAATCTTTCACCACTAAAATGATTGCAAATTCTGTCAATAGTTTCTATTTCTATCATTCTTAATTTATTGCATGGCATTATATTATAAGAAAGGAATTTTTCTTTCCCCTCATTTATTTATTCATATCAATATGAACTCATGACTTCCCATTTAATTCAAAAGTTATTATATGTCATATCAAAATTTAATTGATACTCAAATTATCTCAGTTCTGGCCAGTGGGAGTCCCTTCAAACTGACTCTGTGCCTTCTTGACATTCCCTTTTCATCTTTTGAGAACTTATTATCTGACTTATGTATTTTCCTTGCATCGGCCTTGGAACAAGCTATTTTTTCCAAGGAATTTGAGTTAATTTAGTGGAAGATACCATTTAGAAATCAAGATTTGAGTATTTTGTGTGCTCATTGTTTCTAGACTGTCATTGCTTCTGAGTCACCTTAGTGCACAGCTATGTCACTCTTCATTTCTCAATATCTTTCTCTATAGATAGATAGACATATAGATACATAGGGGTAAATGAATAGATAAATCTATATATATATATGTAATTTGAATCAAAGTATATATACTATGAAAAATACAAGTTTACATCTACACCTATAACTTCAATAATACTATACAATCTTTTCATTTTCCAAATTTCTAAATTATTTCCCATTATCTTTAATGTACTTATTTTTTGCTTAATCACACCCCTCTTTCCCCATAGTAACCAACCTCATGCTAATGCTACTATCTGCTCTTGCCTGCCACCTACTTGACCCCTAGATTCACTGCCACTTTTTCCTCACCCAGGCATGCTGTTGCCCGCTAGACCCCAGTAACTCTTTAGCCCTTAGTAATGTTACCACTTTCAAGGAAAAGAAATATGAAGAAAAGAAATATGAATTTGAACTTATGTGGTCTTCAGGATTCAATTGAAAACACAGTGGTTATACAAGGCCTCTCCCCTATCTTTTTCTGGGGCCTAGAATCCAACTTTTATCTTCCTAAACTGATAGGGCTGTCAAAAGCTATGCTCAGCTTCTCAGCCACCTTTCAGGAAATCAGAAGTCTTTATGGGATTAGCAGGGTTCGATTCTCTAGATTTCTGTTTCTTCTGGATTTATGGAACAGTATTTTCATTATTTCACCAAAGTAAAATAAGCCCCAAAGAAGCAGAAGGAAAGAAATGATAAAAATTTAAATCATAAATAAGTGAAATTGAATACAGAAAAAAAAATAGAGAAAATTAATAAACTAAAAACTAGTTCTTAAAAAAAAGTCAATAAAATTGACAATCCTCTAGCAAGAGTGGCAAAGATTAAAGGATACAAGATGTAAATCATCAATATCAGGAATGGAAAGAAGAGATGTTACCATAGATTACATAGCCAATAAAAAGATAATAAGAAAATACTATAAACAATTTTATGCACATAAATTTGACAACTTAGAAAAAGATGAACCAATTACTTAAAAACTACAAGCTATCAAAACTCAGACCAGATGAAATATATAACCTGAATAGTCCTGTAACTATTAAAAATTGAATTTTAATTAAAATACTCTTGAAAAAGAAATAGCCATTCCTACGTCACTTCAGTGCAGAATTTTACCAAACATTTAAAGAAGAGTTAAGACCAATTTTACACAATCTCTTCTAGGATACAAAAAAGAAAAGAATGCTTTCCAACTCATAAAACCAATATTATCCTGATACTAAAACCAGACAAACATAGTACAAAAAAGAAAACCATAGGTCAGTATCCATAATGAACTTAAACACAAAAATCCTCAACAAAAGTACTAGTGAACTGAATCTAGCAATATATATATTAACAAAACACACAATATGACCAATTGAAATTCATATTAGATATGTAAGGAGTTTTCAACATTTGAAAATCAATCTATATAGATCACCATATTAATAAGCTAAAGAAGAGTTATCATATGACCATATGAATTGATGTAGGAAAATCATTTTATAGAATTCATTGAAAAAAACTCTCAGCAATTTGAGAATAGAGGAAAACTATATCAACTTGATACAGACTATCTGTAAAAGGCCTACAGCTAATATCACACTCAATTGTGAAAAGACTGAATCCTTTCATCTTAAAATCAGGAACAAGGCAAGAATACCTGTTCTCATCATTCTTATTAAACCTGGTAGTAGAAGCTCTGGCCACTGTAATAAGGCAAAAATAAATAAATAAATAAATAAATAAATAAATAAATAAATAGCACACAGATTGCAAAGGAAGAAAGAGAGCTACCATGTCATGAGTATACTCAGCAACCTTGTGGACATTCCTTCATGACAAAGAAATTAGGTCATTTGTCAATAACTGGAATGGAACTAAGCCTTCCTGTCAACAGCCATGCAAGTCAAAGAACTTAAAACTGAATTCTCCAATCCTAGTCAAGCCATTGGATGACTGGAACCCCAACCAACAATTTGACTATAACCTTGTGAGAGACCCAGAGCCAGAACTATCTTGCTAAGTCATTCCCATATTCCAAACCCTTAGAAACTGCGTAAGATAATAAATGTTTGTTGCTTTATGCTACTACATTTTAGTGTATGTAATTTGTTACACTATAGTATATAATGAATCCAATGTAGAACTGGATATCGCAGATACTAAGTGTACCTCTCCAGACAATGCTAATCAATTACAAAGAGAGAAAGGTGACATTAAGATGCACATAACCTATCAGACTCCAACTTGATCAATAATCAAAGATAACATTTATTTTGTCTCTCTCCAATCTAAATACAGTTAAACTCCACGAAGGCAGGGACTATGTTTTATTCACTGATCAATACAAAGCCTTGTGTATGGTGACTTGTGTACAGTATATATTCATGAATATTAGATGAATGAATGAATGAATGTCTACCCAGGTACATATGTACATCTCTGTTATTAAAAAGAGTTTAAAAAATAAATTCCTTACTTATACCAGTGAAAATGTCATTTTTCTCATTTATATCAACTCTTGAAACCATGGAACATTAATTTTAACTGAATTATATAGTACTTTTGTTCAAATCTCTAAATATTAAGACCAAAGTTGTCTATAAAGGGAAAGATTAATTGTACATATTTTAGAACAACTACTTATAGGAAAAATGTTAAACCAGTCTCCAACTTAGCAACTATTTTAGGGAAGGTCTGTGAGAAGCAATTATGTTAGCCAGCTTTACTAAAAAAACAAAACAATCTGAAATCTCTCATTACCTACAATAACAGAGGGCTAGTCCTAGTTCATATTACCTTTATACTGCCATGCATTTCCAGGATTTAGACAGGCTGAGACTCTGATACATGTTTTTCATTCTGGGACCCAAGCTGAAGAAGCAGCCCCCTTGGGGTACATGTTCATTCTCAAGTTAGACACAGTAAAGAACAAGAGATCCATTGTAAAATGCAATGCCTCTTAAAGCATCATTGGCGTGTTCTCACTTCTGCTCACAATTAATTGGGCAAAGATATCATGGCCAAGTCCAAAGTTATTGGGCAGGAAAGTATATACTCCTTTCCCAGCAAAGTGGAGGACAGTGAATATTTGCCAAGGTTAACATCAACTTCCACAATCTTCTCTTACCTTTTTATAGCCTTCATAATCAGAACTGTTGCTATCTATCTGATATTCTACAGGAAGAATTGCATTATCAAGAGTTCAAGCACTTTGTAGTTTCATTCTTAACCCCCTGCCATCCCTAAAATTCAGTTATTTATTTTCCTGTTAAGAAAATGCTGAATTTATCACACAGTACTCACATTAAGGCCTCTGAGTCTCCCAATATTTGGCCCAAAGTGTAAGAACCATTTGTGACTCTTGGGCCACAGTGAAAACATCAAATTGATCCACACCTTAAAGATCATCCTTGTTGCTTATCTATTTTATACATACTAATTTGTAACTCTTAAAACCATACCTCTATCTTCTTCCTTATCCCCACTGGTAACCACTAGTTTGTTCTCTATATCACATTGCACAGTACTGGGAAATATAGCCATTGTTTTGTAATAACTTTCAATGGAGTATAATCTATAAAAATATTGAATCACTATGTTGTACAACTAAAACTAATATAATATTGTAAGTCAACTATACTTCAATTTTTAAAAAAAGAGAAAGCAAATTAAACAAGGGAGGTATTAGCTGGGCTAAGGTCACGTTAGTCAACTTGCCATGAGATGATCATCTCTGTGGCAATCTATCCAGTGTAAAAAAAAAAAATCATCCATAGTACATAATGACAAATCTAGTGATTTGAAATAAAATCTAGTGATGAGAAGCTAGAGATCTATGCTTTGAGATAATCTTACCCTTAGGTTCAGCCTTATCAAATCTAGGATAGTGTTGATAAAATCCACTGATATGATACTCTCTCTCAAAAACTCACAGTCTTATGCTATGAATAATTCATCTTTATGTATGTATTTTCATTTATTTCAATCTTGATTTCTATACACACACACATATGATCTGCAAACTTATAAGATTTATTTAGTTAGTTATTATGTTTTTTTTTAACATCTCTATTGGAGTATAACTGCTTTACAATGGTGTGTTAGTTTCTGCTTTATAACAAAGTGAATCTGTTATACACATATATATGTTCCTAGGGAGACGCAAACTTATAAGATTTATTCCTAGAGAGAATATTTAGTTACAAAATGTATCCATACAGAAAAATATTTAACACATTTTTTCACCAATCAAATTGACAATGCTTTTTAGGAAAATAATAATTATAGTTTTGTTAGGGTTTTCCCTCTGAAAAATGGGACAAGTTTGCCATGCTGTATATCTTTAGTTCACCCCTCCAGATTCATTCCCCACTTTTTTTTCATCCTGTTCTGTGCACTGGAGGCTGATGCATATGGATTACATCAACAGGATTCTGGGCCCTCTGGTTTCTATTTGCCCGGAGATCTGAGGGAATAAAGATGGTGAAGTCAAGTTGATTAATTCCTGACTCTTTCCCATGAAGTCAAATTAATTGAGCTGCATACTTCAATCAAATTAACTGGAAAAGTCTTACTAAAATGGAGAAGGACCCTGCAGGGGTTTGCTTCATATATTTTGGGGACTTTGTTGTCTTGTGTGTATATATTTATAATTTTTTTATTACAAATTCAACTTCACTACTAGTAATTAGTATGTTCAGATGAGTTCGCTCCAGCACTGTTGGTGGGAATGTAAATTGGTGCAGACACTGTGGAAAATGGTATGGAAGTTCTTTAAAAATACTAAAAATAGAGCTACCATATGATCCAGCAATCCAATTCCTGGGTATGTATACAGAAAATACAAAAACTCTACTTCAAAAAGATACATGCAATCCCAATGTTCATAGCAGCACTATTTTCAATAACCAAGAAATGGAAACAATCCAAGTGCCCATCAACAGATGATTGGCTTAAGAAGATTTGGTATGTATACAATGGAATATTTCTCAGCCATAAAGAAGAATGAAATATTGCCATTTGCAGCAACATGGATGGACCCAGAGAATATTATACTTAGTGAAGTAACTTAGATAGAGAAGACAAATATTATATGACATCACTTATATGTGGAACCTAAAAGATAGTACAAATGAATCTATATACAAAACAGAAATAGACTCACAGACATAGAAAACAAATTTATGGTTACCAAAGGGGACAGGGAGGGGGAGGAGGGATGAATTAAGAATATTTATAAGAATAGAGTAGGATAATTAAATAGTTTAGAAATCACACTAACATATTAAAGAAAGGGAATTTTAAGGGGGTTTGGGAGACTTGTAATTTAATGACCACTCAAGAAAAGAATCCAGTAACCTAGAAACAATTTACATTACCTTGCAGGAACACCAGGTGCAACCAATCACCAGACACACTCAAACCACAAATCCTGATAAACAATAGGTAAGGGGTCTGAATCTTCTTACATGGTAAGTCAGGGAGTGAATAGTCCTTGAAGAGTAGCATTTCTGTATATAGCCAAGACAGGAATATAGGTGAAAGGGGAAAAAAAAAAAAAAAACTAGGTGAAAGGGGACATTGTACTGAAACCTGAGATGAATTACTATATATCAGTATAGGTTACCACCCTTCAGCTAAATATGCATATGACTTAAATAGCACCATGACAGTCTTGGTTAAACCTTATAAGGTCAAAGGAGGAGCTAATGATGTAAGCCTTGATGTCTGCCAAAGAATAAGGAAGGAGGTGGTCTTCTCCTCCTCCCCATTTTTCTTTTGTTTATAAAAATAAAGTCCTCTCAGACCTAAGGGCAGAGCCTTCTCGCCTGCAGGCTAGTATTTCTCACATGCATCCTGAATGCTAATAAACTCAATCTTTGCCTGCCACTTTGCCTCTGGCTAGAATCTTTCTGTGCTGAGACAAAAGAACCTGAGCTTCCACAAGTCCTGACACCAGATGAGCAGTTTCAATTAAAAAAAACAATGAGTTTGAGTCCTCTCCTAATTCAGTGATCATAGGTTCAAGTCCCAATCTGAGTTTTGGTTGGTTTCGAGTCCCACCAGAGAAGGAGTGCGGTTTCAGTATGAGATTAACAGATACAAACTACTATACATAAAATAGATAAACAACAAGGATTTACTGTATAGCACAGGGAACTATATTCAATATCTTATAATAACCTACAATGGAAAATAATCTGAAAAAATACATATGTATATAAAACTGAATCACTTCGCTGTACACCTGAAACAAACACAATATTGTAAATCAACTATATACTTCAATTAAAAAAAAAGATATTTGGATTTGTTAAACGGACATCTTGTATCACATTAAAGAGAGAAATTATGCTGTGAAACTATACATATTTTTAGAGGTTTTAAGATCTGTTCATAAGTTTGCCAATCAAAAAATGCTAATATAACAAACAGTTCTTTGTTTGCATTAGAGATTAAAGTTTTTAAAGGTTAAAAATTGTAATACATATATAATTAGGAAAGCTGCTAAAAATAATAGTATTTCAATATATGAAAAATGTAAGATATATGTTGTCTGCAAAAATACAATCTAAAAAGTGGAAATATTTTTGTTAAGAGAAAAAGAGAGTAATTTTGTCCTAGAGCTGGTTGTTTCTAAATGCGAAAGAAAATAAGGGACAAACTAAATATTAGTTTTCCCTCATGTTCAGTAATATTACCACAATTCCCTTGTTTTCATTATGACACATTTTTCCTTGGCTATATCTAGTGATCCTAATGCCTGAATCCCTACACTGCCATTTTTCTAGACTATAAATCCCCAGTCTCCTGCAATGAGAGAAATGGGGCAGACATGGGGCATGCTGAGAACCTGAGGATCATTTTCTGGTTACAAGGCATGTAGACAGGCAAACTAGGAATGCTTTTCCCTTGCTTTTCAGACTAAACTGTAAAAGCATCTAATTGCCTCTAGTTGTTCTGCCTTTCTGTAACTCTGTAGCAGCTTGACATTCAAGTTGTTTCTTGTTTTCTTCCCTGAATCACAGGACAGAAAATATCTTAATCTAGATTTTCTCCAAGGGATTCAAATAAAATATTTGTATAGGATGTTCACAGAAGATGACAATAAAAAATATTTACATCTTCATATTTTGTTGAATGAGAGGTTTCAACTTCAAATTCCATTATTGTACAGATCTAAAAACTCAAAGATTTTAAAAACTTTGTCCTTTGTCAGTATCATGATTTCAGTATCTAGAGACAGAAAGGAACCAAGTAATAGAAAATATTTTGGTCATATGGAAAATGACAAGAGTTTCAAACAAGTTTTTTTTCTATTTTGAATCAGGTGTTTTTACCACAGTCACCACTATTACTAGGTGGCTAAGAAAGGTGATATAGAGACCTGCCTCTAGATGGTACAGGCCTTATCTAATATGCACACTATGCTCCACATTTTCTTGGCTGCATTTCCTTTTCCCTTTGATCCTACACAGGGAGCATGCTCTTGCTTGTTGAATTTATGCTGGCACTTCTAGAGGTATGGATAAATCACTTTTAAGTGAGGGTTTTGGGTTTTCGTGTTTTTGTTTTTTTTTTGCGGTACGCGGGCCTCTCACCGCTGCGGCCTCTCCCGTTGCAAAGCACAGGCTCCGGACGCGCAGGCCCAGCGGCCATGGCCCACGGGCCCAGCCGCTCCGCAGCACGTGGGATCTTCGCGGGCCAGGGCACGAACTCGTGTCCCCTGCATCGGCAGGCGGACTCTCAACCACTGCGCCACCAGGGCAGCCCTAAGTGAGGGTTTTTAATAGAAGCCCTGAAGCCATGAAAGAGCATCTGTATTTTACTTGGTCTTTATTGTTGAAATCAGAAGCAAAAGTCAAAGCAAAAGTAAAGGGCCTTCACTTACTGCACATAATCATCTGAGAGCAGTTAATTACAGTTGCTAAACTTAGTAGATTTCCATGGGCTCTTTGTTTCATTTTATTTACCACCACAAGAGACAACAAAAAAGCCTTCTGGTAAGCTTTTAATGCTTAAAATAACAACAGACGTTTTTACAGTTTAGTCATCAACTTCATACAGTTCTATAGACTTCCTTTTTTTGCCTCCCTAATGCATAGGATGGATTATCTCAGTTGACTGAAACAACATATAGAGTGAAAGCTTCCATTAACCAATTGCAGTAGAAACAAAATCTGGACCTTCAGGTTTTTTGTTTGTTTGTTTTTTTGCGGTACACGGGCCTCTCGCTGTTGTGGCCTCTCCCGTTGCGGAGCACAGGCTCAGCGGCCATGGCTCACGAGACCAGCCGCTCCGCGGCCTGTGGAATCTTCCCGGAGCGGGGCACGAACCCGTGTTCCCTACATCGGCAGGCAGACTCTCAACCACTGCGCTACGAGGGAAGCCCTGGCCCTGATTCTTAACTTGAGGATATTCATTTAAAGCTCCCAGGAGGGGCTTCCCTGGGAGGCCCGCGTACGGCAAAGAAAAAAAAGAGCTCTCAGGAGTTTAAAGGTAAGTTAAATTTGACTGTACTTATTCTAATAATACTTTTCAGTTTTTTAAGAGTCATAATGTTGCTTTAGAATATTAAACTCATGCAAAATTTGAATCCAGTTCAGGAATTATTAAAATACCCTGATGTGATTAGTTCACCTTCAATGTATGATCCATAATAACCAGATATTGGAAAAAACACAAATATTCCAAAAGTTACAAAAACCTGTGTATAAATTAAATTAAACATTTCATTGTACAGTTTTCATACATGAAACAAGGTTAAAATGCATAATATCTCCCTTTAGAAATGGTTCTGAATGAAATTATATATAATCAGGTAAAAATATATGAGTATTAAAGGAAAACAAATATTATTAAAAGAAATCATTAGTGTGATCCAGTTTTTCTAAAAGTAATTTCCTATGCACTTTAGTAGTCTTTTCCATATATATGAAGCACTTTAGTGTGTGTGATATTGAGCAAAAAAGAATACTGTTTCTTTATTTTTTCTACCTTGAATATTTTTTGAATCTCTAATTAGCCAAACGTTGCGGTCAAAATCAAATCACAGCTTGTTCTAGAGATCTACCAACCAACCACCTTACCATAACTTGGCACTTCTCCTATATCATGTTGTATTAAAATTTCAATGTTTATATTTAGAAGGTAGTGTAGAATAGTGATTAAGATTGCTGGCCCTGTAGTCAGACTATGTGGGTTCAAACCCAGTCCTGCCACTAACTGATAATGAGACCTGGGCAAATTACTTAAGCTTTCTCTATACTGATTTTCCTCTTGGTAAAATAGGGATAATAGAACTTAAATTAGAAGATTTTTTCAATGATTGAATAACATAATACATGCACTGAAAGCAGGGTTGTGTGTATATATAAATGTGTGTGTGAATGTGTATGTATTTTGAATAACGAATTAGAATGTAAACTCCTTGTTGATTGGGTCTATGACCTACTGATACTTCCCAGTATATCCCAAAGTGCTAACTTGATAATCAAAATTATAATGGAAAGATAAAAGAATTAAAACCCTGATTATTCCACCTAGAATATTAGAGAAACTTCATTTCATTTCAATATACATTTATTAACCTCATTACAGTAAAGGCCTTGGAATTACAAAGTCAAATATATATTTCAATCTACGGACAAGGAACCTAAATTCTAATCAGGGAAACACGTTGTAAACAGATAATAACAACATACTAAAATATATAAAATAATATCAGTATATTTAGTATATGGAAATGGAGAAGAAAGAGTAATTAATTTTTCTTTAGGTCACCAGGAGAGCTTTTCAGAGGATGTGAAACTTGTACAAGAGTTTGAGAAAAGAATGAGTTACCTGGATAGACAAGAGAAATAAGAGTATCAGCTCAAAGACAGAAACATGCACATGCAACACCTAGATGTAAGGGGGTGGGTCTATCATTTTTAAAAACTAGAGAGGGTCAGAGAAGTTTAATTGGAAAAACCATGGCAAAGCTCTTTAAACTTTATCCTTTCAACGTGGGGTTGTGATCAGGTGTTACAGAGATCATGATAGTTAGCAGGTGAAAGGGAGGAAGTGAGCTTAGAGATAAGGAGACTAATTTTAAGCCTATTGCCTGAGTACAGGGTGAATGATGATAAGGACATAAATTAAGGCAGATTGTGGGGGATAATAATAATGATAATATTAATAATGGCTACCATTTACCAAATACACCCACCATGTTTTATGAACATTCATGTTACATCCATCTTCTGATTTCTCCATCACAATAGCTCTATAAAGTAAATAAGTCATTACCTCTGTTTTAAGATTGGGAAGTTGAGCTTAAGTTTATGATTTGTCCAGAGTCCCACTGATAGTAAATGACAGATTTGGCATAGAATTCTGAATCTAGAGATCTTAGTCTTAACCACTAAGCTCATGAAGAGAAGCTGCTTTTCCCAGGGATACTTGAAAGATAAAAACAATCAGATTTATGAGCCAATTGGATTTGGAAGGGTCAAGGAGAAGGCAGAATCTAAGATGACTTCCAGCTTTCTGACTTAAGTGGTGGAGTGAATGTGGTATCACCAAAATATGAGGTATGTAGGGAATCTAGGACAAGAACTTGTTCACTGGAGAGCAAGGCTAATGAGTTAAATTTGTAATTACTGAATTAGACTTGGCTGAGGAACTCTGGGGAAAGACAGGCAGTAGCAGTAGCTGTTGGATATATAGGTCTGGAGCTCAGATCAGAAAATTTAAAAAAAAGATTATCTTCTGGAGGCATCAGCTTACAGGTGGTTGTTCAAACCATGGAAAAGAGTGTAAAATAAGGAAGTCAACCATGGGACTCAAAGGAAAAACAATACTTCTGACCTAAATAGGTAGAAATATTTTTTTGGAAATTGAGAATAAACAAAGAGATGGGAGATCAATGTGACAGTGGTCCTATATTATCCACAATATGTTTGGCTATACTACTGCAAAACAAACAAACAAACAGCAAAATATCAATGGTTTAACATATTAAATAATTATTTTTCACTGCCACAGTATGAGGAAGATCATCTCAATCTTGTACCTAAGCATTCGAACACACACACTCCAAGGGCTCCATGGCAGTGAAAGAGAGGACCGCAGGGTGGAGGAATGGTTTTACATCATCCACAGCCCATCAGCTAGAACTCAGTCACATCCTCCCAATCTAACTGCGAGGGAGACTGAAACATAGTCTTTATGCTCAGAAAGAGATAAAAGTGCTGTGAATGCAAAGCACTTTTCCTGCCCCAGCCCCTGTTCTATCACCAGTGCCTGGAAATAGTATTTGGTATCCAGTAGTTTCCAGCAAATACTATTAAATAAATATATCAAAATGTGTTATTTTGACAGGACGGGAAAGAAACAACTTCTAACTGTGCACTTTTTAAACTTTACATTTCTTATGCTTTCTTTTCACAGTTAGGAATTCATGAAACTTAGCCAAAATCGACAAGAAATATTACAGTACCAGTATGATTAAACCATACCCCAATGTTGTCATAAATTTACTTTCGAGTTATAACAAACACAAAAAGTAACTTTTCATTATCTACTGGTATTGAAACTATATGGTTTTTATAAATCCCCAAACATTTTGGTTAAAAAAAACCAACTTATATCACTAATGCCTAATTATATATTCCTCTCCCAGTGATGTTCAGAAACATCCCAGAATCAGTTGCATATCACCAGGCTCTTACACGAGGACAAAACTGCTGTTGAAACTATGCATAATGGCAGGTTAGTGGACATCCCTATTCTGGCAGATTCTAACCAGAAACTTAGTATATCCCAGACACTCTTAATCACCCTGAAATTTCTAGTTTCTTACTACATAATTTGGCAAAGTATTCACACACTACTCCTCACTTTGTATACTCCAGGCACACAGACCTTACTACTCTCTTTCCCCTCACAGGGTCTTTGCACATGCTATTTCCTGGCTGGAAAGTTCTCTTTTCCAAATTAACTCTTGCTCATTACTCAGGGGAAACATTTCTAAGCAGCTTGACTCTGTCAATTTCCCTCAATTTGTGGATACACCTCTGCCTCATAGCAGTTACCACTGATGAAAATTTCAATTTATTGGCATGATTGTTTGATAAGTATTTATCTTTCCCACCCACTTTTCTAAGCACCATGAAGACAGCCACATTTTTCCCCCTCATCATTAGATTCTCCAGTGCACAGTGACTGCCAGATATTAAATAATAATATTCAATGCTAATAGTAATATTCAATAAATTTTTAATTAATTTATTTTGCTTTCATGACAGTGTTCTTTATATCAGTATGTATGAGCTTAGATAGAATAATTTACCAATCCACTCTGTAATCTAAGGGGATGGAAGTACTAACTTAGGTCACTCCTGATTTTACAGTTAAAAAGGTCCAGTGCAGTTAAGGGGCTTGTTCAAATGTCCATTGTGATGCACTGGAGCACTGTTGTAAAGACAATTTCTCCTTACTCCAAAGTTCAGTAACTATTATTTAACATAGCACATAAATGAAATGAATTGTGCAATACCTCTTTAGTTTTTATAATACCTTCTTTTTCCACTGATTCATAATGCACAGTACTGTGATCTAGGCTGCTAGATCTAGAGTAATGAAGTGTTACTTTATTTGATACAATATAAATTGATTTTTAATTTGATTGATACTATTAAAATAAAGACCATTTAACCTGCTCCCCTTTGTTTAAAATCTAGTCTCTCCCACCAACAGTGCAAGAGGGTTCCCTTTTCTCTACACCCTTTCCAACATTTATTGTTTGTAGACTTTTTGATGATGGCCACTCTGACTGGTGTGAGGTGATACCTCACTGTAGTTTTGATTTGCATTTCTCTAATGATTAGTGATATTGAGCATCCTTTCATTTGTTTGTTGGCAATCTGTATATCTTCTTTGGAGAAATGCCTGTTTAGGTCTTTTGCCCATTTTTGGACTGGGTTGTTTGTTTTTTTGATATTGAGCTGCATGAGCTGCTTGTATATTTTGGAGATTAATCTTTTGTCAGTTGCTTCATTTGCAGATATTTTCTATGGAGAAAAGTATGGAGGTTCCTTAAAAAACTAAAAATAGAACTACCATATGACCCAGCAATCCCACTACTGGGCATATACCCTGAGAAAACCATAATTCAAAAATTGTCATGTACCACAATATTCATTGCAGCACTATTTACAATAGCCAGGATGTGGAAGCAACCTACGTGTCCACTGACAGATGAATGGATAAAGAAGATGTGGCACACATATACAATGGAATATTAGCTATAAAAAGAAACAAAATTGAGTTATTTGTAGTAAGGTGGATGGACTTAGAGTCTGTCATACAGACTGAAGTAAGTCAGAAAGAGAAAAACAAATACTGTATGCTAACACATATATATGGAATCTAAAAAAAAAAAATGGTTCTGAAAAACCTAGGGGCAGGACAGGAATAAAAATGCAGATGTAGAGAATGAACTTGAGGACACGGGGAGGATGAAGGGTAAGCTGGGACAAAGTGAGAGAGTGGTATGGACATATATACACTACCAAATGTAAAATAGATAGCTAGTGGGAAGCAGCCGCATTGCACAGGGAGATCAGCTCAGTGTTTTGGGACCACCTAGAGGTGTGGGATAGGGAGGGTGGGAGAGAGACGCAAGAGGGAGGGAATATGGGGATATATGTATACATATAGCTGATTCACTTTGTTATACAGCAGAAACTAACACACCATTGTAAAGCAATTATACTCCGAAAAAGATGTTAAAAATATAAAATTGAAAGCAAAAAAGAAAAAATCTAGTGTTTCAAAAATGGACAGCAAGCTGGATGGGTATCTTCAGGTCAGATTTAGTGGACGTTCAGGGTGTCCCCCTCTTTTGCAGCACTGTTAAGAAGTGGTCCCAGGTGGAGTCATTTGATAGCTGACCATATGAACTTCTGATCTCCACCTATCCCAAACTGGTAAGATGTTTTCACTTGTTTGTACTAGCTGATTAGTTACTGATCCATATATGTAAGCCCACTGACATGCAGATCACTTGATAAGTGAACACATGTAGCAGTTGTGGGACTTTTTTATCTTAAATCACAAAAACTCACTTCTTATTTTGAAAAGTCTGCAATCAGATGGAGGCTATATCTGAGGGAAAATTAATGCAATTGTCTTTTCTTTTTAAAGTCAAATAAAAAAATTTTAAACTGCTTATATAAAGGATTTACATTAGAGTATATATACACATATAAACTTTTTATACTTTTTTTTTTTTTTGGCCACATGTGGCATGCAGGATCTTGCATGTGGGATCTTAGTTCATCAACCAGGGATCGAACCCGCTCCCCCTGCAGAGGAAGTGCAGGGTCTTAAGCACTGGATGACCAGGGAAGTGCCAAACATTCTGTATGTTTTAATGTTTAAATATTTTGCTTATTTTAATATTTTAAACATATTTTGTAAAATATTTTATTATTTCAAACATATTTTATGAATATGTTTAGAAGTATTTTGCAGTAAATTTAAACAACTTCTGATTTCAGTATACAATTTCAGAAAGGAGAATTTAGACAGGACCATCAAGGTGGTAGAGGAATAAGATGTGGTGATCCCCTTCCTCCCCACAAATACATCAGAAATATATCTACATGTGGAACAACTCCTACAGAACACCTACTGAATGCTGGCAGAAGACCTCAGACTTCCTAAAAGGCAAGAAACTCCCCACGTACCTGGGTACGGCAAAAGGAAAAACAGAGACAAAAGAAGAGGGACGGGACCTGCGCATCTGGAAGGGAGCTGTGAAGGGGGAAAGGTTTCCACACACTAGGAAGCCCCTTCACTGGTGGAGAAAGGGGGTGAGCAGGTGTGGGGGAGGAAACTTCAGAACCACGGAGGAGAACGCAGTAACAGGGGTGCAGAGAGCAAAGTGGAGAGATTCCCACACAGAAGATCGGTGCCAACCAGCACTCACCAGCCTCGGGCTTCGGAGGTCAGATCCCAGGGAGAGAACAGGGGTTGGCTGTGTGAACACAGCCTGAAGGGGGCTAGTGTGCCATAGCTAGCTGGGGGGGAGTCCAGGAGAAAGTCTGGAACTGCCTAAGAGGCAAGAGACCACTGCTTTGGGGTGCGTGAGGAGAGGAGATTCCTTCCCTGTCTGCCCACAGAAGGTAGAACACCGCCTAAACGAGCTTCAGAGACGGGAGCTAGCCGCAGCTATCAGTGCGGACCCCAGAGACCGGCATGAAATGCTAACGCTGTTGCTGCAGCCACCAAGAATCCTGTGTACAAGCACAAGTCACTATCAAGGCCTCCCTCCTGGGAGCCTGTGCAGCATGCCACTGCCAGGGTCCCATGAGCCAGGGACAACTTCCACGGGAGGACACACGGCATGCCTCAGGCTGTTGCAACATCATGCTGAACTATGCCACCACAGACTCACCCCACATTCGGTACCCCTCCCTCCCCAGAGCCTGAGTGAGTGAGAGCCCCCTAATCAGGCACTCTGTTAGCTCCCTCCTGTCTGGGGGAAGAACAGATGCCAGAGAGGAACCTACATTCACAGGCAGGGCCAAATCCAAAGCTGAACACCAGGAGCTGTGCGAAAAAAGAAGAGAAAGGAAAACTTTTCCATGCAGCATTAGGAGCAACGGATTAAATCTCCACGATCAACTTGATGTACCCTGCACCTGTGGAATACTGAATAGACAACGAATCACCCCAAAATTGAGGAAGTGGACTTTGGGAGCAACGGTAGACTTGGGTTTTGCTGTATGTGACTGACTAGTTTCTGATTTATATGTTTATCTTAGTTTAGTGTTTAGCACTTGTTATCATTGGTGGATTTGTTTATTGGTTTGGTTGCTCTCTACTCTTTTTTTATTACTATTTTTAATTTTAATAATTTTTAATTTAATAACTTTATTTAATTTTATTTATTATTTTTTCTTTCTTTCTTTTACTTTCTCCACTCTCTTCTGAGCCATGTGGCTGACAGGGTCTTGGTGCTTGGGCCAGGTGTCAGGACTAAGCCTCTGAGGTGGGGACTCTGAGTTCAGGACATTGGTCCACCAGATACCTCCCAGCCCCAGGTAATATAAATTGGTGAAAGCTCTCCCAGAGATCGTCTCAGCACCAAGAAAGACCAAGCTCCACTCAACAACCAGCAAGCTCCAGTGCTGGACACGCCATGCCAAAAATCTAGCAAGACAGGAACACAACACCACCCATTAGCAGAGAGGCTACCTAAAATGGTAATAAGTTCACAGACACCCGACAACACACCACTGGACGTGGTCCTGCCCACCAGAAAGACAAGATCCAGCCTCATCCTGCAGAACACAGGCACAAATCCCTTCCACCAGGATTCCTACACAACCCACAGAACCAACCATACCCACTGGGGGCAGACACCAAAAACAATGGGAAGTATGAACCTGCAGCCTGTGAAAAGTAGATGCCAAACACAGTAAGTTAAACAAAATGAGAAGACACATAAAAACACAGCAGATGAAGGAGCAAGGTAAAAACCTACCAGACCAAACAAATGAAGAGGAAACAGGCAGTCTAAGAGAAAAGAATTCAGAGTAATGATAGTAAAAATGATCCAAAATCTTGGAAATAGAATGGAAAAAATACAAGAAACGTTTAACATAGACTTAGAAGAAATAAACAGCAAACAAAGATGAGCAGCACAATAAATGAAATTAAAAATTCTCTAGAAGGAATCAATAGCAGAATAACTGAGGCAGAACAACGGATAAGTGACCTGGAAAACAAAATAGTGGAAGTAATTACCACAGAGCAGAATAAAGAAAAAAGAATGAAAAGAATTGAGCACAGTCTCAGAGAACTCTGGGACAACAATAAAACACACCAACATTCAAATTATAAGGATCCCAGAAAAAGAAGAGAAAAAGAAAGGGACTGAAAAAATATTTAAAGAGATTACATTTGAACGTCCCTAATATGGGAAAGGAAATAGTCAATCAAGTCCAGGAAGTGCAGAGAGTCCCATACAGGATAAATCCAAGGAAAAATATGCCAAGAGACACATTAATCAAACAACCAAAAATTAAATACAAAGAAAAAATATTAAAAGCAGCAAGGGAAAAGCAACAAATAACTTAAAAGGGAATCCCCATAAGGTTAACAGCTGATCTTTCAGCAGAAGCTCTGCAAGCCAGAAGGGAGTGGCAGGACATATTTAAAGTGTTGAAAGGGAAAAAACTACAACCAAGATAACTCTAACCAGCAAGGAGTTTATGCAGATTCAATGGAGAAATTAAAACCCTTACAGACAAGTAAAAGCTAAGAGAATTCAGCACCACCAAACAGGCTTTAAAACAAATACTAAAGGCAGGAAACACAAGAGAAGGAAAAAAATTACAATAAAAAACCAAAACAATTAAGAAAATGGTAATAGGAACATACATATTGATAACTACATTAAATGTAAATGGATTAAATGCTCCAACCAAAAAAAAAAAAAATAGTCTGGCTGAATGGACACAAAAACAAGACCCACATATATGCTGTCTACAAAAGACCCACTTCAGACTTAGGGACACATACTAACTAAAAGTGAAGGGGTGGAAAAAGATATTCCATGGAATGGAAATCAAAAGAAAGCTGGTGTAGCAATTCTCATGTCAGACAAAGTAGACTTTAAAATAAAGACTATTACCAGAGACAAAGAAGGAAACTACATAATGATCAAGGGATCAATCCAAGAAGAAGATATAACAATTGTAAATATTTATGCACCCAAAGTAGGAGCACCTCAATACATAAGGCAAATGCCAACAGCCATAAAATGGAAAATCGACAGTAACACAATAATAGTATGGGACTTTAACACCCAACTATCACCAATGGACAAATCATCCAAAATGAAAATAAATAAGGAAACACAAGCTTTAAATGATACATTAAACAAGATGGACTTAAATGATATTTATAGGACATTCCATCCAAAAACAACAGAATACACTTCTCAAGTGCTCGTGGAACATTCTCCAGGATAGATCATATCATGAGTCACAAATCAAGCCCTGGTAAATTTAAGATAATTGAGATCATATCAAGTATCTTTTCTTACCACAGCTCTATGAGACTAGATATCAATTACAGGAAAAAAAACTGTAAAAAATACAAACACATGGAGGCTAAATAATACACTACTAAATAACCAAGGGATCACTGAAGCAATCAGAGGAAATAAAAAAAAAAAAAACCTTGAAACAAATGACAATGAAAACACAAAGGCCCAAAACCTATGGGATGCACCAAAAGCAGTTCTAAGAGAGAAGTTTATAGCAATACAATCCTATCTCAAGAAACAGGAAATATCTCAAATAAACACCCTAACCTCACACCTAAAGCAACTGGGGAAAGAAGAACAAAAAAAACCCAAGGTTAACAGAAGGAAAGAAATCATAAAGATCAGATCAGAAGTAAATCAAAAAGAAATGAAAGAAGCAATAACAAAGATCAATAAAACTAAAAGTTGGTTCTTTGAGAAGATAAACAAAATTGATAAACCATTAGCCAGACTCATCAAGAAAAAAAGGGAGATGATTCAAATCAACAGAATTAGAAATGCAAATGGAGAAATAACAATGGACACTGCAGAAATACAAGGGATCATGAGAGATTACTACAGGCAACTATATGCCAATAAAAAGGACAACATGGAATAAATGGACAAATTCTTAGAAAAGCACAACCTTCTGAGACTGAAACAGGAAGAAATAGAAAATATAAACAAACCAATCACAAGCACTGAAATTGAAACTGTGAGTAAAAATCTTCCAACAAACTAAAGCCCAGGACCAGATGGCTTCACAGGCAAATTCTATCAAACATTTAGAGAAGAGATAACACCTATCCTTCTCAAACTCTTCCAAAATATAGCAGGGGGAAGAACACACCCAAACTCATTCACAAGGCCACCATCACCCTCATACCCAAACCAGATAAAGATGTCACAGGAAAATAAAACTACAAACGAATATCACTGATGAACATAGATGCAAAAATCCTCAACAAAATACTAACTAACAGAATCCAAGAGCACACTGAAAAAATCATACACCATGATCAAGTGGGGTTTATCCCAGGAATGCAAGGATTCTTCAACATATGCAAATCAATCAATGTGATACACCGTATTCACAAAATGAAGGAGAAAAATCATATGATCATCTCAATAGATGCAGAAAAAGCTTTCAACAAAATTCAACACCGATTGATGATAAAATCTCTCCAGGAAGTAGGCATAGAGGGAACTAACCTCAACATGATAAAGGGCATATATGACAAACCCACAGCCAACATCATTCTCAATGGTGAAAACTGAAATTATTTCTACTAAGATCAGGAATAAGACAATGTTGCCTACTCGCACCACTATTATTCAATATAGTTTTGGAACTTTTAGTCAAAGCAATCAGAGAAGAAAAAAATAAAAGGAATCCAAATCGGACAAGAAGAAGTAAAACTGTCACTGTTTGCAGATGACATGATACTATACATAGAGAATCCTAAAGATGCTACCAGAAAACTACTAGAGCTAATCAATGAATTTGGTAAAGTAGCAGAGTACAAATTTAATGCACAGAAATCTCTTGCATTTCTATACACTAATGATGAAAAATCTGAAAGAGAAATTAAGGAAAAACTCCCATTTACCATTGCATCAAAAAGAATAAAATATCTAGGAATAAACCTACCTAAGGAGACAAAGGACCTGTAAGCAGAAAAGTATAAGACACTGATGAAAGTAATTAAAGATGATAAACACATGGAGAGATATACCAATTTCTTGGATTGGAAGAATCAACATTATGAAAATGACTATATTACCCAAAGCAATCTACAGATTCAATGCAATCCCTATCAAACTACCATGATATTTTTCACAGAACTAGAACAAAAAATTTCACAATTTATATTGAAACACACAAGACACTGACTAGCCAAAGCAACCTTGAGAAAGAAAAATGGAGCTGGAAGAATCAGGCTCCCTGACTTTAGAGTATACTACAAAGCTACAGTAATCAAGACAGTATGGTAGTGGCACAAAAACAGAAAAATAGATCAATGGAACAGTATAGAAAACCCAGAGGTATACCCACACACTTATGGTCACCTTATCTGTGATAAAGGAGGCAAGAATATACAATGGGGAAAACATCATCTTCAATAAGTGGTGCTGGGAAAACTGCACAGCTACATGTAAAAGAAGGAATTTAGAACACTTCCTAACACCATACACAAAAATGAACTCAAAATGGATTAAAGACCTAAATGTAAGGCCAGACACTCTAAAACTCTTAAAGGAAAACATAGAACACTTTATGATGTAAATCACAGCAAGATCCTTTTTGACCCACCTACTAGACAAATGAAAAGAAAAGAACAGACAAATGGGACTTAATGAAACAAAAGCTTTTGCACAGCAAGGGAAACAATAAGGAAGACGAAAAGACAACCCTCAGAATGGGAGAAAATATTTGCAAACAAAGCAACTGACAAAAGATTAATCTCCAAATTATACAAGCAGCTTATGCAGCTCAATACCAAAAAAATAAAAAACCCAATCCAAAAATAGACAGAAGAGCTAAATAGACATTTCTCCAAAGAAGATATACAGATTGCCAACAAACACATGAAAGGATGCTCAACATCACTAATCATTAGAGAAATGCAAACCAAAACTACAATGAGGTACCATCTCACACTGGTCAGAATTGCCATCATCAAAAAATCTACAAACAGTAAATGCTGGAAAGGACGTGGAGAAAAGGGAACACTCTAGCAGTGTTGGTGGGAATGTAAATTGATACAGCCATTATGGAGAACAGTATGGAGTTTCCTTAAAAAACTAAAAATAGAACTACCCTAGGCCCCAGATTCCCACTCCTGGGCATATACCCTGAGAAACCCATAATTCAAAAAGACTCATGTACCACAATGTTCTTTACATCACTGTTTACGATAACCAGGACACAGAGGCAACCTAAGTGTCCATCAACAGCTGAATGGGTAAAGAAGATATGGCACCTATATGCAATGCAATATTACTCGGCCATATAAAGAAACAAAATCAAGTCATTTGTAGTGAGGTGGATGGACCTAGAGTCTGTCACAGAGTGAAGTAAGTCAGAGGAAAACAAATACCATATACTAACCCATATATATAGAGAGTCTAAAATAAAAATGGTTGTGAAGAACATGGGGCAGGACAGGAATAAAGACACAGATGTAGAGAATGGACTTGAGGACACTGGGAGGGGGAAGGGTAAACTGGGAAGAAGTGAGAGATTGGCTTTGACATATATACACTACCAAAGGTAAAATAGATAGCTAGTGGGAAGCAGCCACACAGCACAGGGAGATCACCTTGGTGCTTTGTGACCACCTAGAGGGGTGGACTATGGAGGGTGAGAGGGAGACGCAAGAGGGAGGGGGTATGGGGATATATGTATACATATAGCTGACTCACTTTGTTATACAGCAGAAACTAACACGACAGTGTAAAGTAATTATACTCCAAGGAAGGTTTTAAAAAAAAAGGAGAATTTATTATGACTCAATAAAGATCAATAATTTGTATTTCTCAAAAACAGATATATATAACTGAAACACTTTGTTATATACATGAAAGTAAAATCATATTGTAAATCACCATACTTCAATAAAAAAAATTGTATTTCTTCCTATCTTTTAATGATAGAGTCTTTCAATTTACCCAGTGATACATATACAGAAAGATATCAGAGAGATGAGGCTCTCTCTTGCCTTTTATCCAGTTAATTTACTTGAGACTGTAATCAATCAACTGGTCTAATTACTGCAGTCTCTGAAGCCAATTTTCCTTTATATTCCTGCCTCATTTCTTAAAGGAATTGAGGAAAATAAATTTTTAATAAGTATATTGAATGCTGATCTTTTTTAGATTATAAATATTAAAATTACCTCAAAGCAATATATAACAAGTCCTAGGAGGAAAGCCCTGCAAAACTTATGTGATTCTAATATGCTAAAATTACAAACACTGCATGAGAGCAGAAGGCTCCCACTAGGAAGTAAACAAATGTATGATATGGACCTTTGTAGACATGAAAAACATGTTTATTTTGGCAAAAACTAGTTTTTCCTTTCTTTTGTTACTAGAAAAGAGCAGTTCACTAAACCCAAATTGTTTAGGACCAAACCTACTTTACATTTGTTTGCTTAGGTACAAGTTTAGAAAATGAAGGATTTTCATTGAGAACGTACATGCTCTTTTGTTTTTGCTTTTTTTGATATATTTACAAGCAGGAAACTGTTAAGACAACCTTTGATTTACTTTGTTTTTAATTTTTATTGGAGTATAGTTAATTTACAATGTTGCATTAGTTTCAGGTGTACAGCAAAGTGAATCAGTTATACATATGTATGTATCCACTCTTTTTTAGATTATTTTCCCATATAAGCTATTACAGAGTATTGAGTAGAGTTCACTGTGCTGTACAGTAGGTCCTTATTATTAAAATAGTTATCTATTCTATATATAGTAGTGTGTATATGTTAATCCCAATCCCCCAATTTATCCCTCCCTCCCATTTACCTCCTGGTAACCATAAATTTGATTTCTACACCTGTAACTCTATTTCTGTTTTGTAGATAATTTCATTTGTACCTATTTTTTAGATTCCACATATAAGCAATATCATATACTATTTGTCTTTGTCTGACTTACTTCACTCAGTATGACAATCGCTAAGTCCATCCATGTGGCTGCAGGTGGCATTATTTCATCCTTGTTTATGACTGAGTGATATTCCATTGTATATATGTACAATATCTTCTTTATCCATTCCTCTGTTGGACATTTAGGATGCTTCCACGTCCTGGCTATTGTAAATAGTGCTACAATGAACATTTGGGTTCATGTATCTTTCCAAATTATGGTTGTCTCTGAATATACTGGCACCAAAACAGAAATGTAGATCAATGGAACAGGATAGAAAGCCCAGAGATAAACCCACTCACCTATGGTCACCTAATCTATGACAAAGGATGTAAGAATATACAATGGAGGAAAGATAGTCTCTTCAATAAGTGGTGCTGGGAAAACTGGATGTAAATGGATGAAATTAGAACACTCCCTAACACCATACACAAAAATAAACTCAAAATGGATTAAAGACTTAATGTAAGGCTGGATACTATAAATCTCTTAGAAGAAAATATAGGCAAAACACTCTGACATAAATTGCAGCAAGATCTTTTTTGATCCACCTCCTAGAGTAATGAAAACAGAAATAAACAAATGGGACCTAATTAAACTTAAAAGCTTTTGCACAGCAAAAGAAACCATAAACAAAACAAAAAGACAGCCCTCGTAATGGGAGAAAATACTGTATTTGCAAACAAAGCAACAAAGGATTAGTGTCCAAAATATACAAACAGTTCATGCAGCTTAATATCAAAACAAACAAACAACCCAACCATTTGTTTATTTTTAGGTGTTTGGGAGTGTTCTAAAGACAGTCTTTGGAAGCTACCATCATACAAATTGTTCACCTATGAAATTGACCTTTGAAGCTGAATTTTTTCTGACATAGTAAAAGCTAGATGGCTACACATAAATTAATCATATGCTCTTTGGTCCTTTTCTTTTTTTTTCTTTTATGTTGTTTCCCTTACAAGCTATTTAGAACATGTCTTAAAATTATTAATACATCAGTGCCCTGCTGATTTTGTTATAAAAGATCCAAGTTAATGAACTCCTTAATGAGCTAAACCGTGTGCTATTTTTTCAAATATTATGGAAAATAAATGTTTACAGTTCAAAGCATAGCTAAATTAGCATTGTTTTTAATCAGATTTCATTGGCCACAATTTGAAACACCCGCAGATAGGAAATAAAATGTGTCATATTGTACTTTGGCATTTAGGTCTCTTTCTTTCCCATGAATCATTGCTTAAGCCTAAACCAGATCAGGCAACAAGATGTTCAAGGGTAGAATTCATTGGACTCATCTTTGTCTTAGCACTGTAATTGTCTGTGTTAGAAGAAAGGGTGAGAGAGTCTCATACTCATGATTTAGGGACAAGAAGGAGGAAGAGTTGTCCACAAGAAAGGACTGAATAGTAATGAAGTCTAAAGTACTCTAACATCTGGAACCAATCCAAAGGTGCATCCATGGACAGATCATTCTTCAGAAATGTTGCTGTGTGTACAGATCAATTATCTAATTTAAATTTTTAGTTTCTATCCATGATTATTCAATTTAGAGGCTATCATTACACATTTGGTAAAGAGAAAGAGGAGAGAAACAGTTAAGAGGTATTTTTCTCCTGGGTATTATAATTTTTTTTGTTGTTTTTTGTTTGTTTGCTTGTTTGTTTGTTTAGCAGTGCCTCAATACCCTGATCATTGAGTGCCATAGGCAATTGGGTAGACCATATCCTCATATACTTTAGATTCATTTCTCAAAAGACTGGTGAAGCACAATCTCAGAAAGATCAGAGTGACTTGATCTGCTCCGCTCATTCAGGATCCTTAATTTTTGTTTGTGAATGGCACACTGGTCTCCACGGATGCAGTCACAGAGTTATTTGTTTCCCTTCTTCACCCCTCCACCAAATGTTGAACATTTTTACCTGAAGTGATCTTCAGTCCCAAAACCTAGTAATCATTTTATTTAAATAGGAAATGTAAAAATTGCTTATCAGAGTCATTGAAATTGGCTGCTTCCCCCATCCATTTCACCCAGGAGGGTGTGCTATCATTTCTTACATTCTGTCTCCTTAATACTTCATGTTTACTTTCTTTTCATGTCTTGCTTTTGTGGTTATTTTAATCAGATTTTACACACACACACACACACACAGTACATATGTATACGTTCAAGATAGATAATGATGTCTCCTAGGAAAAGAGAGGAGATAAAAGGAATGCAAATGAAGAGCACATTTTTTTTTGATGTTACACAGCTTCTCTACCTCTATTAACCCTCTCATACCCTTTTTAACAGAAAAGTTTAGAGTTTCTTCCATTTATTTTTTCCTCAGAAACAACCTGGACCAGTGAAATATTGGATTTGATCTATAGCAATGAGGATGCAGAGAGATGTAAAGGAGATGCAATATAAAAACGAGTGCCATTCATGGATTAATAATTCCCAGAATTACAAATGGTATTTTCTCTTAATATTCCTTTTCATCATAGGACTAAATCCCCCTGTCTTTTTGTGGTGTCTGGAGGAACCATGATGAAAAATGATATAGACAGAGCTTGGACAGTTGAATCATAAGTGTCTATAATAAAAGAGTAAGAATTTAGTTATGCCAGTACCCATATTATACTCATCTTCCACCCAAAGATAATACCTACATAGGAGGAGATTTTGATGAGTATATGTTTTTGTGAATAGGACAGATGGAAGTTTTCAACATTTAAATAATGCGTGATCTTTATAGGTAGAAAATTCAGTGTTCGATCTAATATAGAATCATGTTTACTGTTATGTAGCAGATGTTCACAGACTCAAAGAAAAGGATGATGAGAACATGTGGTCTTGAGTTATTAAAATATTTAAAATTAGCCATGGGTCTCATGGCTTAATTTGATTTTAGGATTTGAATATAAGAAAGCTGGAAAGAGATTTTGAAGTCCTCTAGTTCAATTTTCCCATATTATAAACAAGAAAAAGAGGAAGATAAATAAAGGAAAAATTTGGACATCTTACACTTGACCTACTGCTGTTTCTGCCTCAACAAGGCTTTGTATCTGAGGATTTTATAGACACTTATGAAGATAATAAAGCCCACTATTTATAAATAAAATAGCCTAGCTCACCAGAATTTATCAGTTTTTATCTCATTGTGGATTTCAGAAGTATAGGAAGACATATAGCCATATAGTCATTTCAAGCCATATAGTAGAGTTAATGTTTAAAAAGCCTTAGATTATATTGTAATTGACCTTTATGATTCCATATTTTAAATGCAGCTTAACTTTTATGCTTGAGGAATTGAACGGCATGCAATCTCCTCTATTAGTGAAAACACACCTAACTGTTGAACTTCTCTGTTTTTCATTTTGGAAAAATAACAGCAAAGAAGCAATTTTTTTTTGTTTTTACATCTTTATTGGAATATAATTGCTTTACAATGGTGTGTTAGTTTCTGCTTTATAAAAAAGTAGTCAGCTATATATATACATATGCCCTCATATCTCTTCCCTCTTGCATCTCCCTCCCACTCTCCCTATCCCACCATTCTAATCTCCCTGTGCTATGTGGTTGCTTTCTACTAGCTATCTGTTTTACATTTGGTAGTGTATATATGCCCATACCACTCTCTCCCTTCATCCCAGGCTACCCTACCCACTCCCTGTGTCCACAAGTCCATTCTCTACATCTGGGTTTTTATGCCTGTCCCGCCCCTAGGTTCTTCAGAACAGTTTTTTTATTTTTTATTATTTTTTGATTTCATATATATGTGTTAGCATACAGTATTTGTTTTCCTCTTTCTGACTTACTTCACTCTGTATGACAGTCTCTAGGTCCATCCACCTCACTACAAATAACTCAATTTTGTTTCTTTTAATGGTTGAGTAATATTCCATTGTATATATGTGCCACATCTTCCTTATCCATTAAGCTGTTGATGGACACTTAAGTTGCTTCCATGTCCTGGTTATTGTAAATAGAGCTGAAATGAACATTGTGGTACATGACTCTTTTTGAATTATGGTTTTCTAAGGGTATATGCCAAGTAGTGGGGTTGCTGGGTCCTATGGTAGTTCTATTTTTAGTCTTTCAAGGAACCTCCATACTGTTCTCCATAGTGGCTGTATCAATTTACATTCCCACCAACAGTGCAAGAGGGTTCCCTTTTCTCCACACCCTTTCCAACATTTATTGTTTGTAGATTTTTTAATGATAGCCATTCTGACCGGTGTGAGCTGATACCTCATTGTAGTTTTGATTTGCATTTCTTTAATGATTAGTGATGTTGAGCATCCTTTCATGTGTTTGTGGCAATCTGTATATCTTCTTTGGAGAAATGTCTATTCAGGTTTTCTGCCCATTATTGGATTGGATTGTTTGTTTTTCTGATATTGAGCTTCATGAGCTGCTTGTAATTTTGGATAATAATCCTTTGTCAGTTGCTTCATTTGCAAATATTTCCTCCCATTCTAAGGGTTGTCTTTTCATCTTGTTTACAATTTCCTTTGCTGTGCAAAAGCTTTTAAGTTTCATTAGGTCCCATTTTTTAATTTTGTTTTTATTTCCATTTCTCTAAGAGGAGGGTCAAAAAGAATCTTGTGATATGTGTCATAGAGTGTTCTGCCTATGTTTTCCTCTAAGAGTCTTATAGTCTCTAGCCTTACATTTAGGTCTTTAATTCATTTGAGTTTATCTTTGTGTATGGTGTTAGGGAGTGTTCTAATTTCCTTCTTTTACATGAAGCTGTGCAGTTTACCCAGCACCACTTATTGAAGAGGTTGTCTTTTATCCATTGTATATTCTTGCATCCTTTATCAAAAATAAGGTGACCATATGTGTGTGGGCTTATCACTGGGTTTTTGATCCTGTTCCATTGGTCTATATTTCTGTTTTTATGCCACTACCATACTGTCTTGATTACTGGAGCTTTGTAGTATAGTCTGAAGTCTGGGAGCCTGATTCCTCTAGCTCTGTTTTTCTTTCTCAGGATTGCATTTGCTATTCTGGGCTTTTTGTGTTTCCAAAGAAATTGTGAAAATTTTTGTTCTACTTCTGTGAAAAGTGCCATTGATGGTTTGACAGGGATTTCATTGAATCTGTAGATTGCTTTGGGTAGTATAGTTATTTTCACAAGGTTGATTCTTCCAATTCAAGAGCATAGTATATCTCTCCATGTGTTTGTATCATCTTTAATTTCTTTCATCAGTGTCTTATAGTTATCTTCATACAGGTCCTTTGTCTCCTTAGGTTGGTTTATTCCTAGATATATTTTTTCTTTTTGTTGCAATGGTAAATGGGAGTGTTTCCTTAATTTCTCTTTCAGATTTTTCATCATTAGTGTATAGGAATGGAAGAGATTTCTGTGCATTAATTTTTCATCCTGTTACTTTACCAAATTCATTGATTAGCTCTAGTAGATTTATGGCACCATCTTTAGGATTCTCTATGTATAGTATCATGTCATCTGCAGACAGTGACAGTTTTACTTCTTTTTTTCTGGTTGGATTCCTTTTATTTTTTTCTTCTCTGATTGCTGTGGCTAAAACTTCCAAATCTCTGTTGAATAATAGTGTGAGAATAGGCAACATTGTCTTGTTCCTGATCTTAGTGGAAATGGTTTCAGTTTTTCACCATTGAAGATGATGTTGGCTGTGGGTTTGTCATATATGGACTTTATTATGTTGAGGTAAGTTCCCTCTATGTCTACTTTCTGTAGGGTTTTTATCACAAATTGGTGTTGAATTTGGTCATATGTTTTTTCTGCATCTATTGAGATGATCATATGGTTTTTCTCCTTCAGTTTGTTAATATGGTTTATCCCATTGATTGATTTGCATATGTTGAAGAATCCTTGCATTCCTGCATAAACCCCACTTGATCATAGTGTATGATCCTTTTAATGTGCTGTTGGATTCTGTTTACTAGTATTTTGTTGAGGATTTTTGCATCTATGTTCATCAGTGATATTGGCCTGTAACTTTCTTTCTTTGTGACATCTTTGTCTGTTTTTGGTATCAGGGTGATGGTGGCCTCATAGAATGAGTTTGGGAGTGTTCCTCCCTCTGCTATATTTTGGAAGAGTTTGAGAAGGATAGGTGTTATCTCTTCTCTAAATGTTTGATAGAATTCGCCTGTAAAGCCATCTGGTCCTGAGCTTTCGTTTGTTGGAAAATTTTTAATCACAGTTTCAATTTCAGTGCTTGTGATTGGTCTGTTTATATTTTCTATTTCTTCCTGGTTCAGTCTTGGAAAATGTGTTTTTCTAAGAATTTGTCCATTTTTTCCAGGTTGTCCATTTTATTGTCATTTAGCTTCTTGTAGTAATCTCTCATGATCCTTTGTATTTCTGCAGTGTCATTTGGTACTTTTCCTTTTCATTTCTAACTCTGCTGATTTTAATCTTCTCCCTTTTTTTCTTGATGAGTCTGGCTAATGGTTTCTCAATTTAGTTTATATTCTCAAAGAACCAGCTTTCAGTTTATTGATCTTTGCTATCATTTCATTCATTTCTTTTTCATTTATTTCTGATCTGATCTTTATGATTTCTTTCCTTCTGCTAACTCTTGTTTTTTTTTTTTTTTTTTTGTTCTTCTTTCTCTACTTGCTTTAGGTGTAAGGTTAGGTTGTTTATTTGAGATGTTTCTTGAGGTAGGATTGTATTGCTATAAACGTCCCTCTTAGAACTGCTTTTGCTGCATCCCATAGGTTTTGGTTGTTGTGTTTTCATTGTCATTTTTTTCTAGGTATTTTTTGATATCCTCTTTGATTTCTTCAGTGATCTCTTGGTTATTTAGTAGTGTATTGTTTAGCTTCCATATGTTTGTATTTTTTAAAGTGTTTTTCCTGTAACTGATATCTAGTCTCATAGCATTGTGGTTGGAAAAGATACTTGATATGATTTCAATTTTCTTAAATTTACCAAGGCTTGATTTGTGACCAAAGATATGACCTTTCCTGGAAAATGTTCCATGAGCACTTGAGAAGAATGTGTATTCTGTGTTTTTTGGATTGAATGTCCTGTAAATATCAGTTAATTCCACCTTGTTGCATATATCATTTAAAGCTTGTGTTTCCTTTTTTTTTTTTCATTTTCTATGATTTGTCCATTGGTGAAAGTGGGGTGTTAAAGTCCCGTACTATTATTGTGTTACTGTCGATTTTCCCATTTATGGCTGTTAGCATTTGCCTTTTGTATTGAAGTGCTCCTATTTTGGGTGCATAAATATTTACAATTGTTATGTCTTCTTCTTAGATTGATCCCTTGATCATTATGTATTGTCCTTCTTTGTCTTTTGTAATAGCTTTAGTTTGAAGTCTATTTTGCCTGATATGAGAATTGCTACTCCAGCTTCTTTTGATTTCCCTTTGCATGGAATCTTTCTCCATCCACATACCTTCAGTCTGTATGTGTCCCTAGGCCTGAAGTTGGTCTCTGGTAGACAAACATATATCTGGGTCCTGTTTTTGTATCCATTCAGCCAGTGTATGTCTTTTGGTGGGAGCATTTAATCCATTTACATTTAAGGTAGTTTTCGATATGTATGTTCCTATTACCATTTTCTTAATTTTTTTGGGTTTGTTATTGTAGGTCTTTTCCTTCTCTTGTATTCCCCCCCTTGAGAAGTTCCTTTAGCATTTGTTGTAAAGCTGGCTTGGTGGTGCTGAATTCTCTTATCTTTTGCTTGTCTGTAAGGGTTTCCATTTCTCCATTGAATCTACATGAAATCCTTGCTGGTTAGAGTTATCTTGGTTGTAGGTTTTTCCGTTTCATCACTTTAAATATGTCCTGCCACTCCCTTCTGGCTTGCAGAGCTTCTGCTGAAAGATCAGCTGTTAACCTCATGGGGATTCCCTTTTAAGTTATTTGTTGCTTTTCTCTTGCTGCTTTTAATATTTTTTCTTTGTATTTAGTTTTTGATAGTTTGATTAATATGTGTCTTGGTATATTTCCCCTTGGATATATCCTGTATGGGAGTCTCTGTGCTTCCTGGACTTGATTGACTATTTCCTTTCCCATATTAGGGAAGTTTTAAACATAATCTCTTCAAATATTTTCTCAGTCCCTTTCTTTTTCTCTTTTTCTTCTGGGACTTCTATTATTCAAATGTTGGTGCATTGAATGTTGTCCCAGAGGTCTCTGAGACTGTCCTCATTTCTTTTCCTTCTTTTTTCTTTATTCTGCTCTGCAGTAGTTACTTCCAGTATTTTATCTTCCAGATCATTTTTCCGTCCTTCTGCCTCAGTTATTCTGCTACTGATTCCTTCTAGAGAATTTTTAATTTCATTTATTGTGTTGTTCATCATTGTTTGCTTGCTTTTTAATTCTTCTAGTTCCTTGTTAAATGTTTCTTTTATATTTTCCATCCTATTTCCAAGATTTTGGATCATCTTTACTATCATTACTCTGAATTCTTTTTCAGGTAGACTGCCTATTTCCTCTTCATTTTTTTGTTCTGGTAGGGTTTTACCTTACTCTTTCATCTGCTGTGTATTTCTCTGTCTTCTCATTTTGCTGAACTTACTGTGTTTGGCATCTCCTTTTCACAGGCTGCAGTTTTGTATTTCCCATTGTTTTTGGTATGTGCCCCCAGTGGGTAAGTTCTGTTCAGTGGGTTGTGTGGACTTCCTGCTGGAGGGGACTGGTGCCTGTGTTTGGGTGCATGAGGCTGGATCTTGTCTTTCTGGTTGGCAGGACCACATCCAGTGGTGTGTTTTGGGGTTTCTGTGACATTATTATGATTTTAGGCAGCATCTATGCTAATGGGTGGGGTTGTGTTCCTGTCTTACTAGTTATTTGGCTTAGGGTGTCCAACACTTTAGTTTGCTTGTTGTTGAGTCGAGCTGGGTCTTAGTGTTGAGATGGAGATCTCTGGGAAAGCTTTCACTGTTTGATATTACATGGAGCTGAGAAGTCTCTGGTGGACCAATGTCCTGATCTCAGCTCTCCCACCTCAGAGGCTCAGGTTTGACACCCAGCTTGAGCACCAAGACCCTGGCAGCCACACAGCTCAGAAAACAAGGGAGAAAAAAGAAAGAAAGAAAGAAAGAAAAAATAAAATAATGTTATAAAAGAAAATATTTTAAAAATTAAAATAAAATGTAATTTAAAAAAAAAGAAAGAAGTGAGCAGCCATACCTAAAAACATATTCACCAATAATAACAATCACTAAAAAGTATACAAAAAAAAATGACAGACAGAACTGTAGGATAAATGGTAAAAGCAAATCTATACAGACAAAATCACATAAAGAATCACACACATACCCACTCACAAAAAGAGAAAAGGGAAAATATATATATATAAATAAAAGGAAGAGAGCAACCAAATCAATAAAAAAATCTACCAATGATAATAAGCTCCAAATATTAAACTAAGATAAACATAAAACCAGAAGCAAATAGATGCAGAAAGCAAACCCCAAGTCTGCAGTTGTTCCCAAAGTCCACCGCCTCAATTTTGGGATGATTCTTGTCTATTCAGTTATTCCACAGATGCAGGGTACAAGTTGATGCTGGAGATTTAACACGCTGCTCCTGAGGCTGCTGGGAGATATTTTCCTTTCTCTTCTTTGCTTGCACAGCTCCTGTGGTCCAGCTTTGGATTTGGCTCTGCCTGTGTGTAGGTCGCCTGAGGGCAGCTGTTCCCTGCTCAGACAGTATGGTGTTAAAGTAACAGCTGATTAGGGGCTCTGGCTCACTCAGACTGGGGGCAGGGAGGGGTACGGAATGTGGGGCTAGCCTGCAGTGGCAGAGGCCAGTGTAACGTTGCTACAGCCTGAGGCACTCTGTGTGTTCTCCCTGGGAAGTTGTCCCTGTTTCACAGGACCCTGGCTGTGGCGAGCTACACAGGCTCCCAGGAGGGGAGGTGTGGCTAGTGACCTGTGCTTGCACAGAGGCTTCTTGGTGTCTGCAGCAGCAGCCTTAGCATTTCATGCTGGTCTCTGTGGTCTGCGCTGATAACTGCGGCTCAAGCCCATCTCTGGATCTCGTTTAGGTGGTGCTCTGAATCCCGTCTCCTCGCACACCCTGAAACAATGGTCTCTTGTCTCTTAGGCAGGTCCAGACTTTTTCCAGGACTCCCTCCCGGCTAGCTGTGGTGCACTAGCCACCTTTAGGCTGTGTTCACGCAGCCAACTCCAGTCCTCTTCCTGGTATCTGACCTCCGAAGCCCGAGCCTCAGCTCCCAGCCCCCACCCGCCCCAGCGGGTGAGCAGACAAGCCTCTAGGGCTGGTGAGTGCTGGTCGGCACTGATCCTCTGTGCAGGAATCTCTCTGCTTTGCCCTCTGAACCCCTGCTGCTGCACTGTCCTCCATGACTCCAAAGCTTCCCCACCCACCCACCCCCCGTCTCTGCCAGTGAAGGGGCTTCCTAGTGTGTGGAAATGTTTCCTCCTTCACAGCTCCCTCCCAGAGGTGTAGGTCCCGTCCCATTCTTTTGTCTCTGTTGTTTTTGGGGTTTTTTTTTGCCCTACTCAGGTACTTTGGGAGTTTCTTGCCTTTGGGGAAGTTTGAGGTCTTCTGCCAGCATTCAGTAGGTGTTCTGTGGGAGTTGTTCCACAGGTAGATGTATTTCTGATGTATTTGTGGGAAGGAAGGTGATCTCCACATTTTACTCCACTGTCATCTTGAAGTTCCCTCCACCAAGGTAGCACATTTAAAAAAAACAAACTTTGTGATATGATTTCTGTTACTAATTATGCAGATATTAAGATGAGGGATTGCAATCCCTGTATAAATTATTAAAAAATAGTAATTTTGTCCATATATCCCAAGGATTAAAATAACACCAGTGGGCACAAGTGCTATAGATAAGGGATTACACTTAAACCTGAGAATTGCTCAGGTTTTCTGTTCTCCAAAATGTCTTGTCTAAATCCTGTCACTCACAGTCTGTTTTTAAACAATGGATATTTAAATAACCCAGAACTGCTTCTTCATTAATTCAGTATAATTTTAATTTACAAATATGAACTTATATATAATTTATAACATATGTGTAATTTATAACATATACAATTTATATATATTTATGGATTCATTTTAGACTTCCTTTTTTTAAATAAATTTATTTATTTATTTATTTATTTTAGGCTGTGTTGGGTCTTCCTTGCTGCATGCAGTCTTTCTGTAGTTGCAGTGAGCAGGGGCTACTCTTCGTTGCAGTGCACAGATTTCTCATTGCAGTGGCTTCTGTTGCTGGGCAGCACGGGCTCTAGGCATGCAAGCTTCAGTAGTTGTGGCACGTGGGATCAGTAGTTGTGGCTCACAGGTTCTAGAGCACAGGCTCAGCAGTTGTGGTGCACGGGCTTAGTTGCTCCGCGACATGTGGGATCTTCCTGTGCTAGGGATCGAACCTGTGTCCCCTGCATTGGTAGGCAGATTCTTAACCACTGTGCCAGCAGGGAAGTCCATAGGCTTCCTTTCTTATAACCATTTTAATTTGTGTAACATTTAGGGTAAAAAGTGCGTAAATACTAAGGATATGGCTTGATGAGTTTTCACAAAGTGAGCATACCCATGAAATTAGCACCGAGAAAAAGAAATTGAACTTTCTCAGAGCCCCCTAAAGCTCTATTCCTGTGCACTTCCAGACAGGAGCCCCCATCTCCAAAGAAAATCACTATTTGTGAACGTTTTCACCATAAAGTAGTTTGCCTGTTTTTCCTGTACTCGTAAAGTATGTACTCTTGAATATTTAGCTTACTTCATTTACATAATATTTGTGAGATCAATTCATATCATACTTGTTATTTTGCTTTTGTCTAGGTTTCCTTAATGTAGCCTGCTCCATCATAAAATGTGGTATCCTGAGCAAAAGTAGCTCACGAGATATGCAAATTTGCAGGCCCAAGTCTAACCCACTGAATCAGAAACTATGGGTATGGAGTCAGCAATCTGAGTTTTAATATGACCTCCAAGTGAATTTGATTCATATTAACATTTGAGAAACACTGATGTAAGGCATTCCATTATGTGGATGTGAATATTCAACAAATTACTTATCCATGGTACAATTGCTGGACAGTTGGGTTGTTACTATTTGTCAGTGATTAAAATAGTGCTGCAGTGCACATTCTTATGAAAGTCTTTCATTGCACATATATGTACACATTTCTCTTGGTTAAGTAACGGGATAGAATTGCTGCATCTTAGAGTGTGCATTTGTCCAACTTTAGAAATTTTCAAACTTCTTTTCAAATCATATGCACCAATTTACACTTTGATCAGCAGTATACTATTTGAAGTTCTCTATGTCCTCATCAAGCCAAAATATAGCTAACATATTTAATTTTAGCCATACTAATAAATGTCTGTGGCATCTCATTGTGGTTTTACTCTGTATTTCTCTAATGACTAATTGGTTTAAGCAACTTTACGTAGCTTCAATATCACCTTTCTGAGGTATGTGTACAAATTCTTTGCCTTTTTCTATTGGGGTGTCTTTCTTTTTATTATTAAGGTAGAAATTCTCCATATAGTCTGGATACAAGTCCTTTGATGGCATAATTTAATTTCTTTATATCTTACTCCATTTTATTTTTTCCTTTTTCATTTTCTCGGCAATATCTTTTAAAGAAGTTTTTAATTCTGAGGTTCGTTGATATATGATTTTTTCTTTATGATCAGAGCTTTTTGTAATTGTTTAAAAAATGTCATCCCCAAAGTCATGAAGATATTCTCCCTTCTGTTTACCTCTATAGGTTTTATTGTTTGTTACCACATTTACATCAAAATACCTGTTTAATACCTATAACATAAGTAGTAATGTTCTTTTTAAAAACTTTTGATGTAATAATTTTCTCTCTTCCTTTCTCTCTCTCTCACCTGGACACACACACAAACACACTAACATTATTTTGTGAATGTTTGTTGCTAGTATATGTACATAAATCTTTTATCCATTAGAGCTAGTCATGTTTTTTCTAATAGATTTCATTCATTGTTCTGTATAGATGTGCATGCTGTCAGTAAATAAAAAATGTAAAATATTCTTACTTCCTTTTCTCAATCTGGATGCATTTTACTTTTTTTTTTTTTCTTGTTTTACTTAACTGGATAGAACCTCTAATATAATACTGAAAAGGAGTGGTGAGAGCAGATGTCTTTGTCTTGCTTTTGACCTTAGGAAAAATACATGGGTATTTCACTAAGTATGATGACGTTACCTATAGGGTTTTTGTATATGCCCTTTAATCAAGCTTAGAAAGTTCTGTTCTAGTCCTACTTTGCTGAGTTTTATCAGGAATGCACGTTGGATTTTGTCATTTTTTATTGACAAAATCAATGGGGAAAGGAAATGGACACTTTTATAATCCCATATCACTGGTAGTTCTGATATTCTGGGACAAGAAAGGAGGATGAAGGAAGTGGCTGGATGACATTTTTTAATGTTTTTTTTTGTTTGTTTGTTTTTTTGTGGTATGCAGGGCTCTCACTGTTGTGGCCTCTCCCGTTGCAGAGCACAGGCTCCGGACGCGCAGTCCCAGCGGCCATGGCTCATGGGCCCAGCCGCTCCACGGCATGTGTGATCTTCCGGGACCGGGGCACGAACCCGTGTCCCCTGCATCGGCAGGCGGACTCTCAATCACTGCGCCACCAGGGAACGCCCCCTAGCGCTCTTTTAATAATGGTCCCACATTATTCAATTATATAAGAAGTAGAGATCAAATGATTTATCTATTAATCTCTTATCAGGAAGGCAGTTTAATGTGAGCTGATTAAAGAGATTGTGTTCCCAAAAAGAAAATAAAATCTATACTCCGATGGTTCCAAAAGGAAAAGGAATATATTCATGCTGTAGAATTGAGACTATCTTTTAAGCCAGAGTTGGTAAACTTTTTCCTTCTTGCCTAGGCAGGTTATTGTTTCTCTGTTCTCAATTACCTACACCTTTTCCATTCATTAGACACATGCTTGTCAGGTTGCCAAGGCATTCTCCATTGTGGAATCAAATATCCTAACTTATTTCAAAAGTACTGGTTTTGCATCAAATTTTAAAATGACATATTTTATGTATGAAATTTCAAAATTAATTTAGACTAGCTCCCTATTTACTTTAATAATATAATTATGTCCGTTGTATTTTTCCTTGTCTTTGATTTGTTTGACTGTTTTCATCTACTCAAATTATATATTCAAATAGGAAATTCATTCTTCCAATAGAGAAAAAGCAATATTTTGAGATAAGAAAGCTATTCTTGTGTTTTTGGCAATAAAGAAATTTCACAACCTATTAGGGAGCAAATTTAAATGCTTTATTGTACATGATTTAATAAAATCTAGGATTTACTTAATTATTAAATGAAAATCTACATTTAAATATGTAAAAATGTTATCATATTTTTTGGCTCAAAGACCTGTCTTTGATATTGGGCCATAACTTGTGCTTTTGGTCTGAAGAAATCATTGGTAATAAACCAGCACAAAACCCTATATTTGTTACCCCGATAGGTGAGGAGGATTATCTTCTAAATTGCAGAAGTTTGTTACCAAGAAAATGGATTCTTTATAGAATACATACCTTTTTAATGAATGAGGAAAAAAACTATTTTGTGCCTCAAATCCTCAAGTCAGAATAAATAATAACTATTTTTGGATTTTGTTTTTGTTTTTTCTTGACTATGGTATATACACATAGTATATAATTAATAATAAAGGAATCCATAGTAGATGCTATAAACTGTTTTCAAACTTCCTTGAATCCATATTTATTTTCTATTTAGACTTACCTTAGATAGTGAAGTATCCCTCACTTTTCTTCACATTATACATATTCTTAATAATTACAAGAACTTTACAGACAAAGAAAATCCATCACAAAGAATTTAAATGATTTCCCTGAAATCTTACATTTAGAAAGCAACGAGATTTGTTTTATAATACAAATAACTGACACCTGCTTTTCCAATGCAAGTCATTGAAATGAAGCAGTGGTCATCCCATATTTTCAACCAATATCCTCCATGCCCTGTCCCTTCCTTTATTCAATAATGAGTTTTTTTCCCTTCAAGTTTTATTGAGATACAATTGACATACACCACTGTATAAGGTGTACAGCATAATTATTTGACTTACATACACCATGAAATCATTATCACAATAAATTTAGTGAATATCCATCATCTCATATAGACACAAACTTTTAAAAACAGAAAAAAAAATTTTCCTTGTGATGAGAACTCTTAGGATTTACCCTCTTATCAATTTTCATATGTGACATACAGCAGTGTTAATTATATTTATCATGTTGTACATTACATCCCAAGTGCTTATTTTTCTTATAACTGGACGTTTGTACCATTTGAGTGCCTTCATCCAATTCCCCCTCTACCCACACCCCATCTCTGGTAACCAAAGAACAGATCTCTTTTTATATGACTTTGTTTGTTATTTAAGTATAGTTGACTGAAAATGGTATGTTAATTCCTGGTACACAACATAGTGATTTGATATTTCTGTACATTTTTAAATGATCACCATTATAGGTCAAGTTATGATATATCACCATACAAAGGTATTATATACTTATTGACTATATTTCCTACACTGTACATTTCATACTTGTAACTGTTTATCTTGAAACTGGAAATTTGTACCTCTTAAACTTCCTCACCAATTTCTTATATCCCCTCATCTCCCTTCCCTCTGGCAACCACCTGTTTCTTCTCTGTACCTATAACTCTGTTTCTGTTTTGTTATGTTTGTTCATTTGTTTAGATTCCACATATGAGAAATAATACAGCATTTGTCTTTCTCTGTCTCACTTACTTCACTCAACACCCTCTAGGTCCATCCATATTGCCTCAAATGGCAAGATTTCATTCTTGTTCATGGCTAAATAATATTCCATTATACATATATATATATATATATATATATATGATTTGTTTTATAATACAAATAACTGACAATGGCTTTGACACTTCTGTCTGTAATATCTGTATTAAAGACAAAGAAAATCCATCAGAAAGAATTTAAACGATTTCCCCCAAATCTTACATTTAAAAGCAATGAGGAGTATGATTAGAGGGACCTTCAAGATGGTGAAGGAGTAAGATGTGGAGGTCACCTTCCTCCCCACGAATACATCAAAAATACATCTACATGTGGAACAGCTCCTACAAAACACCTAGTGAATGCTGGCAGAAGACCTCAGACTTTCCAAAAAGCAAGAAACTCCCCACATACCTGGGTACGGTAAAAGATAAAAAGGAAAAACAGAGACAAAAGAATAGGGACAGGACCTGCACCTCTGGGAGGGAGCTGTGAAGGAGGAAAGGTTTCCACACACTAGGAAGCCCCTTCACTGGTGGAGACGGGCGGTGGTTGGGGGGGAATCTTTGGAGCCACGGAGGAGAGCGCAGCAACAGGGGTGCGGAGGGCAAAGTGGAGAGATTCCTTCACAGAGTGTTGCTGCTGACGAGCATTAACCAGCCTGCGAGGCTTGTCTGCTTACGCACCAGGGTGGGTGGGGGCTGAGAGCTAAGGCTTAGGCTTCAGAGGTCAGATCCCAGGTATAGGACTGAGATTGGCTGCGTGAGTACAGTCTGAATGGAGCTAGTGTGCCACAGCTAGCCGGAAGGGAGTCCAGGAAAAAGTTTGGAACTGCCTCAGAGGCAAGAGACCATTGTTTCAGGGTGTGCAAGGAGAGAGGATTCAGAACACTTCATAAACAAGCTCCAGAGATGGGCGCGAGCCGCGGCTATCAGCAGGGACACCAGAGACAGGCATGAAACGCTAAGGCTGCTGCTGCAGCTACCAAGAAGCCTGTGTGCAAGCACAGGTCACTATCCACCCCACCCCACCTGGGAGCCTGTGCAGCCAGCCACTGCCAGGGTTCCGTGATCCAGGAACAAATTCCCCGGGAGAACACATGGCATGCCTCAGGCTGGTGCAACTTCACACTGGCCTCTGCCACCGCAGACTTACCATGCATTCTGTACCCCTCCCTACCCCCAGCCTGAGTGAGCCAGAGCCCCACATCAGCCACTCCTTTAACCCTCTCTTGTCTGGGGGAAGAACAGACGCCCTCAGGCGACCTAAATGCAGAGGCAGGGCCACATCCAAAGCTGAACCGCAGGAGCTGTGCAAACAAAGAAGAGAAAGGGAAATCTCTTGCAGCAGAATCAGAAGCCGCAAATTAAATCTCCACGATCAACTTGATGTACCCTGCATCTGTGGAATACCTGAATAGAGAATGAATCATCCCAAAATTGAGGCAGTGGACTTTGGGAACAACTGTAGACTTGGGGTTTACTGTATGCGACTGACTAGTTTCTGACTTATATGTTTATAATAGTTTAGTTTTTAGCACTTGTTATAATTGGTGGATTTGTTTATTGGTTTTGTTGCTCTTTATTTTTTATTACTTTTTATTTTAATAACATATTTTTAATTTTAATAACATTATATATTTTATTTTATTACCTTTTTCTTTCTGTTTTGTTCTCCCTTTTCTTCTGAGCACTGTGGCTGACAGGGGCTTGGTGCTCTGGCTGTGTGTCAGGCCTGAGCCTCTGAGGTGGGAGAGCGGAGTTCATGACACTGGTCTACCAGAGACCTCCTGGCCCCTCATAATATCAATTGGTGAGAGCTCTCCCAGAGATCTCCATCTCAACGCTAAGACCCAGCTCCTTACAAGAACAAGCAAGCTCCAGTGTTGGACACCCCATGCCAAACAACTAGCAAGAGAGGAACACAACGCCACCCATTAGCAGAGAATCTGCCTAAAATCATAACCTACACAAACGACTGAACCAACCTTAGTCACTGGGGGCAGACAACAAAAGCAACAGGAATTACAAACCTGCAGCCTGTGAAAAGGAGACCTCAAACACAGTAAGTTAAGCACAATAAGAAGACAGAGAAACACACAGCAGATGAAGGAACAAGGTAAAAACCCACCAGACCAAACAAATGAAGAGGAAATAGGCAGTCTAAATGAAAAAGAATTCAGAGTAATGATAGTAAATATGATGCAAAATCTTGAAAATAGAATGGAGAAAATACAAGAAAAGATTAACAAGGAATTAGAAGAACTAAAGTGCAAACAAACAATGATAAACAGCACAATAAATGAAATTAAAAATTCTCTAGAAGGAATCAATAACAGAATAACTGAGGCAGAAGAACAGATAAGTAACCTGGAAGATAAAATAGTGGAAATAAATACCACAGAGCAGAATAAAGAAAAAAGAATGAAAAGAATTGAGGACAGTCTCAGAGACCTCTGGGACAACATTAAATGCACCAACATTTGAATAATAGAAGTCCCAGAAGAAGAAGAGAATAAAAGAGGGATGGAGAAAATATTTGAAGAGATTATAGTTGAAAATGTTCCTAATATGGGAAAGGAAGTAGTCAGTCAAGTCCAGGAAGCACAGAGTCCCATACAGGATAAATCCAAGGAGAAACACACCAACACACATATTAATAAAACTATCAAAAATTAAATACAAAGAAAAATATTAAAGGCAGCAAGGGAAAAGCAACAAATAACTTAAAAGGGAATCCCCGTAAGGTTAACAGCAGATCTTTCACCAGAAACTCTGTAAGCCAGAAAGGAGTGGCAGAAAATATTTAAAGTGATGAAAGGGAAAAACCTACAACCAATATTACTCCACACAGCAAGGAGTTTATTCATATTTGACAGATAAATTAAAATCTTTACAGACAAGCAAAAGCTAAGAGAATTCAGCATCACCAAACCACCTTTACAACAAATGCTGAAAAAACTTCTCTAGGCAGGACACACAAGAGAAGGAAAAGACCTACAATAACAAACCCAAAACAATTAATAAAATGGTAATAGGAACATACATATCGAAAACTACCTGAAATGTAAATGGATTAAATGCTCCAACCAAAAGACATAGACAGGCTGAATGGGCACAAAAACAAGACCTGTATATATGCTGTCTACAAGAGGCCCATTTCAGACCTAGGGACACATACAGACTGAAAGTGAGGGGATGGAAAAAGATATTACATCCAAATGGAAATCAAAAGGAAGCTGGAGTAGCAATACTCATATAAGATAAAATAGATTTTAAAATAAAGACTGTTACAAGAGATAAGAAAGGACACTACATAATGATCAAGGGATCAAACCAAGAAGAAGATATAACAATTATAAATGCATATGCACCCAATGTAGGAGCACCTCAATACATAAGGCAAATGCTAACAAACTTGAAAGGGGAAATCTACAGTAACACAATAATAGTAAGGGACTTTAACACCCCACTTTCACCAATGGACAGATCAACCATAAAGAAAATAAATAAGGAAACACAAGCTTCAAATGATACATTAAACAAGATGGACTTAATTGATATTTATAGGACATTCCATCCAAAAACAACAGAATAAAATTTCTCCTCAAGTGCTCATGGAGCATCCCGCAGGAGAGATCATATCATGGGTCACAAATCAAGCCTTGGTAAATTTAAGAAAATTGAAATCATATCAAGTATTTTTTCTGACCACAACACTATAAAACTAGATGTTAATTACAGGAAAAAAAACTGTAAAAATGCAAACACATGGAAGCTAAACAATACATTACTAAATAACCAAGAGTTCACTGAAGAAATCAAAGAGGAAATCAAAAAGCAGCTAGAAACAAATGACAATGAAAACACGATGCCCCCAAACCTATGGGATGCAGCAAAAGCAGTTCTAAGAGGGAAGTTTATAGCAATACATTCCTACCTCAAGAAACAAGAAAAATCTCAAATAAACAACCTAACATACACCTAAAGCAATTAGAGAGAGAACAACAACAACAACAAAAAAAAACCCAAAGTTAGCAGAAGGAAAGACATCATAAAGATCAGATCAGAAATAAATGAAAAAGAATTGAAGGAATTGGTAGCAAAGACCAATAAAACTAAAAGGCTGGTTCTTTGAGAGGATAAACAAAATTGATAAACCATTAGCCATACTCACCAAGGAAAAAAGGGAGAAGACTCAAATTGATAGAATTAGAAATGAAAAAGGAAAAGAAACAACTGACACTGCAGGAATACAAAGGAACATGAGAGATAGCCACAAGCAACTATATGCCAATAAAATGGGCAACCTGGAAGACATGGACAAATTCTTAGAAAAACACAACCTTCTGAGACTGAACCAGGAAGAAATAGAAAATATACACAGACCAATCACAAGCACTGAAATTGAGACTGTGATTAAAAATCTTCCAACAAACAAAAGCCCAGGACCAGATGGCTTCACAGGCAAATTCTATCAAACATTTAGAGAAGAGATAACACCTATCCTTCTCAAACTCCTCCAAAATATAGCAGAGGGAGAAACACTCCCAAATGGATTCTATGAGGCCACCACCACCCTGATACCAAAACCAGACAAAGATGTCACAAAGAAAGAAAACTACAGGCCAATATCACTGATGGACATAGATGCAAAAATACTCAACAAAATACTAACAAACAGAATCCAACAGCACACTGAAAGGATCATACACTATGATCAAGTGGAGTTTATCCCAGGAATGAAAGGTTTCTTCAATATATACAAATCAATCAATGTGATATACCATATTAACATATTAAAGGAGAAAAATCATAGGATCATCTCAATAGATGCAGAAAACACTTTCAACAAAATTTAAAACCCATTTATTATAAAAACCCTCCAGAAAGTAAGCATAGAGGGAAGCCACCTCAACATAATAAAGGCCATATATGACATACGCATAGCCAACATTATTCTCAATGGTTAAAAACTGAAAGCATTTCCTCTAAGATCAGGAAAAAGACAAGGTTGCCCACTCTCACCACTATGATTCAACATAATTTTGGAAGTTTTAGCCACAGCAATCAGAGAAGAAAAAGAAACAAAAGGAATACAAATCAGAAAAGAAGAAGTAAAGCTGTCACTGTTTGCAGATAACATGATACTATACATAGAAAATCCTAAACATGCCACCAGAAAACTACTGGAGCTAATCAGTGGATTTGGTAAAGTAACAGGATACAAAATTAACACACAGAACTCTCTTGCATTCCTGTACACTAATGATGAAAAATCTGAAAGAGAAATTAAGGAAACACTCTCATTTACCATTACAAAAAAAGGAATAAAATACCTAGGAATAAACCTACCTGAGGAGACAAAAGACTATGCAGAAAATTACAAGACACTGATGAAAGAAATTAAAGATGATACAAACAGATGGTGAGGTATAACATGTTCTTTGATTGGAAGAATCAACATTGTGAAAATGACTATACTACCCAAAGCAATCTACAGATTCAATGCAATCCCTATCAAACTACCAATGGCATTTTTCACAGAACTAGAACAAAAAATTTCACAATTTGTATGGAAACACAAAAGACTCTGAATAGCCAAAGCAATCTTGAGAAAGAAAAACAGAGCTGGAAGAATCAGGCTTCCTGACTTCAGACTATACTACAAAGCTACAGTAATCAAAGCAACATGGTACTGGCACAAAAACAGAAATATAGATCAATGGAACAGGATCAAAACCCCAGAAATAATCCCACACACATATGGTCACCTTATCTTTGATAAAGGAGGCAAGAGTATACAATGGAGGAAAGACAGCCACTTCAATAAATGTTGCTGGGAAAACTGCACAGCTCCATGTAAAAGAAGGAAATTAGAACACTTCCTAACACCATACACAAAAATAAACTTAAAATGGATTAAAGACCTAAATGTAAGGCCACACACTATAAGACTCTTAGAGGAAAATATAGGCAGAACACTCTATGACATAAATCACAGCAAGATCCTTTTTGACCCACCTCCTAGAGAAATGGAAATAAAGACAAAAATAAACAAATGGGACCTAATGAAACTTAAAAGCTTTTGCACAGCAAAGGAAACCATAAACAAGACAAAAAGATAACCTTCAGAATGGGAGAAAATATTTGCAAATGAAGAAACTGACAAAGGATTAATCTGTATAATGTACAAGCAGCTCATGCAGTGCAGCAAAATATCAAGAAAAGAAATAACCAAATCCAAAAATGGATAGAAGACCTAAATAGACATTTCTCTAAAAAAGATATACAGATTGCCAACAAACATCTGAAAGGATTTTCAACATCACTAACAATTAGAGAAATGCAAATCAAAACTACAATGAGGTATCACCTCATGCCATGCAGAATGGCCATCATCAAAAAGTCTACAAATAATAAATGCTGAAGTGGATCTAGAGAAAAGGGAACTTGCACTGTTGATGGGAATGTAAATTGATACAGCCACTATGGAAAGAAGTATGGAGGTTCCTTAAAAAACTAAAAATAGAACTACCATAAGACCAGCCATCCCACTACTGGGCATATACCCTGAGAAAACCACAATTCAAAAAGAGTCATGTACCACAGTGTTCATTGCAGCACTATTTATAATAGCCAGTACATGGAAGCAACCTAAGTGTGCATCGACAGCTGAATGGATAAAGAAGATGTGGCACATATGTACAATGGACTATTACTCAGCCATAAAAAGAAATGAAATTGAGTTATTTGTAATGAGGTGGATGGACCTAAAGTCTGTCATACAGAGTGAAGTAAGTCAGAAAGAGAAAAACAAATACCATATGCTAACATATATATATATATGGATTCTAAAAAAAAAAAAAGTTCTGAAGAACCTATGGGCAGGACAGGAATGAAGATGCAGATGTGGAGAATGGTCTTGAGGACACTGGGAGGGGGAAAGGTAAGCTGGGACGAAGTGAGAGAGTGGCATGGACATATATACACTACTAAATATAAAATGGATAGATAGTGGGAAGCAGCGCATAGCACAGAGAGATCAGCTTGGTGCTTTGTGACCACTTAGAGGGGTGAGATAGAGAGGGGGAGAGAGACACAAGAGGAAGGGGATATGGGGTTATATGTATATGTATAGCTGATTCTGTTTGTTATACAGCAGAAACTAACCATTGTAAAGCAATTATATTCCTATAAAGATGTTAAAAAAAAAAGAAAGCAATGAAATTTGTTTTACAATAGAAATAACTAACACCTGTTTTTCCAATGCAAGTCATTGAAATGAAGCAGTGGTCATCCCAAATTACATCAAACTGAAAAGGTTTTGCACAGAAAAGTAACTATCAACAACATGAAATGGTCATCTACTGAATGAGAGAAGATATTTTCAAACCTAATATCTGATAAAAGGTTAATATGCAAAATATACAAGGAACTCATACAACTCACCATCCAGAAAAACACACTTGATTAAAAATTGGGCAGAGGATCTGAATGACATTTTTCCAAAGAAGATATACACATGCCCAGCAAGCACGTGAAAAGATGCTCAACATCACTAATTGCCTGGGAAATACAAATCCAAACCACAATGAATTATCACCTTACACCTGTCAGAATGATTATTATCTAAAAGATATTATATTACATTATATTTATATTATTATACTTTTTTATATATTATTATGTTTGCTATATATTATACTTTGTTATATATACATATAATATACTATAATATATATCATTGTATTAGTGTATAGACATGCAACATCTGCAAACAGTGACCGTTTAACTTTTTCCTTTTCAATTTGGGTTCCTTTCATTTCTTGTTCTTGTCTGATTGCTGTGGCTAGGACTTCTAATACTATGTTGAATAAAAGTGGTGAGAGTGGGCATCCTTGTCGTGTTCCTGGTTTTAAGGAAAATGTTTTTAGCTTTTCACCACTGAGTATGATGTCTTCATAATTCCTGAGAGCAAACTTGGTAAGAGAAAATGTGAGCAATATAGGGAGCAATGGAGCCTGTGGTTGCTTTATGGCATGTGAGTTTTGGTGGTTGGCGTGTTATAAGAAAAGAGGAAAGCAAGAATACTAGAGTAGAGGAAGAGTGCAGAAATGCAGTGAAATTTTGTATGCACCTCTAAGTATATTGTAGCAGAAGTGGACATCCTGATAGAACTTTTTAAAGCAATGGAATGAAAAGGTCAAATGCAATTTCTAGGGACTGCCCTGTAAAGGAAAGTAGACTTGGAAAAATTGAGGGGAAGCCAGCTGTTGATGGTAGTTCCATAAGGATAAAGTCACTACTGTTGTGGACAAAATTCTGTGAGAATAACTGCATCTGGTTCATTAAGAACTTAATTAAATTGCCCATTTCTACTTAGTCACTGCTCATAAGCCATCATCATTTTTCTAGTCTGTCTTGCTATTGAATTAGAAAGTGAATGCAGGAATAAAAATGATGAAACTTCACACCGACATAGAGCTAATTACCAGTAGAGCATTGTACTAAGTGCTTCACTAACGTTGTTTTAAATTTGCACACTGTCTTTTTGAATTCGGTACAGTGTTATCATCATTTTATATAGGATAAAACTGAAGTACAAAGATAGTATGTAGCTTTCCCAATGTCCAAGAGAACTGGGATTGGAATCTAGGCAATTCTGTTCTGCTTTAAAACCCTACCTCATCCTTGACCAAACTGAGTGCTTTACAAGTTAGAAAATTGACACTGAACAAATTGAGAAATATTTCCCAGTCTATACCGAGAGCAAGGTGGCAGAGACCAGGTTAGAAAGTATCTTTAGGTCTGACCTACAACCCTAAATCTCTAACAAAATTGGCTGTAAATGGTGGAGACTAGAAAGTGAAGGGTATTTAAAAATGAAGTGATGACAAAACAGAGTTAATTACATCCATCCTGTGGTCCAAATGACCACAAACAGTGTGAATGGAGTAGGGGTGTGATTTGTAACACACCATTCTGTGCTTGCTATACCTTCACCCCCTATAGACTTTCAGTATATTCAGCCTGTCTCAGAAAGTTATAATTCTTCAGGAAAAGTTAAAAATGATACAAAGAATAGCATGAGTCCCCTATATTTATAGAAATCTGACTCACCATTCTATGTTTATTTCCTGGTTAAAGTTCTTTATTATTTTATGAGTACATTGATATATTCATAGGGTGTGTGTTCAACCAACTATGTCAGTTAAAATACTGTATAGCCAGATAACATAAAATTAACCTTAGACTCAGCTTTTTATTTCTTTAAAAATATGTAGTACCTTAAAAGATCTCACAGATCTCAAGTTAATATAAACTTTAGAAATTTCAAGAACTATAGTGTATAATATCACCTTATTTTTATTAAAACCAAAATGAAAACATCATTATTACTCCTTGCAGAAAAAAAATAACGCATTTTATTTCATGCAAGTAAAAGCAATCATTTGCTTTGTATTTCAAATAGTCATAAAACAACCATTTTAGACTAGTCACCCTTGGGAATTCCCTGGTGGTCCAGTGGTTAGGATTCCGGGCTTTCACTGTTGGGGGGCCAGGTTTGATCCTTGGTCAGGGAACTAAGATCCTGCAAGCCACGTGGCACTGTCAAAAAAAAAAGATGACTCACTCTTTGATATGTGTTTGCCTCATCCAGCTATGAAAGTCAAAATTCTCAAGAGCATTAAAAATATAACTTCTTCTAAAGTAGTAAATGATGGCAATTTATGTAAAAACAATTTCTATTAAAAATCTAGAAGATAGGAGCTTAAAAGAAAACAGAAAACTCTTCTAAGGACTTAGTTATGAAATCGTAATTTCTAAAGATGTTTTTAATAAAAAATTTATTATACAGTATTTTGACTCAGTTGATATACACAAAAGTACTACTCAGTCTAAAATACAAACCATTAAATATTCATTTATTTAAAACTTATACAAAGCAATGTATTCAGTAGGGACGCCTGCCCAGCCACACAATTTATCAGGCTCAGAGTGGGTGCTGTTCAGATATGGGGCGGGTATCTCTAAAGCCGTAGAGGTCAGGGAGGGAGGAATGGCAGGGTAAAGATTGGGATATTAAAGTATAAATTACATGTTAATAGAAAATATCATTTTTACCTTTGCTGAGGCAGCTTATGAGGACTAGGGCTAAAGACACACTTCCTTAAGAGAGCTTTTGTTGTTTCTTTTTCAAGAAATGTAAACCACAGAAAAACGTACGGGCACTAGAGATAGCTGCTCGCTGCCTCTACTTTCCCAAGCCTACAAAAGAAAAGAAGGAACCAACTTGTGTCTCTACTTTCTTCTCTTCCACCTTGGAATAAGAGGAGAAATGTCTTCAACTCAAGCTCTTTTAACGTTATGGTGAACAAGAGTGGGGTTTACCTTCCTTGCATGTGTGTGTTGTGTGTTGTGTGTTGTGTGTGTGTGTTGGGGGTGGAGTGGGTGTGTATAAATGGGAAGAAGAAGACTGGACATCACGTAGCAGGCTTTGTTATTTCCTTCTCCAGGGTCAAGATAAGGCCAGTATTATATACAAAAACCACAGCTGTCAAACAGGGCTTTTCTCTTCGGCAGCTAAAAGAGTAAGCATTCCTGTAGCACCCAAGATTATAACTTTGGTGCCGAGACATTCTCTGTCTGTTGTTCTGAAAACTCACTTTTATTAACAATGCAAAGAGGGCTTCCCTGCTGGCGCAGTGGTTGGGGGTCCGCCTGCCGATGCAGGGGACGTGGGTTCGTGCCCCGGTCCGGGAGGATCCCGTGTGCTCCGCTGCGGGGGCGGCCACAACAGTGAGAGGCCCACATACCGCAAAAAAAAAAAAAAAAAAAAAAAAACAATGCAAAGAAAGGAAAAAGAATACATGTCCATATTCACAGCCCCAAGAACCTTGTCTCACCTAACCGAATGAAGCTCTCTTTCTTGAGGAAGAAGAGAATATATTTGATTGGTGGCAGTTGTATGTGAGAATTTACTTAATGCTCATTTCCATTTTAATAGTGTGTACCCAATGAGCAACAAGAGAGAGAGTCTGTATTTGAACTCACATTTATGTTGTAGACATTGAAGTTCATGATCTCATCACTCTACTATGTTCTCTCTGAAGGCTGATTACCAGACAGGGTCAAATTAATTATCAAAGAAATCAGTTGTGAGATTAATTACATGCTGACATTTACCAAACACAATTGATTAAATAAAATTAATCTGCTTCCTATACCTAGGACTAAAAACTTTTAATATATCACATAACTATGATTATCAACATAAATCTAAAAGCCTTTAATTCATCAAAACGTTTACCAAGTTCATTCTAAGGGTCAGGATCAGTGTTAGTCTATAGCAACAGCAAGTACAGTTGTGACTGTTGTGTACTCTACAATTCTAGGAGGTAATATTCATACTGAAGTATAAAACCTGATGTCCCTAAGTGAGACCTTGAAAGACAATTCGTTTATGAAGAGGAATAAACTCCAGGCTTTACCATCAAGGGACTTTGAACTAAGTTGAATAAGTGGATTCCTTAGCTTTTGAAGACATCTAAGGAAATAAATCTGGATTCTGCAAGCTCACTTTTGGATATTTTCATTTCATTTCATTGACATTTTCCAATGTCAATAAATTTTTGTGTTTCTTGTGAATATTTCTTTATCCAATAATACCCCTCCACTGTTACCATCCTTCTTCTTCATTAAATATGACCAAGGTGTATAAGAATATCAATATTCAGATGAGGGATTTTCCAGTTCTGAATAGGGAAGTGAGGAAAAAAACATCCGTGTAACCTATTTTCAGAAGGGAAATAGATTGATCTTTACACTAATCCCTGCTTTCTTATGTAAATGAGCTATGATGACACAAGGAATTTCAAGGAAGTGGCTCTTACCATTATTTCTATCACAGGAGGGAAAAGACAGCCTTGTCCTCAGGAGTTTACAGACAAGCAAGTAGTTTCAAAAAAGGTTAGCTTCTCCTTTGGACTCACACATTCTTAAGAAGGGTAACTAGAAAACTATTATATATGCAGATACCACTGGTATAAGAAAAATGAAATTTGGAGAATATTGATAAATATTAGGATATTAAATCAGATACTCTTAGATAAGAAAAATAAAATGTCCTTAAAACATAAAAAGAGAACTAGGGAAAGCATCATAATCTGAGAAAAACTGTCATCACTTTTGCCTTGAGTTATATATCACAAAAACAAAATGTCCAGTTTCAATGTTTTTTCTCACTTTCATTTTTAAACTTACTCTTTCAAAAATTTAGAACATTTATTCAGTATTACTAGGTTCACAATTTGAAGATATAATTTTTATAAACATGTAGTTAAAAATAAAGCTCACTGTGGTTATTATAAGCATGCATGGCTAAAATTTAGAAGCCTTTTTTCCTCACAAATGTGTATATAAAAATCACGTATATATTCAGCATTTCTTTGTATTTGCTTTGCATATGCAATTTTTAAAGCATAAGACACACTCCCTGTCTTCAAAGAACTTATCTTCTTATAAGATAAATAATAAAAAACTAAAATTTATTAATATATATCAGGCTATTATGCAAAGGTAAATTGCATGCCACAATTCCTGAGAAGAAAATAAATAAAATTAAAATGGCAAATTGGGGAAATATTTGTTCCACTTATGGAAGAAAAATGATTACTGTCCTTAATATATAAAAACCTCTCAAACTTATCAGAACATAAATATTTTAATAGAAAAAATTGAAAAAGAAACTAACAGTAGTTTACCCACCCCTTTAAAAAATCATTAAATGAGAAAAGCATAAAAAAGTCAAGCTCTGTGTAATTAAAGAAATGCCAACTAAAATAATGAGGTGGCAATTTTTGCCTGTAAGATTATACTGCTCCACAATGGTAAAATTAAACCATCTGCCATATCAGGTGTTGGTCATTAGGATTGATTAGAGGTGCACTGATATTCCGCTAATGAGAATTTAAATTGAATGAAGTACATACCTTTGTTTTAGCAATTCTGCTTCTAAAAGTTTTTTTCCAAAGTATGAAATATTTTTCTTAATAGTGAAATTCAACATAAAACTGGTATGTATAACATACCATTTTGGGGGGACAAATTTGTGTAAAAATATTTAGAATACTCTGCAAATACCCAAATATTAATAGTGGTTGTTTCTGTGGGTGAAATTTAGAACAAATTTAAATCCACATTTTCTGTATCTTCTGGAATTATTTTGCATTGTAACTATATTACTTTTACAAAGAAAAAATATTTTAAGATTTTGTGTGCCTTTAAAATTTTATCTTTCTCACCTGCCATAAAATAATTTCCTAATTTTTATTTAACTTCTCATAGAATTTATTTACGTATTTATTTTATTAGACACTCAGTGACACTGAAAGAATTCAAACTTCTTAAATACTTCCGTTTAGACTGGTTGATGTGTACACAGGGCTAATTTTAGGGAAAAAAGAATACATGCATTGTGAATCTTTTCTGTCTTTCTTAATCTCTCTTTTAGCTCTATTATTTTGTTCCTTAAGCCCACATGACATGACTTAGAAGTCACAAGTTGTTTTCTGAGCCTGATTCTTTACCTGATGTTTATAGGATCTTAGCCAAATCATTTAAAATCTTTGAATCTCAAGGGGAAAATTTGAGCTATCAACAGATTGAGAATTCCTTCAATTAATCAATTTATTTATAAATCAGCAAGGCAAACACAATGCCTTTCTTTTTTTTCGTAGTGTAGCGTCCTGGGACATGATAGATCTGGTGACTAAATAAATGAATAGATAGATAAATGAATGAATGAAGCATAGAATATTAATACATGTTTTAAAACAAGAGTGAATTTTCATTCATTGTTCTCAAAAAATGGTCCTCAAACCAGTAGCATCAGCATCATCTCAGAATGTTGGAATAGCAAATTTTCAGGCTCCACCTTAGACCAACAGAATCACAAACACTGTGGATTGGGACCCAGTAATCTGTGTTTTGTCATTGCCTCCAAAATGATTCTGAAACACACTAAAATTCAAGAATCTCTGATTTCGGTTGTTTTTCAATTAGTATATACCGATCAAAGTTTGATGCATTAATTGATAATGGGGTTGCAGGCAATCCATGCACATCTAAATAGTTTTCCTGAAATTAACACCTTATGCCAAAGTTTGCAAATTCCTTTCCTTGGCATGTGCCATACAAAAGTGTTTATATTGTTTCATGTATGTAGTTAGGTGCCAATACTTAAACGTTGAGCATTTGGACAGCTCACAAAAAGAATCGAGACCTCTAAAAATGTTGCCCTCTTTTCTGCATGGCAAGGATATGCTGGACATTAACCGCTCCAGCCTCATCACCACTTTATTCTCCTACTAAACTTCTTTGTGTATTTGTGACTTAGAATTAAAAAAAAAAAAAAGAAAAGCTGAGAGGTCGTAGAAATGATTAGCATGACAGAAAACAACTGCATTCTGAAACCATCAGCTCTACCCTCTGGATTTCTGCTGCCAAAATTATTTTATCTTCAGTATATGTTTGTATATCTTTGCTCTTTTCATGATATTGGAAACTCATGTTTCTTTCAGATGAAAACACACACATATACAAACAACTTTTCATCATGATCAAAATTATTACAAGACATTCTTATAAGTTGTAAAGAAACAACAGACTTCCATCTACTGACAGTTCAAGTTCTTTCCCTTTGCATTTCTCTCAAACTCTTTGAAGCCATGTGGGAACCTTTAAATCTAGCTAATCTCTGACTTTGCTTACTTTTGGCCACCACCCTGATTCATTTCCTTCTCAGGGATTACTGGCTCTTCCAGCAGTGGAAGCAGCAGGCCCTGTCTCTGTGTGTGTAGTTCAAAATTTTTATATCTTAACTGCCTGTGAAGTCACTGACTACAACATTCAGATCATATCCTTAAACATTTTTTTCCCAGAGACAGGAGTGAGCCTCCCTGAGTGCACCTTGCCCTGCCCTTCAGGACTACCACCAGTACGCTGTGTTCCTTTCTGCAACTGCACCACCGACTGAAAACGAAAACTGAAAAAGAGATTAAATTGTGAGGTAAAGTTTTCTTTTTAAATCTCTTTTCTCTAAGTTTTGATCTTGCATCCACAGTGCATTGGGCTCCTTGAATGGTTTCCATTTTGAACACATGTTTATCATTGGGATGTTTTTGCCTAATTGCAATTTTCCCATGGGAAACTCAGTGTTTCCTGTTATGTTTTGCAGAATCTCAGGCTTTCAGTGATCCCTTTTATTTTTCTGGGTTTAATGGGACTCTTGTGAAGCATGCCAGGATTGAGGGTCTTCTCATAAAACTGTAAGCCTCATAAGCGAAAAAGGAGTCCACTCCAAGTTCTCACTTCTCTGCTCCCATCTCCCCTTCACCCCTATATACACATGTGCACATACACACAGATACACACCACGTTAAGGTACACTCCACAATACAGAACATATTATTTTATTCATTTATTTCAGTAGCTGGAGTTTGATGTAGACCAAGTAGAACTGTACTTTGTTAGGGTGAAACAAATGGAAGAAATATTCTCTTCCCATTAAAAGAACCATTCACCTTTAGTGTCAGATGACTCAGTTACTTTCTCCTAAGAGGGGCATTGTTTCCCATTTTCCTTTTTATTCTATTAATTTTTTTAAAGTCAATTTTAGACATTTTATTTTTTAGCTTATGGCTCAACTTAACTAGGAAGATTTGTAGTATCATGTAGACCACATAAAATTTATATAACCACATAAAATTTTCACTTTATGGTAAGATTTAAAAGATTTTTAGGAAATGATTTTTATATTTTAAAGTAAATATCACTCATAAACCATAAAGACTTTTAGGAACCGACTTTTATATTTTAAAGTAAGTATCACTCATAAACTCAATAACATTAGTTATCTTATGTCTTTGGGCCCTCTTCCCTGAATCTATCTTCTCATATAATTCTAAGCTCATCATCATCCACTGGTCGTGATGAAGCAATGTTAATTCAAGACTGCTACTCCAACATTCTTGAATTGGTTACACCCACTTCCCAGATGTGATTCGTATGTATTCACGATCATCTTTTTACTCATATCCATCCTTCTCTGACAACATTTTTGCAGCATGAGGAGTTAAAGCTTTATGTCAGAGCAAAGTTTGCTTTGTCAAAAAAAATTTCCCTACAATTAGGAACATCTTTGACTCTAGTCAGGCCCATCCATGTAGACATGCAGTATGACCAAGTGAGCAGAGCTGGGGAAACTGAACTCTATTTTTGAGACACACACTCACTTGCTGTGTGTCTGAGCAGACTCTCTGAAACTCTGTTTCCTAATCTCAATCTGTAAAATGAAAGTAAAACTTATTGTCAGGGTGGGTAATGATTAGAAATAATATATATTAAACACAATCAACACTATTTTCTGGAAGAAACTTAATTCATTTTGATAAATCATTTATATACATCTTATATTGTCAGAGAGTAGATTAAAGGTGTTTTAAAATCATGCTTCCCAAATTTTCTTATGAGTATAAATTACTTGGGGATTTTATTGAAATATAGGTTTTGATTCTGGATTGGAGCCTGAGATTCTGCATTTCTAACAAGCTGTCAAATGATGACAATAGTACATGGTGCTTGTACATGGACTGTATTTAAATAGCAATTATGAATCAATTATATAAATATAAAATAATAGTACAAGTCAAATTAAAATGAAGAAATGAAAACTTTAAGACATGAAATGGAGCTAGGAATGATGTTATAAATGTATAACATAATGTTAACCACCTACTGTGTGGGGAAAAAATTTGTCTATATGATTTATAGCAGACACTATGGAAAATACATCTGTGTCCTCAATACTCACTTGCTTTCCCATAACAATCTGTATGTTTAATATGAGTTGGTAAGTGGACTTATAGTCCTCCTAAATTTTATATTCTAGAGCCAAAGAAGAAAAAGAGAGCCTCACTTATTTTCCTCAATTAATTCAGAATATACAAGTGTTCAAATGAGGTCTGGATTTGATATTTACATTTACATAATCTGGAAAAAACAATTTGCTAAGAAATTAATAGAATAAAATGTTTCAAGGAAAACCATCTCATTTACTATGTGAAATAAAAATCTAATATCTGAATATACTATGTTGATTTCTGCCATCACTCATTCTTTATATCCAAACTCGGAAGTTACACTGTCCCCAAGATCTTAGAAGATTCTGGATGGGAAGTGTAGGTCTCATCATTCATTCATTCATTCATTTATTCAGTTCATTTAATACCTACTTTATTCCAAACAGTGTTTACATACTGTTTCACTTCTTGCCACTTCCTGCTCTGCTAAGTTCTTGACCAACCACATTATTTATTCCCTTCTTGAGGCTGCTGACATGATCCACAGTAATTCAGGATGGCGAATTTTTTCTATTAGAACCTGCCCCTGCACTAACAAGGGACCATGAAATCAGCCAGATATTTTACCAAAAATAAAGGATAATTGAGAAGCATAGAAAAGACAACAATTTAATATGGAATATTTAATAGAATTTTCCCCAAATGCCCAGTCTACTCAGCTCTCACTGGCATCCGTTTCTTAGGATCTTGCCTGCTGTAAACATGTTTGTGTCTACTCTCTGCTGAGACTCTGCTCTTTCATTAATATACACTTTTCTAAGCTTCCGAGGCCCCAACTCCTTTATTCTATGAGCAGTAATGAAGATGCAAAATTCAAATGATTTGAACTGTATTTCTAGCATAAGATGCCGTATATTTTAAGAAAAATCCATTCTTTAATAACAACTTTTATTGGGAAAACTTAAAGACACACTATTGTTGTACGTATACCTGTTAATTATAAGATATAAAATATGACATATAATTCATGTCTTATAACGTAAAATGAAGAAATGTTTGTCCAGATTTCTCTCTTCTAGACTTTTTTAAGGGGCTAGAGGATGGGGGCTAGTAGGGTGTAGAGAAGTTATCTCTAAAACACTAGTCTGTTACACCAGCATATTTTTCCTAATCTAAAGCATAACTTTTTCTATACAAATCAATTTTAGGCATATGAGTTTAAATTACAGCTAGCTTTTATATTAGTGATTTTGTTTGTGGTTCCCATTACACAAGTTACTACTGAAAGCTTAATAAGTGCAATCACTGTTTAAAGCACCCTCAAAGAATTTGGAATCACCGAATTAAACAAAATATTTGCCTGATAGGGCTTCCCTGGTGGCGCAGTGGTTGAGAGTCTGCCTGCCAATGCAGGGGACACGGATTCGTGCCCTGGTCCGGGAACATCCCACATACCGCGGAGCGGCTGGGCCCGTGAGCCATGGCCGCTGAGCCTGCGCGTCCGGAGCCTGTGCTCCGCGACGGGAGAGGCCGCAACAGTGAGAGGCCCGCGTACCGCAAAGAAAAAAAAAAAATTGCCTGATAAAAGAATATATGTATCAATTAATATGTCAATCAGAGGTGTAATTTAGCTTGTTAATTCAAATTCTATTTATCTGTTGTATACATTATCTATTATTATTGATTGACAGATTCTCAGAAATAAATGGAAAAATAGATTATGATGGATCCTATAACTTATACATTCTGCATTTCCTTCTATTTCTGAGATGTTTACATTCCATGGGGGCAGAAAGAGGGTTGTAAAATGAGAAACACATTAGGAAGAGCAAGACTACAGTTTCACTTACAAAGTTCAGTGAAAATGAAGTGGAAAAAATAAATAATGAGTAGCTCTATGTGATGGTCAGTTCCATGTGTCAACGTGATTGGCTCACAGTGAGCCCAGATATTTGGTCAAACATTATTCTAGCTGTGTCTGTTAGTGTATTTTGGGGTGAAATTAACATTTGAATTGGTAGACTATGTAAAACAGACTGCCCTCCCTGGTGTGGACAGGCCTCAACCACTCAGCTGAAGACCTGAATCACATAAAAAGGAGGGCCCTCTGGGAGTAAGGGAGAATCCCTCCTGCCTGGCTGTCTTTGAGCTGGGACATTGTTTTTCCTACCTTCACACTTAAACTGAAATATTAGTTCTTCCTGGATGTCAAGCCTGCCGGCCTTCAGAAGAGAACTACACCATTGGCAATCCTGGTTCTCCAGCCTGGGATAACTGCATATCTTTGGATTTGTCTGCATCCATAATCACGTGAGCCAATTCCGTATAATAAATTCCCTCCCTGTTTCTCTCTCTCTCTCTCCATACATATATATATATATATATATATACATATATATATGTAATTGATTCTGTTTCTCTTGAGAACCCTGACTAATACAGTCTCTCAAGACCCAAAATGTTTTGAATAGATTAACAGATCAATAAGATTCTAATTCAGGGTTAGCATTATTAGGATTATTATGATAAGGATAGTTTATTAATTAAAGAACATGCATAGCAATTTTTATATTATATATATACACATAAAGAGATTTACTATACATAATTGGCTTAGATAATCTTAGAGGCTGATAGGTCCCAAGATGTGCAGGATGAATTGGCAAGCTGGAGACCCAGAATAGCGGATGATTTAGTTCCAGTTTGAGTCTGAATGCCTAAGAACAAGGAGAGCTAATGGTATAGTTCCAGTTCAAAACCTGCCAGGCTTCAGACCCAGGAAAAGTCAATGTTTTAGTTCCAGCCTGAATGCAGGAAAAAAAGCTGATGCTACAGTTCAAAGGCTATCAGCTAGGAAGAATTCCTTCTTACTCAGACTTTTTGTTCTATTCAGGTCTTCAACTCACTGAATGAGGCCAACCTACATTAGGGAAAGCAATCTGCTTTATTTAATACACCCATTTACAGATTAATCTCATCCCAAAACATCCTCACAGAAACACCCAGCATAATGTTTGACCAAATATCTGGGCATCTCATGGTCCAGGCAAATTGACACATAAAATTAATCATCATAGCTTCTAAGCAAAATAGAGTAACAGAAACTAAATTTTCCCCCTTGTGTGAAACAATCAAAATGAATGATAGTGGATAGGAAACAAACAAAATGAGCCCTACAGTTTCCCCAGCTTACTGTCATGAGAGAATTTCTGGGCCACAGCTTAAGGAGGAAAACCCAGGTACACCACCAGACAGCCAATAAAAAATATCAGGCAGGCAAACTAGCCGAAGAAGGCAACCATAGGTAAGGGAAAAATTAGTTAACTGAAAACAATCTAGAACTCACACAGATGTTAGAATTAGCAAAAAAAAAGATATTAAAATAGTCATTATAGCTATATTCAATATGCTCAAAAAGTTGAGACAGAAAAAGTAAAATAATGCCCAAAATGATCTTCTAGAGATGAAAACTACGTCTGAGAAAAACATTCCTTGGATGGTATTATCATCAGATTACACATTTCAGAAGAAAAATTTAGTGAACATGAAGAAATATAGCCATAGAAGTTATCCAAATTGAGAGACAAAAAAGATTTTACAAAATGAATAGAGCTTCAGTGAGCTGTGAACAACTTTATGTAGCCTGGGTTCTCAGAAAAAGAGAGAGAAATAAAAAAATAATTTTTGGAAGAAATGATGACTGTCAACACAATTCAGAGAAGTTCAATAAACGTGAAGCATAGGCACACAACAACAAACACATGAAAATAACCACACCAAGGCACATCATAATTTAGTTGCTCAAAACCAGTGATAAAAAAAGAGGATCTTAGAAGCAGACAGAGAAAACAAATTCATTATACTCAGAAGAATCAAGGTGAGAAACACAACAGGTTTCCTGTGAGAAAAAATGAGGTACAACTGGAGTATAACAATGACTGACAGATTTATTTTGCTTTAGGTCCAGATATTTTTTAGCATATTTCTGTGAAGTGGGATTTTTAATTCAAAGTAAAATGTGCAGTTCTATTTCTTTCCAAAGCTTCCATTAAAGACCTTTGATCTGCTTGTCACTGAGCCAGCTGCTGCTCTTGCAGTCTACAGCTGTACACCCATAAAAATGCCCTTTGTATTTAGATCTCTTGTGCTCAGTGTGTTAAAGGCCAATTTTACTGTCAAGTTGCAGTGTCTTAATAATATTAGTTACTCAGTTTCTTATTTTTACCCTCTTTTTCCTCCATGATTTGATTATTCTTAAGTATTCAATTAAGTATTTTTACAGTCTGGAAAAAAGATGACTTCCCAAAAAGATGTCCTGAGAAAAAATCTGAAGATAGTCCATGGCTGTCCCATCACCTATGCTTTTGCAAACAACTGGGAAAAGATTGAACAGTTCCAAAGCAGGCCAGATGACATTGTGATAGCCACTTACCCCAAATCAGGTGAGTTTTGTGGCCTGACAAATGCACATCTGACTTCAGCTTTTGTTCCCTGAAAATTAGCTTCTCTACAAAATCGCTAACATCCTAAATAAAATTAGTATTCCTAAAAGTCAGTCTAGCCATCTACTTTGAGGATATTAAAATGGACATTTGGGGCATAGAAAGAGAAACTCTGCAGAATTAGTTTTCTAAGATAATATATTAAGGTGGCAGGCTTCCAACTGGGAATTTTTGCCCCCAGACTCAGGTGAAGGTAATAAAAATGTTGTCTTTTGCCACAGGTACCACTTGGGTTAGTGAAATTTTGGACATGGTTCTAAATGATGGAGATGTTGAAAACTGTAAGCGAGATGTTATAACTGTGAAAGTTCCAATGTTGGAAATGGCTCTTCCTGGACTGGGGACTTCAGGTAATTTTAAATCACCCAGAATTTATAATTTTGTAGTAGTATTTACATCACATATTAAACACTGTATTTGTGATGTCCATTCAAGGAAAATGGAGTATATTTGGTAACATAAAATGGAAGTTTTGCAAGCAGTACAATAAGCAAGGCATACAGAGAAACTGTAGTTTAGTCCATTGCATGCACATCCAGGTATGCTAATCAAAGATAAAATAATTTTGTTATGGAAAACAACTAAAAATCTCATTGATAAAAAAACCATTTGTTATCTTTTACTGAATTTTGTTGTATAAAATTTGGCAGATTAGAACAGTAATTTCTTAATTTAGAACATTACTGTAATTAAATAAATAAGAAGTACCAATGCCTCATAAAACATAAAATTTATTATTAATACAATTCATTTTTCATTGCACAAATATTTACTGAGTTCTTCTAAATAACTGTGCACTGTTCTATGGACTAGATAAAAAATGATCAGTAGGGGCTTCCCTGGTGTCACAGTGGTTAAGAATCTGCCTGCCAATGCAGGGGACATGGGTTTAAGCCCTGGCCCGGGAAGATCCCACATGCCGCAGAGCAACTAAGCCTGTGCACCACAACTACTGAGCCTGCACTCTAGAGCCTATGCTCTGCAACAAGAGAAGCCACTGCAATGAGAAGCTCTCACACTGCAACGAAGAGTAACCCCTGTTCATGGCAACTAGAGAAAGCCTGCACACAGCAACGGATGACCCAACGCAGCCAATAAATAAATAAATTAATTAATTAATTAAATCTATTTTTAAAAAGTCAGCAAATTAGATATCCTATCTCCAAGGAGCTTACAATAACATTGCGACATTAAATAAGTAAAGAAACTAGCAATATACGAATATTGTTAGCCTAACATATCCAAAGAATAGGGCTCTACGAAAGGGAACATCAGCAAACTTTACTTTAGATTGGGTAGTTAGGGATATCGGCTCTGAATGGAGACCTAAAGCTTTGCACAGTGCTAGAGAAAGCATATTTCAGGAAGATGAAGCATTAGGTATGGGGGCCTAGATGCAGAAAAGACCTAGGTGTAGTCCAGGGACTAAAAAATCAACCACCACCACCACCAACAACAACAATGAGAGAACGGAAAAGTGAGAGGCAAAACAATTGGAGACGGGGCAGGGACAGATCATGCAGGGCTTGTAATTCTTAAGAAATACTCAGTGAGCTAAGAGAGAATCAGCAGAGTAGGGTATCATGTAAGCAATTGAGAAGGGTTCAAAAAGCGAGGGCTAGCTTTCAAATGCTGCTAGAAACCTGGGATAAAAAGACAGTATTATGGTGGTGAATGTCTATCAATGTAAACATCAGAATTCAAATTATCTCCCCTACTGGAGCTAGTTACTTCCACAGGCAGAGAAGGACCAGCTGAGAGGGTATATGATTCCCTCTGTGTGGTTGCCTGAAGTCAGAGAGCAAATGCTAAAGCTTGAAACTAAAGGATTATTCTGGGACAAGCAACCAATCGAGTGAGTTAAGACTCCAGAACCATAGAAAAGTATGAAATGAAAAAGTGATAGAATCAAAGTAATCAGGGACAGGGGAGCCAGAGATTACTGGTGAGAGACAGAGGTTGGGGATGGGACGTGAGGCTGTGTAGCATCACCAGAGAGTGAGTAGGTGAGATTCGGCAGGTAAAGGAGAGTAAACTGACACTCAGATTTCCTCTGCAACCTGAATGTGTATGTTTGTGATGTCATTACATATTCCCAACATTCACATTTAAGTATGTAAAGGGTTCATTTAAAGGACCTCATGTGGCAAAACAATCACAAGACAGAAGAGGTTGAGCTATCTTTCAGTGAAGTTAAGAGATGGAAGAGGAAGAACAGATAGTGAAAACTTTATAAAAGAGACACATAAAATTTCAAGTCATGGACATTGAGGCAGAGTGAGTTGTGGAAGATTATGATTTCTCATTTCTATATGCTGGATAAAGTAGCTGCAGCTACCAGGTCAGTAGAAACATAAGGAATTAGCTGGTGGAATTTTACAGGTGTATAATTAATAGTTCCAGATAAAATCCAGGATACCCAATTAAATTTGAAAATCAGATAGATACTTCTTTTATTTAGTATATTTCAAATATTGCAGGGGAGATACTTACAGGTATCTGTTGTTTATGTGAAGTTCAAATTTAACTGGGATTCTTGCATCTTTATTTCCTAAGTCTGTCAACCCTATCTGCATTGATATTAAGGGGTTCTTCTTGACACCACCATGTGCTATGAACTGTTCTCTACAGAATATTCACTGGTGAACATAACAAGCTACGCTTCTGCTCATATGGACTCTCCATTCCAGTGCGCATTTGGGAATGAGGATGGGAAGAGGCATGGGAACTGACAATAAACAAATAAATAAAAAACTGTGAGACAAAATATGTGCTGTATAGAACATTTAAAAAGGATGACTAATTTGCAACTGAGTGGCTTTTAAACATATGTAGTTAATTTTGTGAACAATTGAAGCATAGGATTGCTTTGAATGAGTGAGTCATACAATTTGGGGCAGGTGTGCCTTTGTATGCAAAATATGTGAAGATGATATATATAGGATTAACAGGTAATCTAGAGGTTAGACTGGGTGTAAGTAATATTGTGAAAAAATGTACAGGACTGTAAGATTGACTGGATGTGAAACCTGAAGGAGGAGACAAGAATAATTGAGATTTTAGGGACTGACGACTCTATATGGGATGACATCATTAACAGATAAATCTGGGAAGTGATAAAGGCCACTGAGTCCATTAAAAAATCATAAATTAAGGGTAATCACAGCTCTTCCTGGTCTATGTCAGAAATTCTCTGAGTATGCCTTTACCCCAAAAGTGCCCTCAGACTGGCCAAGTCACTTATAGATTGATCTAGGCCCCTGGGATCTTCCTAGCTCTTCATGTAGAAAATAAATGGATACTTTCTGTCACAAGGAAGTTCATATAACCCTTAACCAAAGACTTAATTTGAAACTAAGTTCTATTACTTATTAGTTGTATGTCTTTAGAAATTTCAGCCAGCACCTAAAAATTGCACAAAAATTTCATTTTTTATATGCGTAATATATATATATATATATATATATATATGACACATAAAGGAAATAATGAAAATGCAGGTACAACAGGTGATGCTCTACAAAGATCTTATCTATACTACAATAGCTGCTGCATAACAATAGCCAATATGAGAATTACCAGTTATCAATATCTCTACATACAGGAAACATTTTTGTAATTACTTGTAATAATGCAAAGGCATGATAAAACTCCAAATTGCTAAGGTTGGTATTATTACTTGTCATTTGGGAGGTGGTTAAAATGAAGCCTAGAGACTCTGGGATACTTTCAGATATTTCATGATGAGTGATAAAGTTAGGATTTGAGCCCAAAGAGGCTAACTGCAGAACCCAAGCTCTTAACCATTAGAAAATATTGGCTCTTAGAATCCAGATAAATGATGCTTGAGATTGGTTCAAAATTTAGCAGCATTATATACTGGTCAAAAATATTTTGAAAAGTTGGTTAAGAAAATCCAGAAATGCAGGTTCCTTGGAGACTCTAGTATCTCCATAACCAAACTAAATTTCCCTAGGTATAGAGCAATTAGAGAAGAATCCATCACCCCGGCTTGTGAAGACACATCTACCAATTGATCTCATTCCTAAGTCTTTCTGGGAAAACAACTGCAAGGTATACTCTAAACCACAAGTAAATTTTTTAATGTGACTTTTAACCCTTTTTCACTCACATAGTAAGTAAAGTAATTGCTCAAATGTTTTGTTTATCTGTTACCATGAGAAGTGAGCTACATTAAAAAAACGTGTTTCGATTAAAAGAATACGTTTTAGCCTAAACGTACATGCTCAAGTTTTCCAAGGTTATGAAGCAACAAACTCCTTATCTCAGCACAATATTGCTACTATTATTTCCCAGCTGTCTTATATAGTTTGACCTTCCCTGAAAACTCAGCATAAGGATATCAATTCTTATTTAATAGTTTGGTAAAATTCTTCAGTGAGACATTTGAGCCTGGATATTTGCTTCGGGGAAACTTTTAAATTTAAAACTCATTTTTTTTCCAATAATTGTGAAGGTATTCAGATCGTCTATCTGGCTTTTGCTAGTTTGTGATATGTGAGGAATTCTAAGGTGTTGAGTTTTGTAGTGAAATGTTAATAATATTCCCATCTTATTCTTTCTTTTAACAGACTTTTTTTTTACAGCAATTTTATCTATTTTTAAAGCAAATTTATTTTGACAGAAAATTGAGAGGAAGTTAAAGAGGTTTTCCATATATCCCTTGCTCCCACATATCCATAGACTCCCCATCATCAATATCTCTGACCTCTCACCAGAGCGATACATTTGTTACAATTGATGAACCTACATGGACACATCATTATCACCCAAAGTCCATAATTTACCTTAGGGTTCACTATTGGTGTTGTACATTCCATGGGTTTGGACAAATATATGATGACATGTATATACCATTATAGTACCATACAGTGCAGTTTCACTGCCCTATAAATCCTCTGTGCTCCACTGATTCATTTTCTCCCCTTAACCCTGGCAACCACTGATCTTCTTATTGCCTCCATAGTTTTGCCTTTTCCAGTATGTCATATTGTTAGAATCATACATACGTAGCCTTTTCAGATTGCATTCTTTCACTTAGTAATAGGCCTTTAATATTCTTCCATGTCTTTTCATGGCTTGATAGCTCATTTCTTGTTAGTAATGAGTAATAGTCTATTGACTGGAGGTACCAGGGTTTATTTATCCAGTAACCTACTGAGGGACATTATGGTTGTTTCCAAATTTTGGCAATTATGAACAAAGCTGGTATAAACACTCATTTGCAGGTTTTTGTGTGAACTTTATTTTTCAACTCCTTTGGGTAAATACCAAGTAATGCAATTTCTGGATCATATGGTAAAAGTATATTTTGTTTTGAAAGAAAAAAGTGTCTTATGAAGTAGCAGTACCATTTTGCACCCCCACCAGCAATGAATGAGATTTCCTGTTGTTCCACACCCTCACCAGGATTTAGTGTTGTCACTGTTCTAGATTTTGGCCATTCTAAAAAGTATGGAGTTGTGTCTCATTGTTTTAATTTGCATTTCCCTGATGAAGTAAGATGTTTGGTATCTTTTCACACTCTTATTTTTCTTTTAATAGCTGCAAGATTTGTTGTGATATCCCCTGTTTTTTATTGATACTAGTAATTTGTGTCTTCTCTATTTATTTTGTCAGTCTTGTTAGACGTTTATCAATTTTCTTGATTTTTTTAAAAGATCCAGCTTTTTGTTTCATTAATTTTCTTAATATTTTCCTGTTTTTAATTTCATGGATTTCAAACCTGTTGATTTACATGCCTACTATATGTTACTTTTTTTCTTAAACAAAATATCATGTATTTGATTTTTTTTCATCCTCTCCCTGCAGATGATTTATCTGGCTCGAAATGCCAAGGATGTTGCAGTCTCATTTTACCATTTTGACTTAATGAATAATTTACAACCTCTTCCGGGAACCTGGGGAGAATATCTAGAGAAATTCTTGACTGGAAATGGTACGATGGCCTTGGCTAAAAATTAATGTCATTTTTAAATTATTTTAAAAAATAATATTAACCATTACAAGTATGAATTTTCCTTTCAAAACACTTATTTTTCCAAATCAGTAACAAGTACATTCAAATACCATTTAAAAATTAAATCAAATACATCTAATATTTTACTATGACATTCAACATATAAACCTGGTATTAAACATTGGCTTAATGAAAATATTCTTGAATCTCTTTTCAGTTGCTAAAAACTCATTCTCAGTTCCTGCTCAGAATAGAAATTGTTTAACTTGCCCAAATCATTAGTTAAATCTGTTACAGATATATTTATAGTACTTAGGTAAATAATTGATTGAGTACTTCATAAAAGAATAGTTTTCTTCTGTGTGAGGCTAAGTATAACCTATTAGAGGTCAATGTATTTTCATTTGAAATGCTTCTTTTGTACTTAATATTTTTAAAATCTGATTATACATCCATAAATGGCTGATGGTATATAATTGTTTAAATTGGCTTTACAGTCTCAGTTCCCTTGAGTACTAAATTCCACAAAATGTTTGTACACTTTGACTTATTGGTCACAAACAAATCTTTGATTTGATGAATGCTTATGGAAGTAGACTGTTTCTCTGGTTTTAGTGGCCTTTGGCTCCTGGTTTAATCACGTTAAAAGCTGGTGGAAGAAAAAGGAAGAACACCCAATACTTTTCTTATTCTATGAAGATATGAAAGAGGTAAAATGGTAGAAATGCATTCTAGATAATTCTTTAGCTACATCCTGGGGTAAAAGGATTATTATATTTTTTCAACTTGGACTCTATGGAGTCCAAAATGACATGATTGCTTTGCCTATTTTCCTTGCCTACTTACCCAAATCTGGTTAAGGTCATTAATGACAATAACTGAAATCAGGGACATTTTTATCCTCATCCTTCTTAACCATTGTGTTTCTTTTGAGCACCTTTTCTTTTCGAACTTCTCTCCTACATTTAATTGGTTATCACACTGTCATGGTTTTCTTGTGAATCTCTATCACTTACTCATTTTTCTTTTTGAATTCTTTGCTATAGTTTGATGATCATGTCCAAGCCCACTGTTGCCAAAACTATTTATGTACTAATGACCCACCAAAAACTCCATTTTAACTTCTACCCTGAATTCAAACCCATGTTTTTATTAAAACAACCCTCAAATTTAACATGTTCAAAACTAAACTCGTCTTGCTTCTCTCTCTCCAACAGGTAATCCTTTTCCTTTATTCTCTCTTTTGGTTAATGATGTTTGGTTGTTCATTCAGAGTTCAAAGCTTGAAAGTAAATTGTCCTCACTGGCTTTCATGTAGCTGATATGGTTCCACTATATCCTGAACATCCCATTGTTTCACATGCTCTAACTATTATATCTTTCAAATGTGTCCTTCTCCTTTACATCAGCTCGGTGCTTTGTGACCACCTAGAGGGGTGGGATAGGGAGAGTGGGAAGGAGAAGCAAGAGGGAGGGGATATGGGGATATATGTATATGTATAGCTGATTCACTTTGTTATACAGCAGAAATTAACACACTATTGTAAAGCAATTATACTCCAATAAAGATGTTAAAAAAAAAAAAGACAACAGGGCTTCCCTGGTGGTGCAGTGGTTGAGAGTCTGCCTACCGATGCAGGGGACGCGGGTTCGTGCCCCGGTCCGGGAAGATCCCACATGCCGCGGAGCGGCTGGGCCCGTGAGCCATTGCTGCTGAGCCTGCGCGTCCGGAGCCTGTGCTCCGCAACGGGAGAGGCCACAACAGTGAGAGGCCCGTGTACAGAAAAAAAAAAAAAAAAAGACAACAAACTGAGATTGCAAAAAAAAAAAATACACATGCACATACATTCACCACACACCCACACACACACACACACACATACATAAACACACAGAGAGTTAATAAGACATATTATTAAATGCTGTTGCTTCCCTACTACATATCAGATACAGTCCAAATCCTTCAGCAGGACATCCAAGGATGTTCTCAATTTTACCCCAATTCATCTTTCTTGATTCATAGCCTCTCCCACTCCTATAAACAACTCAGCTCTAACTGCAACCACTTTGCTTTTTTTCTCCCTTGAACACACTGTGAGAACCTATACCTCCAAGAATTTTAACTATTTTCTCTGCTGGGAATTCACTCTCCAACCACTCAGCAGACTGCATCTTGGTAAATTCTGACTCATCTTTCTAAACTCAGCTTAGATGTTACCCCCTCAAAATCTTTCTAGATATATCTATGTAGATTTTAACTTAGCTTCCTAAAAAGTTATAAATATTAAGTTTATGTCATTAGAATCTGAAAAAATGATTTATCTCTCAGATTTTTTTCTTCTTATTCTCAAAGACCAATGAATAATTTAGGTCTTGATATCTTTGCAACTTCATTGGAGTTTATTTTTAATAATTTACATCCAAGCAAGATTTGATCAGTATTTACACTTTAAAAAGTACCTGAAGTTTTCCCTGAATTTATTATTTTTGTTTTTAAATATTATTATTAAGAATAAGAAAGCAATTTTGATGAAGAACAGAAAAATAATGGCAGAAGGAACAAAGATACTAGGTCCCTAAAACATTTACATTTCAAATCTGATCACAAATTGAGCTTAAAATCATTACTATAATCTTTTTCTCTAAATACTGTTAATATTTAGGCCAAGATTTATTCTTATTGTACTTTGAATGAAAACTAAAAATATAAGATTTAGAACAAACAAAATATTCCATTCTACTTTTACTAAACATAAATTGTTGATTTTTCTCATTTTTATGATTTTTTTCACATTATGTTAATGAGTTATTGTGTACCATTTTCTAGCATATGTCTCTTTACCCACTGATAGAATCCAAAGAAAGAAATCAAGAAGATTGTTAGATTTCTAGAGAAGAACCTGAATGATGAGATCTTGGATAAGATGATCCATCATACCTCCTTTGAAATGATGAAGGACAACCCTCTGGTGAATTATACACATCTACCAAGTACAGTGATGGATCACAGTAAATCCTCTTTTATGCGCAAAGGTTAATATTTTGCTGAGTTTAATTTTCCTTTTTGCTTTCTTATGAATTACTCTGAAGTGAGGATTAGCTTTGTAATCTCTATCAAGTTACTTAGCCAATTTTGGCATCAATTTCTTCATCTGTAAAATAAGGACACTAAAAATACCTACCACAAAAGTTGCTGAATTAGATTAGAAATTATTAAAGGAAATAATGCATGTAAACACGTTATTAAAATACCTTGAGTACTTGATACATATTTCTCCTTCTATTTACTACCCTGCTAGAAGGGAGTGGTTTTGTCAATTCTGATGTGAGTCATTCCAAATTTTTTATTACTAAATCTTAAATCTTTGTTTAAATTGTCATAGGTCTCCTTCTCCTCCCCAGTAATAAACTAATGTCACTCAATACAGTACCATCTTCTTTAAAGACCCCTTATCATTTAGAAAGCAGTGGTCATTTTGTTAAGAAGGATTCACCAAGAGTAATAACATTTTTTTACCATATGGGAAGTTTTTCCTCCCTAAAAATACTGTCTGAATTATAGGAAAACATGGAATCTAAAATTAACTTAAGAAAATGACAATAGAGAAATATGACATTCACTGTCAAAATACAGCTCTATTTCCATTAAGGCAAATACTGTATATTATGGTTTATTGTATATGGCTTGTGTCAAAAATGTGTTATTAATGATAAAAATAATGCATTTAACAGATTATTAACTAAAATTTGAGAAGTTATCCACCTAGTCTTGCCACCTTTCTTTTCAATGTCCTTTACTGGATTGGAGAGAAAAAGATAAAATTTCAGCTGGTGTGCCGGGAAGTAAACATAACCCTAGGAATATATTGTGCATATGAACATGTGGATCAAAACCCTCAATTTTGAAAGAGTTATATGATTACAGATATTTCTAACACAGTTTTCTCTGTACCTTAGTGTAGTCCTATACTAAAAACACTAAATTATGTTTTTCTTTTAATTTTCAAAAACACTGCACTTAAAAAATAATCTGTGGTATAAGAGGGCAAGGCAAATTTTTCATTGTAAATGGTGCATTACAAGTTTGAACAAATAAGACTGACAAATGCACAACACACACATAACACACACACATGTTTTTCTTGTGGAAGAAACAGAGACAAAAAACCTCTTTAATTAAACAAGGCAAATTTTCATTATGCCAGACCATTGAATGTAACTTCCAGGAGAGTTTTATCCCCAGTCGTATGAAAATTGATATGATCCAATGATATCTCATTAGGGTATAAAGATAGATGAGATAAGCTCAGTATGTGGATTCCATGCTTTCACCAACTTCAAAGGAAAAGGGTATATGAGAGAGATAGTCTTTACATCCCCTCTGGGAGTAGTGAAGAACATAACCTTTGTGGTGAGATTGCTCTGGGATTTATCGAGGCTATGCCACTCACTGAACCTTTGACTTTGCATATATTAATAAATCTGCCACAGTTTCGGTTACATCACTGACAAAATGAAGAAAGGAATAACACCTATAGCACAAGTTTTGGGGGAGGATTTTGGGAAAAGATATATAAGCATTTACTATATTTTTTCTGACCAAAAATGATATACACAAAAGTAGCAAGTCATATTAGTCTAATATGTTCTAATCTAATAGTTCAAGATTCATCTATTCATTTATTCATTCATGCATTCAATAACACTTAAAGAATACCCTTTATTCATTAGTTAATATTTATGAAAAGCTCTTCATGAACACCTATATGCAGCTCATATTCTCTAGAATATAAATGACATGTACATCTACCTCAAGAAGCTCATAATATAATACAAGAGGCATGCATGTAATGAATATTGAAAAGGGCTCAAAAGTGAAGAATGGACAAAGGGCCAAGCATAGTTTGGTCTTCAGTCTTGAAGGAGTCCACGCTGGATAAATCAAGGTCAAAATTTAGTCACACAATAGTAACGATGTTAGGGAGAGGATAGATAATGTCCAATGTTTATGCCTATGTCCCAAACAGCAACAAAACAGAAAACCCTGAGATTTGGCAAGAATTTATTTTATCAAAAAAATTTTTATACTTCCCTCACTCTTGTGAAGCAAATGTGTTTGTGTATATAGTATTTATACTCAAAATAGAAGATTATTAGACTACTTTATATATGACTCTTTATTGTTTAAATATGCACTTTCTCTTTTCAGTGACATCTTTAGAGGTGTACTATCCCAGATATGCACTACCCTCACATACATTCCAAGGAACTATTATCATTTGGTGAAAACAGAATAAAGTAAAAAACAAGGGAAACAACCTTGTCTATGGGGATATTTTTCATTAAAAGGGTTTTAAATCTTCATGAAGCAATCATGGGTTAATAAGGCTTGAAATTCAACACTATTATATTTAATATTAAATAAATTGGCAAAATTAATGTTTTCCTCCAAACCCATTAGCAGTACATTAAAAATTTATTAATTTTCCAAATATATATTTTTAAGCATCCAGTATAAAAGATTAAATGTAAATTTATATCCCAACAGTTTCACCTTTGTAAAAATGGTTCAGGGATTTTATGTGTTTGATTTTAATGCTATTCTTCTCCTCTAAAATTAAAATAAGATATGTCTAGTGAATTCAGGAAACACAAATATCATCCAAATATCATAACATCCTCATTTATTATTTTTGTGAAATGATACTTATCAGCTTTCTGTTTCATGGTTTGACTGTGCTCTTGACCAGGTCTTTGTACAGTTTCCAAAAGTAACTCATGAAATAGAATACTCCCTGACCATTGATCCAGTGGCCAGTGGTAACCCCATGACCTAGGACAATTAGAAACACTAAAAGAATCTCTTTTAGGAAACTATTGTACAGCCCATAAATTTAGACAAGAAAATTAATCTTTCTCATGTATTTTTAAAAGCCAGACTCTGCACCTTATTTTTGATAAAGGAGGCAAGAATATATAATGGAGAAAAGACAGCCTCTTCAATAAGAGGTGCTGGAAAAACTGGGCAGCTACATGTAAAAGAATGAAATTAGAACACTTCCTAACACCATACACAAAATAAACTCAAAATGGATTAAAGACCTAAATGTAAGGCCACACACTATAAAACTCTTAGAGGAAAACATAGGCAGAACACTCTATGACATAAATCACAGCAAGATCCTTTTTGAACCACCTACTAGAGAAATAGAAATAAAAACAAAAATAAACAAATGGTACTTAATGAAACTTCAAAGCTTTTGCACAGCAAAGGAAACCATAACCAAGATGAAAAGACAACCCTCAGAATGGGAGAAAATATTTGCAAACAAAGCAACTGACAGAGGATTAATCTCCAAAATTTACAAGCAGCTCAATATCAAAAAAACGAACAACCCAATCCAAAAATGGGCAGAAGACCTAAATAGACATTTCTCCAAAGAAGATATACATATTTCCAACAAACACATGAAAGGATGCTCAACATCACTAATCATTAGAGAAATGCAAATCAAAACTACAATGAGGTATCACCTCACACCAGTCAGAATGGCCATCATCAAAAAATCTACAAACAATAAATTCTGGAGATGAGGTGGAGAAAAGGGAACCCTCTTGTACTTGGTGGGAATGTAAATTGATATAGCCACTATGGAGAACAGTATGGAGATTCCTTAAAAAACTAAAAATAGAACTACCATACGACCCAGCAATCCCACTACTGAGATTAAAAATCTTTTCTTTTGGTATACATTAGCTTTTCCTTCATAATGAAAATATTTTATTCATTCATATGTTTTCTTATTTGTAATTTTTAGGGATTACAGGTGACTGGAAGAATTACTTCACTGTCGCCCAAAATGAGAAATTTGATGCCATTTATAAGAAGGAAATGTCTGAAACTGAACTTCATTTCCGCACAGAGATTTAAAGAGCCTAAACTGAAAATTTGAAGAGAGAAGTCTGACCTGCAGTGTGTTGAAACAGGGACAGTTATGACTTGATTTGGGCAATTGAATGGTTTTATAAAGGGGAAAAAATGTGCTTTTAAAACTTTGATTTTTCAGTGTTGTTAATCAAGTCCCCACTCACCAAGCTTCCAAATTCCCTAAAATTAGGACAAACTGTTACCTTTTTGTATACTATTCCTGCCTTTTCCTAGAGTAGTACTGACAAGAGAGAAAGTTTCCTACTCAATCTCCATATATTGTGGTTTAAAATGAAGTTCTACTCCCTACTAACCTAGCCCAAGAAATGCTGCTTTAACACTCACACTATGTTTCCTAGCTCTGCCCCAATTTCCCTTTCCTAAAAACTTGACCCTCGACGTTCTCTTCCATTGCTGTCTTCTGGGTTTCATGTTGTTCCCTGAGTCATAGCTCATCTTGTAATGCCTCTCTTGGAATTATATGGTTCATGTCCTAGATAGTATGGTTCAGATTTTGGAAATGTTATTTCCATACCTGATTTCTGTTTATTCAAATTTCTAATTTCTGAGTATGTAATTTTTGAGTCTCTAAAGGTGAAAGATCATCATTAGTCTCCCTAAGGCTCTCCCCTGGGAACAGGAGCTCTGGTCTGAGAGTCTGGGTCAAGGGCTGGAACCTGTTTCCTATGGAGAGTCCTTCCAAAATTCAACAGCTTCTTCTGAATTCCTGAGAATTTCTTATTGCCATGATGCGTTTACCATTTGGGAACTTTGGTTTCTTCATCTTGTGTCTGAACAGATGTGTATCCCTTAATACCACTTTCAATACCCCACATATAATCACATCTACTGCTAAAACTTTCCCAATCTGGTGCCTACAAGAGACTCTCTAGGCTGAATCTCCACCTACACCCTCCAGACCCAATGTCCCTTCTACCTACTTTTCCACACTTAGGTCTATCTGCTGGTCTCTTTGATAGATGTTTCTTTGAAACATAAGTCTTTAAGTAAATGTTTATATGTTTTAAGGTAAATTTTACAGGAAATGTCTCATTTAAAGAGATACATTAGAATTCTTTTATTTTTAATTGAAGCATAGTTGATTAACAATATTATATTAGCTTCAGGTGTACAACATAGTGAGTCAATTTTTTATAAACTGTACTACAAAGTTATTACAAAATAAAGATTATATTTCTCTGTGCTGTACAATATATCCTCGTTGCTTATTTATTTTACACATAGTAGTTTGCATAGTTTAATCACATACCACTATTTTGCCCCTCCCGACTTCCCTCTTCCCACTGGTAACCACTAATTTGTTCTCTACATCTCTGAATCTGTTTCTGTTATGTTATATTTGTTTGTTTTATTTTTTAGATTCCACTCATAAGAGATAAGGTAGAGTATGTCTTTCTCTGTCCAACTCATTTCACTAAGCATAATACCCTCTAAGTATATTTACATTATTGCAAATGTCATAATTTCATTCTGCCTATGACTCAGTAATATTCTGTGTGCATATTTATCCATTCATCATCTTCTTTATACATTCATCAGTTGATGGATACTTAGGTTGCATCCATATCTCATCTATTGTAAATAATGCTGCTATGGACATTGGAGTGAATGCATCTTTCAGATTAGTGTTTTTGTTTTCTTTATATTTATACCCAGCAGTGGAATTGCTGGATCATACGGTCATTATATCTTTAGTTTTTTGAGGAACCTCCATAATATTTTCCATAGTGCCTGTGCCAATTTATTTTCCCACCAACAGTGTACTAGGGTTCCCTTTTCTCCACATCCGTGCCAAAACTTGTTATTTCTTGTCTTTTAAATAACAGCCTTTCTGACAAGTGTGAGATAATGTCTTCTTGTGGTTTTGATTTGTGTCTCTCTGATAATTAGCAATGCTGAGCATTTTTTTCATGTCCCTGTTGGTGGTCTGTATATCTTTTTGTAAAACTGTCTCTTCAGGTCTTCTGCCATTTTTTGATTAAGTTGTTTGTTTCTTTTGATATCGAGTTGTATGAACTCTTTGTATATTTTGGATATTAACCCATTATTAATCATATAATTTTCAAATATTTTCTCCCATTCTCCCAGTAGGTTGTCTTTTCATTTCCTCTATGCTTTCCTTTGTTGTGAAAAATGTTTTAAGTTTAACTAGGTCCCATTTATTTATTTTTACTTTTGTTTCTTTTTCCTTAGGAGACAGAACCAAAAAAAAAATATTGCTATGATTTCTGTCAAACAGTGTTCTACCTATGTTCTCTTCTAGGAGTTTTATGGTTTCAGGTCTTACATTTAGGTCTTTAATCCATTTTTATTTTATTTTTGTATAAGGTGTTAGAAAATGTTCTATTTTGACTTTTTTACACATAATTGTCCAGTTTTCCCAGTATCTCTTATTGAAGAGACTACCTTTCCTCCATTGTATATTCTTGCCTCCTTTGCCACAGATTAATTGACCATAAGTGTCTGGGTTTATTTCTGAGCTCTTTATTCTGTTCCATTTATCTAGGTGTCTGATTTTGTGTCAGTATCATACTGTTATATTACTGTAGCTTTGTAGTGTAGTCTGAAATCAGGGAACATGATACTTCCAGCTTTGTCCTTTTTTTCTCAAGATTGCTTTGGCAATCCAGGGTCTTTTGTGGTTCCATGTATATTTTAGGATTATTTCTTCTAGTTCTGTGAAAAATGTCATGAGTATTTTCTTAGGGATTACATTAAATCTCTAGATTGCTGTGCATAGTATGGACATTTTAAGAATACTAATTCTTCCAATCCAAAAACACATGCTACCTTTCCATTTTTTTGCATCATCTTCAATCTCCTTCATCAATGTTTCATAGTTTCAGCATTTAAGTTTTTCACCTACTCATGTAAGTTTATATTTTTGATGAGATATTTAAACAGTATTTTTTTATTGCTTTCTCTTTCTGACAGTTTATTATTAGCATATAGAAAAGCAACATATTTCTTTATATTAATCTTCTATCCTGCAACTTTACTGAATTCATTTATTACTCCTAATTATTTTTTCATGGAGACTTTAGAGTTTTCTGTACACAGCATCTTGTCATCTGCAAATAATGACAGTTTTACTTCTTACCTTCCAATTTGGATTCATTTTACTTTTCATGTTTTATTGCTCTGGCTAGGGCTTCCAATACTATGTTAAATAGAACAAGTATGCTAGAGTGGGCATCCTTGTCTTTTTCCTGATTTTAGAGGAAAAGATTTCAGCTTTTTACCATTGAGTATGATGTTAAGTGTGGGTTTGACATAAATTAAATAGTCTTTATGAATTCCTCTATACCAACTTTGATGAGAGTTTTTATCTCATCAAATAGGTGTTGAATAGGTGTTAAATTCTGTCAAATATTTTTCTGCATTTATTGAGATCATCATGTGAATGTGATGTATCACATTGATTTAAAAATATTGAACCATCCTTGAATCCCTGGAATAAATTCCATTTGATCATGGTGTATGGTCCTTTTTATATATTGTTAAATTTGATTTGCTAACATTTTGTTGAGGATTTTTTCATTTATATTCATCAGAGATATTGGTCTGTAATTTTCTTTTTTTTTTATTGTCTTTGTCTGGTTTAGGTATCAGGGTAATGGTGGCCTCGTATAATGTATCTGGAAGAGTTCCATTCTCTTCAATTTTTTGAAATAGTTTGAGAAAGATAGGGATTAGCTCTTTTTTACGTTTGGCAGCATTCTCACTGTGAAGCCTTCTGGACCTGCACTTTCATTTCCTGGGAGTATTTTTTAATTACTAATGTAATTTCACTACTAGTGATCAGTCTGTTTCAGATTGTCTATTTCTTCCTGATTAAGTCTTGGAAGACTGTATGTTTCTAGAAATTTCTCCATTTCTTCAGAGGTTGTCCAGTTTGTTGGCATATAACTGTTCATTATACTCTCTTGTGATTTATTGCATCTCTGTGATATCAGTTGTTATTTCTCCTCTTTAATTTCTTATTTTTTTCAGTTGGGTCCTCATTTTCTTGATTAGCTTGGTGAAAGATATATTAATTTTGTTATCTTTTCAAAAAAAATCTCTTGGTTTCATTGACCTATTCTATTTTGTTTTTGTGCTCTCTATTTTATGTATTTCCTCTCTTATCTTTATTATTTTCTTCCTTCTGCTCACTTAGGGCTCTGTTTGTTCTTCTCTTCTTAAAATTCCTTTAGATGGTTGATTAAATTTTTTTCTTTTAGGTAGACCTGTATCACTATAAACTTCCCTCTTGGAACTACTCTTGCTCTGATTTTCAAAGTTTTGTTTCAATTCTCATTTGTCTTGAGGTATTTTCTGATTTCTTTTTCCATTTCTTCATTGACCCATTTGGTTTTTAGTATCATATTGTTTAGTCTCCACATGTTTGTGCTTTTCCCATTTTTATTCCTGTAATTGATTTCTAGTTTTATACCATTGTGGTCAGAAAAATTGCTTGATATACTTTGTATCCTGTTAAATCTGTTGAGACTTGTTTTGTGGCCTACCATGTGATCTATCCTGGAAAATGTTTCATGTCCATTTGAAAAGAATGTTTATTCTGCTGTTTTCAGATGAAATGTCCTGTAGATACCTATTAAGTACAACTGGTCTAATGTGTCATTTAAGACGACTGTTTCCTTATTGATTTTCTGTATGGATGATCTGTCCATTGATGTAAATTATGTGTTGAAGTCTGCTATGATTATTGTGTTATTGCTATTTTCTCCCTTTATGTCTGTTAATATATGCTTTATATATTTAGGTGCTTCTGTATTTACTGCATGTATGTTAATGAGTATTATGTCCTCTTCTTGTATTGGTACCTTTATCATTATATAATGCCATTCTTTGTCTTTTATTATAGACTTGGTGTTAAAGTCTATTTTGTCTTATATGAGTATTGCTACCCCCACTTTCTTGTCATTTCTGTTTGCATGAAATATATTTTTCCATGCCTTCACTTTTAGTCTGTGTGTGTCTTTAGCCCTGAAGAGAATCTTTTGTAGGCAGCATACTGAATGGTCTTGTTTTTTTAATCCAATCAGCCATACCATGTCTTTTTATTGGATCATTTAGTCCATTGACATTTAAAGTGATTATTGCTAGGTATGTCCTCATTGTTACCTGTTTTTTGGTTGTTTTTGTCATTCTTCTCTGTTCTTTTCTTCTTTCTTTCCTTGTGGTTTGATGATTTTCTTTAGTGGTATGCTTGTGTTCCTTTCTCTCTAGTTTTTGTGTGTCTGTTGTAGTTTTTTTATTTGTGGTTACCATGGGTTTCCTATATGTAGACCTATAACTGTACCTACTTTTTTTTTTTTTTTTTTTTGCGGTATGCGGGCCTCTCACTGTTGTGGCCTCTCCCATTGCAGAGCACAGGCTCTGGATGCGCAGGCTCAGCAGCCATGGCTCATGGACCTAGCCGCTCCGTGGCATGTGGGACCTTCCCATACTAGGGCACGAACCTGTGTCCCCTGCATCGGCAGGCAGACTCCCAACCACTGCACCACCAGGGAAGCCCTGTACCTACTTATATTAAACTGGTAGTCATTTAAGTTCAGACACATTCTAAAAGATATATATATATATATATTTTTTTTTTTTTTTTTTTTTGCGGTATGCGGGCCTCTCACTGTTGTGGACTCTCCCATTGCAGAGCACAGGCTCTGGATGCACAGGCTCAGCAGCCATGGCTCATGGGCCCAGCTGCTCCGTGGCATGTGGGATCTTCCTGGACTGGGGCACGAACACGTGTCCCCTGCATTGGCAGTCAGACTCTCAAGCACTGCGCCAAAAGGGAAGTCCAAAGATCTATATTTTTTTCTCCCCTCCCCCCCTTTTTTTTAATGTCTTATTTTACATCTTTATGTAATCACTTGAAATGTCAAAGGACTAAGCACTCCAATCAAAAGATATAGTGTTTATCCCTTTATTGATTATTTAGTTATATTTGATTTTACAATTCTTAGTCTTTTAATCATTGTTCTAGCTTACTTAAGTGGTTGATCCTCAGCCTTTACTATATATTTACCTTTACTAATAAATAAACTATATTTACCTTTACTAATAAATAAAAGTAGGATTTTTCCTTTCCTATAGACACTTCTTGCCATAGCCTATTATTTTTCACTTAGAGAAGACCTTTTAACATTTCTTTTAGGATAGGTTTAGTATTGATGTGCTCCTTTAGTTTTTGCTTGTCTAAAAATTTCTTTATCTCTCTTTCAATTCTAAATGATAATCTTTCTGGGTAGACTATCCTAGGTTGCAGGTTTTTCCTTTTCAGCACTTTGACTATATCATGCCACTCCCTTCTGGCCTGTAAGGTTTCTGCAGAAAAATCAGCTGATAACCTTATGGGCATTCCCTTGTATATGACTTTTTTTTTTCTCTTGCTGCCTTTAGAATTCTCTCTTTATCCTTAACTTTTGCCATTTTAATTACGATATTTTTTGGTGTAGGTCTGTTTGCATTCATCTTGTTTGGGACCCTCTGTGCTTCCTGTACCTGGATATCTATTTCCTTCTTTAAGCTTGGGAAATTTTCAGCCATGATTTTGTCAAATACATTTTTGACTTTCTTCTCTCTCTCTCTTCTCCTTTTGGGACCCCAATAATGCAAATTTTGGTATACTTCATATTTTCCCAGCAATCCCTTAAGCTATTCTCATTTTTTATTTTTTTTTAAATTTTTCCTGTTCTGATTGGGTGATTTCCATTATTTTATCTTATAGATAACTTATGTATTCTTTGGTATCACCTTTGTCTTTCACAGCTGAGCTCTCCACTTGGCCACTCCCACTTTTGTCCTGGTGTGGAGCTGCACCACAGAACAAGTGGGGCCAGTTAAAGTGCTAGGTGTGGGTTGGGACATTGGTTGTAACATTCCTTACACCAGTGTAGAGCTGCATTGTAAAGTAAGTAGGGCCAAAGTGGCGGCTCAGCTCAGGCTGTGGTGTGCACCAGTGTGGTCACAGGAAAGTGGCCTGTGACTTATGCAGTTTCAGTCTGCCTTCTCTCCCCGATTTGGGGAATAAGCAAGTGTGTGCATACTCCTCATGAGTGGAGTCCAGGCTTCCCACAGTCCTCCTGTTAGTCCCACCAGCATTTCAACAAATCTAGGGGACTTGTCTTCCCAGTGCTGGACCCCAGGGCTGGGGCATCCAATCTGTGGCTCAAACCACTCACTTCTAGGAAGGGTCTCTGTCCATGTAATCTCCCTTTTTTTATGAATCTTCTCCCAGGAGCATAGATCCTGACCATATCACTTCTCTTCCCTTCCTACTTGATTCCATATGGACCTTTCTTACAACCTTCGTTGTGCAATAGTCTTTTTGCCAGTTCCCAGTTAGTTTTCAGTGAGAATTATTCCACATATCGATGTATTTTTGATGTGCTCGTAGGGGGAGATGAATTCCACATCCTCCTACTCCAACATCTTCATCTCCTCTTGATTCAATTAGCTATTAAGTCCAGATATGATTACACACTGATAAAATCATATAGAATTCAGCATCAATACTACCCTTGTTCAATTTTGTATTGCTATAAGTGTTGAAAAATTACTATAAATAAGTAAATAAGATGATGGGAATTTTCCCCCCAATGTCATTCAATTCTCTAAATTAGTTCTGACAAAACTCACACATCAAAAACTATCAAAATCATAAAAATGTTAAATATATTGGATGACAACTCTATTAGACACTTCTTCTTTGTTATTTGCTAAAAACAAAGAATTGAAAGTCATCTGATGTTCAAAAGGATTTTCTACCCAGTAAATAGAATCATGCTTTGTCTCAATTCTAATAAGGGTGCTAAAATGACTTTACCAAGACTTATCATAAAATTTTTAATTAGTGCTGCTGCATTTTCACTTAAAGGCAAATTATTTAACCCGAAAAACATAGAAAAAATTGGGAAAAGAAAGTATTGGGAATTGATGTGTCTGTTTCCAATTCAACATTTTTGATAAAATGTTTTTGTTGTTGCACACTTTATTTTTTAATTTTTTAAGTTTTAAAAACATTTAATTTTTTTTCATTGAAATATAGTTGATTTACAACATTATGTTTGTTTCAGTTGTACAGCAAAGTGATTCATATATGTACATATATATATATTCTTTTCCACACACTTGAAATAAATTTTCTTTAAAACTTTGGGATTCATAATTAGCATATTAAATCTGCCATTTAGTTTTATTGGTAATGTCAGTCCATATTGTTATACAATTAAATCAGATTTATTTTTATTAGTATTTTATTGTTTTAAGAACACTGAAGATTAGTAGATAAAAACTACTATATATAAAATAGATGAACAATAAGGTCTTATTATATAGCCAGGGAATTATATCCAATATCCTGTAATAAACCAAAATGGAAAAGAATATGAAAAAGACTATATATATATATCTATATCTGAATCACTTTGCTATACACCAGAAACTAACACAACATTGTAAATCAGCTATTCTTCAATATATATGTATATAAAAGCTTGGTTAGTTCAGGTTTAAAAAAAAAAAGAGCAATGAAGAACAGTCAAGTAAATTCAGACAAATGGTAGAAGTCTACAGTATTCACAAGCATCCTCATTATCACAGCTTCTCCTTTCCAGAATTTATAGAATTATAAGCTAATTGCTTAAACCTCAAAATTTTTAGGTACATTGAAAAAAGTATCAAGTGATTTGCAGTTCTAAGGATGGTGTATTTTTCAGCATTAAACTCTCTAAAGAGAAGACCATATTAAATTAATTTTATTATGTAATAGAGGGACAGGCCTTAAAGAAAAAGAGAAATGGCTAGAGTTTTCATTTACTAGACCTCAGTTAGACTTCTATTTTCATCTTCTAGTCTAATTAGCAGTCAGTCCAGAAGTTTATGGATCATATTCCATGGACTCCCCAGAGTCTTCAAAGAGGCCAAGGGACTGGGAATGCAACAATGGAGTGAGGGGCATTAGGCCTCCCCTCTCTAATTTCAAATACAATAATTGTGCTTTTTTTTTAACTTTTCATTTAGGACAATTTTAGATTTACAGAATTATTGCAAAGGGGCAGTACAGAGAACCTCACATGTGGATACCTCACACTCAGTTTCCTCTATAATTAATATCTTACATTAATATGACATACTTATCATGATAAATGAACAAATATTGATACATTGCTATTAACTAAAACCCAAACATTATTTAGATTTACTTGGTTATTCTCTAATGTTGTTTTTCTGTGCCAGGATCCTATTCAGGGCATCACATTACATTTAATCACTGTGTTCTTAGGTTCCTCGTAAGTGTCAAAATCTTCTCAGGCTTTCTGTGTTTTTGATGATCTTGACAGTTTTGAGGAGTACTCAACTATTTTTTAGAATGTCCCTCAATTGGTATGTATGTGATATTTTTCTCATGATTATACTGAGGTAATGTTTTGGGAGAAAAAGACTGTAGAGTTAAGGTACCATTCTCACCATACTAACTATATGACCTATCAGTATTAATGTTCACCTTGCTCACCTGGTTGAAGTAGTATTTATCAGGTTTCTCCACTGCAAAGTTACTCTTTTTTTCTCCCTTTCCATATTGTACACTTTGGAAGAAAATCAGTCTGCAGCTCATATGTAATAAGCAGGAAATAATGCTTCATCTACTGAAAGGTGTAGTATCTACAGAAATTAGGATTACTCTGTGTGGGAGATTTTTAAATTCTCAACCATTTATTTATTTAATGATTTATTTAATCAGTAAGGGCTCATAGATAATTATATTATACTTTTGGTTATAAGTCAGTAATACTGTATTTCCTTGCTCAAATTGTTCCAGTTCTTCCATTGGGAGCTCTTTCAGTTCGCTTCTGAATCCCTTTGACATACCCCCATTATTGTAGAGTTGTTTTTATTTGCTTATTTGTTTTGAGCACTTTATTAATTTCTGGCACTACAAAATGCTCCAGACCCATCTTGTATATTCTGTGTCCTAGTTGTAGAATCAGCCATTTCTCCAAGGAGCTTTGCTTCCCTTTTTTGGAGAATGTTAATAGAAATCAAGATTTGGGTGCTATGTATGTTTATTGCTACTTGTGTTGTCATTGCTCCTAAGCCCTCTCAGCTAACAGAACAAGAGTTATATGTGTGTATACGAACCTGTGGATACACATATATTTATAAATATTTCTATAGGTCGCTATCTTAGCGATATTAAGTAACACATGAGTCCATACTGATGTCTCCAACAATAATCCATTAGACAGGAATCATAATCATTGTTATATTTTATATTTTATTGCCATTTTTATTGATTATTTATTTCTTTTCATTTTAAAAATTTATTTTATATTGGTGTATAGTTGATTAACAATGTTGAGTTAGTTTCAGGTGTACAGCAAAGTGATTCAGTTATACATATATATGTATCTATTCTTTTTCAAATTATTTTTCCATATAGGTTATTACAGAATATTGAGTAGAGTTCCCTGTGTTATACAGGAGTTCCTTGTTGGTTATCTATTTTAAGTATAACAGTGTGTACATTTATTAAATGTCAGACAATCTTGTAGAAGTATTAGTATACTCATTTTAAGGTAAAGAAACAAACTTTGAACTAAAATTCAAAGCTATGTCTGCTTGACTCCAAAATGTCATTCTTAGTCACTATATAACACTACATAAAATTACATATAAATAATCTCCTTCATATATTACATATTTGATTACCTTTCAAAACATTCTCATAAACATAATTAGAGGGCTTCCCTGGTGGCGCAGTGGTCGAGAGTCTGCCTGCCGATGCAGGGGACGCGGGTTCGTGCCCGGAGAGGCCCGCATACTGCAAAAAAAAAAAAAAAAAAAAGAAAAGAAAAAACGAAAACAAAAACATAATTAGATAATGGTGTCCAAGCTGACAATACGAAGGTTCCAAGCTCCATCCAGTCTCAGATTCCTACTTTTGAAGGGACACTGCCTGCAAACCTATGAAGGTTAGATTTGTGAATGTTTTTCCTCTATAAACTATGTCATAATTGGTACTTGTTTATTATTTAAAGATGAAATAGCTTTGTTCAATCTCATCTAGGTTAATGTACATTTCGAGTGATATAATTAGGAAGGAATGTCCCACGTAAAACACATAGAGTCTAAATAAATGACTAATAGTTTTTGTAATGCAACTTATTCATAAGATAGGGTCTGACTGTGCTCTGTCCTGTTTTTCCCTATTCAGGGAGGAAGAGAACAAGCTGTCATAAATCTTATGGAGAAGATTCCTGTGCAACTTTGAGTATGAGAGAAAGAGGACCAGAAAGAACAAAATATTTCCTTGCAACTTGTATCCTCTTTATCTCCTCCCTTCTTCTGCTCCTAGTAGTATGAGTACCAAAATTCCTGAGCTTATTGGAAACATTTGTAAAGAAAGTAAGGTTCTTGGGGTTCTCCCTGGAGATTTTGATAAGATAGCCTAGACAAAGCCCCAGATTATGCATTTTTTATGAACACCAAAGGTGATTTAATGGCTGTGTTATCTATTGCTATTTCCACATGACAAAGATTAACTATTCTTGTTTTTCAAGTAACTGCCAGAGAGGTAAATTAGAGAGAGAGACAGATAGATAATGACACTCCTTTTGTACTGATTGGATTCATATTTGAAAATGCAAAAAAATAAACAAATAAAACAAACTCAGTGGTTTAATATAATTTGAAAGGAAGAAGGAAGTTAAGTGAATTATACAACTCAACATTGGGCCTTTAGCCAAATGTACACTGTGTTTCAAAATAAAAGAAATGGGTAACTTTTCCAAGTACAGTTTGCCCAGTGTGTGAACTATTCACTAAGCTTAAACAATTGGTGTAGATTCAGTTACATTGAGAACATTTTTGCTCATTTCCTGGGTAATTATTCCTTCTATTGTGTAAGAGCTAAATTTCTAAGTAGATTAGTATGTGTGAATACTGTACTCTCCCATTGTTTTGCCTGAATTGTTCTTAATGACATACTTTGGGGTCTTGGGTTTGAAGCACATTGGACCTCTGCAAAGAATCCAAAACACAAGGAAAGTAAACCAGAAAAAGACAAAAATATACTAAATAGATATAAAATAAAATCTTTTCATAGCTGCCTACTGGTTCAGGCATAGTATTTGAGTGGTCCAAAAGTTCTATCCCAGTATCTGAATTTTCCACCTCCAGCATGAGTTTACTTTTTTGGAAGTATAACAGACACACAGAAGTGTACAAATCTTAAGTATCCAGATAAATTTTCCCAAGTAAACCTATCTGGGTAACCATATCCATATCTCAAGAAACAGAATAATGTCAACATACAAGAGCTTTCCCCTCTCTTGTACCCACTTCCAGCCAGTATTTCCCACAATGAAAAGCACAATCCTGATTTACAAAATCATAGATTTGATTTGTTTTTTTTGAAATTTATATTAATGGAATGATACAGGTGGTCTTTTTAACTTTCTGACTTTTTTCACTCAACATTATAATTGGGAGATTTAGCCATGCTGCAACAGTTGTATTTTTTTATCTCTATATAGTACTCCATTGTTGAAATATACCAATATTTATTTGCTCTTGATGGGCATTTGAAGACTTTCCTGTTTGGTTTTTACAAATATTTCTGCTGTGAACATTCTAGTTCATATTTTTGGTATATATATATATATGCAATGCAGTTTCCTTGAGTTCAACCTAAGGGTTAAATTGCTAGATAATATGATATGCACAGGTTTAAGACATACCACCAAAGAGTTTTCTAAATTAGTTGTGCTGATTAATAACTACACTAACAGTGCATGAGAGTTTTAGTCCATATTCTCACCATCACTTAGTATTTTATGTAATTTCATTTTACTCACCTTGGTAAGTTGTATTATGCTGTGGTTCTAATTTATATTTCCCTGTTGATTAATGGAGTTGAGTAACTTTTCATGTTAATTTGTCATTTTAACATCCTTTTTTGTGAAGTGCCATTTCAAATTTTTTGCTTGTTTTTCTATGTGCTGGCTTTTAAAAAATTAATTTGAAACATATATGTGTCTTTGTGTATATGTGTGTGTGTTTATACATATTTATGTATATGTATATAGGTGTACAGTATATACATTCTGTAAGTCCTTTTTGTATTATCTGTATTTCAAATATCTTCCCTGATTCTGTGACTTGAGTTTTGGTCATTTTATGGTGTCTTTTGATATTCTTGGTCCAATTTATCATTTTTCCTTTATAGTGAGCATTTATATCTTATACAAGAATTATTTGCTTACTATCAGGTCATTCCAATGCTCTAGTTTTTTCTAAAATATTTATTGCTTACCTTTCACATACAAATCTACAATCTGTTTTTATTGTAAGACTCCAGATATGTTTTCCCCCAATAAAGATACCCAGTTGACCCAGTACAATTTAAAGTTGACACTTGAACAACATGGGTTTTGACTGTATGGGTCCACTTATACATGGATTTTTTTTTCTCTACGTCTATGTCTTTTTAAATTTAATTTTATTATTATTATTATTTTTAACATCTTTATTGGAGTATAATTGCTGTACGATGGTGTGTTAGTTTCTGCTTTATAACAAAGTAAATCAGTTATACATATACATATTTTCCCATATCTCTTCTCTCTTGCGTTTCCCTCCCTCCCACCCTCCATATCCCACCCCTCTAGGTGGTCACACAACACCGAGCTGATCTCCCTGTGCTATCCGGCTGCTTCCCACTAGCTATCTATTTTACGTTTGGTAGTGTATATATGTCCATGCCACTCTCTCGCTTTGTCACAGCTTACCCTTCCCCCTCCCCATATCCTCAAGTCCATTCTCTAGTAGGTCTGTGTCTTTATTCCTGTCTTACCCCTAGGTTCTTCATGACATTTTTTTTCTTAAATTCCATATATATGTGTTAGCATATGGTATTTGTCTTTCTCTTTCTGACTTACTTCACTCTGTATGACAGACTCTAGGTTCATCCACCTCATTATAAATAGCTCAATTCCTCATCAAGTGATTCTTAAGATGAAAGTTTTGATCATTAATTTTCAGCTTTTTATATTCCAATATATGTATTCAGATATAATTCACTTGAAAACTTCTTTATCTGAACCCCACAACTTCTGAAGTGCCATGTTTTATTAACATTTAGTTTAAATATATGTGTTAATGTCCACTGAAATGTTTTATTAGATTTCTAACTTAATTCCACTGCAATGATAGAATATATTCTATCAAGTTTCATTCTTTTTATGTTTACTGACATTTTCTTTATAACAAATCAGCCAACCTTTAAAGAAGTAAATCTCACTCTGGCAAGACTCTAAGAAACCCAGTGGGAAACAATAAATAGAATGTCAAAAATAAGTGAAAGTAGGAAAAAGTTCTCAAGACTGGGGTCTATCTATGGCATAAAAAAAAAAACTGAAATAGACCTGTAATATAACTATATCAGACTTCCATAGAATCAAGGGGAACCACAAGCAACTTCCAGCTATTTCAAAAGTGGAAACTTTTTAGAAGAAATTACAGAATGCAGTCTCTACCTTGTATCATCCTTAATTTCCAGAATCAATAAAAAAATTACTAGTCATTGAAGAAATATGAAAATGTGATCCATGATCTAGAGGAAAATCGGTCCTTATAAAAAGACTCACAGATGACTCAGCTCTTGGAACTAACAGCAGGGCCATGATTAGGGTGAGACAAATGATGTGCTTAAAGTACAAACTTTCAGGAGGCAATCATTCTCAGCGTTGTGCAAATGTAGGATCAAAACTTTAACAAACTTGGGACTTCCCTGGTGGTACAGTGGTTAAGAATCTGCCTGCCAATGCAGGGGACATGGGTTTGATCCCTGGTCCAGGAAGATCCCACATGCCACGGAGCAACAAAGCCCGTGCTCCACAACTACTGAGTCTGCGTGCTGCAACTACTGAAGCCCGCATGCATAGAGACCGCGCTTGGCAACAAGAGAAACCACTGCAATGAGAAGCCTGCACACCGCAATGAAGAGTAGCTGCTGCTCGTGGCAACTAGAGAAAGCCCACGCACAGCAACGAAGACGCAATGCTGCCAAAAATAAATAAATAAATTATAAAACAAAAAAAGTTTAACAAACTTAAGAATGAGAACCTCCTTAAATATTGTGCACTCAGCACCTCACTTGCATTGATGTAGTCCTAGCCCTAATTATCTGACAAGGGCTTATAAATAACTATTTAAAAAAATGCTAAAGAATTTACAGAGAATGAAGAGTATAGTGGATGAAAAGATGTGAAATTTCAGGAGAGGTTTCAAACCAAAGAAGAACCAAATAAAAATCCTAGATCTGAAAAATATGTGAATTAAAAAAAATATATATGCTGAATAGACTTAAAGGTGGATTAAGCACTACAGAGGAAAGAATCAAGAATCAAATGCAACTTGAATGCATTCAAGTCTAAGGATATTGAAACTGATACACAGGCTGATAAAAAGGAGCCTCAATAACCTGTAGAAAAATATCAAGTAGCATAACTTCATAGGCAGAAATCTTGCTCTGAATGATTATGTGAGTAAGAAATAAGCTCCTTCCTTGTTCAAGGTTTTATATTTATGGATTTATTTGTGTAATAGTTTAATTTTATGTGTTAACTTGACTGAGCTAAAGAATGTCCAGATAGCTGGTAAAACATCATGTCTGTGTGTATCTGTGAGAATGTTTCTGGAAGAGATTACATTTGAACTGATAAATGAGTAAAGGTCGCAAGGGAGGCATCAACCAATCACGACTGTGGAATTGCTCAGCTTCCAAAATCTCAAGCCAGTTCCTATAATAAGTTTCTCTCTCTCTTTCTTCTCTGCATCTACCAATGGATATATATCTTTCCATTGATTTTGTTTCTTTGGAGAACGCTGTTGAGTACAGTTTGTTATTACCTTTAGCAACAGACACATCCAGTACTTAATGTGGGCAAGAGAAGTTCTGTGGAGTGTTTGAGGGCATTTATCTCTGGCTCTCCATCACATCACACCCCATCAAATGATTCTGAGAAAACTAAGCTTTTCAAGAAAATCTTTTCAGCTTAAAACAACCATAGTTGGCTTACATTCTAGCAAGTAATGATAAAATTTAACAATAACTATAATGAGAATATGCCTTGTTCTAAGCATATCTACCAATTCACAGGTTTATGTATTTTCTTAGTTATAGAATAATTTCATTCACATAGAATGTTAGCCACCATGGCTAAAAATCAAAGTCTATAGAAATTCAGATGAATCAATCTCCAGCTCTAAATTATTAGGAAAGAAAATATAGACAATATCATATTATAATTATCAAACTTACTAAGAGACTAGATCTTAATTATTCCCACCACAAAAACAGAAATGATAATTATGTGATGTGATGGAGGTGTTAACAATCATTACAATGACAAATACCTTACAACATATAAATGTGTCAAATTGACATGTAAAGCTTAAATTTATACAATGTTATATGTCAAATATATTTCAATTAAAAAAATGAAAGGAACTAAAATATGTAAACTCAGATTTACATAGTCACACACCTGATGATCTATATCTGCGTTTCTATCTCTACAGACTGTGGAAATAATTATTTTCTTAACAAATATGTCATAGAACATATTGAAAGCATTTGAGGCCTTAAGTTATTTTCTTAAGTAACAGTTCCACAGTGAAAACACGACTTCTATTCTGAAGAAAATTTAGGCTGCATATAGAAATGAGGAGAAAAAATGACTTATTTAATAAACAAACATCTACCTATCTCACACATAGTAAATTCATGACCATTTCCTTTATCTCTATTTCTTTCTCTTTCAACAATAGCTCATAGTTAGAATTATCAGAACATCTGAAGACATGCAGAAATATCTTCAAAGAAAATATTCTTCAAAACTCTAACCACAACTTTTTCAGGTTGTCACCATCTGTCATATACCCATCATTTGTCTCCAATAACTGGCTACTGACTGTATCCACTTCATTATTTTTGTTATTACTTGCAATTTCTCAAATTCATATCTTAGACTAAATTTTTTGCTTTTTTATTGATAATTAATATAATGGGTTTACAAGAATAACAGTGAAAATAATTTGAGAATGTCATATAGTTCTTATAGTTTATAGATGGGCATTTATCTGAACCCTTTTGCTTGATGGTCCCAGAAGAGCTGTTTGATCCTTTATTTTATCCCAAGAATGAAGCTCCTCAACCATATCCTTTTCTTCAGATACTTTTCTTCATAAATCCACTTTTCTTTAATATGAGGTTAGGATTAGATTATAGATTACAAAAAGCATCCCTTCAAGGATTTAGCAGTAGTAAGAACCAAGAAATATTTTAACTGTAGAACTCCTTCCAGCTGCATGATTCCCAGTACAATAGTGTTTCTGATGCTTTTTAACTAAGCACAGAAAACACATTCTCAGGCTGGGTTTTGCCCTCTTTAAGTTTGACCAAAATCTCAAAATGTAAAAACTGACTGCCAGGGTAGCAGAGGATGTGAACAGGTGAGCATTGCCCAGCAGTAGTGGCATATTCCTGAGATTTCCTCAAAGTGAAGGTAGCTTGGTTGTTTTAATTTTGAATTATTATTTATTCCTTTACTCACTCTGTTCATAAAAATTTGAGAGAATGGCTGTCATATTCTTCTCATTGCTACTCTCTTCTCCTGGGGGTAAGTCTGTACTCTTTCTTAAGGGATAAATTCTGTCTGACTCTGAGGTTGACTGAGACCTGAAGTCATATTTTCCAGCTTGGCCTCTATCAGTAATAATGGTAATATTTTGGCTCTACGTTCAAACATTTGTTTTATTTCTTAATATTGTGCAGAAGCTGGACCAGGAAAAGTAGTGTTAATAGGTCTCTAAAGGACCCATTTGTGTTTGGGCTGAGAACATTGAAAAGTAAATCAGAATTTTTATATAAAATATACATGAGTAGAGTCTTTTGGTATGGGAAGGGCATTTGGTTCTCTTCCTTAAACTTTAGTATAAAGGGAAAGAATCCTTGGTGCTTTAATAAGGATTATATCGAGCCAGTCTTGACCCCTGCAGCCTTTGTGAGAGGCTTTATATCAATCTTATGGTATAGTGGTCTTGGAGGTAACTTCAACTCTTGCTTGATTTCCCATCTGCCTATGGATTTTGGACTTGCCAGCCTCCCAAATCATGTGAGTAAATTTCTCAAAATAAATCTCTTTACACACACCCACAGTCACTTGTACCCCTCCACATATATGTATATATGTACATATGTGTGCCTATATTTATATTATTGGTTTTGTTTCCCTAGAGAACCCTGAAAGTTCACATGGTATCTGGATATGTGAATCCTTATAATCTAACTGGCACCCTAGAAAAGTTAAAACTAGGAATAATTTCTCCTTTCATCAAATGCCATTGAGTTTATGCTATAATCATGATGCATGTTAAACTCAGAAGCCTAAGTTTGCCTGGAATAAATGCTTTAGGGAATAGCTTCTTTTCTAACTGTGGTGGCATTGTGGTATTTTTGTGTCTTACCACCTCTTTGAAATTTTTAATGTAATGCACATCAGAAACTTGTCTTAGATTTTCTGAGACCCTGAAGAACAAGGCCTGTCTAATGATGAAAATTTTAGGCTGCAATTGCTGAAAGAACTCCTTTTTCTACTAAATTACTAAGAACCCATCTGGCTATGACTGAGGAGAATTAGAAATTGAAATAAATACTTTGGAATATAAACATCTATTTCTCAAGGGCAAGAAAATTTTATTTTGATATTTGGTTTCTTTGGACCTGAAGTTGTAATGGGATTTAACGTTTAACTTTTAACTTCCCTTAGGAATTTGATAAACGAACTGAAAATGTAGTCAAATTTGCAATATCCTTATGCTATTAGCATTTACTTATTAGAACTTTTTGCATTTTATCCTAATTATATCATATAATTTCATTGCAGAATCTCTGATAATCTATTTTAATTTGCATGACTGGACAAAATTTGGTTGAGAAACATAATAGGAAATAAATCATAGAATGACCTTTGAGTTGACTTAATTAATGTGTTGTTTTGAGTCATTTCACCATTTTTTTACAGGCAAAATCTAACTACCCACTTGCCATCCTGGAAGGATAAACTAGTCTTGGAGGAATGACCTTGCAAAATTGATACCAAGACAGTCCTGATTAAACTGCTGAACTCATTCCTCAAGGGCAATGACCTTACCCTTCATTGATCATAGTTCAATGGTCAAACCCAGTGAATAAAGAGAGCAAATACTGAAAGAGTATTGGAGAGAGGAAATCAGAGGTTATCATGGGAGCCTAGGACTAGACCTGAGACATCTGCTGATGATTTCTAGAAAAAATCCTGGAGAAATTTAAGGGCAACTGAAGTTTTTGTACAGTAGGTGAAGTGAAAACAGAAAAAATAGTGTTTTCATAATGTGTGCATGACTCCATCTTTACCCCTATGTTATTGTGACCTAAAATGAGCTTAATTTGTACTTATAGGTTTCATTGTATTATTTTTTACTTAAATAAAAATGACTACCAGAATGACATGCAAAGTGGCAAGCCCTTCCTAGTTCACAGGAAATAATGAAGTCATTTTAAACAAATTGGTTTTCTTCTCCCTACATTGAGGACTTTATGTTTAAAATGTATGAAGTCAAGTGTCTGCTTGTTTGTGAATCTCTAAAGCAGGAATTTACTTTTGAAAATGAGATGTTGATTATTGTGTGCAATTAAATGGTAAACTAGAATTTCATGACTGGAACTTGGCTTTTGAGGTATTTTGTTTAGACAGCAGAATTTTCAGTGCTGTTACTGGTGTTGGGGGTTTTGTGTGTTTGATCATTACTTTTTAAAGAATTTCAATATCTTTAGCTAGGACAAAGTCTCCAGTTCAACATAAGCTGACCTACAGCCTCTTGTTGATTTATGCATTTATGTGACTTGGCTAATACCCAAAAAGCATTTTAGTTTCTGCTTGTCCAGAAAAGTGTCATCTAGATTCTTCTCTAAGATATCTGATTTCCCTCAAAGCGATATTTTCTGTTTGCACAATTTGGTGTCAGATTTAATCTTTTATTTGAAGCTGAAATCTATTATTTTGTTAAACTATACAAAGTCTTCTCTGTTATCATCAAACACACACAAGCACACACAAATATAAAGCAAATAACAAATTTCAAAACAGCAAGGTACAAAAGTAAAATGAATTTAGTCTTTAGATACAAAACTACCCTCAGGTTAGCATCTGGATGCTCCCAGTTACTAGCTACATGACCTCAGCCATCGTGACTTATTGAGTGGAGCAAATTTTAAACTTGGTGAATTTAAATTAAATTTTTCTTACTTTCCCTTTTCCTAGCCTTGAAAGTTCCGACATCCTACAGTGAAAACTGAAGATATCTGAAGACCTTACTTAATGATTAATGCCTGTCTTTTGGGTGTTTTAAATAATAAGCTTGCTTTAACTAGTGGCTACCAGTGGGGAGAGGGAAAAGAGGAGGGGCAATGTAGGGGTAGGGAGGAAAAGTCTTATTAAGGGATTATATGAAATCATGCATGTGAAACTTTTGAAAATTGTAAAGCACTATAGAATTTAAAGAATCTTTCATTCAATTTAAGTAAGTAAATAAATAAATAAAAATAATGAGATTGTTTTGAAAGCAGTGAGGAGTCTTTCCAAGAGAATGGGTTGTGACTGGATGCTATACATTTTTTGCTTAAGAAGATGTCTGAAAACTTTTCTAGAGCAAGTCAGGGTATACGTAGATAAATAAAATACATCTGCATAAGGGAATATATATATATATATATATATATATATATATATATATGTAAGAATTTCAAAATCCTTAACAGAAAATTGTATCTAAATATTATTTATTTTGAAAAATGCATCAATGAAAGAACCATATAGAGAATATTCCTTATAATCGTTCTATCAAATTTCTGTCATATGTATACTATGGAGTGCAAAATTAAATATGATTAATCTGACATAAGGTACACTTAAAACACTCAAAAAAAAGAAAGAAAGGAAAGAAAAGACAAGAAAAGAAAGAAAGAAGAAGAAAAAATAGAAGAGAAGAAAAGAAAAGAAAAGGAGGAAAAACACAGGCATGCCTAGAACTGGGAGAAAGTTACAAACTGCCTTAGACAACACCTTGTTTTGTAGCTGTGTTGATTCTGCCCCATTCAGTTATCCAGGTGTGTTTAGTTCAAAGCATTTACTCAGCAAAATTTCCCAGGTAGTGAGAACATTCTGGCGTGAGTGATAATGAGATATCTCTGTGATGTGGTTGCCAAAAAAAGTAACACGTGGATCCTGTAAAAGGTAAGTGAAACCCAAAGAAATAAACAACGGTCTAATTTTATGTTTCATGGCTTGTCTATTATACACGAGACAATTCTTAGATACTGAAGGCCAATAAGATAAATTGGTTATTCTTTTTTCTGAAGTGAAAATAATCTTGCTAAGTACAATATCACTAAAGAGGTATGAATTATTTTCAACCTGAATTCATGCATATTTTCTCATTTTGTCCTGATTTTGAAAGATCATGTAAAATAATTTACAAAGTCTTAATACAGTTCAATAAGATATTTTTTAAAAATTCTAAAATGGAAAAAAGTTTCTTCTTTCTTCTTTCCCTCTAAAATTTCCTTTCTCCCACAATATTAGTGTATTCTTATTCCTTCCATCTCACTACACATATGTTGAAGAAAATCTCAATAACTTTACCATATTTCCAAATAATTTTGAATTTAGAATCAATGCATGAAAATCTTACAAGCAGTAAGTTGGACAATCCATTTTTTTATTTTAAAAATGCTTATTCAATATTTTTATATATCTTTATTGGAGTGTAATTGCTTCACAATGCTGTGTTAGTTTCTGTTGTACAATAAAGTGAATCAGCCATAGGCATACATATATCCCCATATACCCTCCCTCTTAAGCCTGCCTCCCACCCTCCCTATCCCACTCCTCTAGGTCGTCGCAAAGCACCGAGCTGATCTCCCTGTGCTATGCTGCTGCTTCCCACTAGCTATCTATTTTACATTTGGTGGTGTATATATATGTCGATGCTTTTCTCACTTTTCCCCAGCTTCCCCCTCCCCAGCCCCCATGTCCTCAAGTCCATTCTCTATGTCTGCGTCTTTATTCCTGCACTGCCACTAGGTTGATCAGTACCATTTTTTTTTGATTCAATATATATGCATTAGCATACAGAATTTGTTTTTCTCTTTCTGACTTACTTCACTCTGTATGACAAACTCCAGGTCCATCCACCTCACTACAAATAACTCAATTTTGTTTCTTTTTATGGCTGAGTAATATTCCATTGTATATATGTACCACATCTTCTTTATCCATTCATCTGTTGATGGACATTTAGGTTGCTTCCATGTCCTGGCTACTGTAAATAGTGCTGCAATGAACATTGTGGTACATGTCTCTTTTTGAATATGGTTTTCTCAGGGTATGGGCCCAGTAGTGGGATTGCTGGGTCATACGGTATTTCTATTTTTAGTTCTTTAAAGAACCTCCATACTGTTCTCCATAGTGGCTGTATCAATTTACATTCCCACCAACAATGCAAGAGGGTTCCCTTTTCTCCACACCGTCTCCAGCATTTACTGTTTCTAGATTTTTCGATAATGGCCATTCTGACCAGAGTGAGGTAATAGCTCATTGTAGTTTTGGTTTTCATTTCTCTAATGATTAGTGATGTTGAGCATCTTTTCATGTGTTTGTTGGCAATCTGTATGTCTTCTTTGGTGAAATGTCTATTTAGGTCTTCCACCCATTTTTTAATTGGGTTGTTTGTTTTTTTGATATTGAGCTACATGAGTTGTTTTTATATTTTGGAGATTAATCCTTCATCCGTTGTTTCATTTACAAATATTTTCTCCCATTCTAAGGGTTGTAGTTTCATCTTATTTATGGTATCCTTTGCTGTGAAAAAGCTTTTAAGTTTCATTAGGTCCTATTTGTTTATTTTTGTTTTTATTTCCCTCTCTCTAAGAGGTGGGTCAAAAGGATCTTGCTGTGATTTATGTCATAGAGTGTTTTTCCTCTAAGAGTTCTATAAGTTCTATAAGTTCTGGCTTTACATTGAGGTCTTTAAACCATATGGAGTCTATTTTTGTGTATGGTGTTAGGGAGTGTTCTAATTTCATTCTTTTACATGTAGCTGTCTAGTCTTCCCAGCACCACTTATTGAAGAGGCTGTCTTTTCTCCATTGTATACTCTGCTTCCTTTACCAAAGATAAGTTGACCATATGTGCATGGGTTTATCTCTGGGTTTTCTATCCTGTTCCATTGGTCTATATTTCTGTTTTTGTGCCAGGACCATACTGTCTTGATTACTATAGCTGTGGAGTATAATCTGAAGTCAGGGAGCCTAATTCTTGCAGCTCCGTTTTTCTTTCTCAAGATTGCTTTGGCTATTCAGGGTCTTTTGTGTTTCCATACAAATTGTAAAATTTTTTGTTCTAATTCTGTGAAGAATGTTATTGGTGGTTTGATAGGGATTGCACTGAATTTGTAGATTGCTTTGGGTAGTATAGTCACTTTCACAATATTGATTCTTCCCATCCAAGAACATGGTATATTTCTCCAACTGTTTATGTCATCTTTGACTTTTTTTATCAGTGTTTTATTCTGAATACAAGTTTTTCACCTCCTTAGGTAGGTTGATTCCTAGATATTTTATTCTTTTTGTTGTGATGGTAAATGAGATTGTTTCCTTAATATCTCTTTCTGATTTTTCATTGTTAGTGTATAGGAATGCCAGAGATTTCTGTGCATTAATTTTGTATCTTGCAACATAACCAAATTCATTGATTAGTTCTAGTAGTTTTCTGGTGGCATCTTTAGGATTATCTATGTATAGTATCATGTCATCTGCAAACAGTGAGAGTTTTAATTCTTCTTTTCCTATTTGTATTCATTTTATTTCTTTTTTTTCTCTGATTGCCATGGCTAGAACTTCCAAAACTATGTTGAATAAAGTGATGAGAGTGGACATCCTTGTCTTGTTCCTGATCTTAGTGGAAATGCTTTCAGGTTTTCACCATTGAGTATGATGCTTTCTGTGTGTTTGTCATATATGGCCTCTATTACGTTGAGGTAAGTTCCCTTTATGCTCATTGTCTGGAGAATTTTTATCATAAATTGGTGTTGAATTTTGTCAAAAGCTTTTTCTGCTTCTATTGAGATGATCATATGGTTTTTATTCTTCAGTTTGTTAATACAGTGTATCACATTGATTAATTTGCATATTTTGAAGAATCCTGCATTCCTGGGATAAATCCCACTTGATCATGGTGTATGATTCTTTTAATATGTTATTGGATTCTGTTTCCTAGTATTTGTTCAGGATTTTTGCATCAATGTTCATCAGTGATGTTGGTCTATAATTTTCTCTTTTTGTGATATCTTTTTCTTGTTTTGGTATCAGGGTGATGGCGGCTTTATAGAATGAATTTGGGAGTGTTCCTCCCTTTGCAATTTTTTGGAAGATTTTGAGAAGGATGGGTGTTAACTCTCCTATAAATGTTTGATAGAATTCGCCTGTGAAACCACCTTTTGTTTGTTGGAAGATTTTTAATTACAGTTTTAATTTCATTACTTGTGATAAGTCTGTTTATATTTTCTAATTCTTCCTGGTTCAGTCTTGGAAAATTGTACCTTTCCAAGAATTTGTCCATTTCTTCATGGTTGTCTATTTTACTGGCATATAGTTGTTTGTAGTAGTCTCTTATAATCCTTTGTATTTCTGTGGTGTCAGTTGTGATTTCTCATTTTCATTTCTAGTTTTATTGATTTACATCCTCTCCCTTTTTTTCTTGATGAGTCTGGCTAAGGGTTTATCAATTTTGGTTATCTTCTCAAAGAATCAACTTTTAGTTTTATTGATCTTTGCTATTGCTTTCTTCATTTCTATTTCATTTATTTCTGCTCTGATCTTTATGATTTCTTTCCTTCTACTGACTTTGTGTTTTCTTTGTTCTTCTTTCTCTAGTTGCTTTAGGTGTAGGGTTAGAGTGTTTATTTGAGATTTTACTTCTTTCTTGATGTGAGATTGAATTGCTATAAAATTCTCTGTTAGAACTGCTTTTGCTGCATTCCATAGGTTTTGGGTCATCCTGTTTTCATTGTCATTTGTTTCTATGTATTCTTTTATTTCTTCTTTAATTTCTTCAGTGATCTCTTAGTTATTACTAGTGCACTGTTAGCCTCCATATGTGTTTTTTTTACAGTTTTTTTTCCTGTAATTGATTTCCAATATCATAGCATTGTGGTCAGAAAAGATGCTTGATACAATTTCAATCTTCTTAAATTTTCTGAGGTTTGATTTGTGACCCAAGTTGTGATCTATCCTGGAGAATGTTCCATGTGCACTTGTGAAGTAAGTGTATTCTGTCACTTTTGGGTGGAATGTTCTAAAAATATCAATTAAATCTGTCTGGTCCATTGTCTCATTTAAAGCTTGTGTTTCCTTATTTATTTTCTGTTTGGATGATCTGTTCATCAGTGTAAGTGGGGTGTTAAAGTTCCTACTATATTTTGTTACTGTCAATTTCCCCTTTCATGGTTGTTAGCATTTGCCTTATGTAATGAGGTGCTCCTACATTGGGTGCATATTTATTTATAATTGTTAGATCTTCTTCTTGGATTGATCCCTTAATCATTATGTAGTGTCCTTCCTTATCTCTTGTAACAGTTTTTATTTTACAATCTATTTTAATATATGTGAGTATTGCTATTCCAGCTTCCTTTTGATTTCCATTTTCATGTGATATCTTTTTTCATCCCTTCACTTTCAGTCTGTATGTGTCCCTGGGTCTGAAGTGGGTCTCTTGTAGACAGCATATATATGGATATTGTTTTTGTATCCATTCAGCCACTCTTTGTTCTTGGTTGTGGCCTTTAATCCATTTACGTTCAAGGTTATTATCAATATGTATGTTCCTATTACCGTTTTCTTAATTCTTTGTTTTTTGTTTTGTTTTTTTTTTTTTTTTTTGTGGGTCTTTTTCTCCTCTTGTGTTTCCTTCCTAGAGAAGTTTCTTTAGCATTTGTTGTAAAGCTGGTTTGGTGGTGCTGAATTCTCTTAGCTTTTTCTTGTCTAAAAAGCTTTTGATTTCTCCATCAAATCTAAATGAGATCCTTGTTGTGTAGAGTAATCTTGGTTGTAGGTTTTTCTCTTTCATCACTTTAAGTATATCCTGCCACTCCATTCTGGCCTGCAGAGTTTCTGCTGAAAGATCAATTGATAACCTTATGGGGATTCCTTTGTATGTTATTTTTGCTTTTCCTTTGTTGTTTTTAATATTTTTTCTTTGAATTTAATTTTTGTTAGTTTGATTAATATGTGTCTTGGTGTATTTCTCCTAGGGTTCATCCTGTATGGGACTCTCTGTGCTTTCTGGCCTTAGGTGACTATTTCCTTTCTCATGTTAGGGAAGTTTTCCACTATAATCTCTTCAAATATTTTCTCAGACCTTTTCTTTTTCTCTTCTTCTTCTGAGATCCCTATAATTCAAATGTTGGTGCATTTAGTGTTGTCCCAAAGGTCTCTGAGATTGTCTTCAATTTTTTTCATTCTTTTTTCTTTACTCTGCTCCTTGTTATTATCTGCTCCAGTTATTTCCACTATTCTGTCTTCCAGCTCAGTTTTTCGTTCTTCTGCCTCGGTTATTCTGTTATTGATTCCTTCTAGTGTATTTTTCATTTCAGTTATTGTGTTGTTCATCTCTGTTTGTTTGTTCTTTAGTTCTTCAAGATTTTTGTTAAACATTTCTTGTATTTTCTCAATCTGTGCCTCCATTATTTTTCCAATATTCTGCATCATCTTTACTATCATTACTCTGAATTCTTTTTCATGTATATTGCCTATTTCCTCTTCATTTATTTGGTCTTGTAAGTTTTTACTTTGCTCCTTCATCTGCGACATAATTTTTGCCATCTAATTTTTTTTTTTTGGATGGGTGGGACTGTGTTCCTGTCTTACTGGTTGTTTGACCTGAGGCTTCCAACACTGGAGTTTGAAGGCTGTTGGGTAGAGCTGGCTCTTGGTGCCAAGATGCAGACCACTGGGGGACCTCACTCCAATTAATATTCCCTGGGGTCTGAGGTTCTCTGTTAGTCCAGTAGTTCGGACTCAGAGCTCCCACTGCAGGAGCTTCAGCCCAACCCCCAGCTCATGAACAATGATCCCGTAATCTGCACTGGGTTACCAGAAAAAAAAAGAATACAAATAAGAGAATACCAAAGAGTGAAAAATAAAATTAGACTAGGAAACTAACAGATATGTTAGAAATAATATAAAAATAAAAATATAGATGAAACAACAACTGGAAGGTAAAACAGAACCACAATAGTAAAAAAGAGAAGAAAAAAAAAGGTGGAAAAGTCCTTGGTTGTGTGAGGTGGGGCTTAGGCAGCGGCAGGGTTTAGGCAGTGGGCAGGGCCTATACTTAGGACCCACAGGTCTGGAAAAGGGTGTGTGGGGTGGAGCTTAGGCTCAATGGAACAGAAGGGTCCCAGGTGTACCTCTGGTCACAGAGGGCATGCAACCCAGCCTGGCAACCCAGCAGGCTTCCGGGCTCAAGTGGGCAGGTCAAATGCCCTCCACTCTTCTCCAACTCCTCCAGTCCTAAAGGTCCCCTCCCACCTGCCTCTCCTGTTCTTCCCCGGCCTCCCTCCTATGCCCCCAGGACCAACGCAGCCAGGAGGGGGCTTCTGAGGGCATAGGACTTTGTCCGAGAGCTGGGGAGGCTTCCCAGGCCAATTGGGCAAGGGAAACACTCAGTGTGCTTCCCCCTGATCCAAGGTCCCGAGGGTCCCTCCAGGAGTGGAACCCCCTCCCCCCTTCCAGTCACCCCTCAGGGGCGCTGGTCCTGTCCCACCTCCACTTCTCATCCCCCCTCAGTCCCCCCACATCCTACCGGTTCACCTGGGGGTTCCTCCCATCTTCTTGGGTGTTGAGGTCCCCCACCAGTATCCGGCAGGCACCCTAGTTGTGGGGAGATACAAACTCTACTTCTTCCCACACTACCATCTTGAATCTGTCCCTCCCCATTCAACTTTTTAAAAATGCATTTTTAATGAGCTAATTTTTGGAATTTTAACTAGAATATAATAACTTGAGCTAAAATGCTACTAGGGCCTTCTGTTTTGTGAAATTAAAAAAAGAATCATTCTTGAGGACACAGTCAAGTTAGAAAGTCTAAGTGACAACCATGGGCAGCATGAATTGAGCAGAGGCATTCAGAATCAGAACCTGATTTCTAATTCTGCATAAATAGCTATGTAATCATGGAAAACTCACTTCATTTTTCTGTGCTAATTTCTTCTTCCTCACAATGGGACGAAACACATCTTGCCTGAGTGTAATTCTCCACAATCACTAAATCACTTTTCCTATTCAGAGGAGTGTTAAAAATTACCAAATATGATTCTCCTGTAAGTAAGGGTGCCTGCTGGGAAAAAGCCATAATGTCTCCAGAGAAAGGAGATATTACAGATGTTTAAGCAGAGGGTTTCCAAGGAGTCAAAAGAGGGGTATGTGAGGTTTGGCATAACTAAGTCTCATGCAGAGTTTGGTGTAAAAAAAAAATTCTAGCCATTCAAGCAAGAGAAAAATGAATAGAACAGCAGCAGTGTGTGCTTTATTTAGGTTCTTTTCCTCCAAGAACATTTAGTATCAGTGGCCAGTAGGAAATAGGAAGTGAGGAAAAAACAGAAAATGGAGATAAAAAGAAGTATAAAAGGAAAATATAATGAGGAAACTCCAAAGTGAAAAATCTAAATCAGGGCTTCCCTGGTGGCGCAGTGGTTGAGAGTCCACCTGCCGATGCAGGGGACATGGGTTCGTGCCCTGGTCTGGGAAGATCCCACGTGCCGTGGAGCGGCTGGGCCCGTGAGCCATGGCTGCTGAGCCTGCGCGTCCAGAACCTGTGCTCCACAACGGGAGAGGCCACAGCAGTGAGAGGCCTGTGTACCACAAAAAAAAAAAAAAAAAAAATCTAAATTAGAACCACTGGGTAGAAGAATTAAAGTCTTAAAAAGTCCCCTGAGGATTAAGATTACTTAAGTAATTTCTGTACAGAATAATAATTTTATTATTAGAACTTTGAAAGGAAGTTTTGTTGTGAAGATCCCCTATGCCAGTCATTTTAAACTGCTTGGATTTGAGTTTGAAGAATCTCAGTTTCTTCTCTCTCCAAATGTAGAAATTATACAATAAATGCTATTAAAGGTGCCACACAATATTTTTCAAATTATTTTTGAACAGAAATAAAATAGACACAACATAGTATGTAATAATTTTAATTTGTACAATTGAACCAACCACCATAGAACTTTAGGACTGGGAAAGTTGGGAAATGTTCATGGCCCCTGACCCAGCAAAATATTCAGCAAAATATTCAGTGGTTCAATTAAGATTGAACACATCATTGACTATATAATCACATTATAGATAGCTTTATTACTTATTGTTATATCTGGTATTTCTCATATGACATATTCATACATATGCAAAATAATCACACACATACACACATAGGCAATCGTTAGTGTTTCAGGTTATCTATTTTTATGTAACAAACTATCCCAAAAGGTAGTGGTATAAAACAAAACTATATTCTTACCCTCAAAGATGCTGAGAATCTTTGATCCGACAAGATGAAAAGAGTATGGTTTGTTTTCTGCTCCACAATGTAGGGGAACTTAACTGGGGAGACTCAAATCTCAAATCTCAAATGGCTGGGTACTGAAACATCTGGGAGGTGTTTTAAATCACAGGATCACAGGTTTGGAGCCTGGACTGTGTTGACTTGAAAACTGCACTCAATTGGTAAGGGAGACCAAACAGGTTCTTTCCTTGTGGCTTCGGCTTCCTCACGGCATGGTGGCCTTAATGTAGTTTGATTTATTCCAGGAAGTTCAGGGCTCCAAGAGCAAGTGTTCTAGTAAACAAGATGGCTGTTACATAGCATTTTATGATCTAGCATCAGATGTTACATGGTATCATTTCTGACATATTCTTCTAATTAAAGCAGTCACAAGCCTATCCATACTCAAGGGGAGGTGAAAAAGACGCCTTTCATTTAGAGGAGCATTAAAATTTTTACAGCCATTTTTTTTTAAACCACCACAATAGTGTTAATGATAAGTATTTTAAAAAATTTTCTGTTACAGCTAAAATCTTAATTGCCCTTAGTTTTATTCATTGTAATAAATATATCATTTTATTTTTATTATTACTGTTTTTTCAGATTGGTTCTAAGTAAAAGAATAACAGTGGGATCTCTAGAAGGGGTATAGATTGCTCCCCCTATGTTTTCTCTCTAGTATGTTATGAGATATGTGGTGAACTGTCCTAAGAGAGAGACGTTTGCGGTAGCTGTAAGACAGCTGATTTTTGCTCTCAGTAAAGTAAGAACAAAGTCCTAGTTAAAAGCACTAGGTGTCTGGTGTAGACATAGGAGCAAGAGAGTCAGCCTCTTGTAACCCAACTAAGAAAAAAAAAATTAAACAGCTAGAGGATGCCACAAAGTGAAAATTATCCTTCACTGCTTAGCCTCACTCTCCCCATTGCCTGCCAGACTGGCTTTTCATGGTGCTACAATTCCTTATCTTTCATTCCTCATCTGTTCTCTAGTATTTTTATTCTGTTGGTTAGTCTTACTTTAGTCGAAAGAAATATATTCCTGGCTATAACCTGATCATAAGCTTTAGAGAACCATAGTCTGGCCCTTCTCTGCCTGTACTTCCCTTTATTGGGCAAGAACTCCTGGGAGCCAGGGAGTCTGTCCTTTCTTCTTGACCATGTTTTAGGAGGCCCAGATGCTGGAATTCCCTACCTGTAGAGCCCTAACCCACTCCCAGATCTATGAAGTTTTCTTTCCATGTCATTCCTCCTCAGGGCAGACCTCTGTTGCAGGCATGTGCAACCTTATAGGCTTGAAGGATGGTCAAGTGGTGGCTTTTTGCTTGGAAGGAGGAGTGTGGACAGAGCTTGAGCTTGTGGCTTAGTCTGTCCAAATACATTTATATGAGATCCTTTTGGGTGGTAAATGGAGCTTAGGGTCTGGGCCAAGACTTCCATTTGTACTCTTCTCCTGAACTCGCAAATGTTAGGAGTGGGCCAGTTCCACCTTGTTTTTTATTTGGTAAAAATAAAAGATAGTTGGGCTTCCCTGGTGGTGCAGTGGTTGAGAGTCCGCCTGCCGATGCGGGGGACACGGGTTCATGCCCCAGTCCGAGAGGATCCCACATGCCGCGGAGCGGCTGGGCCCGTGAGCCGTGGCCGCTGAGCCTGCGCGTCTGGAGCCTGTGCTCCTCAGCAGGAGAGGCCGCGGCGGTGAGAGGCCAGCGTACTGCAAAAATAAAATAAAATAAAATAAAAAATAAAAGATAGTAACTCGTAAAATGATTCTCCTTCCTATTGTCTCTTAAGACACATTGACATATTAACTTATTTTTCTGAGACTTGAATCAGTAGAGATGTAAATATTAATATATTTCGGCCTATATTTTATTATTTGTCTGAATGAAAGTCACAGGATGTACAGTCATCAATAGGGGCCCTCACCTTTCTGAGACTCCAAGTTGGAACACTGAGTACACATTCTAGAAGGTTATTGTTCACAGTGATTAAGACATATAGGATATTTTGTCATGTACAACATTTTGTGAAGTTAATTGTTTCTAGGAAAAGTGTTTTGTTTAGGCTGGGTGAGAACTATAGAACAGGCAAAACTTGTAAACTTGTTCCAAAATATGTAACCTGCAAATGAATTTTTGATTGCATTTGGTTTAGAAATAGGCAATTACACTGAAATAGACAGCAAAACAAGTTTCCCACTTGAAATTCTCCTGATTAAAATAGTACCATTTATCTTGAATTCATCTATGTAGAGGAACTTTTCAGAGCACTAGAGTAAAAAAATGGAGAAACAGTGGTATTCAGCCCATTTAGGTTTGGTTTCAGATGGCTCTGAGATCTGTGGGTGTCCTCTATAGGAGTCAGAACCCTAAGAGCTGAATACCTGAGGCTCACATAACTTTTATTGTCACTGCTCATTAAAATAAGCAGTTTTTATGAAATGTTTTTTTACAGAATTGTTGAAAGACTTATCTTTGTGTCATGCTAAATCCTATACTTCCTGCAAAATGCTAGAGCTAAGTTTGAGAAATAAAACTGGTTGATAAGAGATGAAGAAAGAAAGATGGTATATTTATATTTGGGAAATTTGCTGATCTGTTGGGCTAGTTACTTTTCAGGGCAATGTTAACTTGAAAAAGAAAGTCCTTATCTACACTGAAAGCAATGAGGAAAAATGTCTACTTCCACTATTGTTACAGGGCATAAGATGTAAGTTTTCACTTTTATAATGATTTTATTTTAACTAAATCTCTTTAGTACTCTGGAAATTATTCAAGGGGGTTGGGCTTGATATCTAATTTAGGGTTGCAACAAAGGTTACCCTCAACAGTCCCCCGGGAATCCTGAGTAAACTTGAACATCTGTACCTGCTACCAGGATGAGTGAGTAAGAACCTTAACCATAATGTTTATGCCTGGTTTTGTCCCTTGATGGATAAGAACTCTTACTTAAAGTCCTGACAAGCAGCCCTAAAGTGTACAGTCACTTTACATTATCATGAAGTCCTCACAAAATTGAATCTGGGTAGGCTCCACATAAAAGCCATATAAATATATTGGCCATATGTTTGAGTTGACTAAATACATCATTTAGTACACCACCCCCATCATACTCTGAATAATGGGGGTTAAAACATTTTTACAAAAAGGAAGACTAGGATGGGTGCTTAAACAATAAAAAGAGAAAGCAAAGGAAAACAGCAAAGAAGATATGAAATGGTTTTCTAGAAGAGGAGAGTGAAAGATAAGAAAATACAGAAAGACACCTGTGGGCATGGACATGGCCTTCAACTTGAAGTGAAACCAGGTACCATGGTAGTGTAGTTTTCTCAAGCCTTGTTTAGGCATAAAGTAGGTGGAATGTTGAGTTTAATTATGGTTAGGATTGTGCAAAACAAGTAAGATGAAGGGTGAGAGAGGGAGCAAAGTTTAGTGAGTTAAAAAGTAGGTGATTAGAATGAGCTGTCATGAAGTGTTTACTGAGTAGTCTCTAGGATATGGCTATTAAAAGTCATAAATTTAACAATGATAACTAGAATAGAATATGTTTTTGTACCAAGCAATGGGCTGACCTTGTAACATTTCATTTAGCTCCATTTTATAAATGGAGAGACTGAGCAATTAAATACTCTAAATCAGATAGCTCATTTACTTAGCTATTAAGTAAAACATAGTCATAAAACCTATAAGAAATAGAACTAGGGTGAAATCAAGGCTGTGTAAAATTTTTAATTAAATAAATAAATAAGTACAATATTTGGGGTTGGAAAGACAGATCTTGTAAAAAATGTAGAAAATTGGAACTTAACCAATGATTATTGAGAGGTGTAGAAGAAAATGGGCAACCTGACCAGCAAAAGTAAGTTGTTATGAAAGAACACTTTCGGAGATTTAACCTCTTCAAGCAGGAAGGTCACATGAAAACACACCAGTAGGAAGATCTTATTTAAGTAATACTGAGAGAAACAACAAAATAGGAAGATCCTACTTAAACAGACTTAATGAAAAAAAAAAAAGGAAAATTTTAAATAATGTTTTAAAATTCTTAGAAATGTAAGAATTTAAAGAATTTCAAAGGAAAGATAATTTAAAAAATCATACTTTCTAAATTAAAATATTCAATAGTGAAACATAAATAGATAGTCATGAAAACTGAGTTATCTTGAAAGTTCAATGAAAGAGCTATTTTATAAAGAAAAATACCCAAAACTGAAAAATGTGTCAAGGTATTAGAGAAATGCAGGAAAGATCAGAGCACTCTGTAAAGAACAACAAGGGATTCAGAAACACAGAAAGAAATGAGACAATAAAACCAATAATCAAAAACTGATTTTAAGAAAAAGTGTTTTACTGTGCTAAAGAATCGATTGAAATTTAAGTTGAAATGTGCCCAATAAATTCAAGGTAGGATTTGAGAAACAAAATCTCACACTGGAAAGATTTCAGAATTTGAAGATAAAAAGTTTATGTTCTGTCAGATAGAATAAATTGGTTGATTTTATTTCAAAGGGAGAACAACCAGACCACTACTGGTTGGAAACTATAATGTCTACAGCTTTTTAGAGAGATAAATGTTTATTCCTTAAGAATCGTTTCCACTGTCAAAATATTATTCATGTAGTAAGACCAAAGCAAAATATTTTGGGAACATTTAATGGTTCAAACAGTATTCCATTCATTTACATTTTTGAGAAAATTATTAAAAGTGTTTATAACCAAAAATAACTCAACCAGTGCAAAGATCTCAAAATAGAATGAAATGAGCCTGAAACAGTGCTGAGCAGAAACTAATGAAAAAGTAGTAAAATATACACAATGTTAATGTGCCTGGAAACTGCTTGAATAGAATTCTTAAAATAGGAAAGGTAAATATTGTGTATTAATAAAAATATTTGTAACACGTATGAGTGACAAGATACTATTACTCAAAATATAAAAATTGACAAAACAATCTTCTTAAAAATGTGTGAAGATTAGGGGTAGAAAATTTTTCAGGAGATGTCGGAATGTCCATTAAACTCATTATTTCTAGTATTACAATTCAACAATCTTTCAACACATTGGTATAAACAATCCACTGACTTTGCCACTTGTCACTATCATGCATTTTCTCTCATATCCTTACTACATCTTTACCCAGCAGAGATTTTATGATGCATTACATGAATCACTCTTTTGTATCAACCATACACCCATTAGCTCCTTTACCCCATTGCAGGGAAAGGTGGCTGGAGAAATCCACACAATCATGCTGAATAGTACCATTTATATTCATAATCATGATTATGTTGACACAACATTTTGGTTTCATTCACTTTTCCATTCTTCTAGAAGACTATTCCATTCTTCCTCTGCTGTTCTCAAACCTCCAAAACCACCTCCGATTTCTGACAAAGGCAGTCAGAATAGAACATCCAAGTTTCTATATACCAGTTTGTGTGTGTCTGATCCCTTATGATTTTCTCACCTTTTTCTGTGGATGTACTGTCCAGGTTGTCATACAATGCCAACTCTTCCAGAACTGCACTAGATCCCATGCCCTCTTACTCTCTAGACTCTTCGATTCTCTTCTTCCTCCTCAAATCTACTCTAGTGCAGCTTTCACCTCCACCACCTCACATGTCTGCTCTTTCCAAGTTCACCAAAAGCCTCCATATTGCTAAATTGTATGGCAAATATTAACTAGTTTATTATCAACATTGGACACAGTTAATTATTTTCTGCTTGAAAACTGACATTTGGCTTTTGGAACACTACTCCCAATTGGTTCTCCTTTTACCACATCAGCTGCTCTTCCTCAGTCTCCTTTGCTGCTTTCCCCTCATCATGACAACCTCTAAATATTGGAGTCTTCTAGGACTTAGCTTTAGGACCTCTTCTCTACCCACATTACACCATAGATGAGCTCATCCAGTCTCACTGCTTTAAAAATCATCTGCAAGCTGATGACTTCACAGTTTATATTTGCGTTCCGGACTTTTCATCAGAACTCAAAACTTCTGTCTCCAAAAGTATACTCAGTACATGTACCTGAATGTCTAACAAGCATTTCAAATACAGTGTGTCTCAAATTGAACTCTCTATTTCAACCTCCAAACCTGCTCCCACCACATCCTTCTTCATTTCAGTAAATATCAACTCTATCATGTCAACATAATCTTAAAATCATTTCCAACCCCCTTTTCTCTGAGATTTGCAGAGCTACCTTCAAAATATATCCAAAATTAATCTCTTCTTACCACATCTTCTACTGTTACTTTTTCCCAAACTTCTGGTACCAATTGCTTTGATTATTGCAACAATTTCCTAACTGGTTTGCATATTTTCAGCCCTTGTCCTCTGCAGCCAGTCATCTTATTGAAAGGCTTCTCTGACCACCCTATAGAATCTAATAACCCCCAATTCATTCCTTCTTGCTTGCCTTTTCTTTTTCTCCACATTACTTATCACCATCTATCATATTATATAATAATTTTATCATTTTTTTAGAGACAATCTTTACCCAAACAATGTAAACTCCATGAGGGAAGGAACTTGACCTGTTTGTATACCACTGTGTGTTCAGCATGTAGAATAGTAAGTAGCAAGTACTCAATTATATACACTAAATGAATGAATGGACACATGAAAAGATGCTCAACCACACTAATAAGAGACTGACTACTAAGATAGTAAATTTCACCTAGTAAAATGACAAGGAAAATTATTGAAGCATCTGCTGCTGGTGGTAGAAATATAACAACAGGCTTTTAAAAATGTTTATTATAACTAAAAATACCATATTTTAACCTAGTAATCTTATTATTGGGAAATCTCTTCGAAAGAAATAGAAGCAACAGTATTTGTTTGTAGTGGTAACAAAGGATGCTTTTCTATTGTCCACTGATATGGATTTGGTAGAATAAATTGTGGTAAATGTATACTACAGAATAGGTCAATATAATGTCATATATAGGTCATGAGGATGCTCATGATACATAGCAAATTTAAAAAGCAGACTATGATATCATTTATGTGTAGAATCTGAAAAAAAGGATACAAAGGAACTAATTTACAAAACAGAAATAGACTCACAGACAGAGAAAAAAACTTCTGGTTACCAAAGGGGAGTGGGGGCAGAAGGATAAATTAGGAGTTTGGGATTAAAATATACACACTAATATATATATATTAAATAGATAGCAAACAAGGACCTACTGTATAGCACAAGGAACTATAGTCAATATCTTGTAATAACGTATTAAGGAAGAGAATGTAAAAAACATGTATATATATATATATGTGTGTGTGTGTGTGTGTGTGTGTGTATAACTGAATCACTTTACTGTATACCTGAAACTGACACAACACTGTAAATCAACTATACTTCAATAAATTTTTTTTTAAAAAGCAAACTGTAGAGTGTTAAAGGCCACCTGTCAAAAAGTTAATTATTTACTGAATCAAGAGAGTACTTGGATTTGTTTTAAGTGATTTGGGGAAGGGTTCAAGGAAGCTGGGATTTATCCAATACTAGGCCAGTAAGAAAATGGAAACAATTCTATGATGAACATCTTAACATGTTATCTAGAAGGTGGGAGGAATAGAGTGAGGCTAAAACTGTCATTAGTAAAGAAATATCAGTCACTTATATTAGCAGAGAGATGTTTAATTACTTTCATGGTTCCACAGCGTTTTTGTTTTTGACTGGGCTTAGACATAATTACAGCATGATCTTGCTTTTGTATCACTTATCCAGTCACAGAGTGATTTCATCTGATACTAGTGTTCTGTGAAATCTTTTATATTAAACAGGAAACATGGCCAAGGTGATAATGCTCAGCCAGTTGCCAGTTGCCAGCTGTCAAAGCTACCTTTTTCTTTTTCAAGATTACCATGCATAATGTGATATCTTTTTAATTAAAACATATCATACACAATAATATCAATAAATCATAAATATATTGTATATATCTGTGTATATATATGTACATATACATACCTGTATACATATGAAAGTGTATGTCGGTACATATGAGTAGGAGTATAGAAATAGGAAAACTACACAACAAGTGATTAACATTAGCTGAAGGAATGGGAGTAATAAAATTTTGAGAAGAGGAGAAGGAAAAATTATCAAATTTTTCGCTAAATAACTTTGATATCCTTTATTGGTTGCCATAATCATGTACATGTAATATTGTAAATCAGAATGAGAAAGCTAATAAAATTTAAAGGCAAAAGAAAAAGAACAATTTTTAGGTCTAAGGAACAATTTACTTATAACCTAGGACCAGGAATCCCAGAGTTTTCTAACAAAACCCAGGAATTGTGAGAGGGGTTGAAAGCGGGAAAGATTCTCAGGCACAGAAGTGACTCAAGAGCTTGGTACTTCCAGTTTAATATGTCCTGTAGTCACTGCTGTGCCCAGGTCAATGAATTTAGGTGAAAAATGAAGCCAGAACACTGTCTTTTTATCTTCTAACTGGGTCATGAAAGAGTTTATTAAAGGGGATAAGGAATGGAGAAGTGCAAGCCACAAATTCGTCCATTTAGCAGAGATGGTAGCTGCTGGTTAAAACAGAAGTAGTAGAAGGGCAGCATGGTACAGAGCAAAGATTACTGCACTTACCGTCAGACTTCAGAGGCCTGAAGTCTCTGTTAGTTTTGCCACCTTCCCTTGCTGTTTGCAGCATGATTTTATGTATATCACTTACCATGTCTCAGTTTTAAACTTTCCTTTGGTATTGAGGAAACTAGAAAAAGGGTGTTGATTTTACAACATACAATTCTCTAGCATCAACTGAATGCCCTACAATTCAATTCACTTCTCCAACTAATTATCCTCACAGAGGGTAGCTCAGTAGTTAACTCAGACCTCACAGGTTAAGGGCTCAGTTCCACCAACCTGCCCCCACTTCAGATGCCAGCCACAAATGGGGCCCCCAGGCTACTTGAACTTCAGCCCAGCCAACTAGAAATCCAGAGGGGTTTCCAAAATCTCATAATACACCCCTTAGCTTCAAAATTTTGCTACAATGATTCACAAAACTCAGGAAAACACTATACTGACAATTACAGTTTTATTATAAAGTCTACAGCTCAGGAACAACCTAATGGAAGGGATGCATAGAGCAAGGAATTGGGGGAGTGCGGGTGTGCAGAGTTTCCATGCCCTCACCAGGCACACCTTTCTCCCAGCACATCAGTGTGTTCACCAATCTGGAAGTTCCCTTAGTCTTGTGGCTTCAGAGTTTTTATCAAAGTTCCATTACACAGACATGATTAATTAAATCATTGGTCATTGGTGATTAAACTCAATCTCCAGCTTCTTTCTCCTCCAGGGAGGTTGGTGGTGGGACTAAAAATTCTAATCCTCTAATCTGGTGGTTCCTTTTTCTTCTAGCAATCAGCCCCATAATGAAGCTATCTAGGTGCCCACCAGGAGTCACTGCATATGCATAAACTCAGATGTGGTCCAAAGGGACTCATTAAGAATAAGACATTCTTATCATCCTGAGAATCCCAAGGGTTTTAGGAGCTCTGTGTCAGCAACCAGGGACAAAGTCCAAATGCATATTTTTTATTATGTCAAAAAGGGCAATCAACTAGATTATTTCTAAGTCCCCTTCTAGTTCTAAATATTCTTCTATCGATTTTTATTTATACTCCAGTTTCTAAAGTCAGGTTCAGTACTACTGAGCACAAAACCACATAGCCATAGGTGTGTGAGGACTATATGAATCTTAACACAAAAACAGGATGAAAATGCTTAGCTCTGCATTCCTTACCACCGTCACAAAAAGACAAGATTCTCAATGCTAACAAAATTTCTCAAGATTAAGTAGAAATAAATAGAAATAGAAACAAAAATAACAATTTTGGGGGTGGAGAAAGAAAAGAAGTTCATACAATAAATCTCATTATATTGACTTCTCTGTGGATTTTGCTATATCTTAGACTCCAAATAATAGCAAACTTTTTTTCCCCACAGACAATTCAAATAAATAGAATAAATATATTTTCTGACACAGCTACTTAAAATGTATTTAAGATAATTAAACAATCAAAATTATATACATATTCATGAACAAAAATATATATATAATGATATACTGTTCACAAAAATTGTCATCAAAACGCAAATTCCCAGAGTCCCACATTAATCTATAACTTTACAAGTTTAACACAATAGGAGAATTTAGTTCTTATAGATTTCATCATTTCTTTTAAATTATAAAATTTGAAATTGTAAAAAAAAACAAAGAAAAGAAGAGGAAAAAATAAACTGGGCTTAGTCCTGGTGAGTCAAACACAGTGAGAATTTTCTGTTCTCATGTTTTTGCTACACTATCATGTTTGTGGGAATTGTAACTAGAGATGTGCTGCTTTGGGATGCATAGACAGCTATATTAAGGATTTTACTCCTGACCTTGAGAGCAAAGTAGATGTTTTTTTCTCTAAATCATTTCCTGTACATTCTCTCATGACAAGTAACAAGTAATCAGAAAGCCACTGACAAAGGCTTTACTGTTAACTGGCAAGTAACCACAAAACAGCTTGGCGGCTAAACTTCATTATTTCAAAATGTACTAAAGACGTCTTATATTTCAATCAATAAAGGGAAATCACATTTATAGCACCACCTTGTGAAAAAAATAAGGAACTGGAATGCTAAAGTAACAAGCAAAGGGCTTCCCTTCCCTGGTGGTGCAGTGGTTGAGAATCTGCCTGCCAGTTCAGGGGACACGGGTTCGAGCCCTGGTCTGGGGAGATTCCACATGCCACGGAGCAACTAGGCCCGTGAGCCACAACTACTGAGCCTGCGCGTCTGGAGCCTGTGTTCCGCAGCCAGAGAGGCCACGACAGTGAGAGGCCCGCGCACCGCAAAGAAGAGTGGCTCCCGCTCGCTGCAACTAGAGAAAGCCCACGCACAGAAACGAAGACCCAACACAGCTAAAAATAAATAAATAAATAAATAAATAAATAAATAAATAAATAAAATTTAAAGTAACAAGCAAAAAGCAAGCCCTTCCAAGCTCATTAAAGGAAATGTTTTAAAAATTATTTGTTCTTTCACTGTATATATATATATATATATGTTTATAAGCAATTCAATTTGGAAAACTTTTCTGCTTATTTTCAATGTTTTTCTCTAAGCATAGTTAAATCATTTTGATATTAATCACTAGAGCTGCATGAAATAAAACTGTGTTATGCTTAACAAATATGATTTTATATTCAGGAAAAATATTTATTCCTTTCCTGTCTCTCAGTATTCTCTTCTTTTAACCTCTTCTCTTTACCCCTCCATAGATATGAGGATACAATTTTTTTAAATAAATGAAAAAAATAGAGGTCAGGGAACTCATTTCTAAAGTTGCTCATAGCAGGGCATAAATTCGATCAATATAAATTGTGTGCTTCTTTTCCAGTATTCCAATCATTATTTGTTCTCCAAATTAAAAGTCAAAAATCTATGGTTGCTATGCTTCTTGTTATGAAGTTGGTTTTCTGAATTTTAGGAAAAAGGATCAATTCTTTACTCATCAAATTCTATAAAATGTTATTTCTTTTTCTAGTTATTTGCAATGTGTACAGTTACCAAGTCCAGTGGTTTTCAGAATTTAGTCTGCATAAGAAACATCTAGAGAAAAATAAAAGGCTAATGACACCTTGGAACTTCTTTGGATTTTTTTTTTTAATAGTGGTTTCTAAATTTAATTTTCCCCTGAAAACTGCTTTCCGTATAGGTGGCATCTCTAATTAATGACAATGAAGTAGAGAAAAATCTACACAAGTTTTAGCCATGATTTTATCACTATTATTTTGTAACCAAAATGTAATTGAATAAGAAATATGCAATTGTTGGAATTGAGATGTAATTCCAGCTTCCAATTGTCAGGAAATTCTCTACTTCTCTTGAAAGTGAGGCTAGTCATCAGTTAGATCTCTTAAACTATAACTTGCTTAATAAATAATATGTTGTAACCTGCCTTCACTGACCAACCTTGCTTTAATTGTTCTTAAAAATCGCATAACCTGCAAGCTTCACATAGCTTAGACAATGTATTACAAGATTCCTTTAATGCCCCCTATATTAGTAGATAACACTGTGTGTGTGGGTCACTATAGCGACTGTCTCTTAAGTTTTTTTTTCTGGAACATGGAGTTAGTCTTGCCCAATGCAAACCGGTTGAGACCACTGACCATTCATTTGGGCCTGAGTGAGTGTCTGATCTTTCTATGTCAAAGGGCCAAAAACTCCACCCAAAATCATGCTAGTCCCGTCGTTTTCTGATCAAGCATCCCGTGAGGAAGCAAGTAACTCAGATCTAAGTCTGCGCAGAGCAGCTATTACCTTACATTTTTCCTGCCTCCAACCACCATGCTTCTCCATCGCATAAAAATCCTGAGCTCCTCGCCTTGGGGGAGGCTGATTTGAGACTTCTTCTCCTATCTTCTCGAATGGCTGCCTCAGGAAAAACCCTTTCTGGGCTGCATACCGTGGTGGCTGAGCATTTGGCTTGCTGCACATTGGGCAAACAAACCTGCTTCAGTAACAATCTGATGTTGATTTCTTCATCTGTAAAATAAAGGTCTCAAAACTTTTGTGAGGATATACAAATGTGTATCATCTGAAAGATGTGAGTATTAAGGCTTAAGTTAAAGCCAATCTCAGGTATGGCTTCTTTTCCAAGCAGTTTATCTGGCTTTAGGATATGCTGCCCTCAAGCGGATGGTAGCTGATAACACTGACTAGGTATTATGAGTCCAAAACATTAGGATTTTCATAATTTTGTTGATGGAGTAAAAATTAAGTTCATCTAGATGTGTATATTAGATACCTTTTCGTATTTATATAAATATAGAACATAAATATACAGATATATAATATAAAACAAAAATATGAAGCAAATGATATATGTGTACCTGTATACATAGACATAAAAAACCAGTATAAACTCACACAGCATATTTAATAGGAAATGTCATGGCTATTCTCCAATCACTAGAAAAGCCTTTTCAGGTTAGGACTACTGCTATTTAAAAGTTAAAATAATAATATATTAAATGTCTAAGAAGATTTTGTTAGCAACATACAGGGTCCATTTACATGTTGCTTAAAATAATTTGAGCCAGGAATGATATGAATTGTTGCTTATTTTTGCCTATTAACACTTCTAAAAATACTAACAACTAAGATTGTGTAATGTAATTTTTCAAGACCAATGAAATAAAATATAACTGGGTTACAAAATACAGCTGAAAAATAGTTTTTTCTCACCAACAAAATTTCACTCCCTGGTTCCATGAGAAATTAACAAAATCAACAACAATAATGAAAACAAAACGTCAATGATAAACAAGATATCATTATCCTAATGGTATTGTGTTTTGATATGTTTTTCACATTTCACATTCACATTTGCAATTTAATAACAGAGACATTTTTCCAGGTCTTAGGAATTTGTTATTTCAGAACTGTTGAATTAGGAGTCTAAATAGACTCAAATTGTAGAAAAACTGGATTGGATGATTTTATATATAAATTTAACATACATTTCATGTAATCTTCACAATTCTATGAGAAAAATATTATTGCACATGTAAGAAAACTACAGTTCACATGTTAAGACCTCATCCAAGTGTGTCTATATGTGTGTGTATGGTGGGGGAAGGTAGTAAAGCTAAAATTGGAGCATTTATCAACGGACTACAACACACTTTTCTTTGCATCCCATTGTGATGCTGCCAGAATTAAAGGCAAGATTCTATCTTTATACTGGACAGCTACATAGATAGAGAAATGCGCAGGGGAGGAAATGTGTGTGTGTGTGTGTGTGTGTGTGTATTCTGCAGTTGGCATGCACTGAATTTGAATTTGATGAGAGTGTTTATAGTTCTTTTGAAAAGATTTTTGGGTCATAAAAATAAATAGAGCCTGAAACTCCAGGAATTCAAATTAATCAATCTAATGGGAGATCTCACTGTAAAAGCAGGCAAATGGCATTGCCACATGAGAACAGACTTTAAAAGATCAAAAATTTCTCCAACATTTTAAATAATTAAGTATACATCATTCCTTGTTTCAGAACTAGACTGCTTCAAGTAATTAAAAGACCCCTTAATCACCAATCATTTCCCCTCCTTTTCTTTCTGAGGTGACCACTATCCTCATTTTTTTATAATGAATCTTTTTGGTCTTTTTTCATAATTTTACCAGATATATATACATCACTAAACAATGTAGTTTAATGTTGTTTGTTTTTACATCTTTAAGTGGTTTTTTTTTTTTAACAAAAGTTTCTTTTTTATAGATACCCTTTATCAGGTTAAGAAATCCTTTATTCTATAGTTTTTAAAAATCATGAAGAGATGTTGAATTTCCCTAAAGACTTTTTTACGTCTAATAAAATTATCATATAATTTTTCCTCCTTTAATCTGTTAATATTGTAGATTATATTAATTGATTTCCAACATTAAACCTAAATTCCTGGGATAATTCTGACTTGTACTTAAAGCTTATTATACATTACTGAAAAGGTTTTTCATTACTGAAAATGTATTGCTAACATTTGTTTTATTATTTGCCTCTATACTTATGACTGTGATTTTTCTGTAATTTCCCTTTCTGTATCTTTCGAATCATGATTACCTACCCTCTTAGGAGAAATTTTTAAATTACCTGTTCTTTGAATATTTGGTAAAACTTGCCCAGGAATCCATCTGGTCTGGACCCGGAGTGTTTTTGTGGGAATTTATTTAACCATTGATTCAATTTCTTATACGGATATGGGGACAAAGAGATTTATTATTTCTTCTTGCATCAGTTTTGGTAACTTTTTTTTTTTTTTTTTTTTTTTTTGCGGCACGCGGGCCTCTCACTGTTGTGGCCTCTCCCGTTGCGCAGCACAGGCTCCGGACGTGCAGGCTCAGCGGCCATGGCTCACAGGCCTAGTCGCTCCGCGGCATGTGGGATCTTCCCGGACCGGGGCACAAACCCGTGTCCCCTGCATCGGCAGGCGGACTCTCAACCACTGCGCCACCAGGGAAGCCCAATCTTGGTAACATTTTTACACTTCTTATTTAACTTTATTATTTAACTTATAAATGCTTAAAATTAATCAGTATTTTAACATTTCTCCTGCACAATAAATTATCCTGTGGTACTTTAAATCCATTTGCCCCTCATGACTTACATTCTAGTATTATCAAAAGTTTTATTTCTTTCTCTTTTATGTTTTTCAATTTCATGAGTTTTTTGTGTTGTATTTAATTAATGGTTAGATTGAACCAGTTTCTTTGCTTTCTCTATAAAATATATATAATATATTGTGGTCTATAGAAGATTAATTCTCTTGGCTCTTGTAGCTATGGAACAAAGTTTTTGATTGGCCTTTGTTTTTAAAATTACATTTACAGGTTATATAATTTGCTGGGTGTATATATATATTAATTAGAAGAATTTTCTTTTAGTACTTTATAGATGTCACTCCACTGTTTTATAACTTGTATGGCTTATAATAAGTCTGTTTTTATTCTTTAATTTGTTCCTTTGTTGCTAATATGCTTTTCTAACTTTTCCTCTTTTTTAAAGATTTTCTCTTTTTCTCTGATGTTCAGCATATTGATTATGACGTGCTAGGGGTGATTTTGTTTGTATGTTTCTTTTTTCTATTTGGTTAATTGAGCTTCTTGGATATCTGTGTATGTGGAATTCATTACATTTGAAAATAGTTTAGCTATTGTGCCTCTCAGTACATGTTTCTGTCTACACTCCTTTCATCAGGGACTCTTATTCATGTATGGTAAGCTGCTTTGTTCATTTTCTTTCTTTTTTTCTTTTTAAGGGGGGAGTTGGCTAATTTTCTCTGTGTTTCATTTCGTGTAGCTTCTATTACTATGTCTTCAAGTTCGTTAATTTCTTTTTCTATACTATGCCTTATTTTCTGCTAATCCTATCCAATATATTTTTAATTTTAGATGATAGTCTTTATCTCTATGGAGTTTAATATGGATCTCTTTTTATTTCTCTCCTCACATACTTATGCTTACCTCTATCTTTTTTGACCATAATGTATTTATAATAGCTGTTTTAAAGTTCTTATCAATTAATTTTATCCTCTGTGTCATTACTGTGACTTTGTCTAGTGAAAGAGATATATATCATATGTTAAAAGTCATATATTTATAGTTTTTTTTAAATGTCTCATAGCTTTTTATTGTGAGTTTACCTTGTTGAGTGCTGGATTTTTTTGTACTCTTTTAAATATTTGGGATTTCTGTTCTAGTAGAGATAAATTTTGAATTTGATACATTAGAAACTTGCTATTAAGTTAATTAACTCATACTCAGATGATACTTTATTTTCAAATAAATTTCATCCCACCACTGAAGCAATACAGTTTTAAGGACTCTACTTAGAGTGTTCGAGGATCTTTCTACTATGGTGGAGGAAAATATAATCCATCCCTAAACTACCCACTCTTTCTGATGGTTCCTTCCCCAGTCTCAGTGGCATCCTCACATGCATGTGCAGGCTACTATTCATACAAAGACTTGAGGGAACTCTGATTGTTATTATTACTTTTAATTTTAAGAGGCTTTTTCAGAAGCAATATGACATATTTCTCAGAAAAAAGTGAAGTTAATTGAACGCCCTATCAAATTATACTGTTCTTCCTTGAAAGGAAGAACAAGGAAACTATTCTTGAAATAGTTGAACTGGACTTGAAACTATTTTTATAGACTTGTTTTTATTTATAGTTTAATTATTTTTTGTTTGGTCAAATGTTCCTATGGAAAGAAGATAAAGAGTTTTGAAACAGCATTTTATATTATTACATAGTATATAATTATCATGGCTTTAGTATCTTTCTTAAGTTTTGAAAACTAAATCCCGCTCTCTCTCTGTCTCTCTCTCTCTTTCTCTCTCAACTTTAAACCAATAAGAAAGTAAAAGATTACCTTGTGATTCCTCCCCCTTTATATCAAGGAACCGCTTCTACACTGTTACAAGTACCCAGGAAAAGAGATGCCAGTGATCCTCTTGTTGTAGGCCATTAAGAGAAATAATGTTGTTCAGTTTTATTTTGTTTTGTTTTTTGCTAAGATTAAGAGATTGTCACATCTATGATTATAGGAAAAGAAGATTCAGACATATTTTTATTACACATTAAATGTGCTATTATTTGAGTTATAAAATATGTCTCCACATGTATGCACCAAATTTTAATAGCTATTGATTAAAACCCATTTCAATGTTCTAATGCTATGATTTTTCTCTCTTTATTCTACATATGTTTCATTTTATATTTTTATCTTTAGTAATGTTTCCTTGAGTTTGTTTCCATTGTTCATGTAATTACCTTTAAATTGATATCATGGTTCTGTATTTGTACTACTCTCCTGCTACAGAGATAAGTATGGGTCTTGTTATATTTTTAGCAATTGTTAAATTATTCTAGCAGAATATTTATGTTTTAAACTGAAGCTGATTCAGGTGCAAGTTAATAGGATCTTACAATATAATCTTATTAATATGGAGAGTTGTTCAATGTTTATGAAGTTTGTTATGCTAGATGATAAATTCTAGAAATGTGCTGTACAACATAGTGCTTATAGTTAACCAAGTGGTATTGTGCACTTCAAAATGTGTTAGGAGGTTAGATCTTATGTTAATTGTTCTCTACACACACACACACACACACACACACACACACACACACACACACACCACATACACACAAAGGGACAAAGGAAACTTTGGGATGTGTTAGATATATCTATTACCTTGATTGTGGTGATAATATCACTGGTGTTTGTATATGTCAAAACTCATCAGATTGTACACCTTACATATTTGCAATTCACTGCATATCAATTTTACCTCAATAAAGCTGTTAAAACTAGTGAGAATGGAGGGAAAAATTGAATTTGAAGAATTTAAAGATAATGGGAAGCAAAAGCACCTATTTAATTTAATGAAATGTGACTATTTTTGTGTACTTCTGGAGTGTTTACAATTGTTCCTCATACAGGTTCTGTGTATTTCTTGTTAAATTTATGGCTATTAATTTTATGTTTTTGTTAGAATTATGAACAGCTTATTCATTTCATTGTTTCACTCACTTCAAACGTTCATTAAATATTTCATGTTTATTCTACTGGCTATTTTTGCATATATAAAATTCTACTCATATTTAAATTTAAATTATATATCTTGCTATTATCCTATACTCTCTTATATGTTGTACTAGTTTTCCAAATACATATTTATATAAACTGCAACTAAAAATAGATTATCTCTTCCTTTCCAATCTTTTTTAACTGGTTATCTTTTCTTGTTTAATTTTATTGTCTGTCTCCAAACACATGTTTCCAAACATGTCTCCAAACACATGTTTCATAGCAGTGGAGATATGGCCTTCATATTTTCTTTTTAAATATAGTGGAGTACCACAATGTTCACTGCAGCTTTATTTACAATAGCCAGGTCATGGAAGCAACCTAAGTGTCCATCAACAGATGAATGGATAAAGAAGATGTGGCACATATATACAATGGAATATTACTCAGCCATAAAAAGAAATGAAATTGAGTTATTTGTAGTGAGGTGGATGGACCTAGAGACTGTCATAGAGAGTGAAGTAAGTCAGAAAGATAAAAACAAATACTGTATGCTAACACATATATATGGAATCTAAAAATAAAAAAAGGTTATGAAGAAGCTAGGGACAGGACAGGAATAATGATGAATGATGCAAATGTAGAGAATGGACTTGAGAACACGGGGAGGGGGAAGGGTAAGCAGGGATGAAGTGAGAGAGTAGCATGGACTACTATATACTACCAAATGTAAATCAGAGAGCTCTTGGGAAGCAGCCGCATAGCACAGGGAGATCAGCTTGGTGCTTTGTGACCACCTAGAGGGGTGGGATAGGGAGGGTGGGAGGGAGATGCAAGAGGGAGGAGATATGAGGATATATGTATATGTATAGCTGATTCACTTTGTTATACAGCAGAAACTAACACACCATTTTAAAGCAATTATACTCCAATAAAGATGTTTTAAAAGAAAATATTAATTGATTTCTCTTTTATTAAATGCATTCTTCGTAAGTTAGAATCGAGTGCCATATTTCATCAACTGCTTTTTTTCATAGAGAGGTAATTATATAAATTTCTCTTAGTTCTATTAATATATAAATTATATTAATGGATTTCATTTTAGTGAATCATTTCTGCAGCAAACCCCACTTAAGTGTGATGTATTTTTTTACAATGTTTTTGGAATGTATTTCTAACATTTTACTTGAGATATATTTATGAGCAGTTTACACTTCTGTTATTTATCAGCAACAGATAGATGTCATCTCATTCTGTCAATAAGAACAATATTTATTGCTGCATTCACAATTCACAGGGCATAAAAAGGACAAAAAGGCTATGCTTTTTAAAAAGCTCCCTTTAATCATATTATGGTTAAGCACTTGGTCAGTCTCTGTAGTCAGATAGCCTACATTCAAATTGTGGCTGTGTCATTAAATCTCTGAATGACATGAGTAAGTTACATACTTTTCTATGCCTTGGATTTTTCATCTGAAAATAGAGATAATAACATTACCTTCCTCAAAGGGTTGTAAGAATTAAATGAGTTAAGGTACGTGAAGTACTTAGAATAGCACATGGCATATTGGAAATGCTCAATAGATGTTAACTTACAGAAAATTGAAAATGCAATAAGGGATAAAAACTCGTATAGAAATTGTAAATTGTAAAATTGATCACATGAAAAGAGACTCATTCACGAGGATGTTAAATTTGAGAATCTCTTCAATGATGTACCCTGTGGTAGACTGTTTGCAATATGGACACCATGATTCCCCTCTCTTTCTCACTCTAGGCTTGGCCAGATAACTTGCTTGACCTTCAGAACTCTGCAGAAGTAAAACACGACTTTATAGCATAGGCCTTGAGAAGCACTGCAGGTATTGCCTTCACTCTCTTGGAACAGTACTCTGAAACTGTCATTCCAGTATGCCCTATCTGGCTGGATCCTGGAACCAAACAGTCAACAACCAGAACCAACCACTAGACATACAAGTGAGGCTATCTTACATAATCTAGCTAAAGTGGAGAATATTGGGGTTCTCCAGAGAAACAGAACTAACAGGAAGTGTAGATAGATAGATAGATAGATAGATAGATAGATAGATAGATAGATAATAGATAGATAGACAGATATAGAGGTATATGTAGAGAGAAAGATTTACTTTAAGGACTTGGCTCATGCAATTGTGGTAGTTTGGTAGGTACAAAATCTTTAGGGTAGAACAGAAGACTGGAAAGCCAGGCAGAGTTGTAGTTCAAGTCCAAAGGCAGTCTGTTGGCAGAATTCTTTCTTACTTAGGCAAGATCAGTCTCTGTTCTTATAAGGTTTTCAACTGATTGGATGAGGCCCACACATATTATGGAGGATAATCTGCTTTACTTAAAGTCCACCAGTTTAAATGTTGATCTCATCCAAAATACCCCTTTACAGAAACAACCAGAATAATATTTGATCAAATATGTGGGCACTGTGGCCTAGTCAAGTTGACACATAAAATTAGCCATCACATAGAGTCACTAGATGACCTTAACAGAAGGAGGGATATCTAGTGAGATCAGCAGAACTGCCCAGCACAAATTGCTGACCCACAAAATTGGTAGAAAATAAAATGATTGTCATTTACTAAATTTTGGAGTAATGTTTTTCACAGCAATACATAAGTGATACACATAGGAAAACAATAACTCAGGTAAGAAAATGTTCAATGCAAGTTTTACAATACTGAGATCCAATCGGAATAAGAAAGCATTTTTTTAAAAATCAAAGTTATCAAAGAAAAATTTTTGAGTTAAAAAGAATACACATATATTGAATGAGTTCATTACTGATGGAAGAAATTTTTACATATTAAAGTATGGAGAAGTCATTCTGGCTTACACATGATTTAACTTGAACTTTAGGCTAATCAAAACAGCCTGTTTGTAACCTGATTAAAAAATGGACAGAAGAACTGAATAGATATTTTTCCAAAGAGGAAATGCAGATGACCAACAGGCACATGAAAGTATGCTCAACATCACTAATCATCAGAGAAATGCAGATCAAAACCACAATGAGATATCGCCTTACACCTGTTAGAATGGCTATCATCAAAAAGAACACAAATAACAAATGTTGGCGAGGATGTGGAGAAAAGGGAACCCTTATACACTGTTGGTGGGGATGTAAATTGGTGCAGCAACTGGGGAAAACAGTATGGAAGTTTCTCAAAAAACTAAAAATAGAACTACCATATAACCCAGCAATTCCACTCCATGGTATACAGCCCAAAAAAACAAAAACACTGATTTGAAAAGATACATGCACCCCAAAGTTCAAGCAGCATTACTTGCAATGGCCAAGATATGGAAGCAACCTAAGTGTCCATCAAGAGATGAATAGATAACGAAGATGTGGTATATATAGACAATGGAATACTATTCAGCCATAAAAAATAATGAAGTTTTGCCATTTGCAGCAACATAGATGGACTTGGAAGGCATTATGCTAAGTGAAATAAGTCAGAAAAAGAGAAGTACTGTATAATATCATTTATATGTAGAATCTAAAAAATACTACAAACTTGTGAATATAACAAAAAAGAAGTAGACTCACAAATACAGAGAAGAAAATAGTGGTTACCAGTGGGGAGAGGAAAGCAGGGAGGGGAATTATAAGGGTAGGGGAGTAAGAGATACAGACTATTAAGTATAAAATAAGCTACAAGGATATATTGTACGACACAGGGAATATAGCCAATATTTTATAATAACTATAAATGAAATATAACTTTAAAAATTGTGAATCGCTATATTATACACCTGTAACTTACTTAATATTGTACAGCAACTATACTTCAAAAAAACCGAAAAAAACCAAAACCAATAAACAACCTGTTTGTGCCCAATTAAGCATGCATTGTACATCTGATTTAACCATTAAAGAAAAGAATGCATTTAAAAAATCAAAATGTTATAAATATGGTTCAGGAATTCAAAATGGAGCTGCATGGCCATTGTGGACATGGGTTCAGACAATGTACCTGTGTCACTGAGAACTTATTTGAATTCTCTGAACTGTATTAGGCTCAAGGACATCATGAGTCATTCTCAAAATAATATCTACCGGAAGTTGCCAACTGCAACATTCTAGTCTCAAGGTCTCCCCTTGTAACTATGCAATCATTTCAGACCACAACCAATCTTTGCTTAACAAGCACTCTTCTTGCCAGGTCTGGTTATAATCCTTGATAAACAACTTATGTAATTTTGCACTTTTTGCTTTTATAAGACTTCTCCATTTTGTAGTCTGACAGGACACAATTCAAGTCCTTCTTGAATCTGTGTCTCCTAGGCGATAGTACTCAGTTTGGCTCAAATAAAACTCTTTTCTATTCCTATTATGGATTTTTTATTGATTGTTTCCATCAACATTACCTAGACAAATTATGACAAAATAATTTATAGGAATAATGTAACTCACACACACACCAACAACTGCACACACATTGGCATTTTGGCAGAAAAAGTTGTCGATTTCATTGTTGTCTTTTGTAACAAGAGTTGGAAAACCACAATACAATATGATCTACTAGATATTTAGTGAAAAATGTCAGGGTCAAAGAAATCAGTTATCACCTATGCTGTCATACAGGTGTGAAGGTGAAAAATATATTACTAGGTGTAGAAAGATTCAGAAAAGTTTTTACCTATAGACTTATCTTGAAATATTTACTTAGACTTATTCTATTTAGTTGATAGGTAAATTATATTAGCAATTCAAAGATGGAGAATTATTCTATAAAACATGTACAGTACTGATTTTCTTTTATCTAGATTGAACTTGAACTCCACAAATTGAGAAAGAATACCGGCAGTCACGTGTATGCAATCTAAGGGAACTAAACTTGAAATGCTTTGTGGCACCTCCACTGTTCTCCTTATTTCCCCTCCATTGCCATCACATAAAATGCATCTCTGTGAGACTAATCCCTATTTACAATCCGTTTGAAATTTTTTGCCACATCTGTTTATCAATTACAACAATAAATGGTCCAACAATAAATGGTCATGTTCTATTCCAGTACTTATTTACTAAATGCCATATTTGGGACACTGCTAAAAGACATACTCAGGTATTATTTTTTCCCCTTCAAAATGGTTGCACAAAGAAATTTAATTGTAATTTTCACTCTCAAGGATATTGCATAATGAAAGTGTGCAGCTTTAAAACACTTATTTAATGGTCTAAATTAGTACCTTTATTAAATATATAAATGCAAAGATAAGTAAAACCACCAGGATTTTCCAGAGATGGTTCTTCATTCTACAGAGCAATTCAGCTCTGCCGTGGTTCCTGTATTTGAATTAACATAAACTATTATCACCATTACAGGACTCAGCAGAAAAGAAGAAAGACACTTCAAATTTTAAAAATTATTCTCTTTATAAATAATAATAATAATTTTATGTTTCATGAACTTGAGAGATATTAATTTTATCTACTTCTTATAATAACCCAATTATTAATCATTACTAGTAATTATTTCAGATACATCCAGAAATACTTGGTTGATGTGGAGGTGGGAGGCCGCAGAGACCATGATAGCAAAGGCAATATTCAATTCAAATAGTCTCCAGGGAACCAGTAGAAGGATACACCTTTAACAAAATGTTAATCTGCTTTATAATGTAATGGGGGGGAATGCAAAGAGTAAAATGATCTGTATATTTTCTCCACTTAAGATCATATTTCTCATCATTTATACTTACTCAACTAGCATTTATCTAAGTTCAACTTCTTCCTGGTGGCAAATGAGCACAATTAAAGTTCTGGCTGGAAACTTCAGGTAAGAAATTTTTAAATCTCATGACAAGCAATACATAAGCAATGTGTAATGTACATGTAGACTTTATATTTTCTTCTAAAAGAAATATCAATCATTACAAGTTTGATGGTTAACTTCTGGTTTGTTTCATTGTTTCCCTTTGAAAAAGTTTTCAGGTTTCTGGAAATAACTTGAGGGTCCCTCCCCAGCTCCAGTTATACAATTCACAATAATTTTATAGATATTGAGGGAATTGTATTATAGAGCAGTAAATTGAGAGTTTTATCTAAACGTGAGCCCAAAGGTCTCTTTAAAACTTCACTTACCTCAGTTCCAACCAGTGGAAAACTTATTTCTTCCTGCATTAGCCAACACATAAAGTAACAAGTAAGATTTATACTGATGTATGGTGAAGGCAAAGGTGATTCTCACAAGTGACCACTATGGTCTTTACGATAGAACATGTATAAAGATCAAGATGACATCCTTCGATAGGCATTTTATTTTCTTAATATTGTGCAGTGGATTTTTTATATCTACATATTTTAAGTATACATATATCTCAAATAAATCTCAAATAAGTTTATGCAAAGTCAAATTTATTTATTAACAAAAGAAAATTTAAAGGTTCTCTAAACAAAATCCTGTTGTGCAACCAATTTTGTTATTGTAAATACTGTGCTTGCTTTCTTTGTGCAATTAGGTAAAGCACATTTTTTATTATCATCATCTATGATAAAAATATTCATATACACTAGCTTATTTTCAAATATGTTAGCTTTTTCTTTGAATTCAATTGATTTCACAAATATATTAATCATGTTTTTAGCTGTAGTCTCTCAAAAATTTTCTGGAAAGAGTATATTAGCTTTTCAGTGCTCTTAAGGTCAGAATAATTAAAATCACATTTTCAGATCCTCACATTTCAAAAAAACCTTTTTTTACACCCTCTTTAAACGTCTATGGTCAATATAATTTCTTCATTTGGTTTTCTATTAAATTTAAGAACACAAACAAATCTAAAATTTAACCTCAATAGTTTGACAAATTTCTTAACACTTGTCATATTACTAAGATATTTTTTAAATCAAAAAGTTTATGATATAACTCTGGTTTCTTTTGTGCACATTACTCATCACTAATGTCCAGATACTTCAGACTCCAAGATGAGTGTCATATACCACATCTCTCAAAAAGACTCTTGTATCCTTATGCCCCACAAAAAGAAACCTGAAAGCAGCTCTAGTCTGTAGAGCTCTGAAACAGTTTTTTTAACCGTGTCATTTCATCTGATGGCACTTAGCATTTTCTCTAATTAAGAGAAGGAGAAGGAATTAAAAGAGAGAGAGAATAGATTTTAAACATGTCTTTTACTCCAGGTACTATACTTGTTGCTTAATCAATATTATTTTATTTATTTAAATATATATTTATCTTATATATTGTATATATAATTACATAATTTATAGTATTTATTGTAAGTTATTCATTTATTATATATTAATAAATATTTTATTATCTATTTTGTTGTATTATTTTATACTCACAGAAGCATCCTAAGTTGTTTTCATTTTCATTTTCCAGATGAAAAACCTAAGCTTTGTAAATATTAAGCAGCATAATGTTGAGCTATGACTTCTTGGCCTGATTCTAAAAACTAAATTCTTTTTATAATATCATGCTGACCTTAATATGCTATGCCGATTTTTGTTACATTTATGTATGCAATTTTCTTATCTTCCTCTGATAGACTGTAAGATGAATATTAGTATCTCTTTGATTCATCTTTTGCCTCGTAGGGAGTTCTGTGCCTAGTAAGTACCCAGTCAACACATATAACCTGAATAAAGACTATATTTTAGTTGTTTAAACTGGATCTGATTCCCTGCTAGTAAATAAAATGAATAAAATAGTAGTACACTGTGACCAGTTGTTCATCCTAGTGTATCAACTATTTGAAAGTCTCCTGGCAAGTAACTGTGGACCAGGGTGACAGCAGCAGACAGAAGTTTTGTGCATACCATAAAATCCTACTGCACAGAGGCTTGAATTGAAATCCACCCCATGAACTGTCTGATTACTCTGCTAAGCTTTGAATAGTACTTTGTAAAAGGTAGTAACTGTTTTAATGAAGCAGTTAATGTTTCACTACAGATTATCTTTGGTGATGGGGAGCTCAGAAGAGACATCACTAAAAAAAAAAAAATAAGATTTCTGATTTCAACAGACATTAAAACAAAAAGATTCATCTCTGCTTACTCATAGACATATGCATGCACATACACAATTTTCATAGAGATTATGTTACTGGGATGACTTGATCCTACATTGTTCAGTGTGACTTACACAAATTTATATTGTGTCTTTTATATTGTCTCAGCATGTTTGGGGCAGTTTATGGTTCATATACATAGGTGTCTTATAGTTGATAAGCAGACATGATATATTCTCATGGGCTAATCTATCCTAGTGTTTGACACAGTAGGCTATGGGAGGCAAGGAACCTTAATTCTGTTAATACCAGTTCCTTCTTTATTTTGCTGTATGAACTTGTCAAGTTACTCAACTTCTCTGAGCAACGGTTCTTTCTTTATGTGGGAATAATTAGAGTAACTGCTTCACTGGATCTTTTCTTTAGTGAGAAGTAAATGACATTAATGCATGTAAAACACTTTGCACGGTGTCTGACAAATAGTGAACACTTAAATGCTAGTAACAATTTTAAAATCTGAGTCTAGATGTAAAATAATTTATTCACATAGGCTTAGCTAGCTTTTGAGCAGCACTTTCAAAAGAAGGATGTTTGAATTAGCAATTCTCTTCAAATAGCTCCTATTCACATGTAACATTACCCATCATCTCTTGTATATATTATTTGCACATAGTTTATTTATTTACTTGTAATTTTTTCTCAGTAATTCATTAACATAAAATATTTTCCTAAACATATTATTAAAGTAGTAATAAATATTGCACTCACTATATTTCTTTGTACTTTGCATTTTGTAAGTATTCTCTTTGCAATAATCTTATCTATTAACAACTAAGAACTACTTAAAAAGTTTAATTGTTACTAATGACATTATATAAAATGTATTAAATCTTGGAAAATCTATAGCATTAGCAACTCTACATTTCTGAGTAAGTTCTAGCCCTCTCTGAGGTTTTGGTACCTAGGCCTGAGTGTAGAGTTGAGATACACAGTGGCTTTAAGCAGCTTAGTAGTAATAATTTAACAATTATAAGATGCAAAGGAAGGGTTGAAGGATCAACTTCAAGAAAAGGATCAGAGAGCCAGAATCATCACCAAAGCTAAAGCAACAGGTTGAGAGACAAGACACATGATACCCCTAAATCTCCAATTATCACAAAACTATGATTATAGAGCTACAATGACTAATATCATTTTGTAGAGAGAAGGCTCTTAAGAGTATCAGTGGTTTGAATCAAAACTTAGAAATAATCTGTCTCTCCTTTTTTGCTTAACAAGCAGAGAAATTCATTTGTGCCACACCTCATTGAATCTTCTACATCAAGCGACATCATGTTGAAGAAGAACATTCTGCTGTTGGCTCTTCAGATAAGTCTCTTAGGAACCACTCTTGGTGGGAATGTTTTGATTTGGCCAATAGAAGGTAGTCATTGGCTAAATGTTAAGACAATTATAGATGAGCTAATTAAAAAAGAGCATAATGTGACTGTCTTAGTTGCTTCTGGTGCACTTTTCATCACACCGACCTCTAACCCATCTCTGATATTTGAAATATCTAAAGTGCCCTTTGGCAAAGAAAGAATAGAAGGATTGATCAAGGACTTTGTTTTGACATGGATGGAAAATAGACCATCTCCTTTAACCATTTGGAGATTCTATCAGGAGATGGCCAAAGTCATCAAGGACTTCCATATGGTGGCTAGAGAAGTCTGTGATGGTGTTCTCAAAAACCAAAATCTAATGGAAAAGCTGAAGAAAAGCAAATTTGAGGTCTTGGTATCAGATCCAGTATTTCCTTGTGGTGATATAATAGCTTTAAAACTGGGAATTCCATTTATATACTCTTTGAGGTTTTCTCCAGCCTCAACAGTGGAAAAACACTGCGGGAAGGTACCATACCCTCCTTCCTATGTTCCTGCTATTTTATCAGAACTTACTGACCAGATGTCTTTCACCGACAGAATAAGAAATTTCATTTCCTACCATCTACAGGACTACATGTTTAATATGCTTTGGAAATCATGGGATTCCTACTATAGTAAATCTTTGGGTATGTTACATTTTTTATTATTTAAGTTTGAACAAACAGAGCTTTGTATCACTTCTTCTCTATTTCCCTATGGCTATTCTTCTTCAATCCTACATATTGATTACTGTCTATTACTATCATTTGACAGCAGGAAAGAACATAAAAGACACTATGATTTGCAGCTACAGTGTGTTGTTTTCTAATTTTATGGACTTGAAGGTACCAAATAAGTTCTTTTATGGATAACATTCTGGTGACAAATACCTAAGTTTAAAAATAGGACTAAATTCTCATTTAGATATTGCACTGAAAATAGAAATTGCCTAGAAACTTCAGTGGGGTATGCAAAAAGCTGGAAGAAATTAAGCTGTCTACAAGCCCATTATTGTAAACATTTGTGCGTGTGTATTTAAAAACATACATGTTTATGGAAAATGTTTGATTATTGCACATAGATTTCTTACTGTTTACTAGGCTCTCCCTTAGATAGAGAGGTTACAACAAAGACTGAGACCAAGTTCTTGGATTCAAGGATTTCACAGTCAAGCAGAAGAGATGTCAGACATGAAAAGGAATACTTACAGTATGAATGAGGTGAGTAATGGAAATATGTATAAAGGACAGAGATAGTATAAAGGAGACAGGCAGTATGTGGCGAGAGAGAGTGGTATTCTGAAAAACTTCAGAGTTGAGGTGTTGCACCTCAAAAGGAAATTTTTAAACAGTGAATATAAATTTTCCTGCAAATTAAGTGTGGGGAAGGAAACAGTGTGCCCAATATTGTGGAGTCTTAAAATAGCACGTGTGTGCTGTGTATTACCGATGATTCAGTATTTATGAAGGTCAAATTGATTTGCATTTCTTGGATGATTAGTGTTGTTGAACACATTTTCATGTATCTGTTGGCCATCTGTATGTCTTTGGAAAAATGTCATTTCAGATCCTCTGCCCATTTTCAGTCATATTGTTTGTATTTTTGCTACTAAGTTGTATAAGTTTTCATATATTTTGGATATTAGCCCCTTATCAGATATATGATTTGCAGATATTTTCTCCCATATGATAGGTTGTCTTTTTATTTTGTTGATAGTTTCCTTTTTTGTGCAGAAGCTTTTAAGTTTGAGGTAGTCCTACTTGTTTATTTTTTCTTTTGTTGCTTTTGCTTTTGGTAGTAAATCCAAAAAACATCATCAAGACCTATGTCAAGGAGCTTAGCACCTATATTTTCTTCTAGGAGTTTTGTGGTTTCAGTTCAAACCACAAAAGTCTTTAAACCATTTCAAGTTAATTTTTGTACATGATGTAAGATAGGGGTCCAGTTTCATTGTTTCACATGCGGTTGTGCAGTTTTTCCAACATGATTTATTGAAGAGTCTGTCTTCTCCACTGTATATTCTTGGCTCCTTTGTTATAAATTAATTGACAGTATATGAGTGGGTTTATGGGTGAGGAGTATGAAGAGGGATGTAAGTTACAACTGGCTGATCATATTCTCTGGATATATTAAATAGTTGCTCCCAAACTCAAAAACAGATATTTATCTCCTGGAATCCAAACAAAAGTCTACCTGTTCTGATTCTTAGAGAGAATAAGCTCAGCTACTATGACAATCGTGAACTACCCTACGAAGATAAAAGTGAATGGTCAACATCATAGGGCTAAAACTGGACCTTAAAAATTAAGAAAGAGGACAAAGAAATGGCAATTTTATAAGGTAACAAAGCTGTCAAGATTTTGAAAACTCTTTAATCTCCTCATGCATGTAGTAAACTAACAGTGACATCTGAACATGTGCAGAATCTCAGTTAATGAACTAGAGGAATGTACATGGAGAGTTCCTTGGTCACAGTATGTGTCTACATTTTCATCTCATCACTTATGTTTTTATCAACTACTTGTTCTCAACTTGAGATAATAATTATCAGGATTATGATGTTCTTTATTTATATTGGTGAAATTATCCCTAGATAAACCTTCTCCATGCTGGCAATCTCAAAATCACATGTTTCATTGTATTTTGCTTGTAAGTTAATACTGGTAATAAAACCACACTATTTTCCCATCTTAAGATATTAGAATAATATTTCTTAACAATTTTTTCATGGGAATGTAATGAAGATTTCTAGAAAGGTTCTTACTCTCTGATTTTGATAATCTCATGTTTCTAATCAAATTATACTCTTCCGACTTAGAATGGCTATTTAAACTTTGTTGTACTAAAACACAATATTCTTATTGATGTCCAGGGACTTGAGCACTCATATTCCAAAGGTCAGGTAAGAAATGAAAGTACTGACATGACAGAGTAATTTATTTTTTTGCAAGACTTTGTACATGTGGAATGATAAATGAGGATGATGAACGGAACTGACTTGGAAAAATAACTTATTTCCAATTTGTAATTTGAATTTACCTTTTAATTTAGCTTGACTGCTCTAATCAAAGTCATTGCAACAAATCCATATCTACTCAGTTCTCAAATTGTCACACCTGAGTAAATAAATAGAGGACAACTTTCTTTCTATAACATTATTTTTCTGCAGTGGTATGCTATAAGACCTCAGAGTGAGTCCATCTCTGCTAATTGCTAGGAATTGGATATTATCATGTGAAAATTACTTCTTTTATTTCAGGTAACAGGTATTTGGTTGAAACTCCTGGATATCATTATAGTAAGAGCAGGCAATATTTGTTGATAAGTGCTTCACATGTAATATATACCTTAATCCTTGCAATGAACTTGTGAAGAAAAATCTACTATCACAAATGAGAATATTGAGGCTTAGAAATAGTGAACATGTTAAAATCAAATCATATAGCTATTAGGTTGAGAGAATTTTCAAACAATTCTTTCTGACACCAAAGCGTCTAGAACAATTTTTCTCTCCTTTAAAATCTTCAGGTACAAATTCATCAATTATTCAGAATATTTTAGGTTTAAACTTTCTTGGGTACTTTTCTTCTTCCTTTCAATATATTTAGTTTTTACAATCTGCTATTCTATTTCTCACCTATTTAATTTGCTGAATTGAATTTAATTGGGCCATGTTATCACTAGGCACCTTGTTATTCCTTTAGGCATAGCAATTCTGTTGCCTGGGATAATTTGCCTGAGGATAGCTTTCTGGTCTTAAGAGAGCTTCACTTTAACTGAAAGTTAGAAATGGCTTCTGCAGATTTCAAATATATTTGTCTAAAGTTGATCCAGGTAAATTTTATTTTTGTTTATATTAACAACAAAAAAGCTGCCACCAAAATTGCGGAAACATTTAGGGAAATGATAATGTAGCATTTTAATGCCAGTAAAAATATTTATAATCCATAAATATTACCTCTTGCTACCAACAGTTTTACCTTGTGGCCACTATAAAAACAAATATTTTTTTGTGAGTAACTTTTACATATTAGATTTATATAAATATACAATGTATTTTCATATATGAATAATCTCTAAAAATGAATGCCATCTATAATAACAATAGATAATCATGCAAATATATTAAGTTCAATAGGAAAAACAGTAGACCTTCATAAAAGAAAAAAGCTTGACCATAGTATTCAGATCTTCACATGAACGAGGTACTCACTAAGCACAGGTAATTAATGTAAAATAAAGTGCTAGAAATTAGACATATTTGAGTGTGTATATCTGCACAGTGCTTGATTTCCAGTTGTCATTTTAAAAGAGAAAAAGTATATTGGGATATACTCTTCTTTTCCCTGAAGAGTAATACATTTTGGTTTGGAACATTCTTTTTCTTTCTTTTATTCTCTTCCTGTCTTTCCTTTGCTTCCCTCTCTCCTTCCTTCCTTTCTTCTTCTATTTCAAAATTTAAGTTAACCTTGATTGGTTAGAATTTTTCAAATCACCACTGGTAGCATTCCCTTTTACACAATTACCCATCAGCCAGATGATAGCCATAGGCGGCATGACAACAAAGATGGAACTTGCTGTGGGACATGCACAATTCTCAGAAAGAGCTTTCACTCTTTTTTGCTCCCACTCAATGAAAGGGAATGAAGGTTTTAATCTTTGTAGGTATAATCTTGAGCTTTATATCTGTGTATTTCTTAAATCATTTTTGAACTTTGCAACTGCATATATTGTTAGTGATAGATCATTTGTGATGTGCCTGGAGATTGAGCATGACTGACACTTGTGGAGAAAATTGCAAGTGTTTGGGAACATCTGCACTGAAGCTCAGGTGCCCCAGGGGGCCATTGTCTGAGTAGTGGAAGAGGGGAGGTGGGTCCAAGTGATGAGATCTAGGTGATCTGATCTGGTTAAATTGATCATTTTAAAGTCAGATTCTCTCCCTACAATATCAAATATAGCTAACATTTATTGAGTGCAAATGCTATTCTGAATAATTTACATGCATTGCTTCGTTTAGTACTCATAACTACAGAAAATAGGCACCGTCATTCTCCCCTAGTTTGTAATGAGGCTGAGTAACTTGCCTGAGGTTACAATCAAGGAAGTGGTGAAGGATTTAATGCCAGACCCAGGGCTAAAAAGAAAGCTTTAGACAATATTCAGTGTATACAGGATAAAACAAAGGGAAAAAAGGAAAGTTCACCTAAGTTTAAAATTTCAAATTAGATTTCTGTGCATTAATTTTATACCTGGCTACTTTACCAAATTCATTGATTAGCTCTAGTAGTTTTCTGGTAGAATTAATGCACAGAAATCTTTTGCATTCCTATACACTAAAGCTGAAAAATATGAAAGAGAAATTAAGGAAACACTCCCATTTACCATTGCAACAAAAATAACAAAATACCTAGGAATAAACATACCTCAGGAGACAAAAGACCTGTATGCAGAAAATTATAAGACACTGATAAAAGAAATTAAACATGATACAAACAGATGGAGACAAATACCATGTTCTTGGATTGGAAGAATCAGCATTGTGAAAATGATTATACTACTCAAAGCAATCTACAGATTCAATGCAATCTCTACCAAACTTCCAATGGCACTTTTCACAGAACTAGAACCAAAAATTTCACAATTTGTATGGAAACACAAAAGACCTCCAATAGCCAAAGCAAATTTGAAAAAGAAAAATGGAGCTGGAGGAATCAGGCTCCCTGACTTCAGACTATACTACAAAGCTACAGTAATCAAGACAGTATGGTACTGGCCAAAAAAAAGAAATATAAATCAATGGAACAGAATAGAAAGCCCAGAGATAAACCCATGCACATATGGTCACCTTACCTTTGATAGAAGAGGCAATAATATACAATGGAGAAACGATAGCCTCTTCAATAAGTGGTACTGGGAAAACTGGGCAGCTACATGTAAAATAATGAAATTACAACACTCCCTAACACCATACCCAAAAATAAACTCAAAATGGATTTAAGACCTAAATATAAGTCCAGACACTGTAAAACTCTTAGAGGAAAGCATAGGCAGAACACTCTATGACATAAATCACAGCAAGATCCTTTTTGACCCACCTCCTAGAGAAATGGAAATAAAAACAAAAAAAACAAATGGGACCTAGTGAAACTTAGAAACTTTTGCACAGCAAAAGAAACCATAAACAAGATGAAACTACAACCCTTAGAATGGGAGAAAATATTTGCAAATGAAGCAACTGACAAAGGATTAATCTCAAAATTTACAATCAGCCCATGCAGCTCAATATCAAAACAACAAAGAGCCCAATCCAAAAATGGGCAAAAGACCTGAATAGACATTTCTCCAAAGAAGATGTACAGATTGCCAGCAAACACATGAAAGAATGCTCAACATCTCTAATCACTAGAGAAATGCAAATTAAAGCTACAATGAGGTATCACCTCACCCTGTCCATCCTCAAAAAATCTACAAACAATAAATTCTGGAAAGGGTGTGGAGAAAAGGGAACCCTCTTGCACTGTTGGTGGGAATGTAAATTGATACAGCCACTATGGAGAACACTATGGAGGTTCCTTAAAAATAAAACTACCATACAACCCATCAATCCCACTATGGGGCATATAACCTGAAAAAACGATAATTCAAAAAAAGTCATGTGCCACAATGTTCATTGAAGCTCTATTTACAATAGCCAGGACATGGAAGCAATCTAAGTGTCCATCGACAGATGAATGGATAAAGAAGATGTGGCACATATATACAATGGACTATTACTCAGCCATAGAAAGAAACAAAACTGTGTTATTTCTAGTGAGGTGGATGGACCTAGAGTCTGTCATACAGAGTGAAGGAAGTCAGAAAGAGAAAAGCAAGTACTGTATGCTAACACATATATATGGAATCTAAAAATATTTAAAATGGTTCTGAAGAACCTAGGGGAAGGACAGGAATGAAGAGCAGACATAGAGAATGGACTTGAGGACATGGGGAGGGGGAAGGGTAAGCTGGGACAAAGTGAGAGAGTGGCATGGACATATATACACTACCAAATGTAAAATAGATAGCTAGTGGGAAGGAGCTGCATAGCACAGGTAGATCAGTTCGGTGCTTTGTGTCCACCTAGAGGGATGGGATTGGGAGAGTGGGAGGGAGACACAAGAGGGAGGAGATATGGGGATATTTGTATATGTATAGCTGATTCACTTTGTTATACAGCAGAAACTAACACACCATTATAAAGCAATTATACTCTAAAAAAGTTGTTAAAAAAAAAAGAGACAATCCATCATGTTAAAAATGTATAAATGAAGAAAATAAAAACAAATACAATTTCAAATGAATTAACTAAATGCCAATCAAGGAACTCAAATAAAATTGAAGTACTAACGTAAGGCTAAAACTTTAAAGTTACTAAAGAGTTGATTACTCAGGTTCCTAAACAGTGTGAAGACTGGTTTGTAGGCTTTTGTGGCCTCTGGAGCCACCTCCAAATCTGAGTGACAATGAGAAATGATCAGCACAATTAAATCCTAGCATCCAGGGCAATGCACAGAAAGAGGAAAGCTTCAAGGCAGGGCATGTGTTTGGGGAAAAAATTTGTAAGAAAAACTCCTGTACAAAAGTGTTGTTTTAAACATTCTCAATTCAAACTAATAGCATTATACATTTTAAGATACTTTAACTCTAATTTAGTTTTATACAGATGACTAACATTCTCCAACAAAACCTCATTAAATCTTATTCTGAAAAATTTATGTCTGTTTTATTATCCTTTGGAGTCCTCTCTTTCAAAATAGAGAATGAAAAGGAGCAATTGATTCTGAGGGGAACAAAATCTTCCACCTCAAAATGTGTCTCTTTGGCTTGAGGATTATCTGAGGCTGATTGCTTTTAAGAGACAAAGACTCAGGAAGTCTTTCTTTTTACCTTCCCTTTAACTGCTTAAAAGAATTTAGATACGAGGCCCTGTCCAGGAAGAGCCCTCTCACCAGAGAAAACTACAGAGAACAACACCTACTGTGGTAGGGAAACTCAACAGGGCCTGGAGACCAAAGTCCAATCTGTGTCTCATTGTCTCTATGGCCCAGCAAATATTCATTTACCAAATATTTGTTTTTCCATCTCTATGTGAATTGCCTTCCTCCACTGTAAAGCCCCAAACACTTACCCCGTTCTCCTTCCCTCAGGTGGCATATAGGCCTCAGTTGCCTAACTTGTTCTTGGGCCTCATAGTCTTGAGGAGACCCTGCATGTCACTAAATTTGGTTTTTCTCCTGTTCATCTGTGTCACATCGATTTAATTTTTAGATGAGCCAAAATAACCTAGAAAAGGTAGAGGGAAAGTTTTTTTTCCTCTCCAACAATTCAAAGTACAAGAACAATATCATAATTGGTGCAAATTTTCTATGACTAATCTATTTTTCACTCATGGTACTTATGTATTGTTTCACAGGCATATGTTTTTAAAATTATTTTCTGAGCTCTTTAGTTATGTTTAAGATGTCATCATCAAATATTCACCATTGTGAAATGTAATATTTTCTAATTTTTACTGTTATAAAATATATCTCAACTATTCAATTTAAAAAATAGATTATAGAAGAAGGAACATTGGACTGGGAACCAGAATACTTATGCATTTCCAGCATTGTGACTTTCAGATTATTTAAACCTCTCTTAGTCTATTTTCTTACATACAAAATGATGGAGATGGGCAAACTGGACTTATGTTGGCTATAGAATGACAATCCCACATGCTATTACTGAAACCGTATTCAGAAGAGCTATAAGTGAACTCATAAAGCAAACAAATATGTGATTGTTTTAAATTACAGAACGTCATTATTTCATGAAATTATGCATATTTAGCATATTATTTTTTCACTGATGGAATTTTAAATCTAAGCTTATACTGCATATGTCCCCAAACATAATTTATTTTTTAATCTCTTCATCATTTTTGAATTTGCAAATTATGAAGCATTTCAGGTATACAGGAAACCATAGAATAAATGGAACAGAACTCTACATTGATGGTAGTGAGATTAAACATTTTAACATCCAAGAATAATTTTAAAACAAAAATAATATATATATATATCAGCTACTAATTAAATCTATTATCTCTTATTGTCTTTATTAAATTATATAATTTTATTATTGTCCTGAAAAGACCACCTAACAGTGGAAAGTTAACTCCTTGAACGCTTGAATTTTTTTTTAAATGCAGGGTAATTTAGGGCTGCCTACCTGCATTTGATTCTTGGGTATATTTTGATAAGCTTTTAAATGTTATCATAGCTGTTGCTAGTGAGTAATGGCTAATTAATTATTATACTTACAAGGACTTCAATAACTGAACAAATCTCAGTATTTTATAAATGAACTTTCAGTTATCCTTTATATGTTGTTGTGTTTTGTCTCCTTTTTATAATAAGGTCATGACAGCAACAGATTTCTTTATGAAGCTATTTTAAATTCTCTTCACTAGGCCATTTTAATGGCCATCAAGATTAGTCATACTCTTCTCCTGCTGTTTTGTTTCAAAATGTAATTAATTTTAAAATTACTGCCCCTATAACCAAATTGAGGCTAGCTCTTGAAAGGACACAAATACAATCATTCTAAAAGCATAACTTCTCTCTCTCCTCTTTCCCTTTCTCTGCCTTCCTGGTCCTTTTGTTCCTTAAGGTCCTGAAATGACAATTCAAGGGCAAAAGATCATAAAGAGAAAACCCAGCACTTAATTTCCAATCTCAGTTCCCGGTTTCTATCCTTTTAATCACTTTATTTGTTCTTATTTTCTCTTTTTAATGGCAGCTTTCAAAGATTTTAACTTTTAAAATAGCACCAGTATATATTTGCCCTTGTTCAGTTTGGCATTCACTAAGAACCTCAACATGTATCATTACATCCATGTCTAGCCAGTAATTCTGTAGCTAACCCACTGATTTACTGGTCAATCTTTAGGCAAATTTATTAAACTGCTAACATTACTAAACTCTTGCTCTGAACCAAGCAGTCTGCAAAGCAGCTTTGCAGATATTATTGCTAATTTACAACTTAATATAACAAATTAGCATCATCTCTCATTTACACATGAGAAAACTAAGGCTGAGAGGATCTAGGTAATTCATCAGGGTCACAAATCTTGTTAAAGGTCAGTTTTTGAATCCGGGGCTGTTGAAATCTAGAGTTCACCTAATTTAAGCTACTAAACAGCTCTGAGTAAAAAGCGTATGTTTTCTCAGGGTGCTGGTTGCTATCTCCTTGATTGTGTATAAAGATATCATAGGGAAGAAAATTAAAATTTCCCTGTAACAAGGAGACAGTGATCAATTTGCTTTATCAGAGAAGAAAACAGTCCTCTATCAAATGTGTAGTAATTAACTCTATTACCCAATTAATCTAAAACTTCTTGAAGTGTTTGAGCAAACATCCTCTAAGGGAAGCTTGTTTTTAATATTTTCCTAAATATGAGCCATGGGGAAATGATAATAATGCTGGTCACTGGGCATTGCCAAAGTTCCTGAAACTTAACAAAGATGAGACATGACATTGTAAAAAGCTAGAAATGAGTGAAATAGTGTTATGATTGTTGTCCCAATTGTACTACTCTGTCAAATATGCTTCTGGATATGCAATTCAACATTAGTTTCATTATCCATGAAATGGAGTAAATCACTTCTGCTAAACAAGATTATGAAAAGGATTGAGTCAGACAATGCATGTAGAAATGCCTTATAATAAAGATATCCAGCTTGAAAGTTCTGCAAGTTGAGGCAAAGTGACTTTAGTAGTGAGAAATATTATTTTTCATTTAACAATTTGGGGAAAGGTATACTAAATTGAAGGCACATTTTATAAATTATGGTTATTTTCACAGAGAACACAGATATCAGGCTTATAACCTGCCTGCTTCTTTTTCTTTAAAATAGGGCCAGATTTCATTTCTTTTGTTGGACTAATCATATTAATATATTCAAGAATTTGAGTTATATTGTTTTCCTTTTAGTCTATAGATCAATTGACTTATGAATGAGTGTAGCCATCGCATTAAATATTATTTTGTTTGAAAAAATAATCTACCTAAATATACTTTGAAAGTTTCTTTTCGTCTTAAAAGATCTGTAGTAGGATGGTTTCCATAATGGATATCACCATGCCTAAGAAGTTTTCCCATCTTCTGATTTTTAATTTGACTCCAACTGAAATTGTTCTAAGTGGGAATGTGCTAATTTAGCCAAGGATGGTAGCCATCGGTTAAACACTAAGATCATTTTAGAAGAGTTGAATCAAAGAAATCACAATGTGACTGTACAGGCTTCATCAGCGACTCTATTCGTCAACTCCAGTGATGATTCTTTTGTGAATTTTGAGGTGATATCTGTTTCCTACAAGAAAAGCAACATCGGCTCCTTAATTGAACATCTGATAATGCTGTGGATAGATCACAGACTGACTCCTCTCACGCTCTAGACTTTTTACAAAGAACTAGGAAAACTCCTACATACTTTTTTTCAGATTAATATACAAATCTGTGATTGAGTATTAAAGAACCCCAAGTTAATGGCAAGACTTCAGAAAGGAGGCTTTGATGTGCTGCTAGCCGACCCAGTAACAATCTGTGGAGACCTGGTTGCTCTGAAATCAGGAATTCCATTTATGTACACGTTGAAGTTCTCTCCAGCCTCAGCAGTAGAGAGACACTGTGGAAAAGTCCCAGCACCTGCCTCCTATGTACCTGCAGCACTTTCAGAGCTCACTGACCAGATGACCTTTGGCGAAAGGGTTAAAAATACCATATCTTATCCACTGCAAGATTATATATTTCAGTCCTACTGGGGACAATGGAATTCATACTATAGCAAAATCCTAGGTAAGTCTCTAAAATATTATCTTACTATTGATTCTAGATATCTTATTTATTCTTATTGTTAATACAGCAGAAGGTTTCCATACCACCGCCTATGCCAAGCTGAAGTAAATACACTTATTATGCCTTTGTACACATCCTTGAACATTATTTCTGGATAAATTCCTAGAAAATAGAGTGGTGGTATTAATACGTATGTTGTTGTCTCAAAGCAAATAATGTTGTGCTTATTTAGGTAATAGCTTTTCAATGTGTAAATCAATCTTCAAATATAAATGAAAATACCTTTACTAGGATAAATTATGACACTGCTAAAAAATACCTTGACACACATTTTGAAGTGATACCTGATTTACTTTCCCTCTTCATTCTTCATTTTTTCTTTGTCTGAGGAAGCTTTAAAAAGCCTAGGGTTAGGCATTGGAAACTTGAATTTATACTCTGCTCTGCCTCTCACTATCTCTCCATCCTTAGGTTCCCCTGGGTGCTTGCGCCAGCACTGCCTCCAACTTAATTGCTCAGGGACCTTTGGCAAACCTCAAGGTTCCTTGTCTCACAGATTCCTTTATGAGCATCAAACAAAATAAAACAAACTGTCAAGGCCAGTTCTGGTTCATTGTATATATTATTTCTTTTTCTCATCTTCATGAGTCTTTCTTTCTTTATTTTTCTGTTTTCTTTTCTAATTAATGCTTTTTTCTCTAGGTCTATTAGTAGTAGCAGGGATACTAATTAAAAGCAAAAATTAATAGTTGATGTTACCAATGGTACTTTCTTATAAATGTAATATGCAAAATACTATTCTTTCACTCACCTTTTGGCTTTCCTCTGTCCCTCCCTTTATTTCTTTTCTTCCTTCTTCCATCTCTCCCTATCTCCCTTCATTTATTTTACTTTCTTCTTTCCCTCTTCCTTCCTTCCCTCCTCTTTTCCTCCCTCCCTCCTTCCTTCCTTCCTTCCTTCCATCCATCTCGCTTTCTTTGTGTAGAAAAGTTACCAAATACCAGCCCAGTACCTACCTCTTTTCTAGGTACTGGGAATACAACAGTTAGCAAAACAGATCAAAATCTCTACTCTACCCTTATGGAGCTCACACTAGTATAAGGAGACAGTCAACAAATAAAATGAATCTATAAAATATACAGGGTGTTAGACTGTGATATATGCTATGTAGTAAAACACGAAGACTAGACAGTTCTGCAAGTAGTGTTATACTTTTAAATAGGGTGGCAAAGGAAGGTCTGAACTGAAAAGATGACATTCAGACAAAGACCTCAGAGCAGTGAGAATGAGAACCAGTAGGATCCCTGGAGAAAAAGCATTTCAGGCATAGGTAAAAACAAGTGCAAAAACCCATGGCAGGCCATAGATGCAGGACTTACATAAGGATTTACAATAAAGATTTAATGTATCTTGACCTTAAATCTTACTTTTCACAAGTAGAATCTGTAAAATTTTTTTCTTTCCTTGATTTTGGAATACTCTATCCTGTTTTCCATCACTTTTAAACTTCTTTGTGGAATTAGTCTAGAAGAAAGATATTGAACATATCATACACATATAAATAAAACATATGCAAGGTAATTAAATTTTGCATATACTTTTGTAGATATGGTAGAATTTTGAAAGTAAAATTCTGTGTTTTTATATCTTTTATAATGTAACATAACTATATTTTCTTTTTTTCTGGGTTCCAAATTTCATATGCTTCAGAAACACATTTCACTTTAAATTTAAGCGTTATTCACATGATTATTTCCCAAGACATTTGAAATGTGTGCTATAATAGTTATCACTGCGCATATATGTATCACATACCAACAACTACTGTGGGTTTTGAATAAGGTAACTGTCTATAAATAAGGAGATGTAAAAAGTAAAATGGTGAAGGGCCTTGCAAAGCACAGGAGATTCTGGGTTCAAGTTCCATTTGCTAAATGTGTGATCTCAGGCAGGTAAACTCGAGTCACAGCACATCCTTCTCTTTAAAATGGGGAAATTATTTCACAGTACTCTTTAGGATGATCATATGACACTTTATGGATGGAAATGTTATGTCAATTATGAAGGTTTATACTTATGCTGAATATTATTTACACCAAACTACACAAGAACTCTGTAATGACAATGCCCTAATTATACTATCATGGGGCTATGTACATAGAAAGTAGTCAGTAAATATTTGTAGAAAATAAACAGCCTCTGGGATATACTAAATCTCCCTTCTCAAAGGAAACCATGACAAATTATATAACGTGTGAAAAAGCCTTTGTGAAACAGAATGTTCCCAACTTCTCATTTGCACAGTATACTAATCTAGCTTCAGAAATCCCACATATTAAGAAATTAAATATTTTATTTACTTAAATCCTTTACGCTCTTCATGTTACTAAATGTAGTTGAACAACAAATAACTACCTTGAATATTTTATTTCAAATCAAGCTATATTTCCAAGAAGAACTGGTAAAATCTAATTTGTCTTTTGTTTTCAATTACATTCTTAAAGTATTAGAGACGCCTGTTAACTGTAAACTGACACTGAAATAGGGCAGGTACCTTATATTTGATATTATCTTTGAATACGAGATTTCATAATGTCAAATTTCTGAGAAGTTTCCATTTCAATGACTGTTCTTCAGTTCTGTGAGAAAAATAGACTAGAAAAATAGCATGCTTAAATGTGGTTAGAAAACAAACAAAAACCCTCAAAAATCTATTTTGAAAGAAATAGAAGTAAGTAACAAGGAAATAGCTAACTGCATTGGTTAAAAATCCTGTTCTATTTATCAGTGAAGAAATATTTTGTGAATGAAGTAAATTAAAATGATCATCAATTCAATTTTGAATATGTTTCTAACACCTAATGGAACAGGCATATCTGGGAATATGCAGATATTGTTATTCATATTAAGGAGTGAATCTATTAATAAATCTTGCCCTGGCTAATTGTTCTGCAAGGCATCATCCAATTGCACTGAGCCTGATCTCTCCCCCAACCTCAGAGAGATTTGCTGTACATATAGTACATAGGTAGTTCTCATGTGGGAAGGATTTGAGACTAGCCTTTGCTACAGCTATAGGAAGGCCAAGGACTTGAATGTTGTAATGAAAATAGTTAAACCGGTAAAGAAACTGAATAGTCCCATTTTGCCTGTGTCTTTTGGTTTCCTGATCTGTCTCCATTTTTCCCAGCACACTGCACACAGGAGAGAGGAAAGCTCAGTACTAATCTATGTAACCCTCAACCAGTGTAGCCTGCTTTTACCTCTAAGTACCATGTGGGTTCCATGTTGGTCCCTCTTTCCCTGCTGCTAAATTTTAGATGGATTCCCTAGAACTAACCCTACCTTTTCCCAGACGATTAAAATAAATAAATTAATTAAATAAATAAGCCTCATAACATTTCCCATCTACCCCACTTGACTGAAACTGGGCTAGGTTACTCACTACATTTTTTACATTTGGTTTCTGGCTCCCTTTCTGGGCCCAATATTTTTTAATTTGTTTTTCTGTAACTCGCTCCCATTCTAATCCTCATTGCCAACATCTCATCCTTTCCCTGGAAAAGGTGGATCTCTGTTATTCTGCTCTCACGTAGGCTTTTATTTATTTATTTTGCGGTACGCGGGCCTCTCACTGTTGTGGCCTCTCACTGTTGTGGCCTCTCCCATTGCGGAGCACAGGCTCCGGACACGCAGGCTCAGCGGCCATGGCTCATGGGCCCAGGCGCTCCGCAAAACGTGGAGTCTTCCCGGACCGGGACACGAACCCGTTTTCCCTGCATCGGCAGGCGGACTCTCAACCACTGCGCCACCAGGGAAGCCCTCACGTTGGCTTTTAATTCCTTCTCACATACGGTTTTCCTGTGGCCAGTGCTGTGAGATTTTAAAAATTCTCTGTAACCTTTCTTTGGAGGTAAAACATAAATCATAAATTGTACAGCTCATTGCAGTTTCGCAATATAAAGCCACCGATGCAACCAGCACCCAAGCCAGTACGCAAAACATTATTATACCCATAACATCTTACCCCTCCTCGCATCAGTCCCTACAACTCCCATCTAAGGGTAACGACTTTCTTGACCTCAAACACCACAGATTAAATTTGCCTGATTTTAAACTGTATAACTGAACCACACATTATGACTCTTTTGTATTTTGCTCCTTTTATTTAACATCATGTTTTTTTTGTCCAAGTCGTTGTACGTATAGTATGTTCATTCTCAAATCTGTCTATTGAATTAATATACATTTTACTTATCTATTCTACTGTTGACGGTCGTGTAGGCTATCTTGGTTTTGGCTATGTATGATAAACATTGCTATGAACATTCTTGTACATGTCTTTTGGTGAATACATGTATGTCATAGTATGGGGTATATACATAAGAGTGGAATTGCTAAGTCATAGGTTATGCATCTGTTTAGGTTTAGAAGATACTGCTGAAGTCTAGATTCTCAAGCACTTGTACGGATTGATAATCTCATCAGCCATTTACTAGGATTCCGATTGTTCTCCATTGTTTTTTTTCTTTTCATTTTCATCTCACTGGGCATTTTCTTTTTTTCTTTTATTTTAATTGTAACCATATTGTTGATGTGCTCATTATTATTTTTTTATTAATGGTTAATTTGCATGTTGTTTTTCAAAAAGTACATAAAGCATACAGTGCTTTGTTTTATCAGATGTATATACCTTTGTAACCAACACGTCAATCTCTAAGATCCCTTTCTAACATGGCAGCTCTCCAGAACTTTTTAGACACTTATCAGACTGAATAACTCCTACCATTTAGTTCAGTTTTCTTATTTATTTCCATTTTTCTTTTTTTATTGAACTATAATTGATTTACAATATTATAACATATTTGTTTCAGGTGTATGACATAGTGATTCAATATTTTTATAGATGATACCCCATTTAAATTTGTAAAACACTGGCTATATTCTCTGTGCTGTACAATATATCCTTATTGCTTATTTATTTTACATATAGTAGTTTGTATCTCTTAATCCCACTTCCACCTCCCCACTGGTAACCACTGGTTTATTCTCTATATCTGTGAGTCTGTTTCTGATTTGTTATGTACATTCATTTGTTTTATTTTTTAGATTTCAAATATAAGTGATAACTTAGAGCATTTGTCTTTCTCTGTCCAACTTATTTTACTAAGCATAATATCCTCTAGGTCCATCCACATTGTTGCAAATGGCAGATTTCACTCTTTTTTATGGCTGAGAAATATTCCATTGTGTGTATTATGTATATATATATAATATATATATATATATATAATATATATATATACACACACACATCACATCTTCTTTATCCATTCTTCTGTTGGTGAACACTTAGATTACTTCCATAACTTGGCTATTGTAAATAATGCTGCTATGAACATTGGGGTGCATATATCTTTTTGAATTAGTGTTTTTGTTTTCTTTGGACTTCCATTTTTCTTTTTTGAGCTTTTTAATACACCCTATAATCATTTTAACTGTAAAAGTAACATCATTACATTGTCACTCATGTTCAATTTGTGATCCATCAAGCATCTCTGGTCTAATTTTCTATTCAGTGATTTGGCAGCTAATGCCCTTCCTAGATGTACCAAGTGTACATCTAAATGTGAGTGGACTAGAATACCTAGAGAAGGTGTAACCAAGGGAACAGCAGAGGTGATGCTTGTAATCCCAGCAACTCAGCCCCAGAGAACATGGTTACAGCAGGGAAGGCAGTGCACACAACTCAGGCCTCCTGGCTGCAATGGTGCTCGCAGCCACAGGTAACCGGGCAGCAGTGGGAGCAATGTCTATGACCCTATCCTTCTAACCATGGAGACACCCACAACTCCAGGCCCTTGCCCCTGGCTCCAGTGGTAGTGCCTGTGAACCCAATAACTCCGAACACAGCAGAGGAACCTGTGACCCCCACTTCCCTCCATCTTTCCCCACCCCCTGTGGAAAACAAGCCTATGCGTGACTCAGGAGATGGCAGACAGAGCAGAAGCACCCACTATCCTGGAGCTTCAGGCAGCAATGCCAGTGACATCAGCAGCAGCAAGGCACCAAGGACTCCAAAGTAGTGACAATGCCAGCACTAGGCAACACCCATGACAGAGTTAGCAGAGGGTGGAAAGTGCCTACTCTCAAATATAACCAGTCAGCGCAGGTAAGAGAAATGAAAAACCTTTGCTATAGTGCCATGTACTGGAAAACAATAGAAAGACATTCACTACTTCGAATGTGCCAGCAGAGGAACAACTCATCAAGCTCCATGAAGATCCACAGTAACATTGTACCACAAAAGGAAAATGACAGTTGTCCAGAAACCAATCTTAAAATCACTGAATATCACAATCTGATAGATAATTCAAAATAGCTATCATGAAGAAACCCCAACAAGCTACAAGAGAACTCCGAAAGTCAATTCAATGAGCTCAGGAATAAAATTAATGAATTAATTAACAGAAAAAATAATTTACCAAGGAGATTTAAACTCTTAAAAGAATCAAACAGAAATTCTGGAGCTGAAGAACTCAAAACACTGGAGGTACCACACTCTCTGATTTCAAACTATAAAAAGCTATAATAATCAAGACAGCATGGAATTGACTGAAAAACAGATACATAAATCAACGGAACAGAATTGAGAGGCCAGAAATAAACCCACATATATGGAGAATTAATTTACGACAAAGGAGCAAAGAACATACAATCTAGAAAGGATTCTCTCTTCAATAAATGGGTACAGGAAAAACATTTTACACAGAAATTTACATTGCAATATTGAATTACACTTTGTTTTATTGAATTATCCATAATGTTTTATTATTCTTACTGTTTTTTTAATTCCAAAATTATCAATATTATATATATGCGTGTGTGTCTATTTGATATTGATGTTGTAGATATTGTTTAAAGTTGAACATATGCATCTATCTATATAAAGTGGTATTATATATTATATAATATTATATATAGTGTATATTATAAGAGCTATCAACTTTTTTTCAGTTTATCAAAGCATTTTTATTAATTTTTTCTTTTACTTTTTAAAAAATTTATTGAGGTATAGTTAATTTACAATATTATATAGGTTTCAAGTGTACAACATAGCAATTCACAATTTTTAAAGCTTATACTCAATTTATAGTTATTATAAAATATTAGCTATATTTTCTGTGCTGTACAATATATCCTTGTAGCTTAGTTATTTTATACATAGTAGATTGTATCTCTTAATCCCCTACCCCATCTTGCCACTCCTCCCTTCCCTCTCCCTAAAAAGAATTTTATTTTTAACAGTCTGCACTGACTCCCTGAGCATTAATATGGAAGTTGGCTTATCAAATGATGAACTCAATCTTCCCATTCAATGTAGGAACTGCTCATATTTAAACAATAAGTGGACCAGTTTTTTTTTGGCCCTGTTAAAGCTAAACGTTATACCTGAAGGACCAGGAGATTCGTAATTCTTTGCATAGGGAGTCAAAGTTGAGCTAATTCTTTTTTTTTTTTTTTCATAAGATGACATTTATTACTGTCAGTAAAATATAACACTAAAGACACTAAGTACAAAATAGGTTAAATATGTCACCTCCCCACACAATTAAGAGCTGACCCCCAAGATCCAAGTGGACGATAGCTCTGAGGAAGCAGAAGGGCCATTCATTCTGCAAGAACCAAACTAGACATATCAACTTAAAAACATTACATATGTATAATATATATGTTTGTGTATGCAATATTATACTATGGATATGTTCAAGTTTGTAAAACATTACATATGCAGAACATCTCTCTATACATTATATATAATATTAAATATATATATATATATATATATATATATAAGTTGAAAGTTTGTCTCCCCAGGTGCAGAGCTGTAACTTGGCAGTGGCTATATGTTTCTTTGAATTTCAATATAGATAACTATAGCATTTGAAAGTTATGGCAGTTTTATTTTCTTTTTTTTTCCCTTAGTGCATCCTTTTTTAAATACAATTTTTAAAAGTTACTTCCCATTTGCAGTTATTACAAAATATTGGGTACATTCCCCATGTTGTTATGTGAGTATTAGTATGTGCAAGTATATTTACTAGCTTTGTCTTCTGAATAAGACTAAAAACCCCAGTAGCACTGAACACACCTAACATACCTTGATTTTTAAGTGCCATTCTCTAATAAAATGAACCAGCATTCATTGAAGAAATGGTTGATTTTAAGGTTGGGGCTGTGAAAATAGTAGAGGTTCCTGAAACATTTTGTGGTATCAGAAAGTAAAGAGTGCTTGAAAATGATGGGGTCATATCAAAAGGACATAGGAACTAATATATGAAAAAGTTTCCAAAATCTGTGACAATTTGAGCAATAAAATGAATAATGATAATAAATTAAATAGAATCTATAAAAATAAATTTTTGAGTTATAGTGATATAAGTAAATAAATAATTGAGTAAGTAGGAAATTCTTTAAATTCTAACTAATAAATATAGAAGGAACAATTAAATTTTTTAATTGACTGGGTTTTTAACATTACATTTACACAACCATAATAAAGTTATCAAAACTAGGAATTCTTAATAAAACATTGTCAATTATCCTGATGATACCCTTTTTTCTTTCCAATATACAATCCAGGTTTCCCCCTTATATTTACTTGTCCAGTCTCCCTACTCTTCAATTTGTGACAGTTCCCAGTCTTTCTTTGTTTTTTCCTTTATGAAGAGTACTGGCTAGTTATTTTTCAGAATATCCCTCAATTTTTTTTTCTGGTATTCTCTTGTGATTAGGGTGAGATGATGCATTTGGGGTAAGAATACTACCAAAGCAATCTTGTGTCCTTCACAGTGTGACATAGCAGAGGTACATCATAGAGATAGGTTATTACTAGTGACCATATTTTGATCACTTAGTTAAGATGGTGTCTGCCAGGATTCTCCCTATTTCACCCTTTGTAATTAATAAGTATCTTGAAGGGAGATACTGTGAGACTATGCAAATCATGCTATTCATATGTTTGCACATATTTTTACAATCCTTTACAGTAAATTTCCTATTAATAGTTACAGAAGGAGTAATGGAAATAGAAAATCACTATTAGGCAAACACATAGTAATAACTACTGCAGGGTATACAGAAATTTCTATACTTAATTTGAAACTTTTTATGTCTAAAATGATTATTTATTTAAAAAGTTAAAGTAATTGGAAGATTTGGTTAAAGGAACATTAATGTAGGGCTTAGTTGTGCAGACTGGTTGCATGAAAAATGCACAAGCTTTAAAGAGTGAAAAAAGACTTGAGAGAGGAGGCACCAAGTAGGCAAAACCACTAACTAGATTCAAGTCTTAAGTCTATTCTCCATGCCTCTTCACCATTCTATCATATTTCCTATTTCATTTTTTTAAATTCAGAACTTAATTCCACATAACATCTTCTGATTTCTCTTTTGGGTCACTGTTCATTTGTACAGTTGCATTTAATCTGCTCTTCAGTCAAAATACACTTTTAAATTTTATTTGCTGAATTCTTAATTTCCAGAAATTCACTTTATTTCTTTAGCAAATTTTCACAATTATTCTTTTTAATCTCTTGTTCCTTGCCCATATTTTTGGACTTCACTTTCATAGCCTTAAATCTATTGTACAAAATAATTTTATTTTTCATTCAAACAATAATAATACTTCAAATCATTGCGCTAATATTTCTGGTCTCTGTTGCTTTTCCTGGTTCTCAGTCCTGAAGCCTTGTTTCCTTGTGAAAAGGAGCTGTTTATTTCCCTTGAAATTTTATCTGTGGGAACCTTTGAAGCTGGGGTCAGTTTCTTCAAAGAGCCTTTTCTAGTTTGAGCTGCAAATCCATACAAAAGCTGACTGTGTTAATTCTAAGGGAAGATTATTTTCATCCATACAATGCCAAGTCAAAAATAGCAATTTTCCTTGCTGTAAACTTCTGTGTAAAGGAATTATTCATAAAAGTGAGGCCATATCTCGAGAATCTAACATTACATGAACATACACAGGGTGTGGGGTCTTAGGCAAACCTTCAGACTTTCCTTCTCCCTACTCCTGCCCTATACTGTGTATTCTTCAAAGAAATGACAAGCTTGAACATCAGAATTCCTGCTTTGACTTTGTTTAGGGATTCTGCTGCCTTTTTACTTTCTTGCCAAATCAAAAATGAATTTTAATGGGGCAATTTTATATTTTATCTAGAATTTTAAATGTTTCAGTTTGACATAAGTGAAAAAAGGCCTATATTTTTAAATTTATGCAAATAAATCCTTCAAAATCTGAGTTCTACCTTAGTTTTCTCATATAATAAAAGAATTTAGAAATATTTCTCTACCAAATTACACATGTATGTTGTGGTCAATTTCTGAACTGTATTATATATCTCTGCTCTCTCTTTGACTTTGTTTAAGCTGTTTACAGCATATGAATTTTGTCATAGTGAGTAGATAAATTTATGTCTTTTTTTTCAAATCACTTCTGGGTTACTTATCCTGTATAAAAGGACCTTCCTCCTTTAAGATTATAATGTTATCTCAATTCTTCTTTTCGTGGATTTATGGTTCTGTCCTATCTTCTTGTTTTCTGACTCTCTTTTGGATTCTACTTTTTACCAATTACTACCAGAACTTAGCCTAACTATGCAACATAGCACAACCCTCAATCCTTGGTCCTGGATTTATCTTGGCATCTTCTAAGCAAACCTACTCTGTGTTTTCATTTTAGCAAAACAGATAATCTCTCAAGGGATTTGAAATTTCAATATATCTCTTTCAAATTATTGAAATCAGTATAATTTTGTAACTGAATATAATAACCCTTGATATAACTATGCCACACGTCTTTAGAACACAAATACATTAATATTATCTTTTACTTCTAAGTGATACTTTTCAACCTGCTAAATAGACTCTTAAAGACTTAGCTAACTCATAATTCCATCATTCCCTTCCTCCACTAAGCAACCTCCTTCATGGGCTTTGCCCTTCCTCAATTCATCTCTACCTCATATGATCCATCTCCCTTATACTTGCAGAATAAGTATTAGTTAACTGGTTAACTTAGTTTCTCCAATAATCTGTGAGATCATTTTGAATTAGAACTGTATCTTACTTGTCTCTTTATGCCCTGCAAATAATATAGAATCTGGTATATAATAAGTGCTAAAAATTGCTTGTTGAAGGTATGAAATATCAAGAATTTGGAGAAGAATTGGAATTGGATTGAAATATGGATGGATGACTAGACATAAAATCTGTACTTCTAAATTTTACCCCTCTCTTGGATTCACAGACATGTCCAGTCTTTAACTTACACACTGCAGGTCAAAAATTCTTCTGATAGCCACTCTTCCTTTAGTGTTTCATGATTTTGCTAGTGTCATTATCACACTCTGGTTGCTCAAAGTATAAACCAAGCACTTCCTTGTTAACTACTGGTCACCTTTCACTTCCTGTCAGTCATTAAGACTTTCATTCTATGCTCTCCATTCACAAATCAATATTATATTCTCCCTGATACTCTCATCAAATCTTGCTTTCTTAATATTTAATTTTTAACCAGTTACATATTCTTTTTTCTCTACAACTCAAATCCTATTTAGAGGTCAGAATAGTTTTATTAAAGGATATATATGATCATTTTCTGAACCTGATTCGAAAATTTGAGTAGACATATTTTTATGGAGATTAAAACTGAACCCAGGGGCTTCCCTGGTGGCGCAGTGGTTGAGAGTCCACCTGCCAATGCAGGGGACACGGGCTTGCGCCCCGGTCCGGGAGAATCCCACATGCCGCGGAGCGGCTGGGCCCGTGGGCCGTGGCCACTGAGCCTGCGCGTCCGGAACCTGTGCTCCACAATGGGAGAAGCCATAACGGTGAGAGGCCCGCGTACTGCCAAAAAAAAAAAAAAAAACTGAACCCAGAGTATAGCATTCAAGCCTCTCCAAAGTGTCTTATTTTAACTAATATTTTCCTTTTTCTGCACAGTTCTTTTGTGATAGCCTCTGCTCCATACATACTGAACTAATAACTGTATACTTAAATGACCATGACTTACATATTCATCTTTTTCTCCTGCTCTTCTACTCACCTTCAGAACCCTTCTCCTGTAATCTTTGCTTCTGGGCTCAGCTGAAATGTCCCCTCCATCTTGAAGCTTTGTCTGATTTTCTTCACATTACAGTGACAGCATTTTCTGAGGCCCTGAAACTCTGTACCTTTGAACAGTATTTAGTATATTCCTTCTATATTATGTGATGTATGTGTTTTATCCACATACTAGCATGTGACCAACCTTATGACAAGACCTACATTTTATGTTTACCCAAATTATTAATCATCATGTTCCAAAAGATACACCATATTATTTACTAGACTTACTTAAATGGCTTCTTCTATCACATTTTAAAATTTTCATTTAAAAATATCTTTTCTATTTTAACATATTTAAAACAAACTCCTAGATGTGGCAATCATTTCCTCCAAAATATATAAATATTTCATACCTCCTCCTGAACAAATTTCATATAGTACTGTGCACAGTTAAAAACACTGGCAAAGTTCTCTGCATGTAAGTGCCATTTCCTAACTCTAGAAATTAATTTTTAACTTGATCTATGTCTAAATTGCCACTTCATTTCTGTGCCCAGCAAATATTCAACCTCTGTAGAGCAGTGAGTGAGGCAGCTGCTGTCATGGTGTCTGAGAAATGGGTTTCAGCAATTCTACTGCTGCAGCTCAGCTTCACTGGCTGTGGATTCTGTGAGACGGTCCTGGTGTGGCCCTGTGACATGAGTCATTGGCTCAATCTAAAGGTTATTTTGGAGAAACTCACAAAAAGGTGCTACGAAGTAACTGTGTGGGTGTCTCCACAAAATCTCATCACTGATCACAACAAGCCTTCCACACTGAACTTTGAGGTGGTCCCTGTGCCACAGGACAGAAAGACTGCTGAAAATACACTAAATGACTTTTCAGACCTGTCTGTTAACATCATGCCATCATTGTCACCCTAACAATCAGCAAAACAACTGCAAGAATTTTTTCTTCAAATAAGTAGACACTTAACACTTCTGTGTGAGAGTGTTGTCTACAACCAGTCAATCATAAAGAAACTCCAGGAAACCAACTATAATGTTATGATTATAGACCCTGTGATGCCCTGTGGAGAGCTGATTGCTGAGTTTCTGGGAGTCCCTTTTGTGTACACGCTAAGGCTCTCCTTGGGTAGCACAAGGGAGGAATACTGTGGGAAACTTCCAGCTCTGCCTTCCTATGTGCCTGTTGCCATGGTAGGACTAACAGACAAAATGACATTTCCAGAAAGGGTAAAAAAATTAATGCTTTCCATTTTCTTTGACTTCTGGCTCCAACAATATGACTGACACTCAGCTTTGGGACCAGTTTTACAGTAAAGTATTAGGTAAGAGACTCTGCTCTTCATTCTAAAGTAGTTATCAGAAGAAGCTAAGGAGGTTTAAGAAAAGTCTAGAAAGATGAAAGGAATATATTTTTAAAACTTTCACTTCCACATAAAATTCCACAACTGATAGCAATGAACTGTTATTCAATAAAAAATTGGGAAGGGGAGGCAAGAAATATCTTGCTATAGTTACTCTTTCTTTCCAGTCATCTATTTTGTAGGATACTTCAATACTTAAAAGATTGTTACCAAAACAAAATGAAATATAAAACATGCTATTAAATGTCAATCCACTGGAAGATGTATTTTTGTCAGATGCAGTATATCACAAATAGGTCTAGTACACTGAGTTTTCATAAAGGAGGACGTTTGACTTCTTATTGGTAAAGAGAGTGTAATGTTTGTTGAAAGAGGAAGATAATCTTCTTGCCTGGTTCCAGTAATAAACTGAAACCTAAGCTATATTAACAATGGGATTAAATTTGTTATTTAACTTTCTTTGAATTTTGCTCTACAAATTTAGAATATCATAGATTATTAGATTTAAAATTTATACCATTCTCTTGTTGGACCAGAGTACCTTCTATTCCTATCTCTCTCATAAATTTGGGATGAAACTTCAGTAAGTCCTATGTGAACTGCTTCATCATAGCTGGTCATACTGAAAAGTTTTCTAGTATGTTTTATGTTTCTTGGAGGAGCATAATACAGAAACCTGGAAAATTAAATAGAAACTTAAAAGAGTTTACAGCTTGAGGTGTTAAAAACAGCATATTTTTCACTTCACTAGTTACATATGTTCTATTTTTAATCACTTGCTTTTTCTAATAAAGAATTGTTTTGCTTTGCAATTTTCACATATCTAGCTCTTATCTGATCCCATCAGCTGAGGCTGGCTTTCTCTTCAAATATTTTTTTTTAACTGAAGTATAGTTGATTTACAATGTTGTGTTAATTTCTGCTGTATAGCAAAGTTATTCAGTTATATATATGTATACATTCTTTTTTATATTCTTTTTCCATTATGGTTTATTTCAGGATATTGAATATAGTTCTCATGCTATACAGTAGGACCTTGTTGTTTATCCATTCTATATATAATAGTGCATCTGTTAACCCAGAATTCCCACTCTATCCCTTCCCCCACCTCCCTCCCTCTTGGCAACCACAAGTCTGTTCTCTATATCTGTGAATCTGTTTCCATTTCATAGATAGGCTCATATGTGTCATATTTTAGATTCCACATATAAGTGATATCATATGGTACTTGTCTTTCTCTTTCTGACTTACTTAGGATGATAATCTCTAGTTCCAGCCATGTTGCTGCAAATGGCATTATTTCATTCCTTTTTATGGCTGAGTAATATTCCATTATATATATATACTACATCTTCTTTATCCATTCATCTGTCGATGGACATTTAGGTTGTTTCCATGTCTTGGCTATTGTGAATAGTGCTGCTATGAACATTGGGATTCATGTATCTTTTTGAATTACGATTTTCTTTGGATATATGCCCAGGAGTGGAATTGCTGGACCATATGGTTCTAATTTTCATTTTCTGAGGAACCTTCATACTGTTTTCCATAGTGGCTACACCAACTTACATTGCCACCAACAGTGTAGGAGGGTTCCCTTTTCTCCACACCCTCTCCAGCATTTGTTATCACTCCAAATATTTTTGAGAGTCATGAAGAAATATGAACTAACAAACAAAAGATCATACTGGGTATTATAAATATTAACTAATTTAACTTCCTTAATGTAGTAGTTTTCTAGGGATGCTATAACTAAATCTAAAAGACTAGATGGCATAAAAAAACAGAAGTCTATTTTCTCACAGTTCTGGAAGCTAGAAGTCCAAGACCAAGGTGTTGTCAAGGCTGGTTTCCCTTGAGGCCTATCTCTCTGGCTTGTAGATGGTCACCTTCTTGCTATGTCCTCTCATGGTCTTTCCTCTGTATATGTAAATTCATAGTGTCTCTTCCTCTTCCTG